>NC_092747.1:6751945-8053820 GCF_047496795.1 Chiloscyllium punctatum | reverse complement strand
TTAATTAGGGGCAAAAAAGCTTCTGCAGGTAGGTTCTTGAATCTCAAGTATATGCAAAATAAATATGGATTGTATTTAGCTGGTTAAAGCATGGAGGGGTCTGTGCACTGTTTTGCAAAGGTGTAAAGCCAAGCTCAATCATCATCCCTGGTGCTGAAAGTCTGGACTGGGACTGAATACTAATTTGAGAACCAGCTTTCCAAAGGGATATTGTTAGCATAAGTTACCAGGTACTCTAGTCACCAATAGACAACTCAAAGTGTCAATGAATCAATCAGCACACGTTAAAGTGACTGGTTTGGCTTTAGAGAATAAGAAGAAAACGTGTTTACACAACAGCACTGGCATCACACATGAGGCCAGTGAAGAGCTCACTCTGAGATACTGCCTTGGTTAAAACAAAAACAATTTTGTAATAGTTGGCCATTAAGAAGAAAACCATTTAGAATCAGGAGACTGAATAAATGGCTCTGGTGATGGAAATGCAACTACCAAGATAAAGATTCAGATTCTTATTGATATAAATTCTCTAAAAAATTACTGTGACCAGGAGACCTCATGTATCCATGCTAGAAGACTGAGGAATCAAGAGTCATGGTGTTTGCCAAGACAAGGGACACATCAGCACCATACTTCACTGCCTCATCAAGTTATAGAATGAAAACACAGACAGTTACAATTTTAACCTTTCCCATTTCATTTGCTCATGTTATCAGGTTGGAGCTGTGTGTATCATGCAGCATTTTATTATAAATTATTTCTAGGGAAACCCTGAGCTCCAATCTGCTCAGCCAACAACCAGACCAGAGTTATGCACATTTAAATTAGAACCGCACCACCACTGTGAAGCAATACAACATTAGTACTAACGAAACTGAAATAAACAAACTCAACACGGCAAAATTTTTAATGCAGTGTTTACCTGCCTTTCTGACAAATTTTCAATAAATGCTCTGCTGAAAGGCCATTCTTTGCAATGCTGCACCTACGATCACAGGGTCCGTATGCAGCATTTCCCTTACTTGGCTGTGGATCTTTGTCGAGAGGGGTTCAGGTAGAGGTAAGTAGAAAGAATGCCTTCACCCTCCAGGAGAATCAGGTCGTTTAAGTTTAACGTGGTCTTCTGACGTTCTGCAAAGAGGCTAGGACAACCCAGCTCCCTCAAGAACAAGAAACACAGATTCACAGCTCATTTCCCAACTCGTGCAAAAGGCAAGCTACCGCAAGAAGTAGACTCCCAAAGACAGTGGCTGGAGAGGGAAACTGCCACATACATTACAATCTGGGCAATAACATTAGCATTACTACTAAAAAAAAATCAGTGGGAAATGAGCTAGGCAAAGAGATTCCAGTTCAAAGATTGCACAACGAGTTAATACTCCAATGTAATTATTTGTTTAATTCTCTGCAATGGGTCAATGCTTTGGTCACCAAATGTTTTGTTCACTTATCCTCTGGGTCTTCAGTAACTTATATTTGAGCTTTGTTCTTCAAGCAAGGGGGGAGGGAGGGAGAGAGAAAAACAACTCAGATTGATTGTATTCTTTGAATGAAGTAATGGGAGCTATTAATTTTAAATGAAAAACGTCTTTGCTATCTTAGCAAGCTTACTCCAGTGCAACTTAATCCCAGCTGCTACTGCATTCAGTGCAGATCAAATCCAACTGGGCTACATAAATATCTTTTATAATTAATTATAACTTTAATAATTTTAACAGTGCCAGAAAAATAGTAATTGCTTTTTTCATCTATACTGGTATTCTTTGACGAGGTCTAACACAGGTTGGAAGCAATGCTGAACTCAGGGCCATCTGGACAATAGATAAAGACACAGGTAAGCTAGAAAAGCAGAGGAATAATTTCCTATAGCTGGTGCACCAGAATGTAAGTGCCCACACTATACAAATACTGGGTCTATTAAACAATATTTCAGAGATTCAATTCAGAGTAAATTGAAGCTTTTGTTTTGTAAGTGAAGAACTGAGGGAAATAGTGAAGAGCTCAAAGTTAGTGAATAACTAACCATCATTCACTTGTAGATTCTAAATGATCAGTTCAGAGTATTTTCCCTGATTTAATTTGTAGGCAGACAAGGCTGTAAAGGGTAGCAGTTCAGACTAAAACTGACAGCTAAACTGTACCTGAGCCGGCATAATGTATTATCAAAAAAATTGCAAAAATAGGTAGTATATGGCAACTTAAATTCAACCATATGCACTTGATATTTTTAGATGCTCAGTGAGGACACTGTCACTCTCAGCAAAATGATTTCTGCCAAGTTACAGATTTGCGGCACTTCCAGCATTTTTTAAATCCCCTATTACATTGAACCAATTTTGGGAATGCAGCTTTATCATACTTATCTAAAGCATATGGCAAGCTCCCAATGTAAAGGAGAAAAGTGAAGAATTCAGTAATTTCACATCATTTCAAAACCACTCTGTCTCGTAATGTAATTGCACATATTCTGTTTGGCAAACATGGGAGGTGACAAACTCTCAGTCCCTGTTTTCTACCCCTCCAAGCAGAAATAATATTCTGCAGTTATCAGGAAAGAATAGATTCTATTTGGTTGGGAAGGGTGCTAGCTTGCAGGTCTGGAGGTGTATCATGAGAGGGTGATGCAAACATGCAGTCATGGATGGCATGAAGTCAATCCACTAAGCCATGATCTAGGTACGTTTGCCCCACCTCATCTCTTACATGAATGGATGTCTATCTGGGACCCCAACATTTGCACTGCTTCAGGTTTCGATCCTCATCTGCTTTCTCCCATCTCACCATGAGAATACAACAATGCTGATAATTTCATTGTTACAAATCATCTCAAAAAGAAGTGCAATTTGCTCTTCCACTCCAGTTCACGTCTCTGTTCTGCCTCAGTGATGGACACTGTATCATTTCTCAGAGCCCTTACGATGCCGTCGGAAGCTTGAGACATTCTCGTTCAGTGCACAGATCCTTCTGGAGAACTCCTCGAATCCTTCAGCGTCGAGCTCAGCCAGAACTTGGTCATCACTCTCTACTGCCACAGCGTGATCCACAGGAATGCAGAATCCTTCCAGCTGCTCATCTGAACTGAAGCCAGTAGCTTCCATGCCGATGATCTCCTCAGCCCGCTCAACAGAGCAGAAGACGCTGCCACCCATGGGATGGCTTAAGTCACCTGATGGCAGATTACTCGTGCTGTCTGCGTGCACACTGAGCAAAGTTGTTCCATTCACCTCAGATGATTGCTCAGTGATAACCTCTTGTGTCTGGGCCCTTTCATAAACCATGCCATTTTCATTGCTATGCATTCCATTCTTCAAGACATTGTACACAGCCTTCTCCTGGTCTCCACCTTTGAAGGAATCATCTGAAACTTCCAATGCTGAAGAGGTATGAACTTTGCTATCATCTTGTGTTTGTGCCTCGAGGGTTACAGCATGACTTATTGCTGTATTGTAGCTCGGGGGCTGATCTTGTTCAGAGTTCCCATGTGACTGCCTCCAAGCCCTTTCTGGAGAAGCTGCCTCTCTACTGTGGAAAGCAGTATCTGATCCTGCAGATATGCTGGTCGTGTCTCTTCGAGGTACAGGAATGGCACTGGATAGAGGTCGATCACTTCAAAGAGGGGGAATAAAAGAACCAGTTAACTTGGAACACATAAGATTTATCAATTATGTAATTTCACTACATTACCATAACAACTTGCATTTACAGAGCATTTTCAAAAGCATCCTAAAATACTTCACAGGAACAAAGTTAAACCATATACTAGGAAATATTAAGCCACCGTTGGTCAGAGATCAGTTTTAAGAAGCGCTTTAAAATGCAAGACAGAGCACTAGACAGGAAAATCTATAGGAGAAAGCGAGGACTGCAAATGCTGGAGATCAGAGTTGGGAGTGTGGTGTTGGAAAAACAAGGCCAGTCAGGCAGCATCAGAGGAGCAGGAGCATTGATGTTTAGGGCATAAGCCCTTCATCAGGGCTTAGGCCCTGAGTATCTGAAGACATGATGATGCTACACAATGATGCAATCAAATGTTTAACAAGGCACAATAGATGGAGCCCAGAGGTCTTGGAAGATCTGGGGCTGGGGTGACAAGGTTATGAAGGGATTCCAAGTGAAGGATGCCAGTGTTAAAAATCACTGCGTCACTAGATGGGAGAGCACAAGACATCTGTGTAACTGGGATTTGTTTTGAATATCAACAGCTGAGCTTTGTATGCACAGTCATTTCTATCCATTTTGAAAACATTATTTCATACACTTACATTGTTAAAACAAAAGTTGCAATAGTTAAGAACAGCTCACCTCGCTGCACCATTGCAGCTATTTTCCTTGCCAAAACAAAGAACATTATGTCAGGTATATGCTTTCTTCCATGTCAGCGAGAGAATTAAGTGCATGGCTATCCCAGATGGGTAGTGACAGGACTATGAAAAATTGAAAGCATTACAAAAGGACTTCCTCTATCTCATGAATTCCAGATGATTTCCACCTTCATGGTAGTGCTTTGGTCATCTCACTTAGACAAGCATTTGAGGGAGAGGGGAACACAGAATTTTGTAACAATCCAGATGAGAAAAGACAAAGGAAGCTCAAGTGGAACATGACATCTTGGCTATTGAATGCAGTTTTGGTTTCCTCATCTGATGAAGGGCATTGTTTCTATTGGTCTCCTCGCCTGAGGAAGGGCATTGTTTCTATTGGTCCCCTAGTCTGAGGAGGGCATTGTTTCTAATGGTCTCCAAAAAAGAGAAAATGCTGGAAAACCTCACCAAGTCTAGCAGCATCTGTAAGGAGAGAAAAGAGCTGACGTTACGAGTCTAACTGACTCTTTGTCAAAGCTTTCGATTAGTCTAGTCTGAGGAAGGGCACAGTTTCGATTGGTCTCCTCGTCTGAGGAAGGGCATTGTTTCGATTAGTCTAGCCTGAGGAAAGGCATGGTTTCTATTGGTCTCCTAGTCTGAGGAAGGGTATTGTATCCAGTTAAGGTTCACCTGACTGATTCCCGCGATGGCAGGACTGACAACATGAAGACCGACTGGAGCAACTGGGCTTGTACTCACTGGAGTTTAGAAGAATGAGGGGGAATCTCATTGAAACATGTAAAATCCTGATGGGATTGAATAGGCTAGATGCAGGAAGAAAGTTCTTGATGTTGGGGAAGTCCAGCATGAGAGGTTACAGTCTAAGAATATGGAGTAAGCCATTCAGGAAGAATTCAGGATGAGAAAGAACTTCTTCATGCAGAGTTGCAAAGCTGTGGAATTGTCTTCCACAGAAAGCTGTTGGGCCAAGCTCATTAGATATTTTCAAGTGTGAGCTGGACGTGGACCTTGCTGCTAAAGGGATATAGAGAGAAAATGGGAATGAGATACTGAAATTGCATGATCAGCCATGATCATATTGAATGGTGCAGCAGGCTCAAAGGGCCGAACGGCCTACTCCTGGACCTATTTTCTGTTTCTAAACACTCCAGTAAAGATTGAAGCTGTTTGTGCTCTATAATCCACACAGTCCTATGCAATAGGACAAGTAGACCATTTGGCCCTCTGAACCTGCTCTTCTATTCAATATGAATATGAACAATATGATCATCTAATTCAATACCCTGGTCCCACTTTCTCCCCCATAACCTTTGAGCCCTTTATCCCCAAGAACTATCAAATTCCTTCTTGAAAACATTCAGTGTTTTGGTCTCAATTCCTTTCTGTACCAAAGGCTTGTTGTTGTCTGGGTGAAGATATTTCTTATCCCAGTCCTAAGTGACGTACTCTGTATATTTAAGACTGTGGCTGCTGTTTCTAGACTTTGTAGTCAAAAGGAAATCCATCCTTCTTTTGCCTGGTCTAGTCCTGCTGGAATTTTACATTTCTATGAGATTGTCCCTCATTTTTCTAACCTCCCACAGAATATAGTTCTAACCCACCTAGATCACTTCACATGTCAGCCTTGTAGTGACATGTCTCAATTAAACATGTGGAAGCATGAGAAGGGGATTTCTCTATGCTGTCACTGCCCAGCAAGAGGGAAAAACTCTCATCCCACAGGCTGGGAAATTACAGAGAAAAACACAGATAAAGCCAAGTAGAAACAGTATGTCAACATTAATGCCAGTTGGCTGCCCCTACAGCACGTGTAGAAACTCTAAACGCTATTCCTGGGCCATATTCATTATTGCTCCAAACCGGTTTAGCCAGTTTCATTTTTAATGCAGGTTTACCCTCTTCTTCCACTTTAACATTTCTCCTAACAACATGCTTAATTTCCTTGATTAAACCCTGCCCACATGACAGAATATCTTGTCTGTCAGATTTAATTCAAGTATTTTGTCAATCACTAAGTCAGACTGATTGGCCTATGATTATACCCCTCATAACTTTTTTAAACAATGTATAATGCTTGCAGACCACCAATCCTCTGGAATGTTTCCTTTATGTCGTGAGGAATGCTCAAAGAATTCTAATAGATTTGTCAGGCACGATGAAGCTGTGCTGACTCAGCGCTATTTTATCACATGAAGACTTCCATGTACTCCACAACCTCATCCTCAATCATGGACTTGAACATCTTACCAAACACCATGGTCAAGCTAACCAGCCTATAGTTTCTGGTCTTCTGCCTCCCTCCCTTCTTTAACTGCGATGCTACATTAGCCATTTTCCAGTCTGTTGGGACCCTTCCTGACTCCAGTAATTCCAGAAAGATCAGCACCAATACCTCTACAATCTCCTCAGCTATCTACTTCAGACCACTTGGGTGCAGTCAATTTGGTCTGCGTGACCTATCTATCTTACCCAGCACTTTCTCCTTAGTGATGATCACCTCACTCACCTCTGCCCCCTGACCCTCAAAATTCTGGTATGCTGGTGTCTTCCACTGTGAAAACTGATGCAAAGTACCGACTAATTTCCTTTGTTATTTCTTTGTTCCCTATTAAGACTTCTCCAGCCTCAATGTCCAAAGGTCTAACATTCACTTTTGCCTCTCTTACCTTACAGATATCTAAAATCTCATGTATTCTTCTTTCACATGACTAGTTCGCTTGTACTCATATTTTATCTTCTCCCCCTTCATTGTTTTTTTTAAAAAGTTTTCCTCTGCAGCTTTTTAAAAGCTTCCAATCTTCTGGCTTCCCACTAATCTTCACATCACCATATGCTTACTTTTTTGCTTTTATGCTGTCCTGACTTTTCTCACCAGCCACAGTTGCCTCATCCTCTGCATAGTATGTTTCTTCTTCCTTGGAATGAATTTCTGCTGTCCCTCCCAAACTGCCCCCAGAAACTCCCACCATAGCTGCTCCACGGTCTTCCCCGCTAGGCTCCCCTTCCAGTTAATTCTGGCCAGCTTCTCCCTCAAGTCTTTGTAGTTACCTTAACGTTACATCTGATTCCAGCTCATGAGGATATTCAACCTGGACCTTTTTAGGTGCATACAGTCTAGCTTGGAGGCAGAAACCTTATATTCATTTTAAAAAGTACTGTAAGCTGAATCCCAGTGCTGTAACCTGTAAGGCTGTGGACCAGCTGCAACAAGTTGGGATTGGAATCAACAGCTACTCATTTCTTTTGAATGGCACAGACGTAATGAGCTGAATGACTTCTTTCTGTGCTGTAAGTTTTATACAGTTCTAATATGTTGAGTGCATGCCTTGAGCTGCAGTAATTTCAAATCAAAATTTAACATACTTGGCAAATTCTCCTCCACCAAGAGAAACGTTTGATCCAAAACAAGGTCTCTGTAAGTACACATTTGAACTATATTTGCTCAGAAGATCATTATTCAAACTGAGCACTCGGTAGCACTTCTTGGCATAATCCTTGGTCAAGGGCTTTGACAGAAAGTGTGTTGTTTTAGTTTCTTGTTCAGTGGTCTACATAACTTCAAAATTATGAGACAGAAACTCAGTATTGTTTTTGTAAAATATGAACCTCGACGTCAGATTGGACACACCAAAATCAACACTTGCAAGCTCCCACTAGGATACAGCAGAAGATCATTTTTCTTTATTTTTTCCATGCCATCAGTAGCTGCCAAAAACATATTGCCCATTTTTAACTATCCTTGAGAGGGTGGTACCTTACTACCATCTTGAGCTACTGTAGTCTGTGCAGCAAAGTATAACCACATTGCAGTTGGCAGTGGAGCCTGAGGATTTTCATTCGTGATAATGAAGGAACACCAGTATAATTACAAGACAGAATGGCATGTGGCTTAGAAGGGAACTTGAAGGTGGTGTTCTATTGGATCTACCATACTAGTCCTTTTAGAGTGCTGGAGATCAGAGAGAAGTTGCTTTGGAAGGAGCCTTGAGAAATGCAGCAGCACATTTGAGAATGTGGTGGCCCTAAAAACAATGGAGGGATTCATGTTGACCAGGTTATCAGAATAGCCCAGTTCTTAAAAACAAAATGCCATAGAATCTTGTTCCATGATCAGAGGGAACAGATTGGGTTTTCTCATTCCATCCCCAAAACCCAGAATTTCTGAAGATATAGAATTCACTCAGTCCTATGCTTGGAGTGTTAGCCTAGGTTTTGTGCTGAAGTATCTGGCATAAGATTAGAACCTCCAACATTCTGATTGAGAGTTGAGAGTGCTACCACTGAGCTAAGACTAATACAATGAAAAGTATTATGCAAGCAGCCTTATTGAAGCAAATAATCAAACTTATCAGGTTTCGTGTTTTATAATTGCACATTATTGCAAACTGGTACATAATACTACATAGCTTTATTTACCGCACAAATGTCGACATTGCATTTTTATGGAATACAGCACAGGACCTGATTGAACAGACAAACTGAACAACATAGACCAACGCTTCAGTGAACCCCATTGTTATTTAAATACAGATGATGGCATTAAAACACCAATATTATGTACGCAGGTCTTGAAATTTAATCAAATTATAAAAGCAATACCATTATTTTCTGACAGTATTATTTTCATGGTAATTCAGGTGTTATATTGAGAATCTTAAGGCAAAGTAACTTGTTAATGCAGCTACTGTCACTAAGTAATGCTGTAGGGTCGAAGCAATGTTCCCATTGAAATTCTCAACCTTGAAAATGATATCAGACAGCAACATACCAAGACCTGCCACCCTTTGGAGCAACTTGGGTGGTGATGGTGGTCCACAAAGCAAGGGGAAAAATGAACTTACATTTAATTTTGAGCCACACTTTCAACTGAGTAGTATGAATTAATACCTCTGCCAAAGAGCAGGTTTCAGGTTTCCTACTTAGTCATCCATAAAAAAGATTTTTTTTGTAATGACATTCACTCTAAAGAAAACCCAAGAAAAACATCAAAAGCTCCTGTCTACTAAGACAACGTGCAAAAGTATAGGAGACTTTTTAAGAGAATGGTATTTTTCAGGAAACCTTTCTCCTATAAAAATGAGCGGACAGCTTCTCCAATACGTACCTGTAGGATTGTACATTAATCTTTGATCTTAATGGGATCTTGCTCAGTGCAAACTAGCTATTGCACCTATCTACAGAACAGTCTGTGCATTTCAAAGTAAGTCATTGTCTCAAAGCACTTCACAAACATTGAGATGTGATAAAGTACTGTATCAATGCAAGGCTATCTGACATCCAGATACAAGTTTTTCAACCCTGCATCTGCCAGTTCCCTACCTGTTTAAACAAATATTGGCAGAACACACAGAGTTTAGGGAGCATTAAAAGAAAGGTATTGTGCACTTAATAATGCTTTCTATAAGAAAGCACAATTGGCAATAAGCTGTAATTTATTAGCAAACAATTAATGCATTTCATTAAATCTCAAAGGAGACAACAATAGTATGGAACAAGAGGAAATGAAGCACAAGGTCATTCAGCTCATTGCTCCACAACTGCAGACGTCACATAGCTGAACTATGAGAATACGGTAGAGATGCTTCAGAGTGAGTTGGACAAGTTGAATAAGTGGGCAAATGTGTAGCAGATGTAGTATATCGTGGATAAATGTGAAGTTATCTACTTTGGGAGAAAGAACAGAAAGGCAGATTATTTGAATGATGATAGATTGGGACAGGGGTATGTGCAACAAGACCCTATTGTCCTTGTACACCAGTTGCTGAAAGAAAGCATGCAGGTGTAGCAGATGGGGAAGGTGGAAAATAGTATGTTGGCATTCATAGCGAGATGATTTGAGTACAAGAGCAAGGATGTCTTGCTGCAATTGCTCAGGCCTTGGGGAGACTGTACCTGGAGTTACCACTCTTGGAGTACTGTGTCCAGTTTTGCTCTCCTTTGCTGAGGAAGGATGTTCTTGCTAGAGAGAGTGCAATGAAAGTTTACTGGACTGATTTCTGGGATGGCAGGACTTTTTTTATTCAATTGTGGGACATGTGTCACTGGCTGAGCCAGCATTTATTACTTGTCCAGAGTAGCCAGAGGTGATGGTGGTGGTGAGCTGCCTTTTTGGACCGCTGCAGGCCAGGAGCTGTAGGTAGACCAATAATGCCGTGAGGGAGGGAGTTCCAGTGACACTGAAGGAATGGTCATACATTTCCAAGTCAGGCTGGTAGGTAGCTTGGAGGGGAACTTGTAGGCGGTGGTGTTCCCATGTATCTGCTGCCCTTGCCCTTCAAGATGGAAGTGGTTTTGGGCTTGGAAATGACATATGAAGAGAGACTGGATCAGTTAGGACTATTTTCACTGGAGTTTAGAAGAATGAGGGGGAATCTCAGAAACCTATAAAATTCCAATAGGACTGGACAGGGTAAATGCAGGATATTCCTGATGACCAGAGAGTTCAGAACCTGGGGGCCACAGTCAAAGGACATCATCTAGGACTGTGATCAGTGTGGTGAGCCTGTGAAATTCTGTGCCACAGGAAGTGGTCAAGCCCAAAACATTGAATGTTTTCAAGGAGGAAAGAGATCTAGTTCATAGAACTAAAGGATCAAAAGGTACTGGGAGAAAGCAGGAACAAGGGATTGAATGGGATGTCCAGCCATAATCATGGAGCAGGCTCAATAAGATTAGCCTACTCCTGCTCCTACTGTCCATGTTTCTAATGTTTTCATATTTCCAGTAGCAGACATGGCAGAGCAGAGGCAAATTGTGCGACTTACAAAGGAACAGTTGGAAAGTGATAGAGGAGACACAAATAGTGAGTTAGGACAGATGGAAAACTGCAAGTCACTGGGAATGGACAGCAGATATACCCTAACATTGGCATCTACTTATGGACATGATACAGCAATGAGCATCAATGTACATATCAAGGCAGTCTTCGTGCACCTCTGTACTAACACAAAGGAAGTATCTGCTTTGTATGACAGGAATATACAGCTGGACAAGGTGAAACATTAAACAATGCACAGTTAAAACTGCAGAGCTTTTACAATGGAGAGGAACCACCTTTGGCCCATATTATGCTAATTTATGCTCCATAAGAGCCTCCCCTCTCACCTTACTTCACCTCACCCCATCGACATGCCTCTAGACCTTTATCAAGTTTCCCTTCAAATGCATCCATACTATCAGGAAGAAATTATAGCAGAGTTTTTCTATGCAAAGAGTTAGAGGGTTTTGCAATAAGTTATTAAGAGAGAAGTTGAATGCAAGGTTGCCAAAGTCCTAGAGGACTATAGGGCTGCTCTCTTAAGAGATGCAACTGGTGATGGTTTAACCTGAGAGTCACCACACCTTGGGCAAGGACAGAGGTTGAGAAAGCAAGACCTTCATGATGAACTCAGCTTGTATAGAAATGGGATCTGCTCTGTTGGTGTCATTCTGCATTGCAAACCAGTTGTCCAGCCAACTGAGCTAGCAACAACCTCAAGTTTGATGTAGACTTATCTCCAAAGGACCAAGACAATCATCAAATAGGTTACCAGGGACAGCAACTGATAGAGACAGTACAAATGATAAATTGCCATTTTTCTGAGAAAATGAAATTAAGGATAAAAAGGTGAGCTTGATCTGTTAAACTAGAAAGGATGTGTTTGTTGGGCATATTAACCATTTCTTGCTTCTATAGTTGTACTGCACTTTTCACCAGATTTTGATTGGTAATAAATTCAGTTCGTCACATTACAATGTTTTAGCCCAATTTATCCTCAACAAGAATTAATTGCAATGCCTGGATACTTACCACCTCACCATTAGCCCTTGTTCCATGAAGTTTTTCAGGTTAGGCAATGTCTGTCGGAGATCTGGTGTGGATAGGCCATGCTGGTATCTTAGCTGTAAATGCAAAAACAAAGCTGATTATTTTCTTACTATTGTAGCCTTCAACACTGCATTTTTCCAAATGCAATAAAACAAAGGCCAGGCACACAGTCATTGATAAGCTCCTTTTACCCCCTCCAAATGCAATAGAGTTAGGGTTAGGATTAATGTTAGGGCTTATAGAACGGTACCGGAAATATGAGAAGGCGGCAAAAAAAATTTCATTTCATACCAATATAATCAAAGTTTTGTTTCATTCCACAGTGGGAATTAAGGAAGTGATCATTGCATTGGATGCCTTTTCAACCACAATATGAAACATTGTGCAGACTAATTTACAAATCAAAGGAAGCCATAGGCAAACTCTCAGGGAATGCTAGTTAGACTGTACCTCAAGCATGGTATCCAGTGTGGTCACTGAAAGATAAGGAAGATGCTCAAATACTGGAAGGTGCACCAATAAGATCCTTAACATCAGAAGACTGAATTAGAGTAGAAAAAATATGGCCGTTCTCAACTGTGAAACGGAGTTGAAAAAAGTGAACAACCCAAAGTAAACTGCGAGATGAGATGATGACAAAATTTCAAGCAAGTTTTTATTTGCCAAGGGTAGCTAATAGATGGAACAGAATCCTGGATAGAACATTGAAGCAATTATTTAAGAAAACAATTATTTAAGAGTACCCACTTCTGTTGTCTTTCATGATCTCAGATGACTCAATTCTTTATAGTTAAAGTTGCTTATTCACTGTTGTCACGCAGGAAATGCTGCAGCTTATTTCAATACAGTTTAGCTGTAACCTTACTGCCTCGTGGATAGATGAAATAAGGAGTAAATCATCTTCCTAACTTGTTCCTCTTTAAATGCATTTCATGGGACGTAGGCATTGCCAGCATCTGGTATTTGTTGCCACATCCCAAACAGCTCTGAAAACGACGGTGACTTCTCCAAATAACGGAGGCTTGCTAGGTTATTTCAGAGAATAGTTAAGTCATTAGCCATACTGCTATGGGTTAATCAAGACAACCGAAGTGGATTAGTGGTCTTGATGTTGATAGTTGAAAGTGAGGGCTCTTGAGGTGCAGTGGCAATGTTCCTAACTCTGAGCTAAGAGGGTTGGTTTAGGTCCCATCTGCTCCAGGTGTGTAATAACATCTCTGAACAAGTTGACTAGAAAATATTCTAACCTTGATAGTTGAAGGCACATTGCACATTCACACTTGTATTTGAGCTATGATCCATGCAACCATACCCTCCACCTGACTGTTTAGTTTGAAGCCCCATCTCCAGCTCCAACTCTGGTTCTAGCATGATTAAGGTGGAGCCCCTCACATCGGACACATCCCTCTTTTCCCCAGTACATGTGTCTATGACCCATGAATGCCATAGTCCTATAGTATGGTGCAGCAGGCTTGAAGGGTAAACTGACCTATTCCTGTTACTGTTACTTATGGTCTTTTGGAACTCAAATCCATTTCTCCCACACCAATCTTTGAGCCACACATTTATTGCTTTAATTGTATTGACCCTGTGCCTTGTGGCTCAGGTAATCTGGAGATCACTACCATTTTAGTTCTGCTTTTTAACTTAGCCCCCAGCTGCTCATATTCCCTCTGCAGGACCTTTCACTTCTTTCTACTCATATCATTATGGCTATGTGAGCCATGATAACCGGACCTTTCCTCTCCCTTTCCAATTTCCTCTGCAGCCCAGATAAGATATCCTGAAGCTGAGCACCTGGCAGGTAACACTGCCTTCAGGATACTCGATCTTGGCTACAGAAAACAGTGCCTGCTATTTTAAAAAAAAACGGGAATAACTGCAGATTCTGGAAATCAAAAATTGCTGGAAAAGCTCAGTTCTGAGGAAGGGTCACTGGACCTGAAACGTGAACTGATTTTTCTCCACAGATGATGCCAGACATGCTGAGCTTTTCTAGCAATTTGTCTTTGTCTCTACTATCACCAATTACAATGTTTCTCTTTATTCCCTGACTTGAATGGCTCCCTGTACTATGGTGCTATGGTCAGTTTGCTTATTCTCTCCATAGTATATCTGTGCAGAAGATGGAGTGAAGAAACATCACTTTGGCAAGTCCAGATACTACTTGCAGGGTAACATTACTTGAAGCCCGCGTTTGTTTTCAATTCTTCTGTTGCTGAACATACATCAAAATTGGCCATGAATTAAGATTCTCCAAACATTTACATGACAGGTCCTCAAAATGCCCCAAAGGCAGTAAATTGCTGTAATTGTAGTCACTTGCTACACAGACAAATGCAGTAGCTAATTTCCGCACTGCAAGGTATCACAAACAGCACTGAGACAACTGAAACAGATTAATGCCTTCGTTGAGAGTTCAAGGTACCTAATACTTGTCCTGTACATACACTTAGGAACTCTCACCAATAAACAAAGCAGAATCAGCAACATGTCCTCTGTGTAAACACAGACTCAGCAGGACTACCTTCCATTTATCACAGCTCTTAATATACCAATACATAGTTTATGACTCCCTTAATAACAGTTTAGAAAAATTGCCTCTTCCAGTAACTTGTCTCTCTTTGTGATGCATTTTCTTACAGCTCCCAAAGGCAATATAATTAAGAGCAGCTATTGTATTGGAGTTATTTTAAACTACAATCGTTCAAACTTTTGGCAAGAAGTAAAGATGCATAATTTCAGAGTCAAAGACTTTAAAACGTCCTTTGAGTAGTAAAGGTTGGATAATAGATGTGTGTTATATCGCTGTTTTCTATATTTCAGAGCTAGAGTAACTAAAACATCTGCAATTATGCTAAATGATTTTAAACATAAGCTGTACTGTTGGCACAAACATAAGCTCAGCAGGTAGAGTACAGTTTACAAAAAAAACTTCAAATTGGAATAGGTGTGCCAACGTGTGGCCAACTATGAAGACTGTGCCCTGGGCAGATGTGCTGCTAAAGGGTTTGGTTTGAACACTTTTGGTGTTAAATTGTGATAATAACAAAGATTTTAAAGCACATGCAAGTGGTGGTCAGAGTAGAATTAAATAAATACCGTTGAGACTTCCAAATGAAAATGAAGACATACTTTTGAAAATCTAATTTGTATTTCCAACTGCAAGCAAGGAACCCAATTTCCTTGACTTCAGTGTGGCACTGAGAGACGAGTTGAAGGCAAAGCAATGTCTGAATTGCTACAAATAAAGTCGCAGGATTGTCATGTAGTTGTGTGTTAGAGGTTACAGGAATTAGGTGTGCTAGCATTTTAAGTTTCTGAACCAGTGGTTTCTATAAAAATGTTTTGTCAAGGTCCCCTTCTCATTAACTCCACCTCTAAGGTAAGTTATGATACAACTATACTCAATACTGTTGCATATGAAGTGTTGTTTCAACAATGCTTTTAAACAGGTGGGTGTGCCTATGTCTCAGTGCAGAGGTAGGCTAAGAGGAGCACAGAAAAGTGTTTCAAGCGCACGCTGAAAGCACAGGGAAGTGTGCAAGAGCCCAAAGGAAAGAGAGACATCAGGTGCTGCTCACTCACTTCCTCATGACCCTTTCACCCCGTGCGGTTAACCACATTGCTGACCTGTAATTATAACCCAGTGTTGAGAGCCTTCTGGCAGGTCTCTGCAGACCTCAGTTTGAAAACCACTTACCCCAGTGCACAATTAGTGGAATTTGAGGTTATAAAGGGCTCTCACACCAT
This sequence comes from Chiloscyllium punctatum, assembly GCF_047496795.1. Classification (NCBI taxonomy): domain Eukaryota; kingdom Metazoa; phylum Chordata; class Chondrichthyes; order Orectolobiformes; family Hemiscylliidae; genus Chiloscyllium; species Chiloscyllium punctatum. The sequence continues at coordinate 8,037,938 of NC_092747.1, read as the reverse complement.
ATTACTGGTATCATTGTGTCATGTAGCTTCCACAGCAACTTAGATTTACCAATTCAGAATAAATAAAGCTCAACATGCCACTGAATTGCACTTATGTGCACAAAGTTTTCAACACATATTGCATCATGTAGTCACCATTATCAGTAATCCCTTGTGTTAAGGATTGTTTTTCTTGTGGATAGCTGTCAGTGCTGGCTGAAATTTCACAAATGGCTTATCAACCCCATCTTGCTCCAAGGACATGAGCTGTTAGCCAGCAGCAAAGTGGGCAGAACATTGGCTCAAGTCTCTCTCCAAGACTGTTCTTGGCGATTGCAAGGTTTGGTACAATGTTTGATAATAGATTGCTATTTTGGTTGCGACTGGGCAACCAGGTTTTGATGTTGATAGTGAGCAGAACTTCAAGAAGGCTTTGAGAATATCTGAAATAATTTGGACATGACAAAGGTTGACCCTGCAAGTTTTTCTCACTAACACGAGGATTCATGCTCAGGTTGAAGAAACTGTCCAACAGACTCTAGAATCAATTTTAAGTCATAATGCCTCATTGTGGGTGGCACGGTGGCAGTGGTTAGCACTGTTGTCTCACAGCACCAGAGACCCAGGTTCAATTTCCGCCTCAGGCAACTGACTGTGGAGTTTGCACGTTCTCCCCGCATCTGCGTGGTTTCCTCTGGGTGCTCCGGTTTCCTCCCACAGTCACAAAGATGTGCAGGTCAGGTGAATTGGCCATGCTAAATTGCCCGTAGTGTTAGGTAAGGGGTAAATGTAGGGGCATGGGTGCGTTGCGCTTTGGCTGATCGGTGTGGACTTGTTGGGCCGAAGGGTCTGTTTCCACACTGTAATGTAATCTAATCTAATACTTATGTGACAAATCCAGTTGAGTTTCTGGTCAACAGCAACCTTAAGGATATTGCTAGTGGGGGATTCAGTGATGGCAACAGCACTGAAGGTCAAGGGGTGGCGATTAGGTTGTCACATATGTGAGACGGTGATTGCCTAGCATTTGTGGGGCACAAATGTTACTTGCCACTTAGCAGTCCAACTCTAGATATTGCCCTGATCTTGTTGCATTTGTACATGGACATGTAGTCCTCCAAGATTGTTTCAGAGCTCTCATGGAGTACTGGTGCACCAGTACAAGGAAATGCTTGATCTGTTTGACAGCTGCAATACAGTAGTAAATTCTGTGAATAAAGAATGAATTGATAATATCACTACAATTAGCAAATGTACTCTATTCACGCAAGTGAGTAGATTAATGTTTTTAAACTAGACACGGAGGTCCATTTTCTTTAAATGAAGACATCTGATGATCAATTACACATTGAGGATGGGCCAAAAAAAGTTGGAGCTTAAAAAATGAAAAGGTGAAACTAAAAGCTTCCAACAACTGGAAGACAAAAAGATAACGAGATATAAAACACAGCACTTTCTACATTTTAAATTCAAGAATTTTCCAGTCAACTGGCCATAAAATGTAGGAGAAAAAGGCCATTCAGCCCATCAAGTCTACCTTGCCATTCAACGAGATCATGCCTGATCTGATAATCTTCAACTCCATTTTCTTACCTTTTCCCCATAACCATTGATTCCTTTACTGATTAAGGATCTGTCTATGTCAGCCTTGAATATACTTAACAACCCAATCTTGACAGTCGTCTTTAGTAAATGATTCCACAGATTCACTACCCAGACAGAAGAAATTCTTCATCATCTCTGTCTTAAATGTGTGACCCCGTACTCTGAGATTATGCCCTCTGGTGCTAGACTCTCCCACAAGGGGAAACAACATTTCCCCTTCTACCCTGTCAAGTCTTCAAAGAATCTTATACTTTTCAATAAGGTCACCCTCTCATTTTTCTATCTTCCAGTGAATACAAGCTCAATCTACTAAATCTCTCCTCATAGGGCAGCCTCTCCTTACCTGGTATCAGCCAAGTGAACATTCTCTGGGCTGCTTTTAGTGCCAGTACATATTTCCTTACATAAGGGGCCCAAAACTGTTCACAGTATTCCAGCTGTAGTCTGACTATTGTAAAGAAAAACTCTAATACTCTGTTTCTTTCAAATCATCTTAGTAAGATTTAAAAGGGATCTAAAGGGGCAACTTTTTCACAGAGGCTGGGATGTGTATGAAATGAGCTACCAGAGGAAGTGGAAGAGACTGGTACAATTACAACATTTAAAAGGCATCAAGGTGGATATATAAACAGGAAGAGTGGAGGAAGAAATGGGTCAAGTGCTGGCAAATGGAACTAGATTAATTTAGGATTCTGGACTATAACCTAGTGTTGTGTGATCTTTAATTTTGTACACTGCAGCCCAATACTGGCATCTCCAAATCAGATGGGAAAGGTAGAGTACTGACACCATTTCAAAAAAATACTGAGCTATTCCACAACTTAGTTACAAACTTTGCATTGAGATTAGCAAACAATATATCCAGTGCCCGGTCATATACCAATATTAATTCAAAGTTTAAAAATTATTCTGTGTTACAAATATCAGCAATTAGTTATTTAATTACTTGAATAATAGGCCATAAGTATTCTATTTAAACAAAACACATGAAACGATTTAAAGCTGTAGTGAGATCTCCTTTTGTCCTTTGGGTGAACTTTTCTTCACTGTTTAAGTCCTCCCGAGGTAGAACTGTGAAAAGTTTGCTTTCAGATAAGAGTATAGAGAGGTGAGGTCATTTTGTAGCTGAGATCTTAGCTTTACATAAGGGGTTTGCAATGGGAACACAGGTCTCTGTTCATCAACATAAGCACCTCCAATGACAGTAATGAGACAGGAAACAAAAGCCTGTGAAAAATAATATTTCCACTGGACAACGATGATACAGTTCATTCAATACTATGGTTTTGTCTAGATGAATACCATCAAGGCTTTCATTCTGCATTTGAAAAAAATCATAACTTGAAACCTCGGCGGATTATGATAGTATTTCACACTATTTCAAAGACTAGCTTAAGGTTTTCAAGATTTACTTTAGGGCTGGTGGGAAGGAAGTTGGAGCTTGGTGCTCAGTGGTAGGAGAGACTGGTTTCTTAAAAAGGAATATACTGTTGTTGACACTATTTTAGATTTCTAAGTAGCACTTTGTTTCACAGAACCCAGTGTGCACTTAACTAGAAAAAGTACTGGGCAAGGTGAAAAAGACATTGAGCAGTAAACAGAGTACAGTTTGCAGCGATCGCATTCCCTCACAACAAACAGATGAGAAGTGAGCAATGGTTAGAAAAATCCTCCCACACAAGTAGAGGGGTGGAGTACTGGATGCCATTCAAAACAAGACAGAACAAACAATTGTGTGGATTAAAGGCTTTATTCAGAACCAGGGCTTGAATACTGACATCTGTGGTATATAGAAAGCAATATGCACGCCACACTTGAACAAAGAATTTACAATTAGATAACATACATCAAAAAAAATACTATTTTTACACATCCATCCAAATTTGGTAAGGTCCAAATCTCAACAATGCTTTCTAGATTCAGGCTTTTAAAGCATCATTTTAAAGTTATTTCATTGCCTTTCATTCTTTTACTCTTGTCCACAGTAAAGAACAAAAGTAAAGTTGCAACAAGCTGAAAGTGCTTCCTCCACAGGCAGGAAGGAGTGAAAATGTTAAAACAGGTTACTTCAAGATTGAAGTAACATCGAGAATTGCTCTAAATAGTGATGAACTGAGGATTTCTCCTGTCTTTCCCCTCAGCTACGCAAGGGGTACAGTGGTGTAACTGAGGAAAGGAAGCTGAAGACTGCAAATATGGCTTAATAGGCTGGATGCTGACAAGCAATTACTGAAGGGTTGAAAATATGCTTTCATAGTTAGATCATTTCGGACTGAGGGGAGAATATATTTCTTCAGAGCTCTGTTGCAGTCTGGAAAAGTGAGCCTTTTTGCTCTGCAAAAAGCCATTATGAGCATCTTCAACATTTGCTGCTTTTTTTTGGTAGATTATTATTATTATTTTGATCTATTATTTGTAATAGTTTGCCATTGGGATTCTCCTTTGTTCACCCCCCAGAGGACTATGGATGCTCAGAATATAGGAAAGACCGAGACCGATAGATTCTTAGACATCGAGGGAATCGAGGTAAAGAAGGCAAAGCTATGGAGTTGATTATCACTTGTGGTGTGGTGCAAATTTACTTACCACTCATCGGTCTAAGCAGGTGCTGCATTTAGACATTGACTGCTTCAATATCTGAAGGGTCATGAATGGTGCTCAACATTGGAGATATTAGCTGAAGATTGCACATTTGTGAGCTTATACTGGAGGGAAGATCATTAATGCAGCTGAAACGTTTGGGCCTGGGTCACCACACTGAATAAATCCTGAGATTATGCGCCAACTGAGATAAGAACAAAGAAGGAATAGGCCATTCTGTCTGTCGTGCCAGCGCACCATTCAATTAGATCCTAGCTCATCATCAGCCTAAACAGCAGTTTCTCTCACTATATCGCTCTATAGCCCGAGCGGTCATTAATCTTCAGAAATCTATTAAGTTTTGCATTGAATTTTCAAATATCAAGCTTCTCAGTCTCATTCTCTATAATATTCGATGTGAAATCATGCAGATTACCAAATGATTTCAGGACTTGAAAAGGTTGAAATGCGAGGGCTCACATTTGTATATCTGCAATTCTTTGCCCCAAAAGGCTGTGGATGGTGGAACAATTGAAATTTTACACACTGCTTTCTACGTATTTTGATGGATGAAGGTACCAAAGGATCAAAGGCAGGTAAATAGAGGCAAGGTGCAGATTATCCATGATCTGCTTCAATGGGGCTCGAGCCTATTCCTAGTTTGATAATTGTTAGTGAAAGTGACAGTGGAAAGACTGGTGCTGTCTAGTTTACTAATTGGTACCCTGAAGGTAACTACTGAAAGTCAAATACACTTTGATCTCTGAAAACTGCTCGAGACAGCAAAATTTCCCTTGTTGTGCAACATATAAGAAGTTATAGATTATAAAGTGCAATCTTGTATATTTTTGCAATTTTGTAATTCAGTGGTATTTACATCTTTTTGAAATAGCACATGTATGGATGGCAGGTACTAGAGTAGTGGGACCAGAAACAAAATTAAAAAGAGGTAACTTGACCAGTTCAGGGAATGGGATTATAAGATGAACGTGGGAAGCAAAGTCTCGGTGGAGAACAAACAGTGAAAAAGAACACAAAACAGGCAGCCTTCAAAAAATGCTTTGAAGTTTCTTTAAAAAAATGTTTGACTACTACAAAGGACGTCTTTAAGGACCAATACAATAGACAAGGTCCAACCTTCAAAAATCTGCCATCATGTGTGAACAAGTTGACGCGATTGAAGCTTAATTTAACTTTGACGTACATAATGTTGAATCTTCAACTCTCTAGCAGCTTTGTAATTCAATGGCATTTAAATCGCTTTGTATTCAAATGTTTGTCCAAGGCTACATTAAGATGTTGTCAATCTGGCATTCTAATTCATTCTCGCTTAGAACACTCAAACCTCAATACTCTCCGTTCTTAGTAAATTAAATACTTTGTTTTAAGTCATACATTCATGTAGTAAAAGACCACATCAATTAAATTTTTCACGGCCTTCACAAACTGATTTTTTAAAAAAAAAACTGCAGTTACAGACTTAGAGATAAACACAGCTACTATTTTGCTTATGTATAGTTTAAAAATAGAAATGAGATGAATGACCAGCCAATTTACCTGAGGCATCGGATTGAGAGAGAGAGAGAGAGAGAGAGAGAGAGAGAGAGAGAGAGAGAGAGAGAGAGGAATGTTAACCAGTATATCAATGCCCTTCTCAATAGGATAATGTTCAAACAGGTTGCCAGGATAACTGAAGAAAACTCAAGTATGGGTGATACCATTTCAGACAAAAAAAACTTGGAAACTTGCAGCATTTTGATCAAACAGCATTCAAACTCTAGAAATGAGGAATAACCATTCAGTACATCATTGTGCTACGTGCACATGGCATTATAACCAATAAGCAGCTCAGGAGAAACTACTTTACTCAGAGTGGCGACAATGTGAAACTCAGTGACATGAGGAGCAGGTCAGATGAAAAGCAAAGGTACTTTAGGGAAAATGTGATAAAACCCATTAGGGAGGAAGGAATAGAAGAATATTTTGATAGAGTTGATAGGCAAAAGCAGTAATGAGGTGGCTCATATGGAGCATGAACACCAGTACGGACCAGTTGGGCTGAATGGTGTATTTGCACTCCATATTCCATGTAATCTTACAGCAGTGCACTAAAGCACAGCTCACTTGTCAAATATGCAAAAGACTATTTTTTGAACTTGAAATGAAATGGAGATTATCTTGTGTCTCTCCAAAGCACAATTAATTGTAAATGGAACAGCAAAGTCCCTTTATAGTTGACTGAATGACTATTTGGTTGAAGATAAAAGAGCAGCAGGATTTTAAACTCTTGATTATAATGACAGAGCTTATCAAAATGGCAAACACCAGCTGGCAGGTGCTACAAAGAGGTCCTGTACAATTGCAGGCTATGGTAACAAGCTGGTTTATAAATTCATTTCCTTTACAGAAAGCTTGCATTACATTAATAACATATTCAAAATTGCATCAAGAATTCATACTTGCAAAGAACTAAACTGACAATCATCTTAAAAAATGGTTCCAGCAATGTGTAAGAATCAATTTTATTTAGAACCTGGTCCCACCTTCCTAACCAGCAAGAGAAAGGTAACAAATAGATTTGAATAATTAATGAAGTTATGGATTAAGAAGCAGATTATCGACATTCATGACTTATTCTCTTCGCATTCGGAGCTGGGAATAAAGGCAGACTGAACACTGCACTTAATCAAATGCAAGTTTTTGTAATTGAACTTGTTCAAGACTGGTTTGAAAAAAATGTTACCCATTTGATGATTGCATAAAAGGTTACCCAGCCCAACACAAACTAGACTCCATTTCAGCTGTTCCTTAAACTTCAGTTCTTATGCTTGAATGCAAACGTTTTTAAGGATCAACAACTAAGCTTGCATGTAGATAACTGCTTTGATGTCACTGCTGTGCTCTGGAACTAAACTGGAACCACTGGAACAGTTGTTTAATTTGGTGGCACAGGTGAGCATTTGGGTGAACTTTGAAAGTTTCACAGAGTGTGTACTTTCAGCAAAACATTTAGCAGCATCATTGGTTCTTCTCATACACCCATTCCAAGTTCAAAGCATCGCTGCAACATTTTGCTCCCATTCTTGAATGGATAGCACTTGTGTCTCTGTCAGAACATAATCTGAGACTTTGGCTCAAAGACTGAGGTTGACATTCCCCAGTGCACTAAGGGCAACAGATGTTATCTTTTGGATAAGTTGTTAATTTGTGGCTGTCTACCCTCTTCATGTCATTATTTTCAAGATGAGCAGTTTTACTCATGTCCTGGCTAATATTTAGAACTCAATTATTATTGAATCATATCAAATTGCTGTTTATGAAAGCTTGCTGTGCAAAACTGGCTTCTGACTTACCTACATTACAGAAATAATTTCTTTTCAGGAATTATTTCATTGCCTGCAAAGTGCTTTGGCATGTCCTGAGCTTGCTGTAATGTAGTGCCTCCTTATTTTCTCCTTGTATAACTAATCTTAATGCCTCAGACTTTGTAAGACCTCAGTGAAAGTCTTTGGAGTGTGGGATGGGCATTGCTGGGTTGCAATTATTGAAGTAGCATTTGATGGAGGTCTAGGTGGGAAAGTTCAATTGTTGGGTGTAAATGGCAGCGTGTAGACTTCAGTTGCTAAAGTGAGGGTTGGGAGGCTTCAGTTGCTGTGTGCGCAGGGGTACATACATCAGTTGCTGAGGGGGGAGGGGATAGAGGCTTCAATTGGGAGGGTACGAAGGGGCATAAGGAGATGGAGAGAAAGCTTCAGTAACAATGCCCTGCTCCCTGCTGCCACCCCCACACCCCGAATCTCCCTATTATTCTGTCAAATGGCTTAGTTTTGCTCCTGTATCATACGGTTGAATGGGTCGGATGACTCCCTGTGGATCCATGCGCTGCTGTTGCGACATTTAATGTCAGCTGAATGGCCGTGTGATGAGAAGGAAAATGTGTGAAATGATGTGTCTCCAAGGCTTTGACAAACAGAAATGTACAATTTCTTTAAGAGGAGGGAGCTTCAAAAACTGTATAAAAGGATACAATTTTTCTGTGTTGGGGTTAGGGAAGGGAAGGAGTCCTTTTCATTGAAATATTCCTTCCCACTCTAAACCACAAACAGGTTATTATTACCATTAGTCACTGGTTGGCAGCTCCTAGGTGGCAGAAAATGATTTCACATTATAATACTGTCTGCCACACATCTCCATGTTATTTACTATTTTCGTTCCTCATATTGGGGAGTTTATGAGGATAATAAATACATTGGGACATTTCACACAGTCTTTTGTGTTGCCGATTCTTTTGGCTTGAATTTATTTGATATCTTGCTGATAATATGCAGACCCCAAAGCTTACAGCCCAAAAGGATGGAAACTGTATGCTGTGACAGAAGGCGACAGGTGGGTTTGCAGAGGAATGCTCTTAAAAAGTGATCACTGCTTGCAGGCAGACACACACAGCTTTAATCACAAATTACATTTCCCAAGGACATCCCAAGAACAGTTGTGGGTCACGAAACTTCACTAATAATTCTCTCCTTTCAAAACCTTTGCTGTTCCTCTCTCTAATAAAAGAAACTTTATCATTTATCACTGTCAACAATGGAGAGTCCCTGACATTAACATGGAATAAAAAGCAAAGCTTAAACTTGAAGAGTTTACAAGTCATTTCTGACCCCAAAAACACCGAGTTTACATTGCACTTTCACAACTCGTTGAATTCGGCTGGTTTGAGAGCTATTAACAAAACACAGATTTTTGTTAACCGTAAACCATTTATTCTGGGTTTTACAGCAATTAGCACTCAGCTGTAAAGAGACAGCTTTGGAAGAGAATGCTGTGGATTACTTTATCAAATGCCAAAAGTTGAAGAGGACATGGGGAGAGAAGAGAACCAGAGAGTCTTTTGACTCCATATCGTGTCGCAGACAGCTTGAAGTGAGAAAATCCAAAAATCTACAGTTGACAGTTTCTTTAACCTTTCATTTTAGAAGTAAATTCATTACTACAATTGTTCTATGGCTAATATTTCCAGTCAGCTGGGTTTTGTGGTCTATTAAGTTTGGGCAAAGCAGAGGGTTCAGAATTGAGAGCAGACCAAACCAATGAGCTTTAATGGTACCAATACTAAGAGGACTAGAAAGAGATGAGTCTACAAGCAATCACATCATTAGTGCTTCACCGCTGCTCACTGATGTTACCTAGCATGGTGACAAAACGTCCAAGAACAAATCCAATAGCTCAGTGAGCAAACTTACAACCTGACCAACAACCTGAGCTACAAATCTTCTCCAAAATCTCAAACATCATTACTTCTCGTGAGTACATAACTTTAAAAGTTAAGAAAAACTCTTGTACAGCAGCTATCACACAGTTGTTTTTTTTAATATTAAAAACTTTGGGGAAGGGCAATGTACACAGAACAGAGTGACATCGAAGACCATTGGGGGAGGGGGAAGAGAGAGACAGTGGAGGTGGGGATGTGAAGAAACTCAAATGGTAGGTGATACTAAATTTGAGGCCTACGCTTCACTTAACCAGACATCATAGTTTTAGCATTAGGTGAGTTTGTGCATTCTGACAATGAAGTGCTAAATGTAACATCTGAGCCAGGACATTGCTCTAAATGAGGGACGCTTTATTCCTCCAAATCTGGAATCTGTCTAGAATTGCACTGGACGTTTAATGTCAGTCTCATTTTTTGCACAGATGTTAGTAAAGCCAGCCAAGTTAGATTGTAGAAAAAAAGGATAAGCCTAGGAAGTTAAATAGAGTGCAACAGTTTTTGGGTCACACCAAACAAAGTTCAGAACAGGAGAAGGGAACATGATACTCAGGAAAATAAATGTATGCTCAAAATAATCAGCAAAAAACAGCATTAATCAGTCAAGAGAAGTGTGAGATAAAGCTAAGGTGAATGGCAGTGACTGCCTATCAGACAAATGTGAGGGTGAGACAGCGGATTGAGTGCATTCCAGGAATGGGAGCACTGACATTTTGGTTGGATTTGGCACAGCTGAGTTATTTCTTAAAAACCAAAGAAACTGCAGATGCTGTAAATCAGAAACAGTCAGAAGTTGCTGGCAAAGCTCAGCAGGTCTAGCAGCATCTGTGAAGAAAAACCAAAGTTAATGTTTCAAGTGTGGTGATCCTTTCACCAGACCCAAAACATTAATTTTGATTTCTCTACACAGATGCTGTCTTACCTGCTAAACTTTTCCAGCAAGTTTTGATTTTGTTTGAGTTATTTCTTGATTCTGTTGATAATTATTTAATTTTCTCCTCTGGCATCTGAATTAATGAGGATAGCAAGTACCTGGAGCTGCAAAGAACAGCAATCTTTCAAGTTCAACCCTTGCTTTCTAGAGTCAGTTTTACAGCATGTAAAGAGGTCCTTCAGCCCATCTTTCCTGTGCTGATCATTACATACCTATCTACTCTGACCCCATTTTTCAGTTTTTGGACTGTAGCCTTGTCTACATAGCTTTCTAAATATTTATTTAAATATTTCTTAAATATTCTAACAGTTCCTGATTCTTCCAGCCATTCAGGGAGTGAGTTTCAGAATCCTATCCCCTCAAATCTCCTCTAAACCTCCAGGCCCTTATCTTAAATCTATGCTCCTGGTTATTGATGCACCCATGAAGAATACAAGTTCCTTCCTATTTATGTTCTTCATAATTCTGTACATCTCAAACATCTGTCCTTCGGTTTTCAAGGATTTGTGGACAAGCACAGTAATGAGCCTTGGATGTGCTGTACTCCTCAGGGTCCTATCATCCATTGTGTAATCCTTTGTCTGATTCATCATCTCAAAATGCAGCACCTCTCCCTTTTCAGGATTAAACTCATCTGCCACTGTCCACTCAACTGAATAGCCGGTCTACATTGTCCTGTAGACTAAGGCTTGCCGCCTCACTATTTGTCATACCAATCTGTGTGCCATCTGTAAACTTTCTGATCAAATCTCCTACATTTACACTTAGATCATTAACATACTCTACAAGCAGTGTACCTGCACCAGGGCCTGCAGTATGCTATTGAATACAGCCTTCCAGTCACAATAACAACCTTCAACAGTAGACTGCACTGACAATTTTAGGGTCCAATTTTCCAAATTGCCCTGGATCCCCTAGACTCTTACCTACTTGACCAGTCTCCTGTTGAGACCTTAGAGTTCCACATAGTCAACATCAACTACACAACCCTTATCAACATACTTAGTCATGACATTCAAAAATTCAGTCAAGCTGGACAGGATCACTCTGATCAAAGCCTCATTGTGCTGAAACAAAAATTATTGGAGAAACTCAGTAGGTCTAGCACCATCTAAGTTCTGAATCTGGCTGGTGGTAGATGCAGACAAAGCCCAGGGAGAGAAATATGAATTGGGTAGATTGTGAAGGAGATAATGGATGGTAGATAGCAGGCCAGGAAACAAGAGGAGCTGAAGGGGAAATAATAAGAGCAAAGTGTGAGAAAATGGGCTAGCTGTGCTGAATATAACCCAATAATGTGAGAATGGACCTAGGAGTATGTGGACCATTTGTGGGGTGGACAAAAAGCATAGGAGAATGGAATCAGGTGCTAAAGTTATTGAATTTAATGTTGAGATTTAGAGGCTGCAAGTGGAAAATGGAAATATTGTGCTGAGGTAGGCAGGAATTAGAGGGTTACAACTGGCCTCAGCATCACCAGGTTCGGCAAAGCATAAGAAATACACCAAGAGCTCCACATACAGATATCAGATAGAGATACGATTGGGTTAGTTCAAATCATCTTTGGACCATGCAACATTAACTCTTTCTCCCTCCACAGATGTTGCCAGACCAGCTGAACTTCTCCAGTACTTCTCGCTTGTGTTTCTGGCCTTTCCCTTAATGTCCACATGCACTTGAGGGTAGACCACCAATAAGTTATTGGCTGTAGAGACACTGGCTTACTTCTCCTCCTCAGAGTACTAAAGTCAACAGCGACATTAGAGTCAGAAGCAAAGCCCATTGTGCATTAGAGGGGAAATTGGCCCGGTTCAAATAATTGAATACTGTACATTAAACTCTATGTGCTGCAAACACTTTCTCCCCCACCCTGTGGGAAAAGCAGGTCCTCTGATGTGCAATCTCAACGAAAGGAGATTTAAAATTGAAATGCTTGATGCTTGAAGTGAAGCAGACTGCATAGATTACTCTTTTGCAGCTTAGCCAATAAGCAAAATGGGAATCTTAGCATAGTGACAGCACCTGCTACAACTTTCAGCTCTGCTGTGTCAGATTACCTCAAACACAACTTATAAATAAAAATTCATCTCCAGGTGGATAGCACTTCAAAGAGTACATGCTGTTACTGGCCTTGAGCCAGCTGTCTGGGATCAATTTTAAACACTGTGGAAGAAGCCTCTCATTGAAATGCACTTTAAAACAAAACTTACCAGAAGTAAACCATCAAAATTATTTGCTATAATTTAAAAATATAAAGAAGGACCAGCCTGTACAAACTAGCTGCAATTACAGCTAGCAGTTGAAGTCAACAAGTAAGAAACAGCTGTCTTTACTATCATTAGGATGCTAGCTTCTTTCCTGTTAATGCCTAAAAAGACTGAAAAGATTACCACATACTTGGGAACTTCAGCCTTTGAAATCACCAGTAAGCTACATTCCAGGTCGGATGTACTGAAAGAAACAACAGGAGCTAGTGTGTTTTGACAAGAACATCATCAGGGAACCTGTCACCTGACCCCACTCATCCAAGTCTTTGAGTGCAAATCTCATCAGGTCATCCCTACCCATCAAGCTCAATGCATTCTAAGCTCGCTTTGAACACAAGGTCAGTGCAATGATACCACCCAAACAGCCTTAGGATGCACCTGTACCCAGCATCACCACCGCAGATGTCAGACTGGCTTTCGAGAATGAACCCATGGAAAGTGCCTGGCCTGGATGGTGCCTCAGCTGTGCTCTCAGATCCTGCATGGACCATTTGGTGGGAGTATCTCCAGACATTTTTAACCTCCCCTTACTACGATCTGAAGTCCCCACTATCTTCAAGACCACTATTATCCCTGCACCCAAGAAAAATCATGCAGCATGCCTCATGACTGATGCCTGGTGACTCGGACCTCCATAATTATGGAAGTGCTTTGAGGGGTTAGTTATGGCTCACAACAACTCCTGCCTTCCAAACTGCCTTAAATCCTTTGCAATTCTCCTAGCAGTAAAAAAAGATGTACAGGTCTCCCTGGCCGGAATCCCATCCATAGAACATATGGACAAGGATACCTACGTCAGGCTACCACTTATTGACTATAGTCCTGCCTTCAACACCATAATTCCAAATCAAACTCATCTCTAAACTCTAAGACCTAGGACTTGGCCATACTCTAATTGGATCCTTGACTTCCGTAATCATTAAGAATAGGCAACACCTCCTCCACCTAGATCCTCAACACTGGTGCCTTGCAAGGCTGCATACTCATCCCCCTATTATATCCTTAAACACTCACAACCATGTGGCCAAATTCTGCCCAACTCCATTTACAAGTTTGCTGACAAAACCACAGTTGTAGGTTGGATCTCAAACAACGATGAGACAGAATATAGGAAAGAGATACAGTGCTAAGCAGCATGGTGTAACAATCGCTCCATAGATATCAGGAAAATGAAGCTGGTCATTAACTTCAGAAAGCAGACTGGAGGGCATGCCCCTGTCATCATTAATGGTGCTGAAATGGAGATGGTTCACACTGTCAAATTCCTGGAAGTGATGGTCACCAACAATTTGTCCTGGACCATCCATATCAAAGCGACGGTCAAGACAGCACAATTATGTCTCTATTTTCTCAGTAAACTAAGGAAATTTGGCAAGTCCACAAGCACTGTTATTAATTAGAAAGCATCCTTTCTGGAGGCATCACAATGTGGTATGGCAATTTTCTTCCCGAGGCCGCAACAAATTACAGAGCCATGAACCCAGCCCAGTCAGCATGCAATCCAGCCTTCCATCCAATCACTCTACTTATACATCCCACTGCCTCAGGACAGCAACTGACATAATCAAAGACCATTCCCCTGCCTCGTTCCACAATTGGGCAGAAGATACAAAAATTTGAATACACGTATGAACAGATTCAAGAACAGCTTCTTCCTCACTTTTCATATAATCCTTACAATCCATTTGGCCCAACTAGCCCATATTGACTTTCCAAACAGCATCTCACCTAGACCCATCCTCCCACCCTATCCCTGCAACTCTGCATTTCCCATGACTAATGCACCTACACATCCCTGAACACGATGGGTAATTTAACATGGCCAATCCACCCAACTTGCACATCTTTGGACTGAGAGAGGAAATTGGAGCACCCACTGGGAGAACATGAAAACTCCACATAGCTGCCTGAGGGTGGAATCAAACTGGATCCCTAGCATGGTAAGGAAGCAATAACCACCCTGCTGCCCTTGTTATGACTTTTGAACAGACCTCTTAAATGTTAATTCTAATCTCGCTCTGTAATTGCTATACTATTCTGTACTCTCTATGACCTGATGCACTTTGTATAGCACGGTCTGGCTGTATAGCATGCAAAACACCACCTTTCACGGTATCTCGGTACATGGGACAACAATAAAATCAATCATTTTTGACAAAAGGAAAGAAACGGGAAAGGTCGTAATTACAAGTCGCTCTGGAAATGTGAAATTTTTAATGGCTAGCGTTAGCCTAACAGAATTGTCCAGTGTCTTAGCAGAGGGGAGATGGTTACAATAGAAGGACTGTATTTATTGAGATAGAAGGTCTCTCACCATTAAAGGTGAGAAAGAAATAATCTCCATTTAGAGGTGGTTTTACAGATCCTCAAGATGTCTCATTAAATTAATTCATGCAGAATCATGAGTAGTTAGAGCCTTGGGCCATGCAAATACTGCAATAAATATGAGCACAGCAAGGTCTCACAAATAGTAATGGAGATGGAGAGCAGCTAGTAATAGTCTTGAGGGTACGGTTGGCACGAACACCAGAGAAACACCCAGCACCTCTTCATACATTGGCAGCGGATCTATATTCATCAGAGAGAGATAGATGCAGGTTCTGTTTAATGCCACATCCAAAAAGTGACATCTTCTATTAGTGTAACATTCCCTCAGGACTGCACTGTCACACCTGCCTGGAACTATTATTTTGCATCGTTACTTCAATGGTCATCACAAAAAATTCATTTGGGATACACTATGAAGTGCAATAATGGAATGGCGATAACTTTTCTCATAACATGACTGAGATCAGTTTTTGATTGGAGTCAGAAAATATTAATTCACAAAGTCAAGAGTAGAGTGGTGCTGGAAATGCACAGCAGGTCAGGCAGCATCCGAGGAGCAGGAAAATCGACATTTCAGGCAAAAACCCTTCATCAGGACAGACATCTACCCAGTTCCAATGCTAAGCTTTAGAAAGGTCCAGCACTAAGGAAACCACACAATGTTTGGAAGAAGCAGCTTGCCCAAAGCCAAACACTTTGATTCTGTATCACAGCTTTTCGTTTTCTCCCTTTATTCTTTAATGGGACGTGGGCACTTCTGGTAGGTGTTTTTCCTAAAGCTCCAAAATTTCTGAAAAATTTCAGCAGGTCTGACAGATTCTGTATGGGCCCATTGATCATTCTTCATAGCTAATTTTTGTTTTAAATCAAGGTGTTCAAAGATGTTACCATACACTCTGGAGCAGGTGGGACGTGAACCTGGGCCTCCAGGCCAACTGTGGTACAAGAGTCCCCACGGACATTGCTATTAAGACCAGCATTTGTTGCTGATCCCCAATGGTCCTTGAACTGGCTGCTCTGCTTGGCCATTTCATAGGGCAATTACGAATCATTAAGAGTCATTGCTGTGGGTCCACAGTCACCTGCAGACCAGATTGGGTCAGGATGGCAGATTGTTCATGAACCTGATGGGTTTTTACAACAGTTGGTGATAGTTGCCATGATTATTATCACAGTGTGACTTTCAATTCCAGATATTTTAATTGAATTTAAATTCTGCCAGGTAATGAAGTGAAATTTGACCCTCATGCTCCCCAGAGTATATTTTATCCTCTGGTTCACTGGTCCAGTGGTATTATATACTTGCCACCTCAAAACTATGGTTTACTTTACGCTTGCTGCTCACAACTTGCACTTGCAAACATTATTCCTGATGATGAAGGGCTTATGCCCAAAATGTTGATTCTCCTGCTCCTCGACTGCTGCCTGATCGGCTGCGCTTTTCCAGCACACACTCTGCCTTGCAAACATTTGTTTGCTTTCTGGAACATTATCACTTCTAGAAAGGAGATGGAAATAAGTCAGAAAGGATTCTGTATAATTTTATATCACACTGGTGAGAGACATCAATAGTACAACTTTTTTTTCTCCTCACCTAATAAAGACTGGATATGCTGACAGAAAAGGAAACATTTTGGAGAAGATACACTTGATGCATTTCTGGGATGAGCAGTTATCTTACTTAGAAAGCTTAAACTGGTTAGACCTATATCCCTTGCAGTTTAGAATGAGCGATAATCTTATTGAAACATCTGAAATAATGAGGGGCCTTGGTGGGGTGTATGCTCTCCTTTGTGGGGGACTCTAGTAATGGAAAGCCATCTTAAAAATAATGGGCTTCCAACTTAAAACTGAGATGAGGAGAAATTCTCTCCGAGGATTGACAGTCTGTGGATTCTCGATTTCAAGAGCAATGAAGGCAGTGTCATTGATTATTTGCGAGGCGGAATTAGATAAATTCTTGACTGCAAGGGGGTCAAACCGTATCAAGCCGGAGCAGAAAAATAAGTTTGAACCTAGACTCTGATTAGCTATGATCTATCAAGGCCATAAGAGGTAGGAGCAGAAGGTAGGCTTCTTACTAAGAGATCCTGACTGATCGCAGAATTGTCAACTTCATTTTCCTGCCTTTTCTTCATAACCCAATCTCTCTACTAAGTAAAACAATCTCTATCAGCCACAAATACTTATTGGTATTAAGAATACTTAATGACCCAGCTAATAGCAGTCTGAAGCAAAGAATTCCACAGATTCATCACTCTCAGAAGAAATTCCTCCTCATCTGTCTTAAATGGACAACTCCTTATCCTGAGTCAGAGTTACACAGCATAGAAACAGACCCTTTGGTCCAACCAGTCCATGCTGATCAAAACCCTAAACTAAACAAGTTCCATTTGTCTACACTTGGCTCATATTGCTATTATTTCTCATTCATGTACTTAGCTAAATGTCTTTTAAACATTGTAACATCCACCACTTCCTCTGGAGGTTCATTCCACACACGAACCACACTGTATTAAAAAAAGGCGCCCCTCATGTCTTTTTCACATCTTTCTCCTCTCATCGTAAAAGTATGCCCCCAGTCTTGAAATCCTCAGTCCTAGTGGAAAATGCACCCACCATTCACTCTACTTATTACCCCTTAGTATTTGATAAATCTTTGTAATTTGATAACTGTCTTACACACCCAGTGAAAAAGTTCCCAGTCTATCCAGCCTCTCCCTACTACTCATACCAGCCATTCCTGGCAACGCCCTGATAAATCTCTTCTGAACCCTCTCCAGCTTAATAATACCCTTCCTATAATGGAGACCAGACCTAGACACAGTTATGCCCTCCCTTTGGCCCTATACTCTCCCACAATCTGAAAGAATCTTTGAACGCAGGACATCCTCTAAGGCTCTTATGTTTCAATAAGGTCATCTCTCATTCTTCTAAACTCCAATGCATATGGGCCGTACCTACTCTACCAGTTCTATGGAAACAATAACATACAAATGTTTCTTTGCTTCTGCAAGTACCAGATTCACCCCCACAGACCTGGGTTTCACCAAAGCTATCTTCACTCAAGGCAGCAAGATTATCAGTGTGGGCAGAACATAACTCATGGATGCATTAGTTTGGGATTTCTGTTCAAGTTAGAGTTATTGACGTTAATTGCAAAGAAAACCTCAGAACTAAAATAAGTATAGTTTGTGTTTATTCGGCGTCTTTTACAACATTAGTATCGAACACACGAGAGTAAAAGTAAGTCTCATGTAAAAGTTGACCCCCTAATTTTGGCCAAAGGTCTGGAATCTTCCATACATTTCATGTAAAAGTTGACCCTAGTTCTTCATAAATTACAGACCAATATTTGAGTGTCAATGTATTATCCTGTACATAAACGTTATGATGAAATGAATTTTTTTGTGCTGTTGTTTTGCTGTAGAATTCACACCAATTTGATATGACAGCTTTAAGATGCATCCAGTTAGTCAGGTGACAACTTCCCTTTGAGTGCAGCTCAGCTTACCATAATTTATTGTGTTTTTTTTCTTTATTAGTTTAGAGATCAATTGGGCTTCTGCTAATGATATAGTATTTTGAACTATAGCAGGAATTTAAGCCCCTCAAAAGTAGTATCAACATAATAGTTGACCCCATAAATTTAACCAGAAAAATAAGGTTAAAAAAAAAATCGGCTTCTACATGAGTATACACAGTACATGTCCCCAAGCTGTATACAAATAATGTAACATTTGAGATAGTCGCTTGTAATTTACAAAACACAGTAACCAATTTACACACAGTACCATCTCATGATTGAGCCAGCAAAACTAAATTATTTATTTGGGAGATGGTCTGTTGAAAACATTAGCATCGACCAATACCCTAAGGAAATCTCCCCTTTGCTTCTTTGAAATAGAATTTAGAGATCAGTTATGTTTTTTTTACAACTCTTCCTAAAGATGGTACATCCAACTGTCTAACACTCCCTAAGTATTGCACTGGAGTGTCAGGCTACATTTTTGTGCTCAATTCTCTGGGGTGGGACTTCCTTTGAGCCATGGCTGACACATACAATGCATTTTTTTGAAGTTTTGAATTTATAGCCTCAATCCTTTCAGAAGCAAGACCTGGTATTTCCATTAGTGCATATCTAGATTTATTATCAACATTTCCTTCTAAACCTCAATATATACGTCCATTTCAATCCTAGTGAGTGGAATCCTAGCGAGTGGGCTTCCTGCATCTTTAAGCTATTCTTGATATATACATATTTATTTCTGTAAAAACGGTCTTGTCTTGTATAGCTTAATTAGTAATTAGTATCTTGACAATGTAAAGATTGTCAATGCTCAAAACAGTTTAAGCACAGGTTGAAAATGCAGTTCTTAGTAAATATTCAGTGGTCCTTGCTCCTGGCCATTCCCCCAAATGTATCTTTTCCCCATCAATCAAACCTGCCACAAATAGATGACCAGTTAACCCTGGCATTCTGGAGTTCCCTTCCTACACTCATTTTCCTCTTCTCATTTGTGACCCCCCTTACAGCCCTCCTCTTTGACCAAGCTTTTGGTCACCACCTAATGTTTCTTCCTGTAACCTTATTGTTTTCTCGTGTTTCTTGGATCCATTTCTTTAATGAGTCTACCCATTATTAGACTTTCCAAGAACCCAAGTATGGAATGTCAACTCAAACTCAAAGGCATCATCAGTCACCAACTGTAACTGCCATTATTATCCTATTCAAGTCATCCCAGGAACTGAGTAAACTTTCTCTAAAACCCTTCTATCATCATTTCCCCAGTTTTGCCTGTCCTTAGGAGAGCAAATCTGGATTGCAAATACAGTCTCACCAGTGCTGTATAAAATTATAGCAAAGCTTCCTTAACATTTTATTTCATTCTCTTTCCTATCAGTGAACAAAGTTCCAGAAATCAAATAAACGTTTGTCTGGAGCTTGTGCACAGTTTGGTTGCTGAGCTTCCCTACATTACAATACTGGCTTCAATTCAAAACAACTTCATGCAAGTTAGTGTTTTGGGATGTTTGTGAGGTGCTGTAGAAATGCAAATATTTCTCTCTCTTTTTGGGTTCAGATAAAAGCAACGCTCAAGGTTTGTGCCACATTGAATGTAAACAAGGAAAATGGTTTACAAGTAACATTAGATAAAACAGAAAGATACTTTAAAGCAACTTATTTTTGGATGAAATGGATAGCACCATTTTCACATTTTTGACATTTAATTATAATTCTCAATGAAACATCACTTGGTTCATTTTGTTTTAATTCAATTTGGAGAGAGAAGGGAAGCAGGAGAGATAGAGGTATGAACTGTGTAAATAATTGCTTGTGGTAGAAAGTTCTGTGTTTCTTTAAATTCGTGACATTTAAAGAAAACTAAGATAAATAACGGCAGACAGATCAACAACAAAATTAATAACACCTTTTTTTTAGATTACTTACAGTGTGGAAACAGGCCCTTCGGCCCAACAAGTCCACACCGCCCCGCCGAAGCGCAACCCAACCATACCCCTACATTTACCCCTTACCTAACACTACGGGCAATTTAGCGTGGCCAATTCACCTGACCTGCACATCTTTGGACTGTGGGAGGAAACCGGAGCACGCGGAGGAAACCCACGCAGACACGGGGAGAATGTGCAAACTCCACACAGTCAGTCGCCTGAGTCGGGAATTGAACCCAGGTCTCTGGCGCTGTGAGGCAGCAGTGCTAACCACTGTGCCACCGTGAATCAGGTCTAGACTGCGCCATTTGGGAAATTAATACCAAACTTGAAATGTATACAATACTATCATATTAGATGCAACATTCAGGTGGGTGATTTCAACTATAACAGCAATATGAAGTGCAGGCAAAAGTGAGGACTGCTGGAAATCGAAGCTTAGATTAGAGTGGTGCTGGAAAAGCACAGCCAGTCAGGCAGCATCCGAGGAGCAGGAAAATCGACGTTTTGGGCAAAAGCCCTTCATCACGACCCACTCCTGATGAAGGGTTTTTGCCCGAAATGTCGATTTTCTTGCTCCTCAAATGCTGCCTGACCGGCCGTGCTTTTCCAGCACCAATATGAAGTGCAGCTTTATTTTAGAAATAAATGATAGCTGCTGTACATGAAGGTACTAGGTGCCTAAAGAGGTTTCATCAACATTAAATATACATCAGTGAATGGAAATGGCCTACGTGGAGAACTTTATTCCCATTTCTATCCATTTATGACTAAAAATGTAACAGTAGAACGGCTAGGCAAAAACAAACTTGCTCTTCAAGGGTGCCTGCATTTCTTCAGATGAATATCGGAACATGATTGTGAAACAGGATGAATGTTTGAGTTGTTGCACTGGCATGTTTTACTTGACCAAAGGAGAAGGGACATTTACTGCTCTTCACAGGTGCTTATTTCAATTGATATTAAAACATATTGAAAAGAAAGAGAACAGAAAAAGCAACATGTCATTGCAGACCTTTCATCAATGCATTCTCCCATCTCATCCGTTTTGAGCGCTGTGTGGATTGTGGGTGTGAAGAGACGAGAAATAAAATATATTTTGAGATCAAAACTTCAATGTTGGAATCAGACACGTTGTGGAAATACCTGGCAAACTCAACATAGTTAAATCATGATTTGGGAGATGCCGGTATTGGACTGGGGTGTACAAAGTTAAAAATCAACAGCAGGAGCTACTTCAGTGTAACATCCCACTACCTGCATTGTAAACGCAACCCATTGCAAATTAAAGTTTAAAAAATTCTCTGGTGCTCCTTCGCATTCTGAATCCAGGACATATGAAAGTAATATGCTACATTCTGCAACAGACAAAATGAACAATGACATTTTACAAACATTTTTAAAGCAGTCATAGCTGAAGCAGAGAAATGTCAACATGGACCGACACTGCTCGAAAGGGACAAGCTATCGTAATTTCTCTTACACTTCTGATCAAAGTTTTTTGTATTCCAAGTATGGCACTTGCAAGCACGAACAGTAGCAGAGACACACTTAAGGGGAAGCTAGATAAATACATAATGGAGAAAGGCATGGAAGGTTAAGCCAGTAGCATTAGACAAAGGAGGGCTGGAGAAGATTCAAGTGTAGAATTAACACCATCACAAAACAAGTGAGCCAAAAGACCTGTTTCAGTATCGTAAATTCTATGTAAAAGGTATAGGGACAATGCATTGTGTCACACAAATTCTCAGATTAATTATAATGCACCAAATGTGCACAATAATCTTTCACAAAGCTACATCCCTCATCCCTCCTGCAGTTAATATAGCAGTCTCCCAATGCTAAACAAAAACAAAGTATTCATTTTCATAACTAACACCAGGATGAAAGCAATATTCAAATATTTTGGAACCACTTAAAAGATGACTGCTCCACTCTGTTATGGGATAAGAATTCCATTATTGACCAGAGAGATTATGGTGGAATGTCGCCACATGTGAACTTGGTCTAATTAGTCATCAGATTTCCTTCCAGGCCAGAAAATAACTCGTACCTCACTTGTGCAAAATGCACAGGAAATCTCCCGTTTGAGTCATGTACGGGGTGCTAAATGGCCTCACAGCTGCACCTCACTGCAATATATTGCTTACTTTAAAGTAACGCTTTTTTCCACAGTGATCAGAAAACTTGGACACAGGAGTAGGTGTAAATCCAAAGGTCCAACAATTCCCTTCTGTTCATAGGTACTAAATTTGTTTTCAGTGCTTCACATTCTTTGTGCTTCTGTAACTGTTTCACAGGACAGAGATAAGAAAAAATCCCAAGTAAAAGAGGTGAAATAGGAAGGAAAAATACTATGCAACAAGAGGTCCTGTAGTAAAAGGAATAGATAAGCAAACTATTACTTCAATGTTAGTTGGGAAAGAAAGGAAGCAGTGAAAATTTGAAATAATACGACAGGTTGATAACAGAGTAAAACAGTTTGCAGCTAACCTGATGCTAATACATAATCAATGTTGAAGCCTGATAATATTTTATATGATTTTTTAAAAATGCATGATTTTAATACTCCAAAATCTTTTCAGAAAATGTAAATTGCTAAGTCTTAATGTGACAGGTGAACTTTTAAATTACAATTTGCTCTGTAGACAATGTTCCTGGGAGTATAACAGTGGATTGGCAAGGGGGAAAATACATCTGCATTGATAGCATGTCTAGATTTTATTGTCAGTCATACACACAAACAGATGCTTATGTTGGTTGCAATGTGCAGAAGCATGATTGATGTATAATCACTCTCAGGCAAGCATGAGCAATTCATCAACGCATTGATATACTCAACAAATATTTGCCAGCATATATTCAGCTGTGCATAATCATCTCTCAAAATAATCCCAAGAGGATACAGAGGATCACCTATCTATCAAAGTGGTGAAATCTTTCAGATATTGTAATTAAACATTAACTTTATTTAATTTCTACAAGAAAATCAAGATCCATAATGACTGCTGCGATATACAATGTCACCTGGTGCAGTTCTCAGCATAAAAGGTTTAGAAAGTGCCAGATTCAATCCTCACTCTATGCAGAATTTTCTGATGGGCATCAAGTTAGCCTTTCTGGGGAAAGCTTTTGAAGTTCCTCATGAAGGTAGAGAGAGGACGCGAGAAACAATCTTTGGTGTTGTTGAGGATTTTGAGACTTGGGGAGAGTTCAAACTCAAATTGGAGGTTTTGGATAGTTAGGAAACTTTTCTAACACTGTTTTGTGTGCAGAAGTCTGGAAGTCTCTTCATGCAACCATGTGAATTATGAACAAGAGTAGGCCCTCGGCACCTACTCCACAATTCAGTAAGAATACGGCTGATCGGATTACTCCACATTCTCACCTACCCAACGCTAACCTCTTTCCCCTTTGCTCATCAAGAATCCATCAACCTCTGCCTCAAAAAACTGAAGGACTCTGCTTTCACCACCTTTTGAGGAAGTGTTCTAAAGGCACACTCTGCCTCAAATGAGACCACTCCTACCCCCTTATTTTCAAAACAGTGACTCCTGAATTCTAAATTATCCCACCAGAAGATATATACTGCAAGGTTTGTAGCTCAGGTTGAGGTTTAGGGTGTAGGTTTGCTCGCTGAGCTGTAGGTTTGATATCCAGACGTTTCATTACCTGGCTAGGTATCATCAGTGGCGACCTCCAAGTGAAGCAAAGCTGTTGTCTCCTGCTTTCTATTTATATGTTTGTGCTGGATAGGGCTCCTGGGGTTTGTGGTTATGTCATTTCCTGTTCGTTTTCTGAGGGGTTGATAGATGGTATCTAGATCTGTGTTTGTTTATGGCGTCATGGTTGGAGTGCCAGGCCTCTAGGAATTCTCTGGCATGTCTTTGCTTAGCCTGTCCTAGGATAGATGTGTTGTCCCAGTTGAAATGGCGGTTTTTTCCTCGTAGGAATGGCGTAGGTTCCAAAATGGCGTAGGGCTACGAGGGAGAGAGGGTAGTGTCTTTTTGTGGCTAGCTGGTGTTAGAGTATCCTGGTGGCTAACTTTCTTCCTGTTTGTCCAACGTAATATTTGTGGCAGTCCTTGCATGGAATTTCGTAGACTACGTTGGTTTTGTCCATGGGTTGTACTGGGTCTTTTAAGTTTGTTAGTTTTTGTTTGAGAGTGTTGGTGGGTTTGTGTGGTACTAGGATTCTGAGGGGTCTTAGTAGTCTGGCTGTCATTTCTGAAACTTCTTTGATGTATGGTAAGGTGGTTAGGGTTTCTGGCTCTGTTTGGTCTGCCTATCATGGTTTGTTCTTGAGGAATCTGCGGACTGTATTTTTTGAGTATCCTAAACAAAACCTGCCACAAACACTACATAGGACAAACAGGAAGAAAGTTAGCCACCAGGATACACAAACTAGATCTTTGCCCATGAGTTTAACTTATCTATACTCCCTTGTAGTCTCCAGCCTCTTCACAGTTACTTTCACAACTTTGTGTTATGAACAAATTTAGCAACGATACCTTTACTTCCTACATCCAAATAGTTTATATAAATTGTATAAAGTTGAGGAGACAGCACAGGTCCTTGTGGCACACCCCTCTTAACATCTTGCCAAGCAGAAAATTATACTGCCAATAATCTTCGCTAACATAGTTAGGATACGGTAGCACATCAGTGAGGTTATATAGCTAATTGCCTCAAACCCTGGGCTACTGAATCAGAAAGGAGTGCTCAAATAACACTAAATCAATAACAGCAACTGGGTGATTTAAATTCAATTAAATATAGAAGAAATTCAAAAGCTAGTATTAATAGTGGTGGGAATAAAACAACTGGTTCAATAATGTCCGATAGAAAATTTAACTCTTCAGTGCTTACACAGGACTTCAAACTCTCAGCAATCTCCATGACTCAGTCACCCACTGAAATGGCCAACCAAGTTACTCAGTTATATCATTCGCCATATGACAGACTGCAACACTCAAGGGCAATTAACAATTAGCAATAAATAGAACAAAAAGAGTGGATAGCGGAGTAAACTGAAGTATCACAAAACCCGGAGTAGGCCTTTCGGCCCTTTGATCCTGCTATACAAGTCACTAAGACCATGAATGATCAGGTTATCTTCTCAGCTGCCCTTTCCTGTCTGCACTCTATAATCCTCGACTCTCTTGTCTATCAAAAATCTAAGTTGGCCCATTTAAAGATTAAAACTTCACTGCTTTCTGTGGAAACAAATAACCCACAGAGGAAATGAAACCTCATTTCTTAAAAGGGAAAGTTCTTAATCTTAAGACATGCTCCTTAGTGTTAGCTTACCCAAAAAAGCAGCATACTCTTGGCCCACCCTATCCACCTTTCTCATTATTCTAAACTCTAATGAGTAAAATCCCAAACTAACAGTTCAACTTTCATAACATAAACTCTTTTCCCAGGAATGAGTCGAATGAATCTTCTCTGAACTGCTTCTACAACTTTTGTTAAAAACAACAAATTGCACAAAGATTTCAGAGGTGTTCTCACCAACACCTTGGACATTGCAGGAAGTTTCTCTACTGTTATATTCCATTCTCCTTGCAATAAAAGGTAACATGCCATTTGCTTCGCTTCTTGTGTCCTCATAATACTTATATTCAAAGACTGTGCTGAACAATTTTGTTAATTTCATGTTGAACTTTGGTGCTTAAGCTACACTAAAGTTTTAAACCTAGAATGTGAGTTTGGAAGTATTTCCTCAAAGTTGTGGATGAGTAGAGCCCACAGCATGAGATCTTAAAAGTTTAATCTTAAAACGAGAGCTAGGACATTCAGGGGTGATGTCAGGAAGCACCCCTTCACAAGAGGATGTAAGGAATCAAGAACATTCTTCTCCAAAAAGCTATCAAGGCTCCGGATCAACTGAAGATGCTAAAGCAGAGGTTGAGAGTTTTGTCGAATGACAGCACTACGAGTGAAGGTGCATAATTGGTTTTAAGATGGAGATAAATCATTACAGATTGGTCTATGCTTTTCTTACAATTCAATTCCATTAAAGTGGCTTGCTTCAGGTTAAATAACTGCTTAGCTTAACATATCAAGACATTTTCACTTTAACATCGAGTATGCTTTGCATGCATATTTGATTAAAAAATGTTAACCAAAACCAGCAACAATATATATGGTAATTAACAAATGACTTCAGATCAAAAGGCATTGACAGAAACACATCAACAGATGCAACATGCAGATCTCACGTGTTGATTTTGATACATTGATTTTAGGCCCAATTGGATTTAATAAATCTTGCAGATGGTGTACTGCCTTTAGATTTGAAATTACCAACACACTGTCCCATATGCTGTCCTTTAGCAGGCCAAGGTCGCAGCAAAATCTCTTACTGCTGCTTTTACTTTCAAGTACATACGGAATGGGATTAGGGAAAAATTAAAATCTGACAAACCACCAGACAGACACCAAGTCAAAGTTTAGGAAGTTAAGAAGCATGACCACAACTAGTCAGAGTTCCTTGAGCTTTAAGGGCTGTTCCTCGGAGGAGGGGGTCGAGCATCCTGCTCCAACTCAGAATACCACCAAAACTCCATCTCTCATTTGCATCCTTAATTTGAAAACTTTGGGATCAACTCATTTGGGTCCACTTAAGTCCGTTCAGGCTCTTGGCTAATAAATTTCGTTTAACCCAAATAGACCTTAAAGCACAGCACCAAATGGATCTGTAGACATGCTGAGTTTGACGCTTAGGGGGAAAAAAAATTATTTTTCAGTCCATTCAGGCCAAGCAAGGTTTTTTTTAAGAGCCAAATAGAAGACATTTCAGTTTTAGGTCTTTTCTGCTTTTGAGCATATGTTTAACAGGCACTCAATCTACATTCTGTTACATGCAATCTAAGAAGTCACAATTGGCCAAATAGCCAGCCCTATTGCAGCAGTGTCATTGATGAAAACCAGCTTTCCCGAGATGAAGAAAATCAGAAAAAAAATTAAATTTCTCTATGTACGTACAATGCACGCAACAATACAGAGACATTTATGAAATAAATCTTCAGATGGGGTAACAGAGTCAAACAATTTGATACTTCGGTGAAATGATTGTGAGGGTGCAGCATTGGTAAGCAAGATGGAGGATTTTGGTGTTAGAATGAGCACAGCAGTTAGATTGACATTCAAATATATTTATCTTCTGATCAGGGTCAACTCAAGTGGGCAGGACGGAGGATCAATGGTTAGCACTAATGCCTCTCATCCTCAAAGAGCCGGGTTCAATTCCAGCCCTGGGTGAGTGCCTGGATGGAGTTTGCATATTTGCCTCATGTCTTTGTGGTTTTCCTCCAGGTGCTGTGACTTGCTTTCATGATACCAAGATTAGGTGGATTGGCCATGCTAAAATTGTCTATAGTATTCAGGGATTTGTATGCTAGGTGGATTAGTTATTATAAATGTGGGGTTATGGGGATACTGTATGGCTCTGGTGGGATGCTCTTCGGAGCATCAGTACAGACTCTATGGGCTGAATGGTCTCCTTCTGCACTGTAGGAGTTCAGATTCTAAGTAAGCAGCCAATTCTAAACCTGATCAGAGTCATTTAAGGAAACAGCAATCACTTGTGTAGGATGTGCTTCAAGTCCACCCTTAGAACAGACCGGGGCTATTTTTAAAGGGAGGTTCACCATCTCTCTAGGAGTCAATTTGTGGGCGGCACGGTGGCACAGTGATTAGCACTGCTGCCTCATAGCACCAGAGACCCGGGTTCAATTCCCGCCTCAGACAACACTCTGTGTGGAGTTTGCACATTCTCCCAGTGTCTGCGTGGGTTTCCAGTTTTCTTCCACAATCCAAAAACGTGCAGGTTAGGAGAATTGGCCATGCTAAATTGCCTGTTGTGTTAGGTGCATTAGTCAGAGGGAAATGGGTCTGGGTGGGTCGCGCTTCGGTGGGTCTTGTTGGGCCGAAGGGCCTGTTTCCACACTAAGTAAGTTAGTCTAATCTAATCTCAATTCGCTCAGTTTGCTAGGTAGCTGGTTTGCAATGCACAGTGATGTCAACAGTGTGGGTCAACTCTGACACCATGAAGAATTCCCCTTCTCAACCCTTCCCCTCAGTGAGGGATAGTGATCCTCAGGTTAAACTACACCAGTTGCCCTTCGAAGGGAGTGGCGTTACGATCAGTAGGACATCAATGACTTGACCTCTCCGAACTGGCTAATCAACTTATGGAAGAACCAAGTTTAGACCGTTTGAAAGCGAAGGAACATGGTCAAATGCTGGTGGTTCCTAACTTTCCAGCAACCAAATAGCAAACATTACCTCACTGTGAGAGACTGAAAATTGGATACATGGCATCATTTTGTTACAAAGGCACAAACTCCACATATGTTTATTTATGTCACAAAACTGCAAATCAAATTTTAAGTGAGGGTATAAACCACTTGATGCAAAAAAACAGGACATAAGTGGGTCAAAATGGCAACAGGAAACAAAAGGCTCATAACTGCCATTAGTATATTCCTGCCAAGGCATTAAAACTGTAAGCTAATACAGCTTGAATAAACAGTAAAGCATCCAAGCCTTCATCAAATAATCGATAGGCGTAAAGTAACTAAGCGATTAAGTTGCTGTCTGTGCCTGAGAGGAGGTGTAAAGTATAACATCAAGGTACAACAGAAGTACATGACGGACTTTCAGATATTAAATACTGTTTTGTTCTACTATGCAATTTGAAGATGGAAGGAAAGATAGATTTCACAACTCCCACAAATCCCAAGGTCCAATTTATATCTGCCACCCCACCAACAGTCACCTACCTGTGCAACGTTTTTGTTCAGTAAATAAACTCCATATTCAAACTGAAACCTTTCTCCTCCTCTTGGATACAGAGGGAACCTGTGAACACAAACACAGGAGAACCTAGTAAATAAAGCTATCTGGGGGAACAAGGACTACAAATTATAGGTTTACATTGCATTTGGTTTTACCTTTCTGTATCAGTGACAAGTTATAATTCAGCTTTGCACATAAGATTATCCTGAATTCTTGCATCACATCAAATGAGACACAAATATTAATGCAGTAAATGCAGCAAAGGTATTGGCACCCAACAATACCCTGGCTCTTACACTATAGCTCCAGACTAGGTATGCATTGAGCCAAACTGTTCTAGTATAGTTACAGTCATTGCAGAAAATTGCCAAGGGTATGTTCTGTTACAAAAAGCAAGACAAATTCAGTGTGCCCATTTGCTGTCCCATCACGCTAGTCAACCTTCAACAAAACAATAAAGTGGTACTGGGAATTGGTGTCAAGAACTTACAAATAATAAGGTCACGGATGGTGCAGTTTGGGTTTCAACAAGTCATTTGACTCCAGACTTTATTGCCGTCTTGGTCCAGACATGAAAAGAAACACTGATGTTTGGATGCAATGCCAGGACAGCTGCCTTTGACACTGAGACAGTATCTGAGTATGGCATCAAGGAATCAGGGCAAAATTTAAGGTGAGAAAACGCTCCACTGCTGAGTGTAATACCTGGCTTAAAAGGAAGATAGCTATTGTTGTTAGCAGTCAGTCATCTCAGTTTGTGGACATCTCTGCAGGTACTCCAAGTAACTGACCTTGGGCCAACCATGTTCAGCTGCTTCATCATTGGCCTCCCTCCATCAAAGTCAGACACAGATATTCATCAAGGATCAGTTCAGGTGCAGACAGCAGTTTAAATCACTGAGCTGCTTTATACATGTTCTATGTTCAGTATTGTTCGCAATTTTTCTGATACTGAAGCAATCCACGCCCAGAAGTCCTGGATAATATTCAGTCATCATTCAGCACTCTATGATGTGCAGGCCACACAACTGCCAATGACCATCTTCAATAAGACAGAATCTAAATCAGCCACTCAGGACTTTCAACGACTTCACTGTCACTGAAATCCTCACTTCCAACATCCTGGTGTCACCACTGACCAGAAAATTAAGCCAACATCAATGCTATTGTCACAGGAGCAGGGAATCCTAATCAGCAAGCTCCCCAAAAATCAATATAATATTCAAATATGGTTCAAAGTGTGTGATAGAGCTGCACTCATCTAGTTAAGGGGAGAACACCAAGTTAAAGACCACCCAGTACAAAGTAGGCCACTTGATCAATACCATGTTTTTAATAGCACCTTTAATGTGATCCAAGGCTCTTGGCAAGTGTATTACAACATAAAACATGATACTAATCCACATGGGGAGCAATTTGTGCACATGACTAAAACCTTGATCATAAAAGCAGATGTTAAAAAAAGGTGTCTTAAATAAGCAAAGTGAGGAAATTCATGGAGAGGCAATTCATGGAGAGGCATAGGGAGGAAATTCTGGAACTATGTCAGAGTAAATCAAATTGGGGAATGCATAGGTGGCCAGAGTTTGAGACGCACACATACTGCAAAGAACTGTGGGTGGTGGGAAGCATTGGAAAGTAAAATTGATGTAGAATATCAGTCATACACTGGTTAAACGGCTGATCTTCAGGCCGAATGGCCAAATCCTGCTTCTATGTTTCAATATTCTGAGAAAATTATAGGGAGGGGAAGAACTGAAAACATGGGCAGAAGTTTTAAATTCAATATTAATTGACTAGGAACCAATGAGGGCAAGCAAGCACAGGGATCAAAGTAACAGAATATGCCACAAATTGGGATATAGGCAGTTTTAGATGACCTGAATTTTATGGAGGGTCAACATTGATCAAACCAACCAGGGGTTCATTGAAATAGTCATATCCAAAGACAAAGTCTTGGTTGAGGGTTTCAGCAGCAGATGAGCTGAGAGAGCAGCAAAACTAAACCACGGTACAATTACAACATTTAAAAGACATCTGGATGAGTATATGAATAGGAAGAGTTGAGGGATTTTAGCCAAATGCTGGCAAATGGGACTAGATTAATTTAGGATACAGAGTCTGCATAGTCAAGTTGAATTGAAGGGTCTGTTTCATGCTGTACATCTCTTTGACAAAACAGCAGCTTTATTGGTCAAATACAAGCACAGTATAACTCAGCAGGGAAAAAAGTTGAAACAATAGAAGCAACATGAACAGGTAGAGTCAGTCTACCACAGAACCAGGGTTTTAGTTTAACTTTCAGTAATTGTTGGAGTTTTGATGTTTGTTGTGGATGCGACTAAACATCTCTCTTGGCTAGAGCAAAAGGATCAATTTCTCCCTCTCTGACAGTTCTTTTCCCCTGGACTGGAGAAACATTGCATGCGAGACCATCTAAGTTACTCAATTTACCTTTGCCAAGGGTGCATTTACAGGATGTTACTATATTGGTAGTTAAATAATCTATTATTTCTGTTAAATTTTCCAATTGAATTAAGTTATTACAATTCTTCTTTCTTGTGTTTGTATTTTAGCCACAGGGCAGGAATAAAAACGTGGCTTGCTTAAAGCTGCGAAATGTGACCAATTGAATTCCATTTTGAACATAGCACCTTACACGTGCCTTCAAATAAGATTTAAAAAAGGGTCTAGGCTCTCTCCTTGATATATTTGAAGGGGGTTTTGGTCTGGTCCATAACACTATGCGGTTAGATAATGCAGCAGAATCTTGTTAGCACACATTTGAATGCACTGCTATATTAAGGCTTTACCAATTTCTGTCTTATTTGAACAGGAGGGGAGTCTGGACAGAAGCGATTGTGCCAACTAGGTGAGCAGCTTTTGCTGATTGACTGAAACCGGAAGGAACTGCACACACTTTACTAAAGCAGCAATTTATTCTGATCTCAATCCTGCATAGCAAACAGTCATCTGGTATGATACATGTTTAATGAACACAATCCACCCCTACTCCCCAAAAAAATTAATTTTGTGTCAGCTCCTATAACAAAAGGAATTAATTAAAAATTTCGCTTTCTCATTCCACACCAAAATAGAATAAACTTTCCCATGTCGAGCTACTCGAGGCTTGCCCTTTCAGGAGACTGAATGTTTGCTTTAGGATGGCCTCAATGCTAAAGGGCCATTGTGTACAACATGTGCCCTTGGGCTGAACCTGGCTAATTCATCACCTGGCATGTTTAATTGGTAGCATACACTGGAGTCAGTCAGTTAGTTATATACTGTAAAGGGAGGTTTGCTATAACAATTCAAGTTTTAAATTGAGGAATAGAGGAAAATATGCATTTTTGAAAAAAAAAACAAACCCAACAGGGAAAGGATGTTAGACTCAACAATCCAACCATTTAAGGAAGCAAAATCTGGAAAATTTTGATTTCTTTTGGATTCTTCCATTTAAAACCAACCTTTTATAACTTAAGACAGCTTCAATATTCTGCACCATGAGTCTAAATTAGCAACTGTTTAAACTACCACACTGCGCGGCATACTGGACTGGAACACAAAGTGCATTGCAGAACACAATGACCGAGCCCCCATAGAATTTGTGCCATTGACCAGACCATTATGAAATGGTCCAGCTTTTGACCCTTTTGTTTCAAGCCAATTAAGGTCAGGAATGAAATTCCTACTTTTCAGACACTCACTGCTGTCATAAGGGGATAACTATGAATGTCTAATATGCTAATATGACTGTATACAGACTTTAGAAAGGCCATGTTGGCATTGGAGACTGCTTAAAATAGATTCACTTAGGCTCAACTTATCAAGAACACCTATACAGGTTAGGCCTTTATCCATTCAAGTTTAGAAAAATGAGAATGAAGCATACAAGATTCTGATGGGGCTTGTCATGATAGATGTTGAGATGATATTTTCATCAGTAGGAGAATCAGCCAACCGGGGTGTGGATCAGCATTGAAGTCATGATACCCGTTTCATAAAATCCTGCCATATTTATAAAGGTCTTGAAGCCATTTCCATAGTCATTGAGCAAAGCCAAGTGAGTGAGTGGTTGGATGTCTGGTGAGTGAAATGTTGGCAAAAATGTCACTAATGGAATGCCACAGGGTTTGGTCCTCAGACCTCAACTACATTAATGGACTTGGAAGTAGGGATACAAGTTACTATAACCAAATTTGCATGTAACACTAAAATAGGTGGTAAAGTAAGATTAGATTTCCTGTGGTAGGGATATAGGCCCTTCAGTCCAATAAGTCCACACCGACCCTTTGAAAGTTTCCCCACCCAGACCTATTCCCTGACCTTATATTTACCCCTGACTAATGCACCTGACACTACGGGCAATTTATCATGGCCAATTCACCTGGCCTGCACTTCTTTGCATTGTGGGAGGAAACTGGAGCACCTGGAGGAAACCCATGCAGATACGGGGAGAACGTGCAAACTCCACACAGACAGTCACCTGAGGTGGGAATCAAACCCAGGTCCCTGGCACTTGTGAAGCCAAATTGCAGTAAAGAAATAAGAAATTTACAAGTGGATACGATAGGTTAGGAGACTGGGCCAAAACATGGCAGATGGATTTAATCAGTGATAATCAAGAGGTTATCCCTTCTGGTCTGAAGAATAGAAAGACAACTTTTTATCTGAACGGAGTGGTGTAGAGGGGTCTGCATATCTTCATGTATGAATCACACAATTTACAGCCATTAACATCAGAACCTGTCTTCCTGTTATTGCTACCAAAAGTGGATAACCTCAACTATCCAAATTATACTGCATCTGCCATGTATTTGCCCATTTATACAACTTGCTCAAATCACACTGAAGTATCTCTGCATCCTCTTCACAGCTTATCCTCCCATCCAGTTTTGTCTCATCTGCAAACGTGGATATATATTACATTTTGTTCCCTCATCTAATTCATTAATATGTATTGTGAATAGCTGGGGTCCATGCATTGATCCCTATGCCACTCCACCATATACCACCTACCATTTCGAAAAAATGTCATTTATTCCAACTGTTTATTACCTGTCAGCCAACCAGTTTTCTATTCACTACCCCAATCCCACACACTTCAAATTTACATATTCATCTCTAGTGGGACTCTGTCACAAGCCTTCTGAAATTCCAAATAAATCAGATCCACTAGCTCCCATTCTTCAACTTGACTAGTTACACCCTCAGAGTTCCAACAGATTTGTCAAGCATGATTTGCCTTTTCAGGTCCTTGCTGTCTCCATCCAAACCTGCCACTGTTTTACAAATGCTCAGCTATTAATTCTTTTATCATGGACTCCAGTATTTTCCTCACTACCAACATCAGGCTGACTGGCCTATAATCCCTCCTGGTTTTTCTGTCAATCTCCTCTTTTAAATCGAAGGATGACATTAGCTTCCACCCAGTATGAACAGACTGTGTCAGAGGCTACAGAATCTTGAAAGATGACCGTTAATTTCTATTATTTCCACGGCCACTATCGTAAGTAATTTGAGATGTAGATTATCAGGACCTAGGGATTTAATTGGCCTTTTGTCCCATCAATTTCAACAACACCGCTGCCCTTCTAAAACTGTTTTCCTTTAGTACCTTCCTCTATTTCCCAACATTTCTGGTATCCAATTGATGTCCTTCTTTTTGAACACAGAACCAAAGTACATATTACCAAAGTACATATTCATTTGGTCACCCGTTTCTTTGTTCATTATAGACACTGCTGTTTCTGACATTTTTCTTCAGCAATCTTCCTCTCTTCATATACTTTTTAGAAACTTTTACTGTCAGTTTTTTATGTTCCTAGCAAGTTTATCTTGGACTCTATCTTCCCTTCCTTAATCAACCCCTTTGTCTTCCTTAGATGAATCCTAATCTGTTCCCACTCCTCAGGTTGGTTGGGCTTTTTTAATGGCCAATTTGTATGCCTCTTCCTTGGATCTACTACTATCTCAAATTTCCTTTAGTGGCAGGGTTTGGCCACCGTTCCCATTTTATTTTTGCGCCAGGCAGGAATGAATTGTTGCAGTCCATTACCTTTCCACCAACAGCCCTTTAAAAAACATCCCCCAACTTTCCAAAGTTTTGGAAAGAATTCTGAGGGATGGGATTTATGACTATTTGGCAAAGCATAACCTGATTAAAGGCAGTCAGCATGGCTTTGAGAAGGGCAGGTCACAACTCACAAATCTTATTGAGTTCTTTGAGGTGGTGTCAAGACTAGTCAACGACTGTCAAGCAGTGGATGTGGTGTATATGGACTTCAGCAAGGCATTTGATAGGGTTCCCCATAGTAGGTTCTTTCATAAAGTCAGGAGGTATGGGATACAGGGAGATTTGGCTGTCTGGATTCAGAATTGGCTGGCTGACAGAAGGCAGAGAGTGGTTGTAGATGAAAAGTATTCTACCTGGAGGCCAGTGTTGAGTGGGGTCCTGCAGGGCTGTTTTTGGGCCTCTGCGCATTGTAGTTTTTATAAATGACTTGGGTGGGGAGGTTGAGGGGTGGGTTAATAAATTTGCAGACGACACAAAGTTTGGAGGTGCCATCGATAGTATCGAGGGCTGTTGTTGGCTGCAATGCGACATAGACAGGATGCAGAGCTGGGCTGAGAAATGGTAGATGGAGTTCAACCTGGATAAATGCGAAGTGATGCATTTTGGAAGGTCAAACTCGAATGCTGAATATAGGATTAAAGACAGGATTCTTGGCAGTGTGGAAGAACAGAGGGATCTGGGTGTGCAAGTACAAAGATCCCTCAAAGTTGCCACCCAAGTGGATAGGGTTGTTAAGAAAGCATATGATGTTTTGACTTTCATTAATAGGGGGAATCGAGTTTAAGAGCCATGAGGTTTTGCTGCATCTCTCCAAGTCCCTGGTGAGACCACACTTGGAATGTTGTGTCCAGTTCTGGTCGCCCTACTATAAGAAAATTAGAGGCTTTGGAGAGGGTGCAAAGAAGGTTTACCAGGATGCTGCTTGGACTGGAGGGCTTGCCTTATGAAGGAAGGTTGAATAAGCTCAGACCTCTCTCTCTGGGGAGAGAAGAGGAAGAGAGGAGACCTGATCGAGGTGTACAAAATAATGAGTGGAATAGGTAGAGTCAATAGCCAGAGACTTTTCCATAGGACAGGAGTCATAGTTTGAAGATATTAGGAGGAAGGTATAAAGGAGACATCAGAGGTAGGTTCTTTACGCAAAGAGTTGTGAATGCATGGGATGCGGTGCCAGCTGTGGTGATGGAAACACAGTCATTAGGGACATTTAAGCGACTGCTGGACATGCACATGGATAGCAGTGAGATGAAGGGTGCACAGGTTAAATTACTATATTTTACATTAGGATTAAACCTCAGCACAACATCGTGGGCCAAAGGGCCTGTTCTGTGCAGTACTTTTCTATGTTCTAATTATCACACCTCATATCTTTGCAGTTTCCTCTACTGAGATTCAGAATTCTCATCTCAGGATTAACAACGTCAATCGTCATCTTGATGAGGAATTAGATCACATTTTGGTTGCTCATCCCCAAGGGATGTTTCACACCCACCTATTAATCCTCTCTCATCAATTAATACCCAGTCCAGAATGACTGGTTACCTGGTTGATTTCTTAATGTATTCATCCAAAAAGCCCATCCCCTATACAGTCCTAGAATTCACACTCTATTGTATTGTTTCTAATTTGACTTGCCCAATTAAAGGTTAATGTGAGCCATAAGTACAGGTGTTCCTTTATTGCACATGCCTCAAATTTACTGTTTAATGCCATTCCCAACGTTACCTCCAGAGCTTTGGTGTCTATTAATAATCCCCACTAGTGATTTTTGCCTCTTGATTTTTTTGCATGTATACCCATTCACAGATTCCATATTGTTGGAGCTAATATCCTTTCTCACTATTACATAATTTCCGCTTTAACCAATATTGCAACTTCACTACTTTTTAACCAAATCAAAAAACAAAAGGAGGCATTGAACAAAGATCATGCCACAGATCATTCATCTGCCATCTTTTAGCATTCAAGACCTAAATCCATTGTGCTACTACTTGCCCATAGCTTTAGATTGGGTAACTTTTGGAAACAGCAATTTTCCCCTTGGATAATGGAATGACCTCTGCCTCAATCAACAGCTGCTCCAAGGTTCTGCACAAACAAGCTGCAATGGAATCCTTTCCTCACTGAGGATTTCTCCCATCACCAAATATGTAGGCGAAAAAAAACCAACCCTGTTCACTTTGTCAAAACCCATTACAAAACACTGCAAGTCTGCCAGTTTTCTCCAGTGAAAATTGCCTCCAAAAACAACTCAAGTCTTTTCTCTTAACTAAACCTTCCCATTCAGGCATCAATTTTGTGAACAAAAGCTCTTTGTACTGTGATCCAGTATGCTCCAGGCTCAAAGTTAGAACAGAATCCCATATTGTACCAGTATGCATTTCATATTGGTGCAACTCATCTCAATTGCTATCACAGCCCTCTTCTTCAGTTCTCTTTGCAAGATAACCTAACAATAGAAATAATGAAGACTTGTGAAGACTTATAAAGTATCTAATATTAAACTGGTTTGAGAAATGGCTCAAAGTCATCGCACAGAACACTTGCGGCAAGGCAATAATTGACTTTTATCAAAATGTGAGCTGTAAAGACCAACGATGAAACCTCTGTGCTGAAGGTTGTCTGGAACCAAAACGTTAAATTCTGCTTCCTTTCCACAAAATGATGCAAGGCCTGCTGAGTTTCTTAAGCAATATCTGCTTTTGTTTCAAAAATGATGATAGGTTATGCATTCTTAGATTTGCTCCTCATCTCTGCTGCTTTCTAGTAGTTCAACTTAGCATTAACAGAAACAAGTTGCAGCTTGGCAGTGGCAAAACTAAACCGGTCTATTTTTGTTCCTGTTAGAAACTGCATGCCCCAGTTCCAGATTTCACCATCCAATTTGGGTCTTTGATCACTGTGAACCTGATACATGTAATCTCTGTTGTGTTTGGCCCAGACATGAGCACTGAGTACAATTCTCATCAACCATTAAAACTCTGTTTCCACCTTTCTAACATTGTTCAATTTTTCTGATTTCTCCCTTGCCACAGGTGTAATTCATATCTTAAGCAGATCCCTGCCTGGCTCTTGAATCTCTCAAAAGCTTGCGACTTCTATACATGCCAAAAACTAGTACTCATAAGTGTTCTCACATTATGCAGCTCATCCATCTTTACCCTTCCAGACACTCACCTCTTTTTAGCAGTGCACAAATTATAAAATGCGGCTTCACGTTTACACATTACTTCATGCTTTCAGGATCATAGAACTGTAAGGTTATGGTACAGGAGGCTGCCATTTGGCCCATTGT
Organism: Chiloscyllium punctatum; assembly: GCF_047496795.1. NCBI lineage: Eukaryota > Metazoa > Chordata > Chondrichthyes > Orectolobiformes > Hemiscylliidae > Chiloscyllium > Chiloscyllium punctatum. The sequence goes on along the minus strand of NC_092747.1, from coordinate 7,999,347 downwards.
GCTCCTGTTGGTTAAATGATCCACCTTACTTGACATTACTTCCAATCTCCTCAAATTCCACTTTTAATCTCACTTTTGTTTTCAGTTGCTGATTATTTTTGATGTTCCATTTCACATACATTTCTACCCCCATAAATTGCGTTGGAATTTATTTGTCTTTGCAAATAAAGTCTATCGATCTTTAAAAGGTCTCTTTAAACTTTAGCAAACTCAATCACCTCAGGAACCATCAACAATTCCTACTCAATGTCTGATTCTCCTCAGAATGGTTCCCAACAATTAAAAAGCAAGTTGCCACAATGATTTCAATCCGCTTTTATGGATGCCATTAACAAATTAAGTCACTGCCTTAAAAGTATATTGCCATCCACGATTTAAGTTACTGTTCTTGACTAGTCCAGCAGACAATGAAGGAACTTATTGTCAGTATTAGCTGAAATCAATACATTATGTATATGTAATTGTCAGTGGTTTATTGGCCCGACAACTACACGATGTAAGATAATCCTTGAGGTTGCAATAAAAATGTCTTGAGGACTATAAACACTAGCAAGTTACAACTTGGGAGTTTCTTTACTACACTTTCCTTAAAATTAAAAAAGTTAAGTGAAAATGGGTAAAACCTTTTGGCCTTTAATGAAAAGCAAATGCTTTTGTGGCAACGAAGTGTTTACAAAAATTATGGCATGACATTTTATGAATCCTTAGCCACATCACCTTGCTCCTCCATTATATTGCTCTGACACCTGTTACTTATTACAGGAAAGTAACAAAGAATCCTTTTGAGTGGGAAAAATGAAATATTGAGATATTTTAAACTGATTATTGAACCAGTCTTTATTTTGATGATTGCCAGGTCATTCTGCTTCCTCCACACGAAATGCAACTCAGAACCATGTTTAGGAATAAACTTGATAGGAGGCCATATTCTACATTCTAAATTTCAATTGATCATTTCTTCTCCCACACTAAACCCTCTCCACAGGCAGACACGTTTTACCAGATACATTGGATTAACTTTTTTTTTTAAAAACAATGGTGCAGCCTCAACTAGAACAGCATCAAATTTTGAGTAAACTTTAGGCAGGTTGTGAGGGATCGAGAGAGGATACAGAGAAGATTCACGAGAATTATCTCAGGGCAGATGGACTACAGTGATGTGGAGAGATCGGAGAGGAGAAGAGAAGAATTGGAGAAGATTCAGAACAGATTGAATAGAAGCTTTCAAAAACCATGAGAGATCCATACACAGTAGTCAGAGAACCCATTTTCATTGGCGGAATGTTGAAAAGTAGAGGGACAGGTGAATGGAACCAACTGAGTTGCTCTTGCTGAGTTCTGCTAAAGACAAAAGGCCAATTTGACCTTTATTCAGCTGTAACCATTTAAAGATTCTAGATCTACAAAGTGGGAAGAATGGGCTTTACATCAGACAGGGAGAAAGTGAGGACTGCAGATGCTGGAGTTCACAGCATTTCCTAGGTACTGAAGGTAAGATGCAGAATGACTGTTCCATTCCCTAACAGTGATTAATTTAATAAGCGATGTACATAGAAACCATTCTATCTGGGTGCACAATGGCTTGGTACAGCAACTGCTCTGCCCAGGACCGTAAGAAACTACAGAAAGCTGTGCACGCAGCCTAGACCACCATGGAAGCCATCCTCTCGTCCATGGACTCCCTTTACACTTCTTGTTCCCATAGAGGCGCTGCCAACAGCAAAGACACCTCTCATCACAGTAATACTCCCTTCCAACTTTTTCCATCAGGCAGAAGCTACAGAAGTTTAAACAGGTCCAAGAACAGCTTCTTTCCTGATGCTATTAGGCTGAAGAATGGACCTCGCTAATTTCAAGTCTAATGTTAACCTTGCTTTTGTGCACTTCTTGTACAGCTTGTATGCCTCACTGTCTAAACACCCTATGATCTGCATGTCCTTATGTTATGATTGATTGTACTGCTCACAAAACAAAGCTTTTCACTGTACTTAGGTTCATGTCACAATCACAAATCAAATTAAATGGATAGACAATGACTTACTAAGCAGAAAATAAGTAGTTGTGTATTACAGAGGAATTGGTTTGGAGGAGTTACTGAGCTACTAAAATAACCATGAAGCTGAAAGATCAAACATCCTTTAAGGGAGGAAACCGGCATTCCTTACCTTGGACGTGCTGATTTAGTCCCCACGTGAAACATGAGACTCTTAACCACCCTCTAAAGAGGCCCAATAAGTCGCTATGCTTCACTTCTATCTTCTCATGGTAACTAGGCAAGTGCCAGAAGCACAGACCTAAATAATCAGACCTCACATCCTATGATCAAATAAAACTTAGTTCAACTACCATTCATATCAATTGTTAGTGAATTTGCACCTAGATAAATTAATGGGCAACAAAATATTAAGTTTCCTTCATAATCACAGCTTCATAATTCCTATGTAATTAATGAGCTTACAATTTTGTTACTAGTTCGAAAAGCTTGCCCTCCTCCACAAGGCTAATAGTTTATTTGCCTTCCTTATTAACTAAATTTGGACGCCAGCTTCTTGTGATTCATGCACAAGGACCCCAAACATTCTGAGCTGCAGCTTTCTATGGTTATTTTCTCCATTTCAATAATACTCAGGTAATAAGCTATACTCTCCTGCTTCAATATCTGTGGCAGAGCATTTTAAGCTCTAACTCCCAGGAGAAAGGCAATTAACGTGACCTTTTACCAAAAGGATGTGGATGCTTTGGAGAGGGTGCAGAGAAGGTTTACGAGCATGTTGCCTGGTATGGAAGGTGATAGCTATGAAGAGTGGTTGGGTAGGTTAGGTTTATTTTCACTAGGAAAAAAAAGGAGATTGAGGTGGGACCTGATTGAGGTTTACAAAATCATGAAGGGTATAGACAGGGTGGATAGAGACCAGCTACTTCCCAGGGTAAAGGATTCAATAATGAGAGGTCACTCTTTCATGGTGACAGGTGGAAAGTTTAAGGGGGATACACGCGGTAAGTACTCCAGAGGGAGGTGGGCATTTGGAATGCGTTGCCAGCAGAGGTGGTAGAGGCAGGCACGGTAGATTCATTTAAGATGCGTCTGGACAGATGCATGAGTAGGTGGGGAGCAGAGGGATACACTGATGCTTAGGAATTGGCCAACAGGTTTAGACAGTACATTTGCATCGGCCGAAGGGCCTGTTCCTGGGCTGTAAATTTTGGTCTCTGATCTGGACACAGTGGTAGTATCCCTACCTCTAAGCCACAAGCTCCCACCACAGTTCAGGTCCCAGCTCATGTGATGGCCACAAAACAGGCGCCATAATATTAAACAAGTTCAGTAACATTCAGTAAACCCTCCAATACAACTCTGGCCAGTGGCAAGAGCAGGAGAGTTACCTGATCAGTTGGAATCATGTGGCACTTGTACTACAATCTTCCCACATTTTAAGTGTCCATGTATAGGTCCTAACCATAAGCAATCTTGACCTCAATTCTGAGTCAAAATCTACCCTAGTACGCTATACTACTTATTTGTTTCCAAAGGGGAAACTTTTATGGAGTAAAAGCACAAATGATAATGGACAGGGAGGCAGTATACTTTGTAGAAATTGTAGATTCCATGACAGACATCAGAGGCATATTCCTGCTCATCGGATGTTGCCTGACCTGCTGTGCTTTTCCAGCACCACTCTAATTAGAGGTATATAGCCTGGTGTTAGCCACGACAGTTATCTGGTTGAGTAAATTTGGAAAATAAGCATTTGCTTCTCAATCCCAAGTTCCCAGAGCCCTTTTTGCACAAAACTTTTGCAATCACTCCATGCAGGTTTAAATTTTGAACAAGGCATTCTATCCGTGAGAGAGACTTATAAACATTTCAAGTACTACTTGAAGCCAACGTCATTGGTGGAAAATACTTCAACTTCATAAAGAAAAGCAATTTTACCAAGATGAAATAGAACCAGCTTATTGAAAAATAAACTGATGAGCAGAAATGAATTCTGTGGCTTTGAGAAGAAAGAGAGAAAATGTTCAATAGTGGGAAGAAAAACTATTTTCACATTTCACAATACTATAACTGTCATTTCAAACTTCATCCAACATTACAGCATGTGGTAGAATCGGCCACCAAAAAACACCTTTATGTACAGGATGAATATCTGGGAGTCATTAGTTTTCAAACAATTGACGGCAAGGTCAAGCAGTTTATAACCATCTTAACCTAAAGATCAGGTTGCAACCTTGAGGTCACTCCCTAGTATGGACTATTTACAATTATTAATGTGTATGGCTTTAATTAGATTAGATTAGATTAGATTAGATTACTTACAGTGTGGAAACAGGCCCTTCGGCCCAACAAGTCCACAGCGCCCCGCCGAAGCGTAACCCACCCATACCCCTACATCTACATTTACCCCTTACCTAACACTATGGGCAATTTAGCATGGCCAATTCACCTGACCTGCACATCTTTGTGACTGTGGGAGGAAACCGGAGCACCCGGAGGAAACCCACGCAGACACGGGGAGAACGTGCAAACTCCACACAGTCAGTCGCCTGAGGCGGGAATTGAACCCGGGTCTCAGGCGCTGTGAGGCAGCAGTGCTAACCACTGTGCCACCATGCCGCCCATGGCTTTAATATTCTGTTTTAAATTATTTCTGCTTTTCTACTGCCTGTTACCCTTGATATGAGAATACTTGCACATTCATAATGAGCTACTTTGGCTACATTTTTCAGTAAGGGCAGGGTGAAAGTATTTACCTGGAAAATTAATGCCTCTTGCAAAGATTAGATCATTTTAGACCCATTGATAATGTTAAGATAGATTGACACATCCACTAAGGTTACACAAGAGAAAACAACTTTGCTCTTAATTTTGGATAAGATGTTAAACCAAAGGCCTGTCTGTTCTGTCAAGTGGATATAATATTCCATGGCACTGCATTGTAAAAGAAGAGGGGCGATTCCCCCATTTCTTGGTCAATATTAATTCCTCAATCAACATTGCAAAAATCTCATTAGTATATTTTCACATGCAGGATTTTGGTTGTGTGCAAATTTGATGGCACACTTCTTCCATCACAACAGTACACCACTGGCTTGGAGAACTTTGGGATGCCCTGTGATCATGAGTGCACTATATAAATGCAACTCTTCACCAAAAATCCAATTTGTGTTTTAACTAAAAGAGACTGAATTTAATTGGGGAAGTGTTAATGTTTCAGATACTGGAAGGTGAACAACAATTTCCTGACATTTTCCCAACCAAGTCAAAATTCAGTTGCTCACATTAAAACGAAAAGACTGACCTTAAATCAAATTATTTATGCTTGGTACAGCAACTTGCTTCTTAACACTACACAATTTTATAACTCTGTAAAATAAATGACTGTGTTGTGAATTTGGCCACACGTGCCAAACATGTATAATATTAGGCATCTTGCTTTTGGGGCTATAAAAACATTTATCTTCAATACAAAAGTCTAATAAAATCTTTTATAATCCAGAGCACAATATTAACTGGCATCAGCTGTTCTCAATCTTGTAGGAAACATGTGTTTTGCATCCTCATTGCTGACTTGGGCTGATCTCATAAATATGGCAGCAATATGCAGAATACACGACCCTGTTGGTTTCTAAAACAAAGTAGCTTTCTTTTCCAGTGATCAGTTTTTACAGGTGTGCACCTATCTTGAGCCCAACACAGGAGTATAAAGACATGAGGAAGGAATTATGATAAAAACAACAGAGACCTAAGATTGATCACAATGAGTTTAGATCCATGCGGAATTAAGGATAGATATTTGTATGTTTACAAGTTGTAGTCTAAGAGGCCCACATAAGTTGAATAATGGATGCCACAAAGTGTTGTGCAGTCAGCTCATTGAGAAGTTCACATGATTTGTATATAGAATTTTGGGTAAATAGCTGTGATTAATTTAAAGAAGAAAAAAGCACCATGAGCAAAAGCCATTTGGTCCGTCAATTTTATTTCTATTACCACCTGTTTATTGTTTATAATATCCTAGACTCTAATGAACACATTTAATACACTGATCAAAAGTTCTGCAAAACTGAGAAAGGCAGTCAAACTAAACTCCAGGACAGTCAGTATACCAAGGTAAATGCTGCAAAAGCTGGAAATTGGAAATGAAAAATGGAAAATACTAGAAATGCAGCATTTGCAGAGAGATATTTTAACATTCAGGGACAATGTGGAGATGCTGGTGCTGGACTGGGATGGACCAAGTCAGACGTCACACAGCATCACATTGTAGTCAAACAGGTTTATTTGAAATCACAAGCTTTCGCAGCGCTGCTCCCTTGTCAGGTGAAGAGATGCCAGGTCATCTAAAGGAGCAGCACTCCTAAAGTTTGCGATTTCAAATAAACCTGGTGGACAATAACCTGGTGTCATATGACTTCTGACTTCAGGAATGATGAAAGAGCACAGACAATGTCAGGCTTGTCCAGAATCTGCAAGTTTCACAGCAAAGGCAGGTAATGCAAGAAAGAAAACTACTCATCTTAAATTAATTCTTCTTCAAGGACAGACTAAGTCAATTCCTAAGTCTTACAGAACTTTTGATCAGAGTATTAAATGTATTCATTAGAGTCCTGATGAAGGGCTTTTGCCCGAAACGTCGATTTTACTACTCCTCGGATGCTGCCTGAACTGCTGTGCTTTTCCAGCACCACTCTAATCCAGAAATAAGTCAATTTTCATTGCGCAGCTTAGCAAAATAGAAAAGTCTCGAGCTCTTTAACACAAGCAGTCATTTAGACATTATCAAATATTTTGCCAAAGAAAAGGATTATTCTCAGATCAAGACGAGTTCATTTCCATTGACATTTCTACCACGAGGCTGTGGACCTTTGGTCTCCTGCTTCTGCTGTTCTGCAACAGCTACAGCAGCAACAACAATGGCCACTACCTGCCTTTGAAGATTGCACTCTAGAGTCAGTTCCATCTTCCGACTGTGCCTGAAGCCTCTAACTTGGGACAAAGCAGACCTTCTTAAGAAATTGCACTTCTAAGGTATCTTTAACTTAGAAAAAATATCAGATGCAATTAGACAGAGCTGGAGGAAATATTGAGGGAGATGGCCAAATATTTGTAAAGTGGAGTCTTGCAGCAAGAGGTATATAGACATGGAATTCTAGAATGCAAGATCTAAGCAACTTAAGGCAAAACTATTCAAAGGGGTGAACAGAAGAAAAAAATGGATCAAAAAGCTATATACAGGGGAGTGTTATTCTGGGGAAGGGATGGGGAGGTTTGAGAAACAGAAACAAACTAGGAGCAGGAATAGGATAAATGGCCCTTTGAATCTGCTTTGCAGTTCAATAGGATCATTGCTGATCTCTTTCTTAATACAATATTCCTGACTTTGCTGCATGCCCCTTGATACATTTCAAAAAATAAAAATGTACCTCTTCCTTTCTTATAATTATTAAGTGACTTGCCTCCACAATCCTCTATTGTCGAGAATTCCAGAAACTCTCTGCCCTTTGAGTGAAGAAATATTTCTTTACCTCAGTCTGAAATAGCCAACCCAATATACTGAGACTGTGGTCCCTGGTGCTATATATAAAAAGGTTGTCGCTTAAATGTGGAGCATTTGCAATACAGTGGAGAAGTTTATGTGAATGGTTATCATATAATTGCAATGACAGAGACATTGCTGTAGGGTAACCAAGGATATGAAGTGAATATTCATGCACATTCATTAAAGGAAGAACAAATAAAAAGTGATTGATTGGATAATGGAGCAAATCATTACAATATTGGGAAGAATATTGATTTGGAAAATCATGATGTGAATCTGTAAGTGAATCAAAGGTCAGAAAATCTTGGTGGAGATTGTCTTAGGCTCCCAAACAGCAACCTTAGCAGCTTTTTCAGCTCCAGGCTGAGCATCTGACTTTGTTCTTTACAGCAGAAAGACTAACTACTGCCACCTTTGCAAGAAAACATCCTTTTCCACGGAGTGAAATGAACAAGCAGTGGTTTAAGAATCCTTCATTCAGTTCAGGTCGTTCAAAACTCTGCTCTCTGATGCCATCCTGCACCATGTTGTGTTCATCCATTGCTTCTTTGTTGACCAAATCCTGCTTCTGCATATCTTTATTTTCATAGTCTCTTTATCATGTAGACATGTAAGGAACAGGGAATTATGGAGATAATGAGGTACCAAACAGTGTTTGACAATGATAAGGAGACTATGAAAATAAAGACATGCAGAAGCAGGATTTGGTCAACAAAGAAGCAATGGATGAACACAACATGGTGCAGGATGGCATCAGAGAGCAGAGTTTTGAACGACCTGAACTGAATGAAGGATTCTTAAACCACTGCTTGTTCATTTCACTCCGTGGAAAAGGATGTTTTCTTGCAAAGGTGGCAGTAGTTAGTCTTTCTGCTGTAAAGAACAAAGTCAGATGCTCAGCTTGGGGCTGAAAGAGCTGCCAAGGTTGTTAATTGTCCATGCCTTCAAGTCCCAGGACATTCTGGTTGTTTTTTTAAGCCTCCCTGACACAATGGGTTATGAGGCATGGAGACCAAATTGCAAACAGTGCTCCCAGTGTAAATTCAATAGTCATCGGTACAAAGTAAGGATATTTTGTTTCCGGCCCACAGTGAAAACGTTCTTTGTTAGCTGAGAATTGTCAGGGCGGTTATCTCATTAAGCATTAAGGCATTCAAATCCAAGACCAATTTAAATCCAACACTTAGCTGAAGTTAATACCCTTGAAATCATTTCTTTTTTAATTGAATCACTGAAAACAAAACATGTGACTTGAGGTCAAAATAAAATTGTGTATACATGCATGCTTATGATTATCCAACTATGTTATATTCATTTAAAATGACCTGATTTTATATACATATTATATATATATATTTTATGTCGGAAGCTGTTAAGCTGGCTTTGGGAAAGCTTATTCTGTTCTGTTGGTTCTTCTAGCTACGGGCATCGCTGGTAGACAAAAGCAGCCGGAACACCGCTCAATGTGCGATGACAACCACAATGAAAGACGAATTGTAACATGATCATTCCATTCCAGTTTCCTGAGATAATCAATTGATTACCAAGAAAACAAGTCAGTATGCATTTTAAATAAATGGAAAACTAGTACTTACATAGTACCTCAGTTATCACAAATGTTCCAAAACCCTTCAGGTACAATGAACAGTAACAGTGTAGTGCTTGTGCACAGAAATGCAGCACAGTGCTAAACCACTTGAGTAGCAATAACAAGTTAATTCATTTTTGGAACAAGAACAGAAATTGTTGGAAAAACTCAGGTGTGGCAGCATCTGTGGAGAGAAATCAGAGTTAACGTTTTGGGACCAGCGACTCTTCGTCAGATTCTGTTCAGTTAAATCTCAATAGGTCCAAACAGGTCTTCTCGATATCAATTGCTTTTGTATTGATGCCAGGGGAAAAAAAAAAATCAACCATGAGTTTCCTCTAGCTGGAGAGTCTAAAATAAAGGTGACAGGTTCAAGGTTAAGCAGGATGGGGATGACTATAAATGTCTCCATTAACGATACAAATTGTTAAGATTGTCTAACATCAGAACCTTTGGCTACTTGTTGAATGAATATATTTAAGAGTGACAAAGAATAATTTTTGGACACAGTTAAATCAAGGAATGTAACGATAAAGCTGAAACAGTACTTGGGAAAATGTAGCTTATGGCAGAAGAAGATCAGTCACAATGCTGATTGCATAAGTTTGAGGCCCCTTACACATTACTCCATGATACTAAAGCAAAATACTACAGATGCTGAAGATCTTAAATAATATCCATGTACTAAAGAAACTCAGCAGGTCTGACAGCATTTGTGGAGAGAGAAACAGTGTTAATGTTTAGAGTCCAGTGACTCTTCAGCAGCAGATTACTTCTGCTCCTATTAATGCTCTAATGTGACCTCACTGTTCTCCACACCACTATGGCCAGCACAAAAATGGATTTGCTTTCTCTACAGCTTCAGTAGCTGCATTCAGGATCCATGAAAAGATTAGCTTGGTTGTGAAGTCATGTGGCAACATACATTTACATTGAACATATCTTCTCAGTAGAGAGCATTATGCACCCCCTACTGCTCACTAAAATGACATAGCTCTGAGAAGCAGACTTTCCCTTCCTCTTTGGTGAGATGGAGGCTGAGTGCCAGAAAAGCAAATAATACGTCTAAATGTCATTACAAAACCAGCATGTGTGCAATGTTTGTACAAGGGTCAAGACAAAACAGGGGTTCAAAGAAAAACGGCTATGAACATAGTACTGAGCCACTCAAGAGTTAGTTATTTTGATCAACTTGTGACATCTCATAGCACAGTAAGTGGGACTTGAACCTGGACTATCTGGACCACATAATAGGTGTACCACAAAAGCCCCACTTGGGAGTTAAGATTTCTGAAGAAAGATTTCCTCAATTACAATCTCACTCAGGAGGGTGACATGCAAATAGTAAAAGATAATGCAGATAGGACAGTCATTCAAACTCTCAGTTTGGAGAAGTTAGAGTGCAAATCACAACTAATGCTGTGTGTTGCACGAATTTCGACCATGTAATAGGCTGAAGGATCCTTTTGGACAAAGTGAGGACTGTAGATGCTGGAGATCAGAGTTGAGAGTGTGGTGCTGGAAAAGCACAGGTCAGGCAGCATCCGAGGAGCAGGAGAACCGACGTTTCGGACATAAGCCCCTCATCAGGAATGAGGAGCTTCATTCCTGATGAAAGGTTTATGCCCGAAATGTGAATTCTCCTGCTGAAGGATCCTTTTACAAGTGAACGCCCAGGGAAGTGTACACTACAGATACATTTGGCTTGGGAATACTCAATGCCAACATGGAGGTAATTCTGTTTGATAGTATGAAGAACTCCCTCGTTGAACAGGGCAAAACAACATTATATTATAATAAACATAAGGCATGTTGCACTTAAATTGTAAAGTTAATCCAACACTCAAAATCAAAGGTGGCAATTCTTAATCAGTCCCTTACTGTGCACCTTTTAAAGCACAACATTTGCTATTGGGGGACTACAAACCAGATGCAAATTCACATCTGTAATTTCCAACATGGCGAGTTCTCGATCAGAGTATTACTAGGGAGAAATTTGAAACAGTCCAGCAGTTCTTCACATGAATAAAACAAAATACATGCAGTGAGAGATGATGAGAGATTTAACTTATATTAACACTGACTGAAGTAGATATATTGAGGGACACAGGGTTCAATTCCTTTGCAATGTCAGCAACTGGAACAGTGTACATAAACATTGGAGAACAACAACCTTTTTTAGTGAGGGACAAAAATACAAAACTCACTACCATGAGTAGCAATTTAGATCAATAAAAAAGTCTTGCGTTGATGTAGCAACTTTCATAAGCCCAGGACATCTTGGAACATTTTGTAGTGAATTATGTATATTCACTATTTTTTAATGCACTCATGGGAGGTGAGAGTTACTGGCTGAGCCAGCAGTTCTACACTGTTCAGAGTTGCCCTCAAGAAGGTAGTGGTGAGCTGCTCTCGAATAGCTGCAGCCCATGGAGGCAAGCTCACAATGCCTTTAGTGATAGAGTTCAAGGATTTTGATCCAGTGACACTGAAGGAATGGTCATACTTCTAAATCAGAATAGTAAGTGGCTCGGAGGAAAATGTGCAGATGGTGGCGTTCCATGCATCTGCTGCCCTTGTCCTTCTAGGTGGAAGTGGGCACAACTTTTGAAGGTGCTGTCTAAGTGTTAGCAAATTTCTGCAGTGCACGTTCTCGGTGGTACATAATGTTCCTATTCAGTCAGTGGTGGAGGGAGTGAATATTTGTGGAAGTGGTACCAATCAAATGGACTGCTTCAGTGTTAAGCAGAGTGTTGTTGGAGCTGTATCCACCTACACAAGTGGAAATTAGTCTGACTTGCACCTTGCAGATGGTGGATAGGCTTTATGGAGTCAGGAAGTGAGTTACTTGCTGCAAGATTCTTAGCCTCTGAACAGCTCTTACTACCACAGTATTAGTATGACTAGACCAGTTCAGTTTCAGGTTAATGATAATTCCCAGAATGGACATCCAGCAGATTTAGTGAAGGTGATACCAGTGAATATCAAGTAGTGATGGTTAAATTAGCTCTTGTTGGAAATGACTATTGCCTGGCACTTGTGTAGTGCAAGTGTTAGTTGTCACTTTTCAGCCTAGGCGTGGATATTGTCCCAGTCTGGCTGTAAATGGGCATACTGCTTCCAAACCTGAGGAGTTGCAAATCATTTTAAACGTTGCCCAGTGAACATCCCAATTATAGAGTCATACAACACGGAAATAAGACTCTTCTGTCCAACTCGTCGACAACCTTCTGAACATTATTCATGGAGCAAGTGAAGATCGTTGGGCCCAGAACATTACCCCCAAGGAACCGCTGCAGAGAAGTCCTGGAGCTGCAATGACTGACCTCCAAACACCACAACCATCTCCCTTTGTGGCAAGTATGACTCCTACAGTAGGTAGCTTTCTGATTCCCATAGACTCCAGTTTTGCTAGGTCTCCTCAATGCCACCCTCAGTCAAATGCATTCTTGATGTGAAGCACAGTCATGATTGTTGTGTGTAAGCCCCAGGAGTCAGACTGAAAATATCAAGTTCCTACTAGCAATAAGTGATGACCACCAAATAATGACCCAGATATTCTTATGGCCAGATAGCCACTGCAGCAATGCAGTCTCGACTGATTCTGATGGAATTACTTGAGAAATTAAAGATTCTGATGGCAAATTCTCCTGTGCCTGGAATTTCCAAGAAAGCCCCTTAAAATTGAAGATTTTGGAGGACTTTGACTTTTCCAAGGTAACAAAAAAAGTGATTTAAGTTAAAGGATTCCTAATCTAATTCCTTGGTAATTATTAAACAGAACACCCAACTTACTACTGGATCCCCCACCAACCCAATGCTACCGTATCTTGAACCCAATTGCACCATAGCTACTGTCTCCCAGATCCAACATCAAGACAACGGATGCTTCATCCTACCCGAGCATTAATCCACTCAGCTGTCCTCCTAATTCCCACTCATCTCTTATGCTACCCCTACACTTAGCTTTCAAAAGTATCTGCTGCACATTCAACTTCATAAAAAGACAGTCAGTGTTATAAACATCAATGAGGTTCCAGCCAAAATCTTCTCCATTGCTGGATTCCAACAAAAGTTATCAAAAGCCTTTTTTGTATTTGTCTAGGGTCAGAAATGGAGTTCCTACCAAAAAAAGGTGGATAAAGAAAAACTATTGCTTAAGCCAGCAATGTTCCCTGCACTTCTCTAAAAAATCTCCTGACATTATTTTCGGAGATTAAACCTCTCATCCACAACACTGCACCCCAGAAAGCACAGCACTGCTTCAACACTAATGGAATGTCAGCCTACATTTTTGTGTTCGAGTCTCTAATGTAGATACTTTGATGGGGAAAACAAGATGTATTCGTTGGAAACGGTAATAAGGTTATGCTGTAAGGGATAGATTCTGAGCAATAGAATGAATTTCAGGTGGAGCAGAAACACGAATACACTGTTGGGTCAAATGGCCCAGTTCCACAGTATAGATACAATGCGATGGGAAATTAGCCAAGTAAAATTACCATTAGAGATAAACGACTCTAAGCCAGTCAATTCACCCATCCAACAAGATATAATACTCATAGATGAAAATATAAAAGGAAGGCAATTTCAAATAGCTGTATTTAATTATATATAGCCCTAGCATGTGTACAGCATGTCACGCAAAGAGGACATGACAAACTATTTACAAACATCAGCATGCCACACTACTCTAGCAAAATAAGAAAAATATGAAATGTAATACTGGGACAGCTCCAAATCTGGCAGAAAATTTACACTATGGTTAAATTCTCTAGAACTGCAGATATCTACCTGTAATCTCATTCCAACTTTCAATAAGTTTCATCATCAAACAATAGTGAACTGGAACGGTTTTTTTCCATTCCTTCATGGGATGTGGACATTACTGGTGTTATGGACCAGATCAAACCCCCTCAAAATATATGAAGAGGATAGCCTAGACTGTAACATTTTCTTATTTTAAAAGGTCAGTTGAGGTGGTTTTCTAGATGGAATTTGATTGGTCAAACTACTGTACTTTAAGCAAAAGACTCTATTTTTACACTACAGTTAAAATAAAAAATAAAAATTGGCTTAACTGTAATTCTAATTCCATTAACTGTTCCAATATAGTAACATCCCATGAACAAACACTTAGCAAAGGCCAATTCAGTAAAATAGATTGTCTCACATGTAATTCTAACAGCAGGAACAGAACCCCAACTTTTAGCTGTAACAGTGAAAAGAATAAAAGCGTCCACGTCCAGCTTCAAAACTCTAGCAACACCTGAAAGCCAAAACTAAAATCCTGGTTCTGTGGGAGCTTGACCCCACCCATTCAGACTGCTTCTATTGTTGCAACTTATGACAATAAAGGCCTCACAAGCTGTTTACTTTATCAGAGTTGAGCAGACTGCTTTTCACTGCTGTTGTAATACTTCTTTGTTAAAAAAAAAACCTAAAAATACACCTCTTAAAGCCATATTGTCACATTAGCAAGACCAGCATGTGTTATCTATCCTGTCAGTTTCCAGTCAATATTAACTGCCAGCTTGTTGGTGGAGGATTCAACTGTAGCAGTGTCATAGAGCAATGTTTAGAGCCCCTCTTGTTGAAGATGTTATTGCCTGACACAAATGTTACTTCACATGAGGAACAGAAGCAGCAATCACATGGATAATAAGCAACAATGATGTCATTTGAACTTGTCCTTTAAGCTATCAGTAATGATAAGTGTTAGTCATGGCTCATTCGGTAGCATTCTCAACTGTTCAAAGATTGTGGTCCCATCTTTGACCACACAAACTGAAGTGGACATCCCAATGCAGTGTGAAGTAAGGTGTCACTATTAGAAGTGCTATTTTGTGAAACAAGTCTCTACCTGCCCTCTTTATGAAGAAAGAAAATTCTAGCTCCCTTTAACTCAAGGGTCAATAGCAAGAGGACGTAATTACAAAAGGTGAAAGGCACGGGGTTTAAAGCAGACTTGAGGAAAAGATTTTCTGCTCAGCAGGTTGTCCAGGTCTGGAATGCAAACCAGAAAAGGGTAGTTTAGCCAGGAAATCTCAACCTTTAAAATGGTACTTGGATGAGCACTTGAAATGTTATAGGGCGAAAGTGAGGACTGCAGATGCTGGAGATCAGAGTCTAGGTATTAGAGTGGTGCTGGAAAAGCACAGGTCAGGCACCATCTGAGAAGCAGGAAAAATCGATGTTTCGGGCAAAAGCCCTTCATCAGGAAATATAGATTTTCCTGCCCCTCAGATGCTGCCTGACATGCTGTTCTTTTCCAGCAACACTCTAGTCTAGACTTGAATTGTTATAACATTCAAGGTTATGGGACAAATGCTGGAGAGTGGGGCTAGTGTAGATTTATTGTATTTTTGCACAGAGTTACAGTTTAGAAATTTTTAAAATTTTTATTTTGACTGTATTTTAACTGTAGTATAAAAATAAAAGGCCTTTTGCCTAGTGTACAACGCAATTGGCCAGAAGACCTCTTCCAGACTTTATGATTCTCTGAAAATATTTTGAAGAGGAGCAGGGGGAGCTTTCTTAAACATTCAGCCAATAGATGTCTCTCAATGTCATGATTATTTATTTTAACGTTCATTACCTCAGTGCTGTTTGTGGGAATGTGCTGTGCATAAATTGGCTGTTGTGATTCCTACAACAATGACTACATGCCAAAACTGGCATTGGAGGTAGAGTATTTTTAGGATGTCCTAAAATCAGGAAATCACTGTATACAAGTGACAACCTCCCTTTTACAGCAATTTGTAACATTAATACGATGCTAATGAAGTGATCCTAATGGAGTGGAGATTTGTGATTTTTAATATCTGCTTTCCTTATTTCTCATGCTCACCAGCTGCAAGTAGGTTTTGAGGCAGCTAAAAAGCTAGATTAGTGAAATTCACTATCTTTGCAGTAGTCACACTTCAGTAACTATTGGAGTACTGTGCTGTTTATGCTTCTTTAGTACAGTTCTACTTGAAAATTACTGAAGCAGTTTTACAAGCCTTTGCAGAAGGTGATAGCAGCAAAAAAGAAGCACTGTACTGAGTTCATAGGTGACACTTCGTAAAATGTAGCCTCTTGGTATTTAGAGGTGTATCCTCTGAGGAACACGTTGGCAGCCTCAAGCTGAATTTCAGCAACTTGCATCAAAAGTTTTACACATAGACTAAGTAATCAGGGTAAAAATATGTAATATGTTACAATCGTGTAGTAATAAAAATAACTACTAGGACATTAAGGAAGGATACGCTGAATAAACATGATAAGTCAACACACCATTCCATATTTACAGGTGAAATACACAAATTTTTCAATTTCACTACTTGGTTGAGGAACCAAACCAGGTTTTGAATAGTGTTTACTCTTTACATTTTACAGGATTAAGTTAAAAAATCACACGGCATAACTATGCCCATCACAGTCCAACACTGGCACCTCCACACTATTTTACAGGATTGAATTTAGTCAAATTCTTGAGTTGCCTTAATTGCTCTGAACACGACTGGGGCAAACAGACTGCACAAAGGACTTTCCAAACTTAGTATAAATATCAATGTTTTTCTTGTTTGCAAGGTTTCAAGTTTTGTGATACAGAGAACTTTCATAAGAATGGTAAAGGCCCTGGATCAATTTCTATTCTTACAGTCAGGGCAGTTTGCATCTGGGTAGTTTGTCTACACATTTCTCCACAGCCATCTATAATACATTAAAAGAGCAAGGGAACATATTAAAAAGAGTATGCAAGCTTGAGAATTTAAGGAAGCATTAAGTTAACCTGGTATTGATAAGTGCAAGCAGACTAATTTATCATTGTTACAAAACAACAAAACCTCCTTAAAAGGTTGTAGCTTATATTCAACTTTTAGACATAGCCTCCTTGGACCAAGCCTTCAAAATACAAGATAAATTACTGCTCTTTGAAGAGCTGTGGGCACTGCTCAGTTCATAATGTTTAATTTATTTACATACCAGGGAAGTCACTGCAGCTGGTTTGGTTTTAACAAGCCCAGACATTATAGAGAATCCTTCACACGAGAAGGGACATTAAGAGGAATTTTTTTCTTATATAAAAAAAGAAACACAGCCTGTCACTATGAGTAGCCCTGCCGACAAAAATCAAACAGTTATAAAATGAATTACTGTTGGGAAAGTGCACGTTATCCTTCTGCAGTCAACCTAATTAATCATGCTTTAGAGAACTGCAGACATAGAATAGATTCTGTATTTGCTAACATGTAAATGAATCGCAGAAAGAGTAGCTGAAAAATCATCCTGTTCAGCACTGCTGAGACTTAATCCTCCTGTTCATCTCACTATAAACTCTGCTCCCTAGTTCTTGTTTCCATCTCTTCCAATTCAGAAGGAACCAAAGTCCATCCTTGATCTCCTATTTAATCCTGAGCTGAACAGACTATGCAGCCTAAGACAGATCAGACCACAGATCAGCCTCCACAAAAAAATCATTCATTACCTTGGTCCCACACTGACCAACACAAACACTGCCCACATGTCTGACCAGTCAAAGCTTCATCATTTCCACCAGCCCACAAACTATATTTCAAAATTCTGACTCCTCCATCCAATTCCACGCGAATGCTTACTCCCACCGTCAGCCCTAAATACATTAAACTCAGGGTCTCTCAGACTTACATGCCTATGTCTCAATTTATCATGTCCTCCAAACCTTATGCTTCTGTACTCCGGAAATTTCTTGGAAACCTTTATGCTGGAATGCAGCACATTTTTCCCCCTAATCCTGGCCTCTTTCACATCCCTAACCTTTGTATTCCAGCGTGGGTCACATAGCCACCTTGGTCTCATGCTTTCATATAAACAAGCCCTTGCTTTTGTTGCTTCTTTCCCTTTTATATAGTGTTGATCAAAATGTATAAAATACATTTCATTCAAGGATGTGGGAATAGAGGATTGTATGTGTGCAGGCACGACAGGGAATTAAGACTACAGTCAAACAGCTATGTCGTACAGAATGGCTCAGCATGCCCAAGGGGCCAATATTCAATTTACTCCTGTACTATGGTCAATTTAAATAAGCAATCAAAATATCAAGTGCAACAGTGGAACATTTTAGCGATGTATTGGAGATATAAATACTTGCCAGGATATTAAGGTTAACTCCCTCCTTCTTTAATATACAACTGAAGTCTTCCTGGTATATGTTTTAGATATTTCTTGGTAGAATCAGGTATATGCTACAAATGTCTACTTATAAATCGGTGCAACTGAGTTCACCAGCTCACTTCATACTTTGATGTACTGGCTGGAAGGAGCAATGTGCAAATCCTCTCCATATAATAATTTTTTCATGTTGGGGACAGGGTGGGTGGTGGACTCAAATCTACGGCCCTCTTTAAAGCATCTATGTTCTGTACTTAGCTCCTATTACCTCACTCTTCTATTCCCACTTTTACATTTGAGCTATGCTGAATGAATCACCAACATCACACAAAAACACATTACACCAGTGTCTTCGAACACAGTATCAAAATATAGCTTTAATGACCTTCAGCTTTACTTTTTGTTAACATTTAGAGGATTATATGATAGCATCTTCTCAACCACAAGTCTGGTAATCACATCTACTTAAAGCAAATAACCTTTTTCGCACATTCCAGAATGGAACGATATGGCACTCATGCACACCTCTCAAAAGCAGCCCTTATTTTCTTGGGGTACTCAGGTTACAGAGGAACCCACAGATTAGTCATGCTCCAGAACTTTTCCAACAAAGAGAGCAGCAGCACAGGCTCACGTACACCAGGGCAGATCAGTTACAAGAAACAAAAAAACAAACTAAAGGCAATGTGCGAGATGATCTATCTCATCTGTCCAACAAGGACTGTTACATTATAAGGGTTGTGCTCATTTAATCACCATGGTAACGTGTAAGCACAGAATGTTGAGTTCAAGGTTGGAAGATTTGTGCTGTTTTCCATTTCTTCCCTTCCATCACAATCAGGTTCTTAGCTTACCATTTAGAAAATGACCCCCCAGTAAGGAGTTGACCAACCTTAAAAGTTCCATTACATTTTGACTGAGAACAAACAAGCACCAATACAATAGGTATATAGAAGGGGCATTCCGATCCACAGATCTAAAATCTATGGACTAAGGAGGAACTGATGTTGATGAAATAGGAAGAATAGAAAAGTCACAAGAACTGTGCTGCATGATTTAAGATTGAGAGGTGACCTTTGAGGTTTAAAAGTCAAGATTGTGGTGCTGGAAAAGCACAGAGGTCAGACAGCATCCAAGTAGCAAGAAAATCAACATTTTGGACAAAAGCTCTTAATCAGGAGGGCTTTTGTCCGAAACGCCGATTTACCTGCTCCTGTGATGCTGCCTGACCTGCTGTGCTTTTCCAGTAACACACTCTTGACTCCAATCTCCAGCAACTGCAGTCCTCACTTTCGCCTTAGAGATTTAAAAGGTCATGAGGGATATAGATAAGCTGAATGGCAGGTGTCTTTTCCCTAGGGTGGGGGATTTCAAGACTGGGGCATATTAAGTGAGAGAAGAACAATTTAAAAATACATGAAAGGTACTTTATTTTATACAGAATGTTCCAGAGCAAGTGGTGGATGTGGGGACAGTTACAATGTTTAAAAGACGTTTGGCTAAGTACATGAATAGCAAAAGGTATGAAGGGATACGGGCCAAATACAGACAGGTGGAACTAGTTCGAAAACATAGTCAGCATGGATTGTTGACTGAAGGGTCTGTTTCCATTCTGTGACTCTATAATTCTATTACCTGATCCAGTATGGATCACTGCTCACATTTTCAGCTGTTGAGATCTCAGCTCTGTAATTCCTTCTTTAACTGCCTTCATTGCTACTCTGTTGAGATACTCCTCAAAGCTTCTTTGACCAAACATTGATTGTCTGTCTAATAGCTCCTTATACATCTCAGGATAAAATTTTATTCAGTAACACTACTGAGAAGTGCCTTGTGGGCACATGGTAAACATGCTTTAAAAACATTTGTTCTTTTTCCTTACCCATTTCCACTGGTTCAGGAAGCAATTTAAATTTTCCACTGTAAAAGCAAGGGCAGTGCTTGTTAATTGGAATAGATGAGGTGAAGTTTGCTTCAAAAGTGAACCAACAGTTAAAGTAAAGGAAGAGGGTTATGCACAGCACAGGATTATCTACATTGCTCTATCAAGATTCAGTAGACGCTGGTCGGCAGAATGGCTTGCTCCTGAGTGGCACGACCTTTCTCAGTCAAGATTAGATTAGATTAGATTCCCTACATTGTGGAAACAGACCCTTCGGTCCAACAAGTCCACACCAACCCATTTTCCTCTGACTAATGCAGCTAACACTATGGGCAATGTAGAATGGCCAATTCACCTAACCTGTACATCTTTGGAATGTGGGAGGAAACCAGAGCACCCGGAGGACCCACGCAGATACGGGGAGAATGTCCAAACTCCACACAGTCGCCCAAGGCTGGAATTGAACCTGGGTCCCTGGTGCTGAGAGGCAGCAGTGCTAACCACTGACCCACCCCAAAAGGTATTTAATATTTTGAGTAGCTCAGAGTATCAATTTTAGGTTGCAACAATTGTGGTTATTAGATCAAAATAGAAAATTTTAAAAATAATTATTGTGGAAAAGGCATATATAGTTGAAGACACGACTTTAGACCATAAGGAGCAAAAGTAGTCCATTTAGCCCATTTTGAAGAAGTAGTAATAAAGAGGATTGATGAGGGCAGAGCAGTACATGTGATCTATATGGACTTGAGTAAAGCGTTCGACAAGGTTCCCCATGGGAGACTGATTAGCAAGGTTAGATCTCACGGAATACAGGGAAAACTAACCATTTGGATACAGAAATGGCTCAAAGGTAGAAGACAGAGGGTGGTGGTGGAGGGTTGTTTTTCAGACTGGAGGCCTGTGACCAGTGGAGTGCCACAAGGATCGGTGCTGGGCCCTCTACGTTTTGACATTTACATAAATGATTTGGATGCAATCATAAGAGGTACAGTTAGTAAGTTTGCAGATGACACCAAGATTGGAGGTGTAGTGGACAGCGAAGAGGGTTACCACAGATTACAACAGGATCTGGACCAGATGGGCCAATGGGCTGAGAAGTGGCAGATGGAGTTTAATTTAGATAAATGCGAGGTGTTGCATTTTAGGAAAGCAAATCTTAGCAGGACTTATACACTTGACGATAAGGTCCTAGGGAGTGTCACTGAACAAATAGACCTTGGAATGCAGGTTCATAGCTCCTTGAAAGTGGAGTTGCAGGTAGATAGGATAGTGAAGGTGGTGTTTGATAGGCTTTCCTTTCTTGGTCAGAGTATTGAGTACAGGAGTTGGGAGGTCATGTTGCGGCTGTACAGGACATTGGTTAGGCCACTGTTGGAATATTGCGTGCAATTCTGGTCTCCTTCCTATCGGAAAGATTTTGTGAAACTTGAAATGCTTCAGAAAAGATTTACAAGGATGTTGCCAGGGTTGGAGGATTTGAGCTATAGGGAGAGGCTGAACAGGCTGGGGCTGTTTTCCCTGGAGCGTGGGAGGCTGAGGGGTGACCTGATAGATGTTTACAAAATTATGAGGGGCATGGATAGGGGAAATAGGCAAAGTCTTTTCCCTGGGGTCAGGGAGACCAGAACTAGAGGGCATAGGTTTAGGGTGAGAGGGGAAAGATATAAAAGATACCTAAGGGTCAACCTTTTCACACAGAGGATGGTACTTGTATGGAATGAGCTGCCAGAGTAAGTGGTGCAGGCTGGTACAATTGCAACATTGAAGAGGCATTTGGATGGGAATATGAATAGGAAGGGTTTGGGGGGATATGGGCCAGGTGCTGACAGGTGGGACTAGATTGGGTTGGGTTATCTGTTCAGCATGGATGGGTTGCTCCGAAAGGTCTGTTTCCTTGCTGTACATCTCTATGACTCTGCTCTGCCATTTAAGAAATCACAACTGATCTGATAATTCTCCACTCCATTATCCTGTCTTTTCTCACAAAACTCTCAATTCCCTTACTGATTAAAAACCTCTCTCTTCATCACAGGCACCACTCATTGTTCTGAATTCCAATGAGTACAAGTCCAACCTACTCACTCTCTCCTTAGAAGAAAATGCCTCTATTTAGAATCAACTCAGGAAATCCTCTTCAGATTGCCTCTGATGCTAGTGTTTTTTCCCTTAGATAAACTGCTCACTGTATTCCAGCTGTGATTTGTCTAGTGCTTTGTATAGTTATAGCAAGATGTCACTACTTTAAAACTCCACTTCCTTTGAAATGAAGCTAACACTCCATCTGCCTTCCCCAATACCCACTGAATGTGGGTGCTAGATTTTGGTGACTTATACCAAAGAACTCCTAAATCCCCTGTAGAAAATCCCATCTGCTTAAATATTCAATTCTTTGATCCTTCCTCTCCCCAAGTGCATAACTTCCCAATTTTCCAAACTATATTCCATCAGTCAAGTGTTTGGCGATGTAGACCCCCTCTGTCGACTCTTTGCATCATCCTCATTATTTTCGTGCTCATCTGTTTGCCTGTTATCTGCAAATCCGGCTAGAGTACTTTCACTTTGCTCATCCAAATCAAAATATATGGCAAATAATTGAGCCCCAGCACTGATTCCTAAGGCACTCCTCTAATTTTACCCTTATCCTTTCTCGGTCTCCTGTTAGCTAGCCAATCGTTGATCCACGCTAATATGCTAGTAGTAGAGTATTGGGCTAATAAGATTCTTGGTAGTGTGAATGAGCAGAGATATCCCTGAAAGCTGCCACCCAGGTTGACAGGGTTGTTGAAAAGGTATACAGTGTATTAGCTTTTATTGGTAGACAGATTGAGTTTCGGAGCCATGAGATCATGTTGCAGGTGTACACAAATCTGGTGCGGCCGCATTTGGAGTATTACGTAGAGTTCTGGTTGTCGCATTATAGGAAGGATGTAGAAGCATTGGAAAGGGTGCGGAGGAGATCTACCAGATGTTGTCATGTATGGGAGGTCTTGAGGAAAGGCTGGAGGGACTGGAAATTGTTTTTGTTAGAGAGAAGGTTGAGAGGCAACTTCATAGAAGCAAACAAGATTATCATAGGGTAAAGAGTGAGAGCCTTCTTCCTTGGATGGTGATGGCTAGCATGAGGGGACATAGCTTTAAACTGAGGGGTGATAGATATCGGACAGATGTCAAAGGTTGGTTCTTTACTCAGTAATAGGTGCACGGAATGCCCTGCCTGCAACAGTAGTACACTTGCCAACATTAAGGACATTTAAATGGCCATTAGATTAACACATGGATGATAATGGAACAGGTTAGGTGGATTTTAGATTGTTGTGCAGACCTGTGAAACCATCGAGGGCTGAAGGGCCTGTACTGTGCTGGAATGTTCTATGTTCTATTCTACTTTCCACACCACGGGCTCTTAAGTAATGCAGCTTTTGAATGCTTTGTGGAAATCCAATCCACAAATCATTTTATCTATCTTCCTTGCCTTCCACAGATGTTATGGTAACTGGCATACAATTCACTGTCTTTAAGCCTCCCTCCTTTTTTGAATAAGTGTGTAACATTGGCAGTTTTTCAATCCTCTGAGACTGAATTCTTGGAAAGTTGCCATCAGTGCTTCCACTATCTCTGTAACTACATCCTTTAAAATTCTAGGATGCAGCCCATCAGGTCCAAGGGGCATCGCAACCTTTAAACCATTTATTTTCTCTCATATTTTGTCTCTAGTGACAGTTGCTCTATTTAGTTCCTTCCCCCTCTTTCTGCTCCTTGAGGATTTGGTATTTTTGATATACTTTTGGCGTCTTCTACTGTGAAGAAGAGTAAAGTATTCATTCCTCTGCCTTTCCTGATTTCCTATCATCTCTCAGTCTTTGTTCTCAAGAGGCCTTTTTTTCACTTTTGCCCTCTCTCCCCCTTTGTACTTATTGAAAGAAGTCTTATCTGTTGGGTTTTTAAAAACAGTGCCAGTTAGTTTGCTCTGTTTTTAACTGCTAGCTAGTTTGCTCTGTTTATTTCCTCCCTTTTTTGCATCTTTTGTTAGCTTTATATAAAAAAACGTACCCAACCCTCTGGTTTACCATTAACCTTTACCACAACGATTGTTTTTTCTTTCAATTTGATACTTACATCCTTATACCTATGGTCATTTTATCTCCTTCCTCAATGGTATATAGATGTTTGATATGAGTCATGAACTTTGTGTTACGCACATGAAATGAAGACAGCATAGTCTTGTTCCAAACGTAAACATATTTGTATTAAGAAATGAGGCACATGATAGAATAAAAGCAGCAAAAATATAAAAGACTTCTGAAACTCATGACCAAACAAGCAATGCTACTACGGCAACACTTGCGATCATAGACCATAAAAAATCTGATGTACAGATTGGACCTTTAATGCATTGTAGAGGATGATATTGAATAACATGCAAAGGCTAAAAAATACTTGTTTATCTTAGAAATCTTAGCTACATTCACTAATACTGCGAAACTCAGTTACACACATGAAAGCTATGTTGGACACGAGAGATAGCTTGCAACTTGCTTCTTTAACTGAATCAACTGTTGACTTGTCCTGAAAATCTCCAGAAATGGAACATTTTAAAACTTGCTGTAATTCTCACATCATCAAATCTACTGCAGTATTTATTGGTGGCAGATTTGTGCAGATGTTTGGAATCTGCAGCATGTGGGAAAGATGCAATTCCTACGACAGATGTCTGTTTGCTGATACAGTGCACTATGTAAAACTGCTACAGAAAATCGCTCTGTAGAAGATCACCATAGAAAATTGCTTTACCCATTCAGTAGAAAGTTTGCGTTATCCAAATAGCATCTACAATTTGTCAATAGTGTTATAACTAATTTGCATTAACAAGATGCATTATACCAGAACGGTTGTATCATAATTGCCTTTGTTATTTAGTGATTTAATTAACTACAGTAAAGGTTGATTTTTGCTGGTTGCATTTAATGAACTTTTATTATTTTATGAGTCTCTCTCATGCTTGATTTTTTTGTCCATTTATAGAAGAGTTATTTTTGCAAAGATGGAAATGGAAATGACAATACGTGATGCAGAAATGTATCAACATCACAGCAACACTACACAAGTAAATTAGACATTAGACCCATAAACTAAAACTACTTGATCTATTTTGCTCTCTGCAAATTTTCAGATAGTTATTGTTGATCCCAAATAAGCGGTTGGATAACTAACTGTAGAATATTATAGATAGATTTAGAAACATGACCTCTGGCTTTTGCAAAGAAAATGATGGTAAATGATGGTAAACTTAGTAAACAATTCAAACCACATAAAACAAACTGACTTCCTTTTCTTTATCTGTTCCTTTAACAAGCAGTTGTACACAACAAATCTGTCATGCTAAGGGTATGGTGAAACATCACTTTGTTTATGAGAATAATGCTTAGCTTAGCTCCAAAGGATTTGCTTTATATTTGATCAGTGCTTGAGTAAATGGTTCATTTACAAGACATTGAACAATACCTACAACTTGTACTTAAATTTTATTTTATTACATTCCATGTCCCGAGTTCCATTTCAGCCCAGGTTATTGCCAGGCTCAAAAATTGTTCTTTTTTTTTTAAACACCACATTCTCAATTCCAGGGTATTCAGTTCACATAGGGATGAAAACCAAGGTAGTCGAAATTCAGAAAAAGAAATGTGAACAATCCGTGTACCACATCAACTAACAACTTCATTCATATGCAGTATAGTCCCTCATTGCGACAGAGTGTTGCAAAATTTGGATTATGAGGAAGATGGAGACTTACTTTTGAAAATGATGAGACAAATAAACTGGAGAAATCTGTACCAAAAACACCCTATGGCCCATCATGTCTATGCAAGGCAAAAAGTGTTTTTATTACAGCAACAATTACTCTAACCGGTCTGAAAAAAGCTATTGCATCACTAAATCATCATTTACTTGCAAAATCACATTTTATCGTACTGATGCTGCATTCCACTGTCAATATCCGAACTCTTAGTCCCATTCAATCAGCACACAATCCAACATCAGCTGGCAGGCGAGCAGTAGCTCACTGTTAAAATGCTCAACATTGTCGTCAAACGTTTCCTTGCGCAACTCTGACCTCCACCATTCCCATAATTTAGGACCTGGCGTTGCTTCAGTCCAGAAGGTTTACTTGTGCAAGTCCGTTTTTCACTGTCAAAAACATCAAGCTCTTCAATTGCCTCCGGAAACCTCTCCAAACTCTGTTGCTTCTTGTTAACATCTACCTCTTGAATTAAGAATTTTCGGCAATTGTTCGAACACCTCATGAGATCCAATGCTGAACTTGGTTTGATAATGCTCATGAGAAAGGTTGTCAAGCATCTGCAATCTATTTGACTGAGGAGCATTGTTAGCATTCACAATCCTGTCATTATCTGACAATAACAAAAAACTAAGTTCCACTTAGAGAGGCCTGTGTGGAGTGAACAGGGAAGGACAGTCAGTGGGTAGGTATCCTTTTGACATGATTGCAATCTTGGCTGTTTGATATTTTTTCACGAGCCAAAGAGCTTTAATGTGGATGACATTATCTAGATTCCTGCTTATATCTAGTCTAGATCCATAGAGTCAGTAGGGTTGGGAGGGAACCGCTCATCCAGAGGTGACTAGGGGTGTACAGGAACCACACACAGCAGGGGTGAGATTAATGAGAGACATGACAAAGACAGCAAGGACCAAAGAAATCTAAATTTGTTAGACTGGTTTTCTATTAGTTCCTTTTTATAGGATTTATCTCTACTTGACACTGCTATACTTCACCTCCATTACAGCACAATACTTAAGTAGTCATTCCTGGCATTAGAATTTTTAACAAATGCACCCTGGGAATAATAGAAAAGGTGCTGAAAGCTGGTAATGGAATTATCAAAGAGAAAGACTTGGCTCATATTATCAACACAATATACAAAGTTGATGACATCTGTCAGCAAAGTACTTGAACCATCTAGTAGGTTGCACCCCTCAGTCAACATTACTTCAACCAACGGCAAACATAAGATCCACCATTAAAGGAAACATTCCTCATTTACACAGATAAAGGTTACACTCTATTCACTTCAATGGATAGAAGAACAAAATTTCCCACTTCCCCTTCAAAATTATAGACATGTTCTCCCCTACCTATGAAGGCAAATGTTTAATTTGTGCAAAACAAATGTGTTCAATGGGACTTGACTGTCCAGCTCAGTAATAGTATTTATAGAGTCAGATGTACAGCATGGAAACAGATCCTTCGGTCCAACCCATCCATGCCGACCAGAAATCCCAACCCAATCTAGTCCCACCTGCCAGCACCCAGCCCATATCCCTCCAAACCCTTCCGAATCACAGCCATCCAAACGCCTCTTAAATGTTGCAATTGTACCAGCCTCCACCACTTCCTCTGGCAGTTCATTCCATACACGTACCACCCTCTGCGTGAAAATGTTGCCCCTTAGGTCTCTTTTATATCTTTCCCCTCTCACCCTAAACCTATGCCCTCTAGTTCTGGATTCTCTGACCCCAGGGAAAAAAAAACTTTGCCTATTTAGCTTATCCACGCCCCTCAATTTTATAAACCTCTATAAGGTCACCCCTCAGCCTCCGACGCTCCAGGGAAAACAGCCCCAGCCTGATCAGTCTCTCCCTGTAGCTCAGATCCTCCAACCCTGCCCACATCCTTGTAAATCCTTTCTGAACCCTTTCAAGTTTCACAACATCTTTCCGATAGGAAGGAGACCAGAATTGCACGCAATATTCCAACAGTGGCCTAACCAATGTCCTGTACAGCCGCAACATGACCTCCCAACTCCTGTACTCAATACTCTGACCAATAAAGGAAAGCATATCAAACACCTTCTTCACTACCTGAAGCTTGTGTTCTGTACCAGGTGGTTGTAACAAAGCTTAGGAGCCACAAATTGACAAAGTCATCTCCCATCACCACCAAAAAGTGTTACATTTATACATAATGAGATGCATAATTTCAGAACTGTTAGAGCAGAAGGACGTGACCTTTTAGCACATTGCTTTTGTATTAAGTCTCCAAATGAGAATCGCACTTAGCATCAATCTCCTGCCTTTTTCTCTGTCACAGTATGCATTGTTTCATTCTAAATAACCCATCTGCAAAATCCCAGTACTGAAGTAACAGAGATGATCCATGACACAACATGGCCCCCACACATGCACAGAAACAGCCAGTCACACCATAATCATAATAGGACAGGCTCCAAGTAGTATTGCATTTCATACACCAGGAGCTAGTCTTGCTTTTCCTATGGGTGTGACAGGAAGGCTGGGGTGATTGGAAGACCATGCGAGCTTGAGTTTCTTGTCCCATGTACCAAGAAACAGTGAAAAAAAAAGTGGTTTTGAATGCTATTCAGGCAGATCACAGCATACAAAGTGCAGCAGGGTAGCAAAATAGAATGCAGAATACAGCCGCAGGGAAAATGCAGAGATCAACATGAACGTTTGAGAGCTCCATTTGAAAGTCAGATAACAGAGGGGAAGAAGCTGTTCATGAATTTGTTCGAATGGGTTTTCAAACTTTTACATGTTGTGTCTGATGGAAGGCGGAGGAAGACAGTATTACTGGGATAGCAGGGATCTTTGCTTGTGGGAGTCAGCGAAGGAGGGAAAATGCTAGCAGAAATTACAAAAAAAACTCTTATTCTGTCATGTAGCCAACTTCATATTACATCAGCAGTGTCATACTTAGTTGGATAGCTGTTTCCCAACGCTTGAAAATTGCTGGTTTTGTTTCTGTTTGTTGTGCAGCTGAGAGGAGAGATTGATACATAACTCAGCCTCAAAATAAAAAGACCATTGCTTAATGACCATTTCTTGATCACTAAGACTGGGATTAGCCATTTATTCCAGATATTTCACCAACTGAATTTAAATTTCACCAGCTGCTGTGATAGAAAAGGAACCTATAGATGGTCAATGGTCGAGATGTCGCTGAATAGGTAGATGGTCCAAAAATATAGTTAACAGTACAATGTTCATAGATTGCCATAATCTCTATGTGAACTTTCCCATGTTGTCCATGTTCAATTCATTAAAACTTCAAAAAAACTTTCCATGTTCTGCATGTCATGAAGAGGCGAGATCTACATTGCCCAGATTTTCTTTCTGATTGCTAATGCTGGGGTTGTTGGTACAGACAGGAAAAAAAAATCCAAAGCTTTCTTTTAATCAGGACGGTAACATCACTGCATCCTGAAGCTAGTTGCTGCAGCTACAAGCATGATCCATTTACAGTGTAAAAATTCCAAACTCTGGTATCTCACATCTATAACAGTTGTAGAGTGCATATAATACCTCAGCTTTAAAAAGGTCGATGCCCAATCACACTTGAGCTGCAAATACTCTCCTCACTTTGGTCACCTTACATGAGAGCAGCACAGCTGAGATACCATTTCAAGTTCAGAAGTTGCATTAAGGGATTTATTTGTAACTTTATAGTCTATTGAAACAAACGGGAGTTGCATTAATCTGGATGGACATGAGATGAAAGATCACATAACAGAGATACTTGCACCCTGACATCTCCAGTCCTTGTTCTACTTATCAGATGTAGCCTGGGAATGTGCATTTTTCTAGCATTCCCCTGTAACAGCATCATAAATGCCAGCTGAGTGATCATTTGAATGGAGATATTGGCTGCAGAACAAGAAAAAGAGGCATGTTATGTTATATTATAATGCATTTCAGTACCGGCCAACTTTTAGGAGCTAGATATATCATTAAGATTCAAAAACAAAGATCAAAGAAAATTTACAGCCCAGGAACAGGCCATTCAACCCTCCAAGCCTGAGCCAATCCAAATGTCCTGTCTAAACCTGTCGCCCAATTCCAAAGCATCTGTATCCCTCTGCTCCCCATCGACTCATGCATCTGTCCAGACGCATCTTAAATGAATCTACTGTACCTGTCACTACCACTCTGCTGGCAATGCATTCCAGGCACCCACCACCCTCTGTGTGAAGTACTTGACACGTGTATCCCCCTTAAACTTTCCACCTGTCACCACGAAAGTGTGACCTCTCATTATTGAATCCTTCACCCTGGGAAAAAGCTGGTCTCTATCCACCTTGTCTATACCCTTCATGATTTTGTAAACCTCAATCAGGTCTCCCCTCAATCTCTTTTTTTCTAATGAAAGCAATCCTAACCTACTCAACCTCTCTTCATAGCTAGCATCTTCCATACCAGGCAACATCCTCATAAACCTTCTCTGCACCCTCTCCAAAGCGTCCACAACCTTTCGGTAACGTGGCGTGCAGAACTGTGCACAGTATTCTAAATGCGGTCGAACCAATGCCTTGTACAATTTTAACATGACTTGCCAGCTCTTATACTCAATGCCCCGTCCAATGAAGGCAAGCATATTATATGCCTTCATCACCACAATATCCACCTTTGCAGCAACCTTCAGGGTACAATGGACCTGCACTCCCAGATCTCTCTGTCCATCAACTTTCCCAAGGCTCTTCCATTCATTGTATAATTTTCTCTAGAATTAGTCTTGCCTAAATGCATCAACTCTTATTTGTCTGGATTGAAATCCATCTGCCACTTCTCCACCCAACTATCCAGTCTATCTATATCCTCCTGTATTCTTTGACAGTCCCCTATGCTTTCTGCTACTCCACCAATCTTTGTGTCATCTGCAAACTTGCTAATCATACCAACCGTGCCCTCTTCTAGATCAATTATGTATATTACAAACAACAGTGGCCCCAGCACAGATTCCTGTGGAACACCACTGGTCACCTTTCTCCATTTCAAGAAACTCCTTTCAACTACTACTCGCTATCTCCTGTTACTCACTCCTGTTCTTTATCCATCTAGCTAGAACACCCTGAACACCATGTGACTTCACTTTCTCCATTAGTCTACCATTGGGAACCTAATCAAATGCCTTACTAAAGTCCATGTATATGACATCAACAGCCCTTCCTTCATCTATCAACTTGGTCACTTCCTCAAAAGAACTCTATTAAGTTGGTAAGGCACGATCTCCCCCACACAAAACCATGTTGCTCATCACTGATAAGCCAATTCTTTGCTAAATATAAGTAGATCCTATCTCATAGTACCCTCTCCAACAACTTCCCCACCACCGACGTCAGGCTCACTGGTCTGTAGTTACCCGGAATATCCCTATTACCCTTCATATACAGGGGGACAACATGAGCAACCTTCCAGTCCTCCCACATCTCACCTGTATTTAAGGATGCCACAAAGACATAGAACAATACAGCACAGAACAGGCCCTTCGGCCCACGATGTTGTGCCGAACTTCTATCCTAGATTAAGCACCCATCCATGTACCTATCCAAATGCCGCTTAAAGGTCGCCAATGAATCTGACTCTACCACTCCCACGGGCAGCGCATTCCATGCCCCCACCACTCTCTGGGTAAAGAACCCACCCCTGACATCTCCCCTATACCTTCCAACCTTCACCTTAAATTTATGTCCCCTTGTAACACTCTGTTGTACCCGGGGAAAAAGTTTCTGACTGTCTACTCTATCTATTCCTCTGATCATCTTATAAACCTCTATCAAGTCACCCCTCATCCTTCGCCGTTCCAACGAGAAAAGGCCGAGAACTCTCAACCTATCCTCATACGACCTACTCTCCATTCCAGGCAACATCCTGGTAAATCTTCTCTGCACCCTCTCCAAAGCTTCCACATCTTTCCTAAAGTGAGGCGACCAGAACTGCACACAGTACTCCAACTGTGGCCTAACCAAAGTCCTGTACAGCTGCAACATCACTTCACGACTCTTGAATTCAATCCCTCTGCTAATGAACGATAATACTCCATAGGCCTTCTTACAAACTCTATCCACCTGAGTGGCAACCTTCAAAGATCTATGTACATAGACCCCAAGATCCCTCTGTTCCTCCACCTGACTAAGAACCCTACCATTAACCCTGTATTCCGCATTATTTGTTCTTCCAAAATGGACAACCTCACACTTGGCAGGGTTGAACTCCATCTGCCACTCCTCAGCCCAGCTCTGCATCATATCTAAGTCCCTTTGCAAACGACAAATTCCCTCCTCACTGCCCACGACTCCACCTATCTTCGTATCATCTGCAAATTTACGGACCCACCCTTCGACTCCCTCATCTAAGTCATTAATAAAAATTACAAACAGCAGAGGACCCAGAACTGATCCCTGCGGAACTCCACTTGTAACTGGACTCCATGCTGAATATTTACCATCTACCACCACTGACTTCGACCGGTTAGCCAGTTTTCTATCCAATTGGCCAAATTTCCCTCTATCCCATGCCTCCTGACTTTCCGCATAAGCCTACCATGGGGAACCTTATCAAATGCATTACTAAAATCCATGTACACTACATCCACTGCTCTACCCTCATCCACATGCTTGGTCACCTCCTCGAAGAATTCAATAAGACTTGTAAGGCAAGACCTACCCTTCACAAATCCGTGCTGGCTGTCCCTAATCAAGCAGTGTCTTTCCAGATACTCGTAAATCCTATCCCTCAGTACCCTTTCCATTACTTTGCCTACCACAGAAGTAAGACTAACTGGCCTGTAATTCCCGGGGTTATCCCTATTCCCTTTTCTTGAACAGGGGCACAACATTCGCTACTCTCCAGTCCCCTGGTACCACCCCAGTTGCCAGTGAAGACGAGAAGATCATTGCCAACGGTACTGCAATTTCCTCTCTTGCTTCCCACATAATCCTAGGATATATCCCGTCAGGCCCGGGGGACTTGTCTATCCTCAAGTTGTTCAAAATGTCCAACACATCTTCCTTCCTAACAGGTATCTCTTCTAGCTTATCAGTCTGTTTCACACTCTCCTCTTCAAAAATACGGTCCCTCTCGTTCGTAAATACTGAAGAGAAGTACTTGTTCAAGACCTCTCCTATCTCTTCCGACTCAATACACAGTCTCCCACCACTGTCCTTGATCGGACCTACTCTCGTTCTCGTCATTCTCAGGTTTCTCACATACGCATAGAATGCCTTGGGGTTATCCTTGATCCTATCCGCCAGGGATTTTTCATGCCCTCTCTTAGCTCTCCTAATCCCTTTCTTCAGGTCCCTTCTGGCTATCCTGTATCCCTCTGTCAGGGCCCCAGCTATTTGCTCTCTCGTCTCCTTCAGCAACCTGGGATAGATTCTATCCAGTCCTGGGAATTTGTCCACCTTAATAACCTACCCAACTTACGTCAACGTGATCCAGACTAATCAAACTTCTACTTCTAATTTCAACATTCATCATGTTCCTCTCCTCCGTGAACACTGATGTAAAGTAATCATTCAGAATCTCACCCATTCTCTCAGGTTCAACACACAGCCTTCCTTCATTATCCTTTAGTGGACCAATCCTTTCTCTAGTTACCCGCTTGCTTCTTATATAAGAATAAAATGCTTTGGGATTCTCCTTAATTCTGCTCACTAAAACTATTTCATGACCTCTTTCAGCCCATTTGATTGCTTGTTTAAGACTTGTCCTACTCTTCCTATATTCCTCCATGGCTCGTTCTGTTTCAGCTGCCGAGACCTTACATATGCTTCCCTTTTCCCCTTGGCTAGTTGCACAATTTCTCCTGTCATCCACGATTCACAAATCTTGGCCTCCCTATCCTTTGCCTTCAATGGGACATGCCTATCCTGCACCATCTTTGAAAGCCTCCCACATATCAAATGTGGACTTCCCTTCAAATAGCTGTGTTCAATCCACATTTCCGAGCTCCTGCCTTGGCCTTGGCCCAGTTTAGTACTCTTCCCTCAGGATCACTCATCTTTATCTACAAGTATTCTAAAACTTACAGAATTGTGGTCACTGTTCTCAAAGAAATCCCCCACCACAACTATTACCTGTCCTGGCTCGTTCCCAACACCAGGTCCAATATGGCCCCTTCCCTTGTTGGGTATTGACATACTGCTCCAGAAAACTCTCCTGGACGCTTCTTGCAAATTCTACCCCATCCAGACCTCTGATGCTAAGTGCAACCCAGTCAATGTTGGGAAAATTAAAATGTCCCTTCATCACCACCTTGTTGCCTCTACATCTTTCCATAATCTGTTTACCTATTTGTTCGTCTACCTCACGCTCACTGTTGGAAGACCTGTAATTCAGTCCCAACAATGTAACTGCACCTTACTTATTTATTTCTCAGCTCCACCCATAATGCCTCACTACCCAAGATCTCCATGGTGTCCTCCTTTCGCACAGCAGTGATATCAACCCTGACCAGCAATGCAACTCCACCCCCACCACCCCTTTTTACTTCCCTCTGTGTCTTGTCTGAAGCATCTACACCCTGGAACATTTAGTTGCCAATCATGCTTTTCCTTCAACCAAGTCTCTGTGATTGCAATAACGTCATACGTCCAGGTACAAATCCAAGCCCTAAGTTCATCTGCCTTTCCCCTATACTCCTTGCATTAAACTAATATATTAAATACTAGTTCACCTTATTTAGGAGTAGATTGTTTCAATGCACATCACTTAAATGGACCGTACTGGCTGTACTATGAGCTTGCCATGAAGGTCCCACTGTCTAAACTTCGGTTAAAAGTATGAAGTGTATAAAATTGTAACGGCTGGACAGAAGAGGTGAAGGGAAGATGTTTCCCCCAGCTGGGGAGTCTCAAACCAGGAGACACAGTCTCAGGATACTGGGTAGGCCATTTAAGACAGATGAGGATTCACCCAAAGTGAAATGGACTTCCAGAATACTCTGCCACAGAAGGCTGTGCAGGCCAGGTCACTGACTGCATTCACAAAAGAGACTTGTTTTTAAAAAGGATTTTAAAGGCATCAAGGAATATAGAGAGAAATGCTCAATAAAGCACTGAAACAAAGGATCAGCTATTATCATACCAAATGATAGAACAACCTTTGATGACCAATGGCCTACCCCTGCTCTAAGGTCCTAAGTTTTTATACTTTTTTTTGTTCCCTGTCCTCCTCTTACATGTAATACTAGTTCACTTTATTTAGGAGTAGATTGTTTCGATGGACATCACTAATATGGACCGTACTGGCTTTGTTCCGAGTGAGGTCTGGTGGTCCTATTGTACCACTGCTAGGAACAAAGATTAGCTTCTACTTGGCCTTTTAAAGATGTCACTGCATTCTAGATTGCTCAGCTGAGGAAGGTGCACTAGTTAAAACCAGTGCTTAATCTTGGTTGCCACCTTACCCTCTCAAGTCCAAATCAGAACAAAGAAACCATTACAAGAACAGGCCAGCATTTAAAATATTTTTGATGGACTGGTAATCCAAGATGGAGTATGGGAAAAATTTCGGGCTGTAAGAGCTACTCTTTTTTTTTTAGGTATTTTAGGTTCTGGAGGTGATTTCCTTGAATTCCGGGCGAGGGCGAGGGCGAGGGCGGCGAACCTTTGATTCCACTATCTTTGAGAGCTCTATCTAACTCTTTCTTAAATGAATCCAGAGACTGGGCGTCCACTGCCCTCTGGGGCAGAGCATTCCACACACCCACCACTCTCTGGGTGAAGAAGTTTCTCCTCATTTCTGTCCTAAATGGTCTACCCCTTATTTTAAAGCTGTGCCCTCTGGTTCGGGACTCATCCATCTGTGGAAACATGTTTCCTGCCTCCAGAGTGTCCAATCCTTTAATAATCTTATACGTCTCAATCAGATTCCCTCTCAGTCTTCTGAACTCAAGGGTATACAAGCCCAGTCACTCCAATCTTTCAACATAAGATAGTCCTGCCATTTCAGGAATTGACCTCGTGAATCTACGCTACACTCCCTGAATAGCCAGAATGTCTTTCCTCAAATTTGGAGACCAGAATTGCACACAATACTCCAGGTGTGGTCTCACCAGGGCCTTTTACAGCTGCAGAAGAACCTCTTTGCTTCTATACTCAATCCCTCTTGTTATGAAGGCCAGCATACTATTGGCTTTCTTCACTACCTGCTGTACCTGCATGCTTACCTTCATTGACTGATGTATAAGAACACCCAGATCTCTTTGTACTGCCCTTTTACCTAACTTGACTCCATTTACGTAGTAATCTGCCTTCCTGTTCTTGCCACCAAAGTGAATAACCATACATTTATCCACATTAAACTGCATCTGCCATGCATCTGTCCACGTCACCCGGTAATCTCTTAACATCCTCCTTGCATTTCACCCTGCCACCCAGCTCAGTATCATCAGTAAATTTGCTAACGTTACTATTATCACCATCTTCTATATCATAAATATATATAGTAAAAAGCTGCGGTCCCAGTACTGATCCCTGCGGTACCCCACTGGTCACTGCCTGCCATTCCGAAAGGGAGCAATTTATCACTACTCTTTGTTTCCTGTCAGCCAACCAATTTTCAATCCAAGTTCGTACTCTGCCCCCAATACCATTCGCCCTAATTTTGCTCACTAACCTCCTGTGTGGGACTTTATCAAAGGCTTTCTGAAAGTCCAGGTATACTACATCCACTGGATCTCCCTCGTCCATCTTCAGAGCTACATCCTCAAAAAATTCCAGAAGATTAGTCAAGCATGATTTCCCCTTCATGAATCCATGCTGACTCTGACCTATCCTGTTACTGCTATCCAGATGTGTTGTAATTTCATCCTTTATAATTGACTCCAGCATTTTTCCCACCAGTGAGGTCAGACTAACTGGTCTATAATATCCTGCTTTCTCTCCAACTCTTTCTTAAAAAGTGGTACGACATTAGCCAACCTCCAATCCGCAGGAACTGATCCTGAATCTATTGAACACTGGAAAATAATCACCAACGCATCCACGATTTCTAGAGCCACCTCCTTCAGGACCCTGGGATGTAGACCATCAGGCCCCGGGGACATATCAACCTTCAGACCTAACAGTCTCTCCAACACCAAATCCTGGCAAATATAAATTCCCTTCAGTTCAGGTCCTTCAGCCACTGTTACCTCTGGGAGATTGCTTGTGTCTCCCCCAGTAAACACAGATCTGAAGTACCAATTCAACTTTTCTGCCATTTCTTTGTCACCTGTAATATATTCCCCTGTTTCTGTCTTCAAGGGCCTAATTTTAGTCTTAACCATTTTTTTCCCTTTCACATACCTAAAAAAGCTTTTACTATCCTCCTTTATATTTTTGGTCAGTTTACCTTCGTACCTCATTTTTTTCTCTTCGTATTTCCTTCTTACTAATCCTCTGTTGTTCTTTAAAAGCTTCTCAGTCCTCAGTTTTCCCACTCATCTTTGCTATGTTATACTTTTTTCTCTTTTGACTTTATATGTTTCTTAACTTCCCTCGTCAGCCATGGCCACACCCCTGCCTCCCCATAGGATCTTTCTTCCTTTTTGGAATGAATTGATCCTGCATCTTCTGCATTATACCCAGAAATATCTGCCATTGTTCCTCCCTGCTAAGGTATTGCACCATTGAACTTTGGCCAGCTCCCCCCTCATAGCACCATAGGTCCCTTTAGATTAGATTAGATTACTTACAGTGTGGAAACAGGCCCTTCGGCCCAACAAGTCCACACCGCCCCGCCGAAGCGCAACCCACCCATACCCCTACATCTACCCCTTACCAAACACTACGGGCAATTTAGCAAGGCCAATTCACCTGACCTGCACATCTTTGGACTGTGGGAGGAAACCGGAGCACCCGGAGGAAACCCACGCAGACACGGGGAGAACGTGCAAACTCCACACAGTCGCCTGAGGCAGGAATTGAACCCAGGTCTCTGGCGCTGTGAGGCAGCAGTGCTAACCACTGTGCCACCGTGCCACCCATAACCACCATTTATTCAACTGAAATATTGTCACTGCCAATTGTACCCTCTCCCTTTCAAATTGCAGATTGAAGCTTATTGTATTATGGTCTCTACCTCCTAATGGCTCCTTCACTTCGAGGTCTCTGATCAATTCTGGTTCATTGCACAATACCAGATCCAGAATTGCCTTCTCCCTGGTAGGCTGCAGCACCAGCTGTTCTAAGAATCCACAAAGTCTCTTTCTTGAGGTCCAATACCAATCTGATTCTCCCAGTCTACCTGCATGTTGAAATCCCCCATAACAACTGTAGTAACATCTTTGCGACAGGCCAATTTCAGCTCCTGATTCAACTTACATCCGACACCCAGACTATTGTTTGGGGGCCTGTAGATAATTCCCAAGAGGGTCTTTGTACCCTTCAAATTTTTTTTTCAGATTAGATTAGATTACTTAGTGTGGAAACAGGCCCTTCGGCCCAACAAGTCCACACCGACCCAAAGTGCAACCCACCCATACCCCTACATTGACTCCTTACCTAACATTACAGGCAATTTAGCATGGTCAATTCACCTGACTTGCACATCTGTGGACTGTGGGAGGAAACTGGAGCACCCGGAGGAAACCCACGCAGACACGGGGAGAATGCGCAAACTCCACACAGTCAGTTGCCTGAGGCTGGAATTTCTCAGCTCTATCCATACTGACTTTACATCCCGATTCTAGGTCCCCCCGCACAAGGGGCTGAATATCATCCCTTACCAACAAGGCCACCCCACCCCCTCTGCCCGTCAGTCTGTCCTTACGACAGCACATGTAGCCTTGAATAGTTATTTCTCAGGCCCTTTCCACTTGAAGCCACATCTCAGTTATCCCCACAATATCGTACCTGCCATTTTCCACAAGAGCCTCAAGCTCATCCATTTTATTTCTAATACTTCATACATTCATATATAGTATTTTTAATTTGTTACTGCCCTCACCCTTCCTATCAACCCCTATTTCACTCAACCTTATGGCATGATCCCTTTTTAAGTTTTCTGCTTCATTGATACCGTTGGCTTTCTTGACTTCCCTTGTTCTAACTTTCCCTTCAATTTCCTTCTTAAACTTCCAGTTTGTCCCCTCCCCCCCCAATATTTAGTTTAAACACAGCTGTGTTGCAGTAGCAAACCTGCCTGCCAGAGTGCTGGTCCCCAACCTATTAAGATGCAAACCGTCTCTTTTGTATAATTTATGCTTACCACAAAACATACCCCAGTGATCAAAGAATTTAAATCCTTGCTTCCTGCACCGGTTCCCCAGCCACACATTCAAGTCCATTATCTCCCTGTTTCTGGCCTCACCAGCCCGAGGAACTGGAAGCAAACTGGAGATAACCACCCTGTACGCCCTGCTTTTCAGCCTTCTTCCTCGTTCTCTGAAGTCCAGCTGTAGTATGTTCCTCCTCTTCTTCCTGACATCATTTGTAACAACATGTACACCACCTCTGGCTCTTCACCTTCGCCCTTGAGGATTTCCTGCACTCTGTCTGCGATGTCCTTAATTGTGGCACCAGGAAGGCAACACACCATCCTTAAATCCCGCCTGTTGTCACAGAAACCCCGTTCAGCTCCTCTCACCATGGATTCCCCTATCACCATAGCTCTGTGCGATGTCTGAATCCTCGATTCTGCCTCCACGCCAACTTTTGATTGACAGACCTGACCGCCTCGCGGACTGGCAGTATCATCTGTCTCTAATCTGTTTCCAAAAGATTCAACTGGTTCCTGACAGGTACTTCACCCCCGCGGTCTCTTGCGCCTGTCTCCTCTCTGCCTTCCTCATCGTCTTCTCTCTTCTGGTATGGTCAGTGTAATAACCTCGCTGAAGGTCCTGTCCAGAAAGATCTCATTCTCTCAGATGAGCCTAAGGTTCTCAAATTCTTTCTTCAGTGCTGCGATATGCTCTGTCAGTAGGTGAACGTGCACACACTTTCAGGGTGAAAGGAAAGGCTGGGGGTAGGTATAGGGAATGCTAGATGACTAAAGAAATTGAGGGTTTGGCTAAGAGAAAGAAGGAAGCATATGTCAGGTATAGACAGGGTAGATCAAGTGAATAAGAGTATAAAGGAAGTAGGAGTATACTTAAGAGGGAAATCAGGAGGGCAAAAATGAGATAGCGTTGGCAAATACAGTTAAGGAGAATCCAAAGGGTTTTTACAAATATATTAAGGACAAAAGGGTAACTAGGGAGAGAATAGAGCCCCTCAAAGATCAACAAGGCGGCCTTTGTGTGGAGCCACAGAAAATGGGGGAGATACTAAATGAATATTTTGCATCAGTATTTACTATGGAAAAGGATATGGAAGATATAGACTGTAGGGAAATAGATGGTGACATCTTGCAAAATGTCCAGATTACAGAGGGGGAAGTGTTGGATGTCTTGAAACTGTTAAAGGTGGATAAATCCCCAGGACCTGATCAGGTATACCCTAGAAGTGATTGCTGGGCCTCTTGCTGAGATATTTGTATCATCGATAGTCACAGGTGAGGTGCCGGAAGACTGGAAGTTGGCAAATGTGGTGCCACTGTTTAAGAAGGGTAAAGACAAGCCAGGGAACTATAGACCAGTGAGCCTGACCTCAGTGGCGGGCAAGTTGTTGGAGGGAATCCTGAGGGACAGGATGTACATGTATTTGGAAAGGCAAGGACTGATTAGAGATAGTCAACATGGCTTTGAGCATGGGAAATCATGTCTCACAAACTTGATTGCGCTTTTTGAAGAAGTAACAGAAAATTGATGAGGGCAGAGCAGTAAATGTGATCTATATGGACTTCAGTAAGGCATTCAACAAGGTTCCCCATGGGAGACTGATTAGCAAGGTGAGATCTCATGGAATAAAGGGAGGACTAGCCATTTGGACACAGAACTGGCTCAAAGGTAGAAGACAGAGGGTGGTGGTGGAGGGTTGTTTTTCAGACTGGAGGCCCGTGACCAGTGGAGTGCCACAAGGATCGGTGCTGGGTCCTCTACTTTTTGACATTTACGCAAATGATTTGGATGCGAACATAAGAGGTACAATTAGTAAGTTTGCAGATGATACCAAAATTGGAGGTGTAGTGGACAGTGAACAGAGTTACCTCAGATTACAACAGGATCTGGACCAGATGGGCCAATGGGCTGAGAAGTGCCAGATAGAGTTAAATTCAGATAAATGTGAAGTGCTGCATTTTGGGAAAGCAAATCTTAGCAGGACATATACACTTAAAGGTAAGGTCCTAGGGAGTGTTGCTGAACAAAGAGACCTTGGGAGTGCAGGTTCATAGCTCCTTGAAAGTGGAGTTGCAGGTAGATAGGATAGTGAAGGTGGTGTTTGGTATGCTTTCCTTATTGGTCAGAATATTGAGTACAGGAGTTGAGAGGTCATGTTGCGGCTGTACAGGACATTGGTTAGGCCGCTGTTGGAATATTGCATGCAAGTCTCCTTCCTATCGGAAAGCTGTTGTGAAACTTGAAAGGGGTCAGAAAAGATTTACAAGGATGTTGCCAGGGTTGGAGGATCTGAGCTACAGGGAGAGGCTGAACAGGCTGGGGCTGTTTTCCCTGGAATGTAGGAGGCTGAGGGGTGACCTTATAGAGGTTTACAAAATTATGAGGGGCATGGATACGATAAACAGACTTTTTCCCTCGGGTGGGGGGGGGGGAATCCAGAACTAGAGGGTGAGAGGGGAAAGATAAAAAGAGACCCCTAAGGGGCAACGTTTCACGCAGAGGGCAATACATATATTGAATGAGCTGCCAGAGGAAGTGGTCGAGGCTGGTACTATTGCAACATTTAAGAGGCATTTGGATGGCTATATGAATAGGAAGGATTTGGAGGGATATGGGCCGGGTGCTGGCAGGTGGGACTAGATTGGGTTGGGATATCTGGTCGGCGTGGACAGGTTGGACCGAAGGGTCTGTTTCCATGCTGTACATCTCGATGACTCTATGACTGGAATTAAAATTCAAGTTGTGGAAAGGATGTATTTATAATTCCTAAAGCCTTTACTTTAAAAAGGTGAACATTTGTCCTCATACGATGCACCATAAATTAAAACATTCAATGGCCTTGTATATTGCTTTCAGATTTTTCCCACAACACACAACATGAATAGCACTGCTTAACTTCACTTGGTTTTGCCATTTCTATCCAGCCCTCTGCTTCCAAGGTAACTCAAGAAACAGCAACAGTAGCATTGTTTGGTCGAGCAATATCTGGATTAGTGGTGCTGGAAGAGCACAGCAGTTCAGGCAGCATCCAAGGAGCTTCGAAATCGACGTTTTGGGCAAAAGCCCTTCATCAGGAGCTCCTTGGATGCTGCCTGAACTGCTGTGCTCTTCTAGCACCACTAATCCAGAATTTGGTTTTCAGCATCTGCAGTTATTGTTTTTACCTGGTAGAGCAACAGTCAATGCACCATCAGCAACATTTTTTTAAAAATCCTCACATTTTGGAATTTTGTTTTTCCTGTTTTCATATATAAACTAGCAGTTGTGCTCCATGTACAGAACCAAAGCAGAGCGGTATTTTTCTGTCTTATTTTACATATTCCACAAGATCCAATTTCTGAAAAAGGGAGATTCCTGTATATAGAAGAACAGGAATGACAAGGCCACTTAACCTACTGGGTTTGCTCCAATCTAGATCATGGCTGATCAGCTACTTCACTTCCTTTTCCCACGCTATCTTCACCTCAACATCAATATCTAGAAACCTACTGACCTCAGTTTTCAACATATGCAATGACTAAAGTTCCATAGCCTTCAGCAGGGAGGTGGCGGCCTAGATAATTAACTCAGAAATCCAGATAATGTTCTGATGACACAGAACTGAATCCCGCCATGCCACATGATCAAATTTGCAATTTGATAAAAAACTGGAATTGAGGCTAATGACAACCATGCAACCATTGTCGATTGTTAAAATAACCCATCTGGCTCATGGGTGTCCTTTAGGGAAGCAAACTACTGTCCTTATCCTGTCTGATCTACATGAGACTCCAGACCCACAACAATGTGGTTGACTCTGAAGTACACTGTGGTAGGGATGGGCAATATCACCCACTTCCTATGAAGGAAAAAATATTCCTTTGATTTAGTAGCCTCAGTGCAGAAATGTTGCTTCCTCGTCCTAAATTGCTCATCTTGTATTGAGACTGGTTCCTGGTTCTAGATTCCCCCTAACCAGGGGAAACATCTTTTCTGCAACCATCTTCTCTAGTCTTGTAACAATTTTCTAAGTTTCAATGAAATCATCTCAACATAACATCTTGCTAACTGCCTGCTGCACCTACATATCAGATTTCGTTGTGCTGTTGGACTTCAAGAATTCCCAATATCTCACCATTTAAGAAATACTCTGCACTTCCAGTCCTCCTAAAAAGTGGACACCTCACGCTAATGTACATTATATTCTGCCATGTTCTTGCTCACTTACTAAGGCTGCCCAAATTCCTTTCAAATCTCTTTGCAACTGACAATATACATCCTCAGCTAGTTATGTCATCCATGAACTGAGTAAATGTGAATAGCTGGGGTCTAAGCAATGATCCTTGTGGTACCACACCAGCCACAGCCAGAGAATGACTGTTTTCTTCAAGAAATCCTTAACCCATGGCAGTATATTTCACCATAGCATCTTGTTTACAAACCTTGTGTGGGACCTCACAAAACATTTTCAGAGCCCAAATACAACACATCCACTGGATGACCACTTATCTACTCTTGGTTAGTCACACCTTTAAAAAGCTATCAAGTTTGTGAAAGAGGATTTCCCCTTCAGAAATCCACGTTTACTCTGCCTAATCAGGTTGCTATTTGATACATGCCCAGTTAACAGGCATTGACAATATGGTCGAGTATTATCTTCACTATTGACCTGGTCTTTTTTCCCCTATTTCTCCCTCCCTTCTTAATAGTGGATTTTATTTTGCAACCTGCAAGCACCATTCCAAGTAGATTCCAGAATCTACACAACTTCAAAATACCATCACAACTGCATCCGCCATCTTCACAGGCACCTTTTTCAACACTGAGATCTGGATCATCACATACAGGGGAGGCAGTGGTAATGACTAGAAACCCAGACTAATGACCTAGGGGGAACGGGTTTGAATCCCCCCACAGCAGATGCCGAAAGTTGAATTCAATACAGATCTGGAATAAAACACTGCTCTAACAGTGACTATGAAGCATACTTGTCAAATACGACAGAATATTTGGTTTGGGGGAAATCTACCATTCCAACCTGCTTTGGATTACATGCGATTCCAGATGCACACGGTAAGAGAGCTGGCTCAATTTGTCATGGGCAGCAAATGCTCATCTAGCCAGCAATACCCTCATCCTGTCAATGAGAAATAAAAATAAAAGTCAGAGAGTATTTTGACTTCCAGTCCAATTAATACCTCCTGCACCTTTTCTACAACTAATTTCCATCAGTTCCTCATTCTCACTACTGTCTTGGATAATAAATTTTCGATATTCCATGCAGCTTCCTCCACATAGTGAAAAGTAATTACTCGATATTTTCCTTCATCTGATTAGAAATTCTCCCGTCTGACTGCAACACCAATGCTAATCATTTCCTATTGAATGTCTGCAGTCTGTTTTTATGACCCTTGCTGGTTTACATTCATTCAATTCCCTCTTTCAGTTTCTTGATCCTTTGTTGAATTCCAAAACGTTTCTCATCCTC
Source organism: Chiloscyllium punctatum (assembly GCF_047496795.1). Lineage (NCBI taxonomy): Eukaryota > Metazoa > Chordata > Chondrichthyes > Orectolobiformes > Hemiscylliidae > Chiloscyllium > Chiloscyllium punctatum. Next base: position 7,954,707 of record NC_092747.1, on the reverse strand, counting down.
TGACTAAAGACTTCATTGGGCAACTGTAGAAACTTCTTCCTTTGATCAAATACAATCTTAAACTTCTTTTGTAGGTCACAGTTGACACAATCTTCTTGTTCACCATTTATGCCTTCAACGTTGTTCTAAACCATATCTTAATGCTTCAAATATTAGGCATTGCCTGCTGACTGTCATATTTCCAAACTATTTTCAAAATCCATGTCCCTTATATCTTCATAGCTCTCGGTTTGGATTCAAGACATGCAGTTCTATCCAAAACAAATCATTTTTTCAAGCTTAAATGAAAAATATATGCTGGTCACTTTCCTTAAAAAGATTCTTCTGAAACATGACTAATTAGCCTTTACGTGCTGCATAATTCTAAATTTGAAACAGCCCGTTCCTGAGTTGGTTCAATATTCTGCCCTAGAAAATTACACTGTACACATTTCAGGAATTCTTCCTTTATGCATTTGCACTCATTAGATGTATGCAATCTGTACGTAGACCGAACTCACTCATGATTACTGCATTCCCCCTTCTAAATCTCTACTTGACTAATTTATGTCATACACAACATTACCACCACTGTATTATGGACTACAAAAACTTGATGTTTACTGCCTTGCACTTTTTTTTAAAAAAAGTTCCACCCAACAGATTCTCTCTCTCTCGTAAGATCCTCGCATTCATGTACAGATTCCAACCCTTATTGACAGTACTACTAAAACCTTTCCTTTTAGCCTGCCCTTGCTAAATATGGAGAATGATTCAACATCCAGGTCTCAGCTTGTCAGTCATACACATTTAGCTTCTAATTCACCTAGATTCTTGTAAATGCTGTATGCATTCAGATAGTGTTTTTATTCCTGCCTTTTGACTTTTTGATGTTGGCCTGTTTTTGCTGTCTCCTATTTATCACATCTCTAATGCCCAAGGCCAGCTTTGTTCATCTAAATTTGTTCTCAGATTCCTATTGCCTTGATAAGTTAATTTAGAATGAAAAGAACAGAGAAAATTTACAGCCCAGGAACAGGCCCCTCAGCCCTCCAGACCTGGGCCAATCCAAATCCACTGTCTAAACCTATTGCCCAATTCCTAAGCATCGGTATCCCTCTGCTCTCCACCTATCCATGCATCTAACCAGACGCATCTTAAATCAATCTACTACCTCTGCTGGCAATGCATTCCAAATACCACCCTCTGTGTAAAGAACTTGCCACTTATATCCCCATTAAACTTTTCACCTCTCACCTTGAATGAGTGACCTCTCGTTATTGAATCCCTCACTCTGGGAAAAAGCTTATCTCTATCTACCCAGTCTATTCACTTATGAATTTGTAGACCTCAATCAGGTCCCCCCTCAATCTCCTTTTTCCTAATGAAAACAATCCTAACCTACTCAACCTCTCTTCATAGCTAGCACCTTCCATACCACGCAACATCCTCTTAAGCCTTCTCTGCACCCTTGCCAAAGCGTCCACATCTTTTTGGTAATATTGCGACCAGAACTGTACGCAGTATTCTAAATGCTGCCGAGCCATTGTCTTGTACAATTTTAACATGATCTGCCACCTCTTATGCTCAATACCCTGTCTGATGAAGGCAAACATACCATATGCCTTCTTGACCACTCTATCCAACTGTGCAGCAACCTTCAGGGTACAATGGACCTGAACTCCCAGATTTCTCTGCTCATCAACTTTTCCCAAGGCTCTTCCATGTACTGTATAATTTGCTCTAGAATTACACTTCCCAAAATGCATGAACTCACATTTGCCTGCTCAGAGCTCCATCTGCCACTTCTCCACCCAACTCTCCAGTCTATCTATATCCTCCTGTATTCTTGGACAGTCCCCTATGCTTTCTGCTACTCCAATCTTCATGTCATCTGCAAACTTGCTATTCATACCAACAATGTCCTCTTCCAAATCATTTATGTATATTACAAACAACAGTGGTCCCAGCACTAAACCCTGTGGAACACCACTGGTCACCTTTCCCCATTTCGTGAAACTCCCTTCAACTACTAATCTCCATCTCCTGTTGCTCAACCAGTTCTTCATCCACCTAGCTGGTATACCCTGCACACCACGTGACAATTTAAATCTTCCTTAAGAGCATGAGTGAAAATCTCCCAAGGAGGTATAAAGTTCACCAACAACATGCCCAACATTATCGTGCATCCTTTTCAGAGGGCAGTAAGTGATGTTCATGGTTGAAAATTACCTTTGAAACCTGAATTCCCAACTTACTTCTCGACTGAAATGCAGCTCTCTTCCAAACTTCAGGCAAATGCCTTTAGTTCCTTAAGTCTATAGGAATTTGTGGTTAACCATTTGAGTCAAGGGAGAAACTTCTTCACAGACATTGTGAATGAATGGAATTCTCTAACACAGATTGAGGCCAAAACATTGAATACTTTCAGGAACGAAGATGATTTAATTCAGATAAATGCGAGGTGCTGCACTTTGAGAAAGCAAATCTTAGCAGGACTTGTACACTTAATGGTAAGGTCTTAGGGAGTGTTGCTGAACAAAGAGACCTTGGAGTGCAGGTTCATAGCTCCTTGAAAGTAGAGTCGCAGGTAGATAGGATAGTGAAGGTGGTATTTGGTATGGTTTCCTATATTGGTCAGGATATGGAGTACAGGAGTTGGGAGGTCATGTTATAGCTGTACAGGACATTTGTTAGGCCACTTTTGGAATGTTGCGTGCAATTTTGGTCTCCTTCCTATCGGAAAGATATTATGAAACTTGAAAGGGTTCAGAAAAGATTTACAAGATGTTGCCAGGGTTGGAAGATTGGAGCTATACGAAGAGGTTGAATAGGCTGGGGCTATTTTTGCTGGAGCGTCTGAGGCCGAGGGATGACCTTATAGAGGTTTACAAAATTATGAGGGGCATGGATAGGGTAAATAGACAAAGCCTCTTCCCTGGGTCAGGGGAGTCCAGAACAGAGGGGCATAGGTTTAGGGCGAGAGGGGAAGACATAAAAAGAGAGAGACCTAAGGGGCAACCTTTTCCACATAGGGTGGTGGCATATATGGAATGAGCTGCCAGAAGATGTGGTGGAGGCTGGTACAATTGCAACATTTAAAAGGCATTTGAATGGGTGTATGAACAGGAAGGGTTTGGAAGGATATGGGCTGGGTGCTGGCAGGTGGGACTAGATTGGGTTGGGATATCTGGTCAGCATGGACGGGTTGAACTGAAGGGTCTGTTTCCATGCTATACATCTCTATGACTACCTAATTCGGAGGGCTAAAGGAATTATTGTCACCTTTCAAATGCATTTTTTTTCCCACAATACTGCACCAGAATCTTGTACACTGTTCCAACTGCCTGACCCAAAAGAGGAAGCTTCATTTCCACTACCACCTTGTCAAGACCATTCAGGATCTTACCACATTGCAATCAAGACACTTCTTACTTTTCTAAAATCCAGTCGGAACAAGTCCAATCAGTCCAATTCATCCTTTACACTACCAATCTAAAAACTAATGCTTTTGCATCCTTCCTCTAAATTAGGTGACCGAAGCTACACACAGTATACCAAATGTGGTTTCAACAATGCCCTGTTAACCAAAAAGCAACATCCTTACTTTTATATTCATTTCCTCTCAATATAGTTAGCATTTCATTTTGCTAACTATTTGCTGAACTTTTAAAAAAAAATTCATTTATGGGATGTTGGCTTTGCTGACTGGACCAGCATTTAGTCTCCATCCTGTATGCCCTTAAGAGGATGGAGTGAACTGCCATCTTGAACCACTGCAGTCCAACTGGTGTAGAATACCTGTATTGATCAGCACTTAATTTGAGATTGACAGCAAAATATTAAGTGACACTCTGCTTTCATATTCCTCCTATCAAAATGAAGAACTTGACATTTTGACATTATATTCCATCTGTCAAATCTTTATCCATTCAAACCATCCATCTGCAGTCTCTTGATGGCCTCTTCATAAACATTTCTAACTATCTTCGTGCCATCTGTGAATGGAGCCCATTCATCCCTTCCTGGTAATCAGAAAAATACTTTCTTTGAAGTTCATTATTTGGAAGTTGCCTGTTGGCATGTACTTGATCAAAAAAATGGACAGGACAGAAGCTTACAGGATGGTGTGGTAGTGACGGAGAGCGCACTCAGGGTCTACACTTCTTACTAGTCTAGAGAAAAGTAATTTCTTAAAACACCCAGATTATATGCGTTAACACATGATCTCTAAAACTGACTAATATGTGAACATGGCCTTGGCAAGTTGTCTACAGGTCAAGATGGAAAAGTTATTTCCTTAAACTGGATGCACTGTCCAAAGTAATTGCAGGATTTATATATCCAGTAGAATACACAAACACTTCAGCATGAGTAGGTCATTCAGCCCCTTGAGTCTGCTTTCCCATTCTAGATTACAGCTGACTGAATTTTAAGAAAAAAGTCTTTCATGGGATCGGGGTGTCATTGGTGAGGCCAGCATTTATTGCTTATCCTTAATTGCTCAGAAACCAATTAAGTCAACCAAATAGCTGTGCGCTCGGAGTTGCATACTGTCTGGATTAGTGATGCTGGAAAAGCACAGCAGTTCAGGCACCACCCGAGGAGCAGTAAAATCGACGTTTCGGGCAAAAGCCCTCCTTCTTTAGAGACCGCAATTTCTCTTCCCACGTGGTTAAAGATGCCCTCCAACGCATTTCGCCCACATCCCGTACCTCCGCCCTCAAACCCCATCCCTCCAACTGTGACAAGGACAGAACGCCCCTGGTGCTCACCTTCCACCCTTCGCATAAACCAAATCATCCGACGACATTTTTGCCACTTCCAAACGGACCCCGCCACCAGGGATATATTTCCCTCCTCACCCCTTTCCGTCTTACACAAAGACCATCCCCTCAGTGACTACCTGGTCAGGTCCATGCCCCCCTACAACCCACTCTCCCGTCCTGACACCTTCCCCTGCCACCGCAGGAATTGCAAAACCTGTGCCCACACCTCCTCCCTCACCTCAATCCAAGGCCCTAAAGGAGCCTTCCACATCCAAAGTTTTATCTGCACATCGACCAATATCATTTATTGTATCCGTTGCTTCTGATGTGGTCTCCTCTACATTGGGGAGACTGGACACCACCTAGCAGAGCGTTTTAGGGAACATCTCTGGGACACCGACATCAATCAACCACACTGCCCTGTGGCCCAACATTTCAACTCCCCCTCCCACTCTGCCGAGGACATGGAGGTCCTGGGCCTCCTTCACTGCCGCTCCCTCACCACCAGACACCTGGAGGAAGAACACCTCATCTTCTGCCTCAGAAGACTTCAACCCCAGGGCATCAATGTGGACTTCACCAGTTTCCTCATTTCCCCTTCTCCCACCTCACCCCAGTTCCAAACTTCCAGCTCAGCACCGTCCCCATGACTTGTCCGACCTGCCTATCTCCTTTTCCACCTATCCACTCCACCCTCCTCCCCTGACCTATCACCTTCATCTCCTCCCCCACTCACCTATTGTACTCTATGCTGCTTTCTCCCCACCCCCACCCTCCTCTCATTAATCTCTCCACCCTTCAGGCACTGCCTGTATTCCTGTTGAAGGGCTTTTGCGCGAAATGTCGATTTTCCTGCTCCTCAGATGCTGCCTGAACTGCTGTGCTTTTCCAGCACCACTAATCCACAACTGGTTTCCAGCATCTGCAGTTATTGTTTTTACCTAGTTGCATACTGTTGGCCATACCAGGTTACAATGGCAGCTAATGACATTAGTGAACCACATGGGTTTTTCTAACAATCAACAATGGTTTCAAGGTTATCATGAAATTCTTAATTCCAGATTTCATGGAATTCAAAATCTAGCATTGACCATGGCAGATTTGAACTCCAGTCCCCAGAATATGACCTGGATGCCTGGATTACTCGCCCAGTGATAAGAACATTGGGCTAGTGCGTTCCTGCTAATTATATCAGTGAGTTCTGAACGTTCAGAGTGTGGTTCAGGAGATGGCCTATTCACAGTTGCTGAAATTGACTGTCTCTAGTCAGCCACTTCTAGAAACACTGATTCTGTTCTGATGGCAGTTGGCAAGGTACAGCCATGCAAATAGTCTACCAATATAGAAACTCCTATTTAAGTCTTTTCAAATGCTGTTCAGTCTTTTGACTTATTCTGTGATTGCAGCCAACTCAATAAAAAAGTTATTTGCAACATAAAATATGTTGCATAAGTACAGGAAAATGAGGCAAAGGTTACATTGCTTTTCATATCTTGAAGGATGGTTTAAAGAACTTTATAGCCATGATTTATTTGTGAAGTGGAAGAACTATTGATTTGCTTGCAAACATATATCAGTAACTAATTCAACAATTATTATTTTGGCAAATAAATCTTATCCAAGTTAAAATATATATTGTAATTTCCTGCTTTTGAAGTTGTATCATGCACTTTAAATTTACACGAAGTAATAATTATATTCCTGAACAAGATTTACACTCCCATTAGCTTCTTTCTTTCTACAGTTCTACTCTTGGAATCGGTCCCATTGCACTCTTTCTAATGCATGCTCTTTTCATGATGCAGTGACCAGAATCAAACATACTGTTCCAACTACCTCCTCATCACCACCATGTAGGTTTTTTCCAAGTCACACTAAATGCTCTTGGAGCCATTTACATGAACTAAAACAAAAATTATGTTGGGGAAACCCCAATGAAATTCACAGGAATTCACAACTAAATTTAAAGACCTGACACATAGCTTTGATCGGCTCAAGGATTAGCCTAAATACATCTGCACAAACCATGATAGTGCAGATACTTGGATACGTAAAGAATTAAAAATTGTCCAATATGCAGTTGCATTTATGCAAAACAAACCATGAAGCTTTAAATTATTCAACATCTGATTACAATCACAAAGGGGCCATCACAGCAATAATGCTCCAGAATTCTTGACACATTCGCCTGGCTTAACCATATGTAAAATATAACATGTTGCTTGACTCAACATTAAATACAATGAACATCATGTCCCTTGCAGATCTCGCTATAAATATCACTGCATATGATGGGCAAGGATACTTCTTTCCACGTAACCATTCCACCTTACAATAAGCTGATCAGTTCTCCACATTGAACTCCCACTTGGAGGCAGCATTGACACAGAATCTACTCTGGGTGGGGGGGCTTCAGTATTCATGAAGAGTATCTCAGAAGCACCACCACTGTGAAATATTGTTATGTCCTAAAGGACCTCACCCTCACCAAACTGGCTACTGAAAGTACAATGGCAGGATAACTAGCAAAAGAGAGACCACCAAGCTCTCTCTCTCTCACCTTCAAGAACCTCTGTTTGAAATTACCTTTTTGTCAAGGGGTGCGTTCTAGGATGTTGCAGAAAATTTGAACAGCTCCTTGCTAAGTTACACTTTTGTAACAGTTGGGTTTTCAAATAGTTATGTTATTCTAAATTTGGTTTTCTTTTGTTCATATGTAAATAAATTTCCTTTTGTTTACAACAGTGGTTTGACCAGCTGCATCGCTCCTGGAATATTCACCTTACATCTGCTTTCCTCCCGGTTTCCTCCCACACTCCAAAGATGTGCAGGTCAGGTGAATTGGCCATGCTAAATTGTCCGTAGTGTTAGGTAAGGTGTAGATGTAGGGGTATGGGTGGGTTATGCTTCGGCGGGGCGGTGTGGACTTGTTGGGCCGAAGGGCCTGTTTCCACACTGTAAGTAATCTAATCTAATCTAATCTAATCTAAACTAGAAAAGTTAGGTTCTGGGCTACCTTAGAATGTTTTGAGGGTCTAGCCTGCTCCCTAACAGTAGTCACATTTAGGAAAGCACGCATCATGTTGTTTGGCTGTACCACTGTGCTAAATGGGATATATTTAAGATTTCAAATAGATCCGGCAAATCCAAACCAGGCATCTATCAGGCAGTGTGATCGATTAGCAGCAGATCTGTACTCAAACAGGATCAGAAACTTCCTGGCTTTTGGCATATCCCCCACACGAAGATTACTTTCATGCTATGGGATTAATGAAGGGTTGAATGAAGAGTGTGGGAGGGCAGACTAGGAGCAGCACAGGAAATGAGGTTCCAACCTTGTGAAGTTAAACAGGAAATAATGCAAACAGCAAGTAATAGACAAAGTTAGGCAATCCCACAGCCAACATGTCAGACCTCAGCTCTGGGCCCTTGCCAATTCTGTCCAGCATCATTTATGTCCAGGAGAAAGCGAGGATTGCAGATGCTGGAGGTCAGAATTAAAATGTGTGGGGTTTAAAAAGCACAGCAGGTCAGGCAGCATCAGACGAGCAGGAGTCGGCGTTTAATGTCCGGTCAGACAGCAAAAAGGTAATTGCAGAAGTATCCACATTTTATCAATATGGGGAGATCAACAGATCAAAAGCCCCAAATCAAGAACTTTAACTGTGTCGTGGGATCTTTCACATCGATCTGAGGCAGATGATATATCAGTTTAACGTCGCATGTGATAGTGCCTATATTCTCTCAGCGCCATATTGGAGAATCTCTCTAAATATTATACTTAAGTTTCTAGAGGGGAAAACAGATTGTTCTACCACTGAAACAGCAATGTGATCCACCGAGAAACCCTGGACAAATTTAAACAGGTTATGCTTCTGTCCAAAATGAAATTTCAACCAAGAACCTTTTGACTTGCGTCAGAGAACTGTTCCACTGAGCCAAGCTTACAAATCTCATCTTTCATAGTTCAATTTAATATACAGGAAGGATATCTAATACAAATATTTTTCTCTAAACAAAAGAAATTTATGGATTTTCATTTACTATTTTAAATCTGACAGTGACAGATTTTACTTCAAATTAACACTAAAGCGGCAGCACAGTGGCTCAGTGGTTAGCACTGCAGCCTCACAGCACCAGGGACCCAGGTTTGATTACAGCCTCGGGCAACTGTCTGTATGGAGTTTGCACCTGCTCCCAGTGTCTGCGTGGGTTTCCTCTGGATGCTCCGGTTTCCTCCCACAGTTCAAAGATGTGCAGGTCCAGTGATCTGGCCATGCTAAATTGCCCATAGTGTTAGGTGCATTAGTCAGAGGGAAATGGGTCTGGGTGGGTTATTCTTCAGAGGGTCGGTGTGGACTTGTTAGACCGAAGGGCCTGTTTCCACACTGTAGGGAATCTTATCTAACCAGTGTCAGGAGTGAATTGTGCCTATTTGGCGGCCAGTAGACTTAAACCAGCAAGTAGTGCTTTAGTTTATAAACATCATGGTAGTTGTATCTTCTCGGATTTGCAACTCATTAGATCTGCATTGTGTGCTGTAATGACCAGTTGGTTTATTTAGTATTCTCAAAAAACAATCATTGGTTGATTGGTTAAAACAGGTTCAGCTATCCACACATGCAGCAACAGTGCAAAGATACGGAGTGAAAATACCACAGGTTCTAGCCCAAAAAATAACATTGCAAAAAGAAGCCATCTCTTCTGAAGGGTATTGCCACTTATTGTAGTGAACATGCAGGTTTATAGACCAGACTGAATAAATCCCTGCTCTTTCAAGCTATACATATCCACAGTGATCTATTATAAAAGCTAGACAGCACAGTACTGCACTTGAAGTTGTTAACTTCTTGCAACCTATTCCAACCTTCAACATGTTCCCAAATACAGCTTTTGATTTAGATTTTCTGCCTTATTTTTGAAATATTATGGCATCCAAGCAGAAAATATTGTTTGAAAGGGCAAACATTTAATTTTCTCAGAAAACCATCACATGCAAAATACCCCAAAAAGGCCCTCACAATATTACAAAATACTGATTTTATTTTCAACACTAGATTTTGGTTGCAGCAATTTCTGTTCTTTAGCCTTACAGTTCATGACTAACTTCAACCACCCATTTTGTTATTGGCAGTGACTAACTTGTTGCTTATATCTTTGTTTAGCCTGGCATGTACATCACCATGGAACTTCTCTCACACAAAGAAAACAGCAATTGCCCTAAACAGCAACAGGTTTGCACTGGTATGTTGGCTCCACTCACTTTTTACAGGTGACTACAAGGGTCACTTCACTATTGAAGCAAATTTCACAAGAAATGTTACACTGTCATTGCAAATGCTTCCTAATAAAAACATTCTTATTTAAAAGATAAAAACATGCAATATTACAATTCCCACCAAACACACTGAAAATGCTTTCTATCAATAGAAAACATTTTTGATCAGAATATTTGATCCCCTATCATTACTGATTAAAGTGCCTGCTGTTGATCGATTAGGTGTCTGAGTTATAGAGATGTACAGCATGGAAACAGACACTTCGGTCCAACCTGTCCATGCAGACCAGATACCCCAACCCAATCTCGTCCCACCTGCCAACATCTGGCCCATATCCCTCCAAACCCTTCCTAATGCCTCTTAAATGTTGCAATTGTACCAGCTTCCACTACTTCCTCTGGCAGTTCATTCAATACACGTACCACCCTCTGCATGAAAAAGTTGCCCCTTAGGTCTCTTTTATATCTTTCCCCTCTCACCCTAAACCTATGCCCTCTAGTTCTGGACTCCCCGATCACAGGGAAAAGACTTTGCCTACTAACCCTATCCATGCCCCTCAATTTTTTAAACCTCTAAGGTCACCCCTCAGCCTCCAACGCTCCAGGGAATACACCCCCTGCCTGTTCAGCCTCTCCCTATAGCTCAAATCCTCCAACCCTGGCAACATCCTTGTAAATCCTTTCTGAACCCTTTCAAGTTTCACAACATCTTTCCAATAGGAAGGAGACCAAAAAACAGGCTGGGGCTGTTTTCCCTGGAGTGTCAGAGGCTGAGGAGTGACCTGATAGAGGTTTACAAAATTATGAGGGTCCTGGATAGGGTATAAAGGCAAAGTCTTTTCCCAGTGGTCTGGGAGTCCAGAACTAGAGGGCATAGGTTTAGGGTGAGAGGGGAAAGATATAAAAGAGACTTAAGGGGCAACGTTTTCACGCAGAGGGTGGTACATGTATGGAATGAGCTGCCAGAGGATGTGGTGGAGGCTTGTACAATTGCAACATTTAAGAGACATTTTGATGGGTATATGAATAGGAAGGGTTTGGAGGGATGTAGACCGGATGCTGGCAGGTGGGACTAGATTGGGTTGGGATATCTGGTCGGTGTGAACTGGTTGAACCGAAGGGTCTGTTTCCATGCTGTACGTGACAAAAAGTAAATGACAAAAAGTAGAGGACCCAGCAATGGGTCCACATGCTACACTTCTCACTTCTATAAACAAGAAATATAAAAGTAGCATTAGTTAGTTAGTTAAAAATTCTCCACGAACATTTCAGTCTGAATATTAGTATAATAATCAAAAGGAGAGAAAGCTTGGCTAAGTGGCAACATTGTCATTTTAACAGCCACTCAATGCTTAGGATCTCTCTCATTTTTATTGGCAAATTTTGACATTTCACTTGATGCTGTATGTTTTCAGATGAAATATCAACAGCTGGTCTAAAATATTTACACAAGACATGTTGCTACTCCCCACAGAACAAATGGAAATATGGACTGCTGTAGCATAACGTGTGGAACACCACTTACAATGGTCATGTATACAGCTTTTACGTAAATCTGCTCGTTGCTCATGGCCACACTGGAACACACACAACTAAATGATAGCTCATGTACTCAGTGCCACTTATCCAGTACCCTGGTTTAAACAAGTCTCAGTTTTAGATGAGTTCCAGTTTTCAGACTAGCAAAAGCACTTCACATTTGGATGAACTTAATTAGTCATGCATTTAGGATTAAACTTATAAACACAATGAGTACAGTTAAGCAAACAAAAGGAGAGATCAATTCTTTGCCAAAACATTAAGTTTTCTACCTTTTCACTTAATTCTTACAATTAATTACAAGCAACATCTACTTACTCTCTCTCCTTCTCAGAAAGCTTGTCAGTGATGTTGTCCCTAATTGTGGACCGGGATCCCTTCTGGATGATAGGATACCTGAGTGGCACTTGCAGGAAACAGGAAATCATGAGCACCAGATGGGCTGTGTAACCCAAGGCAACAGCAATGCTTCCTTCATCCTTAGCTTCAAGGAGAGAACGAAAAAAACTAATCAATATTCAAGTGAGCACCAAAAAACCACACAAGTTTTCAAAAATATAGATTTGTTAGGGAAAACACCTTTCAAACGTTAATCATATTTAAATGGTGCTTCATTGCATCTAAGTGGTGGGCATTAAGGGCGTGACAAGGATGGGGAAAATTAAGGGGTCGTGCAAGGGTAGTGTCCCTACCTCTAAACCAGGAGTCCTAGGTTCAAGTCCCACTTGCTCCAGAAGTGCATAATGACATCTCTGCACAGGTTGATCAGAGAATATCTGAATTAGGGGTTGGGGGGGGGGGGGGGGGGTTCAGGACTTCTCCCAAGTCCCTCAGACTTTTATGGCACATTGGTAGTATTCCTATCTCTGAGCCAGAACACCCAGGTATGTCATATCATCCCTGAACTGGTTGATTAAAAATATCTGCAATTTTGAAATGAACAGATTATGTACTGTGCATTCCTGCCCTTTAGGATCTCAAGGAATGGAATGGTAGCATCTCTACCTCTAGACCAGGAGGCTCAGGTTCAAGTCCCATCTGTTCTAGAGATATGCATTAACATGTTCAAACAGGTTGATGAGAAACATCTTGCTATTCAGTCCTGACAAAAATAATCACAGATTCTAATATTGCAATTAAGACAGGATGCTTGTTGCACTGTGTGTGCAAAGACTGGCTCGAGTTGAGTCCTTCATCAACTGGCTTTCTTTAATAGAACATCAAAAGCAAGAATACTTCAGATTGCATCTGTTTCCTTCATTTTTGCACCATAGCCTAAACCAAAAGGAAAACAAAGAACAAGGAAAATTTACAGCCCACCTAAAGAAGGAGCATCACTCCGAAAGCTGGTGCTTCCAATTAAACCTGTTGGACTATAACATGGTGTTGAGATTTTTAACTGAAAACACCTTGACTGAGTTCTACCAGGTGTACCTGGCGGGAAGGAAGCTGGCGCGCCGAAGAAATGCCTAGTCTGCAAAGTGTCTCTCTCTCTCTTTTCCCCACCCCCGTTATCAACACTGCCTCATTGCGCCAGACACCTGGATTTGATTCCTGCCTCGGGCAACTGTCAGGTATTTGCACGTTCTCTGTGGCTGTGGCTGTGTGGATTTCCTCCAGGTGCTCCGATTTCTTCCAATAGTCCAAAGATGTGCATGCTAGGTGAATTGGCCATGCTAAACTGCCCGTAGTGTTCAGGGATTTGTAGGTTAGGTGCATTAGTCAAGGGAAAAAAAAATGTAGAGTTATAGTTTAGGGGAATAGGTCTGATTGGAATACTCTTTGGAGGGTCGGTGTGGACTCGTTGGGCCAAATGGCCTGTTTCCACTCTGTAGGGATTCTATGACCAGCTAGCTGGTTCCCATTCACATTTCTCTGCAAAATTCCCTTGTTGAATGGAAAAAGGCAAGCTATTACTATTGAACAGCAAGTTGCCAATACTTTTTTTTGCAACACATGCTAACTTGAAACATCAGGTACAAGCAGAAATATACCAGATAAAGATTGTAATTTGGATGAGTTGGCATGGCAGGGGTGATGGTAGGTTGCCATGGGGCAAGAAAGAGTTCAATGGTAGTAGTAATATTAACTAAAGGATATTTTCTCCCACAGAGATGATTTTTTACTGTCTCTAGGTTTTAAGATAAAACTTAAGTGTTTTTGGATATTCTATTCTTATATTAAGAGATATTCCTAAATTCCTTGATGTCCTTGGATAGCTGCAAGTAACATCATACTGGATACTACTAGATTGAGTAGTACATCTTTTGTTAGTTTATGGCACAGGAGTACAGTTATTCACTTAAACAGTGTATTGCTTGTTTTTTTTAGTAAACAAAATCATTTTATTAGTTAACTGTCTGATTTAAGTTTTACTGTCACAATTGAAATGAACCCCCTCTCTCAAGCAGGGAAGCCTATGTCCTGGAGAAAGAAATCATAGATCCTAAAATTATTTGGGATATTGCCATCATAGCCAAAGCTTACTGAAACTAAGCAGACTATTCTTGGGAATAGTCTCTGTGGACTGGTTATTTGAACCTTTCAGAATAAACAGTTCTAGGATTGACTGGTTTGAACTCAGTGGATAGAAATCATCAGGGAAATACTACTGATCTAAATAAGCTCTAAATCAGAGTTAAATACGATAAATCACTCCAGAAAGGGAGAACAGAGTGATGATTCCATCCCTCCCAAACTAACTGTCATACAAGACAGCTGTGAAACACCACTTTCACTGGCCTTTCTGGAATCAGAAACTCAACACTGTCCTGACGATTGCCAACATTCATCCAGATTTCAAAACGGTGAGTTAAGCTTTCCATTCAATACATTATCTTTTACACCATTGCTTACTGATAACCATGAACTATGGATTATTAAAAAGCTATTACATAGCATCGTCTCTGATTAACAGTAACAATAGGATCAGTTAATGCAGTTACATGATTGGATGAGGAAGAATGCTGGGCAGGACACCAAGAGAGACCAACCTCAAACTGTACGATGGAAATTTCAATGTGTGTTTAACTTTCTGGACTTGAAATAAAAATCTCAGTTTAATGCATCAAAAGCAGCAAATCCAACAATGCCGTATTCACATCTTGAGATGCCAATTTTGGAGCCTGCGGGTTCAAATATTGAACTGTGACTTGAATACTTAAACAACTAACCTACAGGAAGTGCTGACCTCTAAACTAACATGAGCATTAAGTGGGAAAATGCAGCCCTTTTTGGACATCATTTAATCCAGAAAAGGACAAGATGTGTTGCTATAAAATTATGATTTAGGAACCAGGCTATAATTTTATTATAATTAAACACAACGCAGCTCTGCAGAAAGCAAATTCCACAATATCAATAATAAAGCACACCAACATGTATACGTAAAATGATGCTATAAATCAAACACACCAGTGCCAGAAATAACCTACACATGGAAAAGCGTCTGTAGAAATTGCTTCACCAAAAGAAAGTATAATTCCATCTCTCAGCCTATTCGGTCTGAGTATTCGCAGCATTTTCTGCTTTTATCTTCAAAATGTTTTGCACAAGATGATCTGTTTGGTGGAATAATTCTTGTTCAATTTTCTACAACATTCTCATTATATGTTAGAGTTGCTTTAAACAATTGAAAAGAAATTGACATTACTATCCAGTTTTGAAACAGGGCTTGATAAATATTACAAATCATTTATGGAGTTAATTGAGTAACAATACTACACAACCAATTTTAAAAAAAACACAACACTAAGGATAAAGGAAATTGGAAAGAAACACTAACTCTTGAGAAACTCAGCAGGTAACAGGTTATAATTGGGTTACAATAATTAACTACAATTTAGTTTGGCAGAATGAAAGCAGCTCTATCAAGCCCTGGATAGACCACACTGAGAATATTATGTTCAGTTCTGGTTGCCTCATTATAGAAAGGATATGGAAGCTTTAGAGAGGACATAGAGGAGATTTACCAGGATGCTGCCTCAACTGGGAGAGCATTTCTAATGAAGGTAGGTTTAGGGGGCTAAGGCTTTTCTCATTGGAGCAAAGAAGGATGAGAGGTGATTTGACAGAAGTATACAAGATGATGAGAAGTCTAGATAGAGTAGATAGCTAGAGACCTTTTCCCAGGGCGGAAATGGACATCAGTAGGGGACATAATTTTAAGGTGACTGGAGGGGGGGTTCATGGGAGATGTCAGAAGTAGGTTCTTTACACAGTAGTGGGTGCATAGAATGCACTGCCAGCAATGGTAGTAGAGTTGGATACATTAGGGACATTTAAGTGACTCTTGGATAGGCACGTTGAAGATAGGTTAGCCTGATCTTAGAGTTGGATAAAGGTTGGCGCAACATCAAGGGCCAAAGGGCCTGCACTGTTCTAATGTTCTAAAACATCAATATTGAAGTTAATTTCATAACAAGCAATATGCTGCAGACACTGAAAACCTTAAATTTAGAAAATGATGAAATGGCCTGCAGGTTTGTGTTAGTTTTGAGTCTGATACAATTCTTCAGAACTTAAGTCCAATTGCAAGACAGATTTATGGTCCATTTTAAACTGCTGCTGGATACCTTAAGATTGGTATATATCAGTTATATAGGAGCAATGGTCTCACAGAGTAGGTAGTTCTCATTGCCACAGCTTTCATTTTCCAAATGACCAAGACAACAGTCCTGCCAACTGTTAAAATCACAACATCTTGAAATTACAAGATTGGCCATGCTACATTGCCCATAGCCTCCAGGGATGCTGAGGAGAGGTGGCTTAGCCATGGAACATGCAGGGTTACAGACACATGGTAGGAGAGTAGGATGCTCTCCAAAAGGTTATAATGCAGACCCAAAGGGACAAATGGTCTGCTTCCACACTATAGGGAGTCTATGAAATACCATTACTGCTGTCTTGTTAGGTGAGTGATATTCAAGAACCACCTTCCTGTCATGTTTATCCCCATGACTCTACTATTACCACCTCCTTGAAACTGAAGTCGACACCTGAATTTTTTGCTCATCGTGTTTATTATTAAAAGATTCGCCTGGAAGTACACATGCTTTCCTTGTTTAACCTTCCCCACACCACCCTTATTTAATCATAATCATTTTTGTAATGGGACAAAGAATAATTGGAATGTTGTACTCCCCTTGGTGAAATCAACCTTAAATTATGTGCCAATTTTCAGGTGCTTCCTTCTCTACACATGACCATTTCATACTGACATGCATTCTTTTGAGTCCATTGAGGGGAGAAAAAAAAAAGTGCTGTAAAGCTCTTCTCCTTCCGGTTACACAAATCTCTCTCATCTGACATTTCCAGGATTGCCTCTGAATTTTCCCAGTTGACCTACAGCTCAGACTGGCCTAGTTTAGTTCTGGATGCAAAACCAATTGTGAGCAGTCAAGTAACTCCACAGAGGCCAGTATCCTGTCACCAAGTCACTGTTGGCTTACGTGGAGTCTTTGACTCTGATCCATCTCCACCAGAGCCCGCTCTCATTGAGCAGAACCTCTGATCCTCCTGTTTGTCTCTGTCAGCCAGAGTTTCCTGATTTAGACCAAATTAACAGCCCCAATGAGGGAACTCATTCCATGAGATCTAGCTGGCTGACCTTGTTACAATGTCTAGATTCTCAGCATAAATGCACCCCCTCTCCCCACAATTGAGTCTGAGAACAGAGGGCAGTTTTTTTTTGTAGCTTCTCCTGGGGCGTTTTAGCAGCGGGTCAGGTTCCTACAACTCAACCTCTGATCCGGGTGGCATGTAAAGCACTCTCTTCACCCGGGTGGTGTCAGATGAAATTTATTCTCCTTTTCAGGTTGTCGAGGTATTGTGGCAGCAACACTTACTGAGTCCATTGCAGATTCCAGGAAAGGCAGTCAAGGAATTGGCACATTGCGAGTATGCAGCTTTCACTGTGGACCCCATGCTTGTTCAGGACTGTTGCATCTACCCTAACTTTGTAGGTCATTGGACCTAACCCCCAGTGACCATGCCTTTAACCATGCAGGGTCAGCCCTGTCGTTCCTACACCTAACTTCGCCCCCTGAAGTGAACAGTCTCCCTCTTAGCTGTCATGTCCAGCATTGGCATTCCTGATGCTGTTTCAATTCGTTTTTTCTGCCAAACCATTGGCTGGGTGGATGGATGGTGTGAAGTTGTCCTTATATAACAAATATCATTCGACTTTAGGAAAAACTCAAATTCCCTGCTGGTAAACGATGGCCTGTTATCTGTGACCAACACTTCCACCAGTCCACATATTGCAAAAGATGCATGTAGTTTTTCTACCATTGCCCGAGTGGTTGACAAGTGAACTCTATGCATGTCCAGCCATTTTGAGTAGGTGTCCACAATGACTAAGTACATTGAGACCATGAAAGGACTTGCATAACTGACCTGTAACCAAAGTCCAAAGTTTACTAGGCCATTTGCACACATGTGGGTGAGCTGCTGGTTGTAATGTTTGTCCTTTTTGGCACTGAGCACTGCCCCACCAACCTGGCTATGTCTGCATCCAATCCTGGCCACAAGACATATCTTCATTCTGGGAACTGGTGGATGGCACTTGCAGAGTTCAGCCAATATCTTTGCTCGGGACAATCGCTCTTGCTCCCCATAGTAATCTGCTGTCCATGTTGTGATCTGGTCTCCCTGGGTTCAAAAAGGTTTCAATTCTGGTTGAGACATAGCTCCTTGAAAGTGGAGTCACAGGTAGATAGGATAGTGAAGAAGGTGTTTGGTATGCTTTCCTTTATTGGTCAGAGTATGGAGTACAGGAGTTGGGAGGTCATGTTGCGGCTATACAGGACATTAGTTAGGCCACTGTTGGAATATTGCGTGCAATTCTGGTCTCCTTCCTATCGGAAGGATGTTGTGAAACTTGAAAGGGTTCAGAAAAGATTTACAAGGATTTTCCAGGGTTGGAGGATTTGAGCTATATGGAGAGGCTGAACAGGCTGGGGCTGTTTTCCCTGGAGCGTTGGAGGCTGAGGAGTGACCTTAGAGGTTTACAAAAATTATGAGGGGCATGGATAGGATAGATAGACAAATTCTTTTCCCTGGGGTCAGAGAGTCCAGAACTAGAGGGCACAGGTTTAGGGTGAGGGGGAAAGATATAAAAAGAGGCCCAAGGGACAGCTTTTTCACGCAGTGGGTGGTGTCATGTATGGAATAAGCTGCCAGAAGATGTGGAGGAGGCTGGTACAATTGCAACATTTAAGAGGCATTTGGATGGGTACACGAATAGGAAGGGTTTGGAGGGATATGGGCTGGGTGCTGGCAGGTGGGACTAGATTGGGTTGGGATATCTGGCCAGAAGGGTCTGTTTCCATGCTGTACATCTCTATGACTCTATGGCCCTATGGTTTCCCTCATCGCCACCAGCTGTTTCCATTTTACCTGGACCTTGTTATGTCCAAAACCTAATATTGTCAGCTGTGACCGGAAATGTGCCCAGAAAATTTAAAACCATTATGGATTCTTCCGGTGGTGGTACCAACAGTGGCTTACCTGCTAGTGGGAGGTGACTCAAGTCCATCTACATTTGCTACTTGGCTTTCCAGAAGGTGTTCTGACTTGTAATAACACGCACTTAATATCAGACCCCATTGCTGAATTCGGCTTGAAGCCGTGAGACAACCGGCCTTGTCCTCAAAGTCAACCTACCTGGGTTTGTAGTCAGGCTTTATTACAAATTTACTTCTGTAAAGGTATAGGTGGAACTTCCTCACTTTAAATATGACCACTAAACTTTGCTTTCTATCTGGGCATATTTGCTACATTAGTCAGTTGTTGTTGCATACACTATTAGGTGTTCCTCTCCATTTGACCACCCATGAGCTGATACTATCCAATGCCAATCAGGGGGACATTGCATATCAGTACCAGTTCTCACTTGGAATTAGTGTGCCAACACCTTAGAGGATGATAATTTTCAGGGAAGTGAAGTAAAAATTATGGACCTATTGACTATGTGACCATGTCCAAGGCGGACCTCTTTTTAAGACCTGATCTGAAGGCGCCAGGATGAAGGGAACGTTGAGTTTTCCCTCAATAATTCAATAGCCTAAGCATACAGATGTGGGAGCCAGGACACCTTTGACTGCCATCACATTATCTTGCAATGGGTGTAACGCAATCTTGTCAACTCTGTAGCTCATTTAGGGTGCCTGAAAACATTTTTCCTTAAGGCATACGCCCGCCTGAGAAAAATGTCTAAAGACCATGTCCAAGTTCTCCAAGTGCTCCTTATTGGACTTCTTGGTTATTAGCACATCCAGATAAATGGCAAGCTGGGGTAGACCTTGCAAAATGTTTTCCAGCATCCACTGAAAAATTGCACATCTCAACAATACCCCAAATGGTAGTCTTGTATATTGGCAGAAACCCTTATGGGCATTAATTGCAGCATACATCTGGGAATCCTCATCTAACCGAAAACGCAAGAATGCGTGGCTCATGCCCAGCTTCATGAAGGATAGTCCCTCCCCTCCAGCTTTGCATATAAATCCTCCATGCGAGGGACTGAGTATTTATCCAGCTGCAAAATGCTGTTCACCATTTACTTAAAATCCCACAAAGGCAAACTTGTTACATCTGGTGATGCCCATTCTGCAAACTGGACTGGTTTGACGATTCCTTCACATCCCAGCCTCCTGATTCCTGCCTCTACATTTGCCTGCAAGGTAAATGGCACTGGGTGAGCCTTGCAGAACCATACAATTGTTTCCTGGTCAACATGAAAGGGGGCTTTGGCACCTTTGATCGCCCCTAGACATTGCTGAAAAGCCTCTGGGTATTTAACTTTGACTTCACTCAGGCAGCCATTTTTTAAACAAAAAGTCTTGAGTCAATCAAGGTGAATCTTTCTCAAACAATGTCACCCTAACAATCTTGGGCTCAAGCCTTTTACTACAATCAGTAGTATTTGAACCAGCTGCTTCCCATAGAGACCAAACTGAAGTTGTATCCTTAATCTGTGAAAGTTCCCCACAGTAGGTTCTCAGGCTAGCTGAAGTTGCATTCCTGATGAAAGATTTATGCCCAAAATGTAAACTCTCCTGCTCTTCAGATGCTGCCTGACTTGCTGTGCTTTTCCAACACCACACTACTCGACTCTGATCTTCAGTTGTCACTTTCTCCCAGCTGAGATCTTGTGCAAACTTGAGGGTTGGAGTCCAGAGTGAATTCTGCTGAAGACTGAAATGGCTGCATTGGTATCAATCTTCATTAGAATAGTGACCATTTAACCAGACTTTTATTTTGATTGTTTAGCAACATTTAAATCAGAATTAATTTAACTGTGCTAAATGAGGTGTAGGTGGACTCTCCAGGGTTTGCACCCTCCTGGATACTGGCCTTGGAGTTCGCTTACACAATTTAGGTCTAGTGGGACTCTTGCTGTCCGAAGCCTGCATTTCAACAGCAACAACAATGGCTTGCCA
Organism: Chiloscyllium punctatum; assembly: GCF_047496795.1. Taxonomy (NCBI): domain Eukaryota; kingdom Metazoa; phylum Chordata; class Chondrichthyes; order Orectolobiformes; family Hemiscylliidae; genus Chiloscyllium; species Chiloscyllium punctatum. The sequence goes on along the minus strand of NC_092747.1, from coordinate 7,933,699 downwards.
GCCTGGATAATGAAGAAAATTTTATCCATTTGGCTGAGGCTTGGCTTTGTTTTGGGGTTTTGCTGTGGGCTGACCGTGAGTCCCTCTGTTTAGGATATGTCCTGACTAAGCCTATACAATTGCTTTCACTCAAGTTTCCTAAGCTCAGTCACAGCGGCAAGGATGTCCACTTGCATCAGAATATCCTGCAATTCATATGCTCCACGTGCCACATTTTCCAATGATAAAGCCAGTTCCAGTGCCTGTTTGAAGATCAGTTGGGCTTTAGATATTAGACACTTCGACATAGTTACATCATTAATCCCACATACGAGTCTCTCAGTATCTCGAAGGTTTCAAGCAAAGTCACATGCCTCTGCCAGTCATCTTAACCTAATCAAAAATCCTGATATGTATTCCCCATGTTCTCAAGTTGCCAAGTAAAACAGATAGTATGTCAGAATTAGATGCGGTTTGGGGTAGTAATATTCCTTAACTAAATCCATCAACTCTTGAAAGGTGTCAGTACATCGTGCCTCAGGGAAAGTTAATAACCAAAAAGCACTACGGGTCCACAAGCTGTCAGGAGAAATACTTGTTGCTTCTCATCTGCCCCAATGCCATGTGCTGGAAAAAAATTTAACATTCTTTCCCCATACTGGGCCAAGTCTTCAGCAACATTGAACGAGTCAAGCTTCCTAAATAATAGAATGCCACCGGAAATGCTTACCCCAACTCAAACGACTGTAGTGAGTGATTTTCTTCAAGAGCATACTTTCTTATCTCCACAGAAGTAACTCTTCAGAGACAGATAACACAACACCGAGTCACTCTTTATTTAGATGTGGAGAGTCCTTGACACTGATGCAGTTCCTTAGAGCCAGCTCTCAGCGAACAGAACCTCTAATACTGCTGTTTACATCCATCAGCCAGGGCTGCCTGGTTAGGACTGTTAATCTGGTATAATTAGGGAACTCTCATTCTATGACGACTACATGGCTGACCTTGTTACAAGCAGAATGCTTTCCTTCAGACAAAGGGAAGAAAACTCCCTTCTGAGTCACTTTGTACACAATACATGCCATGTTTGGAATGAACTACCCTGTAGGTTGGTGGATGTGGTTTCAGTAGTAGCTTTCAAAGAGTTATTGGATAAATACTTGTACAAGGAGAAATAACACTGCAGGTGGAAGGGGAACATCAGGGGACTACCACTAACCATACTATGAAAGACCATACTCCAAAGAGCATAGTGGTCTTTCCTGGTGCTGTACATTTCTATAATTCTAGCTTAAGCACACAACACTCTCTTGCCATATGGTATGGATCTCCAAGCAAGCCATTGATGAACTCAACTGTTAATCCTTTTAAAAGATCATTATTCCGGAATCCAGCAATATCCACACTGGAATCCCTAAAACTGATCCAAAAGATCACAGCTCCACAATGCTTATGGTATGTTGAAAAATACCAATGACGGGAAAAGGATGTATTCTCAGGTTTCAAGTGGCAAACTGTTTAATTTGCCATGGAACCCAAACCACCACAGTTAAGATTGGAGTCATATAATCTTTTCCAGGTACTATTTATTCCTTTTTTCAATTACCACTATATCTCTAGTAAAAACTATTGAGTGTATGAGCATTTCTAGACCAGTAATTTTATCAGTGAGTTCCCCAAGAGAAATTATTTCATCGAGAACTGTCATAGCCTGCATGGCAACTTCTCTCCTTCTGACCATTATCTGCGCTTGCCCAAGCAAATGCTTTCAACTCAAATTCTATGTTGAACTCTGAACTGATTGCTAAGAAAACTGGCCTCTACTATATCCTTTAAAAAGGAACTACTGTAAATAGAAACAGACTTGCTAAACTGAAACAGAGGGTCTTTTGTAAGAAAACACACCTGCCAGAATATTTGCAACTCAAACAGAAATAAAAGCACTGATTCTACTCAAAACCACACAAGTGAATGAGTAAGTTGCTTGGAGTCAAGATTCTAAAATGACAGCTCTAACCATGTCCTAATCAACAAAAATGACATCCAAGATGATCACCAGTGTTCATTAATCTACAAAAATTGGGAAAAAAGTAATAGATAAGTGATAACACTGATCATATCTATTCTATTCATGCATCTTTTAATTTAATTGGCATTTGTACCCTGGAGTCTTAATTTGAGAAAACATGCATATAGCATTAACAGCAAATGCACAGAATAAGGTTGTCAAAATTGCATGACTCAGTGGCTCAATGGTTAGCACTGCTGCCTCACAGCACCAGGGTCTCAGGTTCAATTCCAGCCTTGGGTGACTGTCTGTGTGGAGTTTTCACATTCTCCCAGTGTCTGTGTGGGTTTCCTCCCACAGTCCGAAGATGCGCAGGTCAGGTGAATTGGCTATGCTAAATTGCCCATAGTGTTAGGTGCATTAGTCAGAGGGAAGTGGGACTGGGTGCATTACTCTGAGGGTCTGTGTGGACTGGTTGGGTCAAAGGGCCTGTTTCCACACTGTAGGGAATCTAATCATTTCACAGTAATCTTCAAAAATTGAGAATTTTGGTTCTATTGCACAATCAAATTCTAATTTTTTTGGTCAAATTCACATAAGATATTTGCACATGATCTATGGAAAGAAAATGTTTGATTTTTTTTTTAAAAGAGTGGGATGAGTGTGAATGAGAGTTCATACTGATGTCTGGTTAGTTAATGTCCTTGACAATTGCTCTTCAGTTTCTTTTTCTTTAAGAAGCAGATCAATGCAGTCTTCTGAGTTAGACTTTGTAACCTGGGTGGGAATGGAAACGTTTTTTGAAGTACAGCATAAGATCTTGTAATGAAATTTTCCAGGAGCAGCTTTGGAAATCATGCAACAGTAAGTGGAAGTATGAGAGCTTACAAGAACATGCAATAATCATTTCAAAAGTACTCTTCAATTTAAGCCCAATTGAACACCAAATTCCAAATGAGAATTGGCAAGGAAATGAAGGTGTAGAGTCCAAATTTTCCATTTTCCCAAGTGGAATTAACAATACATTTGCAGCAATGCAAAGACTACAGCTTACACTGTACTCCTACTTCTGTCATTCCCCGACTTAGGGGACCAATTCAAACAGCTTTCTTTGCTCTAGTTGCTATACAACTTAAATAATTTTCTAAATAAGGATGAGAGAAAGTCACAACATTTAAATTAAAATCAGAAGACCCGCATAACTCCATGACTTTAACACATCAGGACCAAAACTAGCAAAGCTACTTCAATGAATAATTAAGCAAACAGATAAAACATTAATATCTCTTCTAGTAAAAACTAGAAATTCACTTTAATCACTGACTAATTAAGTCTAACTTAGAATTAATTTGCCATGTAATAGCATTATGGATTTTTGGGTTTATTTTGTCATGTCTATTAAGGCCAGAGAATTGTCACAAAACACGAGAAGGCCTGATGTGGTCAGTTGTGGGAAAGTGAGGACTATCAATATTTTAAAAGTCTCAGCTGAGTAAGTTATTACCCCCTCTGTAGTCACATCATCTGGAAAAAAAAGGGCAAAAAAGCAACATTCATGGATCTTTAAAGTGCAGTGTGTTTGGAACAAAATAAATGAATTAATTGCACAAATCTTGGTTAACAGGTAGGACCTTATAGCCATTACAGAGACATGGCTACAAGGTTATTGATGCTGGGAAGTAAATGTTCTGACTTATGTATCAAAAGGATAGGCAGGAAGAATGGTGGGGTAGCTTTGTTAGTATGACATGAATTAAGTACAAAAACGAGAAAATGATAGAATCAGATGATGTACAATACATATGTATGGAGGTAAAGAGCAACAAAGGAGAAGACAACACTGCAGGAAGTAGTCCATTGGCCCCCTGACAGCTACTACACTGTACTACAGAATAAATCAGGAGATAATATGGGCATACAAAAATGGCGGTGCATTAATTATGAATGGCTTCAATATTAATGGAGATTGGGAAAGTGATTTTGGTTGAGTTAGCAACAAGGAAGAATTGTGTATTTGGCAGAGTTTCCTGGAACAATATGTTGTGCATCCATCCAAGGATCAGGCTATATTGGATCTGATAAGGTGCAATGAGGCAGGTCTAATAAGTAATTAGAAAGTAAAAAGTCCCCTCAAGAATAGTGCCTATAACCTAGTAGAATTTAATGTTCAGTTTGAGAGTGAGTTGGAAACAACTGCACTGAACTTAAACAAGGGTAATTACCCAAGGATGAGAGCAGAGTTGGCTAGAGTGGACTGAAAAAGGAGTTGAGCAGAATAGACAGTTGATGAACATTTAAGAAAATGGTTCATGACTCATAGCAAAGATATATCCCAGTGAGCAAATAGTATGCTAAGAAAAGACTAACAGTTCATCAACAAAGTTAATGGCAGTATCAATTTTTTAAAAACATGCAATCTGGAAAAGAATAGTAGTAAGCCAGAGGATTGCAAAGTTTTAAAAGCCAAGAAAATCATAATCAAGGTGGTGCAAAAAATCCTGAGTTAGAGCCAAAAAAAACTGCAGATGCTGGAATCCAAGGTTGACAAGCAGGAGGCTGGAAACACAAGCAGCCAGGCAGCAGCAGGTGGTGGAGAGGTCAACGATTCAGGTGTAACCTTTCTTCAGGGTTCACTAAGCTGATAACAGGTATGGAGGGACAGTCTTACAGAGGACAGCTTGAGTAGGTCGGCTCTGTACTCATTGGAATTTAGAACCATGAAAACAATTTTGAATAGTAACCTTATCGAAGCATACCAGATTGTCAGGGTGAATACAGAGGTGGTTTCCCCTTGTGACTATGTCTAGGATCAGACAGTGTAATCATAGAGTAAAGTGTTACGCAGCAATGAGAAGGAATTAATGTTTAGTCATTCCATACTATGCTGCATGTCGTATCAATACCCATTTGAAGAACAGCCATTGACCAGGTACAAGTATTCATTATTGTTGCTCCATTCTAAAACTATGCACCATAAGTCTCAAATCTTACTTTGCAAATAACCCAATAGAATACATTAAAATACCATGTATCATCTGGATCAAATACTTTTCACATGCATAATGACATCAGCATGTAAAGATGAGAAGCAAATGTCAATACTAACTACGAACCATCAGGAGTAATCTATGGGAGGCATTAATGCCTAATGCTAGTGATGCCTCAACATCCTTACTTTCAATTCCATCTCAAATTTACTGCAAAATAAATTCCTAACAAAATTTCACACAACTTTAGGCTATTTGTAGAAGTTATTGTGGTTCTGTTCGCCGAGCTGGGAATTTGTCTTGCAAACGTTTCGTCCCCTGTCTAGGTGACATCCTCAGTGCTCGAGAACCTCATGTGAAGCACTTTGTGCTGTTTTCTCCGGCATTTATAGTGACCTGTCTCTGCCGCTTCCGGTTGTCAGTTCGAGCTGTCCACTGTAGTGGCCGGTATATTGGGTCCAGTTTGATGTGTTTGTTGATTGAATCTGTGGATGAGTGCCATGCCTCTAGGAATTCCCTGGCTGTTCTGTTTGGCTTGCCCTATAATGGTAGTGTTGTCCCAGTCGAATTCATGTTGCTTGTCGTCTGTGTGTGTGGCTACGAAGGACAGCTGGTCCTGATCAGCAGATCCAGACAATATATACAATCGACACAGAAAGTCTTGGACATCAGAAATATACACATAGACAAGGAAGAAACTATGGTCTCATTCGATGTAACGGCACTGTTCACCTCGATCGACAAAACCCTAGCCAAAGAAACAATAGCCAACCTGCTGGACAGACATAACAGACAACAGGACGTTGAACCTATCAACAAAGACGGAATACTTAAACTACTGGACTTGTACCTCACAACACACTTCACATTCAACAACCAAATATACGAACAAAATCAACGGAACACCCTTGGGCTCACCGATCTCTGGACTCATAGCAGAAGCAGTAATGCAAAGGTTAGAACAAACAGTCTTACCACAAATTCAACCCAAACTCTGGGTCAGATATGTGGATGACACCTTTGTAATAGTTAAAAACACAGAAATAGAGATCACACACCAGATCATCAATGCCACACTCACAGGAATCCAATTCACTGGACAGGAAGAAAAGGACAACCAACTCCCATTCCTAGACGTGAAGGTACAGAGAACACCGAACACAGAATTCACCAAAGGTTTACAGGAAAGCCACACACACAGACCAAGTCCTAAACTATGAAAGCAACCACCCCAACACACACAAACGAAGTTGCATCAGGACACTATTCAAAAGTGTCACAACACACTGCAGCACACCAGAACTGCAAAAAGAGGAAGAGGAACACCTATACAAGGTATTTCGCCAAAAACGCATACCCCTACAATTTCATCAACAGATGCCTAAGGGAGAGGCAACAGAACGAGGACATGTCACAACCCAAAGGACTAGCCACACTACCATACATCAGGAGCATTTCTGAACTGACAGCCAGACTACTGCGACCACTAGGACTCATAACAGCACACAAACCAACAGCCATGCTCAGACAACAACTCACCAGAACGAAGGACCCGATACCCAACATGAGCAAAACTAGTGTACAAAATCCCATGCAAGGACTGCACAAAACACTACATCGGACAAACAGGAAGACAGTTAACGATCCGTATACACGAATACCAACTAGCCACGAAACGACATGACCAGCTATCCTTAGTAGCCACACACACAGACGACAAGCAACATGAATTCGACAGGGACAACACTACCATTATAGGGCAAGCCAAACAGAGAACAGCCAGGGAATTCCTAGAGGCATGGCACTCATCCACAGATTCAATCAATAAGCACATTGACCTGGACCCAATACACCGGCCACTACAGCGGACAGCTCGAACTGACAACCGGAAGCGGCAGAGACAGGCCACTATAAATGTCGGAGAAAACAGCACAGAAACACTTCACAGGAGGCTCCCAAACACTGAGGATGTCACCTAGACAGGGGACGAAAGGTTGGCAAGACAAATTCCCAGCTCAGCGAACAGAACCACAACAACGAGCACCCGAGCTACAAATCTTCTCCCAAACCTATTTGTAGAAGTTTTACTTGGAATCATTTGCAACTTTTGTGCACATTCTATGATCCATAGTTATCTCAGCACTCAGAGAAATAGGTTACAAGCTTCACATTGGATTTTAATTCCAATATCAATTGACATTTGATGGATGAGTCTCACTAATTGTCAGGGGCTGAGGCCCACTGCCAGTGATGGAGCAGTAGCTTACAGAGGGAAAACTAAGCCAGACATGCAAAGCTTTGCCAGAGTAGCTAGGCCAAGCTCAGACTGATGACTCAACCAAGAGAATAGTTGGAGGTGCCAGATCTTGGGTTCTCCTTGTATTGCATGCAAAACAGAATTTTTTACTGTACTAAGGTACATGTGACAACGATAAATCAAAATAAAATCAGCAAATTATGGTGGAATAAATAAATTAGCAACTCTCTAGCCAGTTAGTTTACACTATCCCTATAATACCAAGACAAAGACTGCAGAGCTTGGAATTTAATCATTGCAAATGCAGGTATAACCACAAGCAATATAACTCTAGGGTTTGCAGACCTTTTGATATCACTTTTGTTGAGAATTAGAGGTATACACAAACAGCTGCCAAAGCATGGCATCAGAGCCCTAACTGTAGGTTAAAAATCACAACACCAGGTTATAGTCCAATGGGAAGCACTAGCTTTCGGAGCGCTGCTCCTTCATCAGGTAGTTTCTAGCTGAAACCGAGGGACAATAGTAGACACCAAACCTTGAAATACGTTGTACTAATCTATTACATCATGCAGGCTTGGCTCTGTAACCAGGACAGAGCGAGGGAGAGACACAGACAGATAGGAAGGGAGAGAGTTAAAATTATGCAACCTCACTAAAGTGCGATTCCCAAATGGGATCACTAGTCAAAGGTTTGGAGTCATACGTTCTGAAGCAGCATTGGGTGACCATTTCCTCACTGCTCTCCTATGTTTCCTCCTCCTTTCACCTCTTTGTCTGACCATCATCCCTAACCACTCAGAGGTACTGCAATAATTTTCAAGCCTTAAAATGGGTCAATGTGGGAAAGGTTTGGAAAGCATTGTTTCATTTATCTATGCCAATTTTTTCAGTCATCTTAAATGCCTTGATCTGTTACATTGGGCAGAACAAATATGGCAAGGTGGCTCAGCACTGCTGCCTCAGCGCCAGGGACCCACGTTCAATTCCATTCTCGGGCAACTGTGTGTGGAATTTGCATGCTTTCACAGTGTCTATGTGGTTTTCCTTCAGGTGCTCTGGTTTCCTCCCACAGTCCAAAGATGTGCAGGCTGGATGGATTGGCCATGGGAAATGAAGGGTTACAGGGGTAGGTTAAGGGATGGGTCTCGCTGGGATGCTCTTTGAAGGGTCAGTGTGGACTTGAGTGACCAAATGGACTTCTTCCACACTAAGAATTGTATGATTTTATGATTCTATGAATACATGGAACGGATAGCTAGATAGCACATCCAAGCAGCAAGAAATGGACGTATTTAGTTGGCAGCTTAAATAATCAAATTGCATTTATCCACATTTTCGAAAAGTGCAAGATATTCAGCAGTCAAATAGTAAGCAATCAATCAGTTTTAGTGAAAAGAAACATTTTCATGTTAGCACACCAATAACTGTCAAAAAGTTATCACATCTTCACTGTTTCTGGCATCAAGAACAGCTTGTAAACCATCACAGTGCCAATAAACTGGTAGTGCAGTTTACTAAATAAATTGATAGATTTGAGTGCAGAATTTTCTTTTATAACAAAAGTATAGAATAATTGTCCATAATCAATGTTGCACTCAAAGTGTGTGTGGTTATTTCAGAATTATCAAACCACCATGTACGGAAAAAGACCATTTGACCTGCATCAGCTCTTTCATACAGCAAGCCGATTCACATCACTAACCTGTTCCTCATCTCAGCAAGCTTTTATCCCCCCCCCCCCATGAATTATTTGTTCAAGTCTTTTTTGAAAGCAAATTTTAAAAAAAGTCTCTCTGCCTTGGTGGAAGACAAGTGTTCTAAAACTGAACCACTCATTCTATAAAAATGCTTTCTATCTTGCTGTATCTCTTCTTAAACAATATAGATCACTGAAGTCGAGTTACCAAAACTTTACGACTGTTGGAAGCAGGGCTCTTTCTTCAAAAGATTTTCAACAAATCCACTAAATCTGCACTTGGCAACCAACATCTACCGTCATTAGAGCTCAAAAATCCCCAACAAATTAGAACTAATATTGCAAGCCTTACAACGTTTGGACAAAACAGACAGAATATAATGACAAGCAACTTCTTTTTCAAAATGCATACAAAAAAAAAAGGAAGCCCTTTTAATCCTTGCAGCTGAGAAATAATGAAGGGCAAGCGTTCTCTGTAGCAGACTGCAAGGAGTCTTGGCCTCTAGGACGACCAAATGTCTCAAAGTTATGGCAAGAGGAGGGGGGCAAGTAATCTGGACCAGGACATGCTTGGCCCACATTTAAAGCCCAGCCTAAGTCAGTAGGACAGGAATATATATTTAAGAAAAAGACAAAAAAGTGTTAGAGTTATCTGGGCAGGTCAAGAAGCAACTGTGGAAAAAAAGTGCATTAGCCTTTCACAGGGTTGAAGAGGAAAAGTAAGCCATTTGGTTAATCAAGCTTGCTTCTCCAGTCATTAAGATCGTGGCTGATCTGTCTGGAGTCTCGACACCACTTCTCATCTGCAACCAACAATGTACAACTCCTTTATCAAAAGCATAACTAACACAGCCTTAAATAAATCCAGGGCTTCAGCCTCCACTGTTTGAGAATTCCACAACACAATAACTCAAATAAATTCATTGTCCCCAATATCTCCCCAACAAGAGGGGCATCCTTCCTATATGGGCTCTATCCAACCCTATCAGGATTTTACACATTTCAGTAAGGTCAGCTTTTACTCTAACTATCAACGCATATTGGCCCAACCTCTTAAGCCTTCATTCTCAAGACCAAACTTTCAGTCCACAAAAGAATGGAGTACCACAGAACCCCAGAACCTAAGAAATGGTACAGCACAGATTGAGGCCATTCAGCCCATCTTGTCCATGTTGACCAAAAACACTCCCAGACGCCCTTTTGAATCCCATCTTCCTGCACACATCCCATGGGCTTGCAGCTCACAGCACTACAGGTGCAGATCCAGGTACTTCACCACCAACTCTGGCAAATTTCAGACACCAACCACCCTCTGCATAAAAAAAGTTTTTCAATTCCCTTGTAATCTGCCACTCAGATTCAGTCTATGACTCTTGGTTTTTGAACTCTCTGCCAAGGGAAAAAGATTCCTTCCTTAAGGACAATGAACTGATGCATGAGCTTTGCTTCTCTCTCCACAGATGCTGCCCAACTTGCTGAGCATTTACCCCAATTTATTTCTTTTTTATTTCAAATGAGAACTGTTGATAGCAATTCACTGCTTTGATCAGAAAAGGAAGGAGATCAGAGGAAGGAAGGAAAAAAAGCCCTTTGTGATCACAAGGAACAAAATTATGACCTGTTCAACTCCACTCTCTAACCTTAAATAAAATGAGAAAATTCTGGCGAAACTCAGCAGGTCTGGCAGCATGTGAAGAGAGAAGCAACAGCACCATTGTTAGAAATTTGGTTCTGAACAGTCATATTAGATTCAAAACATTTACCCTGTTCTCTCACCCCCCCCACCCCCCCTACAGATACTGCCAGCCCTGCTACGTTTCTCCAGCATTTTCTCTTTTTATTTCAGACTTCCAGCATTTGCAGTATTTTGCTTCTATTCTCTATTCTTCCTAATCTTCAAATATTCTTTTACCAGAAGCAAAATAAGAGATGCCAGTCATGAACTCAACTGATGGCACTACTGGGCAACCCTAGATGGAAACCTGGCTTGATAGATTGTAAGTTTCTGTTTCTTTAGTTAGCTTGAATGGACAATCACAGATTCACTTGAAAAGCATTTTGTTATATTAATGAAATTAGCAACAGGCTAAACAGAGGACAGTTAGAATGATATTACAACACAGTTTCAGTCTGTTTTCGAACAATGTTATAGAGATTCAAGTCTCAACAGGGTTCTGCTTAACTTCCTGTCTGTTTCCTTGCCACAGATTATGCAAACAATCCACTACGTCCTTTCCAAATCTGATGTCAACTTTTTGCAAATTCAAGGGCATAAACTCTCTCATTTCTAATAATCAGCTTTCTAAACCTTCCATGCTTGAAAGATTGATAAACTAAACTCTTCAGCTGAGGCTACATCTTCCCTGAAATTCCCAGAACCCCCCTTTCTGGGGAGAAATCTAAACCTACTTTTAAACATAACCTATGTGTCTTCAGAACTGATTTCTCTTCCCCCCCCACCACCCACCAAGAAAAAAAACTTGCTCATCCTAGATTCTTCTCAATTGAAAATAAAGTTAACTTTTACTGTACCTATCATAAACCCGATGGTGCAAATATTTTCTATAATTACCACAAAGGTCTGCATTCACCAGCTGACAAAATGGTGACAATGACTGGTCTGGAAGGTCGTGCTGACCTTAACTTTAAAAATAATCCTTCACCAAAGTAGCCAAACACTACCTACCTCCATTTTGAAGCTCATACTCCAAATATTATACCAGTATTTACGGAACTCTTCATCACATGTCTGGAACCATATACAATATGCTTTTAGTGCAGTTCTTCACTAGTCGTGATAGCTTCTTTCAAAGAGAAGTTATTGAAGCATTAAGAGCTACAGACAAGGTAATTAAAAGTTCATAATTTCCAACCTGACTGCATATACAACTTGAAACATCCAGTGACATATGGCCACAGAGCCATGGAATGCCCAATTATATCCGCTCAACTTATACCAAATGCAAATCATTGTCAGCTGAAATTCCAGGGACAAGTTTTTCAAATCCAAGGATGTATTTTTGGAACATTTCTGGTTGCGAAGTTTAATAAAAGCAAGGCCACCCACAAACATATTTGTATAATACATCAGTATCAAAGGGAGTGTACATCTGAGAACCAAGTACAGTGAAGTTCATTCTCAAGCATGAAACTATAAACATCAAGCCAAAAGCTAGTTATAAGCCCCTTCGAACCCTAACAACAGTGATTTTTAAAATCAGACACTCAAAATTGATTCGTATGGCTAAGTTTCTTTTTTAAAAACATATAAATATCTGGTCAAGAATGAGATAAGTACAGACTGAGAAGACAGTTTATATTTCAATAAACTTGGCCAGAGCAATCACACAAAACCATTTATTCTAGTAAACTGAATATATAAAACAACTTAATTAAAAATACATAAAATGAACAGCTGACAGCCAGGAAAAATTGTCAAGTTATATTTAATCAAAGCTTTCAAGATGATGTCAAGAACATGAAAGTAAAGCTTAAAGCTTAAAACCAACACTGTTCTACATGCTTTTCAGGGCCTTAAGGCATTCACATTTTTTTTTAAGATACAGGTGATGAATTTTAGACATTGGTGCCGGAAGTGCAGCCACTAATTTGCACAGAGGGTGGTACGTGTATGGAATGAGCTGCCAGAGGAAGTGGAGGAAGCTGGTACAATACATCATTTTAAAGGCATCTGGATAGGTATATGAATAGGAAGGGTTTAGAGGGATATGGGTCGGGTGCTGGCAGGTAGCACTAGATTGGGATATCTGGTTGGCATGGAAGAGTTGGACTGAAGGGTCTGTTTCCGTAATGTACACCTCTATGACTCTGACTAGAATTGGAAATTAAATGTTGTTGGATATAAAATGAAGTCAGCAAAGAACAAAAAGGGGAGGGTTGGCAGTGTTTAAGATATAATTGCAGTCTGCAGAAAGAAAATACCATAGGAGGGGTTAAGGACAGAATAGATTAAGCTAGAGCTCAAGGGACAATCATGTTCATCTTCCATGCAGCAGGTGCGCATTTGGTAGCTGGGTCACAATTTATTGCCCACCACAAGTTCCCCTTGAGAATGTGGTGATGAGTTGCCTTCTTGAACCACCATAGTCAATTAAGTGCAAGAGCACTGACAATGTCGTTAGGGAGTTTGCAAGGCTTTGATCTGGCAACAGTGAAGAAACGATCATATATTTCCAAGTCAGGATGGTGAGTGGCTTGGAGGGTACCCTGCAGGTGTTGGCATGCCCATGTATCTGCTGCCCTTATCCTTCTAGGTAGCAGTGGTCATTGTTTGATAGATATGTCTAAGGAAATTTGGTGAATTTCTGCAGCCCATCTTGTACATGGTACATACTACCATAACTAAGCATTGGAGGAAGGGGGAACAGATGTTTACACCAATGGTGCCAAACCAACAGACTGCTTTGTCCTGGATGGTGTCAAGCTTCTTGATTGTTGTTGCAGATGGACTTATCCAGGCCTTGTGGATGGTAGACAGACATTGGTGAAGTGGTGGTGAGCTACTTGCTGGAGAATTGACAGTGGGACATTCTGTTATGGTGATGCCATTGAAAGTCAAGGGACAATGGGTAGGTTCATGAAGATGAACGTAGTGTGAATTTGTGTTAGTTGCCATTTGTCAGCCTAAGCCTGGATACTATCCAGGTCTTGGCTAAAACCCAAAGGCAGACACTCTTGGCCCTGACAAGTGCTCAGTCTACCTCAGATTACTGAGAGAGTCAGGTATCTCAAATGCTTGAGCAACAGGTGAAATCAGTTGTTTCACAATGCTATTAAACAGTATCAACGTGCTGTCTGCCAGTATCCGGTTGGTGGCAGCAAAACAAAAGCACATGGTGCCCATCATAATCTTGTGGTTTGTGAACTTCAGTGCCACTGTGATGCCAGGCATGTAGGCCAAATGTCCCAAAGACTGGCAGATCATACCAAACCACATGTCGTCAACTGTTCACAACAAGCAAGGTACTAACCGCAAATCTCACAAAAGGCGTCCAACATGAGAAGAGATTCTACAATTTGACAACATTGGCTGGATAATCCTGAGTTGTCAAAAAATTACACTGACAACCAAGTTGGGATGGTCAGTAAGGCACGCAACATGGTGCTCATATGTACTAAAAGGCGACACATGATATATTTTGCAGTGAAAAGAATGTGAACGTGGTCTATGTTTCAACTTGAGAGGGATCAGTCATTCGTTGGTAAATTTCTCAGGGGAAATGAGAAGACCACAGTCAGAGTGAATCTGCTCAGTTTAAAATTTAAACATGCCTGGCAGTTAACGGTCAATCAGCATCAACAAGTGCATTCTGCATGGCAACACCACAAGAGCAAATTTGCCAACCAATTGACATTGTCTCACTTGGTTGTTTATCCTTGAAATTAATATTCTTGCATAACGGCCCGATGAGTTCAAGATGCAAAGCTTCAATAAAATATATCTTTTTTAAACAATACTAAAATTTTGTACTACCAAATCCTCTCTCACTACTGCATTGATTTCAGCTTTGACCAACAATGCCACACTACCTTTTTGTTTTGCCTGTTTCTTAAAAAATAATTACTCCGAGATGTTCAGTTCTTAGCCTTTGTCACCATACATCCATATTTCTAGAGTTAAAAATCACAGCACCAGGTTATAGCCCAACAGGTTTATTTGGAAGCACTGGCTTTCGGAGCGCTGCTCCTTCATCAGGTGGTTGTGGAGAATAAGATTGTAAGATAGAATTTATAGCAAAATTTTGCATTGTAAAGTAATTGAAATTACATATTGAAAAAGACCTGATTGTTTGTTAAGTCTCTCATCTTTAAGAATGACCATGTTGGTTTCAGTTCTTTCATATGTAAATCGCAGAACGTTTACAATGTCGGCCCAGATAATGCACTTAAGGTTTGAGCTGCCATGTGAGGGTGTGCTCCAATGGTCAGACTGATCAGAATCTAAAAAATTGATTTACACTATCTTATATGGATTCATGCAGTTTTGAGCATCGTAAAATGTAATTCTGGTGTAGGCGTGTGTAGGCGTGTGTAGGCGTGTGTAGGCGTGTGTAGGCGTGTGTAGGCGTGTGTAGGCGTGTGTAGGCGTGTGTAGGCGTGTGTAGGCGTGTGTAGGCGTGTGTAGGCGTGTGTAGGCGTGTGTAGGCGTGTGTAGGCGTGTGTAGGCGTGTGTAGGCGTGTGTAGGCGTGTGTAGGCGTGTGTAGGCGTGTGTAGGCGTGTGTAGGCGTGTGTAGGCGTGTGTAGGCGTGTGTAGGCGTGTGTAGGCGTGTGTAGGCGTGTGTAGGCGTGTGTAGGCGTGTGTAGGCGTGTGTAGGCGTGTGTAGGCGTGTGTAGGCGTGTGTAGGCGTGTGTAGGCGTGTGTAGGCGTGTGTAGGCGTGTGTAGGCGTGTGTAGGCGTGTGTAGGCGTGTGTAGGCGTGTGTAGGCGTGTGTAGGCGTGTGTAGGCGTGTGTAGGCGTGTGTAGGCGTGTGTAGGCGTGTGTAGGCGTGTGTAGGCGTGTGTAGGCGTGTGTAGGCGTGTGTAGGCGTGTGTAGGCGTGTGTAGGCGTGTGTAGGCGTGTGTAGGCGTGTGTAGGCGTGTGTAGGCGTGTGTAGGCGTGTGTAGGCGTGTGTAGGCGTGTGTAGGCGTGTGTAGGCGTGTGTAGGCGTGTGTAGGCGTGTGTAGGCGTGTGTAGGCGTGTGTAGGCGTGTGTAGGCGTGTGTAGGCGTGTGTAGGCGTGTGTAGGCGTGTGTAGGCGTGTGTAGGCGTGTGTAGGCGTGTGTAGGCGTGTGTAGGCGTGTGTAGGCGTGTGTAGGCGTGTGTAGGCGTGTGTAGGCGTGTGTAGGCGTGTGTAGGCGTGTGTAGGCGTGTGTAGGCGTGTGTAGGCGTGTGTAGGCGTGTGTAGGCGTGTGTAGGCGTGTGTAGGCGTGTGTAGGCGTGTGTAGGCGTGTGTAGGCGTGTGTAGGCGTGTGTAGGCGTGTGTAGGCGTGTGTAGGCGTGTGTAGGCGTGTGTAGGCGTGGTTGGAAGACAGGAATTAGGAGTGTCTGAGAGTGTGCATGCACACCTGTCAGTGCGCACACGTTCGTCAGTGTGTATACTGTAATGGGGTAATCTCTGGTTTGAGATGAACCCAAGGTCCCAGGACTTTGGATTCAAATCACACTACAGGTGACCCCATTGCAGTATACACTGACAGATACAGACACGCCTATACACGTGCGCGCGCACACACACACCTACAGACCCATACACCCATGCAGACCCTCTTTCATAGGCTCACACACACACACTTTCAGACTTGTACCCCTTTACACTCTCACAAACACTCATAACCCCACTCCCACCTTATACTCAGGGGAGCATGAAGCCTAACAACGTCCCTTCCCCCTCAGGCAGCTGAGAAAATTTGGCATGACAGGAAATACCCTTGCCAACTTTTATCAGTGTGCCATCAAGAGCATTCTGTCTGGATGTATCGCTACCTGGTATGGCAACTGCACCATTCAAGATTGGAGACTGTTACAGAGAGTGGCGAACTCAGCCCAGACAATCACAAAGACCAACGTCCCATCTATAGAATCCATCTACCAGGACCGCTGTCAAGGAAAAGTCACCAGCATTCTCAAAGATCCATCCCACCCTGGCAATGTTTTTCTACAACCTGTACCATCAGGGAAAAAGTACAGAATCCTGAACACATGCACCAGCCGGTTTCGTAACAGTTTCTACCCTACTGTTGTTAGAATACTGAATGGACTCAAACTCACCATTCGCCTGTACCTGTGTTTTTGTTTTTACTGCTATTTTTCTATTATTTACTTACCTACGCTACTTAACTATGCGTTCTGCCTGTCTTGCTTGCAAGACAAAGCTTTTCACTGTGCCTCAGTAGACGTGACAATTCAAGTTTGCGGTGTGAATTTGTACTTGCAGAATTACATTTTACTTTGTTCAAAAACTGCATGAATCCATGTAAGATTCGAAACAGTCTGACCATTGTGGCACAGACAATCTCACAGGACAGCTCACACCTTAAATGCTTTTAAGCATAAAATCTAGGCCGACATGACACCAATTGTTAAAGTTGACTTGAGAATCTAACTTTTAAATGTTCTGCAATTTACGTATGAAAGAAGTAAAGCCACCATATTAATTCTAAAAGATGAGACACTTAAACAATCCAGGTCTTTATCAATCTATAATTTCAGCTACATCACACCGTAAACTTTTGCTATAAATTCTGTCTCTTACAATCTTATTCTTCACAACCACCTGATGAAGGAGCAGTGCTCCAAAAGCAAGTGCTTGCAAGTAAACCTGTTGGGACTATAACCTAGTGTATTGTGTGATGTTTAACTGTGTACACCCCAGTCCAACACCGGCATCTCCAAAACATATTTCCATTGAATGATGGATGTACAAATTGTGCAATTTGATACTTGAATATTATTTTGAATTTTGAGTTGGTAACCTGGGGTTGGGTGTGTTTGGAATTAACTTAAAGTATTCTGTAGCTATGGTGATGTCTTCTGAAACAGTTTGAGAATGCGTTAGCACCTTCATTATTTGATTTTAACAAAAATTTTGGTTGGAACTGTGACCTATGAATTGAAGGTGACCTTTGGATCGTGAGCAGATTTAAAAATAACGAGCAAACTGATATTTGTTCATGAAGCCTGACAAGGGAAACAAAGAATTCAAAGTTTGAAAGGTTTTGAACAATCTGTTTAGACAGAAAGACTGTGGCTGTGAAAGCTGCTGCAAGGAGTTTTGGTTGTTCTGATTATTTCCCATTACATCCTATTCAACGTTCAGAGAACACAATCCCAATAAAAAAATCAACTTTCCTTGGAGTCTACTAGAAGCTATTTGTATTCACCAATGTCTACAGAAATCAAGCAAGACACAATCTCATGTGTTTACAGTACTTTGGATCATGTAAACTGCTAGAGTGAACTGACCAATTATATCCTTTTTTCCTTTCAACTTATTCCTTACCTGTCTGTCTGAGAGAGATTGTGGCTACTTTCAAAGAAATGGTTACATTCTTATTTAAGTATAAATTTGATGTCTGATATTTGTAAAGTCTGGTCAGGAACCCACTGGGGCAATTTTGAGGATAAATGAAAATTTTAATTTTACTATGTTGCAAATTAAAGGGATGGCCAATTTGATCTGGTCTGGTTTGCTATCCCCATGTTGTAATAAGTGTTACTTTGGTCTGTGTTTATATAAAAATTTTACAACTTACCAGGGTGAACCATTGCACTTCAAGGTTTTGGTCAGAAATTTCTGGATTTGGACGTTCTTTTTAAGTTTAAAGGGAAACATAGCTTAGTGAGAAATTGTTGTTTAAGTTTTACTGTGCTTTGGGCAGTTCCTTAATGTTCCTGTATGGAGACAGATGCATAGATTCTTACTCCTGTGAAATTAGATTACATGTGACCAAGGAGTTAATGATTGTCCCACACTGTGTTGGGCTAAAACTCCAAAGAGGATTTGAAGCGGAGTACATTTAAGCTCAAGTTTATGATAGGAACAGAGAGGAGAACACAGAACAGAAATAGGTCATTTCGTCTGTTTGGGTTTGCTCTGCCGTTTAATAGAATCTTCAATGCCTTTTATCCACACTACATACCCAAAGACCAAACTCCCACAACCAAAGAAAACTCATCTTTGTCCTAAAAGAGTTCCTCCACCTTCTAGACTCTGTTACCATGGTAAATATCTTTACAATGCACAGTGGCTATCCCTTTAAGCATTTTACATAATCACCTCATTCTTCAGAGTCCACCCAATCTTTCTTCATAGGGCAATGCCACCATCTCAGGAACAAGTCCTCTGCTGAAGTCATCTTAGGGCAATATCTTTCCTGAGATAGAGACAAAACTTGCCCACTGCACTCTAACTAAGCTCCTATGCAACTGAAGCAAGACTTCACTACTTCTGTACTCAAATCTCCTGCAATAAAAGGCTAATGTTCCAACAGCCTTCCAAAGGCGAAACCAAGCGTAACAAATTTATTAGAGCCCTTTGAGGAGGTAACAAGCAAGGTAGACAGAAGGGGAATCCCTGAAGGTTATATATCTGGATTTCCAGAAGTCATTTGATAGGGATCCACACCCATTAGGCTACCCAACAAGTGAAGAGCCAATGGTGTCTGAGGTAGTATATCATCATAAAGAGACAGTGTGTTGGGATTAGAGCAGTATCTTCGAGACGACACGATGCAACAAGTGGAGTTCCACAGGCACCAGTGCTGGGGCCACCATTATTTTTACAAGATATATTAATGACTTCCTACCAAAAGTGGACCACCTCATTTCTCCCCCATTATATGGATATATATTCCATCTGCCATCTTCTCATCCAACCAGTGAGCCCATCCAGACACTTCAAGCAACTTCACAACACACATTCCTGCTTAGCTTTTTAATCACCTACAAATTTAAAATTCCACTTGGACCCAACATCCAAATTATTCATTTATTGTGAACAATTGGGGACTAAGAACTGATCTTTATTGTACCCACTAGTTACAATCTATAAGTTTTTCTTCCCCTTGCTCCATTTGTTAGATTCCAGAGCATTGAATATCATATCTGGGTTTATCAACTTTCAGCCCGATTCATTTCTCCAAAGTTTTAACAAGCATTAATTTCCTTCAGTTTCTCATTCTTTCTAGTTACTTGGATTTTTAATTCTGGGGGATTTCTTGGATCTTCCTCAGTGAAAATAAACACATGTATCTTCGTTGTCATTTCTCTATTCCCCATGACAAATTCTCCTGACTTACCTTTTAATTGACTTTTTTTTATCTTAACCAAATGTTTTCTATCACTGTTTTCAGCTTATGTAATTAAAAATCACAGATACCTTAAACCTATTACAATGTTACAGAAAGGGATTCTGGTGTGAGTGCTGTATAAAGAATGCTATTGCATTTTTGCAACTTGGCAGGGATGTTTTGAGACTGATAGGATCATACTTTGGATTTAAAACTGAATTGTGTTATAAGAAAATAGAATTTTATACTGGTTCCACAAAATTGTGTGCTTCTGTTTCAGTGAGCAATCACCTCAATAACATAAAACAGATGATATATCAAGCCAGATTTCCGTCTGGAACCTGATTGTTAAGTAATAATCATCAGCTGAGATCCTAACAATAATCACAATTATATAGTTGCCACCTACAACTATTTACACTGTTAATTCATGTACCTTACTGTAGCTGATTGCACAGATTTGCAGTAAGTGTTTTTCACACTTCTGTTATCTAAAAATTAATAATGTGCAGTTACAGGGAGAAGGTGGGGGAATAAGCACTAAGTGAATTGCCAGCATACATACAATAGGCTTCTTCCAAACTAACAATCGAGGATTATGTTATTGTAGATACATTTAACTGTGCTTATTGTAACTTTACAAAAACTGACTGATCTAAAGCAAGGATTTATGATAAGAAAATTTTACAACACAAACATAAAAGCTTTTTAAAATGGAGGTACCCCACAAACTCCCACTTGTAACTTGATAGAATGAATGAGAAAATGTCTTCACGAATTCTTTCAGCTCATTCATCTGCCATTTGCTTCCCAAATCTCTTTCACCTCCCCACCATACCATCCTTGCTAATTGTTCATATGTCTTACGTTGACTCAAAGGCTGACTTTATACATTAAATATAAATTTCCACCTTGGATGTATCCAGCTTGTGTGTATTAGCAGCAAGTATGGCCTTGGATATTGGTAGTAAGGAGGTAGGAAATGATTCACAGGTGTGCCACAATAAAGAGTGGGCTAACTTCATGGAGTCAGAAATAATACGAAAGAACGATAAGTATGTTGATTTTAGGAGTTAATTGCATAAAATGCTTTTGTGAAACACAACAAGCATTGTATCAAGCAGACACAGGTCATCTGCCACTATAAACATGGATCTAATTACTATCCAAATCCTTTTGAAGTCATGCTTTCTTATTCGTAAGAAAAAATGTATTTCTCAGCAAACATGAATCTGACAGAGGAAATCCGATGAGCAACACATAGCAAACGCAAACCCACATTTCTTTTTAAGAAAGTCTTTTTGTCCACTTTGCAGCAGATGTTTGTAGCATTTTTCTTCAGAACAAAGAATGATTAAATTTTAGGGATTTATCTCCAGTTAGAAGATTTGGACATCCATTATGTTGATTTCTAGCACAACATTACAGCGTCAATAGCTGAAACCCAAAATGGAAGGCCTGAGAGACTCAGCACCAGCCGTCAAGAGTGGCAAGAAGTCAAGTGGCTCCAGCACAAGTAACTGGAAGCACAGAAAAGAACGGTGCTGTAAGCAGGCAATTTAAAAGGGTCAGATAGCACATGGCATGCGTAGGTGCTTTCAGGCAGCTGTAGTTACAGCAGAGGTTGCCTGGATCTGAACATATATTAGAGAGGGCACAATTTATCAGTGATCATAAGAGAACAAGAATGCAGAATTTCTCCCACCTTAAAGTTCTTCATCAAACCCATTTTCTCTCTTACATCTCAGTATCACAGCTCAACCACAACTGGTATCATGTATTTACCATTTTACACCTCACTTTACCAAAACTCTCATGGTCATCCCTTTAACCTGCTTAAAATTAAGGTCATTCAAAATCCTATGAACACTCATTAAGACTCATTCACTTATCACCCCATACACCAACTGGCCTACAGTGGCTCCAACCTTGACTCAAATATTTCCTGTATCTTAACTTTTCCTACCTCCATTACGTACAGATATTTGAGTTCTCGTGCCCACGCCCTCCCCATACAACCTCAATTTTAACTGTTTCTTCAATTGCAATCATCCCTTCAGCTGCCTAGGCCCCAAAAGCTCTGACATTTTCCCTTGAAACCTCAACGTTTCGATCTCACTCTTCAGACAAAACCTTTCATAATTTGTTGTGATACCAATAATAATTGCAGTTAATGAAAGTTGCCATTTTAATACACTTTAGTTTTCTTCTGACAGTGTGATTGCTCCCATTTGTTTCTCTCACTATGCTCTTTTCCAAGTCTTGCATATTTTTCTGATCACCATGTTAACTTTTCTTTTGCACAAACCTACATGATTTTCAAGGGCATGATTTACAGCAGATACTTTTACTCTATTTCATATTTAAATATGCTTACAAATCTATTCAGGGTCACATTTGCTCAACTTGAGAATTTTGACTGGTTAGTTCTGTTTGGCATGCCCAGCATTATCCTTCCAAAGGTGCTCTTTTTGCAGTCTGAAGTGTTGAAGCACCATACTCACTAGTTCTTTTAATTCTTTCCTCACTTTAAACTTTTGAAAATGAATACCACATTAGCCAGGTTCCCATTCACTGGTACCCCTTGGGTTGTCAATGCCTCCCAAATTGCTTCACTAGTCTCCCTCAACACTCTGGGAAAAATTCCATCCAACCCTAGGGAGTAATTTGTCTTAAGCTCTTTCAGCTTGGCTAGGGCTTGCATTTCATTCCTGAAATTAGCCCTTTTATATATCTGGCTCTGAGCCCCAGATCACATTAAACTTGACAATTCTGTGGTCACTGTCCCCCAGTGTGATACGACTTGCATTTCCTGTAAGTTGTCGGATTCATTTATGAATATCAAGTCAAGATGAGCACCGTCTCTCTCTCGTGGCTTCCGTTAAGCGCAGAGTTAGGAAGCAGTCATGGATAACATTTACCAGCTCTGGCTCTAAACCACTTGGGTTTTCCCAAATTCATGTTAAATTCCAAGTTTCTCATTACAATAATTTGGTTTTTGCACACCTTTCTAGTCTACTCCAAGCCATCAGTCCCTTCCCTTGTGTTGACCCAGTAACCTGTAACAAAATCCTCTCAGCTTGCATTTCTTCCATATTAAAAATTTCCAGAGTAGCTTTTCCTGCAACTTTCCTGTCCTCCAAGATATCAAATTCACAGAATATATTTTTCTGCATTGTTTAACAAGACAGAAGAGGTAGTCTGGATATTGCCATTGGATGTGAAATGGAAGTTTCCTTCCATAGTTTCAACTGGCACAAAGAAGTTACAGATATATGAAAAGGAGCAACATCCTTTATGCTTGGTTTAAGCTCTCTTCCAGCTTATAAAGATACAATGGGCTGAAGAAACCTTTGTCGTAATTTTTTAGTCCTACTGAATTTAGCTGTTAAGGGGAAGCCTTTTTTCAAGTTTAAACGTGACACACACTTCAAAGTTTTCACGTTATCATTTCATTCAGATTTGCGTTAAAGACAACTTGCAAATTGGAGTATGCCCCATGTTAATGAAATATCATTATATTTCTACTCTAATGGTAGAGAATAAGGTTTGGGGACCATTTGCCTCTGGTGAGCAACAGATCAGAAAATGAGCAGAAAGCAGAGGTGAATAGGATAAACTGGCAGGGCCAGTCTTATGAACATGGTGAGTGAAGGAATCATAGAAGATCAAAACGTAAGTTCAAAGTTGGAATAAAGAATTAAGATGAGGCTTCGTGTTATCAGGAATTAATAACTAAGGATGAAGAGTGTGAAAAGCGTGGTGTACAAGAAAACATTTGAGAAAAATAAATCAACTTATTTACAAAGCTTGTACCTAAATGCACAGTATTCAAATAAACTTGATCAGCTGACAGAACAAAGATAAATGGGACAATCTGGTGGGGATTAGGGAAATGTGGTTACAGGAAGATCAGAACTGGGAATTAAATGTCCATGGACATTCAATGCTTCAAAAGGATAGACAAGGAGCAGCAGCAGGTAGAGTTGCTTTTTTAAGAATGATACCAAGGCCGTATTACGAAATGATATTGGCAGTAGGGACCAAGATGTTGAATTAATCCGAGTAGAAATAAAGAATATGGGAAGAAATCTTGAGTAATTTACAGGCCCCCAAAAGAGTACTTCTTAAACAGGGCATAGTATAAACCGGGAAATAATGAGCACTTGTGAAAAGGGCAAAACACTAATTATGGGTGATTTGAACATGCAAAGTGATTGGATTAATTAATTTGGTAAAGGTAACCTCAAAGAAAGGTTCATAGAGTCTATGAGGGACTGTTTCTTAGAGCAACACATCATGGAGCAGGTTACTTTACATTTGGTATTATGTGATGAGCAAGGATTGATAAGTGACCTTATAGTTAAGGATCCTCTGGGAAGAAGTGACCACAACATGCTAGAGTTTCAAATTCAGATTGAAAAAATGACGGCAGAGTTGCATAAAAGTTTTATCATTAGACAAGGGTAATTATAATGACCTGAGAAAGGAGTTGACAAAAGTGGACTGGGCAAAAGTATCAAAGAGGACAGGTGAAGAACAGTGGCAAATGTTTAGAGCAACACTAAATACCTCTCAACTAAAGCAGATTCTGACAGGAGCAGAAATTGCAAAAGGTGAAAAATCACCATGGAGGTTTAACAAGGAGGTCTGGGATAATAAAGACATATCTGCAAGATGTGCAGAAGTAGGTAGCATTCTGGAGCATTGGGAGAACTTTTAAACATCAGCAAAGGATTACTAAAAGTGAAATCAAATGAGCTAAGATGAACTACAAAAAGGTACTAGCAGATAACAGAAGAACTGATACCCAAAGTTTTCCTAAGTAATTTTTTAAAAAGTGAAAGTAAATGTTGGCCCTTTAGAGAAAGAAAATGGTGAGGTAATAGTGGGATAATCAGAGCCACTAGACCAGTCAGGACATGGTTGGTGTCAAATCATAAAAGGAGGAGATAACTGAACACTTGGAAAAACAAAGCTAAATTCACCAGGTTCGACACAGTTTCGTGAAGGGCAAGTCATGCTCGACAAACTTGGGAGCGCTTTGAGGATGTAACTAGCAAGATAAATAATGGGGATCCAGTAGACGTGGTATATCTAGACTTCCAGAAAGCACTTGACGAGGTGCCACATAAAAGATTGATCCAGAAGATTAGATCCCAGGGTGTTAAGGGAACAAGCCTTGGTAGAGGATTGGCTGACAGGAAACAAAAACAAATCAGGATAAGTGGGTCCTTAGCTGGATGGTGAATTGTAAACAGTGGGGTGCCACAAGGTACAGTTCTTGGACCTCAACAATTACAATCCATATAAAAGATCTGCAAGCAGGGACAGAGTGCAACGTGGCAAGGTTTTTGATGACACTAAAGTAGGTGGGAAAGCAGGCAGTGATGAGGAGATAAAGAGTTTATAGATGGATACAGAATTTAGCAGATGGAATTTAATGTGAATAAGTGAGAAAATTGTCTACTTTGGCCAGAAAAACAAAGGACAAATTATTTAAACAGGAAGCAAATTCAAAGCATGTCAGTAAAGTATGGTCTGGTTGTCTTTGTGCATGAATTGCAGAAGTGGGTATGCAGGTGCAGCGTGTACTAAGGCAGGCAAATGGAATCCTGGCATTTATTGCCAAAGCTGAAAAATGTGCTGCTGTGCTTTTCCAGCAAGCCAGGCAGCATCCAAGGAGCAGGAAAATTGACGTTTCGGGCATAAGCCCTTCTTCAGGAAAGAGGAGGCTGTGCCAAGCAGGCTAAGATAAAAGGTAGGGAGGGGTGTTGGGAATGCGATAGGTGGAAGGAGGTTAAGGTGAGGGTGATAGGCCAGAGAGGGGGTGGGGAAGAAGATTGCAGGTCAAGAAGGCAGTGCTGAGTCCAAGGTTAGGGGGGGGGGGGGGAGAAGAGGAAGAGCGCACGAGAGCAAGCGAAGAAATGAGAAAGCTGGAGAAATCTGCATTCATCCTTTGTGGTTGGAGGATTCCTAGGCAGTGAGAGAGGGACTCACTGAAATCCTTGTAGAGGGAGGAAGACAGCTTCTTCAAGGAAGGCATCCTTGCAAGACTATTTGCAGTAGGTTAAAATCAACTAGGAGAAAGTGAGGACTGCAGATGCTGGCAATCAGAGCTGAAAAATGTGTTGCTGGAAAAGCGCAGCAGGTCAGGCAGCATCCCAGGAGCAGGAGAATCGACGTTTTGGGCATAAGCCCTTCTTCAGGAATGAGAAGGGTGTGCCAAGCAGGCTAAGATAAAAAGGTAGGGAGGAGGGACTAGGGGGAGGGGCGTTGGGAATGCGATTTCCACCTATCGCATTCCCAACGCCGCTCCCCCAAGTCCTTCCTCCCTACCTTTTAGCTTAGCCTGCTTGGCACACCCTCCTCATTCCTGAAGAAGGGCTTATGCCCAAAACGTCGATTCTCCTGCTCCTGGGATGCTGTCTGACCTGCTGCGCTTTTCCAGCAACACATTTTTCAGCTCTGATTGCCAGCATCTGCAGTCCTCACTTTCTCCTACTCCATTTATCGCCAAAGGTCTGGATTATAAAAGTAAAAAAGTATTGCTGCATTTTATAAGGCTAGCAAGTTGAGAAGATTTGTATCACAGGTTGAGGTTCTGGATTTAGGTTTGCTTGTTGAGCTGGCAGGTTTCAGATGTTTCATCATCATACTAGGTAACATCATCAGTGAGCTTCCTGATGAAGCACTGGTAGCATGGCCCGCTTTCTATCTGTGTCTAGGCTTCCTTGGGTCAGTGATGTTATTTCCTGTGGTGACCATCATTTCCTGTTCTATTTCTCAGGGGAATGGTAAATGGGATCCAAGTCAATGTGTTTGTTGACAGAGTTCCGATTGGAATGCCACGCTTCCAGAAATTCTTGAGTGTTTCTGTTTGGCTTGTCCTAGGATGAATGTGTTGTCCCAGTCAAAGTGGTGTCCTTCCTCATCTATATGTAAGGATAATAGTGAGAATGGGTCATGCCTTTTTGTGGCTACTTGATGTTCATGCAGTCTGGTGGCTAGATTTCTGCCTGTTTGTCCAATGTAGTTTTGGTTACAGTTCTTGCAAGGTATTTTGTAAATGACATTAGTTCTGTTTGTTGACTGTATAGGGTCTTTCAAGTTCATTAGCTGCTGTTTTAACGTGTTGGTGGGTTCATGGGCTACCATGACGCCAAGGGGTCTGAGTAGTCTGGCAGTCATTTCCGAGATGTCTTTCACGTAGGAGAGAGAGTGTTTAGGGTTTCTGGACCCATTTTGTCTGCTAGTTGGGGTTTGTTGCTGAGAAATCGGCAGACTGTGTTCATTGGGTACCCGTTCTTTTTGAATACACTGTATTGGTGATTTTCCTCTGCTCTGCATAGTTGCTCTGTGCTGTAGTGTGGTGGTGGCTCATTGAAATATTTTAATGCAGCTCCATTTATGGGTGTTGGGATGATTAACTTGGATCCCATTTACCACCCCCTGAGAAAAAGAACAGGAAGTGACATCACCAAGCCAAAGAAACCTTGACACAAATAGAAAAACAGGCCATGCCACCAATGCTTCATCCAGAGGCTCACTGATGTTACTGAGTAAAGTGATAAAATGTCTGAAAATGAACCTTCCAGTTCAGCGAGCAAACCAACATCAATTATATAAGATGTTTGTGATATCACATCTGGAATATGGTGTCCAGTTTTGGTCTCCTTGAGGATGTGGTTGCACAGGAGGCAATTCAGAGTCTCACCAGGTTAATTCCAGGGATGAAAGGGCTGTCATATGAGGAGCAGTTAATAGCTTGGGTTTGTACTCTCTGGAGTTTTGAAGATAGAGGGATATCTGATTGAGGTATATAACATGCTAAAAGAGAGATTGATAAGGTGGACGTAGAACACACAAACAAGAGGGCATAGATATAGAGAGAAAAGGAGTTAAGTTCTAAACTGAGATAAGGAAAACCTACTTCTCTCAGAGGGTTATGAATCGGTGGAATTCACTGCCTCAGTGCAATCAATCAATAGTTTAAAGAAAAAAATAGATACATTTCTGATGAAAAGCAAAACAAAGGGTTATGGGAACCAGGCAGAAAAGTAGAATTGAGACCAGAATAAGATCAGCCATGATCATTTTAAATGGTACAGTGGGATCAAAGGGCTGAATCACCTTCTCCTGCTCCCAATTCCTATGTTTCTATAATAAGTTTGTATGTTCTTCTAAACAATTAATGATTGTAATGCAACCATGGCAGGTTTACACCAAATATGTATTATGTATGAAATACAGCTATATACATGTTTATAAATCACACATATGACATGAAACCAGAATTCAAGCTACTGAAAAATTTCTGAAATAATTAATGTTTCAGAATCTATTACACATATCTTTGGACAAAGTTATTTTAGAACACATTATCCAAGGAAGATGGTTTTGAAATCAGGCATATGTTCCCCTATTACAACAGCACAGAAAATGTCTGTAACCCTGAACGGCTGTTAGATGGAGATTGTGAATGCAATTGTATGGTTCAGTTGCCCCCTTGTGTTGAATCACTGATTAGGAACAACATGGAAGTAGACATTTTGTAAACACTTTTTCACAAGCCTAAAATTTCCATTCACAATGTCATTGGAGTGCAACATCATGACAGCACATTCAAGCAATGTTTTATACATTATTTTTCTTGTATCAAAACAAAAGCCCCTTCACTTCTGAAATTTGGATATGAATCAAGGCAGACAGGATGGAAATATTCTCTCTGCTGGTTGCAAGCTATCTCAAGAGCATTTGAAACTAGGAACTAGGCTACAGCCTTTCAACCTGAGAGAGTACAACATTCCACAAAATGTATGTATAAACCATTTTTTCCCCAAATCTGGGTTGATAAACTAGAATGGCTTCTTTAGAGCAATGAATAGCTGACTGAGTGTCACTGCCTGACATGGAGATCCACTATCTGAGCACAGCTGGTGCAGTGGTCCACACACCTTGCATCTATCCATCCTTCCTTCCACCTATCCATTCCTGAGCCACAGAAACTGAATCTCTCAGCACTTCCGTGCCACCCTGAAACTTCCCCTGATTTCTGCTGCAATTACTTGCACTTCCTCTGGACCAATCTTCTGTTTATATTCCTGTTATAGCTTTTTTTTTACTTCACATCATCAACCCTTGTTATATATTACTCCAATACAGACCTAGTTTTTGTTCTCCATATCCCTTTTGCATTTATCTTTCACTCTGGTTAAAACCTCATCTACAGCACCATCCAGTTTTGATGAAAGGTCATTGGCCTGAAATGTTAATCCTTCTTTGTCTGTCAAGATGCTGCACAGCTTATGGAGCACAGTGCAGCATGTCTATTTTTAATCACTGTGCTCAGCTTTGCTACCACATCTTCAATAATGTCTGATGCTGATATAAGAACGAAAATGAAAAACATGCTCCATTCTTGAGCATAACATCAAGCAGCACAAAATATAAACTAACATTGACAAAATTGTTTAGGTATATAATTTATTGGCAAAGTAATCTTCTAATACTTATATTCAACAGCTAATTAACTGATGTAGGATTCAAAAACCTTTTTCATGTCTTAATGAATTAAAATCAGAGCAATTTGAAGTGAGGACAGTGAACCAAAAAATAACCAGCAACCAAAAAGTGCAAATTTAGCTTGAGCAATAAAACCAACACATCAAGTTACAAACATCTTAAGGGACTACCATCAGATATACTTTATGCTTCTTTATTTGCAAAATGTCTCTTGCATATACTGTTTTATAAAGTCTCAGTGGAATGAAGTTCTTTTTAACAGCATTCATAGCAACAGAGACCATTACATCACTGGTATCAAGTCATGCAAGCATTCAATTCCAGAGATGGAGTAGTTTCTCTGCCAACCGATTATTAAATTAAAAACTTTACATGCCAAAAAAGCAGCTTCTTTCACAAAATCTGCTGCTGGCATTGAATGGCACATTGACAAGAGAAGTGGAAATAAAGTTGTATGAGCAAGTATCAGGGATGCTGACTCACAAGTAGTTGCAAGAGGTAAATTTGCATAAGAATTTGGCCCACTGAAGGTTGTCTGTGGTTCCAGACTGCATCATGCATATAATAAAATGCAATTTATTACAAGAGTAGTGCTACTGTTATATCAAAGAACTCTAAGTTGGAGCAAATTGAAGTTTACAAAACAGGTCACTTGAATCTCAATGAATGCCCATTTTTTACACTTCCCTTTATTAT
The DNA here is from genome assembly GCF_047496795.1 of Chiloscyllium punctatum. Classification (NCBI taxonomy): domain Eukaryota; kingdom Metazoa; phylum Chordata; class Chondrichthyes; order Orectolobiformes; family Hemiscylliidae; genus Chiloscyllium; species Chiloscyllium punctatum. The sequence goes on along the minus strand of NC_092747.1, from coordinate 7,903,760 downwards.
ACTTTATGGTCTGGCAAATGGCATGGAGATTGGTTGGTTACCTGCTACATAATCAGTCTATGACAAAAGATAAAGAATTTCACCAATTTGTATGTTTAGGATAAATTTAAATCTCAATTCCATGTGTTTTCATACAGAAACAACCATCTTCTGCTGTTGGCCAAGGCAATCTAGTTTGACCCAGACTGCCAGCCAGAGCTCAAGCAGTTGCGTGTTGATTTGTCCAGTGGGTCACAATTAGCACACTTGCATAATTCAGTAACCTACAAATTTCCATGATTGAGAGATAGTTACAGTGGAAACTAAACTCCATCTTGCACCAAAAGGAGGATAGATATGGGTACTTTCTCGACTGTGAAGTTAAACACAGTTGATGCCTAAAGAGACTTGGGAGTTAAGTGCATATATCTTTAAAATGTCATGAAATAGGTGCAGGAAATAAATTAAGACAGCTAATAGAATGCTGGTGTGCCTGGAGGACTCTATTACTAGGCTGTTCAACCTGAGCTGCAGCCTTACAAAGCCCAAGTTAAACCCCTTGTGGAGTACTGAGAGCAGATCTGGGCACCACACCTTAGGAAGAATAGATTGGATATATACAAATGCAAGTTTACAAGACGGATACCTAGACTTCAGGTGTTAAATTATGAGGAAGTATTACCTGTAAATCTGTTTCTCTAGAATTTATACGGTTAAGGGGTGATCTGACTGAAGTCTTCAAGATATTAACAGGATTCCACGGGTTGGAAATTCTAGAAATGAGGGTGGAGTCTAAAAATTAGCACAGGATTATTCAGGAGAGATATCAGGAAGAATGGTTACACACAAAGGGGTGGTAGAGATTTGGAACACTCTTCCACAAACGGCAGTGGATGCTGGATCAGTTGTTAACCTTTAATATTTTTGCTTAACTGAAAAAACAATTCTCAGATTTAATGATTATAGGCATATGGAGTTAAGTCACAGATCAACTATGATCTCATGAATGGCAGAACAGGATAAAAGGGCTGAATGGCCTACTTGTTATTGGAGAAGCACAGCAGGTGAGACAGCATCAGAAGAAGGAAATATCAACGTTTCAGGCAAAAGACCATCAGGAATGAGGGTGGGAGCCGCGGGGGTGGAGAGATAGTAGAGAAGGTAGGAGAGAAGGTAGCTGAGAGTACAATAGCTGGATGAAGGTAATAGGTCAGAGGGGAGGGTGGAGCGGATAGGTGGGAAGGAAGATTGACAGGTGGGAAGGTAGGACAGGTCATAAGGACAATGCTGAGTTAGTCAGGTGGAACTGGGATAAGTTGGTGGGGGGGGGGGGGGGGGGGGAAAGAGGGAAAATAGAAGTGAGGGAACTGGCGAAGTCCACATTGCTGCTCTGGGGTTGGACGGTCCAGGAGGTAGAAGATGAGGCATTCTTCCTCCAGACGTCAGGTGGCCAGGGAGAGGAGATGGAGGTGGCCCAGCACCTGCATGTCCTCAGCAGAGTGGGAGGGGAGTTGAAATATTCAGTCATGGAGCAGTGGGGTTGATTGGTGTGGATGTCCCGGAGATGTTCCCTAAAGCGCTAAAGGGTGGGGGAGGAGAGACAGGACAGTATCGAGCTATGTTCGGTCGAAGCAGGCTGAGATGATGGGTCGGCCGTGGTGGTCAGGCTTGTGGATCTTGGGAAGGAGGTAGAATTGGGTGGTGCAGGGTTCCTGAACTATGAGGTTGGAAGCTGTGGGTGGGAGATCCCCTGAGGTGATGAGGTTGTGAATAGTCTGGGAGATGGTGTGGTGATGGCAGGGGAGGTGGGGGGCGGGCGGGAAGGTGGTCATGGTCAAGAGGGCGGTAGGAGGTGGTGTCTTGAGTTGGCGCCTGGCTTCGGCAGCGTAGAGGTCAGTGCGCCAAATTACCACTGCACCCGCTTTTGTCCGCTGGTTTGATGTTGTGGTTGGGGTTGGAGCAGAGCGGGGGTGGAGGGCTGCCTGAAACATCAATTTACCTGCTGTGATTTTCCAGTACCACTCTAATCTTGACTCTGATCTCCAGCATCTGCAGTACCCAGTTCCACCTACTCCAGTTATTGCATTGCTATGTATTTATAACCTCTTGTGGAGAATACAAGCTCGTGCAATTAACAACCATCAATATACCAGAAAGAAAAAAAATCAAACACCACCACCACCACTAACAGTTCGAACAATATGTGCACATAACCGATTAGCTGAAGAGGATGTTTGCACTCTAAGAAGTGTTTTATACACAACTGACTTGCTTGTACAGTAGTGTTGTCACAATTATTTTACTTAATGAATCAGACTCTCATTGATATCTAGGTGAGTCAGACCAAAGGAGTAAGATAACCAAGTCTACAAAAATAAAAGCACAGATTTTGATACCTTGAAAGTCTTCTGAATTTGGTAATTTGACTCCACACATAAAATAATCCTTCTGATCATTCTGTAGGAGACAAAAATTGAACCACTTAACTGGTAGTTCTAACAATGCTGTGCACAATATGGTTTTAAGTTTCAAGCCAGTCACCAATCTAAATTTACAGCTACCTTACTCCACATGGTTTATTCATACTGAATTCAAACATTTGGATGCTTTTTAAACTTCAATAGGGAACTGAAAACTATGTCAAAAAGAATACTGAATCAAGCTGTCCATCTCAAAATTAAATGAGAAAGACAGTCAGAAAACCTTCTTAAAATGGAGAGGGACAAGAAATAAGAGATCACGTATGTAAATTCGTAGGGAAGATGGCTTATTAGTAATGCCACCAGATAAGCAATCCAGAACTCCAAGGCATTGTTCAAACATGAGGAAATGGGTTCGAATCCCTAAGCAGACAGTGAAATGTGAACTCAATAAAAAGCTGGAATAAAGAGCTAGACAAGCGGTAACCATGTTATAAAAGCTGTTGACTGCTGTTCATTAATGTCTGTGCTTACCTAGTCTAGATGTGAACACAGACCCACAGCAATGAGATCGACAAATAACAGCCCTCTGAGCGATAAATGCTGATTTAGCCAGCCATGTCCACATTCAGTGGACGAATGAAAACAAAATCAGTGCATAACTGAATAGCACCCTTTATCTTATTTCACGTGCTTCTTGGGTCTCTCCATTTTTCAATAAAGTTACAGATTTTGCCTTCCAATCTAATAAAACCCTCCCTGAATCAAGGGAATTTTTCAAAATTAAAACCAATGGAGCTCACTTGCCATTTCTTTCAAGACCAGAGAATGAAATCCTTCAGGACCACAAAGTAGTCAGCCCAGACCACTGCAGTACAACTTTGTTGGTGATAGAGATTCTCATTTGTAACCCTCCCCCTACTTTGTAGATAAAAGATATAGGTAAAGAGTGCAATAACCTTACCACTTCAATCGGGTAAATGTAAGACAGTTCCGACAACAGTTGTCGACACCGAATGTTCAGTTGAGCATTAGTCTTCAGGAAGTGCTCTCTGTTAAATAAAGCAGTGTGTTACTTTCCACAGTATATGCAAACAACACAACAGCAGTGAATTGAGACAATCTTTTCTCGTGTATAAACTTGGTCTTGACACTGCAACAGGTTCACCTTGCTTCAAAATTACCTCTGATCATAAACATTTATCCTCAGAGATTGCAAAAAGCAGTAGATAAGCAAATGATCTTTCTATTAACAACTGTTGAAAAATAATCACATTACCACACAAGTGTATGTGCTTGGTCATGATACGTTGCTGCTGAACATTCATTGAAGCTCATTCATCCAGCAGTGCAATTTGGGATCATCATAAGCAATTCCTTTATATTTAAGCAACAGGATCTCACTACCACCAGCTGTACCGAATCTAGCAACTTTACCATAGCCGAACCACTAGCCATTGGAGACCACGGCTTTTGGAAATTGTCAGCGTTATAACAAAGGTGCGGTGCTGGAAAAGCACAGCAGGTCAGGCAGCATCCTGATGAAGAGCTTATGCTCAAAACATAGACTTCCTGGTCCTTGGACGCTGCGGAGAGTTAATGTTTCGGGCATAGGCCCTTCGTCAGGAATGAGGCTGAACCAATGTGGGGGGAACGAAGGTGGCTGAATGCATGAAACATAGATGGAGGTGGAGTAACAGTCATAGGTTGGAGAAGAGGAGAGTGTGGATAAGTGGGAAGGAAGATGGACAGGTAGGACAGGTCATGAGGTCGGTGCTGAGCTGGAAGGTTGGATCTGGAATAAGGTAGGGTGAGGGGAAAACAAGGAAACTGGTGAAATCCACATCGACACCATGGGGTTAGAACGTCCCGAGGCGGAAGATGAGGCATTCTTTCCTCCAGGTGTCAGGTGGTTAGGATGCGTCGATGGAGGTGGCCCAGGATCTGCATGTTCTTGGCAGAATGAGAAGAGGAATTGAAGTGTTTGGCCACGGGGCGGTGGGGTTGGTTGGTGCGGGTGTGCCAAAGATGTTCTCTGAAATGCTCTGCAAGTAGGCGTCCTGTCTCCCCAACATAGAGGAGACCACATCGGGTGCAACGGATAAAGTAAATGACACATATGAAAGTGCAGGTGAAACTGATGAATGGAAGGCTCCTTTGGGGCCTTGGCCAGAGGTGAGGGGAGAGGTGTGGGCGCAGGTTTTGAAATTCCTGCGGTGGCAGGGGAAGGTGCATGGAGGGAAGGGTGGGTTGGTGGGGTCATGGACTTAACGAGGGATTCGCGGAGGAAACGGTCTTTACGGAAAACAGATAGGGGTGGGGCTGCAAATATATCTCTGGTAGTGGGGTCCGTTCGTAGGTGGTGGAATGGCTGAGGATGTTGTGATATATATGGAGATTGGTGGGGTGGAATGGGAGGACTGGGGTTCTGTCTTTGTTGCAGTTGGAGGGATGGGGTTCGACAGCAGAGGTGTGGGAAGCAGATGAGATGCAATAGAGGGCAGCAACCACCATGTGGGAGGGGAAATTGCGGTCTTTAAAGAAAAAGATGCCATCTGATGTCTTCTGTGGTGGAACTGGTGCTCCTGGGAGCAGATGTGGCGGAGGTGAAGGAATTGGGAATATGGGAGAGCATTTTTACAGGAGACAGGGTGCGAGGAGGTGTAGTCCAGGTAGCTGTGGGAGTCCGTGGATTTGTAGAAGATGACAGCATTGATTGAGATAGAGGGGTCCAGGAAGGGGAGGGAGGTGCCTGAGATGGTCCAGGATATGCATTTGGCTCATATCCTAAATCTTTCCTATCCATGTATTTATCCAAATGCTTTTTAAATGTTGGTAATGTACACACCTCAACCATTTCTGCTGGCAGCTCATTCCACATGTGTACTATCCTCTGTGCAAAAATGTTGTCCCTCAGTTCCCTTTTATTCTTTCCCCTCTAACCTTAACCTGATGCCCTCTTGTCCTCAACTCCCCAACCCTGGGAAATAGTCTGAGTGCATTCACCCTATTCATGCCCCTCATGATCTTACACACTTCTTTAAGATTCCCCCTCCATCCACCCCCCCCCCCCCCCCTCCCCCCTCCCCCCCCCCCCTCCCCCCTCCCCCCCAGTCTCCTACGCTCTAAAGAACAAAGTCCTAGCATGTCCAACCTCTTTTTTTTTTTACTCAGACCCTTGAGTTCTGGCAACATTGTTGTAAATTTCTTCTGCACTCTTTCCAACTTAATAACATCCTTCATGGCACCTGGCACCTTTCCCTGCAGGAGATGGAAAACCTGCTCTCACACTATCCCTTTTATCATTCCAAGTCTGGCAGAGATTCCCCTGCATTTCCTTTAACCTGCTTTACTGCATCCATTGCCACCAATGTGGTCTCCTCCACATCAGAGAGACCGAGCGGAAACTCGGACAGGGAACATCTACGGTGTTTACACTCAAATCAACCCCACCTCCCAGCCATTTCAACTCCCCCTCCCACTTCCCAACATGCCCATCCTGAGCCCCTCCACCAACAAAACAGGACCACACACAAACTGGAGAAAGAACATCTCATCTTCTGCCTCAAGAGCTTACAACCATATGGCCTGAACAGCGAACTCACCAGCTTTCAAATCTCCCTATCCCCTCTCTCATCCCAGGTCCATCCTTCCCTTTCCGTACCATCCTTTTGACATGACCTAACCTGTCCATTTTCCTTCCCATCTATCCAGTCCACCATTCCCAATGATTGTTCACAATCACCTACCTGCACCCACCTAATTTTCCCCACCCCCATTCCCTCCCTCTTCAGTTCTCAGCTCCCACCCAGTCCTGATCAAAGTTTCTGATCCGAAACTTCGACACTCCTGCTCGACCTGCTGTGCTTATACCAGCTCCATACTTGATCAACTGACTTTCCAGCATCTGCAGTTCTCATTTTCAAACATCCTGCCTATAGCAAGGTGACCAAAACTGAACACAATACTCCAAGTGCAGCCTTACCAATGTCCTGTACAACTGCAACATAACTTCCCAACTTCTATACTCAATGCCCTGACTAAATGAAGGCCATGTCAACCTGTGACTCCACTTTCAGACAACCATGCACCTGAACTCCAAGGTCCCTTGGTTCCACTATACTCCGTGAGGCCTACCATTTACCATGAAATTCCTACCTTAATTGGACTTTCCAAAACTCAAGACCTCAGTTATCTATATTAAACTCAATTTGCCATTTCTCAGCCCAGTTGCCCAGCTGATGAAGGTCTTGCTGCAATTTCTGATGATGTTCCTCACTGTGCAAGATACTGCCTATTTTAGTGTCATCTAGAAACTTAATAATCATGCCTTGTACATTCTCATGCAAATCATTGAAGTTCCAAACAACAACGATTCCAGCACCAAACCCCTGAGGCACACCACTAGTCACTGGCCCCCGGTCAAACAAGTACCGTTTCACTACTACCCTCTGCTTCCTAATATCAAGCTAATCTCCCTGGGTTCCTTGCAAACTGACCTGCCTGCGCAGCCTACCATGTGGAACCTTATCAAAGGCCTTAGTGAAATCCCTATAGATGACTTTTACCAGCCTGCCCTAATCAACCTTCTTGGTCACTTCAAAGAACTCTAACAAATTTGTGAAGCATGATCTCTCTCAGACAAAGTCATGCTGACTACTCCTAATCAAACCGTGTTTTTTTAAATGTAATGTAAACTTTATCTCCCAGAGTCTTCTCAAGCAACTTACTTACCACAGACGCTAGGCTTACTGGTCTATTATTCCCAGGTTTTTCTTTGCAGCCCTTCTTGAATAAAGCACAACATTCGCTACCCTCCAGCCTTCCTCGACCCCATCCCTGGTGAGTAGTGATGCAAAAATATCAGCCAGGGCCCCTGCAATTTCATCTCGAGCCTCCTGTAGGATTCTTGGATATATCTGGTCAGGACAAGAAATTTATAATCCTCGTACCTTCTAATACGTCCAAAACCGCTTTTATTGTGATATGGTCTGTCCCCCAAGACACCACCACTAACTTCCCCAAGTCTTCATGTTTTTCTCCACAGTAAACAGAGAAGTATTCATTGAAGACCTCACCCATCTGCTGCAGTTCCACACAAACATGTCCCCTTTGGTCCTTGAGGGGTCCTAGTCTCTCCCCAGTTGTTAATTTTCCTTTAATATACTTAAGGATCTCTTTGGATTCATCCTAATCTTCTAAGCCAAAGCCCCTTTTCGCCCTTTTGATTTCCTTCTTCAGTAAACTCCTGTATCCCTTATACAAGGGGGTTCGCTTGATCCCAGCTGCCTGTACGTGAGCCATGCCACCTTGTTTCTGGTCAAAGCCGCAATATCATGTCATCCAGAGTTCCCTACTCCTGCCAACTTTGTCCTTCACCCTCCACAGAAGCATACAGAACAGGAACTCTTGCTATCACACTTTTAGATACCTCCCAGTTACCAGAGATCCCTTTGCTGGCAAATAAACTACTCCAATCAACCTCTGCAAGCTCCTGTCCAACTCAAATTTCTCCTTGCCCCAATTTGGAACTGGAACCTGTGGACCAGTTTTGTTCTCTCTGTAACTACTTTATAATTAATAGAACTATGGTCACTGACCCCAAAGTGCTCCCCCACTGTCAAGTGACCTGCCCTATTTCCCCAAGACTAGGTCAGGTTTTGTCCCTTCCAGAGTAGGGCCCTCTACATACTGCTGGCGGACATTTTCCTGAACACACTTAAGTTGCACCCCATTTAAGCCATTAACGCTATCGCAGTCCTAGTCTATAGGAGGAAAATTAAACTGCCCTACTATGATAGCCCTATTGGTCCTATTTGTTTCCTTGTATATTTGTTCCTCTAATTCCCATTGACTATTTGGGGGCCTATAGCACAATCCCAATAACGCCACCATCCCCTTATTTCTTAGCTCCACCCACAAAGCCTCACTGGATAATCCCTCAGTTATTTCATCCAGCTACTGCAGTGATACTCCCCTTAATCAAAAATGCAACACTCCCCTCCCCTCTCACCTAAAGCACCGGCACTGTGGCCACTTAGGCATATTAAGCTGCCAGTCCTGTCCCTTCCTGAGCCATTTTTCTATAATGGCTAGAATATCCCTGTCCCATGAGTTCGTGAACATTACCTGTTTGCCCTCTTGAATTTAAATGGATGGAATTTAATCCAACAGACATTCCTCGCTGCCTGCCGTGTTCAAGCCTGACCTGTCTCTTCAGCTTGCTATTACCTTATCTCCTTCCAGCCTCGCATTTGCCTCTCTGCTGTTGAGGATCCCACCGCCTGCTGATCAAATTTAAACCCTATTTTGGAGCACTAGCGTATCTGCCCAACAGCATATTCACCCTCCTCCACTTCCTGACTCAAAGTCTACCCACCAGCTGAAAGACTCAAATCCAGAGTGTGAAAAAATACTTTTCAGCTTCTTGGTCAAGTGCAGCTTCAAAAGATTCATTAAGCTCAAAATCTAGGACAAAAGAAGGGCGCCTGATTGATTCTTAATTCACAACAGATGCACAATGGGAGCATTATCTACAATATATATAACATACATAACTACAGAAATTTGCAGGAAGCTTAGGAAATTTGGCATGTCCATAAAGACCCTCACCAACTTTTACAGCTGCATCATACAAAGCATCATAACCAGGTGCATAATGGCTTGGCACAGTAATTGCTTGGCCCAGAACCATAAGAAACAATTTGAAGTTGTGGGCACTGCTCATCATGGAAACCAATCTCCCATCCATGGACTCAATCTATACTTCTCGTTGCAGTGGAAAGGCTGCTGAAGACCCCTCCCATCCAGTAAGAGTCTCCTCCAACCTCTTCCATCAGGAAGATGATACAAAAATTTGAACCCAGGCACCAACACCTTCAATTACAGCTTCTTTGCTATTAGTCTGCTGAATGGATCTAATTTGAGACTAATGTTGACATCGCTCTGGTGCGCCTCCAGTGGAGTCGTAACCTTGTATGCCTCACCCGTCTGAGCATCCAACGATTAGCATGTCCTTGTTTGTTATGATCTACCTGTACAGCTCACAAAATAAAGCTTTTCACTGTACATGACCACAATAAATCAAAGCAAATTCACCAATCCTCCATCAACAGGATTTCCAAAATCATCAAGGAAGACACGGGCAGCAAATACATGGAAAAACCACTAACTCATCCTGACTTTGGACTAAGTCATTGTTCCTTCACTAGGATAGGGCCTGGAACTCTATGTACTGTGGTGCACACACTAGGTAGAGTGCGGAGGTTCAAGACAATAACTCAATGCCACTTTAAGGGCAGTTGGAAATGAACAAAAAAAAATGCTTCAGAAACGAGATCCTGAGACAAGGGCAGAAGGGGACTGGAGAAATCTACACACACTTACTGCTGCTCAGACCATTGCAGCAAGGCTCAGGTCAGAATTAGTTGTTGCTAATTCAAACTTCAGACCCACTGCCAAACACCTCACCCTGGGATAACTGGACATCCTATTAAAGGATTAAAAAATTAGGGCAGGGGACCAAAATGATTGATTGAAGTAGCAAGTTTTCAGAATCCTCTTAAAGACAGTCTCAGAGGATTAGAGTAGAAATTCCAGAGCTAATTTCGAAACCAGGCTATACAGACAATAGCTCTACCTTAAGCATAAAAATGAAGCTTAGAAATCAGTTGAATGTCATGAAAATACACACTACCTGCACGAAGTTGTTCAGTTAAGGACTGTAGCTGCTGGAAAACATTTCACCACTTGAGTTATCTTTGCATATGGTGCTGTCATAAACCGTACAAACACAATCATCCACACTTCAGTGAGTACTTCTCTCTCTCTCTCTCTCTCTCCTCAATTCAGCAAAATAAGCCCGTTGCAACTGACACCCTTAAACCAAGATGGACTATTGCATCTGATGCAATCTCCACATATTGCCAAAATACATGGCACTGAGTAAGGACCCATGACAATCCTAACTTCAAAAGGCTAGAACTTTCAGTCTCCAGATGTTAGCACAGGATGCAACTTTGGCTAATCCCCCACACCATGCTTTTAAGGATAAACACTCAGATATATTTCAACTATCATAAAAAGTAAAGCTAAACTCCAAGGCTTTCAACATTTAGGAAATGTTAGACGACAGATAGGCACATGCTCAGAATTTAAACCAGTTTCCAACTATATGACGCTCAAGAAATATTTCAGGGTGCATAATCAGAGGAAGGTCTGTTATAACACTAACTCATCTAGAAAATAAAACTGGGTTCCAATTTATTAAAATTAAGATTTCAGATTAATACAATTTATCTTTTCTTAGCTTGGTCAGTGGCACACAGTCTGTCATGTCACTTTGCCATGACAATCTCTGAATCAGCAGACAGTGCCCATTGAGTCTGCACCGACAAACTAGTCTAAATCTACTTTAGTCCCATGTGCCCACATTTGGACCACTGTCTTTGATATTAAGAAGTTTCAAATGGTCACCCATGTACTTTGTAAAAAGGGTTCAACTACCCTCTCAGGCAATGCATTCCAGATGCCCAAACATCCTTTGGGTGAGAAACATTCTCCTCAAAAGCCCTCCAAAATCTCCCCACTTTTTAACCTAAAAACAAGTCCCTTGGTAATGACCCTTCAATTGAAGCGAACAGCTGCTTTCTATGCACCTTGTCAGTACTGCTGAATCTTACATACCTTAATCAGGACCCCACCCAGCCTTCTCTGCTCAAAAGAAAAGAACCTGAGCCTATCTAGTCTCTCTCTTCAGGGTAAAGTCACTTGATCCCAGGCAGCATCCTGGTGAATATCTTCTATGCCTCTCGTGTAACACATCCTTCCCTATAGTGCTCTGCCTGTGGCCTCATTAAAGTTCTGAACAGCTCCATCGTAAGCTCCCTGCTCTCAATCTATGCCAGGATTGATGAAATCAAGTAGCCCATGTGCCTTCTTAATTACCCTATTAACCTATTCCTGATGCCTTCAAGGATCTGTGGAGAAGTAACCCAAGGTGCCACTTACTCAGAACATTCCCTTGTCTTCCAAAATACATTACCTCACACTTGTGACATGGTAGCTCAGCGGTTAGCACTGCTGCCATAAAGTGCCAGGGACCCAGGTTCAATTCCAACCCTTGAGCGACTGTGTGGAGAATACACACATTATTCCCGCGTTTACGTGGGTTTCATCCAGGTGCCTCCCGCAGTCCAAAGATGTCCATGTTAGGTAGATTAGCCATAGTAAATTGCCCATAGTGTCCAGGAATGCGCAGGCTAGGTGGATTAGCCTGGGGAAATGCAGGGATAGGGTGGGTCTGGGTGGAATGCTCTTTGGGGAATCAGTGTGGACTTGATGGATTGAAATTGTCTGTTTCCACATTGTAGGGATTCTATGATTATTAACAGGGCTACATTCTTTCCATCCTACCAACCTTATTCCACAATTTCAAATCCAATTTCCTTTGACAAAAAGGCACCATTCTAAGAATTAATATTCCACTAGACAGGGGCCTTTTGTAAGTGGAACAGTTATGAATGTCTCTTGCACACCAGAGGAAGCATTCAGCAAAAGCAAGGTTGAGGAGACATCTTTACATCAGCAAAACCAATTCAAATGGATCTCATGAACAAAGACTGTGGAACTATTTTTCTAGTTTTACTTCTGCTCATGCATCTTTCCCCATCAGTGCATGTTGAAGTGCTGAGTTTTAATTTGCAGTGTTTACTTACTTTAATTGTCATTTATGTTGTTATGAAGGTGTAGAGACATTCTATACCTTAGAGAGAGGAAGCTAAAAGGACTGACTGAAAGCAAAGTGTCCTGAAGGAGATAAAAATATAACACTTGGTCAAAACAAATAGCTGGAATTGTGTTGCTATGGAATAAAAATCAAGTTTGGCCAGTTTAAATTATACCCTAAGATACCAAAATCCAATTAAATTTGAAATAATGTTTTTGATTACATCAAAACCTTTTGAAATGATCCGATGTTTTGGGGCATAAAACCGGACATTTTGAATACTTGGGGGAGAACTACAGAGAACTGCCAAGCACCAACAAGTATAGACTGCTAGATGAATAGCTCTCTGAAGGGTACCTGTTCATATGAAAGACTTGCGAATACTGAAATGACAACAGAGGAAAACCTGCAGAGGAAGATACAAAGTAGATTTGGCTGGTTTTGAAACATTTTATGTAAACCTTAAACGGGATTTTTAAATTGGGCCAGTCTTGTGGAGTGGGAGGTAAAAGACAGGTTTGAGAAAGGAATTATAAACAGTTGTTTAATGTTCTCTTTTGGACTTAAAGAATAAAACTGTTAATTTTTACTTTAATTAGTGACCACTGGGATGGTTCTTGGTCTCTCGAAATTTAACAATTACAGTGCGAGGTAAGCTTCTGCGTGTCGGGTTTAAATTAGCACAGGGGTTTACCCTGCGTCATAACAATCTTGTTAAGTACAGAAACCTAGTCTGGTGTTTTTGATCAATCTAGGTCTAAAATCAGCTATCAGTGCTCTTGCATGTTTCTTTTTAAAAAATCTTCAATTGAGAGGGAAGTCTGGGAATAGAACAGCTTGATTTCTGGTGCCCTAGTAAGTCATGACATAGTCCAGTTTATATAATGAGGCCAGGCTTTATTGAAAATGATTGAATTTATGGCTCAAGGCCATTAATTGAGTTTAAAATAAGACTAATGCTAAAATCCAATGACTTGAAATCACAGTCCAAGATGGCCAAATATTTGCATCATTACCTTATGAAACCTCTGAAATGGAGGCAGTCCAAACGCAAAGCCTCGCCAGCAAAAGTGCCTTAATGGAGCATCAATGGGGACCATCTTCTTCTCCATTAGCAAAGCATTCAGAAAGACTTGTTTAAAAATTCACTCGTGAGTGTGTATATTTGTGTGCACGTGTGTATACGTATGTGTGCACAGGTCAGTAATTGGGCCAATTTTGATTTTATGTTACCCTCGAGACATGACTTCTTGAATCAGCGCAATCCATCTGCTGCAGATAGACATACATATTATCAGGGAGGGAGTTTCATGATTTTGACCCAGCAACATTAAAGGAACGGAGATCTATTTTCACATCAGGGTGGTGAGAGGCATGGAGGGAAACTTACAGCTAGTGTTTTTATGAATTTGCTGACCTTCTTCTCTATGCAAGTTGTTGTGGGTTTGGAAAGGTGATGTTTAAGGATCTTTGGCGAATTTCTGCAGTACATCTTCTGATCGTACACACTGTTGATACTAAGCGTCAGAGGTGGAAGGAATGAATGGTTGTGGAGGTGGTTGCTTTGTCCTGGTTAGTATCAAGCTTCTTTGAGTGTTGTTGGTGCTGCACTCATCCAGGAAAATGAGGAATATGCCATTATACGTCGGTCTTTTGCCTTGTAGGCAGTCTTGGGGAGTCAGAAGGTAAATTACTTGCTGCAGCACTCAAGTCTCTGACCTGCTCTTGTAACCATTGTCTTTATATGGTACACTGGAATCCAATGTACAACCATTATGTTTGGGTTAACTGTTCAGCTAGAGAGGTGGTCAGGTAACAAGCGAGCTAGCACTATGTTAAGTATAGTACCAACATAAGCCTATGAAACACTGAAAAGAGACAGATCTTAGATGGGAACACTCTCCATTCCCTGAATCCAACTTAGAAATTTTTAACCCTACCCGTTGATTTTGATCATTTACAATAACTCAACCCAGTGGCTCCTGACTCGCAGGAAAATCAATATCCTACGTACGTCTTTAAACTCAATGTCAATCCCCGAGGACCATCAGGAAGGAATGATGTTACGCTTGAAACATCAACATTCCTGCTCCTCAGATGCCTGACTGGTTGTGCTTTTCCAGCACCACACGTTTTGACCCTGAGTACCAGCAAGCTAGTCCAAAGTAGAAACATTTAACTCTGGACTTCATTTTATCTATCCTTCACTGTAAGATGCATAGGGGTGAACCAAGCATGTAGCCATGCCAAATTTGGAGCATTTCTATTATTTAGACTTGGATGAGGTAAAGTACAATAAACACTATTCTCTTTTTAAACAAAAGGAAATCTGTCTGTTTAACAATTAGCCACTTAGTAAGCTGACAAATGCATTCTTTTAAAAAAGCTGCAGCACTCAAACAGCAAATTGGACAAAAGGAGGACCATTCTAACTCTTCTCACCCAATCTTAAATAAAACTGAACATTTCCAAAGGTAAAGGACTAAGTGAAAAAACTGCAAGATATTGAATAGATGGGATTTTCTGGATTAGTGTTTTATCGAGTAACAAAGTCAACAGTTTAATGTGGGCTGCTAGGAAAATCATGACTTAAAGAAACTTCAAAAAGATAGGAAATCATAATTATTGCCTCAATTATTGGAAAACCTTGTTCTGAACAAGGCAAGAGGGGCCTTCTGCTAATAGTTGCCTAGTACCCCTTTCTGTACTTGTAAGGAAGTACAAGTACTCGTGTACTTGAGTTGTAAGGAAGCCACACCAGATATGACAAGCCTTTCACTTCTCAGTAAAATTCCTGGCAACTATTTAGAAGTTTCCTAATATCAGTATTTCTGACTATCTTAGTTTTTTTTAGATTAGATTACTTACAGTGTGGAAACAGGCCCTTCGGCCCAACAAGTCCACACCGCCCCGCCGAAGCGTAACCCACCCATACCCCTACATCTACATCTACCTCTTACCTAACACTACGGGCAATTTAGCATGGCCAATTCACCTGACCTGCACATCTTTGGACTGTGGGAGGAAACCGGAGCACCCGGAGGAAACCCACGCAGACACGGGGAGAATGTGCAAACTCCACAGTCAGTCACCTGAGGCGGTAAATGAACCCGGGTCTCTGGCGCTGTGAGGCAGCAGTGCTAACCACTGTGCCACCGCTTGTGAATAGCTTATGAGCAGCCACTTACCAACAATTGAATCAATCTGGTTTCCAATGTAAACACGTGGTATGATCATGTGGAGTTAGGGGAATATATTAGTTTGGATAGCAGATGATCTAACCATGACAAATCAGAGATAATGGGTCTTTTTCTGGGTCAGCAAAACTAAACTAATGGGTGCCACAAACTTTGATCATTGGGCCCCAACTGTTTATAACTGGTATTCATGACTTGGATGCAGGGATAGGAGGTAGTTTGCAGACAAGACTACAACAGGTAGGAAAGCAAGTTGCAATGAAGAATTTAAAAAATTCTAAGTGGGCATGAATAGGTTAGGGCCTAAATATGGCAGATGGAGTTCAATGTGGCCAAGCAAGAGGTTATCCATTTTGGTCAGAAGAACAGAAAGACAAATGATCTAAAATGGAGAGAAACTTCAGAATGATTCAGTGCAGCAAGATCTAGATGTCCCCTTGCACCCATTGCAGAATACAGATACAGCAGCTAAAGGCAGCAAATGGAATTTTGGCATTTATAGCAAAAGGAATAGAGAGTATAAAAGCAGTGAAGTGTTGCAGCACAGTGTAAGACATTAGTGAGGGTGAGTTGCATTGGAGGCAGTTCAGAGGAGGTTCACCAGATTGATTACAGGGATGAGGGGCTTGTCTTCCAAAGAGAGATTGAGCAGTTTAGGCCTGTTCTCGAGTTCAGGATAATGGGAGATCTAATTGAAGTATAACATGATAAAAAGGACGGACAAAGTAGATGCTTTTCCTTGTGGGGCAATCTAGAATAAACGTGCATGATGTTAGGATAAGGAATAGCAGATTTAAAGCACACGAGGAGGAATTACTTCTCGCAAAGCATCAAGAAACTATAGAACACACGACCCTAGAATGCAGTAGATGCTGTCATATTGAGTAAAGTTGAGAAGATGGACAGAATTTTAATTAGTAAATCTGTTTAAGGGTACAGAGAGCAGGCAGCAAAGTCAAGACTGGGCCACAATGATCGATTGGCCATGATCATAATGAATGGAGAAGCAGGCTTAAGGAGCTGAATTGCCTATTTCTGCTGCAAACTTTGCATGTTCCTTTGTAAACTGAAGATCCTCTTATCAACCTACAGTTGTCCCCAATGCATTTTCATTGAAGGAAATGCGGTTTACAAGTCTTTGCATTCCGTCCTTCGTTTTTGGCACAAAGGTGCATTTTCCTTTTCTGAAGGACATCTCTGTGGAGATTTGTTTTAAAACAATGTCGTACTGAGCTGTATTTGGGTTCAAGGGATATAGTTCTAATTCTGGATTTATAGGTTAGATGCCAATCAATGTTTGCGACCTGTTTTAAGAATGAAGTGTGTAATAAACAGATTTTTAAAAATGCATTGAAGCAGCCTGATTAATGTCTCTTATTCTGCATAGCAGTACCAAGAGAAACAATTAGCCATTTTGTGATTCACTTAACACTTTTTCTCATGTTGTAATTGGTGAAATAGAGTCAGAGAGATGTACAGCATGGAAACAGGCCTTTGGTCTAACCCGTCCATGCCGACCAGATATCCCAACCCAATATTGGAGATTACCAGCACATTCCTTCCATCACAGCTGCAACACAACATGGAGAGGTTACTGCAAAATTAAATGCTTCTTCCAGAGAGAATACAGATATAAGGGAGGATACATCTCCACCAGTGAAAAACAGCTATTGCTAAGTATACCACTTTGGGAAACATGCTTCCCAGAGTTCAAAGAAAGTGAAATATAAACCAGAATATGTATTGTCCCAGGGGCATGTTGTTTTCCAACAGCCAGTTAAAAGAATATTATTCCAAAGACTAACGGGAGTGTATTATTATTGACAGTGAAAAATTACAGGATTCTATCTCCTGAATCCTGACCCCATTCTCTTCCTGTCACAAAGACTCTCTTGCTACGTCTCAAGTAACCATCCAACTTCCACCCTTCACGGTATTTAACTTCAAATAATTCAATTAACAGTACACTATTCAGAACAGCCTTCTGGGCCTTGAACAACATTTACTCAGTTACTGTGCCACTGTTTCAAAATAAGGGTTCATCCATTTCTGCCAGAGTTAAGGAGTTTTCCCACCCTCAGAAAACCATAGGTTTTTGGAAGTATTCCTCAAAAAAAATAATGGTTGGGAGGTGATGGCGTTGGACTAGTGTGGACAAAGTTAAAAATCACAACACCAGATTATAGCCCAACAGGACTATTTGGAAGCATTAGCCTTTGAAAACTGCTCCTTCATTACATGGTTGTGGAGGATCATAAGGCACAGGATTTATAGCAAAAGTGTTAATGTCATGGAGCTATAATGATACATTAATCTAAATTTAAGTCTTTCGTCTTTTACAGTGGGGTATGCTAGTTTTAGTTCTTCAACATGTAAACCCCAGAACTCCTTTTCAATTACATTCTCAAGATAGCTTTAGCTTTTCTAGCAATCAGTGCCATCTCAGCTCAGACAATGCTTTCAAGGTGTGAGGTTTAAGTCTGTGTCCCAATGTTGATTAGAAAGACAATCAGACCAAAGTGGGACTTGCAGATTTTTACATGGATTTAAGCAGTTTTTGAGCAAAATAAAATGTATTTCTGCAAATACAAATTCATCCTATAAACTGGTGCGTGTACACACGTAGGAGAGACAGAGCGATTATGTGCATGTGAGTATGTGCGTGTCCGATTCAACATTGGGACACAGACTTTAACCTTACAGCTTGAAAGCATTGTCTGAGCTGGGATGGCATTTATTGCTAGAAAAGCTAAAACTATCTTAAGAAAGTAACTTAAAAGGAGCTATGGGAATTACATATTAAAGAACTGAAACTAGCACAGCCCACTCTAAAAGATGAAAGACTTAATCTAAATTTGTTCAATGTATCATTACAGCTCCAGGACACTGAAAACCTTTTGCTTTAAATTCTGTGTCTTATGATCCTATACTCCACAACTACCCGACGAAGGAGCAGTGCTTTGAAAGCTAGTGTTTCCAAATAAACCTGTTGGACAATAGCCTGGTGTTGTGACTTTTAACTTTGTCAAAAAATGGTGAAGAACAGAGTTCTTGAATATTGTTAAGGTAAAGTAGATAGATCCTGGAATAGGCAAGGTGGTGAAAGGTTAAATCAGGGAAGGTCAGATATGGAGAAAAATGATCACAATCTTACTGAAGGGTGGAACAAGCCCACTCCTGCACCTACTTAACATGTTTGTATATGTTCCTACCTTGCCATCAGAAGATAAAACTACCAGTTCTTCACTCCAGCTATAAAAGGAAAAGGAAAAGGCCACTTTATAAAATTATGAAATTACTAACAAAGTTGTGGACATATTCCACAGAGCAACTATCCCATGTAGATTCCTTGTTAGTTATTTTAGGAGTTTAATCCTTTGTAACTTTTGTCAATTCACCTTCTGACTCATTATTGAAGCTTAAGTGTGGCCAACCATGATAACATGGCTTTATTTTATGACTAGTAATGATAACTAGGAATAAAGGAGTAATTTCTTCTGTTGTTTATATGAATCCTGGTGGGAGGTTGGCAGTGTAAATGTGAATGTAATCTGATCTGGTTGATACAAGACAGGACATTCACTCCTAGTGATAGACTGGGTGGTAAAAATAGACAGGTCTTTGATTACAAGTTAAAATGAAGGGTTAAGGGTTTGTCTGGTGCTGTTGATAAACATTCTTGTCAGTGTGCATATGCCATTGTTCTTTCAGAAGAAAAAGAAAGCAAGGGACCAAACAAGTAACTAAGTGGGGAAGACAGCAAGAGATTTGAGAACAAAGTAATCAATTAAAAGATGAAGGGGGTCAAGACAAGGGACACTTGAAGCACTCGACTGCTACAAAAGACCACACCTGTAACATCCAATCTCTCAACGGAAATAGGAAGGCGATGAACAAAGAATAGGCAGAAATGTCTGCTCTATAGTTTTAAAAAGAAATCTGGTAAATCCCCCACTTCAGTTTGTATGGTATCCACTGAAAAAACAAAAAGAGAACATTTGCAATTCACAAAAATCAGCATGAGATCTTGGGAACATTACAAACTGCCGACTGGAACAATGATTTATATGCATCCCAGCAACCAGATCAGTGGAATTAGGCACCATTTCAGTAAAGTTCAGTCACACAACCACAGCAAATCGCTTTCACGCACATCAAGAATAAATCCTCAACACTTATTTTACAAACAAGATGAGGCTGTTTTAGATTTGAACTGAGCGCAGAGACATGTCTGAAGTAAAAAGTCTTATTTCAGAAGATAACAAATGGAAAATACATTCCTAAAATGAACTTGAAAATGGTCTGTTTAAGTAATTACTACAAAACTAATCATTGATCAATATGAAGTTACATGGAGAGAAAAAAAAACAGATCAGAAATGGAATCATGGCCAAAATTTCACATTTTTCAGTTTGTTCCCCTCAGTCATTCAATTCACTTAAATCTGTTTCACAGCCCAGGAAAATTCTTCATTTAGAAAGCACCTTCACGAATCTATTCGCATGAGATGAGATAACAATGTACTTCTGAACAAAGGTTACATATATTTTGAAATAGCTTGGCATCTGGAGCTCAAGAGCACCAAGAAATATAAATGGTTCATATTTTCCCCAACTATGCTGGGTATTTGGATTAGATTAATTAGAGTTTTAATTGTAGAATTACTGCACAAGCATTTTAAAATCTTGAGACAGGTAGTTTTAAGCAAAGATCAATCGCCAGTTACCACTGCAAGTTACCAACACAACATTCATCACACAGGATAATCAAAACAAACATGAAATAGCAATAAATCAGCTTGAATTTTTCACGACATGTTTACCTTTTAGCAATGCACCCTTTCTTTTCTTCATTGAGACACGAATCCTCCACTTGTAAGCAATGGCGTTTACTCGAGAATATTTTCTCTAGGAGGAGGGGGCAATAGAAAGTATCAACTTTTCAGGCTTCATTCATAACAAATATGCAAAACCAAGCAAGTTTTAGAAGAACAGCTTACATCTGTCCATATGTTACAATAGCTTCCTTTTAAAGTGAATTATATTGAAGGTAGTGATGAGGAGCAGCGTAAAGAATATAGAAATTATTATTTAAATAAAAATATACAGGAAAATTGGTAACTATAATGCCTCAGGAATTATAATCAGTATTTTTCTGCATCTATTCTAGTTTCAGGTTAAATGCAGTCACTGACTATTTATGTACATGTAATTTCCTCAGTATTTCATGCATAGAAATGCAATTTGTCATTTCTGACAGGGTGGAATTATTTTCCAAGTTGAACTTAAAAGAAATATTAAAGTCATTCACATAATTGGCTTCAAGTAATGGTGTATCAACTGAACAAATTAAGGAAGCCAGTTACTTTTGCTGAAATAATGCAAGGCCATGGTTGTTGCATAGGGTCACACTTTAATTAGAGAAGCAAGAAGCTCTCAAGTCTACATCCCAAAGACAGCAAGGGGAAATTACTCAATTGTATATTAAAAAGCAAATACTTAGGAGATGTTACACAAGTACATAACATTTTATATTAAAGTTTCACAGAGGAAATTACTTTTGATTTATTTTGTAGATAAAAGATCTCACAGGACTATGATAAGATCAAACGAGCACTGTAATTATGATAAAGAGCTATTGAAAGACTTCACAACCAACAGGAATGTGTATCCAAAGCCAAAATTAGGCCAACAGGTTATTTCTCAAAAAAATCAAAGCAAGAAAATTCAATTCATTTAATATTCAATAATTAAAAATTTAGACTTGGGGACATAAAAAGAATCAAGACTTTGTTCCCCTGACCATGACTCCCAGGACATGTGTAGGTGGCACAGGAGGGTAGTGCCACACTGTGGTGTTTCTCAGTGTTAATATGCCAGACAAAAGTCTTACTCTGGACCTTGTTATCTAGAACAGTCGATACCTGGGCGAGGTATCTGAATCACAGCAACAGGCAATGCCGCGAAGGGCAACAGTGCCAAAACCAAGGGGGCAGTGAAAAAGCTGCAGATCATCACTTCCTGCTCTTTGCCCATGGGCACACTTGATGGAGTCTTTCCACAGGCAGTGAGCACATCAGGGACTGAAGTGCATCACCATCACTAGGTCTATGGCAACATGGGGGAGGCGATGGCCTATTAGTTTTATCGCTGGTCTGTTAATCCAGATATGCAGATAATATTTTGGCAATCCCAGTTCAAATCCCACCATGGCAGATAGTGGAATTTGAATTCAGTAAAAATCTAGGATTAGAAGTTTATGACGACCATGAATCCATGCCAACTGTTTGAAAAACCCATCTGGTTCACTGATTTCCTTTAGGAAGAAAGCTGCCATCCTCACCTAGTCTGGCTTACATGTGGCTCTGGACCCACAGCAAAGTGGTTGACACTTAACTTCCCTCTGGGCAATTAGGGATGGGCAATAAATTTTGCTTAGCCAGCAATTCCCTCACGCTGTGAATGAATGAATAAATAAATAAAAGAAGAAAAACATTTACCAGAATGGTCCAGCCAATCAAGAATGGGACTATTTATGGATAACAGGAAAAGCCACAGAAATATTCAAACACTGCTTAAAACATTCACATTATAAACAAGCAGCAAGATCAATGGATGGGCAAAGTGAAAAACTGTAAGCTCCTTTGGTGGATCAGACTTAAGTGATCATGTACTAGCAACAAAACCTTTGATCCTGGGAGTCAGAGGTCATGTAGCAACATTCCAGAGACAGATTGGAGGGTGGACAGAAGCAACAGCTTGATCAGGACTATGGTAATCTAGACTTGGAAGTTGGGGCCTGCTACAATCAGGGCAGCTCAAAGTACTTCACAGCTGATAAATTATTCAAATTTAGCACATCATGCAAGCTAATCTGGTGGCCAGTTTTGGGCATAGCAAAATCCCACAGAAGTATTCTCCCAATTACATTGAGTATGCGAAAAGCAACTTCACAAATAGGAGTGACCAATCCCTCAAGCTACCTTTGCCATTTAAGAACATAGACCATTTTCAACATCAACTCTACTTTTCATAACTAACTCTACATCCCTCAATTCCAACTGTCTCGACAAAGCCTGGTGGACCTTGAACTACAATACACTTTTGACCAAGCAACCACAGCCTAATTCCAATGACCAATGAGCCTCTGATTAAAGGCCATAAGGCCCTTAGAGTTTCACTCACCTTAAAAAGACTTTCCAGCAAGTCATCCACAGGAAGGCTACCAAGTATTTACTTGATTTGGAGGAGCCGATGTTGGACTGGAGTGAATAGTCCAACAAGTTTATTTAGAGGGAAGTATTTAGTTGCTTGTTTTTGCAAACAAAACAAGCAAGTGGCACCTTGTCAAATAGAAATCCATTGCCTTCAATTTCTATGAAAGCATATTACGCATGTCTCTGAAGAAACCTGACTGAGTCATAGATGCACAGCACGGAAACAGTCCCTTTGGTCCAACCCATCCATGCCGACCAGATAACCCAACCCAATCTAGTCCCACCTGCCAGCATCTGGTCCATATCCCTCCAAACCCTTCCTATTCATATACCCATCCAAATGCCTCTTCAATGTTGCAATTCTACCAGCCTCCACCACATCCTCTGGTAGCTCATTCCATACACATACCACCCTCTGTGAAAAAGTTCCACCTTGGGTCTCTTTAATATCTTTCCCCCCTCACCCTAAAGCAATGCCCTCTAGTTCTGGACTCGCCCACCCCAGGGAAGAGACTTTATCTATTTATCCGCCCTCATTATTTTATAAACATCTATATGGTCACGCTTCAGCCTCCGACACTCTAGGGAAAACAGCCCTAGCCTATTCAATCTCTGCCTATAGCTCAAATCCTCCAGCCCTGGCCTAACCAATGATTTGCAACATGACTTCCAAACTCCTGTACTCAATACTCTGACCAATAAAGGAAAGCATACCAAACGCCTTCTTCACTATCCTATCTACCGGTGACTCCACTTTCAAGGAGCTATGAACCTGCACTCCAAGGTCTCTTTGTTCAGCAACACACCCTAGGACCTTACCATTAAGTGTATAAGTCCTGCTAAGATTTGTTTTCCCAAAATGCAGCATCTCGCATTTATCTGAATTAAACTCCATCTGCCACTTCTCAACCCATTAGCCCATCTGATCCAGATCCCATTCTAATGTGAGGTAACCCTCTTTGCTGTCCACGACACCTCCAATTTTGGGGTCATCAAACTTACTAACTATATCTCTTATGCTCACATACAAATCACTAGCCTGCACCGGATTTGCAACATGATAGGTCAACACTGCTAAAATGGAACTTCTTATCCACGCAGTAAAAGACGGCAAAACCACTGCACCTGTGAGCAACTTCAGGGGCATCAATCAGACCACAATAAAAATGTCACTGCTCAACATGTCAGAATTGTTCATTTCATTTGGGATTTTTCAATCCACTGTTCAAGCATGAAAAATATAGGCATAGATTGTAAGGAGGATGGTCAGGAAGTCATTCTTCATCTTCTCTGACAATAATCAAGGCAGCGATAGCAGATTTTTAAACACAGCAACATAATAAATTCATGACTTCAATCCAAAGAACTCAAGTTCAAAGACGCAGATTTCAGATCTTGCTATGGTCTTAGTGCCACAAAATAGACATTTATAAAGACACTATTCTGGTTATGGCTGTACATTGATAGAATATGTTTTCAGAATACACGAGGAATACAATAGAATTATGCAATCTCAAGCCCCTATAAGACCTGAGTAAATCACTATTATGAGGAGAAAGTGAGGACTGCAGATGCTGGAGATCAGAGCTGAAAATGTGTTGCTGGAAAAGCGCAGGTCAGGCAACATCCAAGGAGCAGCGGAATCGACGTTTTGGGCATGAGCCCTTCTTCAGTAAATCACTATTATAGCTTTTACTAATTTCAAAAGGATCTCAATTCAAATGTCTAATGAGACCTTTGTGAAGAAAAGCATGTGGTTTACAGAAATGAATCCAGGATGACTCCATGATACATACCTCCAAGATCATTGGGAAAAAATTTGAGATACTCATCCTTCTCGATACCTTAGACTGAATTTTTAAAACTTCATGCTCATGACTAAAGAGTCACTCATGAGGTGGTATTATTGCCCATTCCCAGTATTGCTAATAGGTACTGGTGATTCTAATTGAATTGGTGCTGTTCCACATACTTTGGAGTTGTTTGTTCGATAACTTTAGAATTCAACCAAGAGAGTCAAGTAAACTGTGCTAATATGTGATTAGAGCTACAGACATGACAGTGCATGACAACAGATTTCCGTCTCCAAGCCAATGAACTATTTAAGCATTCACAATAAGCCAATATGCAAAATACTTTGCGATAGCATCTTTATTAGTCCTAATTGGTGTATTTTTAAAATATTAACAAAATTTGAATTTTCCATCTCTCAAGGCAGGATTTTAATCCTGTTCTTTGAATTCTTCCTGGTTTACTAACCCAGTAACAGTTCTGTTTTGGATGTCAAAGGCGAGCATAAAGTCCATGCTCAAATTAAATATTAAATATTTTGAAACTTTCTATGGCAGATTTGGTGTAGACAGTTGTCATTTTCTCTCCTCACCCCCATTACCAGAATTACATTTTCAGTTATTTCCAGAATTGCCAAGCTAATCTTTCCTTTCCTTCTGACTGTTACCTCTCACATCAAAAAACTTCACAAAATGTTTCAAATTTTTAGTCAAAGTTAAAGTATTCTACAACTAGGTATTCTCTTTTACCGGATTATGCTACAGAAAGTTGATTTAACATTTTGTTTCATGAAGGGATAACTTATTTGGAAAAAAAAACGCAGGCTTGTGGTACACAAGTTGGCACATGAAAAATGGTGCTTTCTACTAAATCATGCAATGATATCATTAGGCAGGCCGGTTTGAAGACCGATACGTGGTGTTAAGTGAACAGAATTCTAGCATTGGGTAAAAACAACCAGACATATGGTGCACCAATGCTGCGCTAGGTCATAACACAGCATGGGAAGAGCCCTGAAAAAAGACAGTGACTTCTCAGAATGTTCAGTAGCATGTATAAAGCCTAGAAACAGGGAAGATGGTAAACTACATGAAGGGAAATTGAAGTAGCTGAAAAATAAAACTGGTATATTTACTGCTACATTTCACCTGCACTCTCTTCTCGTCAATACTTGACACTGTTGTTTAATAAGACAGAATCAGACTATTGACTGGCCAAAATACTTGACCCATTTGAATGAGAATCATGAAGACAACATCAACTGGACGAAGCGAACAAACATTCTGTGCTCAAGTTCCAAAAACGTAGCCAACAAAAGATTTCAATCAAATGTACTTATCCCGTACCCCCACACCCTGTCTTCTGATAAGAATCTTATGAACCATCAAGAATCTTATGAAATATCAAGATCAGGATTTACTGCAAAGAAAAACAATATGAAAATGTCTCTAGTGTGAAAGACACTTATCTGAAACTGCATCCTGCATCGACCTGAAATCCTTTGTTCACTATCAGCTCACCATCTGTCTGATATATCAAGAACGCTATAAACAAGGGGAGATCATGCTCACAGCCTTTTCAAACGAGAATGGAAAATTATGAAGGACATGCAAAACTTACATCAATCACTGCATTTATAACTTGGTCTGAAAGCACGAAACATTTTATTTTCTGAATGCATAGACCTGCTGAAAGTGGATTTCATTAGATCAATGATAGTGTTAAGCCGAGAAACTACCTGAGATAAAAACAATTTTATCTTCCAATTTCTTTTCTGCCGAGACAATTTTCTCCTATACTTTCAACATTAATTCCTTGGTGGTGTACTATCCTGATCTAGATAACCTGCCTTGCCTCATCCAAAAGCTTCTAATTTCAACTGCTGTACTGTGAAAAGCACAATTACTTTCAAACAATTTCAATAGGCAGAAAACAACCAACACAGGCACATTGATCACACTTCCTTCTCCAAATAATTGATTCCTTGACTGAGTGTCAGGGAATGATAGAGCAAGCTCAAGGTACTGAATGACCTACACTGATGACTATTCTTATGGCCTTGTGGTCAATTCAATTTTACTGATTTGTAATTTGGTATAATTTTGGACACACTACCTTTGAAGAATAATTAACAAATGGGAGGAAGAGTGGAGAGAACAGTGAGCATGATTATGACACTGAACTAGTTTTCAGTAGGTGCAATATGAGGGAGATTTGAATCAATTATTCGTTTAAATGAGGTACACAACTGTTAACTAAACTAGAAGTCAAGTACACAATTCACTAGCTTCAGATAAAACTTCTGCTGTGCAGAAATGTCTTCCTTGCGAACAGTACACGACAACCAACATAAAAATATTTGCAGTCTGTCGTTATCCCTTCAGGAAGGTAATGCTGTTATAACAGATCAGGTTCACTTCACTATCTGCCCAGTTTATACTTCTATCCACAAGTGCAAGGAATTCAAGAAACACTTACCAGAAAGGTTCTGTTGTCTAAACAGGAAAACAGATGAATTTAAGAAAAAAAAATCAGTGACAACTCAAGTCATCTGAATAGTAAAAACCAAGAGAACTGTGTATGCTGTAAATCGGAAACAAAAATATAAATTTCTCTAAAAGCTCTGAAGGTATGACAGCATTTGTAGAGAGAAATCAGAGTTAACATTTTGGGTCAAGTGACCCTTCCTCAAATGCTGCCAGACATGCTTAGCCTTTCACTTGAATAGTAGTTTTGCTTAGACACAAGTGTGGTTCATGCTCTAAACCATATGTGCACATTATGCAGCACTTATCTCTCCCCTGTAAAGCAGCAATTCCTCCACGTATCTTTAGTTTGTCTGACTTGATATATTTTTTTCAAAACTATTCCCCATTTTTAGCAGTTCCTGTAATTTAGTCCAATGTCCTACAAATCAGTCCTCTTCAAGCATATATGCAAAGAAAGTTTTGATGGAATCTGATACTGCTATCCTTTCAGGTCATAAAACAAAGAAAATTTACAGTCCAGGAACAGGCCCGGAGCCGATCCAAATGTACTGTCTAAATCTGTCGGTCAATTCCTAAGCATTTGTCTCCCTCTGCTCCCCACCTATACATGCATCTGTCCAAACGCATCTGAAGTGCATCTACCGTGCCTGCCTCTACCATCTCTGCTGGCAACACATTCCAAACACCCACCACCCTCTGTGTGAAGTACTTGCTGAGTGTATCCCTCTTAAACTTTCGACCTCTCACCTTGAAAGCATGACCTCTCATTATTGAATCCTTCACCCTGGGAAAAAACTCGTCTCTATCCACCCTGTCTATACCCTTCACGATTTTGTAAACCTCAATCAGGTCCCCCCTCAATCTCCTTTTTTCTAGTGAAAATAAACCTAACCTACTCAACCTCTCTTTATAGCTAGCACCTTCCATAATAGGCAACATCCTCATAAACCTCCTCTGTACCCTCTCCAAAGAATCCACATCCTTTTGGTAATGTGGCGACCAGAATTGTACACAGTATCCAGTATCCCAAATGCGGCCAGACCATGTTTTCCAAATCTTGGCATCATGGTTGGGGGGGGGGAAAGAGGAAAAATAAAAGAGCCTGACATTCCCTCTCACACTTCTGCAAACATTTTAGATCTGTGTTTTGGAGTTACTAATGTTTTCCCCAAGAAAGTAGTTTCTCCCCAAATACTGTACCAATGCACTGCAGCAACACAAAGCTTCTGCAACAGTGACTTCCAAATGCATTATCTCCACCAGTTCCTGAACAGCATCACAATGCAGTAATATATTAACTGATGTAGAACTGATACAACTGGTAGAACAGACAGCAAGGAAATACTAACGGCGGAATTTAAAAAAAAAAGGGGATTTTAATGTTCACACATGAAATAGTTTAGCTTCACAAAAGTTATAAACTCATTTTTATGAAGACAAGTTCCATGAGTTATGTGCAACACACCTTGTAAATTGAACTGACTTGCTGAATGACTATATGTAAAAGTAGAACCAGCAAAATTAGCAAAACTCATGATCAAAAAACATTTGGATTCAAAGGCATCAAGATTTGCCAGTCTTGCAACTTATTAACTAACTTATTGAAATTCCATGAAATCCACCTCAAACAATTTGCATCTTGTTAAGCTACAGCTGATTAACTGGCGACAGTCATACACATGCAGAAATTTGTAACCACTTGCTGTTCAAAACAATAGCCATTTTGGTTGGTTACAACTACATGCAGGAAAATATTAATATTGTAATTTATCTCACTTCCTTGGGGAAATTAGAGATAGGCAATAAATGCTGACCTAGCCAGCAAATCCCACGACCTGCCAAGAGATTAAAATACTGCAATATTAGCAATCTACTGAATTTTTTCTAGATTGGCAGCAAATTTAAGATAGAATTAGGAGACCTACTGAAAGCATTGTTGAATAAACAAAAAAAGGTGATGCAAATTCAAACATTTCAGAGCAGAAATAGAAAACAAGAGGTGGTGATTTGGCCTGACAAGCCTACGTTTCAATTGATCATGATTGATCATCCAACTCACTATCCAGATCCTGCTTTAGAACACAGAACATTACAGTGCAATACCGGCCCTCGATGGTTTCACAGATTGGTGCAACAATCTAAAGCCTGTCTAACCTGCACTATTCCATTTTCACCCATAGGTTTATCCAATGACCATTTAAATGCCCTTAAAGTTGGCGAGTCCACTGTCGCAGGCAGTGCGTTCCACACCCCTACTACTTTGAGTAAAGGATATCTGTCCTATATCTTTCACTCCTCAATTTGAAGCAGTGTCCCCTCGTGCTAGCCATCACCATCCAGGGAAATAGGGTGCACAGGGAGAGCCTATCTAATCCTCTGATCATCTTGTGTGTCTATTAAGTCACCTCTCAACCTTTCCTCCAAAGACCTTACCTCCACAACAGGCAACATCCTAGTAAGTCTCCTCTGAACCCTTTCCAAAGCCTCCACATCATTCGTATAATGCGGTGAGCTATAATGCAATACACCAAGGGTGGCCGTACCAGAGTTTTGTGCAGCTGCAGCATGACCGCATGGCTCTGAAACTCAATCCCTCTACCAATAAAAGTTAACACACCATGTGCATTCTCAACAACCCTATCAACCTGGATGGCAAATTCCAGGGATCTACATACATGAACACAGGTCTCTCTGCTCATCTACACTACCAAGAATCTTACCATTAGCCCAGTACACTCTATTCCTGTTGCTCCTTCCAAAGTGAATCACGACACACTTTTCCGCATTAAACTCCATTTGCCCCTCAGTCCAGCTCTGCAGCTTACCTGTATCACTTTGTAACCTACAATACCCTTCAGCACTATCCACAACTCAACCCACCTTAGTGTTATCTGTAAATTTACTAACCCATCCTTTTCCCCCTCATCCAGGTCATTTATAAGAATGACAAACAGCAGTGGCCCCAAAACAGAACCTTGCACTAGTAACTAGTAATTTTCACGGAGTTAGAAATAGTTCTTAGGGCTATAGGGATCAAGGTTTGGCCTCAATTGCTTTTTATGGCAAGGAGTTCCACAAGCTCCCCACTCTCTAGTGAGGAACTTTATCCTCATCTCACTCCTAAATGGCCTATCCAGTGACCTGAGACTCCCCAGTCATCAGGATCATTTTTCCTGGATTTACTCCATCTAGTACTCTGGTATTTTATAGGTTTCTGAGAAACCCACCTTCACCAACCCCCCCGCCCTCCAAATTCTTCTAAAGTGCCATGAATGTAGCCCTAATCAATCCTGTTTCTTCATCTGTCTGTCCTGCCATCCCAGGAATTAATCTAATAAACCAGGATATTGCACTCCCTCCATAGCCAGAGCATCCTTGCTGCTGTATTCAAAGCCTCACGTTATGAAGGTCAACATACCATCAGTGTTCTTCATGCCTGCTACACCTGCATGCTTACTTTGAGTGATTGGTGTACTAAGACACCGAGGTCCTGTTAATTTTCCCCCCTTTCTCAATTGATCAACTTTTACTTCATAATCTACCTTCCTGCTAGAAGGTAGAGTGGCTAGCCTCACATTTATCCACATTGGACTTTACTTGCCAAGCATTTTTTGCCTGGTGACAAGGCTCCAGATGGTCATGGTCCACATCAATACCAATGACATCGGTAGAACTAGGAGAGAGGTTCTAGTGAGGAAATAAGAAAAAAGTTAGATGCTAAATTAAAAGGCATACCTGGATTACTATGTGAGACATAAGCAATTAGTATAGACTGAGTAAACACATGACTCAGACTCTGAGGAGTTCAGGGAGTTCTGGTTCATGGAACATGTAAGCCATTGAATAGCAGGAAAGAAAAGAAACAAAAAACTTAAAATGCAACTGTATGCATCATGTTGAATCCATACAGTGGACTAAACAGCACACCTTAATATAACATTAACTTTGAAAGGCAACAATAGTCTCCACAAATATTGAGGTTAAAAATCAAATTCAGCTGATGCCCATGCTCGAGAAAATGATACTTTGCCACATACTGAATTCAAATATCTTAGGAATAATATCCTAAGGCACTGGAGTTGGAGGAGGCCAATCAGCCCATTGTCTCTGCTCTGCCATTCAATGAGATCATGGCTGATCATATCTTTACTCTGCTTTCCTGTCTTTTCCCCAGGAGTTTTGATTCCCTTACTGATTCAAAGTCTCTCTCAGGCCTTTGAATAAACTAAGCAACCCAACCTCAAAAGAAGAATTGCCCGATTCTCTACCCTCAGGAGAAATTCCTTCTTAACTCTGTCCTAAATGAACAATAAGATTATGCCCTCTGGTCTTACATCGACATAGAACATAGAACATAGAACAATACAGCACAAAACAGGCCCTTCGGCCCATGATGTTGGGCCGAACATTTGTCCTAGCTTAAGCACCTATCCAATTGCTGCTTAAATGGTCACCAATGATTCTGACTCTGCCACTCCCACAGGCAGCACATTCCATGCCCCCACCACTCTCTGGGTAAAAGAACTTACCCCTGACATCCCCCCTATACCTTCCACCCTTCAGCTTAAATTTATGTTGCCTTGTAACACTCTGTTGTACCCGGGGAAAAAGTCTCTAACTGTCTACTCTATAAATTCCCCTGATCATCTTATAAATCTCTATCAAGTCACCCCTCATCCTTTGCCGTTCCAATGAGAAAAGGCACTCTCAACCTATCCTTGTACGACCTATTCTCCATTCCAGGCAACATCCTGGTAAATATCTGCACCCTCTCCAAAGCTTCCATATCTTTCCTAAAATGAGGTGACCAGAACTGCACACAGTACTCCAAATGTGGCCTTACCAAGGTCCTGGACAGCTGCAACATCACCTCACGACTCTTGAATTCAATCCCTCTGCTAATGAATGCTAATACACCATAGGCCTTCTTACAAGCTCTATCCACCTGAGTGGCAACTTTCAAAGATCTATGAACATAGACCCCAAGATCCCTCTGCTCCTCCAACTTACTAAGAACCCTACCGTTAACCCTGTATCCCGCATTCTTATTTGTTCTTCCAAAATAGACAACCTCACACTTGGCAGGGTTGAACTCCATCTGCCACTCCTCAGCACAGCTCTGCATCATATCCAAGTCCCTCTGCAGCCGACAACAGCCCTCCTCACTGTCCACGACTCCACCTATCTTTGTATCATCTGCAAATTTACTGACCCACCCTTCGACTCCCTCTTCCAAGTCATTAATAAAAATTACAAACAGCAGAGGACCCAGAACTGATGCCTGCGGAACTCCACTTGTAACTGGGCTCCATGCTGAATATTTACCATCTACCACCACTCTCTGACTTCGACCGGTTAGCCAGTTCTCTATCCAACTGGCCAAACTTCCCACTATCCCATGCCTCCTGACTTTCTGCATAATCCTACCATGAGGAACCTTATCAAATGCCTTACTAAAATCCATGTACACTACATCCACTGCTCTACCCTCATCCACATGCTTGGTCACCTCCTCGAAGAATTCAATAAGACTTGTAAGGCAAGACCCAGTCCTCACAAATCCGTGCTGGCTGTCCCTAATCAAGCAGTATCTTTCCAGATACTCATAAATCCTATCCCTGAGTACCCTTTCCATTACTTTACCTACCACCGAAGACAGACCAACTGGCCTGTAATTCCCAGGGTTATCCCTATTCCCTTTTTTGAACAGGGGCACAACATTCGCCACTCTCCAGTCCCCTGGTACCACCCCGTTGATAGTGAAGACGAAAAGATCATTGCCAACGGATCTACAATTTCCTCTCTTGCTGCCCACATAATCCTAGGATATATCCCATCAGGCCTGGGGGACTTGTCTATCCTCAAGTTTTTCAAAATGCCAACACATCTTCCTTCCTAAGAAGTACCTCTTCTCGCTTACCAGTCTGCTTCACACTCTCCTCTTCAACAATATGGTCCCTCTCATTGGTAAATACTGAAGAAAAGTATTCATTCAAGACCTCTCCTATCTCTTCCGACTCAATACAGTTTCCCACTACTGTCCTTGATCGGCCCTACCCTCGTTCTCGTCATTCTCATGTTTCTCACATACGCATAAAAGGTCTTGGGGTTATCCTTGATCCTATTCGCCAAAGATTTTTCATACCCTCTCTTAGCTCTCCTAATCCCTTTCGTCAGCTCCCTCCTGGCTATCCTGTATCCCTCCAACGCTCTGTCTGAACCTTGTTTCCTCAACCTTATGTAAGCCTCCTTCTTCCTCTTTACAAGACATTCAACCTCCCTCATCAACCAAAGTTCCCTCACACGACCATCTCTTTCCTGCCTGACAGGTACATACATATCAAGGACA
Source organism: Chiloscyllium punctatum (assembly GCF_047496795.1). Classification (NCBI taxonomy): domain Eukaryota; kingdom Metazoa; phylum Chordata; class Chondrichthyes; order Orectolobiformes; family Hemiscylliidae; genus Chiloscyllium; species Chiloscyllium punctatum. Next base: position 7,870,592 of record NC_092747.1, on the reverse strand, counting down.
CGTGGTATCTGTGCCTTGAAAACATTCCACATTTCAACGACATCCTTCCCTGACAGCCTGTGCTCCCAACTTATGCTCCTCAGATCCTGTCTTACAGCATCATATTTACGCTTTCCCCCAGTTGTAAAACCTGCCCTGTTGCACGCATCTTTCTCTCTCCATAACCAGGGTGAAAGTCACAGAATTGTGGTCACCATCACCAAAATGCGCACCCGCTAATAAGCCCATCACTTGTCCCGGTTCGTTACCAAGTACCAAATCCAATAAGGCCTTCCCTCGAGTCGGACAATCTACATACTGCGTTAGAAAAGCTTCCTGGACACACTGCACAAACACCGCCCCGTCCAATCTACTTGATCTAAAGAGATTCCAATCAATATTTGGGAAGTTGAAATCACCCATGACTACTACCCTGTGGCTTCTGCACCTTTCCAAAATCTGTTTCCCAATCTGTTTCTCCACATCTCTGCTGCTACTGGGGGGCCTATAGTAGACACCCAACAAGGTGACTGCTCCTTTCCTATTTCTGACTTCAGCCCATACTACCTCCAAAGGCAGATCCCCCTCAAACTGCCTTTCTGCAGCCGTTATACCATTTCTAATTAGCAACTCCACCCCCCTCCTTTTTTTACCATCCCCCCCCCCCAATCTTACTGAAAGATCTGTAACCAGGAACCTCCAACCACCATTCCTGGCCCTCTTCTATCCACGTTTTTGTGATGGCCACAACATCGTAGTCCCAGGTACCGATCCACGCCTTAAGTTCACCCACCTTATTTCTGATACTCCTTGCGTTGAAGTATACACACTTGAACCCATCTGTGTCTGTAAGTATTCCCAGTCAGTGCTACCTTCTCCACAGCCTCCCTCCATTCTTGGACATCCTGAAAAACAGCTAACCTACTTGGTGGACTACAAGTCCGGATCCCACCCCCCTGCCAAATTAGTTTAAATCCGCCCAAAGAGTGCTAGCAAACCTACCCCCCAGGATGTTGGTGCCCTTCTGGTTCAGGTGCAACCCGTCCTGCTTGTACAGGTCCCATCTTCACCAGAATGCAGTCCAATTGTCCAAATACCTGAAGCCCTCCCTCCGACACCATCCTTGCAGCCACGTGTTCAACTGCACTCTCCCTATTCCTTGCCTCACTGTCACGTGGCACCGGCAACAACCCAGAGATGACGACTCTGTCCGTCCTAGCTTTTAGTTTCCAGCCTAACTCTGAGCTCCTGAATGACCTCCACACCCCTCTTCCTACCTATGTCGTTAGTGCCAATGTGCACCACGACTTCTGGCTGCACACCCTCCCCCTTAAGGATTCTGAAGACACGGTCCGAGACGTCTCAGACCCTGGCACCCAGGAGGCAACAAACCATCCGAGAGTCTCGCCCATGTTCACAGAACCGCCTGTCTGTCCCTCTAACTATAAAGTCTCCTATAACTAGCGCTCTCCACCTCTCCTCCTTTCCCTTCTGGGCCTCAGAGTCAGATCTCGTGCCAGAGACCCGGTCACTGCAGCTTACCCCTGCTTGGCTGTTCCCCCCCCCCCCCACAAACAGTATCCAAAGCGCTATACTTATTGTGTGGAACAACCACAGGGGATCCCTGCACTGCCTGCTTCCTCCCCTTCCCACCTCTAACCTCTGACCAAAGTGAAAAAGACCTCACCACATCTACCATCTATTAATAAGTTTCAGTCAGGTTGCTTGTCACTAAATTTCAATCAGTGCAGCCCAACCTACTCAACCTCTCCTCAGAAGATAGTCCCTCTGCACTTGGTATCAGCTGCCTCCAATACCAACTACAAACAGGAAAGGAGGGGAGAGGTCACCCTGCTGGGAGTTTTCTATAGGCTTCAAGTAGTTCCAGAAATGTAGGGGATAGGATAGCAAACATGATTCTCGATATGAGTGAGCGTGACAGGGTAGGTGGTATGGAGGACTTGAACTTTCCAAATATTGACTGGAAATACTATAGTTTGAGTACTTTAGATGGGTCAGTTTTGGTCCAATGTGTGCAGGAGGGTATGTAGACAGGCCAACAAGGGACGGCCACATTAGGTTTGGTCCTGGGTAACGAACCTGACCAGATGTTAGCTTTGGAGGTAGGTGAGCACTTTGGTGATAATGACCACAATTCAGTTATGTTTACTTTGGTGATGGAAAGGGATTGGTATATACCGCAGGGCAAGAGTTACAGCTGGGGTAAAGGCAATTATGATGCAATTAGACAAAATTTAGGATGCATCGGATGGGGAAAGAAACTGCAGGGGATAGGCACTATGAAAATGAGGAGCTTATTCAAGGAACAGCTACTGCAAGTCCTTGATATGTATGTATCTGTCAGGCAAGGAGGGAATTGTTGTGCGAGGGAGCAGTGTTACTAAAGAAGCTGAATCTCGTCAAGAGGAAAAAGGCGGCTTATGTTCGGATGAAATGTGAAAGCTCAGTTAGGGCATTTGTGTTACAAGTTAAACAGGAAAGACTGAAAGAACAAGCTAGGAAAAGCCAGGAGAGGACATGAGAAGTTGTTGGTAGGTATTATCATGGAAAACCTTAGGGGTTTCTATTTGTATATCAGGAAGAAAAGAATGACTAGAGTAAGATTAGAACCAGTCAAGGATAGTTGTGGGAAGTTGTACATGGGGTGAGGAGATAGGGGAAGCTCAAAATGATTTTTTTTTGTCAGTATCCACATTGGATAATGTGCATGTTAGGGGAGAATACTGAGATATAGGCTACTAGACTAGATGGGATTGGGGTGCACAAGGATGTGAAGTTAGCAATTCTGAAGAGTGTGAAAACAAATAAATCCACTGGACCGGATAGGATTTACCCTAAGATTCCCTGGGAAGCCAGGGAAGAGATTGTTGAGCCTTTGGCTTTGATCTTGATGTCGTCATTGTCTACAGGAAAAGTGCCAGAAGACTGGAGAATAGCAAACGCTGTCCCCTTGAAGGAGAGTAGAGACAACCCTGGTAATTATAGACCAGTGAGCCTTACTTTGGTTGTGGGCAAAGTGTTGGAAAAGGTTACAAGAGGTAGAATTTATAATCACCTAGAAAGGAATAAGTTGATTAGGGATAGTCAACATGGTTTTGCGAAGGGTAGGTCATGCCTCACAAACCTTATTGAGTTCTTTGAGAAGGTGACTAAACAGGTGGATGAAGGTATAGCAGTTGATGTGGTGTATATGGATTTCAGCAAGGCATTTGACAAGGTTTCACTCTGTAGGTAATGGCAGAAAATATGGATGCATGTGATTGAGGGTGATTTCGCGGTTTGGATCAGAAATGGGCTAGCTGAAAGAAGACAGAGGGTGGTGGCTGATGGGAAATATTCATCCCAGAGTTCAATTACTAGTTGCGTACCGCAAGGATCTGATTTGGGGCCACTGCTGTTTGTCATTTTTATAAATGACCTGGATGAGGGCATAGAAGGATGGGTTAGTAAATTTGCTGACGACACTAAGGTCAGAAAGTTGTGGATAGTGCTGAAGGATGTTGTAGGTTCCAGAGGGACATAGATAAGCTGCAGAGGTGGGCTGAGGGGTGGCAAATAAAGTCTAATGTGGAAAAGCGTGAGGTGATTTACTTTGGCAGGAGCAACAGGAATAAAGCATACTGGGCTAATGGCAAGATTCTTGGCAGTGTAGATGAACAGAGAGATCTGTGTCCATGTTCATTGCTCCCTGAACGTTGCCACCCAGGTTGAAAAGGTTGTTAAGGCAACATACAATGTGTTAGCTTTTATTGGTAGAGGGATTGAGTTTCGGAGCCATAAGGTCAAGTTGCAGCTGTACAAAACTCTGGTGTGGCCGCACTTTGAGTACTACATATAGTTCTGGTCACCGCATAATAGGAAGGATGTGGAAGCTTTGGGAAGGGTTCAGAGGAGATTTACCAGGATGTTGCCTGGTGTGGAGAGAAAAGGTCTGATGAGGAAAGGCGGAGGGACTTGAGGATGTTTTCATTAGAGAGGATTTTAAGACGTGACTTAATTGAGACATACAAGATAATCAGAGGGTTAGAGTAGACAGTGAGAGCCCTCTCAGGTTGACAGGGTAGTGAAGACACCATTTGGTACATGTGCCTTTATTGGTCAGCACATGGTGTGTGGAGTTGGGGTATCATGCTGTAGATTTACAGGACATTGTTTAGGCCATTTTTGGAAGCGTTAGAGAGTTTGAGCTGTAGGGAGAGGTTGAATAAGTTGGTGCTGTTTTTCCGGGAACAGATGGAGAGGGGTTATCTTATAGATGTTTATAAGGTTATAAAGGGGCATGGATAGTGTGAATAGCCAAGGTCTTTTCCCTGGTGTTGGGAAGAGTCCAAAACTAGAGGGCATAGGTTTAAGGTGACAGGGGAAAGATTTAAAAATGGTCTCAGGGCAATTCTTTCCACACAAAGGATGAAAGTGTATGGAATGAACTGCCAGAGGCTGGTGCAGTTACAAAATTTAAAAGGCATGTGGCTAGACATGTGATTTGAAAGGGTCGAGAAGAATATGGGCCAAATGCTAGCAACTAGAACTAAAATTTAGAGTATCTGGTTGGCATGGAGGAGTTGGACCGAAGGGTCGGTTTCTGTGCTGTACGTCTCTACGACTCTAACCTTTCCAGAATAAGCATGTCAAGGTTGCCTCATTCTTCTAAAATCCACTGATTGCAGATTCAACCTATTCAGTCTCACTTACCCATCTGACCAATCTTGGGATCAACTCTTCAAATTCACCACAACCACCTCAATTCTACACTCACTGGCATATTGTTTCAAATGTAAACAGTTCAAAAATAGGATGCACAAGAATACGCAGTGACATTATTGTAAAGCAAGATGTAACAGGTACTGGAATTCCGAAATAACAAAATGCTGTAAATACTCAGATCAGGCAGCTTTCAAAAGGAGTTCTTGTTTCATGTGATGACCTTCCATCAGAATACATTGCTGAAACATCAATTGGGCCTTGCTCCACAGGTGCTGCCTAACATGAGATTTCCTATTTTTATGTCAATTTTATTATCCTGAATATAGGCTTTCCTTAAAAGTCTTATAAGACAGACAAAAAGGAATCTCATTTCTCCCTGTTCACTAATTTATGAATAGATTCTTGCCTGCATGTAACATGATCTACAAAAGAAAGCAGTGCCAGAGTCAATATTTCTCATTTTAAATTTTATTTCCCAATGGAATAAATCTATTGTGCAATTTTAATCTGTACCTCGCCAACAATCCAAAATCTTCACAGAAAGCCTAGCAGTCTCTGGTGTTGTTACTAACTAGGCTTCTGGGTTTGACAGTCTCTGGGCAGTCATTAAAAATCAGAAACTTATGCTTTCAGTTACAGCTCTAAGAACTTTGAGGAAGGTAGTGTTTCAACAGATTGTGGGAGTCATGGTTATATTATGCAATTTAAGATTGGAATGCAACAGAAATTTTACAAACATGGTGAGATAAAAGAGACATTTGTCAGAAGAAACGACTTGGTGTAATCTATGCAGCACATAGACACCACCTGCAGATATGTTCCCCACAACTCTTTCACAGCAGCTGCACTGCAATATTACTAGCCATTTATTGCTCACAACTTTGATAATTATCACTTATTTCTGAAATAAGTCAGTGCTTCCATTTGAAACAGGTAACAATCCTTTCTATGCTTCATCTTCCTTCAAGAAAGGAATTGTGCTGTTTAGATAAAACATACTTTCATTTCTAATGCTATTTGTTCCAAGCTGACGACACTTTCAACACATGCCAGCCAACTATGAGCATTTCAACTAATTTACCAATACTTGATGAAAAAAAATACATAATTTAATTGATTAGAAAACTGCCAGCTCAGTCAGTCAATTAAATCCTTTGGGGAAGGCTAGTGGAGAGAAGGACTCTGGTCAAACATTACTTTCACACACTATTCAAAACGGTCACAATTACAGATGGGTCTACCACTTCTGAAGAATTTTAAGGGTCATTTTGCTTGTCAAGAGCTTATTTTCTCAAAGACTGTTACAACTACTTCATATTATCAGTCCATACTATTGTGTATGGCATCGTTACAGATTGTGAACCTTTACTTCCATTTTATTTACAATGATTATGCATTTATGATACACGAATGAGTGAGTATGAACTGTTTGGATTGTCTCCTTTCTAAACCAGGATGCACGTGATGCCAGATCTCCATTTCTTGCCTAATCATTCATGAATGTGGATGTGACCGGCAATGGCAGGATTAATTTTCCATTCCTAACTGCCCTCGTGGTGGAATGTGAGAGACCCTTCTTGAACATAGAGATATCCACAGCACTAGCTGAGAAAGAGTTGCAGAATTTTGGCCTAGCGCAAGTAATTCTCAAGTCAGAATGTTGTGATGTGCAGGAAACTTGTCACGTGCCTATGGCCTTTGTCTAGCTGGGTGATGCAATTTTCAAGACTGTCAAGTTCTAAGACTAAGTTTGCATTAACAGGAATTAAATACACTTTTCCAGCACTTAAAAACATTTGGTTTTTTTTTAAGTCTAAATATTTCTAAGAATCTTACGTTGGTACATTCTTATGCAACGGTTTTATTACATATCTTGCCATTTGCCCATATGTTTTCAAGTGCCCTGAAGACCTCAATGTCAGATTACTCCAATATTCAACAGCTATTAAACAATGAGTCACCACTGTTCAACATTTACATTCTAAATTCTAGATTACTGACGAAGGGCTTACGCCCGAAACGGCGGTTCTCCTGTTCCTCGGATGCTGCCTGACCAATTGTGTTTTTCCAGCACTACACTCTCAACTCTGAGCTCCAGCATCTGCAGTCCTCACTTGCTCCATAATAAATGAATGTAAATTTAGAAAAGTTCCAGTTCTGAGACAGTGGTAAATATGTATGTGTGAATTATGAAGGCTACTTTAGTAATACTCGCAGGATTGGCAGTACGTTTTCAGTTTTTTTTAGCAATTGAAAATTGTCTACCATTCTATTATGAAACATTATACACAGCCATGGCTGTATTACAGGTATGCACAAAAGTCATACATTGGATTTAAACCAAATGCAGTAATCCTATCCTCCCCAAGTCATCCATTACTCAGCTGTACACTGACAAAACCAATTTCTGGGATTCCTTAGGGCACTATCATGTTGTTGACAAAGGAAGAACTGCCATCAGAAGAGAAAATAAATGAGCGCTATGTATCTATCTGGATGCCCTTTGTGACTGAATAAAGAATAAAACAGTTCAAGAAACCAAAAGTGATGAGGGATTGTATGTAGTTGCTGCAATTCGTTTCAGTGAAATCAAGATGCAAAACAGCCCTCTTCACCCAGTGTACTCCCATCAGGGCCCCAAGCTTTTGTGGTCACAAAGTCACCAACCCTATTTAGCTTCAAATTTAGTGGCACTCCTAACAAAAAAAAAGCCATCTGAATGCACAGCAGGAATCTTCGCACAGCTGACCAAATATTAAGTTTTAATAACTACAACAAACAAGCATTTAAGTAACATATTTGGCTGTTTTGAAGGAACTTACGGGTTTAATTACATTTTAAGACAACTCACCGTCATCAGCTTCAGGGTGGTGAATTTCACACATTTGTCCTAAATACATCCTATTATTTTTTATTTCTAAATTAATAGCAATGAATCACTCATCAAGGGACTTGGCAATTAACCAATAAGAGAAAATCTGGAACTTCAATAATAGTCTTCTTCAAATTGGTCAGCTCTTGTAAAAATTCTTTTATATTAACCAGCTGCAGAGAGATTCTCCTGGCATCGCTTCCCGGTTCAATTAAAATTAGTTAATGTAGGCTTTGGCACATGGTTAAGAATGAGCAATAGCACTTCAGCAAAAGGAAAACACCAAACAGAGTGGTGTACTTCTCTCGTACGTGCACATGGGTCTAGACCAAGATTCCCCAGAGGCTATAAAGAATGAAGTAACTTCAGTTTAAGCCATGAAGAAATCAAAGCTCCAGGGGGGAGCATTACCTAATCCAGTTCTGCACAAGTTTTACATTTCATATTGCATTGAAGTTTTAGTGGGAGAAAGAACTAAACATCAAAGTACATCATTCTTTAGTTAACAATCCATTGTGAAGATTCATGAAAATGGATTTATTCATTATCAGAAATATCAAGGCAGTGATATCTCTCAGATTAACTATTACAAAACTAAAACTGGACTAATGCTTGATGTGATTTCTGTTGCATGACTCCATAATTTCTTGTTATTTAATTGAACTCAAGTATAGTCTGGTGTCAGTACAAATTAATGCTTTTTAAGACCAAATAAATATTTATGATAATATTTGGAATTATATATTAAAAATAATCAAGCCCTATAAAAAAAGACCGCCACCTCATTGTCTTTACCACATCCAACATCAAAACAACCAGAATTACAACTAGATTAGTATGTACAAAATGTACAGGTTCTTCAGCACAACATATTCTAACCTTTGTCCTGGAATGCAATCCTTTCTTTCTGCAACACTTCCAGTTCTCGTCCAAGTGCCTTCTCCTGTCTTTGTAATTCATTCTGAAGTACTAGAATCTTCAGCTGTAAACGTTCCCGTTCCTTTTTCTACAAGGGGTTAAAACAAAAGGGAACAGATTCACCTCCATCAATTACCAATTTCACTCAACAGCCTCTTCCACCCACTCAAGCGTCAAGTGCCCTGGACTGGATGGGATGCATCCTAGGATATTAAAAAGGAACTAGCTATAGAGATAGTGGATGTGTTTGCATTATGGAAAAGCCAAGAGGATTGAAAAACTGCCAATATAAAACACCTGTAAGTGAAAAACAAAGGAAGCAATAAACAGGTAATTATAGGCCAGTTAGCTTAACTTCTGGTACTGAGAATGTGCTCGAGCCCATCACAAAGGATGTAATAACAGTATTTAGAAACCCATGTGATCAAGCAAAGTATGCATAGCTTTATTAAGGGGAAAAATTTACTAGAATTTTTGAGAATGTAAAAGCAGGATAGTTAAGAGGGAAGCTGTGGATGTAATATACTTACATTTTCACAATTCTTGATAAAATGCCACATAATAGGCTATGCAAGATAAGAGCTCGTGGAGTCAGAGGCAGTATATTTGCTTGCAAAGAGAACTGGCTGACTAATAGGTGTCAGTTAGAAGGAGGGCCTTTGCAGAATTGTTGTTATCTGTAACAACTGGAATGCCACAAAGATCAGTGCTGATGCCATAATTATTGACATCAACTTGGATGAGGAAAATCAACATACTGCAGTTAAATGTGCAGATGACAGAAAAATAGGTGGGAAGGCAAGTGATGAATATGCAAAGATTCTGCAGAAAAGGTACACATAATTAAAGAGTCATCCAGCTCAAAAACAAATCCTTTGGTCCAACTTAGATTAGATTAGATTAGATTAGATTAGATTACTTAGTGTGAAAACAGGCCCTTCGGCCCAACAAGTCCACACCGCCCCGCCGAAGCGTACCCACCCATACCCCTACATCTACATCGACCCCTTACCTAACACTACGGGCAATTTAGCATGGCCAATTCACCTGACCTGCACATCTTTGGACTGTGGGAGGAAACCGGAGCACCCGGAGGAAACCCACGCAGACACGGGGAGAACATGCAAACTCCACACAGAGAGTCGCCTGAGGCAGGAATTGAACCCGGGTCTCCGGCGCTGTGAGGCAGCAGTGCTAACCACTGTGCCACCGTGCCGCCCACATGCTGACCAGGTTTCCCAAACTGAACCAGACCCTTTGCCTGTTTTTGGCCCAGTATCCCTATAACGTTTGGAATAGGCAAAACCTCAGTAGAAATACATGGGAAAAGATGAAACTTTGGAAGGGAGCGTAGAGGAACTGAATATTATTCAAGTGGAGAAAGATTGCAAAAAACTGCAGATCAGAGGGATTTGGGAGTCCTCAAGCTTGAATCACAAAATGCTTACAGGCTTGTTCAGTAGGTAATAAGAAAAATGGACTGTAGGCCCTTAATTGATGGGGAATGAGGTATAAAGTATGGAGGCTTTTCTAAAACTATAAAGGGTACTAGACAGGCCACAGCAGGAATGCAGTGAAGAGTTTTGGACCCCTCATGGAAGGAAAGATGTACCCGCAGTCCAAAGATTACTTTGGTTAACACCAGATACAGAAGGACTGTTGTATGGGTTGGGGGGGGGGGGGGGGGGGGGGGGTTGCTATGGAGCACTGGATGTACATGCATTAGAATTTAGAATACTGGGAGGCGACCTTATTAAAACATACAAGATGCTTAGGGGAGCTGACCAGATAGATATGGAAAGGATGTTTCCCCTTGTGGGAGTGGAGGACCAGAGGGCATCATCTCAAACTGTAGGGGTCACCTGTTTAAGACAGATGAGGGAAGATTTCCTTCCCTCAGAGGGTAGTGAATCTGTGGAATTCTTTACTACAAAAGGGCTGACAAGACTAGATCATTAAAAATATTTAAGGCTGAGATAGACAGACTTTTAATCAGGAAGGAAGGGAATCAAGGGCTGTTGGTAAAAAGCACGAAAGTGGAGTTGAGGGATTATCTGATCAGTCATGATCTCATTGAGTCTGCTCCACCATTCAATGAGCTGAATGACCTATGTCTGCTCTTATGTTAGTCTTACATAAGTCTAACCTGGCCTTTGGTGAAATAACATTTGGGGATGACAATCTGTGCGCTGCACAACATATGGTGCTACTATCCAGCAGGCCAAATTGCTAAAACCAACAGCACAAGATCCCAAACACTTCCATACATTGAAGCACCTCAACTTGAACAGTACTTTTTGTTGCAGATTGGTGCAGAATAGAAGGGAGATTTTGAAAGAAATTATCCTCAAATACTTGAGTGCCTTCTGAATGGTTCAAAAGTGGAACTGACAAAAATGTAAGCCGGAACTCAAACAAAAGCACAAGCAAAAACATAATGTGGAGAAACTCAGCAGATCCAGCAGCATCTATGGAGAGTCAGCGTTTCGTCGGTGTTGGGAGAAGGGCCACTGCACTTGAAACATGAAACTTTTTCCCCATGTCTCCACACAGGTTGCCGGAGCTTGCTGAGTTACTCTAAGACTTGCTGCTTTTGTTTCAAGACAGACCAGATTTGACAGCATCCATTTGGAAGGACAGTCTGTCTTGCCCACATAGACGAAGTTTCCACAGAGACAGAAACAATCACAAACATTTGTTGTTTGACAGTAGAAATGCTGGTGGATCGAAGGAAGAAGGGAGATAATGTTAACTTGTAATCAAATTTGGAATTTAATACTACAGGGTTTTTCCTGATCTCGTCCTAATAGTTGACAAGTATGGTTTCTCTCTGAACATGGACAAGAGTGAAATTTTAGTAAATGCTTTTGCAAGTCAAACCATGTCATTCCTACATGTTTCCAATTATTCACCTTGCTTGCTACTTCCTCCACTGAACTGTATATCAAGTTAAACAAGCATCTGCATTATTTCATACAGCAAGTGCCACACAGAGTACTTTACCATTCAGGAAAACGGCAAAAAGGCGAGAAGTGTAAAAAGAATCAAGCCAACAGTATTCGAAAAAAAGTTAAGAAATCAAAAAAGCACAGAAGACGACAGTAAATATTGAGCAGACTTCTCAAAGTAAGGCAGAAGGAGAGTGATGACAGGGAATTGTGAAGAGCAGGGATATAGTGCCCAAATGGGTGCCCATCAACAATGAACAAGGGACAAGGTGATAGCCACTTTGAGTGTAAGCAGTTTGTACAATTACATAATGCAAATGAGTAGTAGTTTAAGGTATTTAAGTGCTGACATACTTTTAAAGTCAATAGAAAAGAAATTCCTACAAAGGATGGGTCCCACCACTAATATTTTGTGGCAGCAACTACCAAACAGAATTGGCATTGTAGTGGAAACAAAAGCAAGATACGTAGCCACCAGTGCAGCCACATTAACATTATCAGAAAAAACATGACAAAGGTTTCAAATAAAAGCCGCAAGAAATAATAGCCTCAAACGTCAACCCTTTTGACAGTCAGTGTAATTGATCATGTGGTTAGCGATCTTAAATGTCACAATAAAGCCATTAATCAACACAAAATATATTCTTTGCCTTTCTTAAACTATTTTGTCTGCACAGGGTACCTCAGTAAAAAATGTTTTAAAATGAAAGCCAAATGGAAACTCAGATGATGAAAACACATCGCTCATTACTGCAAGGCATCTCCATTCTAGATCAAGCGACTCTACAGCTTAACAGTGCTGTCCATCACAAGTTACCACTAAGGTGCTACAAAACTGTCTGCAGCAGTTTATTTTACAAAAAAAAAATCCCCTGGATTTGACAGGAGTTATGTTTTCACAGATGTCTATATTTAACCAAAAATAGAAAATGGTCATCCAAACGGAATGAGAGGTTGAAAATTGCTGCAGTCCTGAACAACTGCAGCTGTAACCTCAGCTGGAAAGGACAGCATAGATTTATACATTTGGACAGAAAGCTGTGAGATAAATGGCCATAACATAATCAACTACATAACATTTCTGGGCAATGAGTCTTTGAAACTACTGCCCTCAGACAGAATCTAGTACAGACCAAAGACTTTACAGATTGAACTGGATATTACACTAGAAAGCTTCAATATGCAAATTGATGGATATGTTTCAGAACAGATGTGACATCTACCAACAGTATCACAAAATAATACGGATACCAAAATAATTACAATTAGTTCACCAAGAATATCAGAGTGCATTTTACTCTCAGGTTTCCGAAAAGTATATATAATAGACTACAAGATACTTACTTCAAGTGGAGGGTAATTTCATGACAATTGTCAATAAGGCACTGGATGTGTGTGTTCGGAATTAAATCATTGGCTTTGGTGATTTGGTCTCAATGCGATACGGTTTCAGGTTTTCCTCAGCATGGGGTTTGAGTAACCCCCTGTCTGCTTTCCATAAGGTGAAGGTAAAGTCACCAAATTCCCAGTGGATCCTAAGGCTACTTTTTCACTAGTAAGAGGACGACAACTGGTAATGAGTTTAACCTGGGGGTTACCAAGCTTCAGGTGAGGTTAAGGAGACAAGACCTTCATGCTAACCTCAACACAAGGCATCATTATGAGTAGGTGGCACAGCAGTAACATCACTGACCTAACAATCTCGAGCCTTGGTTCAAATCCCACCATGGCAGACAATCTAGAACAAATAGCAGGCCATTTCGTCACTGTCATTTGCCATAAAAATCCACATTATTCATGACTGTCCTTTTTACAAGAAAATCTGTTGCCCTTACCTGGTCTGGCCTCCACATGATTCCAGATCCACAGCACAGTTGACTTGATGGGCTATTTCAACCACTTGGTTCAAAGCCAATTAGTGATGGATAATAAAGGCTGGCTTACTCACAATGCTCAAATCCTGAACAAATACAAACATGCATCTACGTACAGCTAACCAGTGTTATTCCTTGGTGCTCTATTATTACTCAAGCAGACAATGTGAAGATCAGTGGGAAGCCAGTGGATTAGCAAGTATTTAAAAACAGCAGACAGTTTAAAAAAAGCGAGGTGGGGGGTGGGGGTGATTGAGAGAGAGAATGAAATTAGGGTAACGACTAGTAATATAATTGAGGTTTGCAAGAGCTTTCTTTAGATATAATGTTCTATATAAAATGAGACTGGGTCAAGAGTGGATCACTGGAAAATGAGGCTGTAGTAGCAGAAATAGGAAACAAAAACAGAAGGAACTGAATAGGTGCTTTGCATCAGTCATAATGGTAGAAGATACTTAGCATAGCAGAACTTCAAGGGAGAGTCAGAGGGCAGAGGTGAGAGTGTAGTGGCCATCACCAAGGAGAAATGTGGTGTAATCATCCAGAAGGATTGGACTACACCCCAGAGTAATGACAGATAGTGGAGGCATTGGTGTGATCTTTCAACAATCACTTTACTCAGGGTCTCAGAGGACTGGAAAAGGACTCCTGTAACACTCCTGTTTAAGGGAGGGAGGCAGAAGACCTGAAACTACAGGCCAGTTAGTCTAACCTTGGTTGCTGGGAAGATTTGAGAGCCCATATTTAAGTATGAGATTGAGTGTGCATGGTAAAATATGGCTGAGCCAACATGCTTCATCAAGGAAAGGTTACATCTGAAATCTACTCGAATTCTTTGGAGGAGATAATGAGCAAGTTAGACAAATGAAACAAATTAGACAATGGATTTGGATTTTCAGAAGGCCTTTTTTTAGATTAGATTATTTACAGTGTAGAAACAGGCCCTTTGACCCAACAAGTCCACACTGACCCACAACCCACCCAGGCCCATTCCCCTACATTTACCTCTTCACTTAACACTACAAGCAATTTTTAGCATGGCCAATTCACTTAACCTGCGCACTTTTGGACTGTGGGAGGAAAATGGAGCACCCAGAGGAAACCCACACTGACATGGGGAGAATGTGCAGACTCCACACACAGTCAGTCAGTCACCTGAGGCAGGACTTGAACCAGAGTCTCTGGCACTGTGAGGCAGCAGTGCTAACCACTGCGCCACCGTGCCACCCATTGACAAAGTGCTGCACAGGAGGCTGCTAAATAACTAAGCACCAATGCTGCTGGACAAAATTTAGAATGCAAATAGGATTGGCTAACTGGCAGCAACAGGCAGTGGGGATAAAAGGTGTCTTTTTCAGGATGGCAGCTGGTGACTAGTGAAGCTGCGCTATTCATGTGATACATTAACAATCTGGATGAAGGAACGGAGGGTTTTATTGTTAAGTTGCAGATGACAAAGATAGGTAGAAAGACAGGCAGTGCTGAATAAGCAGGAAAGCTGCAGAAAGACGAGTACAGGGGCAAAGAAGTGGCAGATGGAATACAATGTGGCAAAGTGGAAGGTTATGCATTTTGGTAGGAAGGATAGAGGCACAGGGATAAAGTGGGGACTGTAGATGCTGGAGATCAGAGTCAAGAGAATGGTGCTAGCAAAGCACAGATCAGGGAGCATCAATGTTTTGGGCATAAGTCCTTCATCAGGAATACAGGCACAGACTTTTTTCTCTAGGAGGGAAAAGCTTTGGAAACCTGAAGGGTAAGGGATTCAGATGTCCTAGTTCAGGATTTTCTTAACATTAACATGCAGGTTCAGTTGATAGTTAGAGGGGTAAATACAACATCAGCATTCAATTCAGGAGGGCTAGAACACAAATGAAAGGATGTGTTGTTGAGACTGTACAAGGCTCCAGTCAGTCTGCATTTGTAATACAATGGGCAGTTTTGGGCTCTGTATCTAAGGAAGAATGCGTTGACATTGGAGGGGATGTAAACGAAGTTTACAAGAATGAATTTGGGGATAAAGGGCTCATATCACTTCAGAAGTTGGAGGACACTGGGTCTGTACTAAATGGAGTAAAAGGATTGTTTTTGGGTGGTGGTGGGGGGGGTAATCATTGAAACTTCCAGAATGCCGAGACACCTGGATAGAATGGACACACACATGATGTTTCCAATAGTAGGAGAAACACAGCCTCAGCATGAAGGGTCAACCCTTTAGAATGGAGACAAGGAGACATTTCTTCAGTGGGTGATTAATCTGCGGAACTCATTGCTGCACAAGTTTGTAGAGGCCAAGTCATTAAGTGCATTTAAGACAGAGATAGATAGGTTCTTGATTAGAGAGGGAATTAAGGGTTACAGGCAGGAGAATGGATTGCAAAACATGTCATCCATGATTGAATGGTGGAGCCGATTCAATGGGCCAAATGGCTTAATTATGCTCCAATATCTTCTGGTCAAATTATGATTTGCCACAATAGCATCATTTTTCTTTGAAGGAAAGTATTAAAAGTCCATTAATGAAGTATTACATCTAGAGTGTGCAGAGTTTAAATTAAATTTCTTTTTATCCTTTAAGAGATGTAAGCACTGTTGACAAGGGCCAATCTTTGTTACCTACCTCTAATTGCACTTGAGAATGTCATAGTGAGCACATTCTATTGCCAATGTGGTTTAGGTATTTCATGATCTTGTCCTAAGTTTCCGAGACTGAAGGTAGACTAAATGCTGAATTGCTCCTGGTTTAATTCCAGTCTCAGATAAACTACCGCACAATCCCTTGAGGAACCCATTGCCCTGACTGGGATACTCAGTGACTATGTGCCATAATAAAGGCCCTGAGCTCAACTCTCAAAGAAAGACAACCATAAAAAAGGATGGATCCTATCATTAATGTGACATGAAAAGCACCAAAAATATCAATTTAACTAATCAAAACATCAAGACAGAACACTAGCTTCCTGCTGATAAATAAGTGGCTTCCTAAGATTTAAAGCAGTTATAACAGTCCTCAAAAAAACCTGAACACTTTAAGCATGCCATGCATCTTCTTTTTTTTTAAAAAGATTGCCTACTCCAGACATTTATCAAAGAACTTTAAATTATCAATGATTCAAAACAAACTTATGCTGATTGTTTGAGTAAACTTGACTTTAGCCCAAGCAAATTCTTAGCAATATTTTGCAAGCTATTATTGGGACTTGTACTCCCTCTGTTTAAACCTTGGGAACAATGCATCGAAGTGTGTGGGGGGCCCCCTAATCTAAACCTCTGGCAAGTCCTCAAATTATCTTGGTAGGATCCTTATTCCATCATTTGAACATCTCCAAGTTTTCTCTACCTTTGGATTTTTTAATACATGCAATTCAATTTTGAGAAGGCAATGATGGACTGGAAGCCATTACTTCATTGTTCAGTTTTTAGATTAGATTAGATTACTGACAGTGTGGAAACAGGCCCTTCGGCCCAACAAGCCCACACCGCCCCGCCGAAGCGCAACCCACCCATACCCCTACATCTACCCCTTACCTAACACTAGTGTTCAAGGGAGGGTATACACAATGTTTTTCTGCTTTTGGTCAGGGTTCAGTACAACAGCCCAACTTCAGCTGTTTCACCAACAGATAGTAGCTGATGAAGCACTTCCACTGACAAAGTATCTCAAATAAAAAGCCTACACAACCATCTTGGATCCCATAGAGTCTACTGAATCACTCAGGACACACAACAAATTAATTACAGCTTTATATCTCAATGGTACACCTCCTGATCAACTCCAAACACCAACTGCAGCCTGTCAGATAACCAGAGTGGTATAGCCCCAGGTTTCAACCTTCCATTGAAAATCCATACAATGCTCAACCACTCGAGGATGGGATAGAGAAGAAAAAAAACCTTGGCTCCACAAATGCAATGTGGGGAAAAGTGGAGATTGCAACTGCAGCCATCAAGGTCAAACCATTGTCTATACACTGAACTCATGGTCTCAAAGATCCATCCATGGTAACATTTGCGCCACACAAATGCCAGTCTATGGCCATCACCAATAAGTGACAATCAAACCACCGCTTCTTGATATTCAATGGTGTTACCACCACTGAATCTCCCACTAACACCACAAAAGGTTAATCATCGACCAGAAACTCAACTTGACTCACCACATAAACAGTGGCAACACCACCAGGTCAGAAGCTAGGAACACTGCAGTGAGAACTCACCTCCTGACTCTCCAAAGCCTGTCCACCATCTGAAAGGCACAAGTCAGACGTGTGATGGAATACTCTCCACTTGCATGGATGACTGCAGTCCCAGCAATACTCTACAAGTTTGATACCATACAGGACAAAGCAGCCCACTTCATCGGCACTGCATCAACAAGTATTCATTCCCTTCAAGACCGATGCTATCCACAAGATGCACTGCAGAGATTCACTAAAGATACTAAAACAGCACTTTCCAAACCCATTACCACTTCCACCTAGAAGGACAAGGGTATTAATTAGATACATGGGAACACTACGCCTGCCAGTTCTCCTCCAAGCTACTCACCATCCTGACTTGGAAACACCATTCCTGCAGTGCTGCTGGGTCAAAACCCTAGAATTCCCTTCCTAATGGTATTGTGGATCAACCCACAGCAGGTGGATTGCGACAGTTCAAGGCAGCAGCTCACCACTACCTTCTCAAGAGAAACTAGGAACGGGCAATAAATGCTGGCCAGCCAGCAACACTTACACCCTAGAAATGAACTTAAAATAAAAACCCAACCTGTGTCTGCTGAAGCGGAGGAAGAGATAGATAACCTTGACATCAAATGATAACTGATCCTCCAGTCCAAGAAACCTATACAGAACACTTTGCTTACTGCTACCCAAGCACCTGCAGTGGTACAATGTAATTTATTTCACACTATTCACATATATTTTGTCCTTTCAAGTAGGGCAGCTGCTCTTCTCACCACTTAACTGTTCAGGTAGGGTGCCAAGTCTACATTCAAAAAGTAATCTGGTTACCTTTATTTACCGAGGTAAAAACAATGACTGCAGATACTGGAAAGCAAATACTGGATTAGTGGTGCTGGAAGAGCACAGCAGTTCAGGCAGCATCCAACGAGCAGCGAAAATCGACGTTTCGGGCAAAAGCCCTTCATCAGGAATAAAGGCAGTGAGCCTGAAGCGTGGAGAGATAAGCTAGAGGAGGGTGGGGGTGGGGAGAGAGTAGCATAGAGTACAATGGGGGAGTGGGGGAGGAGATGAAGGTGATAGGTCAAGGAGAAGAGGGTGGAGTGGATAGGTGGAAAAGGAGATAGGCAGGTAGGACAAGTCAAGGAGTCAGTGCTGAGCTGGAAGTTTGAAACTAGGATGAGGTGGGGGAAGGGGAAATGAGGAAGCTGTTGAAGTCCACAATGATGCCCTGGGGTTGAAGTGTTCCGAGGCGGAAGACGAGGCGTTCTTCCTCCATGCGTCTGGTGGTGAGGGAGTGGCGGTGAAGGAGGCCCAGGAACTTCGACCCCCTCGGCAGAGTGGGAGGGGGAGTTGAAATGTTGGGCCACGGGGCGGTTTGGTTGATTGGTGCGGGTGTCTCGGAGATGTTCCCTAACGCGCTCTGCTGGGAGGCGCCCAGTCTCTCCAATGTAGAGGAGACCACATCGGGAGCGACGGATACAATAAATGATATTAGTAGATGTGCAGGTAAAACTTTGATGGATGTGGAAGGCTCCTTTAGGGCTTTGGATGGAGGTGAGGGAGGAGGTGAGGGAGGTGGTGTGGGCACAGATTTTACAGTTCCTGCGGTGACTGGGGAAAGTGCCAGAATGGGAGGGTGGGTCGTAGGGGGGTTTGGACCTGACCAGGTAGTCGCGGAGGGAACGGTCTTTGCGGAAGGCGGAAAGGGGTGCGGAGGGAAATATATCCCTGGTGGTGGGGTCTTTTTGGAGGTGGCGGAAATGTTGGCGGATGATTTGGTTTATGTGAAGTTTTGTAGGGTGGAAGGTGAGCACCAGGGGCGTTCTGTCCTTGTTACAGTTGGAGGGGTGGGGTTTGAGGGCAGAGGTGCAGGATGTGGACGAGATGCGTTGGAGGGCATCTTTAACCACGTGGGAAGGGAAATTGCGGTCTCTAAAGAAGGAGGCCATCTGGTGTGTTCCGTGGTGGAACTGGTCCTCCTGGGAGCAGATACGGCGGAGGTGGAGAAATTGGGAATACGGGATGGCATTTTTGCAAGAGACAGGGTGGGAAGAGGTGTAATCCAGGTAGCTGTAGGAGTCGGTGGGTTTGTAAAAAATGTCAGTGTCAAGTCGGTCGTCACTAATGGAGATGGAGAGGTCCAGGAAGGGGAGGGAGGTGTCAGAGATGGTCCAGGTAAATTTAAGGTCAGGGTGGAATGTGTTGGTGAAGTTGATGAATTGCTCAACCTCCTCGCGGGAGCACGAGATGGCGCCAATGCAGTCATCAATGTAGCGGAGGAAGAGGTGGGGAGTGGTACTGGTGTAATTACAGAAGATCAACTGTTCTATGTAGCCAACAAAGAGACAGGCATAGCTGGGGCCCATACATGTGCCCATGGCTACGCCTTTGGTCTGGAGGAAGTGGGAGGATTCAAAGGTGAAATTGTTAAGGGTGAGGACCAGTTCGGCCAAACGAATGAGTGTGTCGGTGGAAGGGTACTGTTGAGGTCGTCTGGAGAGGAAAAAAACGGAGGGCTTGGAGGCCCTGGTCATGGCGGATGGAGGTGTAGAGGGATTGGATATCCATGGTGAAGATAAGGCGTTGGGGGCCAGGGAAACGGAAGTCTTGGAGGAGGTGGAGGACGTGGGTGGTGTCTCGAACGTATGTGGGGAGTTTCTGGACTAGGGGGGATAGGACAGTGTCGAGGTAGGGAGAGATGAGTTCAGTGGGGCAGGATCATGCTGAGACAATGGGTCGGCCAGGGTGATCAGGCTTGTGGATCTTGGGAAGGAGGTAGAACCGGGCAGTGCAGGGTTCCTGGACGATGAGGTTGGAAGCTGTGGGTGGGAGATCTCCTGAGGTGATGAGATTCTGTATGGTCTGGGAGATGATGGTTTGGTGATTTGGGGGGGGGGGGGGGGGGGGGTCATGGTCGAGGGGGCAGTAGGAAGAGGTGTCCTCGAGTTGGCGTTTGGCTTCAGCAGTGTAGAGGTCAGTGCGCCAGACTACCACTGTGCCCCTTTTATCCGCTGGCTTAATGGTGAGGTTGGGATTGGAGCAGAGGGATTGGAGGGCTGCGCGTTGTGAGGGTGAGGGGTTGGAGTGGGGGAGGGGGGTCAACAGGTTGAGGCGGTTAATGTCCCGGCGGCAGTTGGAAATGAAGAGGTCGAGGGCAGGTAATTGGCCAGCGCGGGGTGTCCAGGTGGATGCAGTGTGTTGGAGGTGGGCAAAGGGGCCCTTACTGCTGTGCTCTTTTCATTTAATTAGTCATAATTTTTCTTCTCATCCAATTCATGTATTAACCATGCTACCCTAACCAAAATATGATGCACCTGCAAGGCAAAACCCAGACCTGCAAGGGCATTACAGTCCCTAACAGATATATTCCTGGGATTACATGGTGGCATAATATGGATATTTTTTACCTAAAGACTTCTCAGCAACAACTGCACATATTCAAGAACCTCCAGTTACCTCCATTTATCTTCATAAATGCTTCAAGTGAAATGGGGTACACCATGTACTAACTTTCAACATTGTCACAAGATCTTTGGCTTCTCTGAAATATGCAGAGGCTTTTCTTCTACAGCAGAGAATCTGACCTCCATATGATACCACCTAGTTGAGTTCTGCCTCTTTAAAGCACAGGGTAACAGGAAACAATATTAGTGGCATTAGCAAACTGAGCACAGAGAAATGGAATCTGGGAACTTTTGGCAGGAATATCTGAACACTGCAATGCATGATGCTCCCTCTATGCCATCAGGAGAAGATAGTATATCTAGAGTGGTGGTCACCTCAAATAACACTACCCTAAACATGTTCACAACTGTTTTAGTTCAAAAATAGATATTTAAGACATACACAGTTCTGGTCTTACCAACTTTGCTGTTGACGCAGTTAGTATCAATTTCTCCTCGATCTCCTTGCCTACTTTCTGAACAGTTACCTGAGTCTGTTTTATTACGCGTTGAGCAGTATGAAGCCTATAACAAAAATAAATAAAAACAGATATAATTTACCATTACAATATCCCAATTTCACTGCAATAATGAGAAATCCTGTCCTTTGGGTATCCATCCCTTTCAACGATAATGGCACCACGGATTCACTTGCACTAACGAGGTCTATAGCTACTTTCAGCTTAGTATGTAATTAACGCACAACACAACTGGAAAAAAGGGAATACCATAAACCATCCTCCTGCCAAAGAAAACCCAAGGATTGAACTATTTTGAGAAGAAACAACGAGCAAAGGGAGATAGGAACAAATGTACAATCATAATTAGCATACACTGAAAACCTACACCATTACAACACTACTAAAACAATATAGTGATAGAGGTCAGACATTTGATTAAGATGTATCCCATGAAGTTCATGGATTTTTTTTTAAAAATCAGGACCATTGGAATAGGACATTGGGTAGTTCCATCACCATGAGTCATAACCAATGGCTCTCACATCTGATATTTATATACCTATGACAATATTCATTTTAAAAAGTTAGAAAAACGTTTTTCCCCCCAGTTTGGGGCACCAATTCTATTCCACTGGGGGACGAGTTGCTTTCTTACATTTAATTGAATATAGAACAACTGGGTCTCAATTTCACAGCATATACAATTCTTACAAAGATCATTTTGGAAACAGTAGTCATCAAGCTATTACAAAGTAATCCACACACATGGCCAGAGGCAATAACATGAATCAGCTTCCTTTCAAATTTTTACAAATGCATAATTAGCATTATGTTTAACCAAAGTAAATTCAGGGTCAAATTAGATGAGAAAATGGTAATCTCAAATGATAGTCAAATCTGTATTTTTGAAGATGATACAATGTATTTAGAATGGTAAGGACATTGGTTTGTAGGGGTTTGGAGGAATAGGGAGACTGTGGTGGTGAACGGAGGAAAACACAGCCATTGCATACTTTCAAGATGGAGCCAGAAAAATTCTTCATTGGCAAATAAGTCAAAGGATATGGGGTAAACAGGAGGCCACACAGTCTGATTGGATATGACTCACTCATAGCCAGAGTGGACCTGAGGGAACACATGGTGTATCTTCAGTCCTAATTTCAGTGTTGCATGATTTCAACATTGTGTATTTGATGGGGCAAAGACATGAGTGTTTATGGCATCAAAAGTATAATATTATATAAGAGGTCATGTGGCCTGTTGTAATTACACCAGGTCCTTTAGCCAAGTTATCTAATTAACATTGGATGAAAGCCTGATTTGTTGTGCTATGTTCTCCCAACCTCACTCCATAGTGCTGCAGCAGGCCATCACTAAACACCAGAGAATGCAACGTGTAACTGAAACACAAATGGAGAAGAAAGCTTCAAACAAGTTCAAAAGGGGAACAATTTCAAACATGACACAAAAGGCACTACTCACTGGATGGACTAAGTGGTAGTTCTGCGCAAGAATTCTGAACAAAAATACAACCTCCAAAATACAGTAAACGTATGGCACATTTTAACTTGCAGTAATCCTCAAACACATTAAAGTGAAAATCTGACTATTATTTTTGGTTCAGAACAGCTAATCCAGTCCCCCACATAGATTAATCTTTCAGAGCTCCGCTAAAACGAGAGCAATTTATGATTTTATTTTGTTTGCTTAGTGCAAACCTGTCAAGAGTGCGGCCTCCACCCAAACCACATTTTAATTGTTATGAGTTTCATGGTCTGCAGCAGCACTGTTTAAATGTGTCAGACCTGTGCCAAATTCACCAATCCTCAGTTAGAGCTGAGGGAAAGCTTTTCACAATTGGTGATAGCAGCCCAGTGAAAAACATTGATCACTCAAGGGCTGATTTGTTGGTAATGTGTGTTTTAGAATGGAAGAGAGAATAATTTTATTGTAAAATTGAAGGTCACATTTCCTTATGATGGTGCTAGCATCTAATGTGTTTGTATCTGGTCATAAAAATCACGGTCTGGCATGTAAACTAGGTTCTTAAAAAACATGAGAAAAATCAATGCCAATTTCATCAGCAGAATACCATTTAAGCTGAAGCAATATAATTCCAACTTTTTAAAACTTTTCTACATAGTTATGATCTAATGAACATAGGTTGAAATAAATAACTAAAAGGACATGGGAAATTGGAGCAGAATTAAGCCAGTCAGTCCCTGAAACCAGCCCAATAAGATCATAGCTCATATGTCCCAGGCTCGACTGTTCTTTGGTACTTTTGGAATAGACCAACCATTAGGGTAGACAACTTTATGTCAATAGTACTGAGGGTTACCATCATACCTAATCCAAATCCTCCATTTCTAACTGATCAGTTAGTCTCAATACAAACTAGATCCCAAAACAGCATCATGACTCTTCTCACACAGATGTGCACTCAATCAAGAGCAAAACCAGGTAGATATTCTGAATCATTAATTCCCCTTCACTATCCATCCAAAACACCACAATCACTTTGCTGCCTGAAGAAAGTAAATTCTATACAGATCAGGCATCAAAACAGCAAATTATAACAGGACTTAATGTCTAAATGCCCATCTTTGTCATTAAATCAGAAGTCTACTCCATGTGTTTTATAACGTGGTGGAATCCATGACTAAGTACCTGCACATTCCTATTTGCACTTGGATTCTCTCAGCCAGGCTCCTGCAAGCTGACTGGATCCATAAGCATAATTGCACATCATGCATGAAAAAGGATTTCTCTTTCACCCCATGACAGCACTGGCCATATGTATCCAGGAACTGGAGTCAATATCATGATATGGGTTAGCATCTGTTAAGAGGTAGCAGCATGTGTAGGCATAAAGGAATGATAAAGATAAGCATGATCTGATAAATCATGTTCCTCAGAATGTATACTACAGCCTCAACTTGTCAACATGTGAGGCTGTGGGCATTGGGGAGGTAGGACAAAATGGCTGAAGAAGCTGTACAAAATGGCTTCTGCATTGCTAAAGTAGATTGCACTGAACCAGACAGAAACAAGAAACTGCAGACTAATGTAGATTTGATAAAATACAGAAGTAACAGTTTAACCATAACCACAAGGCATGACAAATAAGATTCTAAAAACAGGTTGTTTACAAGAAATTGTGATAGGCTAAAACAGAATGCTTGAGGCCTTTATGCTATTTCACTGGTTATTACCAAGTGATCATGCTCCAGGCTTGCCTATGAACAACGTATATAAACCCTATGCAAATTCTAAGGGGGTCAGATCCTTTGGTGATCTAGGAGTACTCATACTTCTGGCTGATCAAAGTCTACCGACCGGCCGTATCAAAGAATAACGATTAATTGTGAGATTGACAGTTGTTCACAGGTGTTTATCGACCAATAGTGGAACAATGAACCATGCACTGCCCAATTCTCTCTAAGATTCACAAACCTGACTGCCCGAACAACCCATTGTCTCAGCATGTACCTGCCACACTGAACTCACCTCTTCTTCCCTCGACACTGTCCAGTCCCCCTTAGTCCAGGAAATCCCCACCTATGTTCATGACACCATCCACACCCTTCACTTCCAAGATTTTTGTTTTCCTGGCCCGCCCCCCCATGCCTCATCTGCACCGTGGACATCCAGTCCCTGTACACATCAATGCACCACGACAGTGGTCTCCAAGCTCTCTGTTCCTTCTTCTCATGCCGTCCCAACCAGTACCCTTCCACCGACACCCTCATCTGCCTGGCTGAACTGGTCCACACCCTCAATAACTTGTCCTTCCAATCCTCGCACTTCCTCCAAACCAAAGGGATAGCCACACAGGACTCAGCTATGCTTGCCTGTTTGTCAGATACATGGAACAGTCTATCTTCCACACTTACACCGGCACAACCCTCCACCTCTTCCTCTGCTACATCGATGACTATTAGGCACCGACTCATGCTCCCACGAGGAGGTTGAACAGTCCAACTTTATCAACACCTCCCAGCCTGACCTCAAACTCACCTGGACCATCTCCGACCCTTCCCTCCCCTTCCTGGAACTCTCAATCACTGTCTCCTGCCACCGACTAACCTCAGACATCTACTACAAGCCCATCAACTCCCACAACTACCTGGACTACACCTTCTCCCACCCTACCCCCTGTAAAAATACCATCCCTTATGCTCTGCTCCCAGGATGACAAATTCCACCTCAAAGTCCCAGATGGCCTCCTTCTTCCATGATCGCAACTTCTCTTCCCACCCCTCCCAATACAAGGACAGAACCCACCACCCCCCCTTGTCTTCACCTTGCAACCCTCCAAGCTCCGCATACATCGCACTAACTTCTGCCACCTCCAACCCACCAAACATATTTCCGTTCCTACTCCTATCAGCGTTCCAGAAAGACCATGCCCTCCATGACTTCCCTGTCAGGTCCACAGCCCCCACCCCACTCCTGGCATCTTTCTCTGCCCCTACATCGGGGAGACAGGACACCTTCTTGTGGATCATTTCAGAGAACATCTCTGGGACACCTGCACCCACCAACCCCAGCACTTCGTTGGTCAACTCCCCCACCCACTCTGTCAAAGACATGCAGGTCCTGGGCCGCCTCCACTGCCAAACCGTTACCACCCGACTCCTGGAGGAAGAACGCCTCATTGTACCTTGGGACCCTGCAATCACAGGATAATTGTGGATTTCAACAGCTTCCTCATTTCCCCCCCCACATTATCCTCATCACAAGCCAACTCCGCATCTCCCTCCGGACTTGTCCATCACTCCCCGCTCTGACCTATCACCTTCTCCTATTGCTTTCTCAGCTACCATTCCACACTCTCCAACCAAACCCAACCCCCTCCTATTTATCTCTCAGCCAAAGCCCACAAACCTCATTCCTGATAAAGGGCTTATGTCCAAAACATCAATTCTCCTGCTCCTCAGATGCTGCCTGACCTGCTGTGCTTTCCCAACAACACACACTCTACTCTGATCTCCAGCATCTGCAGTCCTCACTTTCTCCCAGATAAAGTATGTATGAAACAGTTTCCCCTTAAAGAAAGAAGCTAGTTCAAGCATGTTAGCAAATTGCTTACATCAGTGCAAAGATTTCAGTATTAAAACTCTAAACAAGAACTTTTTGGTTAAAATGCCAAAAGGGTTATTTGAAGCTGAGAAAGTCTAAGCTCAGATGTGTGAATACTTGAGGAAGATATCAAATCTCTCAAGACCAGGAAATAAAAGGCACCGTAAAGTCAAACTCTATTAGATGCTTGAAAGAAGGGAATTCTTTGATGGAGTACTATAAAGGGATGCCGTTGCAATAGATAAAACTTACAGGAGATAGATGTACAGCATGGAAACAGACTCTTCGGTCCAACTCGTCCATGCTGACCAGATATCCCAACCCAATCTAGTCCCACCTGCCAGCACCTGGCCCATCGCCCTCCAAACCCTTCCTATTCATATACCCATCCAAATGCCTCAAATGTTGCAATTGTACCAGCCTCCACCACTTCCTCTGGTAGCTCATTCCATCCATGTACCACCCTCTGCATGAAAACGTTGCCCCTTAGGTCTCTTATATCTTTCCCCTCTCACCCTAAACCTACGCCCTCAATTCTGGACTCCCCCACCCCAGGGAAAAGACTTTGTCTATTTATCCTATCCATGCCCCTCAATTTTATAAACCTCTATAATGTCACCCCTCAGCCTCCAACGCTCCAGGGAAAACAGCCCCAGCCTGTTCAGCCTCTCCCTGTAGCTCAGATCCTCAAACCCTGGCAACATCTTTGTAAATCTTTTCTGAACCCTTTCAAGTTTCACAACATCTTTCCGATAGGAAGGAGACCAGAACTGCACGCAATATCCCAACAGTGGCCTAACCAATGATCTGTACAGCCACAACATTACCTCCCAACTCCTGTACTCAATACTCTGACCAATAAAGGAAAGCATACCAAACGCCTTCTTCACTATCCTATCTACCTGCGACTCCACTTTCAAGGAGCTATGAACCTGCACTCCAAGGTCTCTTTGTTCAGCAACACTCCCCAGGACCTTATTATTAAGTGTATAAACCCTGCTAAGATTCGCTTTCCCAAAATGCAGCACTTCACATTTATCGGAATTAAACTCCATCTGCCACTTTTCAGCCCATTGGCCCATCTGGTCCAGATCCTGTTGTAATCTGAGGTAACCACTACACCTCCAATTTTGGCGTCACCTGCAAACTTACTAACTGTATCTCTTCTGCTCGCATCCAAATCATTTATGTAAATAACAAAAAGTAGAGGACCCAGCACCGATCCTTGTGGCACTCCATTGGTCACAGGCCTCCAGCCTGAAAAACAACCCTCCACCACCACCCTCTGTCTTCTACCTTTGAGCCAGTTCTGTATCCAAATAGCTAGTCCTCCCTTTATTCCATGAGATCTAACCTAGCTAATCAGTCTCCCATGGGGAACCTTGTCGAATGCCTTAATGAAGTCCATATAGATCACATCTACTGCTCTGCCCTCAATCCTCTTTGTTACTTCTTCAAAAAACTCAATCAAGTTTGAGAGACATGATTTCCCACGCACAAAGCCATGTTGACTATCTCAAATCAGTCCTTGCCTTTCCAAGTACATGTATATCCTGTTCCTCAGGATTCCCTCCAACAACTTGCCCACCACAGAGGTCAGGCTCACTGGTCTATAGTTCTCTGGCTTGTCTTTACCGCCCTTCTTAAACAGTGGCACCACGTTTGCCAACCTCCAGTCTTCTGGCACCTCACCTGTGACTATGGATGATACAAAGCAAGAGACCCAGCAATCACTTCTCTAGCTTCCCACAGAATTCTCAGGTACACCTGATCGGGTCCTGGGGATTTATCCACCTTTAACTGTTTCAAGACATCCAGCACTTCCTCCTCTGTAATCTGGACATTTTGCAAGATGTCACCATCTATTTTCCTACAGTCTATATCTTCTATGTCCTTTTCCACAGTAAATACGGAAGCAAAATATTAATTTAGTATCCCCCTATTTTCTGTGGCTCCACACAAAGGCCGCCTTGCTGATCTTTGAGGGGCCCTATTCTCTCCCTAATTACCCTTTTGTCCTTAACATATTTGTAAAAACCCTTTAGATTATCCTTAATTCTATTTGCCAACGCTATCTGATGTTCCCGTATTGCCCTCCTGATTTCCCTCTTAAGTATACTCCTACTTCCTTTATACTCTAAGGATTCACTCGATCTATCCTGTTGATATCTGACACATGCTTCCTTCTTTTTCTTAACCAAACCCTTAATTTCTTTAGTTATCCAGCATTCCCTATACCTACCAGCCTTCCCTTTCATCCTGACAGGAATATTTTTTTTTGAACTCTCGTTATCTCATTTCTGAAGGCTTCCCATTTTCCAGCCATCCCTTTACCTGCAAACATCTGCCTCCAACCAGCTTTCAAAAGTCCTTGCCTAATACCATCAAAATCGGCCTTTCTCCAATTTAGAACTTCAACTTTTATCCTTTTCCAGCACTATTTTAAATCTAATAGAATTATGGTCGCTGGCCCCAAAGTGCTCCCCACTGACACCTCAGTCACCTGCCTTGCCTTATTTCCCAAGAGTAGGTCAAGTTTTGCACCTTCTCTAGTAGGTACATCCACATACTAAATCAGAAAATGGTCTTGTATACACTTAATAAATTCCTCTCCATTTAAACCTTTAACATTATGGTAGTCCCAGTCGATGTTTGGAAAGTTAAAATCCCCTACTATAACTACCCTATTATTCTTACAGATAGCAAGATCTCCTTATAAGTTTGTTTCTCAATTTCCCTCTGACTATTGGGGTGGGGGGAGAGAAAGAGGAGGGGGGTCTATAATACAATCCCACTCCCCCTCCTCTCTCGCCTCCCTTTCTATCCTTCCTGTAGTATTTGTATCCTGGAACAGTAAGCTGCCAGTCCTGCCCATCCCGGAGCCACGTTTCCGTAATTGCCATGATATCCCAGTCCCATGTTCCTAACCATGCCCAGAGTTCATCTGCCTTCCCTGTTAGGCTCCTTGCATTGAAATAAATGCAGTTTAAATTTATTAGTCCTACCTTGTCCCTGCCTGCCCTGACTGTTTGACTCACTTCTGTTCTCAGCTGTACCCGTCTCAAATCAATCTCTTTCCTCACTATCTCCCTGGGTCCCACCCCCCCCACCTTATTGGTTAAATCCTCCCAAACCGTTCTCGCAAATTTCCCTGCCAGTATATTAGTACCCTTCCAATTTAGGTGCAATCCATCCTTTTACAGGTCACTGCTACCCCAAAAGAGATTCCAATGATCCAAAACTGTGAATCCTTCTCCCATACACCAACTCCTCAGCCATGCACTCATCTGCTCTATCCTCCTATTCCTGCCCTCACTAGCTCGTAGCACTGGGAGTAATCCAGATATTACTACCCTTGAGAACCTCCTTTTTAAATTTCTGCCTAACTCTCTGTAATCTCCCTTCAGAATCTCAACCTTTTCCCTTCCAATGTTGGTTCCAATGTGGACAATGACCTCCTGCTGGCCCCTCTTCCCCCGTGAGAACATTCTGCACCCTCTCTGAGACATCCTTGATCCTGGCACCAAGGAAACAACACACCATTCTGCTTTTTATCTGCTGGCCACAGAAATGTCTGTCTGTACCTCTGACTACAGAATCCCCTAACAATTGATCTTCTATTGTTTTTCAAGTCGTTCGAATTGTGATTATAATAAACTTTTGATTGTTTTTAAAACCAGATCTGCAGCATTGTGAGCCTATTTCAGTGAAAGACCACATTTTTTAAAAAAATTATGATCATGAAGATAGATTGCAGTCTGGGATCAGACTTGTCCAGTTGGAACAGCAGCTTAAATCCTAACAACGGGAGGTTTCTCTGGGATTTAAATGAATTGATTCAAGTGCAATTTGTCTCTGTTTATAAAGAGAAAGAACAACATAAGAACTAAGAGCAGAAATTTGCCATTCAACCAGAGCTGCCTCAATTGCTAATGCATTGTCTCAAATACAGGAATTTAAACCGTACACAGTACTCCTACCAATACCCTGTGTAATTGCAACAAAACTTCCTTATTTTTGAACTCCAACATCCTAGCAAAGTCAGTGACACCATGTGCCACCTTATCCACTTGCTGTTCCAGCATGCTACCCTCCACAAAGAGGAAATGGTCCTCCCTATAAAAGCCCCCCATAATCTTGTACATTTCAAGCATTTCTCTCAAGTCTCATTTGCTCCAAAGCAAACAGTCCTAGTTTGCTCCAAAGCAAACACTCTCCATACTAGGCAGCATCTGAATTCACAAGAAAATCCAACTCTCTATATTCTGCATTTTTTGGAATTGCTCTCCGCTTAAATAATCTTTTTATTCTTCCCTCCAGACAGCAGGATCGCACACTTTCCTATACTAAACTGTAAAAGGTGGTATCTTTTTGTTTTGTTTTTGATTGTTCCTTTCCCATTCCAGTCCACAATACCAATAACTGTGGGAAGAATCACTCCTTTTTAAAAAGGTTACCAACATTTATTCTTGGAGACAAAGACAAATGACTGGAAAAATTCAGGTCTGGCAACATATCTGGAGACAAAGCAAAGTTAAGGTTTCAGATCCAGTCCTGAAAATGGGTCACTGGACCTGAAACCTTAACTCTGCTTTGTCTCCAGAGATGCTGCCAGACCCACTGAATTTCTCCAGCAATATATGTCAGTTTCTGATTTCCAACATCCACAGTTCTTCCATTTTTTGAACAAACAAACTTATTCATGGAGTTTCCAGGGTTGGTATTGGGACTCTCTCTTTTCTTGGTATGTATTAACGATCTGGATCTTGCTGTACAGGGGACAACTTCAAAGTTTGCAGATAACAAAAATTGGAAAAATTGACGTTGACAAGTTGGTGGAGTAGGCCAACAGAACAACGCAGAGATGCGTGATGGCCTTTGATTGGAAGAACATTGAAAGACAAGATAAAATAGTGGTTGAGTTATAAGAGGGTGCAGAAGCAGAGAAACCTGGATATATGTGCACATCGATCATTAAAGGTGGTAGGACAAGGTGGAGAGAACTAATGATAAAGCATACACTGTTTTCTTATGTATCAACAGGGGCATTGAGCACAGGGCAAGGAAGTAGTGATGAACTTGTACAAGACATTTGTTAAACCTCAGATGGAGTATTGGATGTAGTTGTGGATGCCACATTTTATGAGATGTGAATGCATTGAAAGACTACAGAAACGACTCAAGAACAGCTCCAGGAATAAGAAACCACAGTGAAGAGGATAGATTGAAGAAGCCGGGACTGTTCTCCTTGGCCACAAGACTAAGACGACGTAAAACAGCTGCATTGTGGTAAAATAGATTACGTGATAACTGGAAGGTCTTTGAACATTGCTAAGAGTTTTCTGGAGTTTGTCAAAGTAGTCGGAGTTATCAGAAAAAAAATTAAAACAGGGTAGGACTCATACAATTAATGGTAGGGCCTTACACATTGTTGCATAGAGGAACTAAGGGGCTAGGTACATAATTCTTTGAAGTTTACGTCACATATAGAGTGTGATTAAAAAAGCATTTAGCACACTCCGCTTCATTGCTCAGTCCTTTGAGTATACAAGTTGGGAAGTCATACTGAGGTTGTACAGGACATTAGTGAGGCCTCTTCTGGAGTACAATGCCCAGTTCTGGTCACCCAATCATAGGAAGAATACCATAAAGCTGGAGGGGGCTCAGGAAAGGTTTACCAGGATTTTGCCAGGTATGGAAGGTTCGAGTTATAAAGAGGGGCTGGGATTTTTCTTCTATTGGAGTGTTGGAGGTTGAGACATAGTTTATAAAGTCTGAGGGGTATAGATAGGGAAAAGACTACTACCATTAACCTAAGGATAGGGGCGCAGGTTTCAAGACTACCTAAGGGGTACATTTTTAAAGTGAGAGATTTAAAAAAGCTACAGAATGGTTCACTTATGGAACGAATTTGCTAAGCAAGTGACGGATGTGGGTATAAATACAATATTTAAAAGACATTGGGTAAATATGTGAATAGGAAAGGTTTGGAGGGATATGGCCCAGTGGGACTGGTTTAGTTGGGGATTATAGTCAGCATGGACTGGTTGGACCAAAGGGTCTGTTTCTGTTCTGTATGACTCTAGCACTCTAAGAGGTCAATGCATTCAACATATTCTACAGGTCACTCTGGTATAATGCGTGTCGCATCGACGCAAATTGGCGATAACGCAACTGACATTGTGGTCACTGTTTGGATAATACAAACTTTCTACTGAACAGCTATAGCCATTTTCTACAGCAATTTACCATAGTGCAATTTTCTAGTGTGAGGTTGTGGAGGAACGGAACTGTTGCACTATAGCAGAATGCACTGTATTTACAGACTTCAGTGAGGCTTTTGAGACGGTCTCCCATGCAAGACTAATGGCCAAGCTAAGAGTCTGTGGGATCTGAGAAAATTTGACTACGTTTCAGAGAATGGGCTGAGTGGAAGGAAGCACAAGATGATGGTCAATGTTTTTTGTTGACTAGAAGCCAGTGTCCACAAGAATCAGTGTTGGGGTAGTTGCTGTTAATAAATTTATACAGTTGGCTCACAGTAGAACATAGTAGGGTTGATCAATAACTTCACAGGTCATATTAAATTTGGTGGGCTGTTAAATAGCGAGGAGGATAGCTTTAGATTACAAAAGGACATAGATGGATTCAGTGGCAAATGGAATTCAATCCAGATAAGCGCAAGCTGATGCATTCAGGCTGGACAAGCAAGGGAATACATGACAAATATGATATGACTCTAGGAAGCATCAAAATTGTGATAGTACAAACAAAACATGGTGTCAGCATACACCAAGGAGCAAGTGATCACACAGGGACAGTCAGGAAAATTTATTTCCTAATATTAACAAGGAAAATCAGACTGCTGGACAAGTATTGTATCTTGAAACGGAAGATTAAGCTCTGAATGAAAAAGGTATACCAATAGAGATACTGAGTGAAACTGGAGGAAGGTAGTCACTCATGCTGGCTGTTGACTTTATTTGCCTTCCAGAAAGGTTAATGAAAAAGAAAACATTGATTTCAGGTTTCTGTGGTGGTTACAAACCAGAGTTGGATTTAAATGTGATTTAGCAAATTGAATTGTAGCATTAGAGTCATGAAACCAATTTCTACTGAAAGAATTTACTTTATTTTGAAAAACCTTGCATATTCAAGAATACTGGCCTCACCAAGGACGTTGGAAGAAATCAGTGGAAGTAAAAGAAACTTATGTGAGATATGAAGGGGAGCTTGGATTGTTGTTTGACTATGTTATAATTAATCTCAGACCCACAGAATACGACAGGAAGAAAAAATATCTAAGAAGCAAAATGATGACTTGGAAATTCAATTATCCAATACAACTTTGAACAATTTAATGAAAAAGAATAAGGTATTGAGAATGTCAGTACCATAAATTTTGTGTTGATTCATTTAATTCCAAAAGGTAGGTCACTTGGGTATCAGAAGACCTGTGCTCAAATATTAAACTGTTTTCTTGGCCAGGTTTACATAAAATTTTGGCCAGATTTTGCCAGACACACCATACATGTCAGGTAGAGGAGAAATCCAACCACCAATTCAATCATACCATGAATTCATACAGCAGCTTTTGAAGGGCCATAATATTTTGCACAAGATCCCAAGCTAAAAAGAACCAGAAGTATCTTTTAATTACAATAAAGGTTTGTACAGATCCCCTGAAGCTGTCCCTTTGGAGGAAAATTACTTCCAAATGCTAGTTGTGAAGGCAATTCAATTTTTCTTTTCAAAAAAATGGATTGTGTAAACTAAGAATAAAATATGGAGCTTAGTCTGATTGTATGTCACAAATATTGAATAAAGGCTGATTAGTTTGGGAGTATAAGACTAATACCTTCAGTTGTTCATTAAAATCATAAGGGTGCATTGAAATATGGCATACAATTCTGAAGAGCATGATTAGAGTTTATTCTCAAGATTGTCGTAGTTATTGGGTAAAGGAACTCCATTATTTGCCATTAGAGATGCTCCTAATGAGTCAAAAGCATTTGGTCTTTCAGTTTTTGAACTATTAAGGGCTTTCAGTATTATGAAAGGATGACTTAAATTAATTGAAGCAAAATTGATAAAGCAATAGTACACTTCCAGTATATGCTTTGAATTTCAGGAAGTTGGTCATAAGGCACTGAAAGAAAGAATCAGCCAATCTGTCATGTTAACATGAAGAGATATGATGACAGGGACAATGATGAGAAGAATAGAGGGGTTCTTAAAAGATTAGATAGATATGTTAACTTCTAGCAAACTAGCAATGTGACTAGAGTTAGAATAAGAATTTTTATTGGGTGCAAACAGGTCTTTCTGCCCAACAAGTCCACACTGACCCTCCGAATAGTATCCCACCAGACCCATTCCCCTACATTTACCTCTGACTCATGCAACTAACCTATACACCCTTTAACACTATGGGTAATTTAACATTTTCACCTAACCTGCACATCTTTGGATTGTGGGAGGAAACCAGAGCACCCAGGGGAAACCCACACAGACACAGGGAGAATGTGCAAACTCCACACAGACAGACAGTCACCAGAGACTGGAATCAAACCCTGGTCCCTGGTGCTGTTAGGCAGCAGTGCTAACCACTGAGCCTCTGTGCCATCCCTACTTGGAGGATAATAAAGAAACAGATTAAATTTCCAGAAAAGGCAAAGATAAAACTATTCTGGCTGTTCATAACCTTAGTGTGGGAAATGAATTGTCTCTAACAAGGGCTTTACACACACAATCCAGAGAGGTTAGCTCAAGTATGAGATTAAGTTCATGATGGACAGTGACGTTATTGAACAGCGTCAAAGTAGCTGGAGACAACCTATCATGCTGCTGCTTACTAGGCGAATCACATGGATTTTGTATTAAATACTGCAAAGTCAACATAACAAAAGCAGACTTGCATCTTACTTCAAGGCTGAAGGACTGCATTGAACCATTTGGACATCATGATTCATCACAACCTGACTTGCTGCAATGGTATTGGCAAGTTCTGTTCACTGATGGAGCTAAAGAAGTGGAGAGTTTTGGTAATGCTGGCAAACTTCAGTGCAAAGCTATGCTATTTCGCATGAAAAACTGTTAAGCAATGCTCCAAAGATTAACCAAATAAATCACGGATGAATGAGCTATGCAATGTGTGTTGTTTACATGGACAATTTGCTTCTTTTTAGCCAAACCCAGGAAGAACATTTACACAACTTCACTGAACTATTTGACCAATTATCGATGGCCAATTTGATTTTAAATCTGACAGATTACATTTGCCCAAGCAAAAGTGACTTATATGGATCCCACAGTGTGACATGGCCAGGTAGTAGCTTGAGAAGTGAAAGAGCTATTAGAGATCATCGAGGTAAAAACAATGACTGCAGATGAAGGGCTTTTGCCCGAAACGTCGATTTTGCTGCTTGTTGGATGCTGCCTGAACTGCTGTGCTCTTCCAGCACCACTAATCCAGTATTAGAGATCATCCCCTACCTAGGACTGAAATTTTGCGTGTATTGATGGCTATATTGTCTCGATCTTCATTGGTGTCACTGCACCTTCAACAAATGTTGAAAGCAGACAGGAAATTTGAATAGACACAAGACTGTCGAAGTATCTTTCGAACCTTGAAACTTGTGCGGGCAACTGCACTAGTTTCAGCTGTGCCATATCATGAAGCCATGTAAGCTTGCTGTTGATGCCAATGACA
The DNA here is from genome assembly GCF_047496795.1 of Chiloscyllium punctatum. Taxonomy (NCBI): domain Eukaryota; kingdom Metazoa; phylum Chordata; class Chondrichthyes; order Orectolobiformes; family Hemiscylliidae; genus Chiloscyllium; species Chiloscyllium punctatum. The sequence goes on along the minus strand of NC_092747.1, from coordinate 7,834,391 downwards.
CTGGTTTGGCGGTTGATTTACTGCAAAACGGGTTGGAAATTGATTGGCTTGACCACACATCAAAAACCATTCACTAGCTAACGAAGAGACACTGAATCTTGTATTGGCTAAAAATCATTTTGAATTACACATCTCTTTGATACAGACCATGATTCCCTAACTTAATTGAAAATACTTGGAGACAATATGATTTTATTGTTGGAGGAGTAAGCTCCATCATATCAGTGTGGAAATCATTCATGCGCCTGAAAAAGAAAATGTTGGAGTGGACATATCAGAAGTGCACAAGATAGATAGAATACAGCGTGGTGCCCATGAAATTTTGTAAAATATAGTTGCTGTGTAACTTATTGCATGCTTAACATCATGTTCCAACTGTTAGTTTAACAGTGTTAAGAAAATTTGACACCTAATGAAAAACATGTTAAATTTTGTGTGTGGAGAGTTGAGCTGTAAGGTGCAAAACTTCAATGCAAGTTTAATGGTATTTATTAGAGTTTTGACCTCCATGAAAGAAGCAGAATTAGCTTGTCAGGCCTACTTGAGCCATGAATTTTTCATCAGTATGAGGTAGACTGCCTGGAATAGTAATAGCAATGTGTTTGTATTTGGGGATGTTTTATGAATGAAAAAAAATTATTGAAGAGTGCTAGCCCGATTGCAGTTACAAAAATCAGGAGTTGATTCTTTTTGCTTATGGCAAAGAATCCATTGTTTCAAGAGCTTTTGTTCTCAGTTTGCAGAAGTCTGGTTGAAGTTGTACGTATGAAGCAGATTCTCCTAGAGAAATAAGTTAGCTCAGAACTGTTAAGGTACAAGTTAACTCAGAAAAGTTTGAGACCAACAGTGTTCAGTTAGGACCCTGAAAAGGTCATTCCAAGTGGAGAAATTCTAAGCTCAGTAGTGTAAACACAAGAGACTATAAAATACTCAAGATTGGGAACTGAAAATTACAATTATGTCAAACCTATAGATGGAATAGAGAAGGGTTTGAGTAAAGTAAAACAAGGCTGCTGGGAATTAGTTTGTATTTAAACATCTTTCAAATTTTGTATTATATGTATAGGTTGATTTATTTTGTATTATTTTCTTTTGCATAACAAACTTGTGTTTTACTGTCAGATCTAGATCACATGCCTGTGTTTCAGTGAAACACCACATCTCTTATATATAGAGAAAACTATGTATACTCTCTCAAGTCAGATTTCAGTCTGGCATCTGACCGCTGATATCAGTGAGGATCTAAAATCTAATACAGGCTGTTGTCAGGAGCAACCATTTAATACATGCTCTTTCTTACAACAAAATGGCTTCTTGATGCAAGTAAGATGACAAAATGGTTCTAGGCTAAAAATGGACAATTCTGCTTAAAATGGCTTTTAACCGTGCAAAAAGCTGCATTCCTGAATTAACCGTAGAGTACTGAAACAAAGATTAGCAGTCAATGCTTCCTTTACAGCATATAAATAACTAGATAAGGTAAGACATAACTAGCCAACCTAAGTGACCTTGCAAATGCAGGTGCCAAGGGAGATAAAGAAGCTTGGATGCGTAAAGGAAGGTTGGTTCCCAGAAAATATCATTGGGCTAAGTTGCTGTCAATAATGCCATTTTAGTCAATTTAATTGGTAATTGTCTGACTCTGCTTTGTAACCATGGCTGTACTTCTCCAAAACAAAATATTAAAATGTCTTTGTCTTAAGCCATGTGCGCAGCTTTCTCCTAGGGACACAAGTATTAAACCTCTGTTGCTGGACAACCTGTGCTCGGCCGTGATAAATAATGTGTGAAATCTTGCAGAGCCAGACCGAATTGCTCGTGTTTATTGACCGATCACGGAACAGAGACCCCACCAGTGGGTCCAGGTCTTCTTCAGCTGCCATCACAATAGAAGCAATGTGAAGTTTCAAAGCAATACAGAGTTCTACATTTATATATACATTAAGTTAGAAGGCACATTAAATTCCAAGGAATGCAACAGGAGTTTGCAGTTTTGGGAGATAATTGATTAAGTGGAGTACACTAGATGAAGCTTTATGTACAAAAGTGCAAATCAGACAAATTAAAACACTTAGAAATGTTTGGAGACAAAAAACTGTGGCTGAAAGAGATTTAGAGGTATACGCACCCAAATCAAACGTGAATGCACATAAAAAGTTAATCAAAGAGATGCAGAGTTTTGGACACTAAGTCTTAAGACAGATGTGATATCAGGTGGGAGACAGCACAAATTCACCAAACTAGTATCGTGGATAACAATCAGGGTGATATTGGGATCATTTTTGAGGTTAGATTGTTGAAGGGTTATGTAATTGGACATTTAAAATAGTGCAGCAATTTGCTTGAAAAAGGCATATCTCCTTGATGGAGGTATCCAGAACAACAAGATTAGAAGAGGACTGCAGAAATCACCCAAAAGATTGTGGATGCAAAGGGCCAATTAAAAGCTTTTAAAGGTTAGAATTGATTAATTTGTTGAAGAGCATCAAAAGATAAAATCAATAGCCATTAAAACGATTAAGATATAAACCAGCTGGATTTTACGCCAATGGTATGGATAAAGTTCAAGGGGTTGAATAACTGACTACTGTTGCTCAAAGTTTGGAGAAGATTTGTAGCTCGGGTGCTCGTTGTTGTGGTTCTGTTCGCCGAGCTGGGAATTTGTGTTGCAGACATTTCGTCCCCTGTCTAGGTGACATCCTCAGTGCTTGGGAGCCTCCTGTGAAGCGCTTCTGTGCTGTTTCCGCCGGCATTTATAGTGGCCTGTCTCTGCCGCTTCCGGTTGTCAGTTCCAGCTGTCCACGGCAGTGGCCGGTATATTGGGACCAGGTCGATGTGCTTATTGATTGAATCTGTGGATGAGTGCCATCCCTCTAGGAATTCCCTGGCTGTTCTCTGTTTGGCTTGTCCTATAATGGTAGTGTTGTCCCAGTCGAATTCATGTTGCTTGTCATCTGCGTGTGTGGCTACTAAGGATAGCTGGTCGTGTCATCTGTGTGTGTGGCTACTAAGGATAGCTTAGTAATCCCATGCAAGGACTGCATAAAACACTACATCGGACAAACAGGAAGACGGTTAATGATCCGTATCCATGAACACCAACTAGCCACGAAACGACACGACCAGCTATCCTTAGTAGCCACACACGCAGATGACAAGCAACATCAATTCGACTGGGACAACACTATTATTGTAGGACAAGCCAAACCGAGAACAACCAGGGAATTCCTAGAGGCATGGCACTCATCCACAGATTCAATCAATAAGCACATCGACCTGGTCCCAATATACCAGCCACTACAGCGGACAGCTCGAACTGACAACCGGAAGCGGCAGAGACAGGCCACTATAAATGTCGGAGAAAACAGCACAGAAACACTTCACAGGAGGCTCCCAAGCACTGAGGATGTCACCTAGACAGGGGACGAAACGTTTGCAACACAAATTCCCAGCTCGGCGAACAGAACCATGACTACTGTTGCAACAAGCAATCATGCTTTACAACCAACTTTGTCCAATCTTGAGCACTTTTAATTCTACATAAATAGAGGCAATGCACTTGTTTCTTTTGGCCAGAGAAGATGCAAAACACCAATTTCCAATTTTGGGCCAGTACTTTGAATCCAACAAGGTCATGACAACCTCTTTCTAATTTGTCAAACAAAAGTAATTCAGAGGGAGGCTCTCATTTTGTTCAGAAAAAAAAACTAACCTACTTTAAAAATCAATTCCAGTCTGAAAAGAAAACCTAAGTTAAAGTAGACTCGGAATCAAAATGTTTGTTTTGTTCATAATACTAACATTTCCTTTATCAAGATAGCTCTGGGTGTAACAGGAACAATAGGACAAAATATGGGCGGCACGGTGGCACAGTGGTTAGCACTGCTGTCTCACAGCGCTGGAGACCCGGGTTCAATTCCCGCCTCAGGCGACTGACTGTGTGGAGTTTGCACGTTCTCCCAGTGTCTGCGTGGGTTTCCTCCGGGTGCTCCGGTTTCCTCCCACAGTCCAAAGATGTGCAGGTCAGGTGAATTGGCCATGCTAAATTGCCCATAGTGTTAGGTAAGGGGTAGATGTAGATGTACATGTATGGGTATGGGTGGGTTACGCTTCGGTGGGGCGGTGTGGACTTGTTGGGCCGAAGGGCCACACTAAGTAATCTAAGCAAAAAAAATATATGTTTGGAAGCAGCAAAATAATTGCTCATGGGCTACACCTCAAATGAATGGGTATTGATCATCTGTTCCTCAAGGGCAAGAGGAAGTGGCAGCTCAAATCTTCATTTTTGGCAGTAATCTTAGGTAGCTTCCTTTTTTTGATGTATGAGAACCTATTAATTAAGGGCAACTTTTTTAACGTGCTCATGATTATCAAATTACTGATGAATTTCACCCCGACATCCAGGAGGGGTATTAGAAAGACAATAGCAAAGTCAACAAAGGAGGAGCAAGTTGGATTAAGGGGAATATCTACCTTTCAAAGAGGAAAGCTGTCATCACTAGGAGACTATATCTCAGTGGCTACTTTGATTTACAACATGCAGCTGTATGATTTCAATGGCAATGGAATTTTGATTGTTATCAGCAGAAACAAACTGCTCAAAATCAATTCCCCATTTCAAAGAATTTAAACAGAAGTAACCTCTCACAAGTAACATGAAGCTGATTTTCCTTACTGTAAACCCTTGTGGACTTATTACCCCTCTGCCTTTCCACACCTCCAATGAACTACAAGCCTTAAAAAGTTGAAGACTGACACTAATTACTACTACTTACATTTTTGGTCTTACAATATTGGTGGCCCTGCACCATGTTTTGGCTTTGCTCCTAGTTTCTTCAATTGAAAAATATTACTCTGGCAGGTTTTATATTGCCTTAGGGATTGTGTTCTTGATATGAATTAAATTTTTTCCACATAATCTGCAGGAATTTATACAACAAAGGAGGCAACTGCTCTGCAGGCATATTTATGATTTCAATTGTTTGTTGTGGGCAATAGACAATAACCACTTCAAAATCATCAAGTCCTCCACAAGTGTCTGATGCGAGAACTGTGGGAGATCAAAGGCAGCCAAGTATAGAGGAGAAGGGAGGGAGGCAGAAGGAATCAAAAGGAGGGTAGGACAAGACTGACCAACATGCCTTTCTACTGAACCTTTTCATCACAGTGTGCCAATTAATTTTGGCATACAGCCTCTGCTGTAATTTAGGCAAACAGCCAACATTGTTACAACAGGGACTGTGCTGTCACCCTGACCCCAATAACACATGGATCAAAACAAAAGCAAATCTTGCAGATGATGAAAATTTGAAATAAAAACAAAGTACATGATAAACAAAGTGCAATGATCTCAAAATAACCTCCATTTACTCCAAAGTAATGACATGCCGATCTCAAGTGGCATGTATCAGCCATAATCTTAATGAGTGGCATACAACACAATTAACAACCTCCCAAACACACGCTGATTTGTTAATACTACCCTAAGTAGAGTTTGATAAGTGAATAAGAGAGTCAGCCCATTCTGAGGGAGCAGGAGCAGAACACAGAATTTGTATGCAAGCTTAAAAAAAATGTAAATATTCAGTGGGTTGAGGGAGGTTGTTAAACAGTAGAATATACACATCTATACAACTGAATTAAATCAAAATCTGAACATTTCACTACTACAGGTATTGCGGTCACATTACTTAACAGAACAAACTTCTTCCAATTAAACCACAGTAACCTACTCCAATATTATTGGAGACAGCCAGGTAATGAATTCAGTTTTGAAATTCCCTCTGTACAACCAAAGATTAACAGGATTTCATGAATAATTAATGCATGAACTGAGGGAAGCTAACATAGGTCCATATTATCAAGTGAAATAAAAATCAAATTATGTATTTAAGAAAACAACCAACCATTCAATTTATATAGAAACTTTCATAACAAATTGAAGTGCAATAACTATATAGTTACTATCAAGTACTGATTCTTCAGAGTAGAAAAGGAGATAAAATTTTTAGTTTGAAGTCTCCATAAAAACAGACAAAAAAAGGGCCTGAATCATGTTCAGCTTGAATATTTACCATCTGCAAAAGAATTGTGTAGTGCAAGCTCAACCTAGCATTTCATGCTAATATTGCTCTTCTCTAAATAACACACTTGCTCAGCAACATACCATATAAACCCTACAGTGTGGAGACAGGCCATGTGGCTCAAAAAGTCCATAATGACCCTCCAAAAAGAGTATGCCACCCAGAACTATTCCCCTACTCAATTAGCCTACATTTACCCATGACTAATTGCACCTAACCTGCACATCCCTGAACACTATGGGCAATTTAGCCTGGCCAATTCACCTAACCAACACATCTTTGGATTGTGGAGGAAACCGTAGCACACTGGGAAACACACGCAAACACAGGAAGAATGCGCAAACTCCACACAGACAGTTGCCAGAGGCTGGAATTGAACCCAGGTCCCTGACGCTTGAGGCAGCAGTGCTAACCACTGACCCACCGTGTCACCCAGCAGCATATCAGGAAGGAGTCTGAGGAAGAGTCACCAGACCAAACATGTTAACTCCTATCTCTCTTCACAGATCCTGCCATGCCTACTGAGCTTTTCCAGCAATTTCTGTTTTAACTATTGGAGTATCATACTAGATTATAGACTCTAGCCCTATGGGATTTGAATTCAGATCTCCCTGTCCCATTGCTAAATAGCTGCTAACCGAACTGAACTAAACCAGATATTTTGGTTTTGTTGAGAACATTTGTGAAAATGTTGGATAATATTGTTGGATAGCACTTCTTAATATACACACTATTAATTACACGTAATTAACAGAACAAATGAAGCAGTCTCAATTGAAACACTGCCAGGAACTGGATTTTTCTTGAGTTTTAACCCAATGTAGCTATTACTCACAACTTATTCAATTGGACCCATCCTTCCATTGCTGACATGACTTAGCAGTTAACACACTTCAATCAGCACATTTTTAAGGCACATGCTTCCAATTCTTTAGAGATAACACTTCACCAATGTCCTGCTCTTCCCAGTTCCCAAGGTTGTTCCTAATCTGCCCAGTTGTCTCCCCAAGCTTGCTCATACTTTCTTAATCTGACTCAGCTATCTCAAAGCTCCACTTCTACTGTGACTGTTGTTTTCAGGGTTCTGTGTTTTGGCCCAAATAATGCAGCAGAATCAACTATATCCCCAGACTAAAAAGGTATCTTTTGTTTTTCGCCCATTCCTATTGCACGAATTGTTTTTGACATCGAAAGTTACCTACATTAATAAACTCTCTCATCTTTTCTCTTCATTTGTGTGGGATCTCCACTGTGCCAGCTGCAACAGGTCAAGAACAAGCTATGAAATCACTCTCCATTCTCTGGATAAACTGAATACACTCAATTCCAGATTTGCTTGCTTCATATACTGTGTAAAACACAAACAACTGGTCTGAGACAAAAAGTGTGGATGAACAAGGCCATATGCAACAGCTTTATTTAACATTTCTATTTGCTAAAATTCTCGAGATAAACAACTATCTAAAACCCAGAGGACACGTCCACTGTTAATAAGACACAGGTGCAAAATTAGGCCATTCGGCCCAATGAACCAGCTTCACCATATAGAGTCAGGGAGATGTACAGCATGGAAACAGACCCTTCGGTCCAACCCGTCCATGCCGACCAGATATCCCAACCCAATCTAGTCCCACCTGCCAGCACCCGGCCCATATCCCTCAGTCTCTGCTCTTGAAAAGAAGGTTAACATGGCATTTGCCTAATTGTTAAGAAAACCTGCATGTTAACCTTAACAATACTGAAGGGTCCCTAGTCCCTTTGTGCTTCAGACTTCCAAAGCCTTTCCCCATTTAAAAAATAATCTTCACCTCTATTCTCCCTACTTTCCCAATGCTGCAACCCACAGTTTTCCAAATAACAATTACATATTGAGTAATATTAAGATACTAGACAATATATATTCTAAGAAGCACAATTATCTTCAAATGTAGCCAAGTCATTCAATGATCCTACAGGGATAAAGTAGGGGTGTCAAGTTTATGATATCAAGTTGAAAAAGTGTGTTTTCTCAGCAGTGATCAGATGTGAAAGCCTGAAAAATAAACCCATGAACTCTAGGCAATTTCCACTAAACAGGGACGGCACAGTAGTTTTTGAAATAATCTTGTCAAGCATTGTTCTTTTTACAAAGTTAGAGTATAAAGTGACAATGAGATCTGGTAGCATGTTGTTTTGCTTGGCAGTTTGGTGCTACTTTCCTCTTTTCAACCCTCTTGGTTTTTAATGGTCTTCATCTATCTCATACATTTCAGCAAATAGAAATGCTAAATAAAGCTACTGCATGTGGAATTTAATAAACTGGCTTCAGTCATCAACATTTTTCTCCCAAGACCATCATTGTACAAAGCAAGTGCAACCTGAGCATGCAGGAACTTTATCTAGAGCATGGAGGGTTTCATCATGGCTGGTTATTGACTTGCTGCAGCTAGGGTAGTGGAAGTCCCCCTGCACAAATTAAAAGGAAAGTTTGTTACGATTTGTTAATATAGGCCACTTTAGATGTCAAAAATGATTAGTGCAGAAAGAGCTAGAGAACAATCTCAGTAATCTCCCAAACCTGGATATGAGCAACTCCAAGCAATTCGCAAAAGTATCGTGCAATAGCAAGCAATTTAATATTCAAAAACGTTTCCAGATCTCAAAGTTTATGCGCTCAAAATCAATGCACTGTACTTGCTTATTACCAAACATTAATTAGGTTTTAGGCTTACTTACTACCAGGCTGAGGGACTTTAATCAGAAGCAACCACCTCATCAGGAAAGCATGCCTGCTGTTGTCTGGAACAGTGACCACAGAGGAGGATTCTAGTCCCCGTCAAAATAAGTTGCTTCTTGGCACCAATGCAATTCAAAGCATGATCATGGATTTTGCTCATGGCTTAAAAAGCCTTCAGTTTGCACATTCACAAATTCTGAAATGAAGGCAGCTAACAGTTTGGAATAGTCTCACACCTCAAGTCTACCATGTCACAGAGAGAAATGCGATAGCCCAAAGCAAATCTGACCACTTCTCAGCAAGATTCAGAGGTTGTGCATTTAGGTTCAAGGTCATAATACACTTGGATAGACAAAGAAAAACAGCCCCCTAATATCTTCCATATCACCAAAGAAACCATTTTGAAGACAGGTAAACCAAATTGTTCCAGATATCATAACTTCCCAAAAAATGTAAACATTGTTAAAATAGAAAATAAAAAGACATTCACATCCCAACTCTACTAAATGTAATTTTAAGTGGATTGAGGCAAAAGGAAGGATTGCAAAGTACATCAAGAGAGTGTGCGAGTGTGTGTGCGCGCAAGAGTGCCTGCACGTTTGAAATGTAGAAACTTTAATAAATTAGTGATAACTGAAAGAAGCTTCATTTTGGAAGCCATCAAATAGCTTTATATTTCCAACAAAATCCCAGGCAAGGCAAACAAGATTTTTAAAAAGCTGTGAATGCTCAAAATCTCATGTTAACAATTATCATGTCTTGGCCCCAAACAAGAACCCAGTCAAAACTCAAATCTATTTCCTCAATTTTAAAAATCAAACCACTCAACCAAGGTTTCAGATATTTAACCTTCCCTGAGATGTTTCTACACCAAGTGAATGCACAATCACTCTGGACAATCTAGTCTACACTACCACACAGAGGTCAGTGAGCAATAAATCTGAACCACTACCATAAAGGTCTGAGAGCATATGCCACAGGCTCCAAATGATATAGTATAAAGGACCAGATTTATTAATTCTATTCAGGGTTCTTGAATATTTCAGTACTACCTCCACAGCTTCCACTTTTCCGATACAAACTGTTTAACTTAAAATGCAACTGCAGTCCTGCCAACATCTAAACATACACCACCAGGGACAACTGCGCCATTAGAACACTGATTGATGATAAAAGTCCGAAAGAAAGACAAAAGGTCATGTTTCTGATGGGGATATTTTGTCAGTATTATGATAGACTCAGATTGAGAGACTGAAGAAAAAAAAGAAAACATGCACAATCACAAGGGCACATTCAATGTTAAAAAACTGACAAACTTTTTAAGCATGGGAAAATATTTTTGGAATGGTTCAACATTTGCAAACAAAGTAAGGAAGGCCAGAAGTAATTATAATTGGTCACTAACAAGTACAACATGTTAATTATAAAGCACAATAATGGATGGCATGGTGACTCAGTGGTTAGCACTGCTGCCTTACAGCGCTCGGGTCCCAGCCTTGGGGGACAGTGTGTGGAGTTTGCACATTCTCCTCACGTGTGTATAGATTTCCTCCGGGTGCTTTGGTTTCCTCCCATAGTCCAAAGATTCAAAGTTAGGTGAATTGGCAATGTTACATTGTCCATAGTGTTCAGGGATGTGTCTGTTAGATGCATTAGTCAGGGATAAAAATGTAGTCAGGGTACGAGAATGGGTCTGGGTGGGATACTATTTAGAGGGTCAGTGTGGACTTGTTGGACCAAATAGCCTGTTTCCACACTGTAGGGATTCTATGATTCTCTGCGATAATAATTTGTATACGGAGGCTGTTGTCACGAGAACAGCTCATACCCAAACAATTGACTGAAATATGCAACCATCTGTTCAGATGCATTATCAATACCAAATTGAAGCAAAACTGATTTGACTGTTGACAGTTTGCTGGCAGGTTTTTAAAAAGACATGTAGAAAGAGTTTTTTTTTATTACAAAATTACTTGTTAAAACATGCACTGTCTAGACTGGAAGACCAGTTATACTGAAGAAAACACTGGCTCTCAGGTGCAAGATTGACAGCACTGTTCATGCAATGCAGGCATCACTATTTCAGATTTCAGCCTAAGTAAGGAAAGCATTACTTGAGGCAATGTTATGTACCAATAATGGTAACAAACTCCAAAGTTGCTTGGATAACATGCCGTAATACACAATGCAATTCATGAGTCACAGGTTAGTATGAGGGTACAGCATGTAACAAAAGCAGCAAATGGGACTCTTCCCTTCTTGATGATAGGAACTGAACATAAAAAGAAGATCAGAAAGTATAGGAGAAACTCAGCAGGTCTGACAGCAGCAGTGGAGGAAGAAACTAGGTTAATATTTCAAGATGGATTTGACTCTTCTTCAGAACTGAAAGTGGTTTGAAAATAGTCATTTTGTTTTTGAAGTTGTGGACAAAGGGAAAGGAAAAGCAACTGGAAGACATTGCAAGTGCTCCCAGAGCAAAACAAAATGAGTGCTCATCATGGTAAAGGAGGGATCAAGATCCAAAGTGGGCGAACAGAAGAAAATATGTCCATTCTACTGACAGCAAAATCAACATGTTACAGCAAGGATGGTGGGGTATACAAGGAAGAGACTGTGCTCTGAACTTAACTTGATAGTGTGTCCTTGAGACCATAACGTGCCGAAGTGCAAAATAAAGTGCTATTTCACCAGCTCGAGCGCGCTTCATTGGAACGCTGCCCAGGCACTGGACATAAGGACAATGTGGTTTATTGAAATGGCAAGCAACTGGGAGGTTAGTGTCATTCCTATGGATAAAACGAAGTCTCCCACAATGTGGTTTCCTAGTCTGCATTTGGGCTTGCCAATGTAAAAGCAACAGCATTGGGAGCAACAAATACAGTAGGCTAGATTCGAAGTAATGGATTAGTGGTGCTGGAAGAGCACAGCAGTTCAGGCAGCATCCAACGAGCAGCGAAATCGACGTTTCGGGCAAAATCCCAGATTCAAAGTAATACAAGGAGAATATTTAACTTGTTTGAACTGTTAGGTAGTGAGGCAGGATGTTGGAGAAAGGAAATGAGTAAGGCTATACCTTCTATCATAGCACAGGAAGATGCCATGTGCGAACAGAGGATGTTTTACAGCTGATTGAGGAGTGGAACAGGGTTTCTGAGGAGGATCAGGCTCCAACAGAATGCTGACAATCAAGGGGAGGGAAGTTGTGATTTTCTGGAGACGATAGAAATGGCAGAGATTAATCCTGTGAATACAGAGAGACTAGTGAGGTGGAAAATGAGGTCAAGAGGAAGCCCATTTTTTTGCCTGGGAGAGGGAGGAAGGGATGAGTATGTACGTTAAAGATGCGTCAGACAGTTCAGGACCATGATGGGAGGAACATTGGCTGATGAGAAAGGAGAACAAGTCAGAGGCACCCCAACCAGGGGATGGTAACATCAGAACATATGCAAGACTTAGAAACTGGGAGAATGGAATGGATTCCTTGCAGGAAGCAAGGTGAGAGCTTTGTCAAGGTAACTGAGCATCAGTGGCTTTCTGGTGGATATTGTTGGACAGTCTGTACCCAGAAATAGGGATGAGGACGTCAAGGAAGAAAAGAATTCAGAGCTTGACCAGGTGAAGGTGTGAGAAGGATGGAAATTGGAAGCAAGACTGAATAATTTTTCCAATTCTGGATGGCAGAATGAATGACAATGTAATTGGATAAAGAATTGTGTGTGGAGACCCCAAGTAGGGCTGGAAGAAGTAATGTTCCACAGAACCGATAAAGGGACAAACAGAACTGGGACCCATGGTGGTAGTTAGGAGGTGGGGGTGGGGGCAGAGGGGCTGGTTATGGAAGAGAGACAGATTGAGTTGGAGAAAGTGAGAGGAGTTAAAGGGAAACAATCGTTTCAAGTTAGAACAAGCTCAGTGCAGTGATGGGCACAAACTGCTTTGGCATCTCATTGAAGCAGCAGGAAACTGTCAGACCTCCGATGGGGTATGGATCAGAGTGACTGGAGTTCCTTGAAGAGAAGCCACCTATAACCAGAAAACTAACAAATTGTGTATTCCGATAGCAACCTGAAATTAGGGGAGTGCCAGAAGGATCAGTATGAGGCCACAGTCATTTAAATAAAGACTAACAACTTGGACGGGGGCAGCACGATGGCTCAGTGGTTAGCACTGCTGCCTCACAACACCAGGGACCCAGGTTCAATTTCTGCCTCAGGCAACTGTTCGTGGAGTTTGCACATTCTCCCCGTGTCTTCATGGATTTCCTCTGGGTGCTCCGGTTTTCTCCCACAATCCAAAGATCTGCTAAATTGCCCCATAGTGTTATTGTCCCAAGGTACATTAGTCAGGGGCAAACATAGTTAAGGGGAATGGGTCTGGGTGGGTACTCTTTGGAGGGTCGATGTGGACTTGTGGGGCCCAAGAGCCTGTTTCCATACTGTAAGGAATCTAAATCTTGGATGAGAAAGGTTAATGCACTATAACCAAGTTGCAGATGACTGAAACATCAGTGGGAAAGCAAGTGGTCATGATGACAGAATTTGCAGAGAGCTACAGATACATTAAGCAAGTTGGCAGATGGAACATCAATGTGAAAAATTAAGTTACGCACTTCTGGAAAGAAGAGAGTTGATGAATATTTTTAAAATGAAGACTCCAAAGAGCTACACAACAAATTTGGGAGTCCTCATGCATAAATCATTAAAAAACTAGCATCTAAGTTCAGTGAGTAACAGAAAAGTCAATCGGAATGTTGGCCTTAATTTCAAGGGTAATGAAGTGCAAATATAGGATGGCTCTACATAAACTATCGAGATATTAGTCAGATCATAGCTGGAATAGTGAACCCTCTTGGTCCCCTTAACCAAGGGAATATATATTGACATTTGAGGCTTCACAGAAGGTTTACTAGCTTGATCCCAAATATAGAGGGACTGTCCTATAAGCAGAGTTAGAGTAGATTGGGTCTGTACTCAATGGAATTTAAAATAATGAGGCAACTTTATTAAATATACAAGATTCTTAGGGGACTTGGTAGATGTAGAATTGTTGTTAGAAATGTCTAAGACCAGGAAGTGTTACCTCAGAATAAAGGGTGACACATTTGAAAGAGATATGGAGAGGAATTTAGATTAGATTAGATTACTTACAGTGTGGAAACAGGCCCTTCAGCCCAACAAGTCCACACCGACCCGCCGAAGCATAACCCACCCATTCCCCTACATTTACCCCTTTTACCTAACACTACGGGCAATTTAGCATGGCCAATTCACCTGATGTGCACATCTTTGGACTGTGTGAGGAAACCGGAGCACCCGGAGGAAACCCACGCAGACACGGGGACAATGTGCAAACTCCACACAGTCAGTCGCCTGAGTTGGGAATTGAACCCGGGACTCTGGCACTGTGAGGCAGCAGTGCTAACCATTGTGCCACCATGCTGCCCACTAAAAGCATTCCACCCAGAACCCCACCCTCCATCACTGTAACCTTGCATTTCCCATGGCTAATCTGCCAAACTTGCACATCTTTGGATTGTGGGAGGAAACTGGAGCACCCGGAGGAAACCCACGCAGACACGGGGAGTGTGCAAACTCCACACAGACAGTCACCAGAGGCTGGAATCGAACCTGGGTCCCTGGTGCTGTGAGGCAACAGTGCTAACCACCATGCTACCCAAATGTCACATCTCTAACAAGCTGCAGTGTTGGAGTTGACTAGCAGAAACTGCAGTGGTGGTATTCGAACCCACGCCCCTTTCGGGACTGGAACCTGGATCCAACGCCTTAGACCGCTCGGCCACACTACCTCTGAGGATAGTGAATCAATGGAATTCTTTACCACAAAGGGTTGTGGAGGTTGGATGACTAAATACATTCAAGGTTGATAGATTGATTCCCTTGCTGATTTAAAATCTAAGGTTATGGAGGAAAGGCAGGAATGGGAAATTGAGGATTATGAGATCAGCCATAAATCACACTGAACAGAGTAGACACAATGGCGTACTTTTTAAAAATTTCATTGATGGGAAGAAGAAATTGTTGGTTAGGCATTTGTTGCACATCCTTACTTGTCCAAAGGGCAGTTAAGAGTCAACCACATTGCTGTGGGTCTGGAGTCACATGTAGGCCCAGCTAGGGAGTTTCCTTCCCGTAAGGAGGTTAGCCAACCAGATGAATTTTTCTGACAATTGACTCACGGTTAGTTATTAGTCTCTTAATTCCAGATTATTCTTCAATTCAAATTCAACCATCTGCTGTGACAGGATTCAAACCCAGGTACCCCAGAACATTACCTGGGTCTCTGAATGTTCAAGTCCCACTACTCCTGGGTTGCAGCAAATATTAATGATTTAATCAAAGAATAGCCATTAAAAACATTAGTAAGGCCACATTTGGAACACTGTATGCAGTTCTGGTTGCCACACTATAGGAACGGTTAGGCAGCTTCAGAGACGTTGCAAAAGATTTTTACCAGGTTGTTGGCCAGATTGGAGTGTGCTAGTTATAAGCGGTTGAACAATTTGGATTGTTTTCACTTGAGTCTTGGAGGCTGAGGGGCAAATAGAAGCAAATAAAATTAAATGAGGGGCATGGATAGGGTAAATGGGTGGAGTCTTTTAGGAGGGTAGTAGGTGCTTGGAATGCACTATAATGGGATGCAATAGAAGCAGATATGTTAGCAAAGTTTAAGAACACTTAGAAAGACATGAGCAGGCAGGGATAGAGGGGTACAGACACGTGCAAGCAGATGGGATTAGCTTGGAATGGCATCATGGTGGTCCGAAGATCCTCTTCCTGTGCTGTACTATTTGATGTTTGAAAGTACACAAGTCCCTAATTTATCAGTCTGATGATATCAGGTTTAAAAGAAAACAAATGACCAGTTTCTGTACTTAAATAGAACTAAAAAGTTCCATGAAAACACAAACATCACTTCAAGACTCCATCTACTTTCTCTAGTCATCTTATCGCCCCAAAAAAAAAATCCATTATCAAACAATTGATTTTTCATAAATCCACACTGACTTTGTGTAACCCTGTTATCACATCCTTTATAAATAAATATCAGCACTTTCCCTACTCTCCAATTTAAGATAACCAAAATATAATTTGTGACCTTAAGAGTAGTTTCAGTACTGTGCTGGGACATTTAATTGGCTGGCCTCAAACATGGTGACTAAGACGGCCTTTGCACATACTTTTGAAGGCGAGAGCAAATGGGTGGGGAGTTTGATAAAGTCTGCAGTAAAAAAAAAGAAAGAAATCAGTGTTATCTGGGGAAATTGCTAGGACGGAAGGGAGAGGCAGCTGGATAGGCTGGGATGTTTTTCCACCGAATTTTAGGAAGGTTGAGGAGTGATCTTATGGAAGCTTATAAAATTATGAATAGTTTTACTAAAGTCTCTTCACTAGAGTAGGAGAGTTCAAAACTAGAGGGCATGATGTTAAGGAGAGAGGACAAAGATTTAAAAAAGGGACCCATGGGGCATGTTTTTCAGAGGTGGATTCATATGGGGAATGAACTGCCAGAGGAAGTGACAGATGCAGGTACAGTTACAACATTTAAAAGACATTTCAATAGGTGCATGAATAGGAAAGCTTTAGCAGGATTTAACTCAAATGCAGGCAAGTGGGACTAGTTTAGCTTGGGAAACTTGATCAGAGAAGAGTTGGACCAAAGGGGCTGTTTCTGTGCTGTATGATTCTATGATACTCAGTAGTGCCTGATTTGTTCCCTCCCTTTTGTAAATACTGTATGAGTTGAATTTCCTACCTTCCAATCTTCTGAACTGTTCTTTCAAATTCAATGTATTATCCTCCAAGTTAATTGACATACCCCATTACTACAGAACTGGATCATGATAAAGCTGCTGAACACAAGCTTCTGGGTTGAAACTAATGACAAACTAGGGCTCTCAATTTAGAACTGAAGGCTGTTGTGTGTCACTGGAACAAAATCCTGGAATTCCCTCCCTAATGGCATTCCAGGTCTACCTATAGTAGATGGACTGCAGCAGTTCAAGAAAGCAGTACATTATCACCTTCTCTAGGGCAACTAGAGATAGGCAAATGCTGGCCCCATCAACAACATCCATGTCCCAAGACTGAATAAAAAAAAACCCATACCTGGCCCTCTTCACAGCATCTAATATAGAACATAACAAATTTCATCATCATGTGACCTTGCTTAAAAATGAGAAATAAAAATGATAGCCTATTCTGTACGCCACAATATACTCAGCCACTAGAATAGTCTCTCCGAAGGCCCGAGGGAAGAGTTTCACTGCTCTTGCATGTTCGCAGCCAAATCAGTTTCTCAATTCCCATAGAAACCCATAGCCCATGGTATGGTTTTTCATTCACAAGCAGTTTCAACCACAAACTGACAACCTCAAGTGAAGCAGCTCAACCCCAGAAACAGTGTTAATTACAGGATGTGTTTTTACAATCACAGAAATTGTAGCACCATAATATTCTGTCAATCAAGAACAGTCACTGTGGCTTTGATATTCTTAACAGAAAAAGCAATGCAATAGTGCTCCCTCTTTGACCAAGATCAATGCTATAAGATCTATTAATTATTTAATTAAATGACACATGAAGCAATCCTCAATTACACTGATGAATGATAGTCCCAGGCAATAACCAAAATGACAAGACTCTACTTTTGTTTTCTTCTTGCATGATTGTTTTACTCCTCAGATCTTTATCCTCCCTCTCTTTCACCAAGCAACACTGACTTCCCCTTGATTTATAGCTTTTCCTGCTTTCTTTTGTTCAACTTTTCTGATCCATCATCCTCTATCTCTTCCTGTCACAGGTGCCTGATCAACACACTTCCCCTCAATCTCATTATTTACCATCAGGAGCATTATACGAAGGCATTCACCAATTTTAGGCAAATCATCTATAAATCCCTTTAATTACCCCTGACTGCAATAATTATGAAATTAATAAATTCATTTAATTTTTTTTACTTCTACTGGCTAACTTTGAAATTTATTTTCCCATAATGACAACCCTAAAAGACAATTCCCAATTGTTGGTCTTAAAGTTACTTGGTACTGGTTTGAAACTGCATCCCTCGGTCCTATAATTAATTTTCTGAACTTAGTTTCTTCAAACATTCCATTATCTTGTATGCCCCCAGGATCATCTCTTAGGTACACACTTTCTAAGTGGTTTATTCAGGTTTCAGCAATCTTTTGTCATAGTTCACAGCCTACATGTTTCTGAGCAAGCACGGCGGAACAAGACTCCTCTCTCCTTATTTTAAGCTGATAGCCACTTTTTCATCCCACCACAGCAGAATCCGACACTTGGGTTCGAGTCAGCTAAAGATATGGCTGCCAACATTAATGCACAAGGAACACTAGTTGGCTGCTATCTGATGATTTCAGCACTTGGAAACTGATGGTTTCCTGCTTTCTAATCAGATCATATTCAACCAGCAACCCTGACCAATATAGTCTCCAAATCTGGAACTGGCTCAATTCTACGATTCACAACCCTACTTTAAATACATTATGGCATCGCCTTCTCCAGCTCTAACCTCTACCATTCCAAATACCTATCCTCCAACTCCATGGTCAGAATACCTACTCAAATTTGAGTGATGGAAAGGACTAACATGAGTGCGAAAGATGAGACTGAAGCAAACAACCTTCAGCCAGAAATGCTGAGATGATGATCTATCTCGGCCTCCTCCAGTGGTTCCCAGCATCACAGATGCCAGTCTTCAACCAATTCAATTCACTCCACACCATATAAGGAAACTAACTGAGGCATGGGCCCTGACAAATTTCCAACAAAACTGAAGACTTGTGCTCCCCGAGCCAAGCTTTTCCAGTACAGTTACAACACTAACATCTACACCATGTGGTGCCCAGCTTTGTCCTGCACACAAGAACAAATAATCCAACCCTAACAGTTACCACTCCAGTCTACTGTCATCAATAAACTGATGGAAGATGTCATCAACAGCACTACCAAGCAGCACCTGCTCAGTGAAGCCCAATTTGGATTCCACAAGGGTCACTTAGCTCCCCAGCCTCATTACAATCTTGGTTCAAACATGGCCAAGAGAGCTTGAGTGACAGCACTTGACATTAAGGCCACATTCAACTGATTGCAGCATCGCTGTGCGCCCTTGCAAAACTGGAATCAATGGTTTGCAGGGGCAAACTCTCTGCTGGCTGCACACATATCTGGCAAAGAAGATGGTTTTAGTTGTTGGAGGTTAGTCACTTCAGCTCCTGCAGAAATGTTCTAGAGTTCCTCAGCTTAGTGTCCTACACACAACTAACTTTAGCTGCTTCAACAATGATTTTCCCTCCATCAAAATGTCAGAACTGGGAATGTTCAGTGCCATTTATGACTCCTTGGATACTGAAGTAGTCAATGTTCAAATGCAACAAGATCCAGGCTGGCTGACAAGTGACAAGTAACATGCACACTGTACCAATACCAAGAAATAGCCATCTCCAGTAAGAGGCAACCTAACAACTGCCCTTTGACATTCGGTGGTGTTACAAGTGGGCAGCACGGTGGCACAGTGGTTAGCATTGCTGCCTCACAGCGCCAGAAACCCAGGTTCAATTCCTGCCTCAGGCAACTGTGTGTGGAGTTTGCACATTCTCCCAGTGTCTGCGTGGGATTCCTCCGGATGCTCCAGTTTCCTCCCACATTCCAAAAACGTACAGTTTAGGTGAATTGGCCGTGCTAAAGTGCCTGTAGTGTTAGGTGAAGGGGTAAATGAATGGGTCTGGGTGGGTTGCTCTTTGGAGGGTCAGTGTGGACTTGTTACAGTTCCCACACTGTAAGAAATCTAAATCCACAAGTCTAAAAACAATCTACATAACTGAATTACCCGTCAACATCCCAGAGGTTACCACTGACGAGAAACTCAATTGATCCCGAATGATTACAAGAGCAGTTCAGAGGCTGGGAATACTGACAAGTAACCCACCACTTGATTCCCCAAAACCTGGCCACCATCCACAAGGCACAAATCAAGGGTGTGATGGAACACTCCCCACTTGCCTGGATGGGTGTAGCTCCAACAACACAAGCTTGACACAATGCAGGACAAAGTAGCCTGCTTGACTGGCAACACACCCACGAGCATCAACCTACTCCAGCACTGATGCACACTGGACACATTACTGCTATCTCAAAATGCACTGCAGAAATTCCAAAGATCCTTAGGTCAGCACCTTCCCAACTTATGACCACTTGCACCTTGAAGGACAAGGGCGGGAGATACATGCGAACATGACTACCTGCAAGTTCCCCTCTAAACCACTCATCCATCCTCAAATCTATCACTGCTCCTTCACTGGTCAAAACACTGGAATTTCCTCCCCAAGTGCAGTGGTTAAAGGCAGCAGCTTATCATCACCTTCTGAAAGGCAACGAGGGACAGGCAATAACAGCTGGCCAGCAGGTGACCCAACATCCCCACAAAAGGAATAAACTAAAGTCACTCATTACACTTGTGCTAACCTCATCAGCCCCAAATCACTCCAACATGATGTTCTTCTCAACAGTCTCCCCACAACTTGCCTCTTGGGGAAAATTCAAGATAAATTATATCAATTTCATTTGATTAAAAAAGTTTAAATTATGAAATGGGGCCAGAGCTGGTAAGACCATTATGTTGACAATCCCGAACTGTCCTTGCACTGCTGCCCATTTCAGAGGACAAAAGTCAAACACATTGCCATGGTCAGGAATCACCTTTGTTCCAGCTCAGCTAAGGACAGCAGATTTCTTGCCCGAAAAGGACGTTAGTGAACCAGATGGAGTTTTCCAATAGTCAACAGCCATGATGACTGAGCCTTTATTACAGATGTAGTATTTCAATTTAAATTCCACTAGTAGTCATGGGTTCAGATCTCAACATATCACCAGAACAAGAGCCAGAGGCTTTAGATTACTTGTCTACCAACATTACCACCATCTTCCTTGTGGGCTTCAGGACACTTTACCACGTTCATGGCAGCAGTTCACCACAGGGCAGAATGATGGCTCAGTGCCAGGGACCTGGGTTTGATACTACCCTCTGTTGTGTGTGGAGTTTGCACATTCTCCCCACATCTGCATGTGTTTCCTCCGCGTGTTGTGACTTCCTCCCAAGTCCAAAGATGTGCAGGTTAGGTGGATTAGCCATGCTACACTTCCCATTGTGTCCACAGATGTACAAGCTAGGTGGGTCAGCCACAGTGGGGTTACAGGGATAGGGCTGAGCTGCGAATCAGGATACCATACTCTTTGGAAGGTTGGTTTGGACTCAAAAGACCAAATCACCTGCTTCCATCCTACAGGCATTCTATGTTAAAATGTATGATATGTAAGTTAACTATTCCATTTTCCACCAGCCCACAAATTCTTTCATTTATTCAGTTTGTTAACTACATAGAGACATCAGCCAAAGTGTTTCACTATTGCTTAAGTAGCCACAATAACTCATTTACTTAGCATCTTTATGCATTAGCATTTCAGCAAGTAAAGCACCATTTCAGCAAGTCAAGCACCATTTAAAGAGATTTAAAGTCAGATGATTAAAGAGGGAGGCATCAAAGTAGTATCGTAAAGAATAAAGTGAGGGAGGGATTGCAAGAAGCAAATTCTATGGATCAGCCAGAATAAATGACCAGAAGTTTTAAAAAAAAAGCTCATTTCAGAACTCAATTCAGCAGTACTCAAAATTTCTCAAAACGCCCAGAAATCAGTTCAACTAAAAACAAAACATTTTTGATCTTTTCACATTAGGTGCCCTGCAATACAAAGGTGCGAAGGAAAAGTGGAACAAGTCAAATCTTTTCTGGTTCAAAGGACTCAACACTAAAAACAAATATATAAATGGGGAGTAGGCCACTCAGCGGTTAAGGCTATTCAATAAACTTAAGGCTCATTGGATTGTAACTTTTACAACTGATACTTCACCCTCTTGCCTATCAAGATTCTGCCTATCTTTGTTTTAAAAATAATTCAAAATTCTGCATGCACTCTCTTTTGAGTTCCCTAAGACTTCACTTTTCTCCTCTCTAGAGATTTAGGAGTTTGTCTGTCTTAAATGGGTGACCTCTTATTTTGAAACACTGACCAAGAGATTTAGATTCTTCTGTAAGAAGAAATATCCTTCCAACATCAACATTGCCGAGACCCCTGAAAATCTTATATGGTTTAATCAAGTCATTGCTTACTGTTTAATCTGAATGGATACAAGCCTGACCAAACTTCCTTCAACATAACGCACCCATTCCTAACATTAGTCCAGGAAGCCTTCCATGAACTGCTACTAACATTCACATTCTCTGAATACTGTACATACTACCCCAGATCCTTGATCTCAGCCAGGACACTCAAAGATGAAGAACGTTGGACTAAATTCTTTGTTTCGTAAGAATTTGATCTTAAGTATCTAGGTACCTGTAAACTCAAGATAGCACTGTAACGCAGCAACTGTACATCTTTCACTGTACTCATTTGATTAAATAACAATAAAGCTATTTCAATTCAACCCTGCATTCTAATTTCCACAATAAAATTAAAGTATTTCTAATCACATGCTGTACCTGCATACTAACCCATTGCGAATCAGGCATGAGGGCACTAAGTTCCTCTGAATCACAGAACGCTGCAATCTCTCACCATTGATACAACATGGCTCATTATTCCTGCCAAAGCAGACAATTGCATATTTACTGGATTAGTGGTGCTGGAAGAGCACAGCAGTTCAGGCAGCATCCAACGAGCAGCGAAATCGACGTTTCGGGCAAAAGCCCTTCATCAGGAATAAAGGCAGTGAGCCTGAAGCGTGGAGAGATAAGTTAGAGGAGGGTGGGGGTGGGGAGAGAGTAGCATAGAGTACAATGGGGGAGTGGGGGAGGAGATGAAGGTGATAGGTCAAGGAGGAGAGGGTGGAGTGGATAGGTGGAAAAGGAGATAGGCAGGTCAGACAAGTCAAGGAGACAGTGCTGAGCTGGAATTTCGAAACTAGGATGAGGTGGGGGGAAGGGGAAATGAGGAAGCTGTTGAAGTCCACAATGATGCCCTGGGGTTGAAGTGTTCCAAGGCGGAAGATGAGGCGTTCTTCCTCCAGGCGTCTGGTGGTGAGGGAGCGGCGGTGAAGGAGGCCCAGGACCTCCATGTCCTCGGCAGAGTGAGAGGGGGAGTTGAAATGTTGGGCCACAGGGCGGTGTGATCGATTGGTGCAGGTGTCTCGGAGATGTTCCGTAAAGCGCTCTGCTGGGAGGCGCCCAGTCTCCCCAATGTAGAGGAGACCGCATCGGGAGCGACGGATACAATAAATGATATTAATGGATGTGCAGGTAAAACGTTGATAGATGTGGAAGACTCCTTTAGGGCCTTGGATAGAGGTGAGGGAGGTGGTGTGGGCACAGGTTTTACAGTTCCTGCGGTGGCAGGGGAAAGTGCCAGAATGGGAGGGTGGGTCGTAGGGGGGTGTGGACCTGACCAGGTAGTTGCGAAGGGAACAGTGTTTGCGGAAGGCGGAAAGGGGTGGGGAGGGAAGTATATCCCTGGTGGTGGGGTCTTTTTGGAGGTGATGGAAATGTCGGCGGATGATTTGGTTTATGCGAAGGTTTGTAGGGTGGAAGGTGAGCACCAGGGGAGTTCTGTCCTTGTAACGGTTGGAGGGGTGGGGTTTGAGGGCAGAGGTGCAGGATGTGGACGAGATGCGTTGGAGGGCATCTTTAACCACGTGGGAAGGGAAATTGCGGTCTCTAAAGAAGGAGGCCATCTGGTGTGTTCTATGGTGGAACTGGTCCTCCTGGGAGCAGATATGGCAGAGGCGAAGGAATTGGGAATACGGGATGGCATTTTTGCAAGAGATAGGGTGGGAAGAGGTGTAATCCAGGTAGCTGTGGGACTTGGTGGGTTTGTACTCACGTGAAACTCCATTTGCCACAACTTGGAACCTTCATCAAAGCACCATGAAATATAGACCAGGCTCATACTATTACACCTAATGCTCCTTCAGAACATACGAAATAGGAGCAGAAATAGACCATTTGATCCTACTCTGCCATTCAATAAGATAATAATAGATTTGACCTCGATCCTAGATTCTCACAAAAGTAAAACCACATCATAACATAGACCAGAATCATGTTCAAATCAGCCAGTATCCACTCCCCACTTTACAAGTCCCAAGACCAACAATCCCAAATGCAAATCTTAATCTTAAAATGGGACATTCCTAAACTCAGTTCACACATTCCAGACCGTCAAGGAATGAATTTCAGCATTCATCCTGTCAAGACCCCAACAAAACGTTAGATTCCAATAGACAATCTCTGAATTCCAGTCAGTAAGGAGGAATAGGCACTACCTTTCCTTAACACAGGCCTTCAACAAGGTACAACATCATATACTGGTTATTAAGGTTAGATCACAAGGGATCCAGGGAAAGATATCCAATCGGATACAAACTTGACAACAGAAGAGGGTTTTCATTCATACTGGAGGACTGTGGTCAGCGGTAAGCTGTAAGGATCAGTTCTGGGTCCACTGTTGGCTATTTATTGCAAACAATTTGGTTAAGAATACAGGAGGTACGCTAAGTTTGGAGAGGACACCAAAATTGGTGGCACCGTGGTCTGTGAAGAAGGTTATCTACGAGTACAAGATCATCTTGATCAGGGCCAATAGGCCAAGTAGCAACAGATGGGAGTTTAATTTAGATAAATGTGAGATATTGCATTTTGATAAGGCAAGCAAGGGCACGATTTGTACAGTTAATAGTAGGGGCTTGGGGAAACTTCTCAGACAGAGACTCAGAGGTGCAGATGCATAGTTCCTTGAAAGCGGAGTGGCAGGTAGACAGGTTGGTGAAGGCGGCGTTTGGAACGCTTGCCTTCATTGGTCATGGCAATGAGCATAGAAGTTGGGATGTCATATTGTTATGATGCAGGACATTGGTAAGAGTCAACAGTGTGTTGCTGAAAAAGCACAGCAACTAGGGCAGCTAAGGAATTGACGTCTCTCCTGCTCCTTGGATGTTGCCTGACCTGCTGTGCTTTTCCAGAAACACTGATCTCCAGCATTGGCAGACCTCACTTTCTCCCAGGACATTGGTAAGACCACTTTTAGAGTACCAAATACAATTCTGGTCACTCTGCTGTGGGAAGGATTTGTCAAGACTGGAGATTGAGTTACAAAGAGAGACTGTATAAACTGTGACTTTTTTCCCCCGTTGCATCGGACGCTGAGGGGTGACTTATAGATGTTTATAAAACCTTGAGGGGATTAATAAGGTGAGATGGGAGAGTCCAAAACTAAATGGATAGATTTAAAGTGAGAGGGGAAAGATTTAAAAGGGACCTGAAGGGCAACATTTTCACACAGAAGGTGGTGCATGTATGGAACACTTTGCCACAGGAAGAGGAGGAGGTTGGCACAACGATAACTTTTAGAATTACATTTGGATTGGGGGGGGGGGGGGGGAGGTGGGAAGAAAGAAGTGGGGGGGAATAAAGGGAAAAAAGATAAAAGAAAAGGCACAGGGATGTGGGCCAAACACAGGCACATGAGACTAAGTCAGTTTCAGATACCTGGTCGACATGAACAAGTTGGATCGAAGGGTCTGTTTCCATGGTGTATGACAGCTCTATGACTAAGGAAATAATCTCTTCATTGCAGGAATAAGCTAAGCCAACTACTGCGGAATCACTTCCACATCAAGCATATCCTTAAGTCAGGAGCAAAAAATTGTAGACATTTAATGTTCTATAGTGCTTGCATTAAAACTCAACACTTGTCTAGCCTTCTGATGTAGTTGCTGTGCCTGTCTGCTGACCTTTGTGGTGAGTGCCTAACGTAAGCAGTACTTCACATTTATTTCTGTAGACTAATTCTCTTCGCCTAACATGTGCACCACCAATCTTGATGAAAGGCCAATCTTGTTTGCGTCTGTAGTGATAGTAACTAAGTCAGCCAGGATGGCACAAAACACAAGTTCCATGACTTGACCAGACTAACAGCTTCAATCAGAGTCCTGGCTGACAGTTATTAACAGAAGTGCCAGACATTCTGTTCACTGGTTGAGGAAGCTAGACCAGTGTCAAGTACTATGCACATGTAAATAAAGGGTGACTTGATGATGGGATACCACCGTCTGGAGTTCTTTCCATCACAGCAGTCTATACTATAGGGCCACAGTTTTGTCGTTTGTCGTATTGGCAAACTCTATACATTGTACAAAACTCCAATTTGCACATGAAGGATAGTCAGAATTGTACTGTTGCCTATATATTTCTTTTTACACAAGACTTTTGCCCACAGGCCATGATGCAAGTCAGTAATTTAATCTGAGGTTTCAAATGATGAAAATACATCACTCAACTCTTCAGTCAATGGTGTTATCTGACTCCCTGAATTAGATTACCACCTCACCACACAGAGAGCTATCCAGCGATTCCCACATTGAAGGAATCATATCACACCTGTCAAGAAAACTAAGTGTTTCAAGGAAAATTTCTCAAAATCTACACAATTTCAAAAAACTTCAACTTGGCCCGAAATTCAAATTGCATCTGGGTTAAATTGTCCTTTTTAGTAGTTCTATAGATTAATAAATCATCTTTAACAGAGTCAGAGCACAGGGGAGCAAGCCAGAGCCAGAATCTGTTAGGCAGAACAATAGAACAGGCAATCAGACAGAATGAGAAGAAATAACAGAAAAAGAGACCAAGATACAAGAGGGTTCTGCAGAAGTGAGATCCTAGGAATGAGAGTCAGAGCCAATATACAAGTCATGCGGAAACTGCATCCAACTACATGAGTAGTTTTATACAGTCTCTATCAGATGATGTAACTGTTAATATTGCAGCAAACAAAATGAAAACAGAACTGGTTAGATTTATGCTATTATTGGTTTTCAAGCAGGGAACAAAGCCACCTCTGTTTATAAAGTGCTGCAAATAAAAAAGACTTTGCATTCAGGCACTACATTGCAGAGCTTAAAAACAAGCTGTGTTGTCAAAGCACCTGTCTGCTGTGGTCCAAAACATACCTTTGAGTTTAAATCAATGTGGTTACATTGGGAAGTTTACAGACAGAGTGGGAGCAAAATACAGTTCTAAGCAAAGCATAAGCCACACTAATTAAAACCTACACAAATGTAAGCATCTGTTGGCATGGTGCAATGGAACAACATGAAAAGAGGTGAGCAGCATGGTAAATACAAGTTTGTTGTCCTCCTCCCATGACATCTCACTCAAACTGAATCTGGCATCTTTTCACGAAAAGGAAAGGAATGCAGGAAGAGAAAGAAAAACCTCTAGATTTAAAAAAAATACCATACACATATCACAACTTTTAATTAGAATGGTGGAACCTTTTTTAGGTTAAGATGATCCTTCCCACTCAAACAGGAAATTTGTACAACTCTAGTTATGTCACATAACTAGCACCCTACCATGATTTAGGATCTTGTGATCAGTTTGTCTTAAAAAATATTTTTTAAAATAGTGTTAAGCAGTCAATGTTCACTGACTCATTTAAATTTGCTTGTACAGTAAACAAAATTGCAATGAGGGGAAAAGCAATACATTGGACAAAACTCATTCGCAACATAAGACTTGATGCCAACGAAAATGGAACAAACTCTTTACCAATAAATCATTAAGTAATGGCCCACACTCAAATCAAATGAGCATCAAGTTGACAAAATGTTTTTTTTCTTGCTTGGAATGGTCTTCGAGGTGTGGTCACTGCATCGCTCTGGTCAGGAACAGGTGTCAGTTAGACAATGGGAGGCAATAGTCTCGTGGTATTACTAAATTGTTAATCCTGAGACCCAGGTAACATGCTGGGATCCAGGTACGAATCTCATCATGGCAAGTGGTGGATACTGAATTCTTTAAAAATCTGAAAAAAAGAGTCTAACGATGGCCATGTAACCACTGTTACATTGTTAGCAAAACCAACTGGCTCACTTGGGTCCTTTAGGGAAGGAAACTACCATTCTCACCTGCTCTAACCTACATGTGACTCTAGATTCTCAGCACTGTGACTGATCGTTAGGTATGAGCAATAAGTACTTGTCTAGCCATTGAGATCCACATATCATCAATGAACATTTTTTTTTAAAAAGAGTCAGCTGAAGGGTGGCAACTAGGCTTCCCTGAAGGATAAAGGTGGTTTCAAATGCTGAGGCGAACCTGCAATTTGAGGTATTAATCTCCAATTGAATTTAAATTTCACCAAATGCTGTGTGGTTTCTGGACCAACCTTGGGATAACTCGGCCAGTGACTTAGTTTTTCCTGTTAGATTACATCCTGACTGTGGTAGAAGGAGCAAACACTTGCATTATAGAATTGGTTTCAACTTCCCAACACTGTCACATCAGCTAACACCTTAATGAAGAGCACGCCAATCTGTGTACGTCATGAGAAACTATTTATATTGGCAGGAAGATCAGTAATCAAATGGCAAAGTAACCAGAAGGGAAATGAACAGAAATGTTGTGAGACAAGATACTATCTCGAACGCAATGCTTTAAAGAGAATAATACAAGTAGATCGAATATCAGCTTTCAAAAGGAATTTAATTGATACTTGAAAAGGAAATATTTGCAGGGCTATGGAAAGAGAGGAAAGTGGTAACTGATTGAAAAGCTAATTCAAATGTGTTTCTTTCTGTGTTGTATGATTCACTATTTACTTCAGGCACTCAATTCTCATTTTTCAACTAAGATAATCAGCTTTAGAGGAAAGGAGAGCAAAGCAAACCAAAAGGAACAAAGGAAAAATCAAAAAAATTGACTCTACTGCCATCCAGTGTTGGATATAGTTATGAATATTTATTTGCCTAAGATTTGGAGATGCTGGTGTTGTACAGTTAAAATCACATCACCAGAGTATAGTCCCATAGGTTTAATTGGAAGCACCAGCTTTCAGAGCCTTGCTCCTTCATCAGGTGGTTGCGGAGGACACAATTGTAAGTCAGAATTTATAGCAAAAGTTTAGTGCGATGTAACTGAAATTATACTTTGAAAAAGACCTTGTTTGTTACATCTCTCATCTGTTAGAATGACCATAATAGCTTCACTTTCATATGTAAAGCACAAAACGTTTTTGAAAAAGTTACATTCTCAAGTGAACTTTAACTGGTGTCAGCCAAGATAATGTGCTGAAGGAGTTAGCCCCCTGTGTTCCCTGTTTGTGCCATAATGTTTTGACTGACTAAAAAAAAAGTTCACAGAATCTTAAATGGATTCATGCAGTTTTTGAGCAAAGTACAATGTAACTCTGCAAGTACAAATTCACCCCACAAACCTATATCTGTATGTGTGCAAGTGGGGACAGCATGTGCTGTGACTGTCTGAAAGAGTATATGTATCTGTGTGTTAAACGGGTCTAAGCCTGTGACAGTACGGGTGCATGTGCCTGTGGGAGTGTGTGCACACGTGCATGCGGTGCCCATTCATTTGTTGCCATAGCTTCTGCTCTGTTTTACCAATGTACCATGCCTCAGGGCATACTTGCCTGAAACATAGGAGGTAGACAACGTTGGCCAAGTCGCATGAGTAACTGACACGTGGATTGGTGGGAGCTGTCCCCAGAGTGTAATGTATGTCCCACCATCTATGTGGCACGCACTTCTGCAACTCAGCAAATGTTGTCTACCTCATTCACTGCAGGCAAGGATGCCCTGTGGCATGGTACATTCTTGTGCGGTGTCCATTCATCCGCTGCCAAAGCCACTGCTCGGTTTCACCAACAAACAGACAGGAGTGTTCCCTCCCAATTGGAGGACACTTCAGCAGTCCGGGATATTAGATCACAGACCTCTGGGTGACCATTCTCTAAGGCGGACTTCGGGACAGGCAACAACAAAAAGTGGCCGAGCAGAGGCTGACAGCTAAGTTTGGTATCCATAGGGATGGCCTCAACCAGGACCTTGGGTTCATGTCACACTAAAGGTGACCCCACTGCATTACACACACACACACACACACACACACACACAGGTGAATTTGTACTTGCAGAATTACACTGTACTTTGCTCAAAAACTACATGAATCAATGTAAGATTCTGTTAATTCATTTTTAGATTAGAATCATTCTAAACATTATGGCACAAAACAGGGAACACAGGGGACTAACACCAATTGTTACAGTTAACCTGAGAAGGTAACTTTTTAAAAATGTTTTGTGATTTACATATGAAAGAAGTGAAACTAACATGGACATTCTAACAGATGAGAGACACAACAATCAAGGTATTTTTCAACATATAATTTCAGTTACATCACACTGCAAACTTTTGCTATAAATTCTGTGTCTTGCAATCGTGGACTCCACAACCACCTAATGAAGGAACAGCGTACCGAAGGCTTGTGCTTCCAAATAAAACTGTTGGACTATGACCTGGTGTTGTGTGAGGTTTAACTTCATTTGTTTAAGGGTGCGAGTTCTTACAAAAAAAGCAGCTTTTTCACACACCTACTTGATTCGGAAGAGAAAAAGATAAAAGCGAACCTTATGTCTGAACAATTTAACTTGACATTCAAATTTGGCATCTCCAACCTTGTTCCAAGGGCTAGGTAGAAGATGAAGCACTGAGCAAAATAAATTTTACTTCCTGGTCAAATGCAGTCAGTCAGTCATTTATCTAAAGTAGCTAAGAATCCACTATATTTACAAATACCAATTTGAGGGGAAGATGGAAGTTGGAGATAGGAGAAATCAAAGCCTAGAACAAAGATAATAGGTAATGGACAAAGGGTGACCAACTTGCAGCATGAATCAGTACTTGGAACTATGATGTTGTGGCCATTATGGAGATTTGGATATCATTGAGGCAGGAATAGTTGCTGGATGTTCCATGGTTTAGATATTTAAAAAGGAATAGGGGGACTGGTTAAAAAAAGGTGGGGGAGTGGCATTGCGAATTAGGGATAGTATCACAGCCACAGAAAGGAGGTCATCAGGAGGGGGTGCTGGTTTGTCGAGAGTCAGTATGGGTGAAAGTCAGAAAACAAAGGAGCTGTCACTTTACTGGGAGTCTTCCACAGCCCTCCAATCACAACAAAGACACAGAAGAGCAGAGTGGGAGGCAGATTTTGGAAAGCTTCAAAAGTAACAGGATTGTTATCCTGGGTAACTTAAAACTTCCCTAATAATGATTCGAACCTCCTTAGTGCAAATAGTTTGAATGGAGCAGTTTATATCAAGTGTCTAGGAAGGATTCCTGACTCAATATGTAGATAGGCTGACTAGAGGGGAAGCCATTTTGAATTTGCTGCCTGGCAACAAACCAGGCCAGGTGCCAGATCTCTCTGTTGGAGAGCATTTCGGTGAGAGTGATCACAATTCCCAGGCCTTTACTACACTAGGGATAGGAGCAGATGGCGTGGGAAAGTATTTAATTGGGAGAGGGGAAATTACAACATTATAAAGGAACTGTGGAGCATAAATTGGGAACAGATATTCTCAGGGAAATGCATGACAGTTTGTTGGTCTAGGGAGCACTTGCTGTGAGTGTGGGATAGGTTTGTCCCACTGAGGCAAGGATGGGATGGTAGGGCAAAAGAACCTTGGGTGACAAGGGATGTGGATCATCTAGTCAAGAAGAACAAGGAAGCTTACTTAAGGTTGAGGAGGCAAGGATCAGACAGGGCTCTAGAGGGTTACAAGGTACCAGGAAGGAACTGAAGAATGAATTTAGAGCTAGAAGGGGACATGAAAGAGCCTTGGCAGGTGGGATTAAGGAAAACACCAAGGCTTTCCATACTTGAGGAGCAAGAGGATGGCCAGAGTGAGGGTAGGGCCGATCAGGGATACTGGAGGGAACTTGCGTCTGTAGTCAGAGAAAGGAGGGAAGGTCCTTAATGAATACTTTGCTTCAGCATTCACTACTGAGGACCTTGCCATTTGTGAGGATAGTGTAAAACAGGCTGACATCAGTAAGGAAGAGATGTTGAAAATTTTGAAAAACGTAAGGATAGATAAATCCCCTGGGCCAAATGGGATATACGCTAGGTTCCTACAGAGATTGCTGAGTCTTGGGCAATGATCTTTGCATCCTCAATGTCCACTGGAGTAGTGCCAAATGATTTGGAGTGTGGCAAATGTTGTTATTCCCTTGTTCAAGAAAGGGAACAGGGATAATCCTGGGAATTACAGACCAGTCAGACTTAAGTCTATGGTGGGCAAAGTATTGAAAAGGACCCTGAAAGACAGGATTTAGGATTACTTGGAAAATCATAGTTTGATTAGAGATAGTCGGCATGGCTTTGAGGGGCAGGTCATGACTCATAAGCCTTACTGAATGTTTTTGAAGATGTGACAAAACACATCAATGAAGGTAGAGGATGTGGTGTACATGGATTTTACCAAGGCATTTGATACGGTTCCCCATGGTAGGCTCATTCACAAAAGTAAGGAAACATGGAATACAGGGAATTTTGGATGTCTGGATACATAATTGGCTGGCCCATAGAAGACAGAGGGTGATAGCAGATGGAAAGTATTCAACCTGGAGCTCAGTGACCACTGGTGTTCCACAAGGATCTGTTCTGGGACCTCTGCGCTTTGTTAATAAATGACTTGGATGAGGAAGTGAAAGAGTGGGTTAGTAAGTTTGCCAGTGACAAAAGGTTAGGGGAGTTGTGGACAGAGTGGAGGGCTGTTGAAGGTTGCAACGGGACATTGACAGGATGCAGAACTGGGCTGAGAAGTGGCAGATGGAGTTCAACTTGGAAAAGTGTAAAAAGTGATTGATATTGGCAGGCCATGTTTAATAGAGGTTACTGTTGGTCACTTGCTGTCAATTTGAATCCTGAGCCGAAAATGTGTTGCTAGAAAAGTGCAGCAGGTTAGGCAGAAGAGGTTGAAAAGGCAGGATTCTTGAGTGTATGGAGGAACAGACTAATCGTGGGGTTTACATCTATAGATCCCTCAAAGTTGTATGAAGATGTGGGTGTTCCTTTAAGAACTACTGGACACAGCACCACGTGTTCTCAACAGGGTAAAACAACCGTATTAGTTCATTATCTGGAAACAAAAACAAATTCGAATTTCGGCCAGTTTAAATTATATCCCAAAATAAATACCAATCAAGTTTGAATGGAGTATATTGACAATCTTAAAAGCCAATGACATAATCCGACACTCTGGGGTCTAAGACCAGGGGGAAATTGAAAGTTGAGAGGAGAACTGCCAAGTCCGAGCATGCAACAGACTGCTTCAAAAAAGGTATCTTCAGAGTACCTCCTCTATCAGTAACATGTGATGCAGAAATTCCTATCAAGACGACGACGACAGGCAGATCCGAAGACAAGAACCTATAGCTGCCTGGTTTTGCAATAAGTGTTTTGTGAAGTTTAAATTGGGAGTTTTATCGGACTAGTATTATACAAGGCAAGGTAAAGGATAGGTTAGAGAAATAAATTGTAAATTGTGGTTAATTATTCTGTTACACTTGAAGGAAGAAATAAAGTGGTTAATTTTTACGTTCATAGTTCTTGGCCACTCGAATGTTTACAGATAACTGCACGGGATAAATCTGTGTTGCTGGTTTTCAATCAAGCAGAGTGTTTACCCAGTGTTTTAACAGTTGCCACCAAAGGTTGTTAAGAAAGTTGGAGTGCTGGCTTTCATTAGCAGAGGGATTGAGTTTAAGAGCAGCGAGGTTATGCTGCAGCTCTATAGATCTCTGGTTAGACCACACTTGGAATATTGTGTTCAGTTCTGGTTGCCTCATTATATAAAGAAGGTTTAAGCTTTAGAGAGGGTGCAGAGGAGATTTACCAGGATGCTGCCTGGACTGGAGGGCATGTGCTATGAAGAAAGGTTGAGGAAGTGAAGGATTTTCTCACTGCAGTAAAGGAGGGGTAGAGGGGACTTGCAAGATGTGTTATAAGATGATGGAGGCATAGATTAAGTAACAGCCTGCAATTTTTTCCCAGGGCAGAAATGGCTATCACAGGAGTGCATAATTTTCAGGTGACTGGAAGGAGGTTTAGGAGAGATGTCAGAGGTCAGTTCTTTACAGAGTGTGGTGGGTGTGTGGAATGCAAGCGGTGGTGGTACAATGAGATACATTAGGGGCATTTAGGTGACTCTTGGATAGGCACATGGATGGTAGTAAAGGGTACGTAGTTTTAGTTTGATCTTAGAGTAGGATAATAGATCAGCACAACATCAAGGGCTTAAGGGCCTGTACTGTGCTATACTGTTCGATGTTCAATAAAGGAGATTTAATTGAGATAAATAAGATGCTAAAGGGGATCGATAAAATACATGCAAAAAGGGATTTTCTTCAAGTGGGGCAATCTAGAACAACGGTCAGTTTTCGGACATGGGAAAACAGAGGAGTAGAAATTACTTCTCTCAGAGTCGTGCATCTGTGGAATTTACTCCCCCAAAGTGCAATGGATGCTGAGACGTGAAGTAAATTTGGTATCAACAGATTTTTAATTATTAATGGGACGTAAGGACTATAGACAGTGGGCAGGAGAGATGAGTTGAGTTGAGGCAGAGACGAGATTAGCTGCAATCATATCAAATAGCAAGAGCTGACTCAAAGGGTTCTAAGGTTAAAAAATGTTCTGAATTTGGATCATGCACAACTTGTAGGTAGTCGTAATCCCATATGTTTGCTGCCTTTGTCCTTCTAGATGGTAGAGGTCACATTTGGAAAGAATTATTAAAAGGAATCTTTGAGATTTGTTTCAGTGAATTGTGCAGATGGTACAGCAGTGGTTGACAGTGGAAGTGGATAGGATCTCAGATAAAGTAGGCTGCTTTGTCCAAGATGGCTTTGAGCTTTCTGCAGTTGTTAGAGTTCCACCCATCCAAGCAAGCACAGAGTGCGACAGCAGTTAATGAGCCCTGACAATGACCAGATCTATTGAGTTTTTTTGAAGATCAGAGCAACCTTCTACAGGTGGACTAGATCAATACAATAATCACAAATGCTTAATTCTGGCTTTAAACAATGAGTGTCGAAAAGCATGGTGCTGGAAAACACAACAGCTCAGACAGCATTGAAGGAGCAGAATCAATGCTACAGGCATAAGCTCTTCAATCAGGGAACCACATTCCTGATGAAGGGCTTATGCTCAAAACACCGATTCTCCTGCTTCTTGGATACTGCCTGAACTGCTGCGTTTTCCCAGCACCACACTTATCAACTGATCTCCTGCATTTGCAGTCCACTTTCTCCTTTAACCAATATGAATCAATGAATTACAATCAGCAGTGTGAAACCTTCAGTGCCCCTCCCCACCGTGCAGCCCTCATTCTGTCTGGTGTAGAGTGTGATGTGTAATTTAATATCTCAGGTGACATCAACAAATTCTCAACACTAAATACTCTAACTCAGGATTCCAAGTTGGGCATTTTCTGAATAAGTCTGAGGTTTCCTAGCTGTACATTGGACTGGTCCAAATAAAAAACTGTTCAGATTAAACCAAAATACATTATTTTGCAAATATCTCAACGTAGGATTTTGACGATCAAACTCAAATTGTCAATAGCTACGTAACCTTGCGTCTCCTTGTTAAGTTTGAGTAAGATCAATAACTGAATCTGCGCCTTACCTGAGAAGGGAGAAGACACTATACGAGCTCCTTACTGAATTCTGGTCCACCTGTAGAAGGTTGGTCCTCTTCTTTTCAGTGAGGTCCTGGTAAAAGACAATAGATCTAGTCACCGTTGGCTGAAGTTAAATTTTGAGCCAAAGGATTTGTTTTTGTCTAGGTTTCAGTTTAAAGACAACAATTTAAGTTGAAGTTTACAGAGAACTGCAACAGCGCACACTTGTGGCTTAAAGTGCAGACTACACTAAAACATTGCTTGAAACCTAAGTAAAA
Organism: Chiloscyllium punctatum; assembly: GCF_047496795.1. Taxonomy (NCBI): domain Eukaryota; kingdom Metazoa; phylum Chordata; class Chondrichthyes; order Orectolobiformes; family Hemiscylliidae; genus Chiloscyllium; species Chiloscyllium punctatum. The sequence continues at coordinate 7,798,738 of NC_092747.1, read as the reverse complement.
AGTTGCATCAGCCTCAGAATTCTGTACAAACCAAAAAGAATTGTCATTTTAGTTCATTGTTCATAAACTAAGATGGTGTCTTCTCGTACAGAGAACTGCAGCTTCTTTGGACAAAAGGATAAACTAGAAACCATGTTTTTTTCTTGCCTCTTGTTGGCAACATATACCTTGTTGATTATATGGACTTCCAGAAGACATTTGATGAAGGCCCACATAACAGACCTAACAATGCTAGCAACCCACAGAATTGAAGGCAAATTATTGGTACGGCTGGGAAATTGGTTGGCGAGCAGGCAAAAAAATTGGGATATTGGGTCAGGATTCAAATCTTCTAGGAGAAAGTGAGGACTGCAGATGCTGGAGATCAGAGCTGAAAATGTGTTGCTGGAAAAGCACAACAGGTTAGGCAGCATCGACATTTCGGTCTGGAGCCCTTCAGGGGCTGCGCTTTTCCAGCAACACATTTTCAGCTCAGGATTCAAAATAACAGGATGTGACCCAACAGTATCCCATAAGGATGCACGTTAGGGCATCAATTATTCACATGATTTATTGACAACTTGGATAATGGCATGGAGAGTCATATTCTAATATGCTGATGAAACAAAGTTAGGTGACATTGTCGACAGTGTCAATAACAGCATAAAATCATAAAAGGATGCTAATAGACTAGGTGAATGGGCAAAACTCAGGCGACAGTCTGTGGAGTTTGCACATTCTCCCCATATCTGCGTGGGTTTCCTCCCACAATCCAAACAAATGTGCAGGATAGGTGGATTGGCCTTGCTAAATTGCCCATAGTGTTAAGTCAAGGGGTAAAATGTAGGGGAACGGGTCTGGGTGGGTTGCGCTTCAGCGGGTCGGTGTGGACTTTATCTGCCACAGTTTCGGCCCAACGAGTTCAAAAGGAAGCAAAGTGAAAGATTATCCATTTTGGATTGGATCACCATATATCAGCGTACTTACTAGATGGCATGAAGCTTAATGTTGGGGATCCCCAAAAGATTTGGGGTTCAAGTGTGTAGATCTTTAAAATGCCATAAATTGGAACAGAAAATAATTAAGAAAACTAATGGAGTACTGAACTTTATAGCTAGAGTGCTGGAATCTAAGGATGCAGAAGTTGCACAAAACCCTGCTTAGACAGAACTTGGAGTACTGACAGCAGATCCTCAAGTTATGAGAGCATATACAAATTAGACCTGTTTTTCTAGAATTAGGAAGGTCTTCAAGACATTAAACAGGAAAAAGTTGGAGGAGATAAAGATAAACTATTTCTAAAATAAAAACAGGACAGGTAACAGAGGTGTCAGTGGAGGAGCACTTTGAGGCCAGCGACCATAATTCTATGAGCTTTAAAATAGTGATGGAAAAGGATAGACTAGATCTAAAAGTTGAAGTTATAAATGGAACAAAGGACAATTTTGACAGTATTTGCCAAGAACCTTCAAGAGCTGACTGGGGAGCAGATGCTCGCAGGTAAAGGGATGGCTAGACCCAATCAGGTGTACCCTAGAACACTGTGGGAAGCTAGGGAAGTGATTGCTGGGACTCTTGCTGAGATATTTATATCAATAGTCACGGGTGAGGTGCTGGAAGACTGAAGGTTGGCTAACGTGGTGTCACTAAGAAAGGTGGTAAGGACCAACCAGGGATCTATAGGCGAGTGAACCTGATGTTGGTGTTGGGCAAGTTGTTGGAGGGAATCCTGAGGGACAGGATGTACATGTATTTGTAAAGGCAAGGACTGATTAGGGATAGTCAACCTGGCTTTGTGCGTGGGAAATAGTGTCTCACAAACTTGATTGAGTTTTTTGAAGTAACAAAAGATTGATGAGGGCAGAGCAGTAGATGTGATCTATATGGACTTCAGTAAGGCATTTGACAAGGTTCCCCACTGGTTAGCAAGGTTAGATCTCAGGGAATATAGGGAAAACTAGCCATTTACTTTGCATCAGTGTTCACTGAGCAGAGGGACATGATGAATAGTGAGATTAGAGATAGAAGAAGTTTGATTAGTCTGGATCACATGACATAACTAGGGAAGATGCATTGGATAGGCTAGAGGTTATTAAGGTGGACAAATCCCCAGGAACGGATGGGATCTATCCCAGATTGCTGAGGGAGGCGAGAGGGGAAGTAGCCGGGACCCTGACACATCTTTGTGGCATCCTTAAACACAGCTGAGGTGTCAAAGGACTGGAGGGTTGCTCATGTTGTCCCCCTGTACAAGGAGGAGAGTAGGGATATTCCAGCTAACTACAGACCAGTGAGCCTGACGTCAGGGATGGCAAAGTTGCTGGAGAAGATACTGAAGGATAAAATCTTAATATTTGGAAAAGAATGGGCTTATCAGTGATAGGCAACATGGTTTTGTGCGTGAGAAATCGTGCCTTACCAACTAAAGAGAGTTCTTTGAGGAAGTGACCAAGTTGTTAGATGAAGGAAGGGCTGTTGATGTCATATACATGGACTTTAGTAAGGCGTTGGATAAGGTTCCCCATTGTAGACTAATGGAGAAAGTGAAGTCACATGGTGTGCAGGGTGTTCTAGCTCGGTGGATAAAGAACTGGTTGAGCAACAGGAGACAGTAGTCGTCGAAGGGAGTTTCTCGAAAGGGAGACCAGTGGTGCTCCACAGGGTACAGTGCTGGGGCCGCTGTTGCTTGTAATATACATAGATGATCTGGAAGAGGGCACTGTTGGTATGATCAGCAAGCTTGCTGATGACACGAAGATTGGTGGAACAGCAGAAAGCATAGGGGAACTGTCAAAGAACACAGGAGAATACAGATAGACTTGAGTTGGGTGGAAAAGTGGCAGATGGAGTTCAATCCAGGCAAATGTGAGATGATGCATTTGCGAAGTCCAATTCTCGAGCAAATTATACAGTAAATAGAAGAGTCTTGGGAAAAGTTGATGAGCAGAGAGATCTGGGAGTTCAGGTCCAATGTACCCTGAAGGTTGCTGCACAGGTGGATATTATGATCATGAAGGCATATAGTGTGCTTGCCTTCATTGGATGGGGTATTGAGTATAACAGCTGGCAGGCCATGTTAAAATTGTACAAGGCATTGGTTCCGCAGCATTTAGAATACTGCACAGAGTTCTGGTCACCACATTACCAAAAGCACATAGACACTTTGCAAAGGGTGCAGAGAAGGTTAACAAGGATGTTGCCTGGTATGGAAGGTATTGCTATGAAGAGACATTGAGTAGGTTAGGATTGTTTTCATTAGGAAAAAGGAGATTGTGGGGGGACCTGATTCAGGTCTACAAAATCATGAAGGGTATAGACAAGTTGGATAGAGACAAGCGGTTTCCCCCAGGGTGGATTTGGATCGGCTCGGGCTTGGAAGACTGTAGGGACTGTTCTGGACTGCAAGTTTTCTTTGTTCTTTTTTCTTCATTTGGATACAGAACTAGCTCAAAGGTGGAAGACAGGGTGGTAGTGTAGGGCTGTTTTTCCAGACTGAAGGCCTGTGACCAGTGGAGTGCCACAAGGATCAGTGCTGGGTCCACTACTTTTTGTCATTTATATAAACGATTTGGATGTGAGCATAAGAGGTACAGTTAGTAAGTTTGCAGATGACACCAAGATTGGAGGTGTAGTGGACAGTGTAGAACGATACCTTAGATTATAACAGGATTCTTGATCAGATGGGCCAATGGGCTGACAAGTGGGAGATGGAGTTTAATTCAGATAAAGGCGAGGTGCTGAGTTTTGGGAAAGCAAATCTTAGCAGGACTTATACACTTAATGGTAAGGTCCTAGGGAGTGTTGCTGAACAAAGAGACCTTGGGAGTGCAGGTTCATAGCTCCTTGAAAGTGGAGTCGCAGGTAGATAGGATAGTGAAGGTGGTGTTTGGTATGCTTTCCTTTATTGGTCAGAGTATGGAGTACAAGATTTGAGAGGTCATGTTGCAGCTGTACAGGACGTTGGATCGGCCACTGTTGGAATATTGCGCGCAATTCTGGACTCCCTCCTATCGGAAGGATATTCTAAAACTTGAAAGGGTTCAGAAAATATTTTAAAAGGATATTGTCAGGTTTGGAGGATTTGAGTTACAGGAAGAAGTTGAATAGGTTAGGGCTGTTTTCCCTGGAGCATCAGAAACGGAGGTGTGACCTCAGAAGGTTGACAAAATCAAAGTCACAAGGGACATAGATAGGGTAAATAGACAAAGTCTTTTCCCTGGGGTGGGAGAGTCCAGAACCAGAGGGCATAGGGTATAAGATGAGAGGGGACAGATATAAGAGAGACCTAAAGGGCAACTTTTTCGCGCAGAGTGTGGTACATGTATGGAATGAGCTGCCAGAAGTAGTGTTGAAAGCTCGTACAATTACAATTTTTAAAAGGCATCTGGATGTGTATGATTAGGAAAGGTTTGGTAGGATATGCGCCAGGTACTGGCAGGTGGGATTAGATTGGGTTGGGATATCTGGTCAGCATGGACACGTTGGATTGAACGATCTGTTTCCATGTTGTACATCTCTATGACTCTACCGGTTAGACAATCTAGAACTAGAAACTATAGTCTGAGAATTAGGGCCAGACCATTCAGGAGTGTTATTAGAAAACACTCCTAACACAGAAAGGGTGCTCAAAGTTTGGAACACTCTTCCTCAAATGACAGTAGATACTGGATTAGTTGTCAATTTAAACTGGAGACAGATGTTTGTTTTTAAGAACACTATTAAAAGGATATGGGTCAAAGGAGGGTGTATAGAATTAGGCCACAGTTCAGCTAAGATCTCACTGACTGGTGGGACAGGCTGAAAGAGCAGAATAGCCTACACCTGCTGCTATTTTTGACCTCTCCAAAAAAAGCTACTTGAGAATTAAACAGATCAGAGTGCATTGAGCTGGCTAACAGTGCCTCATCTTCTGGTTCCACACTCTTCGCTTTTATTCTCTAAAATATAGGCCATTTGGCCCATTGAATCTGCTCTGCCATTTAATGAGATCATGGCTAATCAGATAAACCTCAACTCCACTTTCTTGCCTCATTCCCATCAAACGAGATTCCTTTTTTGATTAAAAATCTCTCAACCTTGAGTCGACTTAAATAAGGAGAAAGTGAGGACTGCAGATGCTGGAGACCAGAGTTGAAAAATGTGGTGCTGGAAAAACACAGCATGCCAGACAGCATCGGAGGAGCAGGAGGATCGACGTTTCAGGCATAAGCCTGAAGAAGGGCTTATGCCCGAAACGTCGATTCTCCTGCTCCTCGGATGCTGCCTGGCCTGTATTTTTCCAGCACCACATTTTTCAACTCTAGACTTAAATGACACAGCCTCGTCTGCCCTCGTGTAGTAAAGAATTTCTCAGGATTTACCACCCTCAGAAGAAATCTCTCCTCACTCATTCATGGAATGTGGGTAAATTATATGTCCAGCCATCATTTATTGACCATCTCTTAACTGCCCTCGAGAAGGTGACAGTGAGCTTTCACCTTCTGAACCACTACACAGTCTTTGTTGTATGGATACGCTCACAAATAACATTAGGAAGGGAGATTCAGAATTTTGACCCAGTTGGAAATAAAAGCCAAGCGTTCCCAGATCAATTTGCCCCATTGCACCAGTTATCAGCACATCTGCCTGCTATAACCAAGCTTGCTAATTTACATGGACTTTAGAAAGGTGATACTAATTTAAGCTGCAGGTTTTCAAATTTATTTTTATTGCTTCAAAACACGTCACAGCACCAGATTTAGACAATTGCACTGAACATTGAAGTTCAAAACATAACCAATTTAACAGTGCAACACAACACCAATTAGTAGTTATTAACACCTCTTCAGTAGGCTGAAGCATTGTTAAGAATAGAAGCAGCTCTTTAGATTCAAACTAGCCATTTGCCTTCTGACGCAGCTACCTGACCAATTTGCGTTTCACAATATCACTCAGTTGTCCCTGGACAGGCAAATAGTCTTAAGCCCACTTATATTCTCTGATGAATAGAGTGGTCTTTTTGATATTATACTGTCAGGAGCTACAATAGCGGAGTTACACAAACAGGAGGCAAAACAGTTTACCTTGTGATCAAAAGGTGTTCCGTAGTAGCCATCATTCAACCCAAATATTATCTCATTGGGATTATGTGCACGAATCTAAAAACAAAAAATAACTCATTAAAACAAAGTCAAAATACAAGTTAAGGAAAATAAACAATGTAACTGTTGCTTTATGCTTTGGTGAAATGTGGGTATTGTGGCTAGTATTTGTTGCCACATCCTTAAACTAAGTGGATTGGTCAGCCGTTGCAGATGTCAGGTATGAGTTGTTGTGGATCTGGAGATATGGAGACCTGGCAAGGTGAGAATGGCAGATTTCGTAAGTCTCACATTTTTATGTTCTATTTGTACAACTGCAAGAAACTACTCAGATTTTACAACATTAAATAGAGCGATAATGAAAACAGAGTGCTGCACAATTTCAGCAGCATGTGTGGAGAGGGAAGCAGAGTTAACATTGCAAGTCCAACATGCTGCTGCTTTGGAACTGCAGTTCAGAATCCTGAAGAAAAATTGGTACAAAAATTAAAAGTAAACATGTTAAAATTTGAGGTGCAGTTCTGTTCTCAAAATTTCATGTTTTTGCATCCCTTTTCATTTATCCCACTCGCTGGTCTTTAGCATTTCATAGATGTCAGCTTTCACTCGGTCCAATGCACAACAATTCCTCAAAATCCTTGATTACAAGTTCCCAGTTTCTGCTCATTTGAGCCACCTGTCCACACTAACTGCCAATTCCTGTTTTATCTTGTTCCCAATTCCTGCTCAAATTCTTTGCGCACTCACCCTCGAGTCTGCTGTGTCCTGTCCTGCTCTCTCTCAACAATATATTTCATTGTTATGGCTAATCGATTTTTTAGCAAACACTACATGCTTCTATCACTTGTCAAACTGTTGACCATCAAAATTAGGTTAGCTACTCATCTCTCCAAGGACACCCCAATGCTTTTAATGTTAAGGTAAAATATTTTTTGTGTACTTTTCAACACTTCAATTTGAGCTTATACGTTACACCCAGAACCTTTCACTTGCAAAATGCAACAACCGGTTACTTTTCTCAACATCCTGTATATCTCACTATGCGACCTGGCTTTGTTGGATGTTTTTAAGGCAAAGATAGATAGACTTTTGAATACTAAAGGAATTAAGGGTTACAATGAGCAGGTGGGTAACTGGAGCTGAGTCCATGAGAAAAGATCATCCATGATCTTATTGAATGGCAGAGCAGGCTCAATGGGCCAGATGGCCTACTCCTGCTCCTATTTATGTTCTGTGTTCTAAGGACTGACATAATGAAAAGTTCCATACTAATTAGCAACATGTGAGCTTTACGTATTTCCGGAGTGTGGATTACAACAGAAACAATGACAACAATTCTCCGAGCTGCTTCCCAGTCCACATAGAACAGATTTTCCAGACTAAAATACTATTTGGTTTCTTAGTCAGAACTGACACCCAAATAAAATTCGAAGTGGTTGGTTTCACAACACTAGAATAGATAGAGCTTGTATTTGAGTAACACCTTTCATGACTGCAGGACATGAAGCCTTTTATAAACAAGGGAGTTATTTTAAGAAAAGTGTAATCAGCGTCATAATGTAGGAAACATGGCAGTCAGTTTGCACAGGGCAAACTCCCCACATCCAACAATAAGTAGGTATGTGTTGGTGTGATTTTAGTTGATAAATAAGCATTAAGAGAACACCAGAGAAAGCAAGATGAAAGCAAAGCTGTTTTCATTTCAGATTTCTAACCACCAAAGTACTGGAAATGGTCTGACAGGATCTGTAGCAAGAAACAGAGTTAATACATTGAGTGAAATTAAGGAACAAGAGTTGCTCTAAAAACCTCATGAAGGCTTGACAGGGTCATGCAATTCAGAAATGGAGAGATAAAACAGTGAATCACAAAACCTTTATTTTGGACAAGATGCTACAGTAACTTGGATTAAATTTATTCTCTGTATAAAAGTAAGGACTGCAGATACTAGGAGATCAGATTCAGAAAGTATGGCACTGGAAAAGCAAAGCTGGCCAGGCAGCGAGAGAGTCGATGTTTTGAGGATAAGCTCATCATGAAGAGCTTGTGCTCGAAATGTCAACTCTCCTGCTCCTCAGATGCTGCCTGACTGGCTGTGTTTTTCCAATGCCACATTTTTTCACTCTTATTCTCAGTCAATAGATGTACATTTTACCTGCTGTCCCAGATATTTGAGTCCATCAAGATTAACTTTCCACTCAATGACAAGATGATACTGCCCCTTCTTTCCACCCCAAATCCTGACTACGAAACATGATACAGAAGTATCAAGGTGGTTTGGCATCAAACCGAAGTCTAAACTCCTCCATGTTGGATTCTGTAAAACAAAACAGGAAAAATTAAAACCAGTCAAAACTGCGCAGTAGAAAATGGAAAGGAAAATGACTTACATTCGGCAGCAGCTTTCACAATCACAGGACCAACCACAGCAAGTCTTAAGCCAAGTAGGTACTTTTGAAGTCTAGTCAGAGTCATATAGCATGGAAACAGACTCTTTGGGCCAATATCTTTCCTTAAGTAGGCAGACATAAATTGAACATGGTATTCTAAAAGTGGCCTCATCCATGCCCTGTACAGCTGCAATTTGACGTCACAATTAGTATACTCAATGCACTAATCAATGAGACAAGGGGCCAAAACACCACCTTCACCACCTGTCTACCTGTGACTCCACTTTTCAAGGAATTATACATATGCATCCTTAAATCTGTTATAAAGTAGGAAAACACAGTAGCCATTTGCATACAAGCTCCCACGCAAAGCATTTTCTCATGATAGCAATCAATTGACAAATATTAACCACAAAGTTTAGGCAGAATTTCTCTACCCCTGTTCAAGTATTGCCCTTTGAGGAACTGGGGAACAGTGGCAGCAACATTAAAAGGAGCAGAGTGAACCCAGAATCAGAAAATTGGCAAAGGAGTTGTTTGAAGATGTCACAGAACAGCAGGTAGGCACTTCTCTTGCTTCTAGTAACTAGATATTTACTTAAAGCCATAAGACCACCTTTAAAACCTTACACAGATAACTCAAGCAAGGCAGATGTATTAAGGGACTAACATTTTTCAAATCTGTACTTGGAGACTAAGCAAACAATCATTGCAAGTACTCAGATTCTATTTAGTTAAGCTCTCTCTGGGAAGCTCAGGCCCATGATATGGACATTCACTATGTGGGAAACCCTGAACACTAACTGGTAACTGGATGACCACATGTACAGGAGATGCCTCCGGATGGAGAAACCGGAGCTCTGGGTTCAGAATCTGGATCAGCAGCTAGGGACACTATGGTGCATTAATGAGATGGAGTATATGGAAAGCACGTTTCACAACATTGCCACCTGCAGCTTAAGCAAATACAGGAAAATGAGGGACTGGGTAATTGCCAAATAGGGTGGGTATTGGGATGTGAAAACCAGACAGATAATGAGGGAATGTTTTTGATCTTGGAAAACAGTGAAAATAATAGTTCCTCTGCTGAGACCAGCCAGAACCAAGGCTGTAGCACTGCAGACAATCCAGCTGCAGGGTGAGGAGGGCAATAGTAGTTTTTTTTTGGGGGGGGGGGGGGAATAAACAGGCACTTCTATGGCCTTGACATTACTCAATTGGTACATTCTTTCTTAAGTGTCAGGGTCATGTTTATCACAGAATGGTTGCAAGGCATTCTCAATGGGGAGCATGCACAGAGGAAATGGTGCAAGCTGGAACCAATGACAAACAAAGAGCAAGAACTGAGACACTGCAAGCAGACTTCAGGAAGTTGGGTAAGCAATGGAAAAGCAGGACTTGAAAAGGTAGTAATGCCAGATTACTTCTGGTGCCTTACAGTCATGAATGTAGGAACAGAGGAGACAGCGGATGAGTGAGTGTCCAGACAGACAGTGCAGGATGAAGGATTTTAGATTCTTGAAATTTTGGATAGTTTTAGGACCCGTTACAAGTTGGACAGGTTATGTCTGAACATGAGCACAGTGAATATCCTTTTCACCATCCCTCCACTTTGGTCTCCTGTGCTTCCTTCTCTCCCTCCACTGTAAACATTTCTGCTTTCAAGATCTTCAGACCTGAAACTCCTTGTCCAAGTCAATTCCTATTCCTCTCAAAAGACCCCTCAAAACCTGAATCGTGGGAAAAAAAAACCCATGGACAGCTACATCAATTACAGTAATGGCTGGTTTCATTAACTTAAACTGGATATTGAAAGCCAACACTACTACAGCAACAGGAAGTAGATCCAATTTCTAGTCAGTGTCATAACTGTGCAGGAATCTCTGGTTCAACTTTCCAAAGTTGCGTTGTTTTTATTTATATTTCGGAGCACACAAGTCCTATTAATGCAGTCATTGCACAGTTACACAAAATTACCCTAAAATTTAAAATTTGAAATGTAAATAGAAGGAGCAACATGCTTAACTCTCAATATCTCAATTAAGCAATTAACAAACAAAATTATAATCTTGCTTAATTCTTGAAATGATTCACAAAAATACATGTTCAGGTACCAAAGATGTGCAAATTAAGTAGAATGGCCATACCAAATAGGCCAGTGTCCAGGGAGGTGGAGGTTAGGTGAATTAGCCAATGTGAATGCAGGGTTACAGGAATAGGGTGGGAGGCTGGGTCTGGCTGGGATGCCCTTGAGGGGTTCGTGTGGATTCAATGGACCAAATTACGTCATTCTACACTATAGGGATTCTGCGATTCTGAAATTATCCATTGTTGAAAAGGATTTTTTTCCCCAACAAAAAGGACTGAATAGTGCAGCACAATTTTACATGGAGTTCACAATCCACAATTTTCAAATAAACCAAGTCAGTCATCAAAATGAAAATTTCATCCCAGTTCCTAAAGGCCCATGTAAGCAGAGAACTTTCAACTACTCTAAGTGCAACTTCAGCAAAAGTTCACTCTCAGATGCTCATTCCTCAAACATGGTTCTGGACAAGCACAAACATTGCCTTGCACATAACCCAAACTTCTGCTTTTCATCTCTTTTTCACCAAGTGTCAAAACTAAACCAAAGCCTATTTAGTTTACAGACAAGTAACAAACTCAATCCTCAGAAATTCATCATTTGTCTTAACTGCGTTTCTGCTTACTCAGATTAGGCCTACTGGTCCAAGTCTCTCCCACAGGGGACGCAACCCCTCAGTATCTATCCAGTTCAGACCCTAAAGCATTTTATACATTACAAATCAGATCTCCTCTGATTCTCCTAACAAACAGTGAGTCTAAGCCCAACCTACTTAAATTCTCCACATAGTAAATCCCTTCATTAATAAATCAACCTTGGGAGCCTTTTCTACATTAGTATTTCTGTCCTTAGAGAAGGTACCAAAACAGTTCCCAGTATTGTAGGTATGATCTGACCATTGCCTTGTACAATTTTAATAATACCTTTCTATTTTTCATACTCATTCCCTTGAAAATAAATCCATTAGTCTTCCCCATTAGCAGCTAAAGTTGGATGCTAGCTTGTAATTTATGCACGAAGACTCCTGTATGCTTGATCCAGTCCAATAATGTTCAGCTTTTCTATTCATTCTGCCAAAGTGCATAACTTCGCAACTTCCCACATTATATTCTGCTAATAGCTACTTGACTGCTTGCCAACTTAAACTCAGCGCATTTGAAATCATCCTCACTGCTTGTTTTTCTGTCTATTTGAGTTATCCGCAAACCTGACTCCAGTACAAGTCACTTCCCTCATCCAAAGGTATTAATTTAAATCGCAAGTTACAGGATGCCACTTTTGCCCTGTCTTAACTTAGCTATCTCAATCTGCAGACTGTCATTCTCACAACTTGCCTTCTCACCTATTTTTGGGTCATCCATAAACTTGGATGAGGGAAGCAAATATATTATAACCAAGTCACTAAGGTATGTTGTAAATAATAACAGCTCCAGCACATTGTGGCACACTAATAATCACAGATTGCCATCCTTTTTTTAAAAGAAACGGACTCCTGTAATTTCGCCAATCCTTAAACCATACTGATGCACTCTTCCAACACTGTGGGCTCTTAAACCCACTTGTCTTATATCCACTGCTATCTTCATCCTCATGGTCAGACAAGATTCCCCGTTCACAAAATAATATGATCTATCATCAGCATGATAGCACAGCATTTAGAAACTATTACATCCTTTACAGGTGGACTAACACTTTCCAATAACATGTTGAGCCAACTGACCTGCTTCACCTTTCGAATAAAGTGTTATGTTATTCAACTGGGAGTTTCCTAGTCCTCCAGCATTTCTCCAGAATCGAAGCATTCTTGAAAGATTATTAACAGTGCGTCCACCAACTCTGTAGCTACTTCCTTCAATATCCTAGGACACACTATCAGGTCAAGAGGATTTATCAGTCTTCATCCCTCATGTTTTCCTCCACTAATATTTATTTCCTCTCCTTTTGCACGTTCAGTATTTAATAATTTGGAATGCTATAAGCATTTTATGTTAGCAAGACAATGCAACCTTTGTTCAACTTCTCTCCCTTTTCCTAGTTATCCATTATTTCCCTAGTCTATCTTCACTTTGGTCTCTTTATATATTTCTAAAAATTTTTTGCTGACTGTCTTGATATTACCTCCTCAGTGTTTCGGATCTAGTAATTTGCAGTTTGATCCCTGGCTGGATCCTGAAGTGATAAAGAAACCTTGAGATATGAATTAGTTGTGCCACTGTACTGAAGGCTGCTTGTTTCGGTCAGCCTGTCTTCTAAGGCATGATGTGGTCACCTGTTCATGTATTGCCAATTCCCGTCAAACAAAAACTGGGAAACATACAAATAAGAAATTGAAATATAGGCCATTGCCATGAAGCAGACACTGCCAAGCCAATGCTGGACTATACAGCAGCTTATGAAGGAGGAAATGAAAATGCCAGATTTGGCTTGAAGTCAAATGTGTCTCACATTTGTGGCCAAGCCAACCACAATGTGACAGCATGCATGCTCAGCAGCAGAAGCAGTACACCAGAAACAACTGACCCCACAATCACCAAATAATTAACAGCTTTGTGGTCCTGCAGTCAACAATGGTGAATGATTTAAACAATGAACTAGAGAAGGCAAATTGCACAAACAACCTCATCCTCAAATCATGGCTTCACCAAAAAGAGTATAAAATAAGCACTTCCAGTGCAGAAACATACGCAAAATGCTGAGTAGTTAATTCAACTACGTCTCCCACAAGGTCCCCAACAATACTCGTGTCAATCTACAGTCACTTCGATTCACTCCACATGACACCAAAACAGCAATGAATACTGCACAAAGGATGGGCCACAATAACAGGTCAGGAGCACTGCAGAGGACTCATGTTACAGAGGTAACTTCCCAAATTAAGTTATTCAAGCACAATTAAAAACACTGGCAGCTATTTCACAACATGGACAACTGCCCAGCTTCTAATAGTTGAGATACATCCAAACCTACTAGCTTCAGCCCATGTCCAGGTTGAGTTATTAGCAAAAGTGTTGAGTGCTGTCAAGTGGCACTTACCCAGCAATAATAGCCACTCAATGATGCTCAGTTCAGGTCCTACCACAGCCAATCAGCTCTCTACATTGAAACATTAATCCAAATACAGAGGAACCTCGATTATCAGAATATCAGATTATTGGAAGGAGATCGAGATCCCAATAGAAACATTACAAAGACCAGTTTCAACCCTGATTGCGTCTTTTGTTTACAATGATTATAAATGATCTTAGCTCACCAAAATACTGCCAAGAACAGTTGTGGACATCAATGGGAGCCCAGGCGCTGTCTTGAAATAACTGATCTCGCACCTTCTTCCCACACTTTCCCTGGAGCTCTACATAGGGGTGAACCCTAAACCCCGCTTCCCCAGATATTTTGTCTAACATCGTCCTGTACAGAGCAGAGGTGAAACTTTGAAAAAGCTGCAGTCAAAGGTTGTGTGCCCGTGCGCGCTATTTGGAGACTTACCCCACTGGTATGCAGTCCAGCTGCCCCACAGTGGGAGGGGGGCCGACGGGGGCATTGATAGGAGTCGGACGGGGGTGGGGTGGGGGGCAGTAATGGATGGGGGTTGTGGAATTGGCAGGGTGGGGGCGGTGTTGGATGGGTTTGGGGGCTGTGTTGGACCGGTTAGCAGGGGCGCAGGGTTGGTGGGGGGAGAGCAGGAGGTGGGGTGGGGGATGCTGGTCAGGTTGGGGTGGGGGGGGCAGGATGAGTTAGAGCGGAGGTGTTGGACTGGGGGGCACTGTTGGACTGGGTTGGGGTGCAAGGGTTCATGAGCAGTGTGCTGCTGCCTCGTCTCCTGAACAGAGAGCAGACTTAACAGAAAACTGTGCCCCAAAAGGAGGGCATTGAATCGATTAACCGAATAAATCGATTATCCAAAAGAAATAGTGCCCGCCTATCTCATTTCAGATAATCGAGATTCCTATGCATAGATCATAACCAGGACAAAAAAGGAAGATAGTTGTGATTGGAGGCTAGTCATCACATCCCAGAACTGCAAGTACTCATCTAGACAGTGTTCAATTTTTTTTTTAACTCATTCATTAAATTAGAGTCACTGACTTAGCCAACATTAATTGCTCATCCCTAGTTGTCCACAGGGCCATTTAGAATCAACCACATTGCTGTGGGTCTGGAGTCAAATGTAGGCCGACCAGGTAAGGATGGCAGTTTCCTTCACTTAAGGCCATTAGTCAACTAGATAAATTTTTCCAACAATCAGCAATGGACTCGTGATCATTAAACACTTACTTCCTGATTTTCTTTTTTAAAAGAAAATTCAAATTGCACCATCTACCATGGTGGGTTTTGAACCCAGGTCCGCAGAACATTAGGTGGTCTCTGGATTAACAGTTCAACAACAACACCACTGCACCATCACCCCCCCAGCTATTTGCGGTTGCCTCAAAAGATGTTCCTTCCATCTCAGAAGTGAAGATGCTTATGGATAATTGCACAGAATCCATTTTCAATAAATGGATTCTAGAAGAACATAGAACATAGAAGAATACAGCGCAGTACAGGTCCTTCGGCCCTCGATGTTGCGCCGATCAAAGCCCACCTAACCTACACTAACCCACTATCCTCCATATACCTATCCAATGCCCGCTTAAATACCCATAAAGAGGGAGAGTCCACCACTGCTACTGGCAGGGCATTCCATGAACTTACGACTCACTGAGTGAAGAACCTACCCCTAACATCAGTCCTATATCTACCCCCCCTTAATTTAAAGCTATGCCCCCTTGTATTCTGTGCAAAAAAGAATGAGTATACCTAGATGCTACAAGATGTAAACAACATTCAGATTTGATACAAGTAGTGACACAAAACATTTATGCCACAGTGCCATGCAACAAACAAAAGCCAAATTTCAGTGGGGCTGGAGCTCCCATTTGTTTTCATAAAAAACCAAAGTCTTTCAATCTTTCATTTATGTATAGCAAAGACTTGCATAACCATTGGATGTCTCAAAACACTTCACAACAAGTGAAATATTTCTGAAGTGTAGTTCATGTTATAATTTGGGAAAAAAGTGACAGACAGCCAATTTGTACACAGAAAACTCAAACAGCATCAGGGTAATGACCAAAATAAAATGCTTTTCTTAATGTATGAATATTAACCATCAGACTTAGATGTGACCAACTGAACAAATGCTGATACAACAGCCTTAAGTATATCAATTTTGAGCTACCTAATTTACAGCTGCATACACTGAAGACAACTTAATTTTCCAAAATAGCTGCATACTAATAGATCGAATAGATTTTCTCTGCTAGCTGCAGTGGTCCAAGATGCTTACGCCAATTTTTAAATAAGCCCCTCGATTTCAGCAGTCAGGTGTAGCCAACTTGGCACTTGTTTTAATCTATGGATTGAGCTACAATGAGTGTGTGACATAATGCAGTGTAGATCAAATTCAATGTTCTACCTAGTTACACTAACACGCAAACATAAATCATCAATCTGAAGAGGATAATGCACCAAATTGTCAGGGAAACATTTGAAGGCTATCTCAATTTGCAGACACAGGTTCCCCTTGACTGCCTTCAGAATTCATTACCAATACTCCTTGCCACGAGATTAGCAACAGCCATTTTAATACACAACTTCAACTACCAAGCTTTTTGATTTGATTTATTGCTGTCACATGTCCCGATGTACACTGAAGTGTTGGCTTTACAGGCAGATCGTACTAAACAAGTGCATCAGGATATCAGAACAGAGTGCTAGTTAGTGTTACAGCTACTGAGAAGATGCAAGAAGATTCACATCATTAGCATTTGAGAGGTCCATTCCAAAGTCTGCTAACAGTGGGGAAGAAGCAGTTCTTGAATGCATTTGTACATGAATTCAAACAGCACAGCAAAACAAGTTCAAGCAGGGGAAACGGAATAGACCATTCAGCCTTTTTCAAGGTCATGGAGGGAAAAGCAATAAATCCTAGTCCTAGCAAAAATGCTTATACCGCAAGTTAGTTAAACTAGATTAGGGATCTGATAATTTTCATTTAGCAATCTTTGCTCAATATCCCTTCACATGTTTACCCAAAAAATTACAGATCTTTAACTGTGCAAAAGTTCCTTTAATCTAGCCATTATACCTTTTCTTCCAAGGGCAAATAATTTGAGGAGAGAACTCCAGGTGTGCACAACATCTTGGGCTAAGTGCTTCAAATCCAAATGGTGTTGCTTTTTCACATCAGAGAAAACCAATCAGGATGTTTTACTATTGTCTATTTACTGTTACTCATCCCTTAACTGACAAGAGAAAATACTAATTTCACAGAAACCATTGGGAGTTCATAGCAGCTCACCACATTTAACAAAACAAGACAACCCAGAATGGGATAAATATCTAGTTTAGCAGTCTAAATTCAACAATCTTGAAAGGAAATGAAATTAAATTTCATTAACATTTAATGAATGCTGTAAATTGAGATTATTACACTTTTTTTAAAATACTGAAAGCTGAGAAAGTTTTGTATTAAGTTCAAAATATTTAGAATGGGGACTTGCAAACCAGTATACTATCTGGTGAGAACCTGAAGTCCTTAACATCCCAGCATGAACCCCATTGCAAATACCTCATTTTTGGTCTCTAGACCAAAATGTGAATGAATACACTTTTTAAACCAAGTACAGAACAAACAATGTTGGAGAAACACAGGTCTGTTGCTTAATTTCTTTCTCCACAGATGCTAATGTTTCAAGTCTGGTATGACTTCTGCAGATGTCCTGTGTTTACTGTGTCTAGTCCTGTTAGAATTGTATAAGTTTCAATGAGATGCACCACTTATGCACGTAGACTGAATAATTCAGTTTGTTTTCAGCACACTACCACAGGGAGTGGTGACAACAGTTGTGGACCTGTCATTAGTGACACAAGTTCAAACACTGAACTTCAACAGGACGTTTCTAATCAAGTGACAACACAAATCATCTGGAGCTTGCAATTTAGTTAGATATTGCAACCCAAAAATGATCAGAGCTGAAAATGTGTTGCTGGAAAAGCACAGCAGGTCAGGCAGCATCCAAGGAGCAGGAGAATCGACGTTTCGGACATGAGCGCTTCTTCAGGCTCATGCCCGAAACGTCGATTCTCCTGTTCCTTGGATGCTGCCTGACCTGCTGTGCTTTTCCAGCAACACATTTTCAGCTCTGATCTCCAGCACCTGCAGTCCTCACTTTCTACCCAAAAATGATCCCAATGATAGTTAGTGTGTTTATAAAGTAGTACAATTCATTTGTTCGGTAATATATTCCAGCCAGTTCCGCGGCCCAGTTACATTCAAAGATAAATCTCAATTTTGCCAAGAGGAATAATTATGACAAAACAAGAGATCTGACCTAAGTGGTGGCTGCTGATATGTAAAACTTAATGACCACAGAATAGCGAAGTGGTAAGGTGTGTTTAGAACGAGGACGAAAGATTTGTTGCAAAACAAAGTGAATGTGCTTTTACAAAATAACTGTAGAAGCAACCAGGCACCATGAACTTAAAATTCAACCTGGCTATCCCCAGCAAAAAGCGGACCAACCCCTGGAAGTTTGAATTTAAAAAAAATCAGCATTCTGGATACTCATCAAATCCCACAGACTTCCTCAGAAAATATACACAGCCTCTATTGCCATTTTAGCCACATTTCCAATACTTCGTGTGGATGGAGTGGGCATCAATGGCCCCCCTCAACGTTAATGAACGTTGCTCATTTTAAGTCTGTTGATTTTAAAAACCAAGTTCAGACATGCACACTGAAAAGCCGGCAAAGTCTTTCACCAATTGCCCTCAAGGCGGCAATGGTGAGCTCGCTTTCAGAACCAAAGTCCATTTAATGTAGGTAATCCCACCAATGTTTTTGCTGGAGGGAGATCCAGAATAATAAGTAATTTCCTAAGTAGTTCAGTAAACCGCTAAGCAAACCAGCCATCATCCAGGAGTCTGATTAAGTTCTGCACCAAGCCTGCCAGCAAAGGAGCTCTCTCAAATTTTGCCGCTGGAATGCTGCAACTCGGATCCTGAGGTTGACATCAACATGGAGCGTATGCTAGCAATTTCTCAGCTTCTGCAAACTTCAAACTCACATTGTTCTGCTCTCAGGACACAAGTTACCCCAACCCCTCTCACTTCCTTGTGCCAGCATTGGCTGAATTGGGTTTTTTTAAAAAGGTGTTGCTGGAAAAACTAGTCCAAAAGCTATACCACAAATATTAGTGTACATTCCTCATTTGAAAAAAAATCTAACGTGAGCCAATTCAGCCTTACTTACCAAAGAATCCTTCACGACCTCACTGGTGTAAAAAGCTGAAGGCAAAAGAAAGGAACAAAAAAAGTACGTTAGGAAGCAATTTGCAAAGAACTTGTAAAAATCAGAAACTCAATAGTTAACATGCAGTACAAAATGAAATGTGCTGTGAACATCAGAAACGCATTGAAGCCACCTGGATCCCACCTCAAACATTACATATCAACAAGTAAGCTTGTGAAGTAGATTTCAAATTCATAAAACTGAGACTTTTTCAAAGCCATGGGCAAACTGCAAGAACTACATTAATGGTATTTATAAAGGTTTGTACAAACTTAATAGTTTCAAGACACAAGATTTAGATTGGTTCAATGCTGTATTTCAAATCAATTCAAAACAGCAGTCAGCTAAAATAGTCTGACAAGATGCGACTTATGATTGAGAGATGCATCACTGCCAAAAAAGCAGAGGGACATACAATAGAGAAAAAAAATCTCAAATCTACAGAACCAGGGGATTGAAACCGGTCAGGATCCCAGCACTAAATACTGGACAAGTCATAACCCAGATAATAACCTTACTTCCAAGATCCGAAATGATTTTTTAAACAGAGGGGACAATTAGTGAACACAATAAGATGGTGGCTCAATGGTAATGCAGAGTCGCAAGCTCATGCCCGAAGGGCACGGATTCAAATCCCATGATGGGAGATGGTGAAATTTGATTCAGAGAAATCTGAAACTTGAGTTTAGTGACCTGATTGCAGATTGTTTAAATCTTCTGAAAATGTGTTGCTGGAAAAGCGCAGGTCAGGCAGCATCCAAGGAGCAGGAGAATCAACATTTTGGGCATGAGCCCTTCTTCAAGAAGGAGGAAAGTGTGTCCAGCAGGCTAAGATAAAAGGTAAGGAGGAGAGACTTGGGGGAGGGGCGTTGGAAATACCCCTGTTTAAATCTTCTAGCTCACTAATGTTCTTTAGGGAAGAAAATCTGTCATCCTTACCCAGTTTAGTATACAGCAATGTGGTGGACTCTTAACTGTCCTCTCAAATAACTCTGACAAACTTCTCCATTATATCAAACTGCTATATAGTCTAAACAAAAGGAATGAAACTAGACAGACCACTAGTATCAACTAAGACCTCTAAAATGACAACTACAAACACTACCTCGTCGGCACTAAAATCCTCCTTACAAACACCTCGAATCAAAAATGGTGACAATGCCAAAATTGAGAGCACCATCTCACCAAACAACATCCGGATTTTGTCTAAAAAAGTATGATTCTGTGAGCATGACTGCTTCCCAGAGACCATTACTACCATATGGTGTGACCCTGGGGAAGTACTGAGGATTAAAAGGATCTTCGCGCACATGCCTACTGATTCACAACTCCTCAGATAAGCAGTCTGGAACCCAATGCACCAAGACCTGGACAATATCCATGTTTCAGTTGACATGTGGCAAGTAACATTCATACGTAATCTAAGGAAAAGGTCTTAGAAGGCATCTCTGAAGATTCTCTCGACTGAATAGTTCCAACCAATTCACAGGTTACCCACATAACTCAAGTTAGTGAAATAAGGAAATTAGAGTGATTAGCTTGACATCAGTGAAGAAAATACTAAATTCCATAAGAAAAGATTTAATAGCAGAGCACTTGGAAAACAGTGACAGAAGTGTGGAGAGTCAGTGTGGATTTACGAAAGGAAAACTATACTGGAGTAACCTACTGGAACTTCAAGGATATACCTAGTAGTTACAAGTCAAGCAACTGAATGTGGCTTACCAGACTTTTAGAATGCTTTCAATACGGTCCCACATAAAAAAAGACAATAGCATGTAAAGATAAAGCACATTTTGGACTGAAATGAAGAGAAATATCTTCACCCAGAGAGTGGAGAGCGAAGGGAATTCTTTACCATATCAAGCAGTTAAGACCAAAATATGGATGATTTCAAGGAGCTAGATATATTGCTTTGGACTAAAAGCAACAAACAAAATAGGGCAAAAACACTAACACAGTACTGAGCTGGCTAATCAGCCATGATCATATTAAATAGCATAGTAGGCATCAAGGGCCATAATGACTGAGTACTGCCCCTAAGTTTATGTTTCTATTTGCCAAGTGCCAGGTAATAGCCTCTGCAAGGAATAATCTATCCATCACCATAAGAAAAATTCCATGACCAAATCCCCCTGTAGCAATATCCCGCAGTTACAACGGAACAGAAACTGAACTGGACTAGCCATATTACCTGTGCCTGTAGCCACAATACAAGGGCAAGGAATCCTGCAACAGGTAAAACATCTGACTCTGGAGAGTGTACCCACCAATGGACAAGTCAGGGATGTGCTGGAATACTCCCTATTTGCCAGGCTGAGTTCAGCTTCAACAAAATGTGAGTAGCTCCATACCATCCAGAATAAATACAGCACACTTGATTATTACCATATCCACATATTTCCAGTCCCGCCACCACCGCTCAGTAGTAGAGGTGTGTACCATCTACAAGATGCATTGGGCAAATTCACCAAGGTTACTTAGATGGCAACTTCCAAACCCACATTACAACTTCCAAATCCACATTAACTCAAAGGATAGAGCAGAAGATATATAGGCGCATTATCACCAAAAAGTTCTTCTCCAAACCATTCACTGTCCAAACTTGGAATTATAATCACCATTCCTTCGAAGTCACTCAGTCCAAAATGCTGGAAATCCCTCCAACTGCATTGTGGGCTCACCTACAGCACATGGATTGCAGCAGTTCAAGGCAGTTCACCAACACCTTCTCAATGAATTGATTACTCAACTGATGAGGGTGTAAACATTTCCTTAAGTGTCATTTGGCAAATCCAACAGATGAGATTTTCTTTCTCCACAATACGGAGGCACTGGTTAACTCATTAATTTTTCTTACAGGCCTTTAAGCAAGCAACCCTTAACTACCCTTTAGAAGTGAGATAAGGTGGAATTTCTTCAGTTGTAGGATGGTGAATGTATAGAATTCATTGCTATAGAGGACTATGGAACTCACCTCAGGAGTATACTTAAGACAAAGATTGATGGTTCTCCAAACTAATTGAGAACCTAAGGTTTAGAGACAGAAGGCTGGAGAATAGGGTTCAGAAACCTAAACAGCGATGATCAAATAGTCGGGTTGACTCGATGGACTGCATGGCCTAATTCAGCTCCAATATCTTATGATTCTGGTTGGAAAGCTCAAGGCCTTTCAGACTGGTTTTTGGTCTAATGGCTCAGAGACTGATGAAACTAAAATTTTCTTTCAGTTAACGCAAATTACCAATATCCTTGGGGATTTCAAAACTAGGGCATATTTTTAAAGGTGAGATGAAAGAGATTTTAAAAAAAAAGACATTGGGGCAAATTGTTCAGAGGGTAGTTCGTGTGTTGAATGAAGTTCCAGAGGAATTGGTGGATTTGGGCACAGTTGCAATGTTTGAGACATTTGGATAAGTATACAAAGAAACATTGAGGGATATGGGCCAAGTGCAGGCCGGTGGGACTAGTTTAGTTTGAGATTATGTTAGGCATGGACTGGTTGGACCGAAGGGTCTGTTTCTGTGCTGTATGACTAAGTCAATTTTCCCAACAAATCACGCTTGTCCCTCCAGCTAAATGGGGAGTATGCCATCACACTGCTGATTTGCACCTTGTAGATGGCAGACAGACATTGGAGCATGAGGAGGAAAGACACTTGCTGCAGCATTCCTAACCTTTGCAGCCACTGTATTAATTTGGTTAATCCAGTTGAGTTTCTGATTAATGATAACCCCAAGGTTGCTGATAGTGGGTAATTCAGTGAAGCTAACGCCAAATGTCACAGGGCAGTGGGGAGATTCTCTCTTATTGGAGATGATTATCGCCTGATAATTGTGTGGTGCAAATATTACTTGCTAGCCCAAGCCTAGATATTGGATTAGTGGTGCTGGAAGAGCACTGCAGTTCAGGCAGCATCCAAGTAACATCGATTTCGAAGCTTCAGGCAAAAGCCCTTCATCAGGAATAAAGGCAGTGAGTCTGAAGCGTGGAGAGATAAGCTAGAGGAGGGTGGGGGTGGGGAGAGAGTAGCATAGAGTACAATGAGTGAGTGGGGGAGAGGATGAAGGTGATAGGTCAAGGAGGAGAGGGTGGAGTGGATAGGTGGAAAAGCTGATAGGCAGGTAGGACAAGTCCGGACAAGTTATGGGGACAGTTACTGAGTTGGAAGTTTCGAACTAGGGTGAGGTGGGGGAAGGAGGACTGAGGAAGCTGTTGAAGTCCACATTGATGCCCTGGGGTTGAAGTGTTCCGAGGCGGAAGATGAGGCGTTCTTCCTCCAGGCGTCAGGTGGTGAGGGAGCGGTGGCGGCCCAGGAGCTCCATGTCCTCGGCAGAGTGGGAGGGGGAGTTGAAATGTTGGGCCACGGGGCGGTGCGGTTGATTGGTGCAGGTGTCCCGGAGATGTTCCCTAAAGCGCTCTGCTAGGAGGCGCCCAGTCTCCCCAATGTAGAGGAGACCGCATCGGGAGCAACGGATTCAATAAATGATATTGTGGGTGTGCAAGTAAAACTTTGATGGATGTGGAAGACTCCTTTAGGGCCTTGGACAGAGGTGAGGGAGGAGGTGTGGGTGCAGGTTTTACAGTTCCTGTGGTGGCAGGGGAAAGTGCCAGGATTGGAGGGTGGGTTGTTTGGGGGAGTGGACCTGACCAGGTAGTCGCGGAGGGAACGGTCTTTGCGGAAGGCGAAAAGGGGTGGGGAGGGAAATATATCCCTGGTAGTGGGGTCTGTTTGGAGGTGGCGAAAATGTCGGCGGATGATTTGGTTTATGCGAAGGTTGGTAGGGTGGAAGGTGAGCACCAGGGGCGTTCTGTCCTTGTTACGGTTGGAGGGGTGGGGTCTGAGGGCGGAGGTGCGGGATGTAGACGAGATGCGTTGGAGGGCATCTTTAACCACGTGGGAAGGGAAATTGCAGTCTCTAAAAGGAGGCGGCCATCTGGTGTGTGTTCCATGGTGGAACTGGTCCTGGGCCTCCTTCACCGCCGCTCCCTCACCACCAGACGCCTGGAGGAAGAACCCTCATCTTCCGCCTCGGAACACTTCAACCCCAGGGCATCAATGTGGACTTCAACAGCTTCCTCAGTCCCCCTTCCCCCACCTCCCCCTAGTTCCAAACTTCCAGCTCAGTAACGGTCCCCATGACTTGTCCGGACTTGTTCTACCTGCCTATCTCCTTTTCCACCTATCCACTCCACCTTCTCCTCCCTGACCTATCACCTTCATCTCCTCCCCCACTCACCCATTGTACTCTATGCTACTCTCTCCCCGCCCCCACCCTCCTCGAGCTTATCTCTCCACGCTTCAGGCTCACTGCCTTTATTGCTGATGAAGGGCTTTTGCCCGAAATGTCGATTTCGAAGCTACTTGGATGCTGCCTGAACTGCTGTGCTCTTCCAGCACCACTAATCCAGAATCTGGTTTCCAGCATCTGCAGTCATTGTTTTTACCTTGTTGATTTTAAGCCTAGATATTGTCCACATCTTGTTGCATTTGAACATTAAATGCTGTGTTGAGTCACAATTGCTGCTGAACATTGCGCAAATCAGCACATATTCCCACCCCTGACCTTCTAAATGGAGCAAAGGTCATTGATGAAGTAGCTGAAGATGGTTAGGCCCAGGACACCATCCTGAGGAACACCTTTAGAGATGTCCTAGAGCAGCGATAACTGACCTCCAACAACCACAACCATCTTATGTGCCAAATCTGACCCAGGGTTTGCTTCCCAATTGCCAATGATTCCACTTTTGCTAGAGTCCTTGAGACCACAGCCAGTCAAATCCAGCCTTGATGGCAAAGGATGTCATTCTCACCCCACCTCTGGAATTCAGTTCTTTAGGGTGTAGGTTTGCTCGCTGAGCTGTAGGTTTGATATCCAGACGTTTCATTACCTGGCTAGGTATCATCAGTGGCGACCTCCAAGTGAAGCGAAGCTGTTTTTTCCTGCATTCTATTTATATCTTTCTTCTGGATGGGGTTCCTGGGGTTTGTGGTGATGTCATTTCCTGTTCGTTTTCTGAGAGGTTGATAGATGGCATCTATATCTATGCATTTGTTTATGGTTCTTTTGTTCATATTTGAATTGAGGCTATGAGGTCAGGAGCTGAGTGGCCCTGACAGAACCCAAACCAAGCATTATAGGTGGTGAGAGGTGAGCAGATGCTGCTTGATAGTACTGATGATAACAACTTCCATCATTTTACTGATGGAGTGTAGGCTGATGGGGCTTTAACTGGCTGGATGGATCTGTCCTGCTGTGTGTACAGGACATGCCTGAGCAGTTTTTCACATTGTTGGGTAGAAGCCAGTGTTGTAACTGTATCCAAAGAGCTGGGCTAGGGTAGGTAGCAAATTCTGGACCCCAAGTCTTCAGTACTAGTGCTGGAATATTGTCAGGACCAATAGCTTTTTGCACTATCCAGTGTTTCGACCAGTTTCAATATCACACAGAGTGAACTGAATTAGCTGAAGACTGGCATCAGTTATGCTGGGAACCACTGGAGACAGTTGCTCATGCATTTGGCACTTGTAGGATTGGCACATTGCTGGAAATGCTTTAGCCTCTAGCTTTGCTCTCATGTGCTTTTACCAGTTACATCAAACCTCCAATTCAAATTAGAATTATTATGTTACCTACTGTTACTTCTTTCTTCCTTTAAGCTTTTATCTAACCAAGTCATGTCTGACTTACTTGGCTCTTTGGAATTCAACATTTTAAAACTACATTTCCCCTTTAATACTCTTCTTCTTACTTGGCAATTCAAGTTTGGCATTGCCCTTTGTTATTTCCTTCCCTCCTAAGAAAGTGTATAAGGTATGAGCAGTTAAGGAAAGAATTAGGTTGAGTTTTGTGAAACAAAAGGTTCAGCTAAGCATGACACTGATCGGATAAGAACTTGTAGTAAACAGTGAGGTACTGGAGGCAAGGGCAGTGCATTAACAAGATGAAGAAGCATTCAGTATGTAACATCAGTTAACAAGGTGAGAAGCATTCATTACGTGAAGCCAGTTATTTGTTGTATAACGCCAAATGGCTTAATCTCTACTATTAGCACTTGCTGATTCTAACTGTCACCCAATCAATATGAATGTTGCCTTACCTGGATGCTCCTCCCTCTAAGTGACTATAAATTCCTTAAGAATCTGCTGTTCAAGAGAAGACTAAGACCTCATGTTCCCTATGCACATGTGACATGGTTCTCTCTCCCTCCAGTGCCCAGAGTAAAGATGAAGGAGGTAAAACTATACTGTTTGAGGGCTTTACTTCAACTGAGACAGGAACGGGATGATACTCTCTTTCTATTGCTATCAGTTCAAATTTTTCTGTTTCTAAATGAGTGTGAGCTAATTCTAATAGTGGCATCTCAATTTCAAACATCCTTTTTTTAAATTCTAAATACTGGCTATTCACTTTAAGCATCATATCCTTACAAAGATTCCACTTCTATTTCTACTTTTAGTTTATCTGTCTAGTCTTAGTGTAGCGTCAGCCAAAGATTTCAACCAATCCCATATAAATTCCATTTTCAACTCCCATTTTGATGTCAAAGCCTTTTGAACATTCTGCTTAATATATTTTCACGACTTCAACTTTAACCTTGACAACTGTTTCCTGAAGATTCAGAGATCCGTCCAAAATTCAATAAATTTCTACTTTACCGAGAGGCCTCACTTGGTTATGTCGTCTGTGGATGGTATCAATGGACAAATTTTCTCTTTGCAATTTCATTACCACTGTGGTCATTCACTGAAACAATCTGTACAATATTGCCAATATACTTAAAACATGATCATTTGTATGAACATAAGAATCAGAACGAGGAGGACATCTATTCAGACCTTTCAATAAGATAGTGAACAATCAGGTTGCAAACTCAAATCCACATTCCTGCCTGCCCCAGTAACATTTTACAGCCTTGCTTAAAAATTGATTCACTTCAATTTAAAGATACTCAAGGGAATGCTTTGACCACCTTTTTGGGAAGAGAATTCTAAAGATGAGACACCCTCAGGAAAAAAAACTAAACCACCTCATCGGTTTTAAATGGAAATTCCCTGACTTAGAACAATGACACCTAGTTCGATTTTCCATAGCTACTCTGTCAAGACCCCTCAGGATTTCATATGTTTCAATCAAAACTCCTTCCGAACTTCATGAAATAACTGAATTCCAGCTGATAAAAGCCTAACCTGTTCAACATTTCCTCATAAGACAAACTCACGCATTCCATTAATCTCATTGAAGTTTTCTGGCTACAATTGTCAGCCACCTTTCTGAGCGTATATTCTTCAGTCTGATTTCCATGTAGAATTGGAAGTGGAATTACTGAACAGTACCCACCCTGTTAGCCACACATCAGCTTTTAGCGCAGTGGGGGAACTCAATGCCCGTCTCCAGTAAAACAGGCAGTGATACTAATAATTATACTAATGAGTGACTTCCTGGCTTTTCCTTGTGTGATCAGCAAAGTTATGGGCCTAAGACAGATTAGGGAAAAAAACAATTTTTTTTAATTTTTTTTCTCCAGAAATATAAATTTTACAGACAGACAAAGAAACCCAGTGAAGCCTCACTCATATTGTCACTGTTTCTTACTCAATTGCTGAATCTCAAGTTTTCTTTCAGCATGCTTACCAGATGCGATTCGCGCCATCTCCCCTTGTGATACTTAGACTGTCTCACTGACATTTTTTGAGGGGGGCGGGTTGCATTCAGAACTTTATCCAGCATTGTCTACTTGGACTGCCACAACAGTTTCAGCCGTCTTATTGAACAGATGCCCTGCAGGTTGCCAGAATGAAACTGCCCTTCTGTTGTCATGGTTGCTTCCTTAAAAATTGATCCCACTTCTAGCCTCTTATTGTAGTTCACAGTAGTTTAACTAAACAGACTCAAACTTATCTCACCAGATAGCTTGTCTAGTAATCTAGACTAAGTCATAATTCCAAGAAAAGTCTAAATTGACCCATAGCTAGACAAAGTGTGAACCTTAAATAAAACAAGTCATAGTCACAGAACTGGAAAATTAAACTGGATTTAATACATTTCAACTTTCCATACAAAATTATCATTTTCCTAACACGCAGAGAAGATATTATACACTGATTTAAAGTAGGTTCCTGGGATTCATGTCGCGCGGTGGTAATATTCCTACCCTTGAACTATGAGGTGCAACAACATCTGAGCAACTTGATTTTTTTAAAAAATTTTTTTCATAAATTTAAAGAGGGTTCTTATGGTACGATGCTAACAACCCTACCTCTGAACCAGGAGATCCAGATTCAGTTTCCACCTGTTTTGGAGGGGTATAATACATGACGATGCTGTCACTTTAACAAGTTATTTTGTCCCAGTTTTGTTTTTTGAAGATGGGTTGGAAGACAGAGGCATCGAGTAGTCCACCAGAACGCTTAAAGCAGCAGCTTGGGAGGCCCTGGTGTTTTCAAATAAAAAATCTAAATTGATGTGGCTAGCTCTTACAGATCAGGGTTTCTGGGTTTTTAGGCTTAGCTTAAGCCGAAGTATGGGATCTCAGTTGGAAAATTCAGTGAATGTCTCCTGATGGCTCCTAAATTTTCTTTCAATGCTTTTCGTCCTGGACTGGATAGCTGCATGTGAGCATCTGGCTAAATTTTCCTTTTTGCCAAGGGAATGTACTTACGGGATGTTACTATATTAAAACAGTTAATTTCTAATAGTTTTTGTATCCATTATCCTGTTAAGGTTTCCAATAGAGTTAAGCTATTGTAGGCAAAGGTCACAACACCAGGTTATAGTCCAACAGGTTTATTTGAAAGTACAAGCTTTTGGAGCACTGCTCCTTCAGGTGAAGTGACTTCATCTGATGAAGGAGCAGTGCTTCAAAAAGCTTGCGATTCCAAATAAGTCTGTTGGACTATAACCTGGTGTCATGAGACTCCTTCTGACCTTGTCCACCCTCGTCCAACACCAGCACCTCCACATCATAAATTATTCTAAATTCCTCTTCCTTTGGTTGCATTTCAACTATAGTGCTTAAACAGGTTGGGTTTTACTTAACACCAACTAGTTTGACCAGTCACATTGCAGGTAGTTCACATTTGCCTTTAAAATAAGCTAAAGTTAGAGTCGAGGCTACCTTAAAGTCTTTTGAGGGGGTCTGGTCTGGTCCATAATAAATAACATCTCTGAATAGTTTGATTAGGAAATGTCGACACTGCTTTGAAGTGAAAGATGCCTGCTGACCATGTATTGAATTAATTCATCCAACCTTGCTCAATATTTGATAAGTACTTTATAATTCTGATCAGCTGTTAAATTGGAAGATTTCACCAACTAGTAGGTGACCATTAACTCTACCAAGGCCACATGAACCAAAAACTGGATGTTCCAACTTCATATCAATTTAGTGAATTCCCATCACAAAAACTTATGTACATCCATTTGAGCTTACCTTTATAGACCTTTGCATCATCACACAAGTGTAGAGTAAAGTAGGTGTCTAAAAGATGGGATCCATTCTTGTTAACGATATTTCGCGCTGCAATACTACGCAGATGTCGAAGCCGTCGCTAAATTAACAGACAAAACAGAAATTTCAAACAGTTAAATTTCTAATATTGGACTTTCACCAGGACCTTTTTTGGTTCTGCACAATTTTTTTTATTCAGTATCATTTAAGAAACTTCAAAATCAGTTCATAAAACATTTGTGAACTGTGTACAAGATTCATTATTGGCTTGTTTTGGCATATGCTCAAGGGAAGGGACGCAGGTTTTCCAACTTCTGCGACCAATCTCAATTAACTTTATTAGCTATACACAGGGAAAAAAAAAGCTAACTTGCATTTATACAGCAGCTTTCATGACTTCAAAATATCAATTACAGTCAATTAAGTACTTCTGAACTGCACAGTTCTGCAGGAGAAAGTCTAATAGCAAGATCTTAACAACAGCAATAAGTCTATGACCTAGTAACTGATTTTGGTGATGGTTGAGGTGTCAGCCAGGACAGTGCAGACTCTTTAAACACTGGCTTTTCTATTAACCTAACAAGGCAGAAGAGCATTCAGGCTTCATGCATTGCTCGAAAGACATCACTATCAGCAGTGTGGAAGTCATAAATGCGCAACTCAAATTCCCAGTTTCGACAATAGCTTAGATATTCGCACTGAAACTTCAATGATGTTCAACATCACACTGTCTGGATTTTCTGGCTACTTAAAACAGAACTATGACCAATGTCATTGCAGCATTAAACAGTGCTGATAAATTTTCTCACTTGGCCAAATTCAACATATAAACTCAAAGTTCAAGTTAAACATTACTCAAAATCCTCATGACAACTTAACACAGTAAGCAGCTTGCTTCACACAAAGTCATAAGTTATCAACAGTGACAATACTTCAAAAATAAAATCACATTATTGGACATCAAGTGCTTTGGGAGAGCCCAAAATTGAAAGAATTTACACAAGTCACATCTTTCAATCTACAATGAAGTATTTTAGCTTATTTTAACATAGCAGAACAGAATGATGCATTTGGAACTAATGTGTGCTCAAGTACATGAAAAGACTTGTATCTTGCAGACATGCTGAAGTTGCAGTACAAAGACAAGCTAATCTCTCAACCCCGAAGCTTAAGGGAAAAATCAAGTGGCCCATCACAAGATTGTAACTGAAGGTCCACCCAATGTGATCAATAGTTTAAATGAACTGAACTCATTATGAATAAAACAACACAAAACCTTCTCCTCTAATTAGTGTACAGGGAAGAGAAATCTCATGTTCGCACACCAGATTTTCAGACAGATGCACATTTGCTTGAGATGAACATTCTGCCAATCTGACTGTTTTGCTCCACAGAAGCTGTGATATAGCTTTCAATATGACTCAAGTATTATTTCAGATTTCCAAAATGCTTGCCATTTTGACTTTGTATATTTGATGTGATTACGAGAGGATATGATTTCAACAGGATTGATGTCTGTCACTTAACATAGTTCACAGAAGGTGCTCTGATGGCAAAACCCAGCAAAGAGGCAGTATAAAACAAGCCTGACTTTATCCCTTAAATATCAAGAATGCTTAGGCAAGCAAAAACTTGAGAAACAAACTTTTTCCTTCGCTTATACAGCCAAATTTGAAAGGGTCCTTATGCCACATGCAGCATTTAGTGTTTACACAGTTCCATTCTATCCTTTCATCTCAATCCCAGAAATATGGGCCTCAATCAGTGTGCAAACTATGGTTTCCCACAGACAGCCAGGATCAGATGCCATATTCCAGTCATTTATCAAGACAGCTTGCAATCACATAGCACTTTGCCATCCTTTTGGCAAGTACAGAAATACAGCTGTCAAATAACAAACTGATCTGTTCATATTGTAACTAAAAGAATAAACATTGGCCACTGCACTGGATGGAGTTTGGGATTGCATTTCCCAGTTCTTGCTCAAATGGTGTCATGGGATATTTTAAGTATATCAAAGTTTGCAGAGAAGGGCTTGAACTTAATCAGAAAGCTGGATGTCTGACAATGATGCACTCCTAGTACAGCACCAGATTCTGTCTGCAAAACTGTGTATTCATGTTTGAGGCTGTAGTGCTATCAACTGACCCATAGCTGTCAGCTCTGGCAACTGTGATTCAAAGAATACCAAAGTCACGACTGAAGATTAAGAGACACACAATTCATCTCATTTAGCCCCAAGTGACTACAAAACTACAGTATAAAAAAAGCACTAACTTAAGTAATAGTAATGTCACATAGACAGGAGAGAATGACAAGTACCTAAACATTTTTAGAACTAGGTTTTATTGTTACATGCACTCAAGTACAGGGATAAAATTAGTATAGCGAACAATGTATAAGGTCACCATTTCCAGTGCCAACTTAGGAACAGAAAAAAAAGGTACCCAGATACAAAATGAGCTCTATAAATTCTTAAAAAAAAACAAAAACTAAAGTCCAGCATTATAGCCCTTCTAAAGCAGACACGGGGTGGGGCGGGGGGCAAAAAAGCAGATGGAGCAGACGAATGTGCACTGGGTTTCAACTTGAGACTAATACAAGTCTTTAATACATAAAGATGGGGCATCACCAAGGAAAAGATATAACTGCTCAAAATGACCAGAGTTCATCTCATTCGCCAATCACCTTTGCAGTTCTTGCACAATACAGTGCTAACAGATATAGCTAAGGATAGCAATCAGTCTGCATCACTTGGATAATATCAGCTCCAACCAGAACTCAAGGAACTCCATGGTTATGGTCAAAGTTATGTCTCTGAAATGTGCCTTGATACATTTTAATTTAACAAAGTAATCTTCCATTCAAACACATGCACACACAATGCAGCATATTTGGCTTTAAACAACTTTATTTTCCAGAAGGAATTAAGGTAACAGAATAAATGAAACTCTTGACAAGTAACAGTAAAATTCTATTCCCAAAAGTTTCTATTTGCATATTAAAACATAGAAAAAGTGTGTTCTTTATTATATCTACAGGTTTAATATAACTTCATTCCAATTTCTGATTTGTGGAGTTTGATTGCCTCTTTCTTGAAGATACACATAACTGATCTGAAACTTGGTTTCAAATAACCCTCCGGTTCAAACTAAGTATTTCTAGTCTGGAATTGTAAAACTAAATTCCTGCATCGAGGTACCTGTTATAAACTAACTCCTTTGTCCTGGAGAAACTGTTCTTGCACCTATCTCCACCAGAGTGTGTCTGGAAAGGTTCAGTCAGCTGACAGCAAGCACAGCAATGATGTCTTCTGAAAACAGGTTAAATAGATTGGACCAGTGCTCATTGGAAAACCTAAGATTGAGGTACGACTTTACTGAAACATACAAGATTCTGAGATGGCTTGACAGGATACAAGTGGAGTGTCTAGCATCAAAGTGCAAAATCTCAGAGTAAGGGCTCACACATTTAAGACATGGGTAACAAGAAATTTCTTCTAAAGGTAGTGAATCTGTGGTATTCTTTGTCACAGAGCCATTGAAGTTTGGTCATTCAGTATATTCAAGGCTGAGATAGACAGATTTTTTGGGTAGGGAAGTGGAGTCGATCATCAAATCAACAGTAATCTCAGTGCACGGACTAAAAGGCCTACTTCTACCCTTGCAATTGATGGTCGACAAAAGCTCTCCACAATACTTTGGGTTCCCACTCCTCCCAGTCCCCACACTGTTCTAAACCCAAAGTGAATGCTTTTCAGTGTTTACTCTGTCCAATCATAAAACTCTCAATGCAAAGAAATTTCCATCACTTGAATAACTGCCAGAGGTTTAAAACCCTACAAAGCTGTCAAACTACCCAACTATATACTGTCTATAAAAAAAGGACAAACTCGATCAAGCCAATTAACTGCTCAATTAGTCAACTAAATGGTATGGCTGATTGCGTTGAAGGTGAGCGTCACTGACAAAACTATAACTTGCTCATGAACACTCATTTCAGGTTCTGCAAAGGTAACTCAGCTCGTCTTTATTACAGCCTTAGTGCAAACAGCCAAAGTTCCAGGGCAGAGGGCAGGGTGATTTCCCTCAACACCAAGATTGATCTATTTAATCCAATGTGGCATCAATGAGTCAGTGAAAAACAGGGACAACTCTAAACTGCTTTGAATTAGACAAACAAGAAAGATGGTTGTGAGGTCAAATTACATCACTGCAGGTATCCCTGAGGATTGTGACCAAGACTCAAGCACCTTCAATTGCTTCATTAAATTACCTTCCCAATTTCAAGGTCAAAACAGGGCTGTGCACTGACAACTGCCCACTGCAACTAGATAGAGGCAGAGGTAGTCATTGCTGCAAAACCTGGCCATCACAGGCTGATAAATGGCAATGTCAAATTTCACCATACAAATGCCAAGCAATAGCATTGTTAAGAAAAAGGCAAGATCAACCATCTCCCCTTGATATTTAATGCCATTTCTATCACAATCTCCCAGGGTCAACATCATTGAGGTGACAATTGACCAAAATTGGAACTGAAACTGCCATGTAAATACTGAAGGTTTAAGAACAATTCAGTGGCTGACAATTCTGCAGTGAAAATCACACCAACGTGAAGTCTGATCTACAATTTCAAGACATGACAAACAAGATTGAAAACACTGCCCTTTGCTGGATAATGACAGTTCCAACACCATGTGAGAACATCTTCCAATACAAAACAACCCAATCAATCAGCACCCCAAACATCAAATTTAACATTCATCCACAACTACAAGTCAGATGGACAAAGGACACATGGAAACATCACCACCTGGAAGTTCTCCTCCCCACACCATCCTACCTTCGAACTAAAGAGCCATTCCCTTACCATTTCTGGTCAAAAAGGAAGAACTCCCTCCCTACCAGCACTATGGGTTCATGCACACCACAAGAGCTGCACTGGTTTAAAAGGACAGTTCACCTACACCTTCAAGGCAATTAGCCAAGACAAGAAAGACTGGCCTTGCCAGCAGTCTACACAAACCACAAAAGATAATAAATAGGACCAGGAATCAATCGTTCTGCATCTCCCACGTTTTCCTCAAAACTTGAAACTTATTGATGCCCCTTCTCTCCCAGCCTTAAAATTTGCACATGGACACTGTCCCACAGCTCTCTGGGGCAAGGAGTTTAAAAGACACTCAACCCTCAGAAGAAATTCCTCATTTTAGTCTTAAATTGACACCCCTTTATTCAGACAATGCCTCTGGTCCAAGACACTATCACAAGGGGAAGGCCTTCTCAGTGTTTACCCTGTCAAGCCCCTTAAGAACCCAATGTTTTAATGAGCTCACCTCCCATTCTAAACTCCTGAGTGGAGTCCCAACCTGTTTAACCTTTGCTCATAAGACAAACCCTCCATTAATAGGAATCATCGTAGTGAACCTTCTCTGAACTGCAAACTAGAAATAGAATTTCCAGTCGCTTCTTCTCTATAATTTAGGAACTAATGTTTTTTGTAGCATAGTGAGCAGAGAGAAAGCAATGGCCTGGTTGTATTATTGCTGGATTACTA
Source organism: Chiloscyllium punctatum (assembly GCF_047496795.1). Classification (NCBI taxonomy): domain Eukaryota; kingdom Metazoa; phylum Chordata; class Chondrichthyes; order Orectolobiformes; family Hemiscylliidae; genus Chiloscyllium; species Chiloscyllium punctatum. Next base: position 7,763,860 of record NC_092747.1, on the reverse strand, counting down.
ATCCAGAAATTCAGCTAATACTCTGGGAACGTGGGGTCCAAATCCTACCATGGCACATGCTGGAATTTGAACTCAAAACAAACCTGGAATTAAGAGTCTAACAATGACCATGAAACCACTGTCAAAAAACCAATCTGGTTCACTCGTGTCCTTTAGGGAAGGAAACTGCCATTCTTAGCTGGTCTGGCCTACATGTGACTCCAGATCCAAGGCAATGTGACTGACTTTCCTGCATTCTGTGCAATTAGGAATGCGCAATGAATGCTGGCCTAGGCAGTTCCTATGAGTGAATTAAAAAAAAAGGGGCGACAGGGAACTCCAACCAACAACTCAAATAGCAAAATTACCTATTCGAGCCGAGTAGTGACCTTTCAACCCACTGCCACTCAGCACTGGCATGATAGTTCAAAGTTATAGACATCCCAAAAGTCTTTCATGCCCCATTGACAGCATTCTGCCACTTTTAGTGGTAACACATTTCTACAGTGTCCCAGTTTCAGCACTTTGTATTCTAACCCCATACTTTATGTACTTACCTTTCTGTAAAACCTGAAACATTTGTTCAAATACTCAGTTTATCCTGCTCCGTTTTAGCCTCCACCAGCTTGGTTAGATTTGCATAACCTACAAATTTAGTCACTGTGCTGTGGGTACAGGCTCCAGATCACCAAGAAAGATAATAAATCAAGATCCTTTCAGAGGTATACAAATAGTATACTTGCTGGACAGGTAGCCCAACCACCTGGAGACACCAATTCCATCACTACAATTGGGATTTTTAAAAACTACACAAGTAAACCTGGAATAAAAAGCATGGTGCAGTAATGGTGACCATGAATATTGTGCATTATCACTCAAACCCATTTAGTTCACTCATGTCCCGTCAGGAAGAAAAGCTGATATCCTTGCCCAATCTACAGCATTTAGGACTACAGATCCAAGGTGATGGGGTTGACTGTTGGTAATATTCTGAAATTGCCAAACAATTATATGCTAAAGCTGACAGCTTAGCATCACCCTCAATGATAATTAGAGACTGGAATTAAGTGATGGATTGGCCAGCAACTAAACAACAAATCTGCAAGATCCCACTCATACCATTCCAGCCTGATGACAATCCCCCTTATCACTGCCCTCTCAATAACTGGGATGCCAATTACATGACGTAATATAACAACTGCTGAAATGGCAATACTTTATTGGATTAGTAATCTAGCTAAATGCCTATTGGCATGGTTAAAATCTCACTTGGAATCAAAAACAAAATTGACCTTTTAAAAAAAACACATTTGCAAGCAGCAGCTCTCCAAATGTGCACCTCACCAGGTAGCATTCTCCCACCTTCTCCCCTTCACTCTGCAGATTGTATGCTTTCAAGGAGATCAATATTTTGGCCTCAAGTGCTGTCTTTGGAAGAGATTCCACAGACTCGCCACTCTCTGGGTCAAGATACATCTCATCTCAGTCCTAAATGACTGACGGTCCTACATCCTTGGACTGTGACCTGATCCAGGACTTCCTAGTCTCAGTAATATTGTTCCTGTGTTTAGCCTGTTTACTCTTGTTAGAATTTTAACTACACTCCCAGTCAAACACCTCATTCTGAACGACCTAGTTTCCTTTTGCATGAACTAATTGAACTACCCTGCCCACATCCTCCGTCAGCTCATTTCAGACTCAAACCAGTCTGAGAGACAAAATTCTCCCCATTTCTTGGGGCTTCATTAATTGGTTGACAAATTTGGAAGTTAGTTGGTAACGGTAACCATAACATACATTCTCAATTATCTGCTTCACCGAAAGACTTTCGGAAAGGAAATCTACAGTCCTTAAAAAGTCTGTACTGAGGGAGATTCTGGAACTGCAGCAACATTGCGAAGTTGCTGTTGACAGCTGGTGGGTTCAAAGGCTATAAAGGATGATGGCTCTCACCAGTGACATCCACAGGCCAAAAGAATGGAAAATGTCTTCTGCTATGTCCCTATCAAGCTTTTCAAGAAAAATCAGGCAGTTAGCTTTTCAAGACGTTCACTAGATCAACTCACATGGTAGTCCTTTATAAATTTACCATATACCTTTTATGCAGTTTCCCCAAAAAGACTTTAATTGAATAAAAACAAACTCCATTAAAGTTTTTTTGGAAACTGCATAAAAGGTATATGGTGAATCTAAAAAGGACTACCATGTGAGTTGATCAAGGGAACGTCTTGAAAAGCTAACTGTTTGATTTTTCTTGAAAAGCTTGATAGAGACATACAAGACATTTTCCATTCTTTGGCCTGTGGATGTCACTGATGAGAGCCATCATTCTTTATAGCCTTTGAGCCCACCAGCTTGCTTCACACTGCTGCATAGAAGCCAGTGTTGCAACAGTATTGGAACAGCCATGTGAGGGTACAGCAGGTTCAGGAGCACAAGTCTTCAGTATCCAGTACCTCCAGCTGTTTCTTGATCTAGTGCCAGGCAAATCAAATTGCATGAAAATTAGCAATTGTTAGGGAGCTCTGAAGGTAGTTAGGATGAATCAGCAACTTAGCACTTCTGGATGAAAACGGTTGTACATGTTTTAACCTCATCTTTGCACTCCTACACTGGATGATCTTTTCATTCAGGAGAGAGATATTTGCAGATCCTGTGAATAATTGCCCACAATTATTCAGAATAAATAATGCAGACTAGAACTTAGATTTGATCCATAATTTGTGGCATCACTCAACCCAGTCTTCTACTTACTGCTTATTGTTTGACACAGGTCCACCACGTTAACACCTCTTTTAGGCACGTCTTGGACTGCCCCTAATATGCCCTCCTATACTCATCATTCATATCCACTTCAGTATGAATGAGTTATATAGTCACAGAGTCAAAGAAAGAAACCCTTAGGTCCAACTAGTCCATACCAACTGTAATCCCAAGCTAAACCAGTCCCATATCTCTCTAAACCTTTCCTAACCACATATTTATCCAAAATGTTTTCTAAATGCTATAATTGTACCCACATCCACACTTCCTCTGGAAGTTTGTTCTACACACTAGCCATTCTGTGTTAAAAAAATTGCCCCCCCCACCCCAAGTCTTTTTAAAATCTTTCTCCTCTCACCTTAAAAACATGCTCCTGGTCTTGGAAACCTCCACCTTAGGGAAAAGACACCTGCCATTCACTTCACTTGCATACCTCGTGACTTTACACCCCTTAACCTCCTGCTCTCCAGTGGAAAGATGTCCTCACCTACCCTAGTTTAAACCAGTAATGCAGATGATCAGAATGAAGACAACAGGATTTCATAATCCAAAAGCTGGTGTTTTCAGAGATGCCACCATGATCCCCCAAGTTGGTTCCTTGCATCAAATGCACAATTTATCACTGATTTGCTACTGTACAGCACTCAAACATTTACATTGTATCAACATCAGAATTGGAATAAACAGCCAAAATCAAACAAAATAAGTGAACCTCTGAACCACTATCATGGATCACTGGAGTCATGTCAAAGTCACGTATGTGTATTTGTAGCAATATCACTTCACATTAGCTGTGGTTTGGCAAACACCATCAACTTCTGATCATGCTTCACACTTTCAAACTAGTGTAACTTTACCGACAGCAACAATTATTCTTCTCATTGGGAAAAGTGTTGATGTTGCTTTTGCGCTCTGTTTTTGTCAAAGTTCTGCTTTGATAATAAAACAATATCTGATCACAGCTTGTTTGCACAGTTCTATGACAAGGTCAGATAAATATCTAAACAGTAATAAGTCACTCAGTTACACACAAAAGCATTGGAAGGTAGCAACCATCTTTCGAAGTAGTCATGAGTTTTCAGATTAAGTGAAATTCGCTTCAACTTGGCTCCACTTCCTACAACTGGTCATGTCAAAGGAAACACCTAGAAGGCCAATAAGTGTACCTAGTAGAGTGTAATCGAAATGAAGTGGTTTAAAAGAATTTTACATTCCAATTCAATTTTTACACATTAATCCAGTGCCAGCACCGTTGCAGGTCAAATTCAAATTGCAATTTAGACTCTGCCGTTTCATTCATGTCCAGAGACAGTTGTATGAGCGTGAGCCCACAAGTTTGTGAAAAACAGTTGATTGTGCAGAACTGTGCAAAAATCCAAGGGATTCAGCCGATATCAATATTCAGGATTTCTGTTCGGTGAAGAAACTACAAATGAGCTAGTGTCCTACATCATTTGATCAAAAAATTGTTAATTATTTTCTGTTCTGACTTTAAGCATTTGAAATTCTCTTCCAAGAAGGGAGACTGGGTCATTGCCTCAAGACTCGGATACATTTTTGATTGCCAAGATGTGGATATATATAGAGCCTTTCCCGTGTAAAATTGCCCTAGTGCTCTGTGGAGTGCATCAAGCAAACTTTGTCATTTGTTTTAAACGTGGATTTCCAACAAAGAGTTTGAACAAACTAACTTTGATGACTTTTGAAACAGAAGACAAGAACTAGGTGCAAAAGTTGGTGGTGGTAGTTTGGGGGCGGGGGGGGGGGCGGGAGGAAAGTGAAGAGGGGGGGGTGAATCAGTTAGTTCAGGACCTCTGCCTTAAGCAGCTAAAAGTACAACCAATGATGTGCACTGGAGTCCAAGCAAATTGGTGAGCATAGGTCATATGGTGAACACAAACTAATCAGAGCAAATTACTGCAAATGCTGGAATTTCTACCGAAAACACATGCTGGAGGTCACAGTAGGTTAGGGTGCATCAATGAAGTTAAAAATCACATGACACCAGGTTGTAGCCCAACAGGTTTATTTGGAACTATGAGCTTTCAGGATGCTGCTCCTTTGTCAGGTAGCTAACCTGGGTGTTGCGAAATTTTTAGCTTTGTCCACCTCAGTCCAATACCAGCACCTCCACATCATAGCATCCATGAAGAGAGAGCAAGCTAATGTTTCAAGTTTAGTTAACTCAGAGCAACCTGAACTAATACACTGGAAAAGTCAAGCCAAGAGATTACAAAACCGGTCATCACTTGATCACTGGTAACACAATCCAACAAAACAAAAAAAACACAGCAGGTCAGCCATGGTATCATTGATTACAAATTCCAGTCTAACTCCAGAGATTAGATTAGATTAGATTCGATTCCCTACAGTGTGGAAACAGGCCCTTCCACTCAACAAGTCCACACCAACCCTCCGAAGAGTAATCCACCCAGACCTGTTTCACCTCTGACTAATACACCTAATACTATGGTTAATTTAGCATGACCAATTCACCTGACTTGCACATCTTTGGACTGTGGGAGGAAACCAAAGCACCCAGAAAAAACCTGCACAAACACTGGGCGGGGGGGGGAAGAAGATAATGTTCAAACTCCACACAGACAGTTGCCAGAGGCTGGAATCAAACCTGTGAGGCAGCAGTGCTAACCACTGAGCCACCGTGCCACCCATTGGGTGCAAGAATCAAGGCCAACAATCCAGTGCAGTACTGAGGAGAGCATTGCAATGTTAGTCAGGTCATCCTTTAAAAGCAAGTGTTCAATCAAGGCCCCGTCTGCCCCCTTCAGTTGGAGCATGAAAGATCCCATGGCACTATTGTGGAAATTGCTTTGCTGCTGTCCCAAGGGTCCCACAGAAACAATCTGTGGTGAATGAGAGACACTCTAGGCATCATCACATTGTTGTTTCTGGGAGCTTGCCATGCACAAATTGGCTGCTGCATTTCTCACAACATGAATGTTTCATGCCAAAAAAGGTACATTCATTTTCATATTACAAATAATTTAACAAAAACACATGAGACATGTGCATGTTAGAAAGTCACCACAATACAATGAGAAACTACTTCTGCATTAAACAAGGTGACTGTAACCTAAATTTTAAATTTAAGAAACCAGAATACTGTTGTTAATGTTTACAATAACCCCAGTAGGAATGTCTCATGAAGTGTTGCCACACAAGCAATGGAGATATGTAATTTCGCCTTGGCACTATTGACTTGCATTTTCGGCCAGCCCATGGATGATATGAAGGACAATTACATACCACTTTGAAAAAGCAGTGCCTTGACCAGTTTAAGAAAGTAACACAACCCAAAAGCACTTGACAATACAAGACAAAGAAATAGTCTGTGCAGAATCTGATTGGTCTCAGGAATAGTAGCCACCTGACTAGGAAAATATATCAATTTGAAAAAGTTTTGGACAAATAGAAATACATTCATAAAGCTGTGTATAATATTTTAAAGTATACACAAAAAAACCTTTTTAAACTGAGAAAGGGTAAGCAAATAGTCAAATCTAAGTATGCAACAATAGTTTCGAAATAAGTTGTTACTCCATTCAGCAAAACAGCAGTACTTACACAAGCCCTAGAAATGAAGCAGAGTCCAGACTGTGGTGCTGGAAAGGCACTGCAGGTCAGGCAGCAGCTGAGGAGCACTAGAAGACATTTCAGGCATAAGCCCTTCATCAGGAACGGCTTTTGCCCGAAACGTCGATTCTCCTGCTCCTTGGATTTTTCCAGCACCACACTTTCGACTCTGATTTCCAGCATCCAGTGTCCTCATTTTCTCCTAGAAATTTAGCAGGTTAATAAGTGACACTTAAAAGCATTGACCAAGATACAAAAGTTGGCCGAGTGCAGCAACAGGAAACAGAAACAAAAAGGGAAGGATAAACGTACTTCACCACAATGGGAAACATATTCTCAGCAAATTATATCAGAACCACATCCCGGTAATTTTGAAGAGCCATAAGTCAGCAATGGGAAATACTTAAATAGAAGCAAAGACAACTAGTCAGAATTAGCACTCCAGAATGGAAAAAAACAGTATTAAAGGCTCGAGTGCTACTGCACATTTAAGATATTCAGACAGTAACTTAAAGCAAAAGGTGTAGAGTCATTTGATCATTGGTAATAAAATCAGCAAAACCAAACATAGGCAATGGATCAGTTTGGGAAACCTCGTCAGTGTGGACAGGTTAGACCAAAGGGTCTGTTTCCATGCCATATGACTGTGAAGAGGGACATTAAATCACATTCAAGGTTAAAATGATTAAACACTAAAGTCATGTGATTAAAGTGGATGCCAAGAATACATGAAAGCCATTGAAAGCAAAACTTAGAAAAACAGCCTGAAGATAATTAGGGGAATAAAGAAACATTGATAGACTGGGGGAATGGGGCGAGAGAAGCGAAAGGAAAAAGGTGACGAGCAAATGATGGACTCCTGAAACGGTTTAAGAACAAAAACTGTACACACTGAAGCTCAGCAGGTCTGTCAGCATCCGTGAAAAAATAAACAGTTAATGGCTTGACTCTCAAGAGCTGAAAGAGATTGAAAAAAAAACGGCGATTGTTATTGTATGTGTACGCATCAATTGAACAGATGGCAAACTTATCCAAAAGAGACAGGGACAGATAATGGTGGTACAAGGATACGATGTACATTAGAACAAAAGCAAAGCCAACAAGACAGAAGTGAGTCATGCAATTGGCATTTGGTCTCAATGTAAAGGAGATTGTATTGTGAGCAGTGAATACATTAGGCTAGTGCAAAAATAGTCAAGTGAATCAAAGTAGTACAGGTAAATCACTACTTCACCTGAAAGGTACTTTTGGGCCTTGGACAGTGAAGACAGAGAAAGCAAAATGACATGCATTACCCGTTTTGTTATTGCATGGCCAAGTACAATGGGGTGGGGTGAAGAGAGGAGGAAAGTGTTAGGAGTGATAGGGAAGTGAACCAGGGTGTTAAAGAGACCTCGGCCCTCTCAGAATAGTGGCACAATTTGATGTGGACATCAGTGGAATGAAAAAGGAAGGATGTGAGGAAACCTCCTCTTTGTTCTGGGAGAGGAAGGAATGAGAGCAGATGTAGGTAATGGGTTGAACATTGACAGGGCCCTGTCAATCTCCAAAATGGGGGGGGACTCCTCAGTTGAGAAAAAAGGAAAACATGTTGGGAACATCCCTGTGGAAGTGGAGAGAAGGATGCAAATTGGAGGAAAACGTTGACGGACTTTTCCAATTCTGGTCAGGAGCAGAAGATAGAACAGATGACACCACTGATCTATCAGAGAATTGAGAGAAATGGCCCCAATAAAAACTGAAACAAGGAATATTACACATAGTCCATTAAGAGCCAGACATACCTGGGAGTTATAATGATACCAATAACCACCCCTGCGACTTGGGGAAAGAGAGGAGTTAAAGGAAAAGCTGTTTCAGGCAAGCTCAAACGTGTTGAAAATATCTGTGGAGTTCTCCTCCCTGGAGGGTGGTAGAGCAAGGGTCACTGAATATTTTTAAGGTACAGGCAGATAAATTCTTGATTAACAAGGGATTTGAAGGATGTCTTAGTCATCAGGAATGTGCAGTTGTGAACCCAGCAAACCAGGGGGCTAAAAGTGGCTACTCTTGCCAAACATTACAAAGTTCTATGCTAGCATTTATGCTCCACAAGAGTCTCCTCAACTTCACTTCATCGAACACTACCAATGCATTCTTCTATCCCTATCATCCTCAGGCCACTACCAAGTTTGTTCCACAATCTCACCACTCTCTAGGAGCAAGGTTTCTCCTGGAATACCCATTAGTGACGGTCTTAAAATTTATAACGCCTGGTTCAGGACTCCCTCACAAATGGAAGTATCTTCATGGTCGACAGAATGTTTACATTAACAGACATTAGAGCAATTCCCTCAATCAAATTCAGTGCAAGTGGAAAATTAAATTTAGAATCTAATGTAACACAGCAAACAATGCTTCCACTCTACAATACCAGAAACCATGAGGAAAGCAAAGCAGTCCACTGGTATTATTAGCATGGTACAGGAAAATAAAAACTTGGAGTTTTACAGTAATTCGCACAACCTTAAAAGCACTTGACAAAAAAAGTAGTTTTTTGAAATGTAACATTTTGCAATACAGAAAACATAGCAACTAATTTGAACCCAAACTCCCACAAGTAAGGTGAGGGCCCATGGGGTTTGTGGTGAGCTACTGACATGGATTGAGGATTGGCTGTCTGACAGAAGGCAGAGAGTTGGGTTAAGAGGTTCTTTTTCAGAATGGCAGCCGGTGACAAGCAGTGTCCCGCAGGGTTCAGTGTTGGGGCCGCAGCTGTTCACGTTATATATTAATGATCTGGATGAAGGGACTGGGGGCATTCTAGCAAAGTTTGCCAATGATACGAAGATAGGTGGACAGGCAGGTAGTATTGAGGAAGTGGGAGGCTGCAGAAGGATCTCGACAGTTTGGGAGAGTGGTCCAGGAAATGGCTGATGAAGTTCAATGTGAGCAAATGCGAGATCTTGCACTCTGGAAAAAAGAATACAAGCATGGACTACTTTCTAAACGGTGAGAAAATTCATAAAGCCAAAGTACAAAGGGATCTGGGAGTGCTAGTCGAGGATTCCCTAAAGGTAAACATGCAGGGTGAATCCGTGATTAAGAAAGCAAATGCAATGTTGTCATTTATCTCAAGAGGGTTGGAATATAAAAGCACCGTTGGGCTACTGAGACTTTATAAAGCTCTGGTTAGGCCCCATTTGGAGTACTGTGTCCAGTTTTGGGCCCCACACCTCAGGAAGGACATACTGGCACTGGAACGTGTCCAGTGGAGATTCACACGGATGATCCCTGGAATGGTAGGTCTAACATGAGGAATGGCTGAGGACCCTGGGATTGTACTCATTGGAGTTTAGAAGGTTAAGGGGAGACTTAATAGAAACTTACAAGATAATACATGGCTTGGAAAGGGTGGACGTTAAGAAATTGTTTCTGTTAGGTGGGGAGACTAGGACCCATGGGCACAGCCTTAGAATTAGAGGGGGTCAATTCAGAACAGAAATGCGGAGACATTTCTTCAGCCAGAGTGTGGTGGGCTTGTGGAATTCATTGCCGCGGAGTGCAGTGGAGGCCGGGACGCCAAATGTCTTCAAGGCAGAGATTGATAAATTCTTGATGTCACAAGGAATTAAGGGCTTCGGGGAGAACGCGGGTAAGTGGAATTGAAATGCCCATCAGCCGTGATTAAATGGTGGAGTGGACGCTATGGACTGAATGGCCTTACTTCCACTCCTATGTCTTATGGTCTAAAGAAAAGCAATAATGTTTCTGATGGAGGAAAAACATATGGCCAAGCCACTAGCGGGATTCCCCTGCTTTTCTTCGAACTAATGCCATGAGATCTTTTACTCCCTCCCAAGCAGAGGTGGTTGTGACCCAAGTTAACACCTCATCTGAAAAGCAACACCTTCAACAGCATGTTGAAGAGTTCCTTCAATGCATGTTGGAATAATGTCCTCAATTGCTGCACCGATTCATATACTCAAGTCATCAAGTGGGACTTAAATCCAGGGCCTTGCAATTCAAAGGCCAACAGCTATCAACTGATCCATGATTGACACTTTTATAAACAAAGTTGTGTTACTGTTTAAGGTTTCAACATTGCTGTGGGAAGCGTGTTGCTTGGTCAATGTCCCATGGCAGTGCTCTCTCTCTAATATTGACACAGATAATGTCAATCTAGGCCATCAATGGGTGAAACAGTTTAACCCACAATTATGGCTTGTATGAATCTTCCTAACACTGGAAGGAGTACAAATTAGAAAAAGAGTCAACTTATATTACTGATTGCTTTCAGCTGAGGAGTAAGCAACAACAAAGTATTGCCAGGATGCATACAAAATGAGCGTTGCTTTTTTTAAAAAAAAATTTCTGCTCTAATCTAAAGTTATTACATTAATAGTCATGATCTATACTACAGTCTTCAAAACAAAAAGGATTAAAAACAGATGCACCCAAAATCCGAATCAGCATCAGGAAAGGCTGAGATTGCTAACAGTATGGAGGCAATCTAGCAGAGGGTAGCTATCCACTCCAACAATCCAAATGATCTCCAAGGAGTGTTGAACACCTCTTAAAATATCTAACCAAAAAACTAAACCGACCTTAAATATGCAGTTTTCCAACTTCCAAATGGCTCCCGTATCAGTGCCTACTCTACACCAGATTTGCAAGACAGTCAGTTTCCTCAATTCTGCATACAAAAGTTTTTTTTTAAGTAGATTAGATTTGGAAACAGGCCCTTCGGCCCAACAAGTCCACAGTGACCCTCCAAAGATTAACATACCTAGACCCATTCCCCTACCCTATATTTACCCCGACTCATGCACCTAACGCTATGGGCAATGGCCAGTTCACCTAACCTGTACATCCTTGGATTGTGGGAGGAAACCCGTACACCCGGAGGAAACCCACGCAGATGTGGGAAGAACGTGCAAACTCCACACAGACACTCACCCGAGGCGGGAATCAAACCCGGGTCCCTGACGTTGTGAGGCAGCAGTGCTAACCACTGAACCACCATGCTTTCCATTTGACTGGTGCTTAATGTCACCAAGAGACAATAAGACAGAGAACCAAGCCATTCAACCTGAAGATTCACCGATTACCCTCAACTCCACTTGCCGATGTTGAACTGCATAACCCTTGACTCACGCACACACTAAGAAAAAAAAATCAGGACATGAGAGATTTGGCTTGTCCTTCAATATTTCCAAAACACATCTTAACTAAAGCTTGGTTAGCCAAATGGTCCACCTTCAATTATGGTGGATGAATTAATTTGAAATAGGTTGGGCAATCCCCACCTTTCAGAAAAGGCCATTACTAAGATCCAACACCAGATTACAGAGGCATCAGTTCACCTTTCTACTAACTACAGGAGCAGGTGTTTGCAAAAAGCAAGATCACTCTAAGCTGACAAAAAGTCTTTGATTATTGTGGATATTTTAAACTGCACTTCTGTACAGCACAGACTTGACTGCCTTATCAGCGACATGCAAGAGCACTTGAAATTCTAACAATGAGCCAGAGAAAGTGGTAGAGGCAGTGATAGAGACCATTGACAAAAATAAAACAAGTGCCCTTACTGAAGCTCACTCTGCAATCAATCAGGAAAACCCCTGGAAAGTGAACTTGGATAAACTGGATACTGAGTGGCCGAAAGTTGTCTTGCATGCTGGGCCTGCTTGTTGAACTCTCAAACGTCCAACATTCCAAAGGAGATCTAAGAAGATGCCTCAAAGACACAACGAAGCCCTGTGAAGCACAGCAACTTTGAAATTAATGATCACAAAGGAACTTGCCATCAGTTCTTCAGAAATGAGACAGTTCACCTCTCAAGCTGCAGACTGAGTTATAACATCTTCAATGAGGAAGCAAAGCAATGCTAGATAGGGAAGCAAATGCTCACTACAGATCCCACTACTTTGTGGAACATTCTATCTCGCATTCCCAAAGATCTGCAGGTCAAGAGTGGGATGTTGGAAAACACAGGTCAGGCAGCATACAAGGAACAGAAGAATCGACATTTCAGGTAACAGCCCTTCATCATCATCCCTGCTCCTCAGATGCTGCCTGACCTGCTGTTTCTCCAGCACCTCACTCGTGACTCTGATCTCCAGCATCTGCAAGCCTCACTTTCTCCTTGCTCAATCACATGAAGACCGAGACAAAAAGAAAAAAAAACTTAAGCCCAAGTAGCATCACTTTCAAACAGAGGGACTGCCAACAGCAGTCAATTGAGTAACATTACAACGCTGTTTAATTAATCCCTACAGTCGGAGTTTTAAACCTTAGGAAATCAAATAAAAAGCAGAAAAAAAAAATGAATTTCTTTAAAACTAAAAAGGTAAACTGGCTTGTCAAAATAGGAACAGGAGAGGGCAATTCAGCCCCATGCTTGTGCCACCAATGAGGTCATAGCTCATCTGGCACCTACTTCCACATGTCTGCCTTCACCGAAAATCCCACCACAATTTTCTTTACTAAACATTCTTCTCAATTAATATTAACAATTGATGCAGCATCAACTGCCATTTGTGGGAGACAGCTCCAAACATCTACAATCCTGTGTGTGTAGTGGTGCTTCCAACATCTCTTCTGAATGGCCTGGCTCCAATTCTCAGACAATGCTACCTATTTCCAGAATCCAAACAGTGAAAAAAGCTTACCTACTCTGTCTTTCTCTGTTAATATCTTGAAGACTTGAATCAGATCACCCCTTAACCTTCCTAATTCTAGCAATTTGTATAATCTCTCCTCCTATATTAGTCTTGTAAAGCTAAGTTATACTCCCTCCAAAGCCAACATATCGTTCTGGAGATGTGGTGCTTAAATTTGCTCTCAATACTCCAAGTAGATTCTAACAAAGGTTTTGTATAGCATTACCTTTATCAGCCTGATAGTCCAGATATATAGGCCCGCATCAGATTAGACTTCTTGATTATTTTCAGCACCTGTTAGTGGCATTTTTAAAGATTCATGCACTTCAACTTCCAAGTTTCTTTGGACATCCATTGTATTTCACTTCATACCATCAAGAAAGCAATATTTTCCTTACAACATCCATTATGTGAACTGTTTGCTGCAATCTCTTTCACAGTTATCAGTTTTCTAACTTGTCAATTTACCCACTGAAAATTGGCTAACGAAAACACTGGCAGTAATGGATCTGATTTTAACTAAAGTCTAATGGACGTAACAACTTGATCTGTCTCAAACTAGTCCCCACTGCTTATGGCAGGAGACAATGGAATTCAACTACTATACTTAGACGACAATTCAGTTTGTACTTTTTGACGTTCTTTATCAATCTGGGGCTCAACAGCTACTTGAAAAAGCTTCAGTTTTCAAACCATGAACACTAATAATGCTATGAATCCTGGTGAACCCAAAATCTGCCAATTATCTATTCATCAACAACTTTCAAAACACATCTTAAATCCCTAGGTTATACACCATAAAGCTGGATTAAATACTAATTATTTTGAGGAATTACATTCTAAACAGCAGAAGCAAAAACCTGCATGATGGCAGAACGGGCTTGCCTATATGTTAAAGATCAGCCACCTGTGCTGAACTTCAAGTCATTCCAGGTACATATTTGTGGTGATAACATGAATACTTCCACTGTTTAGTCAAGGAATTAGAGCAGATACAAATGATTTGATTAGATGTGGAATCCCCTACTTTCACGGGTACAACCGAATGAGTAGGGCTGCACTTTCTAATTTCCTCACTTAATTGTACCAAACAAACCGTTGTCTGAAGTCCCCAAGAGTTGTGGACATTTAATGAGGCCAGGGACCCTTTGGGCAGCTTCAAATGGACATTTAATGCTAGCACTGCTATGATAGCTCAGTGCTATATGTTCCAGTGGTTCCGTTTGGTGCTGTAAAGAGAGATATGTTATTGTAACTACCTTAAAAGCACATGAGTGTAGTCCTGAGCTGCGCTGATCAAAATAGTCAATTTAATATGATTGAAGCATCTTTGTCATTTAAATTTATGACGACAGCCATTATCAGCATTTGCCAGACAGACAGCTATTTGAATAGGTGAGAGGAATGTTGTCAACAGTGCAACCAACACACCTAAAAGTCCCTCAGTTTCCATAGCCTGTCGTGGTTTTAGGTTAGATTAGATTCCCTACAGTGTGGAAACTGCCCCTTCCGCCCAACAAGTCCACATCGACCCGCCGAAGAATAACCCACCCAGAGACCCATTTCCCTCTAACTAACGTACCTAACACTATGGGCAATTTAGCACAGCCAATTCACCTGACCTGCACACCTCAGGGGAAACCCAAGCAGACATGGGGAGTATGTGCAAACTCCACACAGACAGTTGCCTGAGGCTGAAATCGAACCTGCTAACCACTGAGCCACCATACCATTCAGTTTCCTCCCTACGTATCTGCTTGATCACCTCCAACACTTGACTGGATATCAAGTTACAGCCCATGTCAAATCATGTCTGCAGGTACCCCAAACATCCTAGTAATCACAAAACCAGGTTACCCATTGCCGCTATTTTTATTTTGCAAAGACTAAGTTCACTCAAGTCTACATTTTGGTCCCAAATCATGTGGGTTTGGACACCAACCTTGCACTCTTGAAAACAAAAGGAAACTGTTGTCAGCATAGTTAATTATGCTCACCTAATCAAAAATGCATTGCTCAACTGTATGGCAACACTTCTTCCTCAATCTAAGAACCTTTACAGCAAGGAAAAATTATTCAATCAAGACTACACAGCACATTCCTGCCAGTTATTGGATTAGTGGTGCTGGAAGAGCACAGCAGTTCAGGCAGCATCCAACGAGCAGCGAAATCGACGTTTCGGGCAAAAGCCCTTCATCAGGAATAAAGGCAGTGAGCCTGAAGCGTGGAGAGATAAGCTAGAGGAGGGTGGGGGTGGGGAGAGAGTAGCATAGAGTTGCAGTGGGAGAGGGACTCCCTGAGATTCTTGTAGAGAGAGGAGGAAAACTTCTTCAAGGCAGACATCCTTGCAAGAGGATTCGCAGTAGGGTTAAAATGAAACGTCGATTTCGCTGCTCGTTGGATGCTGCCTGAACTGCTGTGCTCTTCCAGCACCACTAATCCAGTATTTGGTTTTCAGCATCTGCAGTCATTGTTTTTACATTCCTGCCAGTTACCTACTTTAGATAGCAGCTAATCGCCTTCCTCAAACCATTCTGAAATAAAAAGAAAAACCAAAGTATTATATATCCTAACGGCACATTTCAAAACTGACCCCAAATTAATGGCCTCCTTTGGGAGCTTCTTTCATATACTATAGAAAATGTAGGAGAAAGTTTCTCTCATTTCCAAGCATGGTAAAGAAACATTTTATGCTTGGTTCTTTGCTTGTATTCCAAGACAAAGCCACCTTATCCAAAGCTTTATTTGAAGATTGGTGTCATCTCTCCTCAGTCTGTTATCCGGATATATCAGTGCCTTCAGCCTCTTGGGTAATAGACACTGATCCTCCTAATCTCAAAATATTACATACTACATATTCTGCATTATCACAATGCAGAAATCAGGGCTCATCACAGCATCCTAATTCTCTACTTCAGATCTTCCAAACAGCGTAGTATTTAGCAGCCAGGTTTCTGTCTCTGCTGCATTTCAATTAGCCCATTTAAATTTTCATTACAGCACAACACCGAACAAAATGACATTTATTAAGAACATTAATATCCAACAAGGTTACAAATAAATAATCACCAAATGCCAGGGCACAACAGTTTAACAAGCTAAATACCTTCTCGCAGTGAGGTGACCACATTTAACTTCTCCATTACATTGCATTATAATATCTTGAACCATTAGGACCATAATCAGTGTAACAGACAAAGTAAAACCCAGCCACTTAACAAGTACATCACATAAACTGAAGCCAATGAGTCTGGAGGCAGGTATAAATACAAACATATCCAAATCTGATCTATTGTCAGGAATTAAAAATCTGCACAGTAATGCATGCCAAGCATCAATACACAAGAACAAAAGCTGGAAATAGTTTCTATCAGGCAGCGCTGGTGGAGATCAGTTCCAGGGAAGGTCAATGCTCTAACTTATTACTCTATCTACCTTATGACAAATGCTACCAGACCTGCTGGATATCTCCAGCATGACAGTTTCCATTTCAGATTTTCCAGCACCTGAAGTTTGTTGCTTTTGTTGTGGCAACACACGGGATCCTCCATCAGGTTCACTTTTCAAACCAGGAGAGGAGGAAGCCATTGGAAAATGTATAGAAAACGCAACAACAAAATACTCAAACCTCAGATGGCACAGAGAATCAAAACCAGTTAACAATAAACTGAGTTAATGTTCACAAGTAGAGCAGCCAGCGCTTCTACATCATCCTTGTTCTTTGAAATATGCAACAAGTTCATTGACACCAATAGTCAGTTTGTCTTGTGCATTTGGCACATGGTACTATCTACACCAAGCCATAATGATTATTATGATTCAGATGAACAGTTGAGTATCAGGAATATGGAGAAACTACTCTCTATTAACAAGGATCTAGGAGATTGAATTCTTAAGAGATGATAAAGGCAGATACTTAAGAAGGAAATCAGGAGGGGAAAAGGGGGACATGACATAGCTTTGGCAAATAGGGTTAAGGAGAATCCAAAGGGCTTTACAAATACATCAAGGACAAAAAGGGTAACTAGGGAGAGAATAGGGCCCCTCAACGATCAGCAAGGCAGCCTTTGTGTGGAGCTGCAGGAGATGGGGAAAGATACTAAACGATTATTTTGCATCGGTTCTTTGTGTGGAAAAGGTCATGGAAGATATACAATGTAGGGAAATAGATGGCGACAACTTGAAAAAAAATGTCCATATTACAGAAGAGGAAGTGCTGGATGTCTTGAAACACAAAAGTGGATAAATCCCCATGACCTGATCTGGTGTATCCTAGATCACTGTGGGAAGCGAATGCTGGGCCACTTGCTGAGATATTTGTATCACTGACAGTCACAGGTGAGGTGCTGGAAGACTGAAGGTTAGCTAACAAGGTGCCACTATTTCAGAAAGATGCTAAGGACAAGCCAGCAAACTATAGACTGGTGAGTAGTGGGCAAGTTATTGGAGGAAACCCTGAGGGACAAGATATACTTTTACTTGGAAAGGCAAAGGCTGATTAGGGATAGTCAACATGGCTGTGTGCATGGGAAACCATGTCTCACAAACTCTATTGAGCTTTTTGAAGTAGTAACAAAGAGGATTGATGAGGACAGAGCGGTAGATGTGATCTATATGGACTTCAGTAAGGCGTTCGACAAGGTTCCCTGTGGGAGACTGGCTAGCAAGGTTAGATCTCGCAGAATAGAGGGAGAACTAGCCATTTGGATACAGATCTGGCTCAAAGATAGAAGACAGAGGGTGATGGTGGAGGGTTGTTTTTCCGACCGGAGGCTTGTGACCAGTGGAGTGCCACAAGGATCGGTGCTGGGTCCACAACTTTTTGTCATTTATATAAATGATTTGGATAGGAGCATAAAAGCTAAAGTTTACAGATTACATCAAAATTGGAGGTGTAATGGACAGCAAAGAAGGTTATCTCAGATTACAACGGGATCTTGATTAGATGAGCCAATGGACTGAGTGGCAGATGGAGTTTAATTTAGATAAATGTGAGGTTCTGCATTTTGGGAAAGCAAATCTTAGCAGGACTTATACACTTAATGGTAAGGTCCTAGGGAGCGTTGCTGAACAAAGAAACCTTGGAGTGCAGGTTCATAGCTCCTTAAAAGTGGAGTCGCAGGTAGATAGGATAGTGAAGGCAGCATTTGGTATGCTTTCCTTTATTGGTCAGAGTATTGATTATAGGAGTTGGGAGGTCATGTTGCAGCTGTATAGGATGTTGGTTAGGCCACTGCTGGAATAGTGCATGCAATTCTGGTCTCCTTCCTATCGGAAGGATGCTGTCAAACTTGAAAGGGTTCAGAAAAGATTTACAAGGAGGATGAGAGCTACCTAGAGATACATCAGTGACTCCATGGTTAGCACGGCCACTGGACAGTGCCAGGGACCTGGATTCAATTGTACCTTTGGGTGACTGTGTGGTGTTTGGTGTGTGTGTGCGTGCATGAATGCGGGGGGGGGGGGGGGGGGGGAAGGGGAAGGGGAATTAGTGTGGACTCAATGGGTTGAATGTTCCACACTGTAGGGATTATATGTACTATGGTTAACTTAGAAGTTCAGACAAAAGAATGCAGGAAAGACAAAGAATCTCACAAAGAATGACAGACATCAGTTAGGAGAAGAGAAAAGCTGGGATTGCTTATCTAAGGCATAAACCTTACTTCGGGACCATGCTTCAAATCCCAGACAAGCCCTCACTTCCAGGTGCAATGGGCTAATTGACCTCCTTTAGAGCAACAATAATTCTATCCTCTCCTAACAGAGAAGGCTTAGAGATTTGATCAAGATGTTCCAGGTCATCAAAAGTAGATCAAGTAAATAAGGATAAACTGCTTCCAGTGGCATAGGATCAGAGGCCTGCAGAACAGATTGAAGGTGCTTAGGCAAGAAAAAAGAAGTGACACAAGGAAACATTTTTAGAAACAAGTTAAGAATTGAAATGCTCAAAAAGGGAATCCAACAACATTCAACAGTATTTTGGATAAGGTAAAGCAGGAAACAAATGTGGGAAAGAGCAAGGGAAAGGGCACAATTTGGACACCTCAATAGAACTAATACTGGGAAGAGAAGCACAATGCCTCATACTCTAAGATTCTGTAAGGTATTTACATCAAAACTCCCCATTAAGCCCTACCTAAAGGGAGTCAGGTGATAAGCGTTGAACCAGAAAAGATGCAAAGTTAGAAGTATGGGTGTATCATTAACAGCTGCAAAAATTAAATCAGTCGGCAGTTTACCGTAGGTCAAGGGAGCAGGGTCAGAAGACCAAACCTGGGCAAGACGTGGATAAAGTGTAGAAACAAATTTGGTCCATGTGGAATCAATGAATTAAGAATTAAGACTTATTAAAACTTGTAAAAAGTATATCAAATAGCAGTCAGATTTACAGGACTGATATTTTATTAACAGTTCTAAAATTGCTGAGCATTGCTAAGTTTTTTTTAAAAGCAGGAGCAAGGTTAATTAATAACTGAAGGAATGGGAGGGTTCCCTCTACCTTGTGAATGCAGACCTTCTGTGATGTGAAAAAACAAGAAAGCTTCCCCATATTCTAAATAACCATCTCTGCAGGAAGCATGGTCAGTTGAAGCAGCTTGATGTTTCATCAAATGGTATCAGGCATCATCGTGGTGCAGTGAGGATGAGAGCTACATGGAAAGCACAATAATTCATGTAGTCACTCCACATCTGGACAGTATCCAGAGCAAGGAAACCAATGACTAGCAAGAGAGATCAAAATAAACAGCCAAGTCATGCATGGGTCCTGAGGCACACGTTGCTCTCTAACCAGTACTCACTTTTAACAAGTGTGATGGCTCATCCAGGGACTGCAGCCAGAGCCAAATCGATGGCACCACAAATGGCTTGGATGCACACTGGGATAAAAGATATACTGGAATATCCAATAATTGGTGATTCCAGTCAGGCAACAAAATAACTATACGGAGGCATAGTTTTTAGGCAACCGATAGTGTGCATGATATAGTTGAACAAACTTGCAAGGAAGCTACAAAGAACTTCAAAAATCATAGTGATTATATTGGGCAATTTTAATTACCCAAATATAAACTGCAAAAGTTGCATTATGGACAGAAGGTGGACAAGAGTTCTTAAACAATTTGCTTTCATGAGACATGAAAGCACTGCTATAGCTGGCTCTCAGTTATAAAGTAGGTTAAGTAGATCAAATGCTAGCAATTACATTTGGAGGGCAGTAGTCAACTTTTCATTTGGTTTAGGGTGACTAAGGACAACAAACAAGCCAGAATAAGATTAATTAATTAGGGGGAAACTAACACCAATGAAGCTTGATTTGGAGATGCCGGTGTTGGACTGGGGTGTACAAAGTTAAAAATCACAACACCAGGTTATAGTCCAACAGGAAGAAAATAAAACAAAGGGCTCACTTGGAAAGTGGCTACAGGACCGCAAGGGTGCATACATGCAGACACCAAGAAAGGCAAGACCGGTTGAGACAGCAATTAGTAAGGCATTCCATATTCCAGGCTTCAGTCTCAAGCAAACAACATACATGAGCAAGGAGATTACATTGAATCTGTCCAACACTTGAACGTGGCCTCAGTTGGAGTACTGCATTATTTGAGTACTGTGTTTAAGGAAGGATGTGAAGGCATTGGAGAAAGTGCAGAAGAGGTTTACCAGAATGAAATTCCTTATATCAGTTATGATACTAGATTGGAGAAGTCGAGACTCTAATTTTAAGAGGTGTTTGATCAAAATCAATAGGTCTGGACAGAGTAAACTGGGACAAATTGATTGACCCGAGACCAAAGGAACACAGAATTGAACTACTGGTTAAAAAAACCCAGGGCAATAGGTGGGTACATTGCTCCCCACAGCAAGTGGGGAAGTTTTTTCCTTTAGGTGGAGGCAGGGTTCAATCAAGACCCTCAAGAGTGAATGAGGCTGTTACCTGAGCAAAGAGAGTGGAGGGTGATATTCAGACATAAAAAATTGAGGGTCATACATTGGGTAGACAGGAAGAAACTTTTCCCTTTGGTGGAGAGATCACTGAACAGGGGCAAGCAGGAGGTTTACAGCAGATGACAAAGAAAAATGCTCTCACCCAGGGGTCAGCAGGAATCTGGAACTCTCTGCCTGTGAGAGAGCAAGAACCCTCCTAACAGTTAAAGGAGTATTTAGGTGTGCACTTGTGATGCCAAGATATAAAAGGCCAAGTGTTGGAAAATGGGATGGGAATAATTAAAACAGTGGATGCTGGAAACCAGAGACAAAAGCAGTGAGTGTCAAACTGGCAGAACTTGAGATGATTGTGAAGGGGACAATAACATTTAAAAGTCATTTGGATGGGTACATGAAGAGTTTAGAGGAATATGGGCCAAGTGCTGGAAAACTGAACTCGGTTAATTTAGGACAGCTGGTCGGCATGGACGAGTTGGATCAAAGCAGCTCATTCTATTATGTGCAGCTCTAATGACATGAACAGACCACCATCGGGTGGAACAGACCCGATGGGTTGAATGACCTAAATCGTGTGGCCTGGGGGAGGGGGAAAAGAGAGAAGAGAAACAGTCCAGTCTCGATTTGCTTTAGAAAGACAAGAGTGGCTCAGGGGCACCGACGCGATGGGCCGAAGGGCCTTTTCCCAGGACCTGGGTGGGAGAAGGGACCCAGTTAAGGCGCAGGGGACAGGAGGAGCCAGCACCGACAGGACGGGCCGAGCGGCCTCTCTTGCCCCCCCCCCCCGGGGCGCGAGGGGAAGTAACGAACGGCACCCCCTCCTTCCACCTGCGCCGACATCCCCCCCCCCCCCCCCCGGGTTGTTTATAAACAGTGGGGGGGGGGGGGGGTGAAGCCGGAGGGTACCGTCGCCGGGCCCCAGGCCTCCCGCCGGCTCCTTACCTGCTGGGAGCTCAGCTCGACGTGCACGGCCCGGGACGAGCTGACATTCCGGGCGTTCATCGCCTTCCCCCGGAGCGGCGGCGGCGGCAGCTACAACGACGACTCCTCGCGCCGGCCTTCGAACAGCCGAGCGGTAACGGTCCGCGGCAGGAGGCGGGCGATCACCTCACAGCACGACGACAACAACAACAACCGCCACTGGCTGGCGCCTCCTCCGGCCCGCTCACCGACCCCGACAGAGCGCTTGCGCCAAGGTCCGTACACCACGTCCCGCCCACCACCCTCCCCTTCTATTGGTCAATCCGGTCCAGCGACGCCGGCCATGCTTGAGGGAAAACGCCGCTGATTGGTCGGATTGCCACCCCATGGCGCTTCTGTCAAACCATCTCGAGACACGCCCTTGCGTCGGCGCGTTGGTTCAGATGACCCGTGACGTCGGTATTAATGCCCATGCTCGGTCACGGCACTCACGGCGAGGGGGCGGTGCTAAAGAGGGCAAGGGGCTGCAAAGCAGAAGTTAACAAAGAGGAACAGTCTGATACAATGGGGAACACAGTCAGGCTGATTGACTGGGAATACAGTGAGAGGCTGATATGCTGAGGAGCACAGTCAGGCTGATTGACTGGGAATACAGTGAGAGGCTGATATGCTGAGGAACACAGTCAGGCTGATTGACTGGGAATACAGTGAGAGGCTGATATGCTGAGGAACACAGTCAGGCTGATTGACTGGGAATACAGTGAGAGGCTGATAGAGAGGGAAAGACTGATACAGAGGGAGAGGCTGATACACTGGGGAACTCAATGAGAGGCTGAAATTCTGAGGAACACAATGGAAGGCTGATACATTGGGGAACACAGTGAGGGACTGATACACTGGGAATACGGAGAGGTGAAACACAAAAGCACAGTGAGCGGCTGATACATTGGGGAACACAGAGAGGAGCTGAAATGCTGGGGAACACAGAGGGGCTGACACTCTGGGGAAAACAGTGAGAGGCTGAAACACTGAGCAACACCGGGAGAGGTTGATAGTTAGGGGAACATAGAGTGAGGCTGACACACTGGGGCACACAGCAAGAATTGCATAACCTGAAATTGAAAAATATGCAATGGAAAGGAGCCAATCGTAATGAAGCCAATTGTTCTTTCAAAAAGGAGAAAGTGAGGACTGCAGATGCTGGAGATCAGAGCTGAAAATGTGTTGCTGGAAAAGCACAGCAGGTCAGGCAGCATCCAAGGAACAGGAGAATCGACGTTTCGGGCATGAGCCCTTCTTCAGGAATGAGGAAAGTGTGTCCAGCAGGCTAAGATAAAAGGTAGGGAGGAGAGACTTGGGGGAGGAGCATTGGAAATGCGATGGGTGAAAGGAGGTCAAGGTGAGGGTGATAGGCTGGAGTGGGGGTGGGGGCGGAGAGGTCAGGAAGAAGATTGCAGGTTAGGAAGGCGGTGCTGAGTTTGAGGGATTTGACTGAGACAAGGTGGGAGGAGGGGAAATGAGGAAACTGGAGAAATCTGAGTTCATCCCTTGTGGTTGGAGGGTTCCTTGGCGGAAGATGAGGCGCTCTTCCTCCAACCGTCGTGTTGCTATTGTTTGGCGATGGAGGAGTCCTTGGTGGAGTGGGAGGGAGAATTGAAGTGTTGAGCCACGGGGTGGTTGGGTTGGTTGGCCCAGGTGTCCCAGAGGTGTTCTCTGAAACATTCCGCAAGTAGGTGACCTGTCTCCCCAATATAGAGGAGGCCACATCGGGTGCAGCGGATGCAATAAGTGATGTGTGTGGAGGTGCAGGTGAATTTGTGGCGGATATGGAAGGATCCCTTGGGGCCTTGGTGGGAAGTAAGGGGGGAGGTGGGGGTGCAAGATTTGCATTTCTTGCGGTTGCAGGGGGAAGGTGCCGGGCGTGGAGGTTGGGTTGGTGGGGGGTGTGGACCTGACAAGGGAGTCACGGAGGGAGTAGTCTTTTTGGAACACTGATAGCGGAGGGGAGGGAAATATATCCCTGGTGGTGGGGTCCGTTTGGAGGTGGTGGAAATGACGACAGATGATACGTTGTATATGGAGGTTGGTGGGGTGGTAGGTGAGGACCAGTGGGGTTCTGTCCTGGTGGCGATTGGAGGGGCGGTGCTCAAGGGCGGAGGAGCGGGAAGTGGAGGAGATGGGGTGGAAACAGCACTTAAAGTGTTGGTGACCATCACATTACAAATAACACACGGTTTAAAAGTTCGCACTGTAGCAACAGCATCCCCGATTCATCAATTGCGTTACAGCAAATTCGTGTTGGCAAAATGCGCGTTGCAGCAGAATGATGTGTAATTTGTTAATTCGGTGATGAAGTATTTTTTGGGTGGTAGGTTATCAAAAGAAAAGACATGGCTGGTTTTCTCCAGTGAGCAGAGTTGACCAGGAAGGGGAGAGAATGGGAGAGCAGACTGAAGTTGTACTGAACAATGAAATGCACATAAACAGACTGATTAATCAATGCTTCAGTTAATGGATGAGTTGCTACCATGTACTGCTGCTGAAGCCCTGGGACAATGAGCTAAAGATAGGGCTGAGCATTAACACAACCATGGATCAGATCACTGCTCGCAGTCTGGTCACACTCTGTTGTGAATAGACAGTTAAACAATGGAAGGAGGTGGCAGTAATGTGGCAGTGGCATTGTGGTAATGTCACTCAACTTCAGGCTAATCCTCTGGTTCAAATCCCATCATGGTGAAAATAAAGCTGGAATTAAATCTGGCCCCATATAACCATGATTACTGTTTTAAAAAAATAATCCATCTAGTTCACTGAGCTCCTGTTGGGAATCCTTACCTCAAATGGCCTACATATAACTCCCCACCCATCAACAATGATGGATGACCCTTAGCTGCCCATAGGCAATTAGGGATGGAGAGTAAATACATGCTCAGCCAGCGATGCCTTCATCCCATGAATAAATAAATTAACTGCTCTCTGGACAGTCTGTAATGGATAATAAATGCTGAATCAGCCAAATACATCAACATCCTTTGAGGTAATTTATAAAAACATACCAATCATAGCAAATTCCAAATCAGGGCCGTTCTGGAGGAGGAGGGAGGGAGGTCACGGGGTAGTTAGAACAGCAGTAGTAGGGGGTTATTGGCAGTTACTATCAACGTGGCCTCCACTGGGGGAGGGTAGAGGATGAGGGAGAGTGTCATTAAGCTATAATTTCAGGGGCAGGGAGGACAGTGGAGGTGATGTGGGGGTGCCTGGAAAGGGGCAGAGTAAGGTAAAAAGAGGCTGTCATGAGGGGTTGGGCAGCTGGTGACCCTTGAGCGTCAGAGGCTGAGGGGTGACCTTATAGAGGTTTATAAAATCATGAGGGGCATGAATAGGATAAATAGACAAAGTCTTTTCCCTGGGGTGAGGGTGTCCAGAACTAGAGGGCATAGGTTTAGGGTGAGAGGGGAAAGATATAAAAGAGACCTAAGGGGCAGCTTTTCCACGCAGAGGGTGTTACGTGTATGGAATGAGCTGCCAGAGGATGTGGTGGAGTCTGGTACAATAGCAACATTTAAGAGACATTTGGATGGGTATATGAATAGGAAGGGTTTGGAGGGATATGGGCCAAGTGTTGGCAGGTGGGACTAGATTGGGTTGGGATATCTAGTCGGCGTGGACGAGTTGGACCAAAGGGTCTGTTTCCATGCTGTCTATCTCTATGACTCTGTGGTGAGCTGGCAAAGGCTGAATGCTGAAAGTGTCCACCACAAGCTGTGTTCTCTGCCAGCGCTTGCTGCTCTCCAGCTGCAACCAGAAAAATTCTGAGTGGAAGAGCACGTCAAAACAGCAGCAATGATAGGATTTGGTCCAGGCTGAAGCAGCAATACGCTAACAGGCTTGGCATAATGTGGATGCTGTGGGCAGGCAGGTGAACAGCCCTGAGATGTGACCTGGGTATCTGTGCTGCAGCTTCTCTATGCTAGTTGCTGGTGTATGTCACAGTGCAGCTCTGTGCTTCCTAAGTGTCCTACACGTGGATGCAAGAGGGATCCAGGCAGTCTTTACAAACAGTGGATGTCAGCATTTGTTGACTGAGGGATGGGCTGCCTGTGGATTGTGCCCAGAGATGCTGTATGCTGCTGAGAAACACAGGGACTCCTCATATCCTGTGCTGAAATGAAACCACCAGGTACCATGTTGAGAGTGTGGTGCTGGAAAAGCACAGCAGGGCAGGCAGCATCTGAGGAGCAAGAGAATCAACATTTTGGGCAAAAGTTCCTCATCAGAAATGAAACATCAATTCTCCTGCTCCTTGGATGCTGCCTGACCTGCTGTGCTTTTCCAGCACCACACTCTCTACTCTGATCTACAGCATCTGCGGTCCTCACTTTCACCATGTTGAGATTATCTAGATTGTTAGGCTCATGCAATAAAAGAGGAAGCTGGCTATTAATGAGGTGACTTGTGTCATTAGTATGGCAATTAAAGAGGTTGGAAATATATCACTGTTCCTTCAGTATCGCTGAGACAAAATCCTGGAATTCCCTCCCTAAAGGACATTGTGGGTCTACCTACAGCACATGGGACTGCAGTTGATCAAGAAGGCAGCTCACCCCCACCATCTCAAGGGGCAAGTCGGGATGGGCAATAAATGCTCGGTCTAGCCAGGGACACCATATCCCACAAGTGAATAAAGAACTATAATGCCCTTCTGCTGTCTAATGAGAAACACCCCTCACCGCCCAGCAGATACATTAAAGATGCAGCGAATTACTCCCCAAATTGAGCCTGGACTCTGCTGAATATCTCTCTGATTCCACACTGTCAGGTGGAATAGAGGCAGAAAGCCACAGAACATTGAAGGAGTACTTAGATGTGTAGTTGTGACACAATGGGCCTTGTTCTGTGCTGTAGATCTCTGTGACTCTATGATAAATCTCACCTCAGCCCACACTGTTGAGCACTGATACAATACATTTGATTTTCAGCATCTGCAGTCATTGTTTTTACCTCACTGACACAATACTGCCTGTATTGCATGACCACCACAGAGGGGTGCTGCTGAGCTATAGGTGTGCAGTGCAAATGAAGATAATTTGTAACTAAAATCCCTTGTCACTTGAAATGCCTCTGGTTCTTTCTAGTCCTTCCTATGCCATCCACCCAAAGTACAAGGCAATCTATGAGTGCACAGAAGAGAATGTGTAGAAGTAATGTTAACTGGATTAATGAACCAGAAACCACACGCACGGGCTCATATTCTGAGACATGGGTTCTGAAATAATTCCACTAAGACCTGTATCCCATCTCATCACTTTTTATTTACACATGTATAGTCCTTGACACTGACCCAGCTTACACAGAGCTGGTTCTCAGAGCAAGACAAACATTTCTTTCTTTTTTTTAAAAGGAAAAAACACCCGAGTGGCCAGTGACAAGCACTGCCCTTCACATCAAAGGGTAATGCTCTATACTCCTGTTTTTTTTTATTATTAACCCTCACCCAACCACCTAAGTGCGGTAGTGCTTATTTAAGACAAACATTTCTTTTTTTTTCTTTTCTCAGGCAGCAGCAGTGAGGCAGGCCCCAAGCAGCAACAGGGAGAGTCCCCTTCATGGAGGAGAGTCCTTGCACATGCACACACAGTCACACGCTGATCCAATCTCCAAAAGGGGGAAAACACCCAAGTGACCAGTGACAAGCACTGCCCTTCACATCAAAGGGCAATGCTAAAACTCCCCTTTTTTTCCTTATTTAACCCTCACACTACCACCTAACTGCGGTAGTGCTTATTTTTTCCCCAGCACCCATGGTGTGTGTGTGTGCGCACACACACAGGCGTGAGACACAGTGAAAGACACAAAGTGCACGAATCTTTATTTTTTTTTCTTTTTCCTTAACCCCCACACTACCACCTAACTGCGGTAGTGCTTATTTTTCCCCAGCACCCATGGTGTGTGTGTGTGCAGGTGTGAGACACAGTGAAAGACACAAAGTGCACCAATCTTTATTCAATTTCCACCACCAGGAAGATATGAATAACACCCAAGTGGCCAGTGACAAGCACTGCCCTTCAAACCAAAGGGCAATGCTGTGTGAGCAAAACAGTGATGGGGAGGGTAGGGACTAAATCAAAATAGAGTTGGAGGGGGAAATAATGCACTCCACTCCCTGCGGCACCCACCTCTCCCTGAACAACTCCAGGGTGTCGGTGGACACCGCGTGCTCCTTCTCCAAGGACACCCGGGCCCTAACGTAACCCCGGAAGAGGGGCAGGCAGTCGGCCCTAACGACCCCCTCCACGGCCCGCTGCCTGGACCTGTTGATGGCCAGTTTGGCCAGGCCCAGGAGCAGACCCACGAGGAGGTCTTCGGACCTGCCCTCCCTCCTCCGTACCGGGTGCCCGAAGATCAGGAGCGTGGGACTGAAGTGCAGCCAAAAGCAGAGGAGAAGGTTCCTAAGAAAATCAAAAAGGGAGTGCAAACGCCCACACCCAATATATACATGGTCCACGGACTCCACAGCGCCACAGAACAAGCAGTTGGGCTGGGAGTCCGTGAACCATCGCAATCTGCGGTTACAGGGGACTGCTGCGTGCAGCACCCTCCACCCCAGATCCCTGAGAGAAAGGGGGAGGACTCCCGCGTAGAGAGCCCTCCACTGGGGATCTCCACCGCCCAGTGGCAAATGGGCACGCCAAGGGGTGTCCGGACGGTGGATGAGGGAGAAGAGGTGGACGGTGTGCAGCAGCAGTCGATACAGGGCCTTCCTTTGTATATCCCTTAAGGGGACAAAATTAAAATTCCAGAGGCAGCTCAGTTTGTGGGGCATAGGCTCCCGTGGGAAGTACGGGACCTTGGGGCCAATGTGAAATTCCGTCCGGGCCGGGGTGAGCGCGGACGGGATCCCACCGCACACCTGAGCATCCTCCAACCGGTGCACTACGTCGGGTCCGAGCACCGCCGTTTTAAGGCGTCGGATGGCGGTGGCCACGTACCGGACGTCTACCGCTGCCCTGCTCGCTATGTCCTAGCTATGTCCTGCGGCAGTGTCCAGCCCAGGCCCCCAGCACCCAGCACGTCCCCGACCCTGGTCGCCCTCGCTGCCACGGCCCTCCCCTCCAACAGCCACTCGAACCCGCGAGTACGGAGGTATGGATTCCTGAGCAACGGCTCCCTGACGACAGCCGCTACTCCAGCCGGAGGGTAGGCACAACGCGATTCGGCCATGTTCCAGACAGTGATCAGGTCCTGGTAAAAGACAGGCAGCGCCTTGAGGGCGACCTCCAAACCGTCACGGTCGACGAACAAGAGCTGCGTGTCGTAGTTGAGGTTACGCACCTGGCGGAAAAAAAAAATACATCGCCAGGGCGCACCACCTAGGAGGAGGCTCGACCTAAAGGTATCGCCGCAAGGTCTGAAGGCGGAACGTCGCGACCTGGGTGCGGACACACACCAGCGACTGACCGCCCTCCTCAATAGGGAGACTCAGAACCTGCGCGGCGACCCAGTGCATCTTTTTGTCCCAGAAGAAGTCGACCAACGTTCTCTGGATGTCAGTGACAAAGCCAGGAGGAGGGACCAAAGTGACCAGCCGGTACCACAACATGGTGGCCACCAGCTGGTTTATGACCAGCACTCTACTCCTGTAAGATAGCACTCGGAGCAGTCCTGTCCAGCGGCCTAGGCGAGCCGAGACTTTGGCCTCCAGCTCCTGCCAGTTGGCCGGCCAGGATTCCTCAGCCGGGCTGAGGTAGACTCCAGGTAGAGGAGATGGGTGGTACTCCAGCTGAACCCCCGTAACTCCTCCGGCAGAGAGTCCACCCGCCACGGACCGACCAGTAGTCCGGAACACTTGGCCCAGTTGATCCTGGCGGAAGACGCCGCAGAGTACACGGCCTGGCACTCGCGTATCCTCCCCAGGTCAGCCGGGTCGGTGAAAGTGAGGAGCACGTCGTCGGCGTAGGCCGAGAGGACCACCCCTGTGCCCGCGCCGCGCAGAACCAGCCCCGACAACCTCCTCCACAAGAGGCACAGGAAAGGCTCCACACACAGGGAATACAGCTGGCCGGACAGGGAGCAGCCTTGACGCACTCCTCTCCCGAAGCGAAGGGGCGCCGTCAGGGACCCGTTAACTTTAACCAGACACTCTGCGGCGGTGTACAAAAGTCGGATCCGGGCGACGAACCGCGTCCCGAACCCGAATGCCCGCAGAGTCCCGAGCAGGTACTTGTGATCGACTCTGTCGAACGCCTTCTCCTGGTCGAGAGACAGGAAGGCGCTCGGCAGACCAGCCCGTCGACAGAAATGGATCAGGTCCCGGACCAGGTGGACGTTGTCGTGTATCCTCCGGCCCGGGACCGTGTAGGACTTGTCTGGGTGAATCATGTGGGCCAGCACAGAAGCCAGGCGAGAAGACAACACCCAGGCGAAGATTTTGTAGTCCGTGCTGAGGAGGGAGACCGG
This sequence comes from Chiloscyllium punctatum, assembly GCF_047496795.1. Taxonomy (NCBI): domain Eukaryota; kingdom Metazoa; phylum Chordata; class Chondrichthyes; order Orectolobiformes; family Hemiscylliidae; genus Chiloscyllium; species Chiloscyllium punctatum. Next base: position 7,733,555 of record NC_092747.1, on the reverse strand, counting down.
ACGCCAGTTCTTTAAGGAACGAAGGTCCCCCTTCTTTGGCAGCAGGACGATGACCGCCCTGCACCAAGAAAGGGGCAGCTGTCCGGCATTTAGACACTCCCCCAGGACCTGTGCATAGTCGTTCCCCAGGACGTCCCAAAACGCCCTGAAGAACTCCACAGTCAGCCCGTCCAGCCCCGGGGTTTTGCCCCTCGAGAGCGGGTCGAGGGCGCCGGTCAGCTCCTCTAAAGTGACAGGAGCGTCGAGCCTTCCGGCGTCCTCCGGGCTGAGCTGCGGCAGGTCCTCCCACAGAACTCTGCGAGCATCCTCGCTGGACGGATCCGGAGAGAACAGAGCCGTGTAATAGTTTCGGACGTGGGCCCTGACGCCCTCCGGATCCGAGACGAGGGACCCGTCGTCGGCCAGCAGCACAAGGAGCTGCTGACGGGTGCCACGCCTTTTTTCCAGCAAGTAGAAGAAGGGGGAGCCGCGGTCCAGGTCCTGGAGGAGCTGGATCCGCGACCTCACGTACGTGCCCCGAGCCCCGACGAGCTGCAGGTCCCGGAGCGCGGCCTTCTTCTCTTCGTACACCCCGTGCAGGGCCGGGTCCGCGTCGGGCTGACCGAGGCGTGACTCCAGGTCAAGCATCTCCCTCTCCAACTCCACGATCCTGGATTTCCGCCTCTTGGTCAACCCCCTCGCGTACTCCTGACAGAAGACGCGGACGTGAGCCTTGCCCACGTCCCACCATAGCCTCAGGGAGGGGAAGCTTCCCCGCTTCCTTCTCCAGCCGGCCCAGAAACGATGAAACGAGTCCCTGAACCGCTCGTCCTCTAGCGGCAGGTTGTTAAAGTGCCAGTACGCGGAGCCGAGCCTGGCGCCGAACGGAAGGAGTTCCGCCCACACCAGGTGATGGTCCGTGCATGACACTTGCCGCATGGAGGCCTTCGGAAAACAGGAGGCGTACGCCCGCGAAACGTACAGGCGGTCGATTCTGGACGCTCCGACCCCAGGCCTCACGAAGGTGAAGGCGATGGAGTCAGGATGGAGATTCCGCCAGACGTCCACCAGGTCGAAGGACTTGACCAAGTCCCCCAACCTCTTCCCCGACGCACAGCCAGTGCGGGCACCGCCGTGGTCCCTGCCCTCAAGGACGCAGTTAAAATCTCCCCCGAGGATGACGCACTGGTTCTCGTCAATGGAAGCGAGATGAGCGGACACTTCATCGAAGAAGCTCACTTGCCTCGGCCCGGCCAGGGGAGCGTATACGTTCACCAAGTGAAGCACCGCGCCCCTCAGCTGAACTGTCAGGTGAAGCAAACGGCCTGGCACCGGCTCCCTGACCCCCAAGATCTCCGGCTGAAAATGCGGGGCCAACAGGATAGCCACCCCACCAGATCTGCGGGTGAGGTGACTCATGTAGACCCCCCCCCCTCACCACTCCAGGAGCCAGGTGGCTTCGTCTCCCGGGGTAGTGTGGGTTTCTTGCAGGAAGCACACCGCATACCTCCCGTCCCGAAGGACCGAGAGGGTCTGGAATCTGCGCTGTGACTCCCTGCTGCCGTTGATGTTGAGGCTGGCTATAGTTGTCTCCATGTCGGAAACGTTGTGCTACCACCACCAGTACAGTTAAAAACCAATTACGGGGAGGACGAGGGAGGGGCACAGGAGTCCCTCGCCTTCACCAGGAGTGTCCCCAGGAAGTTCCTGACTTGCTTTCGCTCGTTGATGGCGAGCCCAGGTGCCTGGCGAGCAGCGTGGGCTGACCAGTAAACTTTCTCGAAAGAGCTCCAGCAGTCGAGCGCCAGTTGGGCTCTATCCCGGCGACCTCAAGTTTCCTCAACAAATTCCCGGAGTTCCTCGAGGGGGATGAGGGGGAGATCGTCGGGGGGGCACCTGGGACTCAAAAATGTCACTGCAGACAGAGTCCGCGTCGTCCCCAGTGTCCGCCACCGATCCCGAACCCTCCTCCGGGAGGTCACCCTCGGTCGCCGACCCCTCCCCCACCGAGAGGATGGGAGCTGGTCCGGCACCGCCAACCGGCCTCGAACTCCCGGTGACCCCACCCCCAGGGTCACCGGCAGTACCTTCCTCGGCACACCCCGTCCCGGAACGCCCAGAGTTCAGGTCGTCAGGCGGAGGAGGCTCGGGGCCCCGCTCCTCTCCCGACACCGGGACGCCTGGCTCCTCAGGGAAAAGATCATCCCCAGGAAAAGCTCATCCCCCAGGGCCAAGGCCCCCGGAAAAACAGTCTGGGAAGGAAGAGCGAGGATAACACCTTCCTCCCCTCCGCCGCTTGGCGACCCAGTAAAGGGTCCTTTGTTGTCGCCCGCACCACGGCCCTTGTCGTTGTTAAAGTCCCCCCCCAGGGGCCAGAGGAGTCGAGGCAGCAGGAAGCCCTCCTGTAGCTCCTGGGAGTCTTGGCAGGTCGCACCACGATGCGGAATCATTGGGGGGGTACTATGGGCTCATCCCCTGGAGAGGGGCAGCACCACCAGCACACTGCAGGAGTATCTCTCCCCTCCAAAGAACAGCACCTCTTCCCTAAACCGACAGGAGGGAATTTATGTGCTGTTCCCTCCCCGCCCGCCTTGGTGGTCATGGGGCCTGAGGCCCCTCCCCCCCCGCCTTTCCTGGAATATGATTGGCTGTGGAAAGGCAGGGGGGGGAGGGTTCATGGCCAGGGTGGGGTGGGTCAGCCATGTCACTTCCTGCCCCACCCCTGGTTTATCAGGTGACGGCAGGCGGGGCAGGGGTCCAGTTCCCTCTCCGAGGCCCAGAGACACGGTCGCTGCAGGAGATTGGGCAGCGGTGCCTCTCCCCAGGTTAGTGTCAGGGTGTGGCGGGACTCGGGCTCGGGGGCCCCTGGGCCAGGTGTTTCAGCGCCAGGGGTGGGCGTTGAAGTCCCAGGGGTTTCTCTATTGGGGTGGGGGGTAGATGTGGTGTCAGTGGGATCAGGGTCGGGTACGGGTTTGGGGGTCAGGGTTCCCGCACCGGAGTGACGCTGGCACGGCCGCAGGGGCATTGTCGTGCCGGGGCGGGGCAGGTCGTGGGCTGGGTGTCGGGGAAGGGGATAGGGTGGTCTCCCTGTGGGCGGGCTTGACGCGACACGTCTTTTTGAGCGCCTTCTGGCCGGCTGGACGCTCACCCCCCTCCCTGCTGGAGGATTGCAAGCCTCCAGCTTAGGCTCCAGTGCCGGGGCTTGTGGTGTTGACTTTGGGGGAGTGGGTGCGGCGGCACCACCGTCAGCTGTTGGCGCGGGCTGGGCAGCCTTCTGGGTGGGGCAGTTTTTCCTAATGTGCCCCACCTCGTGGCGCAGGTGGCACCGCACGCCGTCCGCCGTCCAGAAGGCGCGGTAGGCCGAGCCCTCGTGGAGGAGGGTGAATGAGCCCTCGGTGACCTCCTCCCGGGCCAGGCAAATGAACACCTGGCGTCGGAAGGAGTAGATGTGCCGGGGGGGCGGGGTCCTTCAGACCGAGCAGGAGCGGTTGGATCCCTGACCGGATCTCCCCCAAGGTGGTGAGGTGGGGGAGAAGGAGCTCACTGGCAATGAAGGGCGGGACGTTGGAGATCACCTCCAGAGGGTCGACGGGCAAGTGTGTCCCGCCCACAGTGAGCCCCCTCTCCACGGCCAGGTGGACCGCCTGCTCGGTCTTCAGGAAGAATACGGCCTTCCCGTACATTCGGGCTGCAGCGACAATGGCCAGTGGGCCGACCACACTGGCCATGGCATTGCTGCAGGCCTCGATGGTCATGTTAGGGTGGGGATAGGCCTTTACCCCCAGGCGTTTGGTCAGGTGCCTGAAGGGGGTTTGGGTTGCGGCCGGGGTCGGGACAGCCGAGCCTAAGGCAGCGGCTACCCCTGCATAGGTGCGGCTGGGCCCCGCGACCTTCGGGCTCACCATACTCTGCTGGTTGTGGAGTCGGTCCTCTGGCAGCAGCAGTGGTGGAGGTTGCTGGGAGAGTCCCAAGCAGTGACGGTGGAGACCTGCCTCAGGTGACAACGGCGGTGGAGGCAGGCCTCAGGCGAGTCCCAGGTAGGCCCTCGGTCGCAGTGGTGTGGGGCAGACCTGTTGGGGAGGGTCCCCAAGGCAAGTCCCAGGCAGCCCCGAAATTGAGTCCCAGGCAGCAGCAGTAGTGGTGGTGGAGGTTGTAGGGAGGGGCCCAAGGAGAGTCCCAGGCAGCGGTGGTGGAGGCAGGCCTCAGGCAGCAGCAGCAGTGGGGGCAGGCCTCTTGCAATTCCTGGGCAGTTCCTTGGTTGTAGCAGTGGGGGGGCAGACCTGTTGGGGAGGGTCCCCAAGGCGAGTCCCAGGCAGCGGTGGTGGAAGGCAGGCCTCTGGCAAGTCCTGGGCAGTTCCTCCAGTCACAGCAGTGGTGGTGGAGGTCCTGGGGAGGGGCCCCAAGGCAAGTCCCAGGCAGCAGCAGTGAGGCAGGCCCCAAGCAGCAACAGGGAGAGTCCCCTTCAAGGAGGAGAGTCCTTGCACGTTCACAGTCACAGTCACAGTCACACACTGATCCAACTCTCAAGATAGGAAAACACCCAAGTGGCCAGTGACCAGCACTGCCCTTCACATCAAAGGGCAATGCTCTATACTCCTGTTTTTTTATTATTAACCCCCACCCTACCACCTAAGTGCGGTAGTGCTTATTTAAGACGAACATTTCTCTCTGCCAGCCAGGGCTCCCTGATTGGACCAGGTTAACAGCCCCAGTCAGGGAACTGATATTCTATGCGATCCGCCTGGCTGACCTTGTTATAGTCACTTGTTATAATCCCACCAAATTTCAATGCAGCAAAAATTGAAAGCTTAAATAGAAACAGCAATTGCTGAAAAAGCCCAGCTGGTCTGGCAGCAACTGTTTAGAGGAGTCAGTGGAGACAATTTCTCCACAGATGCTGAAGATCTGCTGAGCTTTTCCAACAATTTCTGTTTTTGGCTCTGATTTCTAGCGTCCGCAATTCTTTCAGTTTTTAAAATTGAAAGCTTGTCTGATGACAGCTGTGTGACTATTTCTGATTGTTGTAAAATCCATCTGGTTTACTTGTTTCCTTTCAGGACAGAAATCTGCTGTTAGCAGATTAGCACAGTTAGCACTGCTGCCTCACAGCGCCAGAGACCCGGGTTCAATTCCCGCCTCAGGCGACTGACTGTGTGGAGTTTGCACATTCTCCCCGTGTCTGCGTGGGTTTCCTCCGGGTGCTCCGGTTTCCTCCCACAGTCCAAAGATGTGCAGGTCAGGTGAATTGGCCATGCTAAATTGCCCGTAGTGTTAGGTAAGGGGTAGATGTAGGGGTATGGGTGGGTTGCGCATCGGCGGGGTGGTGTGAACTTGTTGGGCCGAAGGGCCTGTTTCCACACTGTAAGTAATCTAATCTAATCTAATCTGCTGTCCTTATCTCCTTTAACCAATGTGTGACTCTTAACTGATCCCTGAAATGGCTAAGCAAGGGCAAGGGCAATTAGGGATGGACAGAAAATGCTGGCTAAGCCAATGAAGTCCACATCCCATGAGCAAATTTTAATAAGAGAAGTGATCCATGCCTCAAAAACACTGAAATCTCAGCATTCTTCCTCATCATGCTGAGGTTGTACAGGATGTTGTGAGGCCTCTTCTGGAGTACTGTGTCCAGTTCTGGTCACGCTGCTATTGGAACGATATTATTAAATTTGAGAGGGTTCAGAAAATATTTACCAGGATGTTGCTAGGAATGGAAAGTTTGAATTATAAAAATAAGTTGGATAGGCTGGCACTTTTCCACAGGAGGATAGGAGGTTGAGGGATGATCTTACAGAGGTGTATAGGGGCATAGATAAGGAGAAGGGAAGGCCTCATGATATTATCGCTAGACTTAATAATCCAAAGAGCCAGATAATGGTTTGGGGACCTGGGTTCAAATCCCTCCACCACAGATGGTGGAATTTGAATTCAATAAAAATCTGAAATAGAGTCTAATGATGATCATGAAACCCTTGTGGATTGTCAGGAAAATCTCATTGGGTTCACTAATATCCTTTAGGGAAGGAAATTTGCCATCCTTAGCTGGTCTGGTCTATGTGTGATTCCAGACTCGTAATGTAGCTGACTCGTAAGCTGCCCTCTGGGCAATTAGGGATGGGCAACAAATGCTGCCCACATTCCGTGCATTAATACAAAGCAATATAACCAACGTCGTCTTCCTAGGGTGGAGGATTTCAAAACTAGAGGGGGTTTTGGTGAGAGGAGGAAGACTTAGAAAAGACATGAAGGGCAACTTTTTTTCACAGAATGGGTGGGATTCCAGAGGAAATGGTGGACGTAGGTACAGTTACAACTTTTACAACAATGTTTCGATAAGTCTGCAAAAGGTTTGGAGAGAAATAGGCCAAACGCAGGCAGGAGGAACAGGTTTGATTTTTGAGCATGGTCTGCATGGACTAGTTGAACCGAAGAGTCTGCTCCTATGCTGTATGGCCCTATAACTCTATAACAGAGTCAGTAAGATGAGCATTCTGGATCTGGTCACCCAATCTCTGGACGGGGATCATTCCTACCTGATTTCTATAATGTTACGCCTCTCATTTTTGCCTGCCTTCCTCTTCAGTTTGTATACTAGAATGTTCCAACATTTAGTTGCTTCTCGATATTGCGCTGTGTTGTAATTACTGCAGCTTTAATTGCAGTCAGTATAACATGTGCCGGGCAGTTTTCTGCTGCTGTGAACTAGTTATTCAGGACATACAGAATTGTAGACTGTTTACAGCACCGCAAAAGGCCATTTGGCCCACTGAACTCTTACTGGCTCTCTACAAGAGCTGTCTAACCAATCCCCACTCCTCACTCTTCCCTTACAGTTTTACCATGTGGCTGCTTTTCCAATATTCTCTTGAAAGAGATGACCAAACCTGCCTCCTCCCCTTTCTCAGGCAGTGCATTCCGAATCCTAAACATTTTCTTCCCTGTCCTTCCGGTTATGTCAGCAATTAAACTATATCGGTGGGGGATCCAAGATGACGTAGATCTGAATGGACTGTTTTGCTGGGCTCTGCATCACAGCACAAACAAAGCAATGCTTCAACCAAGCTCACTCAAACCATTTCAGTAAACTTCAACACCGAAATAATTATAGAATCTTTATCAATCCCTTTTTCATTGAGTCGAAATGAGCTGCCAGAGGAAGTGGTGGAGGCTGGTACAATTACAACATTTAAAAGACATTTGGATGGGTACATGGATAGGAACGGTTTGGAGGAATATGGGCCAAGTGCTGGCAGGTGGGACTAGATTAGGTTGGGATAACTAGTTTGCATGGACAAGTTGGACCAAAGGGTTTGTTTCCATGCTGTACATCTCTATGATTCTATGACAAAACACAGAAAAGGATCGAGTAAGTCGCAACATGTGGGGCACCCACCAGAGGCACCTAGTTCATCCACTGCCTTGACTACAGCCCCCCTACCCGTTCGATGGATCCGATTACTCACCAGGAACTTGTCGTGGAGCTCACAAAGTTGTGCAAAAAACTTGAAGACAAGATCGAAGAAAAGTTTGGGCCTGCTCTCTGCCAAAATTCAAATACATGATCAGCAGTTTGAAAGCCTTGGGGAAGAGAGCAGATGAGGTCAAGTGCCAAACCACAGTGGCAGAGACTGCGATCGATTCTTCCGAGCCCTTGAAAAGCACGCCCATAATTTAATTGATCAAGTTGACGATCTCGAGAATAGGGGCAAGAGGAAAAATATCCATGTCGTTGGTCCATATCGTTGGCAGTCAGCCAGTGAAACCTTTCGAGAATTGGCAGCTGCGATTCCTCAATTTAGAAGTCAAAACAGGGTGGATGAAAATTGAAAGAGCTCACTGGGTTATGACACGCAGTTCAGGTCTGGACCAGCACTCCAGCTCTGTCCTTGTGGTTTCACAGCTACTGGGACTAACAAAGAATCATGGAAGCCTCTAGAACCCAGGGGAAAGATCCAAAGGCTTTAGTTCACAAGAGCTCCAAGATCATGTCTTTTTAGGATTTCGTGGAGGTGGTGATCCAGAAAAGAATATCTTTTGATGATATTAAGAGAACTCTGGATCCCAGAGTTTAAGGTACCCAGCGGTGCTTCAGTTTGCTTTCAACGGATATGCACATTCATTCAACTCTCCAGAGAAAGCAAAAAACTTTGTGGACACATTAAATTAGACTGGATGATTTAATGGATACAGATAATTTTTTTTCTTTTTAAAGAAAGTTGTGTTGGGTTTTTTCTGGTACTAATCAGCAACATCCTAAATTATACAAAGTACTCACTTTTAACTCCTTCATTAACGCTACTATTTTTTCTCTTCTTGCTTGTGTCTGTGGTGCGGCTCTCACTAGAAGGAGTTAGGAAAGTGTTTGCGATGGCTAGATGCTTAATTACGGGCAGTTTAAGCCCGGTTTTTGCATTCAATTGCCCTGGTTGCCATATTGGCAATGGGGAAGGAGACAAGGTTTTTGGACCTCCTTTGGGTGGGGGGGTGGTGTATGTAAGTACCCGATTCAGTGCCATTGGCTCTTTGTATTTTGTTCTGTTTTTTGGTTCCTGTTGTAAATGGGTTTTGTAAGTTTTGAAGATTTGTTAGTTGTAGTTGTTTTAGTTTATGCAGTTTTTATGATTTGTGGACTTGCTTTCATCAAGGCTCAGTGGTTTTTGATTCGAATTTTTTCTCTCTGGAGTCCAAATATTGCTACAGTGCGTTACAGCTAATGACATGCTTAAATGAAGTACCTGGAACATCAAGGGGAGCCACTCTCCAGTCAAGAGGAAAAAGGTACTTTCCAGTCTTCAAAGGAAGAGGGTGGATATTGCCCTACTGCAGGAGAGGTATTTGGATGATAGGGAACATGGAAATTACAACAGATTGGATCTGATCGGGTTTAATTCACATCTTTTAATACTCTGAGTAAGGGAGAGACCATACCTATTAGGAAGAATCTCCCACTTAAGTTCTTGGATTGTATTCAAGACATGTATGGGAGGTTCATAATCCTCAAAGCCATGATATATGGTGAAGAATATTTTAAATATTTACTGTCCCCCGGCCCACCCCCTTAAAAATCTGGTAAATGCATTTGCAAAACTGATTAACCTTGCATTGCGGCACTTTATTATACAGAGAGGTTTTTTTTGTAAATACATTTATTAGCAATTTTTTTAAACTTTACAAACATATGAAATTATTGAAAAAAACAATCAATCACAAATATCAGTATAATAAAAAGAAAAAAAAACACAAATTACAATACAAGCACTATCTACTAGCTACTAACCTACTTTATAATACAAAGCAAACCCTAACACTGTGCAAAGCAACACCAAAAAAAAGCAAAAAAAACCACAAAATACAGGACAGCTATGCTCAGTGCAAGGCTCCCAAACAAAGGAACGGGAGCATTGTATACATACCCATATTAACTCGGGAGACCCCCTCCAGGGCCCAGAACTTGACAAATCTAATCATCTTGGTTAAACAAACACCCTAGTTAAGATAACTGATAAATCTATATCCAAATAACTCAAGTAGGGCTGCCATGTCTTAGAAAAATTGTCTGTTGTGTGGTGCACTATGTTTGTGAAAAAGTCCAAGGGAATGTGCTCCATAATTAATTTCTGCCATCCCAGCAAGCCCGGCGGGTTCTCAGACACCCAATTCATCAGAATATTCTTCCGTACTCAGGATGCAAGAATATTAAATAGTTTCTTCCCATGCCCATCTAAAGATGGTAAATTCGGTAGACCTAAGAAGAGAGATATCGGGTCTACTTTGACTTCAGTTCTCAATACCCTCCCTATCTCTCCCGCCACAGCGCTCCAATAAACACTGAGCCTGAGGCATGTCCAGAAGCAATAGGTAACGGTTCACATTTGGGGCACACTGAAGATGCCCCTTTTTTTAAATATCACCAGATGGTCTGGTGCCCAGATGAGCCCTGTGCAGAACTTTTAACTGCGTAGGGCATGTCCTGTCACAGATTGAGATCTTTCAAGTATTCTCCCATATGTTCTCCCATGTTTCAGAAGAGATCTCCACTCCCAGCTCTTGCTCCCAGACCTCACATAACCGTTTAATATCCTGCCAGGCCCTGCCACCAAGCAGGTGATAGAGGGCACTAACCGAAAGGGTGCTTGTGGAGCGTGGCAACATCCTCTTTGTATCAGGCTTATAGGGCTTGGTGAGAAGCATAGTCTTCTTCTGGATGAAATCCCTAACCTGAAAAGAACGGAAAAGGTGTCTGCTGGGCAACCTGTATTTGCGGCTCAGTTGCTCAAAAGACATCATATCCTTCCCCTCAAACAATTCTCCCAAACTAGAAACTCCTCTCGCTGCCCATAGTTTGAACCCTGAGTCCATCATCCCTGGTCGGAACCTTGGCATGCCAACTATAGGTGAAAGTGAGGACTGCAGATGCTGGAGATTAGATCCAAACAGACCCCACCACCAAGGATATATTTCCCTCCCCTCCCCTATCAGCGTTCCGGAAAGACCACTCCCTCCGCGACTCCCTCGTCAGGTCCACACCCTCCACCAACCCAAACTCCACTCCCGGCACCTTCCACTGCAACCGCAAGAAATGCAAAACTTGCACCCACACGTCCCCCCTCACTTCCCTCCAAGGCCCCAAGGGATCCTTCCATATCCATCATAAATTCACCTGCATCTCCGTACACATTTACTGCATCCGCTGCACCCGATGTTGCCTCCTCTACATTGGGGAGACAGGCCGCCTACTTGCGGAACTTTTCAGAGAACACCTCTGGGACACCCGCACCAACCAACCCAACTGCCCTGTGGCTGATCACTTTAACTCCCCCTCCCACTCCACCAAGAACATGCAGGTCCTTGGCCTCCTCCATCACCAGACCATGGCAACACGACACCTGGAGGAAAAGTGCCTCACCTTCCGCCTAGGAATGCTCCAACCACAAGGGATGAATGCAGATTTCTCCAGCTTCCTCATTTCCCCTCACCCCACCTTATCTCAGTCCCAACCCTCGGACTCAGCACCGCCTTCTTGACCTGCAATCTTCTTCCCGACCTCTCTGCCCCTACCCCCTCTCCAGCCTATCACCCTCATCTTAACCTCCTTCCACCTATCGCATTCCCAACGCCCCTCCCTCAAGTCCCTCCTCCCTACCTTTTATCTTAGCCTGCTTGGCACACCTTCCTCAATCCTGAAGAAGGGCTTATGCCTGAAACGTCGATTCTCCTGCTCCTTGGATGCTGCCTGACCTGCTGCGCTTTTGCAGCAACACATTTTTCATGCCAACTATAGGTGTAAGTAGCAAAGTCTTGGATAAACAATCCTCACTCTGACGCATCGCCCTCCATGCCTTGACTGTACTAATGACAATGGGTTTCCGACAGTGGTCCATAACTGTCCTCATCTTATCCATGAACAATAGGTTATTAGGAGGACACTTTGCTTGGGAGGCCTCAATATCCAGCCATATTGAGTTTGGATTGTTACCTACCCAATCACAGACAAAGACAGCAGGGAACTCAATTGATACCTTCTGATGCCTGGGAAATCAACTTCTACCCCTCCTTGAGGCAACTGCAATTTAGTAAGTTTGATGAGGGGCCGCCCACGATGCCAGACAAAGGAACCAAACCACCCCATAAGCTTCCGCAGCATTGACCTGGGAAACATTATAGGGAGCATGCGCATGGGATAAAGCAAATGAGGAAGAACATTCATCTTAATGAGAGATATTTTCGGCCTAGCCATGAAATTGGAAGAGCCTCCGATCTCTGGAGATCTCTCCTAATATTGTTGAGCAAAGTTAGTCCGAAATAACAGATCAAACTTGGGGGTAATAAAAATGCCTAGGTATTGGAACCCTGCCCGTGACCACTTAAAAGGGAATTTAGGGCCACCTTCGACTTCTGGCACACCCTTAAGGTTCACAAAGGCATAGCCTCCAATTTTGCAAAGTTAATCTTATATCCTGAAATAGCCCCAAATTAATTGATACATTGTATCAGATGAGGTACGGAGATCATCGGGTTCGATAAAAACAGAAGGACATCACCCACGTACAGTGTAATCTTGTGTACCCTCGATCCCACTTCCGGAGCGGTTATGTGGATGTTCTGATGAATGGCCTCTGCCAGCGGCTCTGTCACCAACATAAACAACAGCAGTGTGAGGGGGCAGCCTTGCCAACTACCCCTACCAATCGTAAAATTCCCAGACTTCACTGCGTTGGTGATGACTGCGGCCAGAGGGTGGCGATATAAAACCTCTACCCACCTCGCAAAGCCTCCACCCAAACCAAACTGTTCTAAGACATAAAAAAAATATGGCCATTCCACCCGGTCAAATGCTTTCTCTGCATCTAAGGAAATCACCAACCCCTGAATCGATTGTTGCTGACAAGCTTGGACCATATTCAGCAACCTTCTAATATTATTAGATGACCTATAGCCCCTTATAAAACCTGTCTGGTCCTCTTTAATAAGATGGGGCAACACCCTTTCCAATCTCAGCGCCAGGATCTTGGACAGAGTCTTGAAGTCTGAACTTAATAGAGAGATGGGCCTGTATGAGGCACAATCCTCAGGAACCTTCCCCTTCTTAAGAATTAAGGAAATATTAGCTTCTCTCAAAGATGGTGGTAGGCGTTCATGCATATAAGAGTGATTGTACATCTTCAACATTGGCCCTGACAGAATCCCTATAAACTCCTTATAAAACTCACCCTGAAGACCATCAGGGCCAGGCACTTTCCCATTCTGAAGTTGCCCAGCTGCCTCCTGTATTTCCTGAACTGTCAAGAGGGCATTAAGGAGAGAAGCCTGTTCCAAGGTTACCCCTGGGAGGTCCAGGTTCTTAAAAAAGGTCTCCATTTTAGCACTCCTGTCTTCACAACCTTCAGATTGATACAATTCAGAGTAAAAGCTCCGAAAAGCCTCATTAATCTTTTTAGCATTGTATGTAAGGACCCCGGCACTGTCTCTGATTGCACTAATGGATTGGGGAACACGCTTTTTCCTAGTCAGGTACGCTAAATACTTCCCTGGCCTACCCCCATGTTCGAACAGCCTCTGTCTAGCAAAAGCAAGTTCTTTCTTTGCGTTTTGTGTCAGTATTGAATTCAAGGCAGCCCAAAGGACTGTGATCTGCTGTAGCTTAGTCACCAAAGGCCGTGCAAAATGTGCTGCCTCCACGGCTTTCAACCGCGTCTCAAATAGATGCTGCTGTTCCTTCTTCTGTCGTTTCCAGCTAGCCGAATAGGAAATAGCTAATCCCCTAGCAAAGGCCTTAGCAGTCTCCCATTGCATAGATGGACTACTAGCCGTGCCTGAGTTGATAGTCAAGAATTCCTGAAACTCCTTCAAAAAGTAATCCACAAATTTGGAATCCTTAAGGAGAAAGGGATCCAAATGTCAGTGCCGCAAACCTAGCCCTTCACTCTTGGCCTTAGCCTCCAAATATACTGCCGTATGATCAGAGATAGTTACATTCCTAATTTTACAACCCATAATCGAATCCAGAAGGGCCAAGGGAGCCAGAAAGAGGTCAGTCCTTGTGTGACGTTTATGTGGGTTTGAAAAAAAGGTGAAGTCCCTGCCGGTAGGGTGAAGACATCTCCAAATATCCACCAGCCCCAACTCCTCGCATATGTCAACCACCAGCTTGGCCTGTGAAGAAATAGTTGGGGGCCCACAAGACATCCTTTCCACTGTCGGATCCAAAAGACAATTAAAATCCCCCCCCCCATAATAATGTGCCGTGTTCCAAAAGTACTCAACTTAGAGAAAACACTATTCAAAAATTTGAGGGGATGCGCTGGAGGACAGTAAATGTTTAAAATGCCATATTCCTCCCCAGGGCTTTTAGTATCACAAACCGTCCCTGCTCCTCTTTCACCTGCTCTAATAATGTGAACGGAAGATTTTTCTGGATAAGTACCGCCACTCCCCTACTTTTAGTAGTAAAGGATGAAAAGAATACCTGGTCATAACCCCCCTGTTGTAATTTCAGGTGTTCCCCATCATCAAGATGGGTTTCTTGCAACAAAGCGATATCAACCCTTTCCCTCTGAAGGCTAGAAAGCACTTTTTTCCTTTTAATAGGCGAATGACTTCCCTTAATGTTCCAGGTGCACCATTTAATAAGACACTTAGCCACATCGCCTTTCAGACACCCTTGAACCCCTCGGAGGGAGAACCCTGCTTACAAAGTGCCGAGCATAAGTAAATAATGACTCATAGAATCAAAAAACTATATATACAACAACTACTCGATCATAAGTATAAACAACTATTACTACCAAAAAAACTACAAAGAAAACCAGCTATAGAACCTTGAATGGAAGACTCTTTCCCCCTGCCCATCAGGAGCAATCACCCTACCCATCCCATTTTTCACAGCTCCTTCAAACCTGGACTGTGCCCCAGCCTTAGGCCAGTAAAAAAAACGAGATGATCCTTAAATCAAAAGACAAAGTCAGGACGACCACTCCACCCATCCCTGACTTCTTGACACCCCTACTTATGACTAAAAGAGAAGCAGAACAAACAAAAAAAAGGGAGAGAGACAACGAAGAACATCCATAAGATTTCCCGTCAGAAAATCCAGTTATTAAAAAAAAGGAACAACTTATTCCAAAAACATTTCCCCCCTTTCCAAAAAGGAAATTATTAGGGAGAAAGAAAGGACTAAAAAAAAGAAGGGAAAACATGGGGAAAAATAGAAAAGAGAACAAACATTAACCATATTCTTCAGGCCAATCTGTATTTTAAAGTGTCCACAAAATTTTTAGCCTTATCCTCCAAGTCAAATGTATAAACGGAGTCCTCGCGGCTGAATCGGAGCACTGCAGGGTATCTCATGGATTCTGGATGCCCAGGTTCCTCAGCCTCTTTTTAAGTTCATCGAAGGATTTCCTCTTTCGAATTACAGCTGCTGAAAAATCCTGGAAAAACATGATTTTTGACCCCTTATACAGCAGCACCTCCGGATCTTTTCCCGGGGATCTGGAAGCTTCTATGACTTTTTGCTTGTCCTTATATGAGTGGAAGTGCTTTGGGACTGGGTGGGGATGCTGCTCCAGCCCTGACCTGTGCACTGTAACCCGATACGCCCTTTCAATCTGAAGCCTGCTGGACTCGATGTGAAGGCCCAAAACCTTCAGCTGCCAGCTTTCAAAGAAACTGACTGGCTGCTCACCTTCAGGGAGCCCAACAATTTGGAGATTTATCCTCCGACCTTGTTTTTCAATATGGTTTCGCAAGGCCCGTACCTCTCACTCCAGCACCTGGATCCGACTGGATGAGGACTCCATTGCAGCTTCTGAGGCCTTAGCTCGACCCTCCACCTCCTCCAGCCGCTCCCAGAGGCCCTGGATCTCCTGCTCATGCTTCTGCAGCATGGATGCAATAGGTTGGACCTGGGCACGAATCTCCCCATGGATCTCCTCAATCACAGCCCCAAACTTTCAAGGTAAGTCCCTCCATCGCCGCAGCCAATCCCTGAGAGTCTGTCAGGTCCCCAGGGGCTTCAGGAGAGGCTGCTGCTGCAGTCTCTGTGCTGTAGGTGCTGCAGGGGAGTGTCCTCCCTGCTGCTGTTTGTTTGCACCTTTTCCCTTTTCCCAAATATTAACAAATATGTGTTCTGTAAGGTTTTAAACTAATATTTCCATCCACATAAGTTGGCCAGGAATGGCAAAAAACACCGGTATGCCTTGGCTGTTAGTCAGAGCTGTCCACAGCAGTCCTACAGAATCGCCGCCATCTTGCCGAGTCCATAGGGAGAGATTTTAACTGTCTTGTGGATCTCATGGCAGACAGAATGTCCAAAGGTCCCCCAATACCTTCTTTATAATTTAAGCAATTCGTGATCTTGGTGCAGAACTAGTACTGGTGGATGTCTGGATGCATCTCCACCCCACAGGCAGGGATTTTATGTTCTTCTCCAACTCGCACAGGTGCCACACCAGGATTGATGTCTTCCAACTCCTGCAGCACTCCTGGATTTGGTGGTGTCCTGAATAGTTAGGAATATGTTGGGTGTCTGAAAACCCCCCAGATCTGTCTTGTTGACATAAATTAGTCATGGACCATATCCCTCTGGATTTTCTTACAAGTATGGTGCACCAAAAAACTGAGAATTTTTATAAGACATGGGAACCCTTCTTGGACTATGTGGACACAGATTAATCTGCCACGCTAATAAGGGCTTTTATATAGCCAAGACGGTTGTGTCTAATGAATCTAACACCCCGAGAGGAAGAATTACGGACATATGAATATGTACAAGTTAAGTGCTCTCAATGAAAGGGTTATTGTTTTGTTACACTGAGCCGTATTTTTTTTGATGATTAGATTCCCTACAGTTTGGAAACAGGCCCTTTGGCCCAACCAGTTCATACAGACCCTCCGAAGAGTAACCCACCCAGATCCATTTCCCTCTGACTAATGAACCTAGCACTATGGGCAATTTAGAATGGCCAATTCACCTGACCTGCACATCTTCGGACTGCAGGAGGAAACTAGAGCACCCAGAGGAAACCCACGCAGACATGGAGAGAATGTGCAAACTCCACACAGACCGTTGCCCAAGGCTGGAATTGAACCTGGGACCCTGGTGCTGTGAGGCAGCAGTGCTAACCACTGAGCACCATGCCACTTATTTATTTATTATTTATCTCATTGTGTCTTTATAAGTATATGTGCATGAGTGTAGTTCTGTTCTTTATGCATTGTTGTGATTTGTATTGTTTTGATTTAATATATTTTTTAAAACCTGTTTTTCAATAAAAGTATATATTTTTTTTAATTGTACCTGTATCCTCTGAGTCTTGTGACTTGTGCCAATGGGAACAGTTTCTCTTTATCCTATTCTGCCCATATGTAATATCTGACAGATAGACTCTTGCGTGAAATGGGCAGATTGGCTTAGGAGAAACGATTGAATAGGCAGTGCTTGAAACCTTAGAGTATTATAAGAGATGACCCTTCAATGTCGAGGGCGAATTAGTGTGTTTTTGACCTATGGTAAACGACTGCCCTGGAAGTGATCATTTCTCTGGCAGAGGGACAAGCAGTTGGTGTTTATTTTATGGAAGGGCCTTGCTGGGCTTACCTCAATGTTGCTCTTGTCAGGTATCTCACAGTCTTTAGACTGTATTGGTTGTAAACATACATCCCTTGCATACTGATGCAGTTTTGTCGAGGTGCTTGGATTTTCAGACCAACTTGCCACGGTGCTGTTTGGTACTTGGAAATGCATCTTGTTGAGGGAGGAAATCATGATCTACTCCATGTTCCCTTGACACGTCCACTGAAGGGCATTGTGATGTGAGATGTGTGATTCATATAGATTGTAACGTTTTATTTGAGTTTGGATATTGAACTGGTTACATGTGGATTTGATCATATATCTATGAAGGAGTATAAACATTTTTGTAGTGATGGTGATTTCTTTTAAACACATTATAGAGATTATTTCCTGGAGAGTAATGGGTTTTTTTGTTTCCTTTGAGTGAGTAAACAGTGTGATGCCTCAGGTTTCAGTTAGAAGAACCTGGAACTTTTTTTTTGTTGGGTTAGAGAAACACCCGTACCTTGATGAAAACTCTTTTGGTTTCATGTTTACAGAGATCTTAACTGTAGTTGGATGTGTAAGCTCTAAGAAGGGAAATAAATTAGAACTGCTAAGAAATAAACCCTGAAGGGGTATTTGAGACTAAGAAAGTCTAAGCTCAGTTGCATGAACAGTCAAGGAAGAGGCAGATTCTCAAGACTGGAAATCAAAGTTGGAATTGAATTAAATGCTATAAACATGTCAGAGAATTCTTTCTGATGTCAGTACTACTAAAGAACACTGTTGGGAGTAATGTGATCATATTCTGCCATGTGTTTTGAAATAACTAGACTTCCAAGTAATTTTTTTTTCTATTTTCTTTTCTTTGGCATTACTTCTGTTTTATTGTTTCAGTGAAAGACTGTCTTACTAAAATAATAAAAGTGATCTATCAGGCCAGATCTTGGTCTGGAATCTGTCTTGTCCAGACTAAGATCCCAACCAGTATGCAGCACTGTGCCATGGTAGTGCAGCTGGGAATGTTTTTGGAGGAGATGAGGGAAGAGTAATGTTTGATGTAACTTCAGAAAAGCAAGAAGTTCCCGATGCACTGTTATTTTATTTTTGAGCCAAATTATTCCAATACAAAATACTCCTTTCCTGCTCAATTCCCTGTTTCTTGCTTGCCATGGGGTGGCCAGCAGTTCTAATGTGGATTTGTTGGTCATTGGTCTCCAGGAATCCTGACTTGCATTTGACATATCTTATAGGAGATCCCAGCAGGGAATGAAATGAAAATAGAACAGATGGAAGAAGCTTGTGTAGAACATTGAAGGCAAAAATAGGCCATTACTCATTGCAATGAGTAGTTTGAGACAGTACTTACTGTGCTATTGTAATACACTGAAAGGAGCAGCAATCTTTGAACAATGTACAGTGCGGTTCATCATTATCACTTCAAGAGACTTTAGAGTCATAGAGTCATAGAGATGTACAGCATGGAAACAGACCCTTCGGTCCAACCCGTCCATGCCGTCCAGATATCCCAACCCAATCTAGTCCCACCTGCCAGCACCCAGCCCATATCCCTCCAAACCCTTCCTATTCATATACCCATCCAAATGCCTCTTCAATGTTGCAATTGTACCAGCCTCCACCACATCTTCTGGCAGCTCATTCCATATGCGTACGACACTCTGCATGAAAAAATTGCCCCTTAGGTCTCTTTTATATCTTTCCCCTCTCACCCTCTAGTTAGAACATAGAACATAGAACAATACAGCACAGAACAGGCCCTTCGGCCCACGATGTTGTGCCGAACTTCTATCCTAGATTAAGCACCCATCCATGTACCTATCCAAATGCCGCTTAAAGGTCGCCAATGAATCTGACTCTACCACTCCCACGGGCAGCGCATTCCATGCCCCCACCACTCTCTGGGTAAAGAACCCACCCCTGACATCTCCCCTATACCTTCCACCCTTCACCTTAAATTTATGTCCCCTTGTAACACTCTGTTGTACCCGGGGAAAAAGTTTCTGACTGTCTACTCTATCTATTCCTCTGATCATCTTATAAACCTCTATCAAGTCACCCCTCATCCTTCGCCTTTCCAACGAGAAAAGGCCGAGAACTCTCAACCTATCCTCGTACGACCTACTCTCCATTCCAGGCAACATCCTGGTAAATCTTCTCTGCACCCTCTCCAAAGCTTCCACATCTTTCCTAAAGTGAGGCGACCAGAACTGCACACAGTACTCCAAATGTGGCCTAACCAAAGTCCTGTACAGCTGCAACATCACTTCACGACTCTTGAATTCAATCCCTCTGCTAATGAACGATAATACTCCATAGGCCTTCTTACAAACTCTATCCACCTGAGTGGCAACCTTCAAAGATCTATGTACATAGACCCCAAGATCCCTCTGTTCCTCCACCTGACTAAGAACCCTACCATTAACCCTGTATTCCGCATTCTTATTTGTTCTTCCAAAATGGACAACCTCACACTTGGCAGGGTTGAACTCCATCTGCCACTCCTCAGCCCAGCTCTGCATCATATCTAAGTCCCTCTGCAGCCGACAACAGCCCTCCTCACTGTCCACGACTCCACCTATCTTTGTATCATCTGCAAATTTACTGACCCACCCTTCGACTCCCTCATCTAAGTCATTAATAAAAATTACAAACAGCAGAGGACCCAGAACTGATCCCTGCGGAACTCCACTTGTAACTAGACTCCATGCTGAATATTTACCATCTACCACCACTCTCTGACTTTGACCGGTTAGCCAGTTTTCTATCCAATTGGCCAAATTTCCCTCTATCCCATGCCTCCTGACTTTCCGCATAAGCCTACCATGGGGAACCTTATCAAATGCCTTACTAAAATCCATGTACACTACATCCACTGCTCTACCCTCATCCACATGCTTGGTCACCACCTCGAAGAATTCAATAAGACTTGTAAGGCAAGACCTACCCTTCACAAATCCGTGCTGGCTGTCCCTAATCAAGCAGTGTCTTTCCAGATACTCGTAAATCCTATCCCTCAGTACCCTTTCCATTACTTTGCCTCCCACAGAAGTAAGACTAACTGGCCTGTAATTCCCGGGGTTATCCCTATTCCCTTTTTTGAACAGGGGCACAACATTCGCTACTCTCCAGTCCCCTGGTACCACCCCTGTTGCCAGTGAAGACGAGAAGATCATTGCCAACGGTACTGCAATTTCCTCTCTTGCTTCCCACATAATCCTAGGATATATCCCGTCAGGCCCGGGGGACTTGTCTATCCTCAAGTTGTTCAAAATGTCCAACACATCTTCCTTCCTAACAGGTATCTCTTCTAGCTTATCAGTCCGTTTCACACACTCCTCTTCAAAAATACGGTCCCTCTCGTTCGTAAATACTGAAGAGAAGTACTTGTTCAAGACCTCTCCTATCTCTTCCGACTCAATACACAGTCTCCCACCACTGTCCTTGATCGGACCTACCCTCGTTCTCGTCATTCTCAGGTTTCTCACATACGCATAGAATGCCTTGGGGTTATCCTTGATCCTATCCGCCAGGGATTTTTCATGCCCTCTCTTAGCTCTCCTAATCACTTTCTTCAGGTCCCTTCTGGCTATCCTGTATCCCTCCACTGCTCTGTCTGAACCTTGTTTCCTCAACCTTATGTGAGCCTCCTTCTTCCTCTTTACTAGACATTCAACCTCCCTCGTCAACCAAGGCTCCCTCACACGACCATTTCTTTCCTGCCTGATCGGTACATACATATCAAGGACACGTCGTATCTGCTCCTTGAAAAAGTTCCACATTTCCACCACATCCTTCCCTGACAGCCTATGCTCCCAACGTATGCTCCTCAAATCCTGTCTTACAGCATCGTAATTTCCCTTCCCCCAATTGTAAAAACTTCCTTGTTGTGCGCACCTATCTCTCTCCATAACCAAGGTGAAAGTCACAGAATTGTGGTCACCATCACCAAAATGTTCACCCACTAACAAGCCCACCACTTGTCCCGGTTCGTTACCGAGTACCAAATCCAATATGGCCTCCCCTCTGGTTGGACAATCTACATACTGCGTTAGAAAAGCTTCCTGGACACACTGCACAAACACCGCCCCATCCAATCTACTTGATCTAAAGAGCTTCCAATCAATATTTGGGAAGTTGAAGTCGCCCATGACTACGACCCTGTGGCTTCTGCACCTTTCCAAAATCTGTTTCCCAATCTGTTTCTCCACATCTCTGCTGCTGTTGGGGGGCCTATAATAAACACCCAACAAGGTGACTGCACCTTTCCTATTTCTGACTTCAGCCTATACTACCTCCAGAGGCAGATCCCCCTCAAACTTCCTTTCTACAGCCGTTATACCATTTCTAATTAGCAATGCCACCCCCCCTCCTTTTTTACCACCCTCCCTAATCTTACTGAAACATCTGTAACCAGGAACCTCCAACAGCCATTCCTGTCCCTCATCTATCCATGTTTCTGTGATGGCCACAACATCGTAGTCCCAGGTACCGATCCACGCCTTAAGTTCACCCACCTTATTTCTGATACTCCTTGCATTGAAGTATACACACTTGAGCCCATCTGTGTCCGCAAGTAGTCCCTGTCAGTGCTACCTTCTCCACAGCCTCCCTACAGTCTTGGACATCCTGACACACAGCTAGCTTACTTGCTGGACTACAAGTCCAGATCCCACCCCCCTGCCAAATTAGTTTAAACCCCCCCCCGAAGAGTGCTAGCAAACCTACCTCCCAGGATATTGGTGCCCTTCTGGTTCAGGTGCAACCCGTCCTGTTTATACAGGTCCCACCTTCCCCAGAATGCAGTCCAATTGTCCAAGTATCTGAAGCCCTCCCTCCTACACCATCCTTGCAGCCACGTGTTCAACTGCACTCTCTCCCTATTCTTTGCCTCTCTGTCACGTGGCACCGGCAACAACCCAGAGATGACGACTCTGTCTGTCCTAGCTTTTAGCTTCCAGCCTAACTCCTTGAGCTCTTGAATGACCTCCCCACCCCTCTTCCTACCTATGTCGTTGGTGCCAATGTGTACCACGACTTCTGGCTGCACACCCTCCCCCTTAAGGATTCTGAAGACACGGTCCGAGATGTCTCGGACCAAAGGCAGTTTGCCTAAGAAAGCAGATCAAGGTGAGAGTGAACGATAGCAGAGGATGGACTCCCCAACCCCAGGGAAAAGACGTGTCTATTTCTTCCAATACAGATGAAATGAATATGAAGTTCACTGGATTGAGAGAGATTGGGATTGTTATAAGGATCTGCTTAGAGTATAGAGTAAAGCTCTGAATTTAAAACAGAATGCTGGAGAAACTCAGCAGGTCCAGCAGTATCTATGGAGGGAGGAGAGTTAACATTGAGTCTGATTTGAGTAGTCTTCAGAAGCAAATGACCTTCTTAAACACACAAGAATTTTGAGGGGTTTGGCAGAGTGGATAGTGTGTGGATATTTCCCCATGTGCGAGAGACCAGAGGTAGGACACACGCATTCAAAATAAGGGGAAGTTCTATTCGAGATCAACATCTCACCAAAGAAGAACAAAGACCAAAAGGCAATGTGTCTTTTCAAATTTTATTGTGAAACATAACCAAAAAGTGGTTTTACACAAATGTTGTAACAGTTACCACTAAACCATCTTCACAGACTGTGGTCCAAGAATTTCTGTAACAAGTAAATCCAAGGTCAGTCACTGGGTAGATCAACGGAAGAACTGTCTCTCTGCAATATTTCATCACCAAACCCCTGTTCAGGGTATACATGAACTGCTCCCAATATAAAACTATTCAATCTTATTCCTAATCATCCCCAAGTATTGCTGGGTCTTTTTATTGACAACAAACAATTTTGCACAGGCTTTGGTGTTCCTTAGAGTAAGGCTTATGGGGCAGTGGGTAGTGTCACTGCATCTGCTCCAGAAGCTCTGGGTTCAAGAGCCATGGCCAAGAAATATACAGACAGTGTCAGCCTACAAATCCTGCTGCTGACAAGAGGAGGGATTCTAGGTCAGTTGGGTGTGACGGAAAGAACATTGGTACCTTTACCGTTTCTGTACACAGCTCCTGATAACATACTTAAAAAAAAAAGTGTTACCATAGCAGCTCAGACTAAGTGAACTGTAACACATCATCTCCGCTGGGATAAGTCGGTTTTCCAAGTGGCATGTCAAACACCTCTGGGATACCAGCCCTGCACTTAACCCAGCTCATACTGAGCCAGGTCTGCAGTCAGTCATTTAGAATAAACCATCAGGAACTGAACATTCACAGCTGAGAAGTGAGGAAGGATGTGATCTCAGAGGCTGGATCTCCCCCACTCTCTCTACCCCCACCCCCTCCCCCAAGACCTCCATCACGACATTCTGATGATCATTTTTCGACCTTCACCTTGGACAGAACCTCCAAGTTCCCACCAGGTTTATTTCACACCCGAGTACGACTTCAGCAAAGCACTGAGAGTGGGGTCCCAAACTCATCAGATGATCACAAATTCATTCCAAAAGGGAATTCAGCAGCCAGAGCATGGACTTTTATTTAACATGAGGGCATTGAGGGAAATTGCATCTGAGATATTCAAAGGGAAGTTAAATAAAACAGAACAGGGTGATAGGTCCAGATGAAAAAAGTTGAAAGGACGTCATTATGGTACACAAGCCAGAACAGACTAGTCTGCTCTGAAAATTCAAAGTAATGTACTCCAGTGCATCTAGACTGATTTAAAGCTGTAGAGTCACCTCAGCTAACTGCCAGCTGTAATAGACAGATACATCACCCAAATGTTGGTAATGTACTAATTACTCAATGCAATCTGCTGGTGGGCATCTATTTCAGCTCCAAGTGAACACCATATGAAAACGATACATCAGCTTCCAATGATGACCAGTGCACAAAGCTGACCGTGTTCAAACTGTTCCCAATCATAGCCACTCTCAGAATTTGAAAGTGCACCCCATGAGAAAAGAGATTAAAATCGCTATTGATACCATCCAGGACAAAGCAGCCCATTTCATTGGAACCCGATTCACCAACTTCAATATGCACTCCCCCCACCAATGACAGTAGCAGCAGTGTGTACCCTCGACAAGATGCACTGCAGGAATTCACCAATGCTCCTCCGACAGCATCTTCCAAATCCACAACCACTTCCATCAAGAAGGACAAGGGCAGCAGATACACAGGAGCACCACCACCTGTAAGTTCCCCTCCAAGCCACCCACCATCCTGACAGGGAAATACATCACCGTTCCTCAGTGTCACTGGGTCAGAAAATGTGGAATTCCCCCCCTAAGGGCATTGTGGGTCTACCTACAGCACATGGACTGCAGTAGTTCAAGAAGGCAGCTAACCCCCACCTTCACAAGGGGCAATTAAGCTTGAAGCATAAATGCTGGCCCAGGTAACAAAGTCCACATCCCATGGATAAGAAAAAAAAGTCTAGATGTGGTCAACTTGTTTTGTCTAATCAATAGAAAGACAGTAACTTAAACCCATTGGGAATTCAAGGGGAACTTGCTTACTCAGGGAATGGTTAGAATGTGGATGGAAAGGTTGAAGCAGATTACAGTGACACATTTAAAGCGAAGGTCAAGTGAGGGAGTCAGGAATTGGCCGAAATGGGGACAGGATGAGACGGAGAGGGTGGAAGCAGGCTTTCTGGGGGAGGGGCATATCTGCTGGCAGAAACTAGATCAGCTTAGGATTTTAGTTTGATGTGCTTCTGTACAGTATCTTTTCCAATTCCTGCTAATGATTACAAGTACAAACATTGAGGTGGAAGCAATAATACAAATTTCACTGGAGGCAGAGTGGACTTCTAAGCCTCAAATTCTCTTGGTTCAAGCCCACACATAATTTAGAGGGGGAGTTTTGGGGACAAACAGGCTGTAAACTAGCTGACAATATCCCACCGAATGGGGGGTTGGAGATGGTCATTCTCAAAAACAACTAACACTCTAACCCAAAGACAGGATGTCAAATCTGCAAGATGGAATAGTTGACTCTTTTTGGGGAGAGAAAAAAAAAGAACAACTTAAAGGCATGTTGCAATTTGAGCATCAGCTATACCATCTGTGACTTTAGCATCGTCACAGAGCAGTGGCTACAGTTCATCATGCATCTTGCTGCCCTCAGGCTTCACCAATCGCCCAATGAAGAGAATGGAGTTTGTCCTCTTGTCCTTGACCAGGAAGAAGAAAGGGTGATCGGCATAGAAGATCTCAGGGTTCTTCAGCTCCTCCCGCCCATATATGAAGGCATCGTAGGGGTTTCCCTCGGTACTCCATTCCAGAGCCGCAGCGTGGAGAACATTGGCCAGGTACAGGTCCTTCTTCCCAGAGATCTTTGACAAGTCAGCTTTGGTCTTGTCAACCGCGGTGGTCAGACCGATACTGGCCAGATGTTTCTAGGTGCAAAATAAAAATGGATCATAGGTCATGGTCAGTTAAAACAGGAGGTGGAGAGTCAACCTTTCAGCTCCATCAGCATCTCCAATCCATTGACACTGGTTCCTGGAGACTAATCAGATGACCCAGTGAAATGGGAACCCACCACTGCAGAAGGGACAAACAATCCGATTTCCATACCCTTGGTCTTAATTAGTGCCTTCTGAATTCACAGAGCGGATTAGTTTTAAAGACTAAGCCCCATTGTTCAGTGTTGCCCCCATCAGAATAATAGTTGCTTTGTGTCGATTCAATTTAATCTGATTGATGTTTTTGAACACCTCAGTCAGTTCACTTCTCAATTGCCTGTTCTGGAGGTTTGTTACAGTGAATCGGAAAACAAACCCATCCTCCCAGCAGAGGCAGTACTTGGTAACCACCCAGACAAATTGTGAATTATCTTCAACACCACAGGGGAATGGCAATCTGCTCTCTGGACCGAAGCCCCATCATTTACCCCTTCCAACCCAGTGAACACATGGTGTTTCTTATCCTTAGAGTCAGAGGTTAACAGGATGGAAACAGGCCCTTCAGCCAACTTGTCCATACCACCCAGTTTTCACAATTAAACTAGACTTACTTTCCTGTATTTGATCCATATACCTCTATACCTGGCCCATCTATGTACTTGTCCAAATGGTATGACAAAAAATTGTTGTTGCCTCCACCACAACCTCTGGCAGCCCTGGAGACAGTTATCACCCTTTGTGACAAAAAAAAACTATCTGCACCCTTTTGTACCTCTCTCCTTAAATCTATGCCCTCTATTTTTAAGAGTCCCCTATCTACTTTATCTACACCTCTCATGATTTTATCGACCTTAATAAAGGTCACCTCTCAGTCTCCTACACTCCAGTGAAAATAATCCTAGCCTATCCAACCTCACCAATCTTCCAGTCCCAGGTAGCATCCTAGTAAATATTTTCTGCACTCTTTCTAATTTATTAATTAATAGTAGGGCAACTAGAACAGTACTCCAAATGTAGCCTCACCAATGTCATGTACAGCTGCAATGTGATATCACTTGAAAAGCACTTCAACTAGTTTCCTCAACAAGTAACAAAAGAAAAAAAAAGGGGGGAAAAGAATAACCCTAAACAAAAAATGACATATTCATTGGTGCGAGGCTGCAGAGCTCCAAGGTGCAGTAGGATCTAGGTGTCAGACTAGATAAATTGCAAAAAACTAACACACTGGCCAGCAAGCAATTATGAAATCTTAGCAAATGTGGTTGTATTCAATTTTGCTTTGCAGTAAACAAACATGATGGAGGTTGTATTTCAGTTATTCAGGGCACTGGTAAGACCACATCTGGAAATACAATGCACAGTTTTGCTCTCTACATATAATAAGAGCTACTTGCACTTGGGTATACAGTAAAGGTCTTTTACCTGGGAATGAAAGGATTTTTTTGTGGCTGATTAAATTGGGTCGATATTATCTGCAACTTAAACAAATGACAGGTGGTGATCTCATTGAGAAACAAAGGTTCTAAAGGAACCTACAGGTTATATCCTGAGAAATCTCAAACAGTGTTAAGGTCAAGGAATCAATTATTTAGCACTTACACAAAAAAAATATCTTTAGCCAAACACTTGACAATCTTTGACATGCTCTACTCCAGAGGATTACACATGTCTATTCCAGTCTTTAAATGTATTCAACAATAGACAAGACGTTTGATCTCAGGGAATTTGGGGGGCGGGGGGGAGGAGGGGTGGGGGAAAGTGAAAGAAAGGATGAGGAGAGGACAGTGGGAAGTGGAATCGAAGCCCAAAGATAGCTGTGACTTAGGGAGCTGCATTCACAGGCTGAATGGCCTACTCCTGCTCCTATTCCAAGCATTCTATGGAGGCTAACGTTGGTAACAAGTTACTTTCAGTCCTTAGCTACTTCCAATTGCTACCTGTGTCACTTTATTATCCAGTGTTCAGCAAATGTCCTAAATGACGGTGAGATTGCCTGGTCAACCATCTATGCTCCAGACAGCATCACAGAATTGGTCTCAAGCAGGCAGTGGGTAGGCGGGGGGGGGGTGAGTTTCATTATCGATCCAATTCCCATCCCAGAACTGGAATACACCTTTAAGCTGAAATTCCACCTGCATACTGAGGGAGTGCTGCACTGTTCAGAGTCCTGTCCTCTGCATGAGGCTTTAAACCAGGCCCTCCATTTTGAAGAGGGCTTGGGAAAGTCTGCCGAGGTCTGGCCTCGAAAATTGTTGCCACTAAAACAAAGAGACAGACGGCCATTGGGAGATTGGTTTGTGGGAACATGGAATGTGATAATGGGCTGCTGACATCCCCTTCTGAGGTGGTGACAGATGCTCCACAATCACAAGCTCTTGCTCTGTGGTTTTAGGTTTACCTGCAGCTCGTGGCTGACCCCCAGCTTGACTTTTGGCAAGGAGACTGCCACAGCCCTTTTCTGGAGCTTGCCCAGCCAGGTTTTGATCTGCTCCTTGGTCAGCAGTTTCTCCAGGTTGTCCAGAGGCTGCACGTTGTGAGGCATGATGAAGACCATGCTGGATAACTGGTGGGCCAGGGGCATTTCCAGCACATTCACCTGGTTGGTGTCGTCCTTATAAAAGTTATAAAGACCTAAGCAAGGGAGAAAACCAAAAAAAAACAAAGTAAAGTAGTCAGGAATCATTCTTGAAAAAATTTCACAAGATGAGGGCATTGCTGGTTAGTCATCTATTACTCATCCCTATTGGCAGTTAACAGTCAACTAGTGTTGGTCTGAAGTCACTCGGAGAAAGTGAGGAGTGCAGATGCAGGAGATCGGAGTCAAACAGTGAAGTGCTGGAAAAGCACAGCAGGTCATGCAGCATCTGAGGAGTAGAGAATTGACCTTTCAAGCATAAGCCCTTCATCAGGAATCTGATCAGAATTCCTGATCAAGGGCTGAGGCTCAAAACGTTGACTCTCCTGCTTCTCAGCTGCTGCCTGACTGGTTGTGCTTTCTCAGCACCACACCTTTTGACTCTGAAGTCACATGTTGGCCAGGCTGACTAAAGATGGCAGATTTCCTTCCCTAAAGGACATGTAGGAGCCACATTGGGAAAAGCCTATGATTGACTATGAAACCAAAGTCATCACTACACTCTGAAATTTCAAATTTTTTGTTGAATTCAAATTCCACCATCTGCCGTGGTAGGATTTGAACTAAGATCCCCTGGGTTGCTGGATTACCAGGCTAGTTCTAACACCAATAGGCCATCACCTCTGTTTGCAGGGTTGGTAGTCAGAGGACCACGGGTTTATTGTGACTGGCAACAACAGCAGAGGGGAAAAAGGAAGAGCACTATTACACAGTGAGCTGGTGTTAGCTGGAAAGCGCTGTCTGGAAAACGGCATGGAAACAGCTTCACCACACTTCAACAGGCTACTAAAGACAACTCCGAGCAGGAGCAGGCCATTCAGCCCTTCAATGCTGCTCCACCATTCAATAAGATCATGGCTGATTAGATTGTGGATTCAACTCCACTGTACTGCCTACCTTGTTGATCAAAAGGGACATCTAACTCAGGCTCGACAATATAGAATTTCGATCAGAGAAAGTCAATTCCAAAAAATCCATGATGCTTCGAGAGGAGAAACATCGCCTCATCCCGGTCTTACATGCAAGATCCCTGATTCTGAAATGGTCACCTAGTTCTCCATCCCACCACCCTCACCCTCCAGTGGGGGCAAACATTCTCTCAGCATCATCAAATCCCCTGAAACTTTACAGGTTTCAAGCAGGTCTCCCCTCATTCTTCTAAACGTCAATGAGAATAGTCTCGACCTGCCCTACCTTTCCTCAGACAACCGATGAAGGAGTTCTAATAATAATGGATTCTAGGCCTCATGGTAAGGTCAACTCACCCTTCAAGAGCCTTGGAAACTCAACTTAATTCTCACATGAGAATAGTAATGTTTTTTTTTGTAAAAAAATCATTCATGGAATAAGGGCATTGCTGGCCAGGCCAGCATTTAATGCCCTACTTACCCATAGGGCAGTTAAGGGTCAACCACATTGTTGTGGGTCTGGAGTCACATGTAAACCAGACCAGGTAAGGATGGTAGTTTCCTTCCCTGAAGGACATTGGTGAACCAGATGGGTTTCTCCTGACAGTTGGCAATGGATTAATGGTCATCATTAGACCCTTAATTCCTGATTCTTTATTGAATTCAAGTTCCACCATCTGCCGTGGCAGGATTTGAACCCAGGTCCCCAAAACGATAACGGAGTTTCTGCAATTATTAATCTAGTGATAATATACCTGCACCACATTCTAGCACTCAAGACTTACCAGTGGACAGGGAAGAAAGAATGAACCTGCATTTATATAGAACCATAGGACACCCCAAAGCACTTTACAAAGACTGGAATAAATTACATATGAAGTGTGGCAGCTTTCCATCTCCTAAGATAATGTTTTGTGCTACGGTGGTCCGAACCATTAGTGTGACTCAGCAGCCTAGTCCAGCATAGCAATTCCTACTACGCTGGCTACAGAGCCCTTGGCTGAGAACATGCAATAACCACTGCCCTTTGTTTTCTTTCGGTTTGTTTCTGGACCTGGTGAGCTTTTCCTTTCAGCTTGCCACATGCAATGCCCTCCCAAGCAACAGTCAGCCTCCAGAAGTCAGCGACTGTCTCCCAGTTGGGAGTGCCATCTGTGCAGGGTGACCCAATCGATATCTGATCCACCTCGAGGCATTGGTTACTGCCCTAATGTTAGAAATAGGGCATCCTACTCAGAGGAAACTCACAGCAGTGGGATCGTGGACTGTAGTGGATCAAGGAGGCAGCTTCTCAAGGGCAACCATAGGGCGGTATGGTGGCTGTGGTTAGCACTGCTGCCTCACAGTGACAGGGACACTGGTTCAATTCCATCCTCAGGCATCTGTCTGCGTAGAGTTTGTATATTCTCCCAGTGTCTGCATGGGTTTCCTCCCACAATCCAAAGATGTGCAGGTCAAGTGGATTTAGCCATGCCCATAGTATCCAGGAATAGGAAGTTAGGTGGGTAACCATGGAAAATGCAAGTAGGAATGGGTGGCTGCTATTCCGAATGGCTTGCTTCCAAACAGTATGGATTCTATGATAATTCAACTGGGAATGGGCAATAAATGCTGGCCTAGCATGAATGAATAAAAAAGACTCAGAAACTAGGTCTCATTTCAAAGTGATGTTGATTGAGTGATTCACTTTCAAACAAAGAGATAATCAACGTCCTTTTTAAGTGAATGGAAGTTGATTGAAGTTAGCTCAGTTGGATGGTTTGTGATGCAAAGACTTCGTAAACAGGGTGGGTCCTGCCTGGTCAACCTTACCCCTAATCCAAGGCATGGTGATCCTCAGCTTATATCATCAGCCATCTTTCTCTGTCTTTATAAAGTTTAAAAAAAAATTTACAACACCAGGTTATAGTCCAACAGGGTTATCTGGAAGTACTAGCTTTTGGAGCACTGCTCCTTCATCAGCTAGCTAGTGGGGTAGGATCATAGGTCAGAGAATTTATAGTATAAAACTTTTTTGATTTTTTTTTACAACTCATGTATTGAGCAAACCTAGAATGCTGTCAAGTCTTTAATCACTTAGAATGGAGTTGCAGGTTGATTAATTAATGTGTAAATTCCATAATTTCTTTCAAGTCACAGTCCTAAGATTAGGTTTTATTAAAAAGGTGATACCTCAGCTTAGACAATGCATTAAAGGCATTTTCTAAATTTCTACTTTGGAAAGAGAACCAGTCTGACTCAAGGTTGGGGATACAGACAGACTCTAAGCTTAACTTTAATGCATTGTCGGAGCTGAGATTTTTTTTTTAAAATATAAAACCTGAAGTTATCTCAGGACTGTGACTTGAAGGAAGTTCTGGGATTCACATTAAAAAAAAATCAATCAAAACCTGCAACCCCATTCTAAGTGATTAAAGACTTAACAGTAATCTAGGTTTGTTCAATACATGGCATCAGTTGTATGACACTTTGATGTTTTATTATAAATTCTGTGTCCTATGATCCTGCCCCACTAGCTACCTGACTAAGGAGTTGCGCTCCAAAAGCTTGTCCTTCCAAATAAACCTGTTGGACAATAACCTGGTGTTGTGATGTTTTAATTTTATCCACCCCAGTCCAACACCAGCACCTCCACAACACCACTCTTTATAATAAGGCAGTGGGATACATCGACTTGACGTTTTCACTGAAGAAAGGCAAGAGATGGAGACATACCTGTACGATGCATCATGTCAATCGCCACCGAAAGAGACCGACTCACCATGAAAGTGCGCTGGTCCACCATCTTACGGTGGAATTTTTCATCCCAGTGAGCTGCAAATACAAAGTAAATATAGGAGAATGTCAATGATTGGCCTGTTCAAGAGCAAGCAAACAGACTCAAACTAACATGCCAAATACCATGACCTATTTATTCTTTTACAGGAGGTGAGCATTGCTGGCAAGGCCAGTACTTATTGCCCGTCCTTAGTTGTCCAAGAATAGAGAGGTTTGATGGGCCATTTCAAGAGAGCAGTTAAGTCAGCCACATTGCAGTGGCACTGGAGTCACGTGTAGGCCAGACCAGGCGAGGATTCCTCCCCTCAAAAAAAAGGATGGGAGTGAATAAAAACGGGTTTTTACAATTAGCGATTGTTGTCATGGTCACCATCACTGAGTCGAGCTTTCAATTCTAGATTTAGTGGAAGGATTTGAATTACTGAATCCCTATGTTGTGAAAAGAGGCCATGCAGCCCATTGAATCCACACTGTCCCCCTGAAGAGCATCCCACCCAGATCCAACCCTCCTGACCCTATCACTATAAACTTGCTTTTCCAATGATTAGCCCATCTAGCCTGAACATAATGCTGCAGATTAGCATGGCCAATCCACCTGCATACCTTTGGACTGTGGGTCAAAACCAGAGCACCCAGAGGAAACCAATGCAAACACGTGTAAACTCCACAGAGACAGTTGCCCGAGGATGGAATCGAACCCAAGTTCTTGGCGTTAAGAGACAGCAGCACTAACCACTGAGCCAACGTGCCACGCCATATCCCTACAGCATTGGGCATTTGGGTCACTAGTCCAGTAGCATCACAGCCACCTGTACAGCTAAGTACAGGTCAACCCTGTGGCTCCAAACACAGCTTCCACTGCAATTCCCTGGAAACGAACATTCCACCAGCTGCAGTGACGGGGTTTGAAGCAGTGATCCCATGGAAGTAATTGAAGCCCCTGACAGACTGATCCAGTGACTTTCCCACTACATGTCAGCCCTCCCGGTCTCCCTTTTAAGAAAGCCACCTACGTTTGAAGAACATAGCATTGATGATCATAGCTCCATCTGTTTTCGACAGGTCTTTGGTTGCCTCAGCGACTTTGCCGTCAGTGGTCTCTGCTGCCCACTCGTTGATGGACTTCAAGGCTCCTTTCTTGTCCCGGAAGTTGATCTTGGAGGGCTCGTAGTTGTAGTGCTTTTTGCTCTTCTTCACAAAGTCCTCAGTGAAGGTGACCGAGCTCGGGCCGTACAGCCGGGTGCCCATCCTCCAGGTCACGTTGCGTGCGGTGGAGTTGCTGACCTCAGTGAGTAGCTGGGACAGCGCTGAGTGCAGCTTGTCATCTTGCACCTTACCCATGTCCAGCACTGCCTTTGCTTCGCTGGCGGTCTGCTCCTTGGCACCGAGGGACACTAGGCCGAGTGAAGAAGCCACCACCACGGGAGAGAGGAGGATGTTCTCAGCGCCCTTGTCTTTGGCCACAGTGTGGTAGAGGCTCAGGCCCAGTTTGATGCTGCTATCTGCTAGGGCAACTGTGTGTTCACCCAGCTTCTCCTCAGCCACTGCAACAGCCAGGAGCACCACAATCAGCAGCTTGCTCACCCACATGGTTCCAGCAGAAGGGGGCGCTCTAATCCTGCAGAGAGACACAGACAGAGGAAAAAACAAAATGCTTAATTGAAATCTCAGGAAGGGAGAGGAGCTGACTCCACCACAATCTACAGTAACATCCCGGGTCAACGGCAGTCCATCCAACACAGCGGCGCTCCCTTGGCACGTCATGACCCACCAACAGCACGGTGCTCCCTTGGTGCCAACTCCCCAACAATGCAGTGCTCCCTCGTGACTGAGAGTTAGCCCTGGGCCAACAAACTGAAATGGGGATTAAATCTGCAGGTGTCCTGCTGATGAGGCCTAAGCTTTAACCAACTGAATCAAGTGACCACATTCAAATGGAAGAGGTAGGGACTTCTCCATAGGAGGCAGATGACAGTGCAGAGTCTCAAATCAGGGCAGACATCATGACTATACCATACATAGAGCTTCTCCCCAGGCACCCAGGGGATCAGACAAACTGAAGCAAGGAATACCAAACAGCATATTGCAGACACTGGAAATCTGAATGGGAAGTCAATCTTTAAAAGATGAACTCTGTTTCTCTCTTCGGATGCTGCCAAACCTGCTGAGCATTTTCTGAATTTTCTGTTTTTAATTGCATATTAAACCTGCACTGGTGAATTTGTTCAGCTTTAAGCAGTTTGTTTGTACAGCGGGAGACACTGACTGCTGTCACTTGTAACTACTTTTCTCTTTCCAGTGAGCTGTGGAAGGTGTGTGCAATCATGTACTTTTGTGTGCAAGTGCATTGTGTACACCATGTGCAAATACACTGCTGTGTGAATGCATGCCTGTAATTTATGGATGTGTGTGCAATAACAGTTTGCATTTATGACACTATTACTATAAAACATACCCAGCCCTTTGATGGCATCACAGAACTACTTTTTTAAAAACAAGGCCTTCTAAGATTAAGCCAAAAATGTTCAAGTTTGATCAGAAGGATAGGGTTTTAAGGAGGAATCCCTCAAGAAGGCAAGGGAGGTAGAAATGACAAAGTTTGAGGAAAGGAACTCCTGAGTATGGGCCGATGGTCACTGATATTGCAGCAACCGTCGGATCAGGAATGCTCAACAGGCTAGAACTGATGGAATGCAGAGATCTTGAATGACAATGGGCGGCACAGTGGCTCAATGGTTAACACTCCTGCCTCACAGCACCAGGGACCTAGGTTTAATTCCAGTCTCCGGTTACTGTGTGGAGTTTACACATTTTCCCCTTGTCTGTGGGGGTTTTGACAGGATGCTCTGGTTTCATTACACAATCCAAAGATGAGCAGGTTAGATGAATTGGCCATGCTAAATTGCCCGTAGTGTTCAGGGATGTGCAGGTTAGGTGCATTAGTCTGGGGTAAATATAGGGAAATGGATCTGGGTGGGTTAATCTTCAGGAGGGTTTGATGTGGACTTGTTGGGCCCAAGGGCTTCTTTCACACTATAGGGATTCTATGATTCAATGGGACTGAAGGAGATTATGAAAATAGCAAAGCATTTGAAAGTAAGGATAAGAATTTTAAATTTGTAGTCGATTAGAAAAAAACAGAGCTCTGACTAAATAGGCAAACAGGTTTGGTGCAGGTTTTATTCAAGTTTACGTTTGCGAGTGTATACTTCTGCAGACAAAGGCAGGGGGTAAGACATGGACTAAAATATTGGTCTGTTTCAATACTGGAAAGAAAGAGTTATCTAGGCCATAGAAAAGAAGTGACCTCTCAGATTTGTCACCATGAAGCCATGCTGCACAAGCCAACTTTAGGATAAAAAAGGAGAGGCAGGAAAAAGGACATTTTAAAAAACAAACCTAGAAACAGTAAAGAACAGTAGGAAACTGAATAGTCTACCTTGGATTGGAGGGCTTTTCAGACATTGCTTGAGATAGCCATCTCAAAACAAGCAACAGATCTATACCAGCAAGTGAATCTCAAAGAACTTTCCAGATAGCTCAATCTGTGATTTGAGCATCTGTCCACGTGGCAAATCCTCAGCTGGAGGGGGAAGGGACTTGCTCCTGTGCTTTATAACATGCCTGGAAATCTGGATTCACTCAGAGAATGGCTTCGTTCTACAAATGATCAAATCTCAGCTCCTGGCGTGCAATCAGACCACAAAGCTGCAGCAGTCAAGAAGGTAGTAGCAACTCACTGACTACAGATTCAACAACCGGGTTCAGGAAACATGGACACGCACACAGTGATACACAGGCAGCAGCAGCACACATGCATACAGGGACTCAAACAAGGTGAAATACAGACACATACACATATTTGGCAATATACATATTCAGTGCAGGTTTGGGTTCCAAAATCCTGTTACTCAATCTCGTTAGAATAACCATATTTTCAGCTCCTCCACCTATGCTAGTGTTCATGATTTGGAGATGCCGGTATTGGACTGGGGTGTACAAAGTTAAAAATCACAACACCAGGTTCTAGTCCAACAGGTTGAATTGGAAGCACACTAGCTTTCGGACTGACGCCTGTCACCTGATGAAGGAGTGTCACTCCGAAAGCTAGTGCTTCCAATTAAACCTGTTGGACTATAACCTGGTGTTGTGTGATTTTTAACTTTATGCTAGTGTTGATCATTTTCCCAATGATCCAGCACCACATCTCTCACCTGATATTTACCTCCTGAACCATACGACTGGCAAAAAACCCAAATCAATCTGGTGACTAGCCAGTCAATTATTGTTATTCATAGGATCTTGTTTTCTTCACATAGAAGAGTACAGCAGAGGTACAGGCCCTTTGGTCCATGTCTATGCTGCCCATGATTCCATTCTAAACTAATCCCGTCTGCCGACACATGGTCCATACCCTTCTATTCCCTGCCTGCTCATGTATCTGTCCAAATGCCTTTTAAACGTTGCAATCATATTTGCTTCAACGCATCCCCAGGCAGCACATTGCAGGGACTCCCACATCTGCCTCATTGGTTTAAGGTGAGAGGGGGAAACAATGCCCCCGAGTATTTGATGTTTCCACCCTGGGGAAAAGACTCCAACTATCTACACCTCAAAATTTTATATACTTTGTCAGCTCGCCCCTTAGCCTCTGACACTCTCATGAAAACAATCCAGGTTTGTTCAACCTCACCTAATAGCTAATACACTCCAATCCAGGCAGCATCCTAATAAACCATTTTGAACCCTCTCCAAAGTCTCCACATCCTTCTTACAATGTGGCGATCAGAACTTCATGCAATACTCCAAATTTGACTTAACTAAAGTTATATACAGCTGTAACATGACTTGCCAATCTTTATACTCAATGTCCCAACGGATGAAGGTATGCCTTCATTATCATCCTATCCACTTCTGTTGCCCCCTTTCAGGGGCAATGAACATGCTCCCCAAGATCCCTCTGCATACCAATGCTCCCGATGGTTCTGACATTTGGCTTGGCTTGGAGTTCATTGTAGGGGGAGGTTAGGTTGAGGGGGTGGAAAACAGGTTGGGAGGAGGGGGGGGGAGACAAGGGTTGCACATTCCTGCAGCACTTGTTCCTCAACAAGCCACATTTCAACAAGCCCAATTTCACAAACTGCACCATGTTAGTGTAACTAAATCTCATTAAATGGGTTATGGTGGATGGCAAGACTCAAATTTATTCTTGGGATGTGGGAGTCACTGATTGGGGCAGCACTTACTGCCCATCTCAAGATGGGGTTAGCTGCCTTCTTGAACTACTGCAGTCCACGTGCTGTAGGTAGACCCACAATGCCCTTAGGGAGGGAATTGCAGGATTTTGACCCAGCAACACTGAAGGAATGGTGATAATTTTCCAAGTCAGGATGGTTTGGAGGGGAACTTGCAGGGGGTGATGTTCCCATTTATCTGCTGCCCCTTGTCCTTCTAGATGCAAGTGGTTGTGGCTTTGGAAGGTGCTATCCAAGAATCTTAACGTAAACCATTTTAAGTGAACCACTTAACCTGGTCTACTACTTTCTGCTTCCAGTGTTTTCATACATGTAGTCCTGTTTTGTGGCTTCACCACATTAACACCTCAGTTTTAGGATTAGCCCTAGCACTCCTCTTGGCAATGCCCTCCTGCACTCTCCACTGAACCAGTGTTATCCCCTGGTTTGATGGCAATTGTAGTTTGTGGGATATGCCTGGCCCTCAAATTTCAAACAGTGGTTAATACAATCTGCTGCTGACAGTGCACAACACCTCATGGATGCCCACATGAACACATGGAATGGGCCATTTGGCCTGCTTTGCCATTCAATCAGACCCTGCTTGATCAACTCCATTCTCTGACTCCTCCCTATAACTCTGGTCTCCCTTTGCTAAAACCTATCTCAGGCCTGAGTGCACACAATGGCAGAGCCCCATCACTCTGAGCAAGGCTCCTGACTCTCCAGGTGATAAAACTTTCTCCTCATCTCCATCTTCAAACTGAGTTCTCTTATTGCTTCAGGCCACATAAACATAAGGAGGACCTTGAAATCATAACAGGTTAAAGGGTTATGGAGAGTGGGAAGGAAAGTGGAGTTGAGGCCGAGATGAGATTAGCCACAATCGCATCACATGGTGCAAAAGGTTGGAAGGGCTGAATGGCCTCTTCCTGCTCCCAGTTCTTTTGTTCTCAAGTATCCCTTAGTTCTTGTCTCTCCTATAAAATGGAAATATCCTCTCAGGATCAGTCCTGTCAGGTGCCCTCAGGACTCTGCTTCTCTCGGTAAGATTACTTCACATTCTTCACGCCAGGAACAAACTGTTCAACCTTTCTTCATGAGGAATGAGTGCAGCAAGCCTTCCTTCAGCTGCATAGTCAAACAAAAAACTGATACCCTTTAGCCAAGGAAATCTGCCATGTTACCTTGAGTGATTGTAGCCAGGTCACCCAGGAGGACCTCAGAATGAGACCCCTAATCAACTCAAGATTAACAGCCTCATCAGGGAGCCCTGGCTGACAGATAAACAGGAGGGTCTGGGATTCTCCTCACTCTAGGGACTGGCTCTGAGCTAGTTGGTCAGAACCACGTACTGAGCACGTGTAAATAAAGGGTGGTGACTTGTGATGGGATACCAGCCTCCATGGAGTTGTTTCAATACCTCCATGTGACTCCCTCTAACACACAAAGAGCAATCCTGTTGGCTCCAAACTGCCCTTGAATTGGCTTAAAAGTTGAATTCCATTCAAAGGATTTAGGGGCAGGCAAAAAAAAAAATCAGGCAATGCCCGTATCCTTCTTAGAAAGATTTTCAACGCATCAAGGATGTAGAGAAAATACAGCATTATGATTTATTGAACGGCACAGCAGGCTTGGGGATGTAATGGCCTAGTATTACCACTGGATTAGAAACCCAGCAAACCCAGCAGGGGCCTGGTTTTGAAATCTCCCATCGACATGGCATTTTTTTTGACTAAAATCTGGAATTAAGAGTCTCAGGATGACCACGAATCCTTGTCTATTGTTGTACATACACATACCCCATTAGGGAAGGAAATCTGCCAGCTGTGCCCAGTCTAGCTCACATGCAACTCCACATTCACAATGTGGTTGAGAGGAGCACGGTGACTCAGTGGTTAGCACTGCTGCCTCACAGCGCCAGGGACCCAGATTGGATTCCACACTCGGATGACTGTGTGGAGTTTGCACATTTTCCCTGTGTCTGCCTGGGTTTCCTCCATCAGTCCAAAAATGTGAAGGTTAGTCGGGTGAACTGCCCCACAGTGTGCAGGGATGTGCAGGCTGGGTGGGTTAGCCATGGGAAATGCAGGAGTGGGGGAAAAAAAAAGAGTTCTTTGGAAGGTTGGTGTGGCGTCGATGGGCCGAATGGCCTGCTTCTACACTGTAGGGAAGCTGTGAACTCTGGACAATCAGGGATGTACAATGACTGACCTAGCCTGTGATACCAACATGACTCCTGAATTAATAAGGGCCGAATGGTCTACTCTCGTTTCTTCTTTTGCTTAAAAAAAGCCAATTTAAAGCAATCGGAATCTTTATAGAAAGTAACCGAGTAATTCTGAACTTTCAGAAAGGCCTTACCTCCTCCTGCCTGTTGCTTTTCTTTTCACAAGTCGTTAAACGACAAAAGTTTATTTTTAAAAAGTTTCTTATAATGTTGTTCCCTCCCCAGTTGCATTGGGAACTCCCAAGGCAAGTTGGCAACCCAGGATAATGAGCTGGGCACACCCAGGGTGAACCTTTCTGCCGAGTATCCTAGGACTGGGCAGCTCCGACCGCGGGTTTAACATCCCCCTCAAGACCAGAACAAAGAGACACCCCCCACCGACGGACCGAGCCCTGAGAATCTCAGCAAACCGCTGGGAAAAGGGGATCAGCCAGCATTCCACTCTCTCCTCTCCCCTCCCCTCGGCGGAGGCAAAAGCACCTCAAGTTTTAGTTGAGTTTTTGTTTTGAAAAAGTTGAGTTTTGCAACAGCTTCTCAATTCCTGAGCGGGCGAGATTAAAACAAAATCAACTCAACTGGTCGCCCCGACTTGCCGCCTTTGTCTGACTATGGGGCGGGGGCGGAAACCAGTCACACAACAACAAGTTGTATTTACCTAGCGCCCTTCCCCACGTAGCATATACACTCAACACCGAGCCAGTGAGGAGGGATCGGGACCAGGGGCTCTAATTTTTTTTTGAAAACAAGAGGTTGCTTAAAGAAGTAGACAGTCAGAGTTGAACAACTTCGATGTCATGATTTGCTGAGAGTCATTAAAGTCGGGGGATAGAGGAAGATTGCAGATCCTGGAGGGAAAGGATTGGGGAACAAGGCTGAGATTGCAAAAAAAAAAATCCAATTTGTCCTCCCTTCCTCATCTCTGAAGAGTGAAAAATCTGCTATGTCCCGTCAGATCGGATTACACTCCATTGAATGGAGTGTTTTACGTGCAATATTCTGCACTACAGGGGCCTCCCCTGTGAACTGCAACAGGAAGCAGAGGACAGAACGATTTCCATATTACAGCAGCCACGCATTCTGTTTCTGCACACAAACAGAGAGGGAGGGAGAGACAGAAGCTCTAGCCGCGTTCCTACTGTACAGACTCACTGCCCTGCGGTGGTGAGATTCCAGGGGGTGGAGAGAGATCTTCAGGACTCTTAGATCAAAATGAAAAAAAATTGAAAGATCTGAGATAAATGCACTGACATTCTTCACACACACACACGAGGGAAAACACAGTAAATGATAAATATCAGAGGGTCTAACCTTGAAATTTTGTCAAAGTGATGTCAACTTTTGCCTTTGTCATTC
The DNA here is from genome assembly GCF_047496795.1 of Chiloscyllium punctatum. Taxonomy (NCBI): domain Eukaryota; kingdom Metazoa; phylum Chordata; class Chondrichthyes; order Orectolobiformes; family Hemiscylliidae; genus Chiloscyllium; species Chiloscyllium punctatum. The sequence continues at coordinate 7,692,960 of NC_092747.1, read as the reverse complement.
TGAAAGAAAATAAACAAATCAAGTACAGGATATTTCCCCCCGCCAAGACTTCGAATAGAATGGGGGAAATGTGTCACTGGACTGGTTTGGGTGAGGTGGAGAAATCATTTTATTTCCTCCGATTTATTTTTAAACTGGTATTTTTTTTAAAAAAGTACATCCCAGCGACAACCAAAGGATTGGGGGGGTGGCGGGGGTGGAGGAAAGGGAGGAAATCAGCCAATGGACGTCGCCAGCGTCGACAAACTCTTCGAGACTTCTGGAAATTTTCTTGTGCATTCCTTCAAAACCCCACCCACTCCTTTCTCTCTCTCTCTCCCCCCCCCCCCCCCTCTCCTCTTGTAGTCCCTAATTATGGATTTCCAATTTGGACCAGTGACAACATGCAACAAAAGCAGTTAGAAATAAAGCCACTCTTCATATTTTAAACGGAATGGGAAGTTTGCAAAATTAAAAAAAACAACTTTCCAATGAATGGTCTGCCAGATTGTGCCTTGATCGTGGAGTCAACTTGGTCTGGCCGACTCTTTCTGAAACGTCCCCCATTCGCCTCCCCATCCCTTTTGGGAGACAAAGAAAATCAAACAACTTGCACAACGGTACTTGTTCAGATAAACTTTGGCCACCACCCGAAAAAAAATCCTACGTTTTAAATTCATATTGGTTCTCATAATGGGGGGGGGGGGGGACGGACAGTCAAAATAAATGGTTTACATTAGGATTAAGGTTGAAGTCCATTGCTAATTATCTAAAATCATAAGAAAATTTGCTACAAACTACTTAATACAATGTGCAGCAAACATGAAAACATGTACATAGCGACCAGCTCTGCTTTAAATGCAAAGTCTTTCAAAGCACAAAATTATTTTTGTCCAACTTTGGAGAACTTTACTCTAAAGGCTGTTTAAGATTCTAACACCGGCAGCCTGATGAACGCTTGCTCATCCATGGCAGGATAAAGATTTAAAACAAATAAAACGGTTTTAGAACCTTCTGATGTCCTATGAGTTTCCACTACCAGTAACTGCGGCTGAATGACTGACCTCCTGCATTAATTTGTCCCATATCTGTACCACACAGAATCCCTTCACAAAGCCCTCTCACCTGCTTTCCCTCACTCCCTGAGATTTCCTGGTCCTTTTGGTTCTTCGGCCAAGGACCCCTAAACGCCGCTGTCTGCTAGAAAGTTCTGGAAAGCCGGATGAACAGAGCTCCCTTGCACGGTTTATTTAAAGGCTGAACTTCGAACCAGGCAAGTCTGGAATCTGAGACTTCCCACCGAGGTTTCCGCAGGGTCCCAGGGACCACACCTCCTGTACACAGATTAGTTTTCTTTACATTAGATTCCCTACAGTGTGGATACAAGTCCACACCGACCCTACGAAGAGTAACCCACCCAGTCCCATTTCCCTCTGACTAATGCACCTAACACTGTGGGCAATTTAGCATAGCCAATTCACCTGACCTGCACATTTTTGAACTGTAGGAGGAAACCGGAGCACCCAGAGGAAATCCACGCAGACGTGGGGAGAATGTGCAAACTCCACATAGTCAGTCACCTGAGGCTGGAATTGAACCTGAAGAATTGCAGGCAACATCCTTAAATGTGACAAAGAGATTAGAACGCAGGCAATTAACACTTGACTTATCCACAGGAGTAAATTTCTCATTAATCCTCACCCAACCCTAATAATGTCACCATAGAAACCAGTTTATAAAACAAACATTATTTTTCCCCTCTTTCGGGGTTACGTTAGAGCCCGGGTGTCCTTGGAGAAGGAGCACGCGGTGTCCACCAACACCCTGGAGCTGTTCAGGGAGAGGTGGGCGCCGCAGGGAGTGGAGTGCATTATTTCTCCCTCCAACTCTATTTTGATTTAGTCCCTGCCCTCCCCTTCACTGTTTGATCACACAGCATTGCCCTTTGATGTGAAGGGCAGTGCTTGTCACTGGCCACTCAGGTGTTTTTCATATCTTCCTGGTGGTGGAAATTGAATAAAGATTCGTGCACTTTGTGTCTTTCACTGTGTCTCACACCTGCACACACACACACCATGGGTGCTGGGGAAAAAAATAAGCACTACCGCAGTTAGAAAGAAAAAAAAATGAACTGAGGGTCACACAGCATTGCCCTTTGATGTGAAGGGCACTGCTTGTCACTGCCCACTCGGGTGTGTTCCCCCTTTTGGATATTGAATCAGTGTGTGACTGTGCGTGCACGTGCAAGGACTCTCCTTGAACGGGACTTGTCCCTTAAAAAAAACATTATTTACATAATTTAGTAACATTTAAAAAACATCTGAGTGAGTATTTAAAATGCCACAGCCGAGTAGGTTATGGACCAATTGCGGGTAAATGGGATTAGTGTAGTTTCTTGGTCAGCATAGACATGGTGGATCGAAGGGCCTGTTTTTATGCTGTATGGCCCTAGTTCAAACATTACACAAACAGAACAATTTGACACATGGAGAGTTCTGGGAGCTGCTTGATCGAAGAGTGATGTGTTAAGAGGTAGAGAGAGGAGTTCCAGAGGTTCAGGTTCAGGTGGAGGCACTGTCTCGATTGTGGAGCAACGTCAGAGGATTGTTTGGTGGAGTAGGTAATGGGCGAGGGAGGAGAAGGCTTGAATATAAGGACGGAATCTTTCAAAGTGATGTGGTCTCAGAGCAGGAGTCAACACGCCCACAGGAAGGCCATACAGCACTAAATACTTTCTGTATCAACCACTGGCTGGAGGCCCTTCCAGTTTCTCCTAATTCCTCGATTAGAGTCATAGAGATGTACAGCATGGAAACAGACCCTTCAGCACAACTCATCCATGCCACCCAGATATCCTAAATTAATCTAGTCCCATTTGCCAACATTTGATCGACATCCCTCTAAACCCTTCCTTTTCAGGTACCCACCGAGACGCCTTTTAAACGCTGTAATTGTACCAGCCTCCACCAGTTCCTCTGGTAGCTCATTCCATACACGCACCACCCTCTGTGTGAAAAAGTTGTCCCTTAGGTTCCTTTTAAATCGTTACCCATCTCACCTTCAACCCTATACCCTTTAGTTCGACACTCCCCCATCCCAGAAAGAGACCTTGTCTATTTAACCTATCCATGTCCCTCATGATTTTGTAAACCTCTATAAGGCCACCCCTCAGCCTCCAACGCTCCAGGGAAAACAGCCCCAACCTATTCAACCTCTCCCAATAGCTCAAACCCTCCAACCCTGGCAACATCCTTGTAAATCTTCTTCAAGTTTCATAACATTGTTCCAATAGGAGGAAGAATTGTACACAGTATTCAAAAAGTGGCCTAACATTGCCCTGTACAGTTGCAACATGACTCAATGCAATAGACAATAGACAATAGGTGCAGGAGTAGGCCATTCTGCCCTTCGAGCCTTCACCACCATTCAATATGATCATGGCTGATCATCCTTAATCAGTATCCTGTTCCTGCCTTATCTCTATAACCCTTGATTCCACTATCCTTGAGAGCTCTATCCAACTCTTTCTTAAATGAATCCAGAGACTGGGCCTCCACTGCCCTCTGGGGCAGAGCATTCCACACAGCCACCACTCTCTGGGTGAAGACATTTCTCCCCATAAATGGTCTACCCCGTATTTTTAAGCTGTGTCCTCTCGTTCGGCACTCACCCATCTGCAGAAACATGTTTCCTGCCTCCAGAGTAAAGGAAAGCATACCAAATGGCTTATACATTATCTTATCTGACTATGACTCAACCTACACTCTGAGGTCTCTTTGTTTAACAACACTCCCCAGGGCCTTACCATCAAGTGTATTAGTCCTGCCCTGATTTGCCTTTCCAAAATGCAGCACCTTACATTTATCTAAATTAAATTCGATCTGCCAGTCCTTGGCCCATTGGCCCATCTGATCAAGATCTTGTTGTACTTTGAGGTAACCTTCTTCGCTATCCACTACACCGCCAATTTTTGGAGTCATTTGCAATCTATCCTTCCTATGTTCACATCCAAATCATTTTTCTTCCTGCATTTTGAACAATCACCTAACCTTTTACAAATAATGTATTGGTCTATGTGGGAAAATAATTCCATGCTCATACATCCCTTTACTAAAGAAAAAGACTCCAAATTTTACTATTTGCCACAGTCACAATTTAACTCAATGGAATCTCAGCATTTATTTCCCACCATGAAGCAACTGAATTTCTTTGACAATTCTTTAAAGCCATCATATTTCCCAAAAGCCACAATTAAATCACCTTGTGACCATCTCGTCTTCACTGGAAATAGCACAATGTGAAGTTGCCCATGGTGTTCAGGGGTGTGTAAGTTAGGTGCATTAGTTGTGTGAAATGTAGAGTAATAGGGTAAGGGAATGGGTCTGGGTGAGTTTCTCTTTAGAAGGTTGATGTGGACTTGTTGGGCCAAATGGTCTGTTTCCACGCTGTAGGGATTATATGAATTCTATGATCCTGACTTGGAAATACATTGCCATGCATTCAGTGTCACTGGGTCAAAATCCTGAAACACCCTTCCAAGGTCAAGGTAAAATGGCCTATTCTCTCATTAAAGAGAGATGATTGGTGGTGGTTTAACCCAAGGGTCACCACACCTCAGATGAGGTTGAGAAGAGACTTCTTTGTGCTCACCTCAATCAGCGTAGAATTGAATCTACGCTGGTGGTATGACTGCATCGCAAAACAGACACCCAGCCAACTAAACTAACTGCAGCATTATGGATATACTTACACAACATACATTCCAGCAGTTCAATATGGTAACTGCCATAACCTTCTCTAGGACAACTAGTGGATACAATAATCTCACTGGACTTCTAAACCAGACACCTAGAGGCTGGGTTCAATGTTCTGAAGAGATGGGGACAACTAGCGGAATTTAAAATCAGTCAACAATATATCAGGAGTTGAAAGATAGTTTCAGTAATGGTGACTGTGAGGAATGGAAGATATACAACTCACCAAAGAACAAGACTGATAGAGTTCAAGAGAAGGGCATATACAAAAGACACAAATACACTGAACGTACACATTTACATATATATTTACATATTACCAATGCAAATATAAATACAAAACACAGACTGCACATAATGGTGCTTAGGTACAATGCATATATACAGACAGTCCCCAGGTTACAAAAGGGTTGCGTTTTTGTGTACATTTGTAACTTGATTTGTGCACAAGTCAGAACTCAATACATTATGATATAAAATAGCTGTTCGTAAGTAAAGAGTGTAGTGCTGGAAAAGCACAACAGGTCAGGCAGCATCCCTCCCTCTCTCCCTCCCTCTCTCCCTCTCTCCCTCCCTCCCCCTCTCCCTCCCCCCTCTCCCTCCCTCCCTCCCTCTCTCCCTTCCTCCCTCTCTCCCTCCCTCTCTATCTCCCTCTCTCTCTCTCTCTCTCTCACTCCTTTTGTTAAGGTATGTGAAAGGCAAAAAAATGGTTAAGACTAAAATTGGGCCCTTGAAGACAGAAACGGGGAATATATTACGGGGAACAAAGAAATGGCAGAAGAATTGAATTGGTACTTCAGATCTGTGTTCACTGGGGAAGACACAGCAATCTCCCTGAGGTAACAGTGACTGAAGGACCTGAACTGAAGGGAATTGATATTTGCCAGGATTTGGTGTTGAAGAGACTGTTAGGTCTGAAGGTTGATAAGTCCCCGGGGCCTGATGGTCTACATCCCAGGGTACTGAAGGAAGCGGCTTGAGAAATCGTGGATGTGTTGGTGATTATTTTCCAGAGTTCGATAGATTTGGGATCAGTTCCTGTGGATTGGAGGGTGGCTAATGTTGTACCACTTTTTAAGAAAGGTGGGAGAGAGAAAGCAGGGAATTATAGACCAGTTAGTCTGCCCTCAGTGGTGGGAGAGATGCTGGAGTCTATTATAAAGGATAAAATTACGACACATCTGGATAGTAGTAACAGGATAGGTCAGAGTCAGCATAGATTTATGAAGGGGAAATCATGCTTGACTAATCTTCTGGAACTTTTTGAGGATGTAACTCTGAAGATGGACGAGGGAGATTCAGTAGATGTAGTGTACCTGGACTTTCAGAAACCTTTTGATAAAGTCCCACATAGGAGGTTAGTGAGCAAAATTAGGGCGCATGGTATTGGGGGCAAAGTACTAACTTGGATTGAAAATTGGTTGGCTGATAGGAAACAAAGAGTAGTGATAAACGGCTCCATTTTGGAATGGCAGGCAGTGACCAGTGGGGTACCGCAGGGATCAGTACTGGGACCGCAGCTTTTTACAGTATATGTTAATGATATAGAAGATGGTATTAGTAATAACATTAGCAAATTTGCTGATGATACTAAGCTGGGTGGCAGGGTGAAATGTGAGGAGGATGTTAGGAGATTACAGGGTGACCTGGACAAGTTAGGTGAGTGGTCAGATGCATGGCAGATGCAGTTTAATGTGGATAATTGTATGGTTATCCACTTTGGTGGCAAGAACACGAAGGCAGATTACTACCTAAATGGAATTAATTTAGGTAAAGAGGCAGTACAGAGAGATCTGGGTGTTCCTGTACACCAGTCAATGAAGGTAAGCATGCAGGTACACCAGGTAGTGAAGAAGGCTAATAGCATGCTGGCCTTCATAACAAGAGGGATTGAGTATAGAAGCAAAGAGGTTCTTCTGCAGCTGTGCAGGGCCCTGGTGAGACCACACCTTGTGTACTGTGTGCAGTTCTGGTCTCCAAATTTGAGGAAAGACATTCTGGCTGTTGAGGGAGTGCAGCATAGGTTCACGAGTCAATTCCTGGAATGGCGGGATTACCTTACGCTGAAAGACTGGAGTGACTGGGCTTGTATACCCTTGAGTTTAGAAGACTGAGAGGGGATATGATTGAGACATATAAGATTATTAAAGGATTGGACACTCTGGAGGCAGGAAACATGTTTCTGCTCATGGGTGAGTGCCGAACCAGAGGACACAGCTTAAAAATACGGGGTAGACCATTTAGGACAGAGATGAGGAGAAACTTCTTCACCCAGAGAGTGGTGGCTGTGTGGAATGCTCTGCCCCGGAGGGCAGTGGAGGCCCAGTCTCTGGATTCATTTAAGAAAGAGTTGGATAGAGCTCTCAAGGATAGTGGAATCAAGGGTTATGGAGATAAGGCAGGAACAGGATACTGATTAAGGATGATCAGCCATGATCATATTGAATGGTGGTGAAGGCTCGAAGGGCAGAATGGCCTACTCCTGCACCTATTGTCTATTGTCTATTGTCATCCAAGGAGCAGGAAAATTCCTGATGAAGGGCTTATGCCTGAAACGTCGATTCTCCTGCTCCTCGGATGCTGTCTGATCTGCTTTGCTTTTCCAGCAACACCCTCTCCAGCATCTGCAGTCCTCACTTTGTCCTCCCTGTTCATAAGTAAACATTCACATGTAAGACCTTTCAAATTAATATGAATACACCCAATATATGTGACCTCGTTCGTAAGCATGAGTGTTTGTAACTCAGACATTTGTAACCCGGGGGCTGCCTGTATCCTGCATTTGCACCAGGGACTTAACAAAATGATTGAGTTTGACATTACCCCAGTCCAGAATTGAGAGAGTGCTGCTCTGTCTTTCAGATGAGTTGAACCAAAGCCCTTTCTACCTTTTCTGGTGAATTCAAAATATCTCACCTCTGGTGACTACACTTCAAAAGTACTTCACTAGCTGTGAAGCATTATGCAACACCCTGACATTATGAAAGGCACAACAGAAAGGCAAAATTAAACAAATTAGGTCTGTTTTCTCCAGAATTGTGAAGGTTAAGGGGTAATCTGATCAAAGTTGTCAAGATAATAACAGGAAAAGACAGGGTAGATAAAGATAAACTCTTTCTACTGGTTGGAGATTCTAGAACTCGGGGCATTGTCTGAGAATTAGGGCCAGACTGTTCAGGAGAGCTGTTAGGAATTCCACCTACAAAGGGTGGGAGAGGTTTGGAACTCTCTTCCATAGAGAGGTCAGTTGTTAATTTTAAGTTTGAGAGAGGTCCATTTTTGTTAAGCAAATGTATTAAGGGATATGGGCCAAAGGCAGGTATATGGAGTTAGGCCACAGAAGGGCTGAATGGCCTACTCCTGTTCCTATGTTTCAATATGATCCTATGCAAATTTTTCCTGGAGTAAATTATTCTTATGAGTCAAATTAACTTCATATAACACGTTGGGAAACATCTTGTCAGATTTTAATTTTCTTTTCAAATTGACGCTTGCTTCCAACCCCAGTTGCTCCCTTTTCCTGATGTTAAAGAGACTCTTTAGGACCCAGAAACCATCAGGATCGGCTTGACGTCCCAATAAGATTTAACTCTGACTTGTGATTGGGTGGGAGGAGGATTTCAGTGATTGCAGGACTATGGAATTCTGTACTCCTAATGTTTTATGAATTAATACATTTCACCTCAGTTTTCATGTTAATCACAAATATGCGTCCAATAAATTACTTACATCCTAAAATATAGGAATAGGTTTTAAGTAGAGTGAGATATCAAATTCCTAGTATTTTTAAGTTTGCATCTGAACTGGATAGTTCAGATTGCAAACAGGCAAAGATAAAAAAGTTTGTCTGCTTTTACTGGTAGTATTTATACTTTTGCCAGAGCTCAGTCTTGGCAGCGTTGTGAAAGATTTAGTGGTCTTGTCTCATTCACTGTAGCTGTGTGTATCTCTCTCTGTTTCTCTCTCTCTCTCTCTCTCTCTCCCACCCCCATCCTGATCTGTGCTACGTGGCAGAAGCTGGATGCAGGCCTCCTGGAATCCCCTTCCACCCACATCTATTGTACAAGCCGGTCCTCAGCCTGCTCTGCTAAATGCTGCAAAACCCATCGCTGTTTCTTTTTCCAGCTGCACAGCCACAATGCATTATTGTGATCCGATAGGCATTTTCCCAAAATCTGGAATTCTCTCCCACTGACTTAAGAAAAACACTTTGTGCAGTGCCCTTTGCAACCTCAGGACTCACAAAGACCCAGTGACACCATAGGAGTGATGATATTATTCAGGGAGATGCTAGGTATCTGATGGAATCCATTAGCTTAAGCTCTGGTACCATGGGTTCAAATCTGACAGTTGAAGTTGAGTGAATTTGAATGTCAGTGTTAAAGCTGGTTTGATGGTGGCCATTAAACCATTCCCAACTACTTTGAACAAAACCATCTGGTGCACTAATGCAATTTAGGGAAGGGTTATAGAAACAGAGCAACAGGAGTTGGCCATTCAGCCCCTCGAGCCTGTTCTGCCATTCAATGAGATCATGGCTGAACTGTGACCTTACTCCATTTGTCTGCCTTTGCATATTACCCCTTAACAACACTGGAGCTCCCTCCCTCAGGGCATTGTGGGTCAACCCACAGCATATGGACTACAGTGGTTCAAGAAGGCAATTCACCTCCATCTTCTCATAGGGCAAGAGGGATGAGAAATAAATGTTGGCCCAGCCAGCAATACCCATGTCCCACTAGAGATTTTTTTTAAAAAACTTTTGTTTAACCAAATCTATCTCAGATTTAACACAAATAACTTGGGCAAGACAGTTCCAAACCTTTGTCATCCACTGTGTGTCGAACACTGCTGCTGAAAGGTTTGGCCTTAAATTTCTAGACTATCCCTTCAGGATAACACTTGTCCTTGCCCGGTCTACATGTGACTCCAGACCCACAGCAATATGGCTGACTCTTAAATGTCCTCTGAAATGGCAGAGAAAGCCACACCATTGTATCAGACTGATAAAAAGTCTCTGAAAAAGAATGAACTGGGACAGGTCACCAATCGTTGATATCAGCACCAGAAAAGACAATGACAGAAACAGCCCTGCCGACCCTGCACGGTCCCCCTCACTAACATCTGGAGGCTAGTGCCAACATTGGGAGAGCTGTCTCACAGACTAGTCAAGCAACAGCCTGACATGGTTGTACTCACATACCTTACAGACAATGTCCCACACTCCACCATCACGATCCCTGGATATGTCCTGTCCCACTGGCAGGACAGACCCAGCAGAGGTGGTGGTGCAGTGGGATACAACAGTGAGAGAATTACCCTGGAGTTCCTCAAAGCTGGCTGTGGACAAAGTCTCGAGGTGTCAGGTCAAACATGGGCAAGGAAGCCTCCTGCTGATTAACATGTACTGCTGCCCGCTTCAACCGATGTTTCGGTACCCCTCCATGCACATCCTCCCCCTGCCCGCGTGGGTTTCCTCTGGGTGCTCTGGTTTCCTCCCACTGTTCAAAGATGTGCAGCTTAGGTGGATTGGCCATGCCAAATTGCCTGTAGTGTTAGGTGCATTAGTCAGGGGTAAATGTACGGAAATAAGGGAATGGGTCTGGGTGGGTTTCTCTTCGAAGGGCTGGTGTGGACTTGTTGGGCCAAAGGGCCTGTTTCCACACTGTAGGGAGTCTAGGTTCTAAATGTCAAACATGTTTAATACTAAATTGAAGCTGGTGGTGCTCTCTGCTCCGATCACCATTTCTCACAACTTAACGGCTGCTCACCCAACAGCAGTTTCCTTCATAAAAGGAATCTGCCATCCTTAGCTGGTCTGGCCTACATGTGATTCCAGACCCACAGCGATGCAGGTGGCTCTTAACTGCCCTCTGGGGCATTAAGAATGGGCAAAAAATGCCGGTTGAGCCAGCAACACCCTCATCCTGTGAATGAAAAACAACAGTGAAAAGTATTGTTCTTCATGCTATCCAGACAAACCATACCTTACCTAAGTACATCAGGGTAACAGAACAGAATGCAGAATATAGTGTTACAGCTGCAGGGAATGTGCAGAAAAAAATCAACTCTAATATATGAGAGGCCTGTTCAGAAGTTTGATAACAGCGGGGAAGAAGCTGTTTTTAAATCTGTTGGTACATGTTTTCAAATGTTTGCATCTTCTGCCAGATGGAAGAGGGTGGATGAGAGTATAACCTGGGTGGGAGGGGTCTTTGATGATACTGGCTGCTTTCCCGAGGCACTGGGAAGTGTAGGTGGAGTCAGTGGATGGAAGGCTGTTCCTCGTGATGGCCTGGGCTGTGTTCACAACTCTCTATAGTTTCTTGCAATCTGGGACAGAGCAGTTGCTGTACCATGCCTTGATGCTGGGGTAGGCCATTCCACCCTTCGAGCCTGCTCCCCCATTCAATAAGCTCAGTCCCCTGTTCCTGCTTTCTCCCACATACTTTAATAGTCTGAAGAACTGTATCCAACTCCTTCTTGAAAACATGTAATGTTTGGTCTCAACCATTGTCTGTGACAGAGAATTCCACAGACTCACCAATCTCTGGGTGAAGATATTTCTTTTTATCACAGTTTTAAATGACCTATCCCATATCCTTAGAGTGTGACCCCTGGTTCTGGACTCACTGGTGATCAGGAGCATCCCTCCTGCGTTTACCCCTGTCTAATCCTGTTAGACCTTTATAGGTTTCTCTGAGACCCTTCCTCATTCTTCGAAACTCTAGTGAATATGGTTCACCAGATTCAATCCAGTCTCTCTTCATACATCAATCCCAGGTAAACCTTTGCTGCATTCTCTCCACAATCAGAACATCCTTCCTCTGATAAGGAGACCAAAACTGTTCATAATACTCCAGGTATGGTCTCACCAAGGTCATGTACAGTTGCAGGAAGGCATCTTTCTTCTGTACTCAAATACTCAAGAGTGCACCACAGCTACAGAAACGAAGGTTGTCGAGGAAGGATTGTCTACTGAGTCAATATGGATGGAAGTTTGGAACAGCAAGAGAGCAGCCACCTCACTGGGAGTTTCTACAGACCCGCTAATAGCAGGAGGGAGATTGAAGAACTCATAGGCCGGCAGATTTTGGAAAAAATGCAGCTGTAGCAGGAATGTTGTTATGGGTGACTTCAACTTTCCCAATATCGACTGGAACCTCCTTAGTGCAGATGATTTGGATGGATCCGTTTTTGTCAGGTGTGCTCAGGAGGGTTTCCTTACTCAGTATGTAGACAGGCCGGTGAGGGGATTTGGTGCTCGGTAATGAGCCAAGCCAGGTGTCAGATCTTGTGGTGGGAGACAGTGACCATAACTGCCTCACATTTACCATAGCCTTGGAGAGGGAATGGAGTGGTTACCATGGGAATATATTTATTTGGGGGAAAGGAAATTATGATACTATCCGACAGGAGTTGGGAAGTACAGACTGGCAGCAATTGTTCCACAGAAAGGGCACAACAGACATGTTGTGCCTCACATGCCTCACAAATCATATTGAGCTCTTAAGATTAGATTAGATTACTTACAGTGTGGAAACAGGCCCTTCCATCCAACAAGTCCATACTGACCTACTGAAGAGTAACCCACTCAGACCCATTTCCCTCTGACTAATGCACCTAACACTATGGGCAATTTAGCACGGCCAATTCACCTAACCTGCACATCTTTGGACTGTGGGAGGAAACTGGAGCATCCAGAGGAAACCCATGCTGACATGGGGAGAATGTGCAAACTCCATACAGACAGTTGCCTGAGGTGGGAATTGAACCCGGGTCTCTGGCACTGTGAGGCAGCAGTGCTAACCACTGTGCCACCTCTTTGAGGAGATGATAAGATAAGTCAACATAGGTGAAGCAGTGAGTGTAGTGTATATGGACTTCAACAAGGCATTTGATAAGGTTCCCCATGGTAGGCTCATTCATAAAGTCAGGAGGTATGGGATACAGGGAGATTCGGCTGTCTGGATTAAGAATTGGCTGGCTGACAGAAGGCAGAGAGTGGTTGTAGATAGAAGGTGTTCTGCCTGGAGGTCAGTGTTGAGTGGTGACCCACAGGACTCTGTTCTTGGGCCTCTGCTCTTTGCAGTTTTTATAAATGACTTGGATGAGGAGGTTGAGGGGTGGATTAGTAAATTTACCGATGACACAAAGTTTGGAGGTGCCATTGATAGTATCGAGGGCTGTTGCTGGCTGCAATGCGACATAGACAGGATGCAGGGCTGGGCTGAGAAATGGCAGATGGAGTTCAACCTGGATAAATGTGAAGTGATGCATTTTGGAAGATTGAACTTGAATGCTGAACATAGGATTAAAGACAGAATTCCTGGCAGTGTGGAGGAACAGGGGATCTTGGTGTTCAAAGAACAAAAAAAGAACAAAGAAAATTTACAGCCCGGGAACAGGCCCTTTGGCCCTCCAAGCTTGAGCCAATCCAAATGTCCTGTCTAATCCTGTCGGTCAATTCCTAACCATCTGTATCCCTCTGCTCCACACCGACTCATGCATCTGTCCAGACGCATCTTAAATAAATCTACCGTACCTGCCCACCACCCTCTGTGTGAAGTACTTATCATGTGTATCCCCCTTAAACTTTCGACCTCTCACCTTGAAAGCGTGACCTCTCATTATTGAATTCTTCACCCTGGGAAAAAGTTTGTCTTTATCCACCCTGTCTATACCCTTCATGATTTTGTAAACCTCAATCAGGTACCCCCTCAATCTCCTTTTTTTTCTAGTGAAAATAAACCTAACCTACTCAACCTCTCTTCATAGCGAACACCTTCCATACCAGGCAACATCCTCGTAAACCTTCTCTGCACCCTCTCCAAAGTGTCCACATCCTTTTGGTAATGTGGCGACCAGAACTGTACACAGTATTCTAAATGTGGCCGAACCAATGTCTTGTACAATTTTAACATGACTTGCCAGCTCTTATACTCAATACCCTGTCCAATGAAGGCAAGCATATTATATGCCTTCTTGACCACTCTATCCACCTGTGCAGCAACCTTCAGGGTACAATGGACCTGCACTCCCAGATCTCTCTGCCCATCAACTTTTCACAAGGCTCTTCCATTCATTGTATAATTCGCTCCAGATTTAGTCTTGCCTAAATGCATCACTTCACATTTGTCTGGATTGAAAGCCATCTGCCACTTTTCCGCCCAACTCTCCAGTTGATCTGTACTCTCCAGTATTCTCTGACAGTCCCTTATGCTTTCCGCTACTCCACCAACCTTTGTGTCATGATTTGGAGATGCCGGTGTTGGACTGGGGTGGACAAAGTTAAAAATCACACAACACCAGGTTATCGTCCAACAGGTTTAATTTGAAGCACACTAGCTTTCGGAGCGACGCTCCTTCATCAGGTGACTACCACCTGATAAAGGAGCGACGCTCTGAAAGCTAGTGTGCTTCCAATTAAACCTGTTGGACTATAACCTGGTGTTGTGTGATTTTTAATTATTGTGTCATCTGCAAACTTGCTGATCAAACCAACAGTGCCCTCTTTCAGATCATTTATGTATATCACATACAACAATGGCCCCAACACTGACCCCTGTGGAACACCACTGGTCACCTTTCTCCATTTTGAGAAACTCCCTTCAACTACTAATCGCTGTCTCCTGTTACTCAACCAGTTCTTTATCCACCCAGCTAGAACAGCCTGCATACCATCTGACTTCACTTTCTCCATTAGTCTACCATGGGGAACCTTATCAAACGCCTCACTAAAGTCCATGTATATGACATCAACAGCCCTTCCTTCATCTAACAACTTGGTCACTTCCTCAAAGTTGGTAAGTTTGTAAGGCATGATCTCCCCCGCACAAAACCATGTTGCCTATCATTCTTTTCTAAATATAAATGGATCCTATCTCTCAGTACTCTCTCCAGCAACTTCCCCACCACCGACATCAGGCTCACTGGTCTGTAGTTACCAGGAATATCCCTACTACCCTTCTTGTACAGGGGGACAACATGAGCAACCCTCCAGTCCTCTGGCACCTCACCTGTATTTAGTGCATAGATCCCTCAAAGTTGCCACTCAAGTGGATAGGATTGTTAAGAAAGCATATGGTGTTTTGGCTTTCATTAACAGGGGGAATCGAGTTTAAGAGCTGCGAGGTTTTGCTGCAGCTCTACAAGACCCTGGTGAGACCACACTTGGGATATTGTGTCCACTTCTGGTCGCCCTATTATAGGAAAGATGCGGAGGCTTTGGGGAGGGTGCAAAGAAGATTTACCAGAATGCTGCCTGGACTGGAAGGCTTGTCTTATGAAGAGAGGTTGACTAAGCTTGGACCTTTCTCTCTGGAGAGGAGGAGGAAGAGAGGTGACCTGATCGAGGTGTACAAGGTAATGAGAGGGATAGATAGAATCAATAGCCAGAGACTTTTCCCCAGGGTAGGATTGACTGCCACAAGGGGTCATAGTTTTAAGGTGTTAGGAGGAAGGTATAAAGGAGACATCAGAGGTAGGTTCTTTACGCAGAGAGTTGTGAATGCATGGAACGCGTTGCCAGCTGTGGTGGTGGAAGCAGAGTCTTTAGGGACATTTAAGCGACTGCTGGACATGTACATGGACAGCAGTGAATGGAGGGGTGCGTAGGTTAGGTTATTTTATTTTAGATTAGGATTAATCCTTGGCACAACACTGTGGGCTGGAGTGCCTGTTTGGTGCTGTACTTTTCTGTGTTCTGTGTTCATATGTTGTATGTTCTCTCGCTATGAAGGAAAACGTACCATTTACCTTCTTCAGCACCTGCTGTATCTGCAATGCTTACTCTCAGTGACTGGTGCACGTAATACCTCAGTTTGATTGCACCTCCCCCTGGCTTCCTATGTTTGCTATCGAAATGCAGAACCTCATTATCCACATTATGCATTGTTTTACATTAATTTGCTCACTCACTCAGTTAGTCTAAATCACAGAGAAGCATTTCTGCATCCTCCTCACAGCTCAGCCTCCCACCCAGCTTTGTCTTGAAGAGAGAAACTACTCCTGCTTTGTAAATGGAGTTAAGGTAATCTGAGAAAAGATCAAAGGGACAGATGTTGGGCATACGCAGAAAGTAAGGTGGCTTTGGAAGAAGCTGAGACCATTCTGCAGATAAGGAATGTAGAATAGCTTGGAAGATGAAACAAAGATAAAGGTAAGGCAAATAGCAAAGAAGTTAGAAGTGGAATTTCCTGCAAAATAAATGGGGACTGGTGGTAATACGAGAGAGATGGCTACTCCAAATAGTCACTGGTAACGGCTTAGAGTCATAGGGATGTACAGCATGGAAACAGACCCTTCGGTCCAACCGTCCATGCCGACCAGATATCCCAACCCAATCTAGTCCCACCTGCCAGCACCCGGCCCATATCCCTCCAAACCTTTCCTATTCAAATGCCCATCCAAATGCCTCTTAAATGTTGGAATTGAACCCACTTCCACCACTTCCTCTGGCAGCTCATTCCATACACGTACCACTCTCTGCATGAAAACGTTGCCCCTTAGGTCTCTTTTATATCTTTCCCCTCTCACCCTAAAACTATACCCTCTAGTTCTGGATTCCCGACCCCAGGGAAAAGACTTTGTCTATTTATCCTATCCGTGCCCCTCATGATTCTGTAAACCTCTATAAGGTCACCCCTCAGCCTCCGACGCTCCAGGGAAAACAGCCCCAGCCTGTTCAGCCTCTACCTATAGCTCAAATCCTCCAACCCTGGCAACATCCTTGTAAATCTTTTCTGAATCCTTTCAAGTTTCACAACATCTTTCTGATTGGAAGGACACCAGAATTGCAATGTTCCAATTAATGTAAAACAATGTCCTGTACAGCCGCAACATGACCTCCCAACTCCTGAACTCAATACTCTGACCAATAAAGGAAAGCATACCAAATGCCTTCTTCACTATCCTATCTACCTGCGACTCCACTTTCAAGGAGCTATGAACCTGCACTCCAAGGTCTCTTTGTTCAGCAACACTCCCTAGGACCTTACCATGAAGTGTATAAGTCCTGCTAAGATTTTCTTTCCCAAAATGCAGCACCTCGCATTTATCTGAATTAAACTCCATCTGCCACTTCTCAGCCCATTGGCCCATCTGGTCCAGATCCTGTTGTAATCTGAGGTAACCCTCTTCGCTGTCCACTATCACCTCCAATTTTGGTGTCATCTGCAAACTTACTCACTGTACCTCTTATGCTCGCATCCAAATCATTTACGTAAATACAAAAAGTAGAGGACCCAGCACTGATCCTTGTGGCACTCCACTGGTCACAGGCCTCCAGTCTGTAAAACAATCCACCACCACCACCCTCTGTCTTCTACCTTTGAACTAGTTGTGTATCCAAATGGCTAGTTCCCCCTGTATTCCATGAGATCTAACCTTGCTAACCAGTCTCCCATGGGAACCTTGTCGAATGCCTTACTGAAGTCCATTTAGATCACATCTACTGCTCTGCCCTCATCAATCCTCTTTGTTACTTCTTCAAAAAATGCATTCAAGTTTGTGAGACATGATTTCCCACGCACAAAGCCATGTTGACTATCCCTAATCAGTCCTTGTCTTTCCAAATACATGTACATCCTGTCCCTCAGGATTCCCTCTAATAACTTGCCCATCACCAAGGTCAGGCTCACCGGTCTATAGTTCCCTGGTTTGTTTTTACTGCCCTTCTTATACAGTGGCATCACGTTTGCCAACCTCCAGTCTTCCGGCACCTCATCGGTGACTATCGATGATACAAATATCTCAGCAAGAGGCCCAGCAATCACTTCTCTAGCTTCCCACAGAGTTCTTGGGTACACTTGATCAGGTCCTGGAGATTTATCCACCTTTACCCATTTCAAAGACATCCAGCACTTCCTCCTCTGTAATCTGGACCTTTTGCAAGATGTCACCATATATTTCCCTACAGTCTATATTTTCCATATCCTTTTCCACAGTAAATACTGATGCAAAATATTCATTTAGTATTTCCCCCATTTTCTGTGACTCCACACAAAGGCCGCCTTGTTGATCTTTGAGGGGCCCTATTCTCTCCCTCGTTACCCTTTTGTCCTTGATATATTTGTAAAAACCCTTTGGATTCTCCTTAATTCTATTTGCCAAAGCTATCTCATGTCCCCTTTTTGCCCTCCTGATTTCCCTCTTAAGTATACTCCTACTTCCTTTATACTCTTCTAAGGATTCACTCGATCTATCCTGTCTATACCTGACATATGCTTCCTTCTTTTTCTTAACCAAACCCTCAATTTCTTTAATCATCCAGCATTCCCTATACCTACCAGCCTTCCCTTTCACCCTGACAGGAATATACTTTCTCTGGATTCTTGTTAACTCATTCCTGAAGGCTTCCCATTTTCCAGCCGTCCCTTTACCTGTGAACATCTGCCTCCAATCAGCTTTTGAAAGTTCTTGCCTAATACTGTCAAAATTGGCCTTTCTCCAATTTAGAACTTCAACTTTTAGATCTGGTCTATCCTTTTCCATCACTATTTTAAAACGAATAGAATTATGGTCGCTGGCCCCAAAGTGCTCCCCCACTGACACCTCAGTCACCTGCCCTGCCTTTTTTCCCAAGAGTAGGTCAAGTTTTGCACCTTCTCTAGTAGGTACATCCACATACTGAATCAGAAAATTGTCTTGTACACACTTAAGAAATTCCTCTCCTTTAACATTATGACAGTCCCAGTCGAGGTTTGGAAAGTTAAAATCCCCTATCATAACTACCCTATTGTTCTTACAGATAGCTGAGATCTCCTTACAAGTTTGTTTCTCAATTTCCCTCTGACTATTAGGGGGTCTATAATACAATCCCAATAAGGTGATCATCCCTTTCTTATTTCTCAGTTCCACCTGAATAACTTCCCTGATGTATTTCCGGGAATATCCTCCCTCAGTACAGCTGTAATGCTATCTCTTATCAAGAATGCCACTCCCCCTCTCCTCTTGCCTCCCTTTCTATCCTTCCTGTAGCATTTGTATCCTGGAACATTAAGCTGCCAGTCCTGCCCATCCCTGAGCCATGTTGGAGGTTTATAAAGATCATGAGGGGAGTGGACAGGTTAAATAGACAAGGTCTTTTCCCTGGGGTGGGGGTGTCCAGAACTAGAGGGCATAGGTTTAGGGTGAGAGGGGAATGATATAAAATGGACCTAAGGGGCAACCTCTTCCCACAGAGGGTGATGCATGTATGGAATGACTTGACAGAGGAAGTGGTGGAGGCTTGTACAATAACAACATTTAAAAGGCATCTGGAATGGTATATGAACAGGAAGGGTTTAGAGGGATATGGGCCAAGTGCTGGCAAATGGGACTGGATTAGTTTAGGATATCTGGTCGGCATGGACAAGTTGGACTGAAGGGTCTGTTTCTGTGCTGTATGACTCTGTAACAGGGATTTTCTTGTTTGATTTTACTTGGATTGAGGAGTGAATGGTATCATGGGAACTGTCACTCCAAAAGGGAGGAGTGATGTAATGAAAGATGTGGTGTAATGAGAGATGTGATGTAATGAGAGATGTGATGTAATGAGAGATGTGACGTAATGCCAACGCTGACAGCCACATGCCATGATTCAAGATGTCAGGTTCTCTGGCTAATCCTGATTGTTTGCCTGAAGCAATGACAATGTATGAATTTTGCAGGCAGTCACAAATCTCAACAGGACTTTGCAAATTACTTTGTTCTTTCAGGAACAACTTGAAACATGTTCATATACCATTCCACATGATAGCATCACTTTTGTTAAACAGTACATTGGTAGCCATGCCAATAAAGGAGGGGTAGATTTTCACTCCCCTTTAACTCTTGTTTTCATTCTCTCTGGCTGTATTTAGTTATTGCTGCTCTCTCTCATTCTATTTATGTTTTATCTCTCTTTCTGGGGTCAGTTTTAACCTTCTAGGATCAGAGGGCACAGTGTCAGAATAAAGGGGCACCAGTTTCAGACTGAGATGAGGAGGAATTTCGGCTCTCAGAGGGTTGTGAGTCTTTGGAACTGCTTGTCACA
This sequence comes from Chiloscyllium punctatum, assembly GCF_047496795.1. Lineage (NCBI taxonomy): Eukaryota > Metazoa > Chordata > Chondrichthyes > Orectolobiformes > Hemiscylliidae > Chiloscyllium > Chiloscyllium punctatum. The sequence goes on along the minus strand of NC_092747.1, from coordinate 7,673,211 downwards.
GAGAGTTGTGTGGGCAGAGTGCTTGTGTATATTTAAGGCTGAGATAGATTCTTGATTAGTCATGGAATCAAGGGTTACAGGGAAAGGGCAGTGTAGAGATTGTAGTGAGGTCCGCTGGGTGGACCTTATAGAATCTGAGTTCCCTGGTTGGAGCTGGCTGACAGATAAGAACAAGAGTGTCAGAGGTTCTGTTCCCTCTGAGAGCTGGCTCTGAGGGAGCTGGATCAATGTCAAGGCCTCTCCCCATGTAAAATAAAGAGGGACTTGGTGACGGGATATTGGCCTGTGTGAGGTTATTCCAGGGCAGGAAAGTGGACATGAACCATGATCCTATTGAATGACGGAGCAGGCTTGATGGAACGAATGACCTACTTTGTTCCTGTTTCTTATGGTCTTTGTAACCCTGAGTGTGTTTTAGGAAGGTTCATTGTAAACTGCCCAGATTACACAGAGATTTGATTTTAACAGCCCGTTCAGCCTTTCTTATTCCTACTGGAAGAGGTGGATTAACGTCGACCACTCTTTCCCTTTCGCTCTCACATTCCCTTACCATTTTTGTCTCTCACTTTCTCTCTCTCTCTTAATCATTCCTTCTTTCCCTTTCCAGATTTTTTCTTTCCTTTCCATTCTTACTCCTTTTGTTCGGATATCCCACCTGCTTGATATTGAAAAGTGCATGGAATTGAATGGAGTAACTTAGGGAGAATGAAAACCTGGGTTCAATCTCAAATAACAAACCTCAACATTTGAGCTTTTCAAATATTTTTAAATCCCAGACAAGCCTCCCCACACCGCCATGTCTTTGTTACAATTCTAATGGAAGGAATGCATTGTTAATCCCAAGAGGTAATAATATCCACCAAATCACAATGGTCACCAAATTACTTTCGTTTTCCAATTATTTAGGACAAAATCAAGTCTCCCAGCAGGTTTGATCAGGAAATAAAAATATATTTATCGTGAACAAACTTAATCTTTAACCAAATACACTTAATGGTAAGGACCCAGGGAGTGTTGCTGAACAAAGAGCCCTTGGAGTGCAGGTTCATAGCTCCTTGAAGGTGGAGTCACAGATAGATAGGATAGTGAAGAAGGTGTTTGGTATGCTTTCCTTTATTGGTCAGCGTTTTGTGTACAGCGGTTGGGAGGTCATGTTGCAGCTGTACAGGACATTGGTTAGAACACTTTTGAAATATTGCGTGCAATTCTGGTCTCCTTCCTATCGGAAGAATGTTGTGAAACTTGAAAGGGTTCAGAAAAGATTTACAAGGATGTTGCCAGGTTTGGAGGGTTTGAGCTATAGGGAGAGGCTGAACAGGCTGGGGCTGTTTTCCCTGGAGCATTGGAGGCTGAGGGGTGACCTTATAGAGGTTTATAAAATCATGAAGGGCATGGATAGGATAAATAAACAAAGTCTCTTCCCTGGGGTTGGGGAGTCCAGAACTAGGGGGCATAGGTTTAGGGTGAGAGGGGAAAGATGTAAAAGAGGCCAAAGGGGCAACCTTTTCACGCAGAGGGTGGTACGTGTGTGGAATGAGCTGCCAGAGGAAGTCGTGGAGGCTGGTAGATTTGCAACATTTAAGAGACATTTGGATGGGTTTATGAATAGGAAGGGTTTGGAGGGATATGGGCTGGGTGCTGGCAGGTGGGACTAGATTGGGTTGGGATATCTGGTCGGCATGGATGGGTTGGACCAAAAGGGTCTGTTTCCGTGCTGTACATCTCTATGACTCTATGACTTTAAGTGGCAAAATATGTTAGCTGTTACTGTGCAATCTTAAACCAGAAATATAGAAACATCAAAAATAGGAGCAGGAGTAGGCCATTCGGCCCTTTGAGCCTGCTCTGCCATTCAGTAAGATTACAGCTGATTATCCAACTCGATTCCCTGTTCCTGCTTTCCAGACACACCCTTCCATCCCTTTAGCTCTGAGCACTGTATCTAACTCCTTCTTGAAAACTTTCAATGTTTTGACCTCAACCACTTTCTGTGGCAGAGAATTCTAAAGGCTCCCCACTCTCTGGATGAAGAGAATGTCCTACCCCGGGTTCTGGGCTCTTTCATCATCAGGAACATCTTTGCTGTGTTTACCCTGCCTTGTCCTGTTGAAATGTTATAGATTTTTTACGAAATCTCCTCTCCAAACTCCAGTGAATTCTTCCAAACTCCAGTGAATATAGTCCTAACCGATTCAATCCCTCTTCATACATTAGTCCTGCCATCTCAGGAAGCATTCTGGGAGAAAGTGAGGAATGCAGATACTGGAGAGCCAGAGTTGAAAAGTGTGGTGCTGGAAAAGCACAGCAGCTCAGGCAGCATCCGAGGAGCAGGAGAATTGATGTTTCAGGCATAAGCCCTTCATCAGGAGATCCAGTTCGATCAGGCCTTAGATTAGAGGTGACAGCTTTGCGTTTTAGGGTGGGCCAAAGTAGTCCAAGCGAGTGGATCTTTTCAGAAAAACGGCTTCCTAAATACAAGCAGGAAAAAGTGAGCAGATTCTCAATCACTCAATGCGGCTGTTCCTTAATCCAACCACTGTGACTCCATGTCTCATAACCTCAGTGAGCTAAAAATTGTTTTCATCATAATTTAAGATTATAATGAATTAGTTATACAATTAATTATATCTGTGGACATTTTCTGAGTGAAACTCTCTCATGATACCTTGCGCATCTATACGGATGAGGGCAGCAGATACAAAGGAGCACCACCATCTCCAAGTTCCCATCACCACCCTGACTTGGAAGTATATGTCACCTCTTGTGAATAATTGTTTAAAAACTGACTATAGCCAGTCCTTGTGGTTGTGATTTCCACCAGTGTCAAGGGGAAGGAGTTATTCCTGAATTTTCTATTGGATTTATTAGTCACAATCTTTATGTAGATGTCCCCTTGTTCTGGTATCTGCTGAAAGTGGAAACATTTTTGCACATTCTTCATGGGATGGCAGGGCCATCAGTTATTGCCGTCCTTAGTTGCCCCTTGAGAAGGTGGTGGCAAGCTGCCTTCTCAAAATACCGCTGTCCGTGTGTTTTAGGTAGACCCATAAGGCTGTTAGGGAGGGAATTCTAGGATTTTGACTCAGCGATACTGAAGGAGCGACAATATATTTCCAAGTCAGGATGGTGAGTGGCTTGGAGGGGAACTTGCAGGGGGTGATGGTGTTCCCATGTAACTGCTGCCCTTGTCCTTCTAGATGGGAGGAGTCGTGGGTTTGGAAGGTGCTGTCTTGAGGAGTCTTGATGATTCTCTCTCTGACGACCTCGGCAAATCCGGCCAGAATTTTGCAAATCTCCCTGTGATCACCACCTGACATTTCTCTTCCAGAGTATTCAATCTTCTCCTGCTCGCTCTATCCTTTCAATTCTGGTATTGTCCTTGAGAATCCTTTTGTTTCCAGACCCACAAAGTTAGAAGTGCTCATAAATGCAAGTTTCTGGGTGTACAGCACTGACTCTTGCTTCTCTCTCACTCTTTTCGACTATCATCCACATACAGTCCATTTACTCACTGCTTTAATCACCCTCAGGTCTTTCCATTGTTTCGCCCACTATCCGGCAGTGATGAATTTTGTACATTATCTCAAATCTTCAGCATTTGTGTTGTTCTGATTTATCGGTAAAAACAATGACTGCAGATGCTGGAAACCAAATTCTGGATTAGTGGTGCTGGAAGAGCACAGCAGTTCAGGCAGCATCCAAGTAGCTTCGAAATCGACGTTTTGGGCAAAAGCCCTTCTCCTGCCATTATCCACCTCTCTGTGACGTCGGGCAGTACACCTCACATGACACGTATTATCCCGGCTCCTCTTCACTCTCGTTAGTCCTGCTAAGTGCTCATTTATCAACCTGTTTGTCACACTCATGAAGGTACTGACCCTTGAAAGATTAGCCTCTGTGAATATTGAGGGACAAGCTGTATATTTCTAGTACCTCTGGCTTTAAACTCGGATTAATTGAGCCAGTAAATCTCAGATCCGCAGATGCACAGGATCAAATAGAGAGTCTTGTTGTTAATCTCCATCCTTCCTGATAAAGTACAGACCTGTCTTCACAGATCACCTTTAGCCAATTCCCAAAGCTCTTAACAGCAAGTTTTAAAAAAAATTATGTACGTAATGAGGGAGTCGCTGCACTCATTGCCCACCCCTAGTTGCCCCTTGAGAAGGTGGGGGGTGGGGGGAGGGGCGGGGGGATGTCAATTTTGCTCATGATTTGGATGTGAGCATAAGAGGTACAGTAAGTAAGTTTGCTGATGACACCAAAATTGGAGGTGTAGTAGACAGCAAAGAGGGTTACCTCAGATTCCAACAGGATCTGGACCAGATGGGCCAATGGGCTGAGAAGTGGCAGATGGAGTTTAATTCAGATAAATGCCAGGTGCTGCATTTTGGGAAAGCAAATCTTAGCAGGACTTATACACTTAATGGTAAGATCCTAAGGAGTGTTGCTGAACAAAGAGACCTTGGAGTGCAGGTTCATAGCTCCTTGAAAGTGGAGTCGCAGGTAGATAGGGTAGTGAAGGCATTTGGTATGCTTTCCTTTATTGGTCAGAGTATTGAGTACAGAAGTTGGGAGGTCATGTTGCGGCTGTACAGGACGTTGGTTAGGCCACTGCTGGAATATTGCATGCAATTCTGGTCTCCTTCTTATCGGAAAGATGTTGTGAAACTTGAAAGGGTTCAGAAAAGATTTACAAAGATGTTGCCAGGGTTGGAGGATTTGAGCTACAGGGAGAGGCTGAACAGGCTGGGGCTGTTTTCCCTGGAGCGTCGGAGGCTGAGGGGTGACCTTATAGAGGTTTACAAAATTATGAGGGGCATGGATAGGGTAAATAGACAAAGTCTTTTCCCTGGGGTTGGGGAGTCCAGAACTAGAGGGTATAGGTTTAGGGTGAGAGGAGAAAGCTATGAAAGAGACTTACGTGGTAACTTCTTCCACAGAGGGTGGTATGTGTATGGAATGAGCTGCCAGAGGAAGTGGTGGAGGCTGGTACAATTGCAACATTTAAAAGGCATTTGGATGGGTATATGAACAGGAAGGATTTATAGGGATATGGGCCGGGTGCTGGCAGGTTGGACTTGATTGGGTTGGGATATCGGCATGGATGGGTTGGACCGAAGGGTCTGTTTCCATGCTGTACATCTCTATGATTCTATGACTCTCTAACTGCTGCAGTCTATGTTTTCCAGGTGTTCTGTCTACAGCAGATGCCTCAAGGCGCTTGAGCAGTCCCACCAATGCTGCCTGTGCAAGACCCTGTGAATCTCCTGGGAAGACAGACGCACCAATACCAACGTCTTCCACCAGGCCAACATACCCAGCATTGAGGCACTGACTCCCACCCACGATCGGCTGCAATGGGCTGGGCACGTCGTCCCCATAACCGACACGAGAATTCCCAAGCAGGTGCTCTACTCCCAGCTCTGAAACAGCAGGCAAACCCCAGGTGGGACAGAGGAAGTGCTTCAATGATACCCAAAGGCCTCACTGGAGAAGTGCAGCATTCCCACAGACAGCTGGGAATCACTGGGCCAAGACCACCCAAAGTGGAGGAGGAGCATCCGGGAAGGCGTTGAGCTCCTCGAGTCTTGCCATGAGGAAAAAGCAGAAGCTGGGGGGCAAACAGCATAAGGAACATGCTGCCACACCAACACCTGTCCCAAGTCTAACAGAGTCTGTGGTAGCAGCATCGGTCAGTACAGTCGCCTACAGACTCAACGTGAAAGTGAGAGAGAGTCAGCTCTGTGTAGGAGGGACCACCAGTGATGTACAGGTGGAGTTCCCATTAATCTGCTGGCCTTGTCCTTCTAGATGGAAATGGTCATGGTGCTGCCTGAGGATCTTTGGTGAATTTCTGCAGTGTGTCTTGTAGGTGGTACATACTGCTGCTACTGAGCATCAGTGGTGGAGGGAGTGGGTGTTTGTGAATGTGGTGTCAATCCAGTGGGCTGCTTTGTCCTGGATGGTGTCAAGCTTCTTGAATGTTGTTGGAGTTGCACCCATCCAGGCAAGTGGCGAGTATTCCATCACACTCCTGACTTGGGCCTTGTAGATGGTGAACAGGCTTTGGGGAACCTTCAGATTTCTGCGGAAGGGTCACTTGACCTGAAATGTTAACTCTGACTTCTCTGACAAATAATTCTATGGGCGGCAGGGTTGCTCAGTAGTTAGTACTGCTGCCTCACAGCATCAGGGCCTGGGTTCTATCCAAGCCTCAGGTGGCTGTCTGTGTGGAGTTTGCACATTATCCCTGTGTCTGCGTGGGTTTCCTCCCACAGTCACGAAGATGTGCAGGTTAGGTGAACCGGCCATGCTAAATTGCTCATAGTGTTCAGGAATGTGTAGGTCAGGTGCATTAATCAGGAGTAAATGTAGAGTAGTGGGGGAATGGGTCTGGGTGGGTCATTGTTTGGAAGGTCGGTGTGGACTTGTTGGGCCGAAGGGTCTGTTTCCACACTGTACGGATTCTATATAAAAGATTTCTGTTTTTGTTTCGGGAAGTTTAGTTGGGTTTGTTTATTTTCTAGCCTTCTGGATTCCACACTGAACCTCAGATCATGAAACCCATGTCCTCCATTTTGATAGTTTTCTCCTTCCCTCCTTTTGGAGTGTATGGTGGTTTCTCTTTCAGTGAGGGCTCACTTTTAATTTGCTATTTACACCTACTCTGACCAACACGTCGCTCCTTCACTGCAAACATTAGGATTCACTTTGCCTTTTGTTCAATGACGCTCTTGGTCCCTAACTGCCTTTGCCCTGTAACCTTTCCTTTTCTCCCACCCGCCCCTCTCCCTCTCTCAAAAGCACAAAAAAATCTCGTCATTTATCCACCTCTTGTCTGTTCCGAAGAAGAGTCATTACTGAACTCAAACTGTTAACTCTGTTTGTCCCTCCACTGATGTTGCCAGACCTGCTGGGATTCTTCATAGAAATATAGGAGCAGGCGCAGGCCATTCAACCCATCAAACCAATAGTAGACCACAGCTAATCAAACATTTCAGTGCCTTTTTATTAATCATTTAGGGGATGTGGATGTCACTGGCTATTGCTTACAGGTCAGTTGAGAGTCAACCCCAATGCTATGGGTCTGGAGTCACATGTACGCCAGACCATGCAACAGCGGTAGAGTTTGATCATGAAGGGCACTATTGAACCTGATGTGTTTTACAGTGTGATGCTGGAAAAGCACAGCTGGTCAGGCAGCATCAGATTCCTGATGAAGGGCTTATGCCCGAAATGTTGATTCTCCTGCTCTTCAGATGCTGCCTGACCTGCTGTGCTTTTCCAGCACCACACTCTCGACTCTGATCTCCAGCATCTGCAGTCCTCACTTTCTCCTGATGTGTCTTATAACAGTACACCGTGGCTAAATAGTCACCACTGGGTTTGATTTTTCTTTAGTTCCATAATTTTTATCAATTTAAATTGCACCCTCTGCCAGGGTGGTCACATTCCATCATCTCCTCTGCCTGGTCATAAAGTGATTTTAACACCTCACTGGACAAGATAGGGACTGGGCAGTATCACACAAAATTTGAGTTACTCTGTTTCGGCAGTGGGGGGGGGGGGGGGGGGGGGTTCCCCTGGTCCTCCAGCTCACACCACCACCCTGAAATGGAACAAATGACACCCCATGACAAATAGCCCAGGGTTACACTTGCCCTCAGCTGGGAAAAAAATCGAATAAATAATCTGTATTTCTTTCCCAACCTCTGAACCTCCCAAAGGACACTAATGGATAATGACAGAGTTAAAGAACAACGGCAAGCAATTTTTAAAATCAAAGACTCAACTTCTTCATGTGACTAAATGTCATATTGGTGTTTTTGATCAAGATTGTCAGAGAAACATTGAGACCATGGAGTCAGGAGGTAGGTTTGTAACAACATCTTAAAGGACAGGGAGGTTTTGTCAAGAGTGACATTGTGAGTGCTCTGGCATCCACTAGAGGGCAGCATTAGAGGCAACATTGAAACTCGGAGCAGCAGTACGTTATTCAGCCCTTCATGCCTATCTTGCCTTTCAATATGATCCTTTATCTCAATGCCAATTCCTGCTCTCTCCCCAGTAACTCTTGATGCCTTTGATGTCTAAAAATCTATGGATCTCCTATCTGAGCAAATATCTAAGTCCTGCGGCCCTCCATAACCTTCCTCCCCTCCCCTTCCCTCTGACACAATCCCCTCCCCCAGCCCCACCTCTTGTTTTGTATTTACTATCCTGTTTGACCAACCGCTCTCCAATGCTGAATGTTCTGTCCTCAGTAAAGGACTCCATTTTATTCTTCTGTGTCCCCACTTTAGTGAATGTCAGGCACGACACAATGTTCAACTTCCATCCAGGCCCATTTCATTGGTAAAGAATCCTCTCCCCCGTCCCACAGACCCCTTTGCCCACCTGAACCCCTCCCTCTGGGCTTTTACCTGCACTTGGCCTGTTCATTCAGAACTGTCGGTGTGACATTGGTCACTTCGATTTCTCCGCCCTACCCCACCCAATCCAACCTACCCCCCCTATGAACTGATTGCACTCCATGCTCTCAGATCTGACCCTGCTTTTGTCAGGAAGCCTGCTGACAAGGGTGGTGCTGTTGTAGTCTGGTGTACTGACCAACTCTCACATACCTGCCCCTATCTCCCCCAGACCTGACCCCACCATGGCGCATCAAGCTGTTCTGTCCACAATGCTCACTAACCTCATTTTATCTGGTGCTGTGTCCCTGTTCCCAAAGCTGATTGTTTCCCAGCCCCACACAGCTCATTCCTACCTCATTCCCAAATTCCACAAACAGGCCAGCCTGGGCAGACCCATTGTTTCTGCCTGCTCATGCCCCACTGAACTCATCTCCTCCTACCTTGACTTATTCCCCACCACCCCCCCCCACCCCCCGGTCCAGTCCCCTGCCCATGTCCCTCTGTGATTCCTCTGAAACCTTACACCAGTTTCAGAATTTCCAGTTTGCAGGCTCCAGCTGCCTCCTCTTTCCCATGGAGGTGCAATCCCTTTCCACATCCACCGCCCACCAGGATGGTCTCAGGGCTCTCTGCCTCTTACTGGAGCAAAGGCCGAAATCGTCCCAACACCCCCCCACTCCTCCACTGGGCCAAGCTCATCCTCACCCTCAACAACTTCCTTTCACTTTCTTCAGGTCAGAGGGGGTGGCCTTGGGTTTCTGGGTCCCTTTGTGGGGGACGTGAAACATTCATTGTTTCAGTCCTATTCCGACCCCCATCCACAACTCTTTCTCTCACCTGAAATTGATTTCACTTGCTATTTCCTCCCTGCTCTCACCTTCACCTGGTCCATCTCTGACTCCTCCCTTTCCTTCCTCGACATCTCTTTTTCCATTCCTGGGGATAGATTGGCTGCCAATATCCTCAATAAACCAACTGACTCCCACAGTTATCTCGACCATGCATCCTCACACCCAACTTCCTGTAAATACTCTATTCCATTCTCCCAGTTCCTCTATCTCCATCACCTCTGTTCCGATGATGCCAACTTTGCTAAGGGAGCCTCAGAAATGTCCAGCTTCTTCCTCAACCGAGGATTCCCCAGCTCTCTGTTGATAGGGCCCTCAGCCAAGTCCAATCCATCTCCCACGCTTCCACCCACACCCTCTCTCTTCCCTCCCACAACAGTAATATGAAACCCCCTCCCCTGTCCTCACCGACCATCCCATCAGCCTCCACGTCTGGAGGCCATTCCTGCCACACGTACATTCCCCTCCCCTCCTTCTTCTGCCTTCTGCAAGGACTGTCCACTCCTGCTTCACTCCCAACACCCCCTCCACTGCCCCTTGCCCTGTAACCACCAAAGGTGAGCACCCCCCGGCACGGACCCCACCATTCCCTTCCTCCCTCCTCAGTGTCCAAGGGCCCAAAATACCTTCCAGGCGAAGCAGCACTTTACCTGCAACTCCCACAATCTAGTCCACTGCTCTCGCTGCTCACAATGTGGTCTCCTCTTCATGGGGGGAAATGGGGTGTAGACTGGGTGACCACTTCACAGAACACCTACGATCTGCCCACAAAAAAGCCTTTAAGCTTCCAATTGCCTGTCACTTTAACGCCCCACCCTGTTCCCTTGTCAACATCTCTCTCTCTCTGGCTTGCTGCAGTGCTCCAGTGAAGCTCAGCACCTCATTTTCCACTTGGGAACTCGACAGCCTCCAGACTTAGTATCGAGTTTAACAATGTTAGGGCTTGAGGCACCTTCTCCCATATCCTTTCCCTACCCTCCCACTCTAGGCCTTGTTATTACATGGTTTACTATTGCACACTACCCATTATTAACCACTAACAGCCTCCATTAGCAGCTATTCACTCTCCCAGGTTCATCATTATTCACTCCTTCGGCTGTCCAACTTCTCTCTCTTCAGGGTCTATCTCCACCTATTGTTTACCCCTTACCCCTCCCCTCACCCTATCCTCTGCATAAAAAACAACTTTTTCAACTCCCCCTCCCACTCTGCTGAGGACATGGAGGTCCTGGGCCTCCTTCACCCCCGCTCCCTCACCACCAGACGCCTGGAGGAAGAACGCCTCATCTTCCGTCTCGGAACATTTCAACCTCAGGGCATCAATGTGAACTTCAGCAGTTTCCTCATTTCCCCTTCCCCCCACCTCACCCTAGTTCTAAACTTCCAGCTCAGTAACTGTCCCCTTGACTTGTCCGACCTGCCTATCTCCTTTTCCACCTATCCACTCCACCCTCTCCTCCCTGACCTATCACCTTCATCTCCTCCCCCACTCACCCATTGTACTCTATGCTACTCTCTCCCCACCCCCGCCCTCCTCTAGCTCATCTCTCCACGCTTCAGGCTCACTGCCTTTATTCCTGATGAAGGGCTTTTGCCCGAAACGTCGATTTTACTGCTCCTCGGATGCTGCCTGAACTGCTGTGCTCTTCCAGCACCACTAATCCAGAATCTGGTTTCCAGCATCTGCAGTCATTGTTTTTACCGAGTTCTGAGGAAGAGTCACTCGACCCGAAACGTTAAGTCTGATTTCTCTCCACAGGTGTTGTCAGACCTGTTGAGCTTTTCCAGCAAATTCTGTTTTTGCAGTGGGTTGTTGGGTTGGCTCTGGAAAAGCACAGCAGGTCAGGCAGCATTCCTGATGAAGAGCTTATGCTTGAATCGTCGACTCTCCTGCTCCTCGGATGCTGCCTGACTGACTGTGCTTTTCCAGCATGACACTTTCTGACTCTGATCTCCAGCATCTGCAGCGCTCACTTTCTCCTGGCTGTGGGAATTCAGAGCACTGGTCTCACCAACAGGTCTCCACCTGCCCTATGGTTACACCCTGCAGCGATACAGATCAAGTGAGCCTTGGCTGAATCATTCATTTTTAATGACAACATCTTGCAGCTGTCTGGTGAGGATATCAGATTGAGATAAGCAACGACGATGTGAATTAGAGAAGCAGATCATGTTAGAATCACTCAATAGTTCAGGCAGAATCTGTTAAGGCAACATGAGACAAGTCAACACTTGATGAGAAAGTCCTTTCCTCAGCACTCTAATACAGAGCAGCTTCAGGGGAAGGCACAGTAACATGGGAGCAGGAGATACACAGGTACAGATAAAAGATCAGCAATGTCTGTGATAGACTAAACTGAGGAATCAAGATATGGTTAAAAGCTGGCGTTAATATCATAGAATCGCTACAGAGTGGAAACTGGCTATTCAGCTCATCGATTCCACACTGATTCTCGAACAACCCACTCCCCTAACTCATCCCTGTACTGCCCATGGCTAAACCCCACCCAGCCTGCACATCCCTGAACACTATGGGGCCATTTAGCACGTCCAAACCACCCAACCTGCACATCTTTGGATTGTGGGAGGAAACCGGAGCACCCGGAGGAAACCCACGCAGACACGGGGAGAATGTACAAACTCCACACAGTTACACGATGCAGGAATTGAACCCAGGTCCCTGGGACTGTGAGGCAGCTAACCACTGAGCTACCCCTGGTAAAAGTGAACTAGGAGAAAGTGAGGACTGCAGATGCTGGAGATCAGAGCTGAAAAATGTGTTGCTGGAAAAGCGCAGAGGTCTGGCAGCATCCAAGGAGCAGGATTCCTGAAGAAGGGCTTATGCCCGAAACGTCGATTCTCCTGTTCCTTGGATGCTGCCTGACCTGCTGCGCTTTTCCAGCAACACATTTTTCAGCTCTGGTAAAAGTGAAGTCAAGTCACCATGTTCCTGGAGGACCGAAGGCTACTCTTTCACTAGAAACGGCCAACTGGTGGTGAGTTTAAATTGACAGTGACATCGCCTCAGGTGAGGGCTGAAGTTCAGATGGCGAGAACTTCACAATAACCTCAGCTGTTTTTGGAATTGAACCCAGTGACTCCCACAGTTACTTCATTTACTCAAACCCTGCTTTCTGTAAGGACTCTGTTCCATTCTCCCAGTTTCTCTGTCTTTGTTGTAGTGCTACCCTTTATTGTAGTGTCTGATAGTGCTACCTTTCACCAGGCTGCCTCTGACTCAACCCCTTTCCTCAACTGAGCAGCCCCCCACTGCCCTTGTGATTGGCTGGGTCCTCAACTTTGTCCAAAACATTCCCCCCCACACTCATCCCCTCCCCACACTCATCCCCTCCCCACACTCATCCCCTCCCCCCACACTCATCCCCTCCCCACACTCATCCCCTCTCCCCACACTCATCCCCTCTCCCCACACTCATCCCCTCCCCCTCTCCCTCCCAGAACAAAGGTAGGGTTTCCCTTGTCCTTACTTTCCACTCCACCAGTCGTGGCCATCAAAGGATCATCCTCTGGCATTTCCTCCAACTACAGCTGGACGTGACCACCAAACACATCTCCCTTCCCCTCCCCTCCCCTTGTACATCCTCAGCAGGGACTACTCCCTTCATTACCTCCTGATCTATTCCTCAATTACTCCCAATACCTCTCCAGTTCCCCACCCTTGTCTGATACCTTCCCATGCAACTGCAGAAGCTGCAACACTTTCCCTTTGACCTCCAGCCTCCTCAATGTCCAATTGAACACAACTTCCAGGTGAAGCAGTGTCCTACTTTGGCTTCTCTCAATTGCCTCTGTTGTACTCACTGCTCGCGATGCAGTCTCCTTTACATTAGCAAGTCCAAATGCAGACTGGATGACTGCTTTGTGGACCACCTTTGCTTTGACCAATATGAACGACCCTGACCTCCCAGTTGCTTTCCATTTCAACAATCCACTTTGCTCTCACATTAGCGTTACTGACCATGCTAACTCTTTAACCCAACAATGCCCTCCAGCGCATCTCCTCCACTTCCCGCACCTCTGTCCTTAAACCCCACCCCTCCCAATGCAACAAGGATAGAACCCCACCCCCTGGTCCTCACCTTCCACCCCACCAATACATCGTATCATCCTCCGTCATTTCCACCACCTACAGTCAGACTCCACCACCAGAGATATATCTCCCTCCCCACCCTGATCAGCATTCACTCCATGACTCCCTTGTTAGGGTAACGCCCCCCTACAACCCACCCTCCCCTCCCGGTACCTTCCCTTACCACTGCAGGAATTGCAAAACCTGCGCCCACACCCTCCCCCCACCTCCATCCAAGACGCCAAAGGATCCTTCCACATGCGACAGAGATTTTCCTGGACTTCCACACACCTCATCTACTGGGTCCGTTGCTCTTGATGTGGTCTCCTCTACATTGGGGAGACAGGACGCCAACGTGCAGAACATTTCAAAGAACATCTCTGGGACTCACACACTAAACAACCCCACCGCCCTGTGACTGAACGCTTTAACTCCCTCTCCCACTCCCCCAAGGACATGCAAGTCCTGGACCTCCTCCATCGCCAAAACCTAACCACTTGACACCTGGAGGAAGAACGCCTCATCTTCCGTCTCAGGACCCTCCAACCCCAGAGCATCAATGTGGATTTCACCAGTTTCCTCATTTCCCCTCCACCCACCTCATCCCAGATTCAACCCTCCAACCGCCCTCTTGAACTGTCTTACCTCTCTACCTTCCTTCCTACCTATCCGCTCCACCTTCCACTCCGATCTATCACTATCACTCCCCACCTGCATCTACCTATCACCTTCCCAACTACAATCCCCTCAGTCCCACCCCTACCCTCCTATTTATCTCTCAGCCCCCTCACCGTGCCCCACCAAACCCCTCATTCCTGATGAAGGGCTTATGCCTGAAACATTGAATCTCCTGCCCCTCGGATGCTGCCTGGCCTGCTGTGCTTTTTCCAGTGCCACATTTTTCCACTCTGATCTCCAGCATCTGTAGCCCTCAATTCCTCATAACTCTTTAACCCATAGTTTTCCACGCAAGCCGTATGTACAGTTCCTCACTTTTTGAATCGGCCCTGACTGTCCTCAGAACTCAACAACATCAGGATAACATCCATTTCCCATCCTGAACAGCCTCAGAGGGCAGTTAGAAGTCAGGTGTAGACCAGGCCAGCTAAAGAGAGTAGCTGTCCCTTCCAGAGGGACACTGCTGAACCAGATGGGTTTTAATATCGATCCCAGTGTTTTGTGTGCTACCAAACCGGAACTTTGACCGGGACTTCTGGATTGCCTTGTCCAGCAACATTACTGCCACACCCACCAACCCCACATTTGATGTTATTATATTTGGCAGAGTTACATTTGTTTAGTGCCTGTCACTAACTTCACGGCACCAATAATTTGTCCAGAATCCTGGATTGAACCCATTGCTGTGGTTCCTGTTGTCGACCTTGTATTCTAGTGGATGAGTTACAGGATTTGAGGGAAATGATTAAATTCCCTGACTGTCACCATTCTAACAACTCCTAGTTCTCCTCGTCAGGAGCCCAAACTAAAGATTACCCAGGGGAGGTGACATCACGGACAGCAGTATTCTGACCGTCAAAGATGAATGGCTAAGAATAAAGGATGGTAGAGATGAAGGCAATGCTATATCAGTGAGAGTCCTTACAGTTGTACAATAAAAACAGCCCTTTCTTTCATTCAGAACATTGAGTAGGGACTGAAACACCTTCTCTGCCCCCATAGCCACCACAGCAGAACAAATGAACAAGGTCTTCAGTTAGAAGGTGAATGACCTGACCTCTGACAACACCCAGGCAATACTTTTCTTCAATCCTTTCCCTTAGCGTAGTGTCATCGGCTCACCTTAACTGCCTTAAGAAGGTGGGTGTGAGCTGCCTTCTTGAAGCATTGTAGTCCATGTGCTTGGTTGACCCACTATGTCCTTTGGAGGGAATTCCAAGATATTGACCCAGTGACGCTGAAGGAACAGTGATATATTTCCAAGTCGGGACAGTGAGTGGCTTGGAGGGGAACTTGCATGGGGTGGTATTCCCTCTATCTGCTGCCTTTGTCTTTCTAGACAGAAATGGATCGTGGGTTTGGAAGGTGCTGTCTGAGGATCTTTGGTGAATTTCTGCAGTGCATCTTGTAGATGATACACACTGTTGCTACTGAGCGTTGGTGGTGGAGGGAGGGGATGTTTGTGGATGTGGGGCCAATCAAGTGGGGGCTGCTTTGTCCTGGATGGTGTCGAGCTTCTTGAGTGTTTGTTGGAGCTGCCCCCATCCAGGCAAGTGGGGAGTATTCCATCACACTCCTGACTTGGGCCTTGTAGATGGTGGACAGGCTTTCGGGAGTCAGGAGGTGAGTCCTCAACCTGCTGTTTGTAGTGCTGGTGGTTATATAGCTGATTTAAGCTGTGCTCCTGGTTTGTAATCTTGGTCCCTCCTGTTGGATCCTGACCTATTCGGTAAGTTGGTCTTTTGAAGTGTGACATGTGCTGTTCAATCCTCGAATCAGGAAACAACCAGGAAACTGCATTCCCTTTGATGTTGATGGTCCATGTGTCCCTTTGTACTGTCATGTGACCAGGCATGTGCCTCTCTTAAAGAGGTGGGTACATGCTCTGCTATGTCCCATGATGCATTTGGAATTCTAGAAAAGCTGAGGAGGGAACTAACCTCCTAACACCCTGATCCACACTGCTGCTGTTTAAGCGTTCTTGAGGTGCAGTCACTATTACAACATTGGAAGCATAGCAGCCAGTGTGTGCACAGAAAGATCCGATGAGCAGCAGCATGACCTTGACCAGGTACTCTGTTGCCCAGTCCTGTTGGTAAAGGGTCAGTATTCGTTGGGATATTCCATGCTTTCCCTCGAAATGTTTGCAGCGGGATCTTTCACGTCCACCCAACTGTTTAGCATGTCATCCAGAAGTTATGGAGTCATACAGACCAACCAATCTATGCAGATCATGTTCCCAATCTAACCTCGTCTCACTAGCCTGCTCTTGGCCCATACCCATTTCCCTATTTATGTACTTATCCAAATGTACCCGTATCACCACTTCCTCTGGAAGCTCATTCCACACACAAACCACTCTCTGTGTAAAAAACTTGCCTCTCATGTCCTCTTTAAATCTCCTTTCTCTCACCTTAAATAAGTTGTTTGTGCAGCACCCACTCTCCCCTGCCCTTACCCCACACCCTGACTGTATCAGCTGGGAGATCTCTCCTAAAGTAAACTGACGAACTTTCAGATGTTGGAAATCTGAAACAAAAACAGAAATTGCTGGTGGAATTCAGCAGGTCTGGCAGCACCTGTGGAGAAAGAAACAGGTTTGACATTTCAGGTCGGATGACCCTTCTTCAGAATTGTTAGCAACTGGGAAAAGGTGGCGTTTATGCTGAATGACAGGGACTGGGTGGGAAAGATTTGATTTGATTTATTGTTGTTGCATGTGCCTAGATACAGTGAAAAGTTTTGTTTTACATGCTGAATGGCAGATTATAAGATACAAAGAAACAGGGATCATAGGGTAATCGAACAGAGAGAGGAATACAAAGTTACAGCTGCAAAGTTGGTTGGATAGGTGGAGATGGGATGCAGAGAGAGAGAGAGAGAGAGAGAGAAAGGCAGTTGGGTAAACAAAGGGGATGGATAATGAAAGAAATGCTGATAATAGGGACCATGAGGAGATTAAAATGAGTTGGCTGTGCCAAATACAGCCCATATCAAGACAGGGTCTGGGGTGTGGGTAAAGGACAAGGAAGGCAGTGTTCAGGTCCTAAAATTATTGACCTCATTATTGATTTCTGCAGGCTACAGCGTCCCCAAGCAGAAAATGAGCTTCACTGGAGCACTGCAGCAAGCCCGCGACAGAGATGTTGACCAGGGGATACAGTGGGGTGTTAGAGATGTTTCCTAGTCAATAACTTATTCGGTCTCTCAAGTCAGCAGCATCACTACATTGCTGTCTCCTCTCCCTCCCGACCCAATGAGGCTAAATCTTGCTGAGGTGTTGTTCGATGAATCCTTCTCACGTTTGCCAACGTCGCCCAAGGGTGCCAGACTTCACAGTGTCCCACAGAAAGCCTCAGCAGTCGCAACAGCATTAACCATAGTGCCCACAAGGTGGCAGCATCAATGAGCTGTCACTTCCATTGACATCAGAAACCCATTGACACAACCTAGTAAGATTTTGCCTTTCTGTAGCACCTTGCACAGGTGAAAGGAGGCCCTTTGTTCCAACAAGTCAGTGCTTGGCAACAAGCAGTTGACAAGGTTTATCTTGAAGTTTAACTCTAGGCCGGTGGTCTCATAGATTGCAGGAACTTTGGCTTCATCTCCACATACTTTATAATTGTGCCTAAAATTAACGTCCAGAAGATGTCATGTGAGAATAACGCAAGCTCCATTCTAGAGATTTAAGCCCAATTTGCTTCCAGAGCAGTGTTGGGCGAATGTATCACTGTCAGAGGAAGACCTCCTGTGGCACATTTGGATAAAAATCCCGTGACAGAACATAATGAAGAGCAGTTGAGTTCTCAGCAGTTCTTTGAAAGTTGTGTCACTGGTGGACAGGGTGATGAAGAAGGTGTTCAGCATGCTTCCCTTCATCATTCAAACCACTCTGTATAGGAGTTGGAGCATCGTGTTGCTTGTACAGGACGTTGGTAAGGCCAGGTTAGAGTACTGTGTCCGGTTCTGGTTGCCCTGCTAGAGGAAGGATATTATCAAATTGGAGTGGGTTCAGATAAGGTTTCCAAGGATGTTGCTGGGACAGGAGTGTTTGAGTTATAAGGAGAGGCTGGGTAGGCTGAGATTTCTTTCACTGGAGCGTAGGAGGTTGAGGGGTAACCTTATAGAGGTTTATAAAGTCTTAAGGGGTATAGACAAGATGAATAGCAAGGCTTTTTTCCCTAGGGTATGGGAATTCAAAACTAGAGGGCGTAGTTTTAAGGTGAGAGGAGAAAGATTTAAAAAGGGGCAATATTTTCACACAGAGGTTAGTTTGTGTGTGGAATGAACCACCAGAGGAAGTGGTAGATGCAGATATAGTTACTACATTTAAAAGATATTTGGACAGGTACAAATTAGGAAAGGTTTGAGAGGGATATGGGCCAAACACAGAAAATGTGAATGGTTTAGTTTGAAAAAATTGGTCAGCATGGACGAATTGGACTGAAGGGTCTGTTTCTGTGCTATTTGACCCTATGACTCTTGACAAATCAACGTCAGGAAAACTATTCATCGGGTCATTATTCATATGGCAGCTGTCAAGGTGTTGCATTTTAGGTTCACAAGAATGGTTCTGGGGATGAGGAATTTCAGTTCCATGGGTGGTTTGGGAAAATTGGTGCTATTTGACATGGAGAGGAGAAGGTGGTTTGGTCTTCAAAATGAAACAAGTTCTGGAACAGAGGAGAAAGGAAGAAACTGTTCCCGTTGGTGAATGAGAGGCCACAAACTTGATGTAATTGGCAAAAGAGGCCAAAGTGACTTGAGGAAAAGGTTTTTCTCCCAGCGAGTGGGTCGGGTCTGGAATGTGTTACTGGAGAATGTGCCAAGGCTGGAAGCAGCCTCAAATTAGACGCTCAAAAGGAAATTAGATGGGTACTTGATTACTTGCTACCCCACAAGCTACCTGATGAGTGAGCAGTGCTCCAAAAACATGTACTTCCAAATAAACCTGTTGGACTTTAACCTGGTGTTGTATGATTTTTAACTTTGTCCACCCCAGTCCAACAACAGTACCTCCACAACTTGACGATCAGATCAGCCATTATCTAACTGAATGGCAGAGCAGACTCGATGGGCTGAATGGCCTACTTCTGCTTCTATGCCCTATAGTCTTCAAAGGAACAAAGTGGGTAGTTAAGAGGAAAAGGCAGGAGATGGTCTTTTTCCCTGGAGTGTCAGAAGTTGAGGGTTGACCATATAGAGATATATAAAATCATGATAGGATAAATAGAGAAGGCCTTTTCCCAGGGTAGGGGAGTCCAAAACTCAAGGGCATAGGTTTAAGATGAGAGGGGAAAGATTTAAAAGGGACCTAAGGGGCAAGCAGAGGGTGGTACGTGTATGGAATGAGCTGCCAGAGGAAGTGGTGGAGGCTGGTACAATTGCAACATTTAAAAGGCATCTGGATGGGTATGTGAATAGGAAGGGTTTGGAGGGATATGGGCCAAGTGCTGACAAATGAGACTAGGTTAGTTTAGGAAATCTGGTCGGCAGGGACGAGTTGGACTGAAGAGTCTGTTTCTATGCTGTACATCTCTCTGACTCTATAACTTTAAGTGAATTGGTGCAGACGTGTGTGTGTGTGTGTGTGTGTGTGTGTGTGCGCACACGCATGTGCTGTGTCTATGCTGTCACAGTTTGGTGATCCTTTGATTACTATCTTGTCTTTTGTGGGATCTTATGCCTCATTGCCAATATCGTAAAAGAGATTCTCTGGGGTTTTTAGTTTTGTTGGAGACAGCATGAGAATTCCCCGAACTTTTAGCCTTCCTACAAAGGTATCAGAGTAATGCCTTACATTCATAGCCAGGACACCTGACCGGAGAGTGTGAACAGCCTTGTTTTTCACAAACAAACATCGGGCTGCATTGGGTCCACTGATAGATGGAGATTCAGTGACAAAGCGAAGCCCTTTATGCAATGATCACTTGTGTTTATAAAGAATGTAAAAAGAAGTCTCAAAGTGCTTCACAGGAATCAAAATGTAACACTTTGGGTTGGTGACCAAATGCTCAGTCAAAGAGGTCAGTTTTAAGGATTGTCTTAAAGGAACAAATGAGAGACAGAGAGAGAGAGAGAGAGAGAGAAGTGAAGAGAGTGAGGGCAGGAAATGCAGAACTTGGAGCTAGGCTGTGGATTAAGGCCTTTTGAAGCTGAAGTGTTTTATTCAATAAAATTATACTTTGGGAAGTGCAAGAGGAAAATGTGGCAATAGACAATAGACAATAGGTGCAGGTGTAGGCCATTCTGCCCTTCGAGCCAGCACCACCATTCATTATGATCATGGCTGATCATCCTCAATCAGTATCCTGTTCCTGCCTCGATTTCACTATCTTTAAGAGCTCTCTCCAACTCTTTCTTAAATGAATCCAGAGACTGGGCCTCCACTGCCCTCTGGGGCAGAGCATTCCACACAGCCACCACTCTCTGGGTGAAGAAGTTTCTCCTCAACTCTGTTCTAAATGCCCTACCCCTTATTTTTAAACTGTGTCCTCTGGTTCGGGACTCACCCATCAGCGGAAGCATGCTTCCTGCCTCCAGAGTGTCCAATCCTTTAATAATCTTATACATCTCAATCAGATCCCCTCTCAGTCTTCTAAACTGACGGGTATACAAGCCCAGTCACTCCAGTCTTTCAGCGTAAGATAGTCCCGCCATTCTGGGAATTGACCTCGTGAACCTACGCTGCACTCCCTCAATAGCCAGAATGTCTTTCCTCAAATTTGGAGACCAAAACAGCGCACAATATTCCAGGTGCGGTCTCACCAGGGCCCTGTACAGCTGCAGAAGAACCTCTTTGCTTCTATACTCAATCCCTCTTGTTATGAAGGCCAGCATGCTATTAGCTTTCTTCACTGTCTGCTGTACCTGAATGCTTACCTTCATTGACTGGTGTACAAGAACACCCAGATAGAACATAGAACATAGAACAATACAGCGCAGTACAGGCCCTTCGGCCCTCGATGTTGCGCCGATCAAAGCCCACCTAACCTACACTAACCCACTATCCTCCATATACCTATCCAATGCCCGCTTAAATACCCATAAAGAGGGAGAGTCCACTACTGCTACTGGCAGGGCATTCCATGATCTTACGACTCGCTGAGTGAAGAACCTACCCCTAACATCAGTCCTATATCTACCCCCCCTTAATTTAAAGCTATGCCCCCTTGTAATAGCTGACTCCATACGTGGAAAAAGGTTCTCACTGTCAACCCTATCTAACCCCCTAATCATCTTGTACACCTCTATCAAATCACCCCTAAACCTTCTTTTCTCCAAAGAAAACAACCCCAAGTGCCTCAGCCTTTCCTCATAGGATCTTCCTACCATACCAGGCAACATCCTGGTAAACTTCCTCTGCACCCGTTCCAGTGCCTCCACATCCTTCCTATAGTATGGCGACCAAAACTGCACACAATATTCCAGATGCGGCCGCACCAGAGTCTTATACAACTGCAGCATGACCTCAGGACTCCGGAACTCAATTCCTCTACCAATAAAAGCCAGTACGCCATATGCCTTCTTCACTGCACTATTTACCTGGGTGGCAACTTTCAGAGATCTGTGTACATGGACACCAAGATCCCTCTGCTCTTCCACACTACCAAGTAGTCTACCATTAGCCCAGTAATCCATCTTTTTATTACTCTTACCAAAGTGAATCACTTCACACTTAGCTACATTGAACTCCATTTGCCACCTTTCTGCCCAGCTCTGCAGCTTCTCTATATCCCGCTGTAACCTGCCATATCCTTCCTCACTGTCTACAACTCCTCCGACTTTCGTATCATCCGCAAACTTGCTCACCCAACCTTCTAACCCTTCCTCCAGGTCATTTATAAAAATGACAAACAGCAATGGTCCCAAAACAGATCCTTGCGGAACACCACTAGTGACAGCACTCCAAGATGAACCTTTGCCATCAACTACTACCCTCTGTCTTCTTCCAGAGAGCCAATTCCTAATCCAAACCTCCAACTCACCCTCAATGCCATATCTCTGTATTTTCTGCAGTAGCCTACCATGGGGTACCTTATCAAACGCCTTACTAAAATCCATATATACCACATCTACCGCTTTCCCCTCATCTACCTCCTTCGTCACCTTCTCAAAGAATTCAATAAGGTTTGTGAGGCACGACCTGCCCTTCACAAAACCATGCTGACTATCCTTGATCACATCATTCTTATCCAGATGTGCATAAATCCTATCCCTTACAATTCTCTCTAAGACTTTGCCCACAACAGAAGTGAGACTCACTGGCCTATAGTTACTAGGATTATCCCTACTCCCCTTCTTGAACAAGGGAACCACGTTTGCTAGCCTCCAGTACTGCCCCGTTACCTAACTTGACTCCATCTAGGTAGTAATCTGCCTTCCTGTTCTTGCCACCAAAGTGGATAACCACACATTTATCCACATTAAACTGCATCTGCCATGCATCTGTCCACTCACCTAGCCTGTCCAGGTCACCCTGTATTCTCCTAACATCCTCCCCACATTTCTAAGTTTGGCATTTCTAAGTTTGGCATAATGCATAAACTTTTTTATAAAAATAACTTTTTAAAAAATTGATGCATCTGTGGAAGACAAGGTTAAATAGAATCTGTACAGTGCAGAAAGACACCAACCATCCCATCTTGTGTGCACCAATCCTCGAAAAAGCATACCACCCAGACCCCTGTATTTACATTGGCTCATCCATCTCGCCTGCATATTCCTGGGCATGACCTACAATTTCCCATGACCAATCCACTCTCATCTGCAGATCTTTGGACCATGGAGGAAACTGGAGGAAACTCACACAGACACAGGGAGAACTTGCAAACTCCACCCAGACAGTCACCCGAGGCTGGAATCAAACCTGGGTCCCTGATACCATGAGGCAGCAGTGCTAACCGCTGAGCTACCGTGCCAACCGAAAACTGAAATACCATCTTAAACAAAAGCGAAGCAGTGCACATGCTGGAAATCGGAAATAAACAGAGAGAGTGCAGGAGAAACTCAACAAGGTCTAGCAGCATCTGTGGAGAGAGAAACAGAGTTAACGTTTCCAGTCCAGTGACCCTTCTTCAGAGCTGAGTTCTGAATAAAAGTTACATGTAGGATTCAAAAATTTAACTCTGTTCCTCTCTCTCTCTCTCTCTATACAGATGCTGGCAGGCTGGCTGAGTTTCTTTAGCAATTCCTGTTTTTATTACTGAATTATTGTGTTATTTTTGACTCTTTATTTGCAACTTTGTAATGTAATATTTAAATGAAATATTAACTTAAGATGCGTAGAGCTAAGACAATGTTTTCTACAACTGATTATTATGATTGGAAACTGAGTTTCCAATAACTTGACCAATATATTTATGATCTTAACTATGTTAGAAACATGACACTTACTAAAGCCGTATCTCAAACCAAATGCGTTTGCTCTCGTCATGGTCTAGCTGTACCACTGGAACAGGTTTGTCAAAATCACTCTGCATCTCAGGGACTGATGTTGTAAAGTGCAGCTTAACAATTAGCCTTTTATCCTCACAATTAAACAAACACAGCTCTCACTTTCATTGACTTCATGTATTTCAGCTTTTGATATGTTAATGCGAAAGTGATCCAACTGGAAAAGGTCACAGGCAAATTAAAGAGATGTAAATGTCTCTACAATCCCAAGCTGCAACCCCCATACACAGAGAACTGAAGGCACTGGTGGAGTGGTTATACTCAGAACATGCAAGAGGCCAGAATCAGAGGAGGGGAGAGCTTTGGGCTGGTTCTAAGACTGAGGTGGGAAGAGGAATAGAGAGCAGAAAGTGAGGACTGCAGATGCTGGAGACCAGAGTTGAAAAATGTGGTGCTGGAAAAGCGCAACAGGCCAGGCAGCATCCGAGGAGCAGGAGAATCGATGTTTCGGGCATAAGCCTTTCTTCAGGAAAACAGGCTAATGCCCGAAACGTCGATTCTCCTGCTCCTCGGATGTTGCCTGGCCTGCTGTGTTTTTCCAGCATCACATTTTTCAACAAGAGGAATAGAGAGACAATTTGAGATCATGGAGGGATTTGAAAATAAGGACAAGAACTTGAAAATTGAGCCATGACAGGACAGGGCAACTGATTTAGGCCAGTAATCACAATATTGTCCAAATCAGGCACTGATCCAGCAAGCAGCCATTTACTGCCATAAAACAAGAAGACATAGAAACAGAAGTGGGCCCTTCGTCCCATTGAATCTCCTCCTCTTTTCACTGAGATCAGGCCTGATCTGATAATCCTTAACTCCACATGCCTGCCTCTTCCCCTTTTATCACAGAGGATACAACACAGTGTGACTGACTTAGAGTGAGAAGCAAGGGATTCTCCGAACAATTTGACTGAACATCCCTCCCAACATACAGCCCCCAGGTTAGGGCTTTTCTTATAGCTGTGTTATTGTCCCTATCTCTGAGCCAGGACGCCTGGAATCAAATCCTAATTGCATCAGATGTGTGACATAATACCTTTGAACAGGTTAATTCAAAAACATCCATACCTATGGAATGGTGGCTCAGTGGTTAGCACTGCTGCCTTGTGGTGCCAGGGAACCCAGGTTTGATTCCAGCCTTGGGCAAACATCTGCATGGGTTTCCTTGCACAATCTAAAGATGTGCAGGTTTGGTGAATTGGCCATGCTAAATTGCCCCATTGTGTCCAGGGATGTGTAGGTTAGGGGCATTGGTCATGGGAGATGTAGAGGTAATGGGTCTGGGGATGGGATACTCTTGGTGTGGACTTGTTGGGCCAAATGGCCTGTTTCCACACAATAGGGATTCTATGATTCTACCAATTGTTACTTCATGTGGAGGTAAGATTAATTCATGATGCTTGTGGTGAAATTACCCCTAGGTGGCAGTGATCATAATGTGATTGAATTTTACTTTCAGTTTGAGGGACAGAAAAATGCCTACAACAGCACTTTAAACATAGACAATGGTAATTGTGGGGCCATGAAAACAGACTGAAAGTACAGTTGGCTAATTTGGTGAAGGTCCAGTGGCTTACTAGCAGATAGTAATGGATATTCAAAAAGATATTTCATAATACACAGGATACAATCCATTCCAATGAGAAAGAAAATTTCCATCAGGACATCCTGCAGTCAATTATGAAGTTTGTGAGTGGACTGCACTTCCTGAGGAAATGGTGGATGTGGGTACAATTACAATGTTGGAGGGACACATGCATGGGAAAGCTTTGGGGGAGAACGGCTGGGAGCAGGCAGGTGGGACCATTTTGGTTTGGGATTGTATTTGGCATGGACTGGTTGATCCGAAGGGTCTGTTTCTGTGCTGTATGACTCCATGATACCAAGCATAATGAGAAAAAAAAACTTAAGCTTGTAACAACCGATAGCAGCTCAGAAAATTGGGCAGAATGTTAAAGAGTCAGGAGTCTGCAGTTTGTGCTCTGGGCTGATCAGCCATCTCCAAACCCATCGAACTGGAGTGGATGTGAATCACTCTTAGCCTCAGGAGAAGTGTATATGTCAATGTAACTGAGGCAGGTGTAACATTGATTAGGTCTATGCAATTGCTATTTAACCTTGATTTGAGTTTCAACCACATCTCCACACAATCGCCCAGATTGTCTATTTCCTCTGATTTAACATTGTCTGACTCCACCCTATTTTCAGCTGATCGGCTGCTGAAGCCCTCATCCATGCCTCCACTTGACAACACAGTCCTGGCTATTTTCCCTCCGGAATGTTGAGGTCACCCAAAAGTCTCCATTCCTGTTGGCACTGGTGGACAAAGCTTTCTGTCATTGCCAGGCTTAGAGGATTTGAGCTGTAAGGGGAGGCTGAATAGCCTATTTTCCCTGGAGCATCAGAGGCTGAGGGATGACCTTAAAGAGGCGTATAAACTCATGAGGGGCGTGGATGGGAGGAATAGCCAAGAGCTTTTTTCCTAGTGTGGGGGGAGTCAAAGCTAGAAGGCAGAGGTTTAAGGTGAGAGGAAAAAGGTATAAAAGGGAACTAAGGGGCAACTTTTACAAGCAGAGGGTGGTGTATGTATGGAATGAGCTGCCAGAGGGAGTGGTGCACAACAGTTGTCTGTGTCCTAATTTTCACCAAGTCCCGTTCCCCTGTAGTCACTGTGCTCACTCAGCCGCTTTGACACAATTTTAAGCAGCATCTCAACCTGAAAACTCTCACCATGGTTTCAAATCCCTTGGTGGCCTCATCCCTCTTGATCGCTGTTATCATCCTCAGACCCTCAGAGATACAGCACTCCACCGATTCCTGTGCAACTCCATTGCACCATGGATAACTGGGTCTTCAGATGCTCAAGAACACCCTCGCTCAACATCATACCTTCCTCCTTCAGTTTCTTTGAATTTTGATCATAATGAGACTAAGATTTTGGTGTAGTGGGAATGTCACTAGACCAGCAATCCAAAGGCAAACACAGAGAAAGCTGGAGAAACTCAGCAGGTCTGGCAGCATCTGTGGAGAGAGAAACAGAGTTAACATTTTGAGTCTGGAATGATGCTTTTCAGAACACATTCCCTGGCTTTGGGTCAGATTGCCAGCAGCTGCAGTATCTTGCTTTTTATCATAGTGCTAAAGAGGCCTGGGGCATGGGTTCGAAACTCACCACAGCAGCCTCTGGCATTTAAATTTAACAAATAAATCTGCAATACAAAGTAAGCCTTGGCGAGGGTGACCATGTCAACGATCAGCAGTTGGAATAAAAAAAGAAACAACCCCTGGTACATAGAATCTCTACAGTGCAGAAAAAAGGCCATTTGGCCCATCAGGTCTGCACTGACCTTCTGAAGAATATTCCAGCCAGAAACAGCTTTATCCCATATCCCTGCAGTTCCATGGCAACTATCAGCATCTGGAATAAAAACCATCCTCTGATCTATAGTATCCCTACAGTAGAGGGAGAGGCCCAGTAAGCCTGCACCAACCTTCTGAAGAGCAGCTCAGCCAGACCCAACTCTATCCACACATTTCCCATGGCTAATCCACCCAGCCCTGTCCATCCCTGGACACTATGGGTGATTTGGATTAGTGGTGCTGGAAGAGCACAGCAGTTCAGGCAGCATCCAAGGAGCTTCGAAATCGACGTTTTGGGCAAAAGCCCTTCATCAGGAATAAAACGTCGATTTCGCTGCTCCTCGGATGCTGCCTGAACTGCTGTGCTCTTCCAGCACCACTAATCCAGAATCTGCAGCCATTGTTTTTACCTCTATGGGTGATTTAGCATGGCCATCCATCCAGACCTGCACAGCTTTGGACTGTGGGAGGAAACCGGAGCACCCGGAGGAAACCCGCGCAGACACGGGGAGAATGTGCAAACTCCACACAGACGGTTGCCCGAGGCTAGAATCAAACCTGGGTCCCTGACACTGAGAGGCAGCCATGTTCACCACTGAGCCACCGTGCCACCTACTTAAGGAAGGAAATCTGCCCTCCTTACCCGGTCTAGTATACACATGACTCCAGACCCAGGACAATGTGGTTGACTCTTAAATTCCCTCTGAACAGGCCAAGTAGGTCAAGTGGCAACTGGGGAATAGGCAATTAATGCTGGCCCCTTCCAGTAAAAGGATAAAGAGAAACAAGGTCACTTCATGTAGCTGTGAAATGTTGCTGTCTTGTTGCACAGCTGGTGGGGTGGGGTAGGATAGGATAGGGTAAGGAAGGGTGGGGTAGGATTGGATAGGATAGGGTAAGGTAGGGTGGGGTGGGGTAGGATAGGATAGGCTAAAGTAGGGTGGGGTGGGGTAGGATAGGGTAAGGTAGGGTGGGGTGGGGTGGGGTAGGATAGGATCGGGGAGGGTGGGGTAGGATAGGATAGGATAGGATAGGATAGGGTAAGGTAGGGTGGGGTGGGGGAGGGTAGGATAGGATCGGGTAAGGTAGGGTGGGGTGGGGTAGGATAGGGTAGGGTGAGTAAGGTAGGGTAGGGCGGGGCGGGGCGGGGCGGGGCGGGGCGGGGGAAGGAGGTCAGGGTGTCAAAAGCACTTCAACATTTGACGTTTATTTGAGCAAGCAGGACGCTGCTCCTTTAAATGTGGGAGATGCTGAGAGAGGCGGGGATTGGAATTGGCTCTTCCCTCTGCACGTTGCCTTGGATCGAGAGAGGAAGTGCAGCTCCCAACCTCGGTTTACTATTATATCAGTTTAAACAAAACCAGGGAGGAGAAATCGGCAGAGAGTGAAATTGACAGGGAGAGTGGAACTGACAGTGCATGAACCCGGGGATTTACAGCGGAAACAAGCTTATTGATTCACTCCTTTTTAAGTACAAGAGATCATTTGTTTGAAGCTTGCAACAAGAACAATTTCATTCGCTCTGGGAAGCTCCAATACTCTCTCTCTCTCACACACACACAGACATATCGAAGCCCAGGAGTTACTCTGTAACCTTGCGGAACTCCCGCTGGAAAGGACATTTGGATCCGATCAACCAGGTCTTTTTGCAGGGATTTGTAAGCGTGTGTATTAAATGTGAGACAAAGACTCGCCTCAAGAGCCACTCTGGTATACAATCCATTTGTTAAATTACTCACAAGGGGTCTGTGTACCTCTCCCCACCCCACCGAAATTCCTAAAAGGGGTTTGGATTTGTGGCTGTCAGAGAAACGCAGTCTGTGAATCAATCCGAGGTAAGTTTGCTGGCTTCCCCATCTCCCTTCCCCCCCCCCCCCCGCGCCACCTCTCTCTTTCCCCTCCCTCTCCCTCTCCCTCTCTTCTGTGTCGATTCTGCGTTCCGCTGCTTATTTCTTTCAGTCCTGTGTAGCTGGGTCAGGGTTAGTTTGTCAAGGTCCCACCAGCGTGTGGGTGGAATGCCTCTGTTTGTCTGTCATTCTTTTTTACGTTTAAATTGAGAACCGTCTCGTGATTTCTGCTGTGAATTCTTTTTTTTCCCGCTGATTATTGGGAGGGGAAATATATAGGGTCAGGTTTTATAAGGGGGTCAGGTTTTATAAGGAGCTCAGCGCGAGGTTCACTATTTGTTATACACCATTCTGTGTTTATCTATAATGCTCATGCTATTTTTCTAAGTGTGTATAATATACAGTCCATATTTTTGAGATGGAATGTGTATGTTCTCTCTGTGAAGGCTGGGTATTCAGATGTTCAGGCATTTGTAACTTGACCTGGTTTCCTGCTGATGACTCGGTGACCTGCTGGAGTGGAATTATTCAGTGCTGTGTATGTGTGTGAATCTCTGAGTGGGGATCAACTACAACTAGAGATGGTAAACCCCATGCCCTGTGAAGGTGTGCACTCATTGTATGGCTGGGCTGAGCAGAGAGAAAGGGTTCCTGGATCTGTTTGTGATTTGAGGGGGATCCTCTTCCCCCCCCCCCCCCCCCTTCGAATGTCCTGTAGCCCTGGCTCACTAGTTTAGGTTTGAGTTGATCTGGGTTCTAGTTCACGCTGTGGTTGTATCGTTGCTGGCCGCCTGTTCTCTGCTCCTCCTGCTTATTGAGTCTTGCATTATTCCACATCAAGAATTCTCTGAACCACCTTTCATGTTTTCATTGAGTCCACTTGCCTTCGATATTTGCCACCACCTGCCCCATTCTTCATCATTTTGCCCACTGTCCTCATTCTCAGTGATCCTTGGTGCCCTTTGTTCTGTATCTTCCTCATTCTCTTTCCTGCAAATCCTACTCTTTGCCACACGTGGCCTGGTATTATCATCTTGCCCCCCCAACCTCTATTGTGTTCTGTCCACTCTCTATCTCTCCCTCGCGTTTTCATTCCTGATTCTTGCCTGGAGTCAGGAGAGAAGAGGGGACTAGTTTCATTGATTACTACTCAATGGGTTGAAGGGTTGTTTTTTTTTTTTTGCTCCCTATAATCCTCTCCCACAAAATGCCAGGACGAGAGGGGGTTTGCTGCTGTTTTTGTTACAAAGCCCCAATTTCTCCCTTTGTCTTGTTTCCTTCTACCTATTGCCTTGGTGTGAGAATATTCAGTTAGAATGACTCAACATTGCAATATTGTGAATCACACTTTTTTTCCTCTCTCTCTGAGAATCCTTTTTTAAAAAAGTTCAATGGACCTTGAACATTTGGTGGCAAATTGGCATTGAAAGCACATGATGAGCTGAGGGGGAATAGCCTATCCTGAAGGATCAGGAGGAGATATTGGGAACACAGGGCCAAAGTATTGATTGTAAAGGTTGCCTCTAAGGAGAGATTAAAGGGGGAAAAAAGGTTTAGGGAGAGATTGTAGAGCTGGGAGCCAATTCAGCAGGAAGAGTGCCACAGAGGATGACAAAGTGAAACTCAAGGATGCACGTGACTCGTGAATTAAGACAGGGCACTAGCTACTGGACCAGCCTCCAGACCCCCCGGCTCCCATTCTGGGGCACAGGTTTGAGTTCCACCCAAGCGGATGGTCACTTGAATTCAGTAAAACGGAACTAAAAGCTGGTCTAATGGGGACCATGTAACCATTGTCAATTTTATTATAACAAGTTTGCTGTTTTTTTAGGAAAGGAAATCTGCCATCCTTACCTGGTCTGGCCCACATGTGACTCCAGAGTCACAGTAATGGGTTGGCTCTGAAATGTCCTGGTGATCGAATTAGTGCAACGGTAATTAAGGATGGGCAACAAATACCATCTTGTCCAGAGTTGACCAAGTCCAATATAAGAGTTTTTAAAAATTGGGACAAGTCCATTCAGTCCCTCAAGCCTGGCCTACCATTCAAAAGGTCACAGTTGATCTGATTGTAATCTCAAATCTGCCATCCCTTCTACACGATAATCATATTCAATCAAGAATTAGACCACAAAAACATCCAGAAAACCTTTTAATTCTGTTTCTCTCTCCACAAATGCTACCCAACTGGCGTTTCTCCAGCAATTTCTGTTTTTGTGGTTAGATTTCCATCATCCAGTTTTTTTTCTGGTTTATTTAAGAATCTAACTACCTGTTTTGCTTTTCAAGAAACATTAAATAACCCTGCTGACTGTGTTCATGACCCTTGCCAAGAGGAAAGAATTTGGAGAGAATGATTTGTATGGCTGTGGGAGGCTGTGTTGTTTAGGAGGCTTAGAATGTGAAAATGTGCTTTTAATGTTGTGATGCAAGAAGATGGCAACAGTCACTGATGACAGGCAAAAGTAGAACTCAAGGCTACCAATATGGGATAGTCATCATCAATAAATCGAACAGGAATTCAGAAGCAACTTCTTTCCCTAAAGAACAATGGGACTACCCTCCTACAAAGTGTGGGAGAAGTGAATAGTGTAGATGCACTTAAGAGAATGAGTGGGTAAAAGGGGTAACATTGAGGGTTACCATGCTGGAGGAGGAGGCATAAGAGGACCATAGATGTTAGCATACATTGGTTGGGCTGGATGGTCTTTATTTGGGGGTGGGATATGGTCGCAGGGTTTGCGAGGTTTCATGTGGATCACTGTTCTCCTCCTTCAAATGAAATCTGTGTCTTACAAGAGTCACTGACAATTCCTAATAGCTGCTCAACTTGCAGCTCTTCCTGTTTAGCTTAGGGATACAGCTGACTTCAATAATGTTAGCTGAGTGTTTTAGAGGAAGAGGGAGGGAGGGAAAGAGAGAGAGACACACACACTTGCAATGGCAGTGTGGGATATGTGTCACAAATGAAATGTGTAATTTCTAGTCTTTTATTCTTATGGCAACAGCAAACCTCTGTGAAGATTTGGGCCAAATGCCGGCAAATGGACCTAGATTAATTTGGGGTATCTGGTTGAATTGGGCGAGTTGGACTGAAGGGGCTGTTTCTATGCCTCTCAGACATGCCCTTACCTATAATGTGGCTTATTTTCCAGATGAAACATTCCCCACTTGCCTGGGTGGGTGCAGCTCCAACAACAACACAGGAAGCTTGATACCATCCAGGTCAAAGTAGAATGCTTGTTTGGCACCACATCCACAAACATCCCCTCCCTCCTCCACTAATGCTCAGTAGCAGCAGTGTGTACTATCTACAAGATGCACTGCAGAAATTCACCAAAGATTCTCGGGTAGCACCTACCAGACCATGACCATTTCCATCTAAAAGGACAAGGACAGCACATATATGGGAACACCACCCCATGCAAGCCACTCACTATCCTCACTTGGAAATATATTGCAGCACGTTTTACTGATGCTGGGTCAAAATCCTGGAATTCCCTCCTTAAGGGCATTGTGGGTTTACCTACAGCACGCGGACTGCAGCGGTTCAAGAAGGCAGCTCACCCCCCATCTTCTCAAGGGGTATCTAGGGGAGGAGAGCAATAAATGAAGCCAGCGATGTTGTCATCTTGTGGGTGACTATTAACCCATTTTTGACAGTGGATTTTTTTTAAGCCAAGATGTGATCAATGTCATGTCAGTGATACAGGATGGGTTTGGTGTGTCCTAACTACCCCCCTCCTCTGCTCTTTGTCATGGCGAACCTCTTGTGTGACTCCAGTTCTTTTTGATTGTAAATTGTTCCACCATTGGTGGTCATGCCTTCAGCAGCTTTGAATCCCAGGCTCTGCGATTTCCTCCCTCTCTGCTTTTCATCATTCCTTTTTTTTAAATTTAAAAAGGAATTCAGTTGCACTTTTCGTGACCTCCAGATGACCCGAAGCAGCCTTGAGTAAGAAACAGGATCATCAAATCACGTACTGCAAGATCCCACACCTAGCGATTGAGTTAATGACAGATCAACTGCCTGACCAATTTTACTGATGTCCACAACTCAACCCTCACATGACAGGATACTGGAGGGACTAGCCCTGCTCTCTGTCATAGTGTGCCCCTTTCCTGAGGGGAGTTGGGAAAGCCTCCATTTTATATCTGGAAAGCTCACACCTTTTGCAGGTGCAGCACACCTTCAGCAGTGAGTGTGTTAACCCTGCCATGATTGAAGCTCCAAAGCCCATCTTCAGCCCTGACCTGGAGTAGATGCTGCTTACCCACTGGGTCATGGCTGCTGCTGACACCAATGTCGCCTTGGGTGAGTTGAAATGTGTTTGGTAACATAGTGAGGATCTTCCACACCATTTGTCAGCCTTCACCGCCTTCTGGCATCTCTAATCTCCCAACAGACCATCAAAAAAAACCCAAGGGTAGTGTCACTAAATGCACCCCCACCCCCAACACCTCTGAATGGGTTTTGAGTTTGGTTCCCTCCCATACATGGACACGTTTTGGCCTCTAAGTCTCTAAGCAATTGATTTGCTTGAGCAGGACTGTTTTTGCACAGTAATCTTGACGTGAATTTTATTGCTTGGGGAAGGAGGAGAGATCATGTTAGGTAAGGAAACATCACAGAGATTGGTCTTGCTCTTCCTGGAGCAGAGAAGATTTGAGGTGACCTTTTTGGGGTGTTGATTATTGAGGCGTTCAGTGAACAACTTTGACAGGGTAAAGAGGGATATTCTGTTCCCAGTAGTTGGTATGACGTAACTCGGGGTCACAATTTCAGGATTGTCAGTGGGGGAGCTAGGTGTGAGAGAAGGAGAAACCTCTTTACTCAGCGTTTGTTAGGATTTGGAATGTGCTGCCTGGGAGAGTGGGGGCGTCTGATTCCGTAGGAGGTTTCAGGAGGATTACAGAGATAAAGTTGGAGGGTGGGATGAGCTGGGTGGTTGTTTTGGGAGCTGGTACAGACATGATGGGTCAAATGGCTTCCTTCTGTACTGCAAAATTCTATAAGTTAGAATGCCTACAGTTGGCGTTCCAGTGATTTTGAATTCTTCCTTTTGATGGCCATGCATTCAGCTGCCTGTGCCTGATCCTCTGGACTTTGCTCGCCAAACCTTTCTGACCCCTTGACACCAACACCTCTTTTTTTCCCCCCCCCACCTCCCTTCTCTTCCCCCCCCCCCCCCAACGCCACCACCACCACCACGTCGCCAGGCTCTCTCTTTGACATCAGTCCTGACAAACCCCCACTATCCCAACTTATGGTCCCTTGTCCTGCCATTATATATAATTCTTTTTGTGGGATGTGGCATCATTGGTTGTCCGTCCCTACTTGCCCTTTGAGGAGGTGATAGTGAGCTGCCTTTGTCAGCCACTGCAGTCCACCTGCTGTGTGCGGACCCACAATGCCCTTAAGGAGGGAATTCCAGGATTTTGACCCAGTGACGTTGAAGGAACTGTGATGCATTTCCAAGTCAGGATGGTGAGTGGTTTGGAGGGGAACTTGCAGGGGGTGGTGGTCACATGTATCTGCTGCCCCTGTCCTTCAAGATGGAAGTGCCCATGGGTTTGGAGGGTGCTGCCTGAGGACCTTTGGTGCACTTCTGCAGTGCATCATGTAGACAGTACACACTGATAATACTGAGCATCAGTGGTGGAGGGAGTGGATGCTTGTGGATGTGGTGCCAATCAGGTGGCTGCTTTGTCCTGGATGGTGTCAAGCTTCAGGAGTGTTGTTGGAGCTGCAGCCATCCAGGGAAGTGGGGAGTATTCTATCACACTCCTGACTTGTGCCTTGTAGATGGTGGACAGGCTTTGGGGAGTCAGCGGGTGACTTACTTGCTGCAGTATTCCTTGCCTCTGACCTGCTTTTGTAGCCACTGTTTTTGGTGAGTCCAGGTGAATTTCTGGTCCATAGTAACCCCCAGGATGTTGTTAGTTGGGGGGACTCAATGATGGTAACACCATTGAATGTCAAGGGGTGGTAGTTAGATTGCCTGTTCTTGATGATGGTCATTGCCTGGTTTTTGTGTGGTGTGGATGTTACTTGCCAATTGTCAGCCTGAGCCTGGATATTGTCCAGATCTTGTGCATTTTGAACATTGACTGTTTGTTTGTTTCAGTATCTGAGGAGTCTCAAATGATGCTGAATATTGTGCAGCCTTGTGGAGTTGTGATGTCAAATGTTTCGTAGTCAGTGCCTTGTGACATTTCATCTCCTTTTAAAGGCGCTGTGTAAATGTAAGTTGTGTGTCAGTTTGATTCCCATTGCATGTGTTGCCTGTTACAGTGTGCTCTCAAATCTGAAAGCAGCTTGCATTTATATAGCACCTTCTGTGTGGAATTTGAAGGTCACAGCCACTGAAGTTGTTTTCAGGTGTAGTCAATGTTATGATGTATAGGATGCGACAGTCAATTTTCACACCGTGAGCTTCCACAAATGGCAATGTGATAATAGCAGTTTAATTTTTATTTTAAATAATCTCTTGCTCATACAGTGCACACCTGACTGATACACATTACAGAACTGGAGTCTCATTTGCACTTCCTGAAAGTTACATGCTGTCACAGGCAAGAGTTTGACTCATTTAAGTAAAAGAACATGTTCAGACATTGCATCCTTGTGTGAAGTTAAAAAGAAAACAAACATTAGGGTCAGTTATTTTCTTGTGAATTCTCTATGGCTCTTTTTTTTTCTCTCTCTGGTGTACTATAAATTGCTGTTCCCTTTTGAAATTTGGCATTCTTGTGTCTGTTCTGATAGTCAAGTAACGGTAAAATCACCATCGATTACAACTTCTAGGGCTGCTGTCTCCTTAAAGAGAGGACAGGCTATTGTTTAACCTAAGGGTTACCTGCATAGATCATAGAATCCCTACAGTGTGAAAGCAGGCGATTCGGCCCATCGAGTCCACACTGACCCTCTGCAGACCATCCTACTGAGACCTATGGGCTACCCTATCCCGGCAGTTCCCACAGCCACTCCACCTAACCTGCATATCCCTGGACACTATGGGCAGTTTAGCATGGCCAATCTGCAGCTCCAACAATACTCCGAACCTGCACATCTTTGGACTTTGGGAGGAAACCCATGCAGACTTTGGGAGAATGTACAAACTTCCCACAGATAGTAGCACAAGATGAGACTCAACTGCAGGTCCCTGCACTGTGAGACAGCAGTGCTAACCACTGAGCCACTGTGTTGCCCCACGTGAAGGGGAAGACTAGGAGGGAGATTTCTTCATGGTATCCTCAGCCAGTGCAGGGATTGAACACATACTGTTGGCAATGCTCTGTGTCAGACATCAGCTGTCCAGCCAACTGAGCTAACCGATCCTGATGAGTGGAAGATGCAATAATTGGACACCATGCCTCCTCTTTTCAACTCGCTTAATCGGCATCTTTAAACCAAACTTAAGGGATAAGCTTGGGGAAGGATTCGGGAGAATTCTGTGCTGCTCCTGAAATTGGGAGAAAGTGAGGACTGCTGATGTTGGAGATCAGAGTCGAGAGTGTGGTGCTGGAAGAGCACAGCAGGTCAGGCAGCATCCGAGGAGCAGGAGAATCAATGTTTCCAGCATGAGCCCTTCTTCTTCGTTCCTGATGCAGGGCTGATGCCTGAAACGTCAATTCCCCTGCTCTTCAGATGCTGCCTGACCTGCTGTGCTTTTCCAGCACCACACGCTTGCTCCTGAAATTGGTAATTCTTTATGATGGCTGAGACTGGGCCTGAGCTTATTGTCTCATCTGAAAGGCAGCCCCTCCACCAGGGAATCTCTGCTTCAGTGCCACTCTGCAGTGTCAAGGTCAACTCTCTTCCCAAGCTCTCAAGTGGTTCTTCAAACAAAACTTTTTGATTTGGATGTGAAGTTGTCTCTGGCCACTCTACCACTGCTCCCTTGTATTGTCTGTGTCACTGGCTGAGAAGGCTTCAGCTTTGCCTCATGTGGATGGGTCTGAGGGGATTTGACTGGGTGGATGTCAAAATGATGTTCCCTGTTATGAGTGTCGCAAGCTAGGGACCTTGGCTGAAAAATAAGATTTAACTCCGACACACAAGTTTTTTCACTGGGCTTGCGGGTTTTAGGAATTCCTTTCCTTCCTTTTACAATGCAGAACATAGTTAAGGCAGAGGTAGATAGGTTCTTAATGAAAGATTATCAGGGGTGGGGGAACAAGTGGGAGAAACGCTGGAATGTCAAGCTGAGGTTAAAATCCGATCAGCCATCATCTCCATTGAATGGTGCTGCAGGTTTGAAGGGCCAAGTGGCCTGTTTGTGTATCTGACTGGTGAATTATTTTGGGTTGTGGATTGGATGTGTCTCTGGGTAACACCGCAGTGTTTACAGGCCATTCAGCCCGACTAATCCATGTCTGTGTTGGTGCTGCACACAAGCTGTCTCTTCTAACACTGTTGCTGAAATCTTCTGTTCCTTTCTTCCCCTACTCCCCCACTCCCTGCAGTTTTTAGTTTCACTGTCTGACCACTCTCTGAAGGAAGAGATATCCCCTCTATTCCTTTAAGAGAATTATTCATGGCTATCTTTGGTCCATCTCCTCCACGCTGACCAAGTTTCCTAGACTAAACTAATCCTGCTTGCCTGCATTTGGCCCATGTTTTGCTAAACCTTTCCTGTTCATCCACCTTTCCAAATGTCTTTTTGAATGTTGTTACTGTACCTCTGATAGTTCATGCCACATATGAACCACCCTCTGTGTTTTAAAAAAAAAGTTGCCCCTCTGGTCCCTTTTCAATCTTTCTCCTCACCTTAAAAATATGTCCCCTAGTTTTGAACTGCTCTACCCTAGGGAATAAGACCTTTGCTATTCACCTTATCCCTGCCCTTCATGACTTTATAAACCTGCTGTAAGGCCACCCTTCAGCCTCCTGTGCTCCAGTGAATCAAGTCCCAGCTTATCCAAACCCTGGTCTAACATATGAGGAACGGTTGAGGATCCTGGGATTGTATTCATTGGAGTTTAGAAGATTAAGGGGAGACTTAATAGAGACGT
This sequence comes from Chiloscyllium punctatum, assembly GCF_047496795.1. NCBI lineage: Eukaryota > Metazoa > Chordata > Chondrichthyes > Orectolobiformes > Hemiscylliidae > Chiloscyllium > Chiloscyllium punctatum. The sequence continues at coordinate 7,635,500 of NC_092747.1, read as the reverse complement.
ACAAGATAATACATGGCTTGGAAAGGGTGGACGCTAGGAAATTGTTTCCGTTAGGTGAGGAGACTAGGACCCGTGGACACAGCCTTAGAATTAGAGGGGGTAAATTCAGAACAGAAATGCGGAGACATTTCTTCAGCCAGAGAGTGGTGGGCCTGTGGAATTCATTGCCGCGGAGTGCAGTGGAGGCCGGGACGCTAAATGTCTTCAAGGCAGAGATTGATAGATTCTTGTTGTCTCGAGGAATTAAGGGCTACGGGGAGAATGCGGGTAAGTGGAGTTGAAATGCACATCAGCCATGATTGAATGGCGGAGTGGACTCAATGGGCCAAATGGCCTTACTTCCACTCCTATGTCTTATGGTCTTATCCAGCTTCTCCTTAAGCTCACTCTGACATCTCAGTTGAGGGTTTGGTTTCCATGTCATGTTGCCAACATGCACGAGTTGTTCTCCAGGCACTGTTCTGGGTAAAACTCCCACAAGGATAATCACAGGGAATTGAAAAAACGTCTGGCTTTTTTTTTGGTGTCACCTTTTTATTTTAACACACTTGTTAGTTAGCAAATCATTGAGAAAAGGCAGTTTGACAGGACAGGCCTGTAGTCCATCATGCAATGAGTTTTCCAGGAATGCTTTTGACTATGATTTGGAAACCACGGATAGGACAAAGAAATGTCACATACACAGTCTCCCAGGTACGACTTGCCTGATGGGGATTGGAGTGTTTGAATCTTTGACTGTGGGTGACAATAGACAATAGGTGCAGGAGTAGGCCATTCTGCCCTTCAAGCCTGCACCACCATTCAATATGATCATGGCTGATCATCCTTAAGGCAGCAACAGGATACTGATTATTTCCATAACCCTTGATTCCACAATCCTTGAGAGCTCTATCCAAGTCTTTCTTAAATGAATCCAGAGACTGGGCCTACACTGCCCTCTGGGGCAGAGCATTCCACACAGCCACCACTCTCTGGGTGAAGAGGTTTCTCCTCATCTCTGTCCTAAATGGCCTACCCCATATTTGTAAGCTGTGTCCTCTGGTTCGGGACTCACCCATCAGTAGAAACATGTTTCCTGCCTCCAGAGTGTCCAATCCTTTAATAATCTTATACGTCTCAATCAGATCCCCTCTCAGTCTTCTAAACTGACGGGTATACAAGCCCAGTCACTCCAGTCTTTCAACATAAGATAGTCCTGCCATTCCAGGAATTGACCTCGTGAACCTACGCTGCACTCCCTCAATAGCCAGAATGTCTTTCCTCAAATTTGGAGACCAGAACTGCACACAATACTCCAGGTGTGGTCTCACCAGGGCCCTGTACAGCTGCAGAAGAACCTTTTTGCTTCTATACTCAATCCCTCTTGTTATGAAGGTCAGCATGCTATTCGCCTTCTTCACTACCTGCTGTACCTGCATGCTTACCTTCATTGACTGGTGTACAAGAACACCCAGATCTCTCTGTACTGCCCCTTTGCCTAAATTGATTCTATTTAGGTAGTAATCTGCCTTCGTGTTCTTGCCACCAAAGTGAATAACCATACATTTATCCACATTAAACTGCATCTGCCATGCATCTGACCACTCACCTAACTTGTCCAGGTCACCCTGTAATCTCCTAACATCCTCCTCACATTTCACCCTGCCACCCAGCTTAGTATCATCAGCAAGTTTGCTAATGTTATTGCTAATACCATCTTCTATATCATTAACATATACTGTAAAAAGCTGCAGTCCCAGTACTGATTCCTGCGGTACCCCACTGGTCACTGCCTACCATTCCAAAATGGAGCCGTTTATCACTACTCTTTGTTTCCTGTCAGCTAACCAACTTTCAATCCAAGTCAGTACTTTGCCCCCAATACCATGCACCCTAATTTTGCTCACTAACCTCCTGTGTGGGACTTTATCAAAGGCTTTCTGAAAGTCCAGGTACACTACATCTACTGGATCTCCCTCGTCTATCTTCAGAGCTATATCCTCAAAAAGTTCCAGAAGATTAGTCAAGCATGATTTCCCCTTCATAAATCCATGCTGACTCTGTCCTATCCTGTTCCTACTATCCAGATGTGTCGTAATTTCATCCTTTATAATAGACTCCAGCATTTTTCCCACCAGTGAGGTCAGACTAACTCGTCTATAATATCCTGCTTTCTCTCCAACTCTTTCTTAAAAAGTGGTACGACATTAGCCACCCTCCAATCCGCAGGAACTGATCCCGAATCTATTGAACTCTGGAAAATAATCACCAACGCATCCACGATTTCTTGAGCCACCTCCTTCAGGACCCTGGGATGTAGACCATCAGGCCCTGGGGACTTATCAACCTTCAGACCTAACAGTCTGTCAACACCAAATCCTGGCAAATATCAATTCCCTTCAGTTCAGGTCCTTCAGCCACTGTTACCTCAGGGAGATTGCTTGTGTCTTCCCCAGTGAACACAGATCTGAAGTACCAATTCAATTCTTCTGCCATTTCTTTGTTCCCTGTAATATATTCCTCTGTTTCTGTCTTCAAAGGCCCAATTTTAGTCTTAACCATTTTTTTGCCTTTCACATACCTAAATAAGCTTTTACTATCCTCCTTTTATATTATTGGCCAGTTTACCTTCGTCCCTCGTGGTTTTTGTGTGTGTGTGTGTGTGTATACACAATTTAATGCAGTTTCCTAAGATTGTTGAATCCTGAACCTCAAGACCGAGGTCATTTGGTCCATCAAGTCTGTGTGTAACATCCAAGAACAGTCCAATTCAGTCCCATGCCTTTTATAACCTGTTCCCTGTAACTTCTCAAAATGGCCAATTTAAAGACCTCTCTTTTTCCCAAAATTTTTCTGTAGAATCAGACTTAACCAGCCTTTCAAATAGTTATAGCAATGTGTGGTGAAGAAATATTCACTGCTGTCCAGTGTTTTTCTCAGTTATATATTTTAAATCCCTGCCTCTTGTTGTTGACCTATCTGTCAGAAGAAAGGGTTTCTTCCTGCTGGCTCTCTGAGGAACCGAAATCTCTTTTCAGAGGTGATTTAAAAAAAAATCGCTTCCTAGCCCTCTGTGTTTGGAATCAAAGCATCCCAGCTGAACTCTGACATTGGGTCATGTCTGGTATTGTTCTGGTAAATCTTGCCACACTTCCCAAAGCAAGGTCAATGAATACAAAAAACATGAACACTTGTTAAACGTTTTCCAAATGACTGGCTCAGCTTTAGCTGGAGTATTTCTTTTGCACTTTAATTGGATCTGGGTGTCACTGCCTGAGCTAACATGTATTGCCGTCCCTAGTTGCCCCTTGAGAAGGTGGGGGTGAGCTGCTGCCTTATCGGCTACAGTCCATGAGCTGTAAGTTGAGCCACAATGTCCCTGGGGAGGGAATTCCAGGATTTTGACCCAGAGACCGTGAAGGAGATATACAGTATTTCCAAGTCGGGATAGTGAGTGGCTTGGAGGGGAACTTGCAGGGGCTGGTGTTCCCATGTACCTGCTGCCTTTGTCCTTCTAGATGAAAATAGTCATGGTTTAGGAAGGTGCTGTCTGAGGATCTTTGAATTTCTGCAGTGCATCTATCTTGTAGATAGAACACAGTGCTGCTATTGAGTGTCAGTGATAGAGGGAGTGGATGTTTGTGGATGTGGTGCCAATTAAGTGGGCTGTGTGGTCTGGTTGGAGCTGCACCCATTCAGGCAAGTGGTGAGTATTCTATCACACTCCTGACTGGGGCAGCCAAAGGTATTCTGAATTCCTCCCACAGTCCAAAAATGTGCAGGTTAGGTGGATTGGCCATGGTATATATGGGGATGGGTTGGGGAGTGTGCATCTGGGTGGGATGCACTTTGAAGGGTTGGTGCAGACTTGATGGACCAAATGGCCTCTTTCTGCTCCTTAGGGTATCTATGATTCTACCTGTAGATGGTGGACAGGCTTTGGGAGTCTGGAGGCCATGTATTGGCTGCACAGGATACCTTCCTTCACCTGCTCTCGTATCCATGGTATTTCTGGCTGGTCCATGTGGATGGATACCTTGCGATTGTGAGGAAGTGCTCCACAATCTCCAGATCCACAAAGGGCAAAGCTCCACAAACTTGCTTCAAGTGTCCGGGTGCAGAGACCAGAGGCTAACCATCATGTCTCTGTTCTTTACCGTGAGAGTGCTGCTGGAGGCTTGATCAAGCCTGACAACCCAAAGGGAACGGGCAACAAATGATGGTCTTACCAGCAATGGCCAATCTCTCCATGAACTTGACAAAAGGACAATCCACACAGCTAGCTGGAGCCTGAGGCCTGCTGGTTGTGTGCAGTTCAGTGACTCAATCAACATGAGGAGGCCTTGTGTTTGATGGTTTGTTTGTTTGTTTGGCGATTTATGGTAATGGAGTTGAGGAAGCCAGTCTGTGAGACAGTTGGTTGTGTTTTGGTTTGCTCAGGGGGAAGCTCAGTATTTTGGGGGAGTCTGTGCTGGGCACTTCACCACGTGCTACGTGTGCCCCTTGTGTGAACCCTTGTAGATAAATGGATTGAAATCGGTTTAAGTTAAACAGCGAGCCAGCATTAGTATACCATCTGTTACAATATTCTTGGTGGTGAGACTCTGATAAGACTTTAAGTCACAGTTAAATCCAGCTCAGTCCCTGAGAGTGGACGTCAAAGATCCCACAGCCGCATTTTCAAACATGTACTGCCCCTGCCCCACCCCCACACCACACCCCGCCCCATTCTTCCCTGGGTGGCCTGTTCAATATTTACCCCTTGACAATGATACTGAACCAGGTTATGCTTGCGAGTAGGTTTGCTATTTGTGGGGGCCTGCTGTGCACAATTTGGGCTCCGGCTTTCCGAGATGGCAGTGGTGACTGCACCGAAAAAGCAACTCATTGGTGCTGAGGTGTTTCAGCTCTCCCTATGTAAGGTGCTACGTAAGTTCAGAATCAGGTTGCAGCACTTTTAATACAATAACATGCAGCAGGTCTGTGCTTCAGCTCCTGATATAGATATTATTTACCTTGGGGGTACTGTAACTCCAACTTGTCTTAAGGATTCTGACTGAGTGTGGCACCCCCACCTCCATGTAAAATGAAAATAATTATAAGATTTTAAATAATAGCTTTCTGGTGACTGAGCCAGCCAGTTAAATATCTGATCTGTATCAGATTGACCAGCTTTCTTAAACCAGTAATTGTGTTTGTTTAATTACCAAAACCAAATGTATTCAAGGAAAATGAAATAATTGGATAAGGAACATGGTGACAGGTCTAAAAGTATGCATGTTTCTCTTTCTGAATCTTACCAAAACACACACACACACGCAGACAAACATTTGTCAGTCAGCGAGATAGAAAAACAGGTTTCTCTGCACAGTTTGATTTTCTGAAAACAAAATTTCTGACTGACAATCCATAGATAATTGCTGACTGGCAGATTTCACTCTGATTTTTCTCATTCATTCTGCGCAATGAAAAATACTATTTTGTTTCAAAATTTAAAAATAATTAAACTTTTTTTTACACCTGCCGATTACATATTTTCATTCAATTCTTATTATATTTGTGTTTTGCAGGTTTAGAGTACCTTGAACGTAGAGTCCTAGGTAGATAGGATAATGAAGAAGGTGTTTGGTGTGTTTGCCTTTATTGGTCAGTGCATTGAGTACAGGCGTTGGGAGGTTAGGACATTGGTTAGGCAACTTTGGGAATATTGTGTACAATTCTGGTCTCCCTGCTAGAGCAAAGATGTTGTGAAACCTGAAAGGATTCAGAAAAGATACACAAGGTTGTTGGAGAGTTTGAGCTACAGAGAGAGGCTGAGGCTATTTTCCCCTGTGGGGTGATCTTATAGAGGTTTATAAAATCATTAAGGATGTGGACAGGGTAAATAGACAAGGTCTTTTCCCAAGGTGGGGTTGGGGGTGGGGGGTGGTAGTCCAAAACTAGAGGGCATAGGTTTAAGGCTAGAGGGGAAAGATTGAAAGGGACCCAAGGGGCATTTTTTTTTTGATGCAGAGGGTGGTGGAGGCTGGTACAATTGCAACATTTAAGAGGCATCTGGATGGGTATATGAATAGGAAGGTTTGGAGGGATATGGGCTGGGTGCTGGCAGGTGGGACTGGATTTACTTAGGAAATCTGGGGTTGGCATGGAAGAGTTGGACCGAAGGGTCTCTTTCTGTGCTGTATAACTCAGTGACTCTATATTTCCCTGCTTTTCTTTTGGTAATGTGTCAAGAATGGAAAAATAAATATTTGGCAGTGGGTTATTCCTTTGAAGGTATAAAGATGAAACCTAAATCGTCTAGAGTCTGTCGCTGTGATGTTTTACCATATGCGGTCAAATCACTTATCAAGTTTGGTTGTGTCTGGAGTCTTTGCAGACCTGGCTTGCTCAGGAAATAGTGTTTCAAAGTTCCTTCAAATGTTTTCTCAGAAGAAAGAGATTTCACCCTAAACTTGAGACAGTGTTGTCTTCAGAGATGGAGACAGCAGCTGGGCAGCCCCTGTGGGTTTCCTGTCCTCCAAAATGGACAAAATAAGGCTGTGGCCTTTTTAAAAACAGCCCCTTATTTTGGGTGGGGGCATGAAACAACAGTTAGTTCTTGTCATGAGATATCTTTTGGAACCCTTGTTCAAAATAAATCTCCATCGTCTACTGTGACCTTTTAATGATCTCTTTCAAAGGAACCACTCTACTCAAAATGTCAAAATAAATCAATTTTTCCTCAAAATTTAAGTCGTCCAAGACACATTTGTCTATGTAACAAAAGCGATTCGGGTGCTCTTGTTTTGAAACGGCGTAAATTTATCAACCTTTTGGTCTCTGTGTTGCTGTTTGCACTTGATCTATATAGGGCACCGTGCAGTGTGAATTAATTAATTTGGTAATCAAATCCTTCATGAATTATTGAAGAAATTGATGGAAATGTTGAGCTGTGTGTGTTCTGAGGATAATCACTGTCTCTATTCAACAAGAGTTTATCATTGTGCAGACTGCATTGATATCATAAATGGTGGGGTGGGGGAGGAATAGTTACCAGCTTGAAGCAGGCAATGACACGGTTTGGTCTTTAATATTTGTGCTAGCTCTTTGGAAGGGCTTTCAAATTAACCTTGCTGTCTTACAAATGTTTCTTTGTTCTTATTTTAATTTTGTCAGTTGTGCTCATGAAGGTCACTGACTGACTTCTTCTCCTTCCACCTTTTTATAACTGTGCATTTCAGATCCAGAAGTTTGTGTCTTTTTAAAACAATTCTCCTTTCATTCCCCTTCTCAGTGAGTCAGTGGTCTTATGGGTGTCACCGGCTAGGCCAGCATTTATTACCCCTTCCTAATTGCCCAGAGGGCAGTGACGAGTCTGGATTCACCTGTAGGCCAAACCATGGAAGGACAGCAGTTTTCTGTGACCTGGAAGGACATTGGTCACACTGTGGTTTTGTTTCCTGACAATGGTTTTGTGGCCATTATTAGACTCTTAACTCCAGACTATATTAACTTTCAAACTATATTTGATTGAAATTAGATTTGAACCCTGGATTAGCTGGGTTTAGTCGTCCAATGATAAGACCACGATGCCATCGCCTCTGTCATGCTTAATGGTTTAAAAAAAAGCTGTATATCTCCATATCAGGAGGTACATGGTGGGCACGAGCTGACAATTGCGTGTCGGCTCTCAGCACCCCTCAACGAGTGAGTGCTCCTTTTTAAACTGAAAATCGAACTGGACCAGCCAGGTAAACGCTGTAGCTGATCAGACACTCTTGTGGTGCAGTGGAGTCTGCATCAGAGGTGTGTGATTTAAAAACCTTCTCTAGCACTGAGAGAGAGAGGATCAGCCACGATGGTTTTGGATAGTGGAACAGGCTTAATGGCCAGCACCCGTTCCTTGTTTCTCTAGGTTGTGGACTCTGCAGGGACTGAGGCACCTTCAAACACCTGAAACCTATTCCACCATCTCCCAGTCACCAGTTTATTTGCTCCACTGATTGAGACTCCAACAACACCTGAGAAGCTTGACACCATTCAGAAGGAAGAAGCCTGCTTGATTGGCAGCACATCCAGAAGCATTCACTCCCTCCTCCACCACCAATGCTCAGCAGCAGCAGTGTGTACCATCTACAAGATACACAGAAGAAATTCGCCAAAGATCCTTAGACAGCATCTTCCAAACCCATGATCATTTTAATCTTGAAGGACAAGGGCAGCAGATACATGGGAACACCACCCCCTGCAAGTTCCCCTCCGAGCCACACTCCATTCTGACTTTGGGTTGTATCGGTCCTTTAGTGTTGCTGGGTCAAAATCTAGGGATTCCCTCCTTTTTTAATGGCATTCTGGGTATCCCTACACCATAGGGATACAGCTATTCAAGAAGGTAGTACGCTACCACCTTCTCCAGGATAGTTTTGGATAAGTCTAGCCAGTGACTTGTGCATCCCCCCCCCCCCCCTCCCAAACTAACATCCTTTCACAGCACTGCAGTGTTCACCTGAAATGGGGCTGTGACAAAATCGTTCAGACTCTGGCTGCAAGCATGTTGATGGTCACTGGATGTAAGCTGGGAGGAAGGGGAGCACACTAAATAGCCTGTAATAGGGGCTATGAAAACACTAATCTAAGCCTGCCGGTGTTCAGATTGTAGTGACATATTGCTGGTTGAGCCATGGCTTAGTTGGTGGAACACTTTCACAATTAGCCTTGTGGATGTGGGTAAAAATATTCTGTATACATCTGTATGGTGAACCTTGCAGATATTGTGTATGTCCAAACAGTTAAATTTGACTCCAGTGGGTAGGACTTGATGGTACTTCACCAGGATTCAGGAAATGCAGCATCCATGTAACTAAATGCACAGAAAGAATTGCATTTGTATAGTGCCATTCTCCACCTTAGGACATCTGACAGCACTTTAGAGTCAATCAAGTACCTTTTTTATTTTCCTTGAAGTGTGGTCCTGTTTAAATCTGTTTAAAATGTGGAGAAATTGCATCTTGCAAGGGTGATTTTAAGGCTTGTGAGAGATTACAGGCAGTCCTTGGGTTGTGTTTGGGTTCTGATCTGGCTTCTACTTGTAGTCATGTAGAACAATGAAAAGCAGATGTTTACACGTATGTGAAATGTTCATATGCCTTTTAAAATGTAGAAGTGTTCAGGATTGCGGTTATGAGTACGTGCATTAATAAGTTCAGTGCTCGCAATCAGGAGCAACTGTGTTTATTTTAGACTTTGGGCTTTGATCTAGTGGCATGTGGGTTTTGGTTGGGGTGTTTGAAAGGGCTTAATGATTAAATTGTTTCTAGAGCCATATTTTATTTCAAAACTGGTACGAGGAGGCAGAGTCCCTGTGGTGCTGATGGAATTGCTTTGCAATGGGAGAGATTTACAACAGGTCACAGCTTTGAGGAGCATGAGCAGGCTTTATGTTTAGAAGGGGAACAGGATTGTTTTATGCCAGGAGGGTGGACTAACCCATTTCTATTAAATACTAGAGAAGTCTCTGTGTCCATTTCTTATCATGTCTATATCCACCCCCATCACAAATCTTAGTCCATCATGAAGTTGTGCCGTTGGAATGCAAGATTGTATTACCACAGCTGAATTGTTATAAAAATGAGGTCATTTGCTAAACACATATTTATTTTGCAATTGCTCGTATGATGCATTGTTTTGAGTTGAGCCTCACACATGCTGATGGCTTAAGTTCTGGGGGAGACAGCCTGTGGTTTTAAGGAACTGTTGTCTTGCTTTCCAATCTTCAGTAGCTCAAGGGAGGAAGATGACCTTTGCAATCTGTAGTTTAACTGGCTAACCGACTGATCCTTAGAAATTTCTTCATTAAACTGCGGCCTCTCCCATATCCTAGCATTCCTCACATCCTGTTTATCCATTCTTTCCCCCACCCCCAAATCCGCTCATTAATCTGTGTTGTCTGCAGTGTCAGCGACACTTCAATTTTATGAGAGTCTCATCCTCCTTCTCAAATGTTTCCATGTAATCACCATCCTCACCACCCCACCCATTTCTGTCATCACTTCCAGCCCCATCATCCTTTTTAATTCTGACTTCACCCAACCCTGTTTTTATTTTAAAATAAAAACAAAGTATTGGAGAAATGCAGCAGATCTGGCAGTGTCTCTGGAGAGATAAAGTTAACATTTTTGAGACACTTCATACGGTCAGAGTCGTAGGGATCTACAGCCTGGAAAAGACCCTTCAGCCCATAGAGTCTGTGCATGTCAAACACAGTGACCTAACTATTCCAATTTTATTTTCCAGTACTTGCCCTATAGCCTTGCATGCCATTAGCATTGCAAATGCTCATCTCCATACAACTACAATGTGATGAATGTTGAGTGTGTGGTGCTGGAAAAGCACAGGAGGTCAGGAAGCATCAGATGAGCAGGAGAATTGATGTTTCAGGAATGTGAAAGGCTTGATGAAGGGCTTATGCCCGAAACATTGACATTCCTGCTCCTCTGCTGCCTGACCGGCTGTGTTTTTCCAGCATCACACTTTTTGACTGACTTTCCAGCATCTGCAGTCCTCACTTTGTCTATCTGTATAAAATGCTAGTTAGGCCACAGCTGGAGTATTGTGTGCAGTTCTGGAATCCACATTCAAGGAGGGATGTGATTGCACTGGAGAGGATGTGGTGGAGATTTACCAGGATGTTGCCTGGGCTGGAGAGTTTATGAAGAGAGATTGGACAGACTGGCATTGTTTTCCTGAGAGCAGAGGAGATTGAGAGGGGGCATGGTTTGCCATGCGTAAAATTTTATGAAGGGCATTGATAAGGTAGATAGGGGCACAAACTTTTTTTTCCCTTTGGAGGAATCAATGACTGGGACAAAAGTTTAAAAGTAAGAGGCAGGAGGTTTATAGGGAATGTGGGGGAAAAAGGTTCCTACCCAGAGGGTGGTGGGAATCTGGGACTCACTGCCTGTGAGGGTAGGAGACACAGACATATTCATCACCTTTAGGAGGAAGTGACCACTACAGAGTAGAGAGTGTGGTGCTAGAGAAGCACAGCTGGTTAGGCAGCATCCGAGGAGCAGGAAAATCAACATTTTAGGCATAAGAAGGGCGTTTTTTTTTCCAGGCTGTCCTCTTGGTCATCTCTCTCCAACCCTCCCTCTATCCTCTTAAAGTGCCCTAATATCTCGCTGTCTGATTTTGGCAAAATGTTTTGGTTGATTATTATTTTTGGAAAGCACTTTGGGATAATATGCAACAATGTTTTAAAAACACAAGCCATCATCTTTTTTTCTATGTTTAGAAATAGGAAGCAGCAATACCTGATGAAGGGCTTATGCCTGAAACATCGATTTTCCTGCTCCTCGGATGCTGCCTGACCTGCTGTGCTTTTCCATCACCACTCTGACTCTGATCTCCAGCATCTGCAGTCCTCACTTTCTCCTAGTAGTAATGCCTATGCTACCAAGCACTGCCTTACTATCATAAGACACCCTCTATGTATGATGGAGAGAGAGATTTTACTATGAACTTGCATACAGATTCCTTTTGCTCCCTGTCACAGTTAGAATCGTCAACCTGCTACATCAAAGAAGCAGGTCATACTGGCGCTCTGAAGAGCATGCCACCCAAACCCAGGCTATCCTTGTAATCCTGCAATTCCTATGGCTAATCCACCCAAGCCTGCGCACCTTTGGACTGAGGGAAGAAACCCATACAGACATTGGGAGAACATGCAGACTTTACACTGACAGTTGCCTGAGGCTGGAATTGAACCTGGTTTTGTGATGCTGTGAGGCAGTGGTGCTAACTACTGAGTCATTTCTCTCCTCCTCTTACCCTACCTCCCAGAACAAACCCAGTTACAATTAAACTTCAGTTGATCATTGTCTAACCTGTTAACTCTTCATTACTTATTCCTAACTGCTTTGGCTAATGAAGAGTTAATAAGTGATATTCCACCCTCCCCGCCCCGTCCCGTCCCGTCCCGTCCCTTCCCTGAGAAGTCATTACTTTGTCCTACTTTTAGAAGTATAATTGTCTTGGGAAGAGACGTTAACTGAAGAAATTACATGGAGCAATTGTTGGTGAGAATAGATGTTTTGAATCTTTTTTTTCCCTTATTTGAAATAATTACAGAGGCTGGTATCCTGTCACCCTTTATTTATTGTGAACAGTACACAGAATGTAGTCAGCCAGCTTGGAGTCAGTCCCTAAACTGAGGAGATGTGAAGTGCCCTGTTTATATTGATTGGCTAATACTTCCTGATTGGGGGTTATCCACCTGGTTCCAATCAATACACTGACCATTGTGATAAGGCTGTTTCAGCGTGTTCTTATCCCATGTCAAATGGTTATATTTCTTCACACAAACTGAGTAAATCAGTAAGATCGTGGGGTGACACAGTAGCGCAGTTGTTGGCAATGTGTCCTCAGTGCCAGGGACCCGGGTTCAATTCCAGCCTTGGGTTACTATCTATGAGCAGTTTGCACATTCTCCCTGTTTCTGTGTGGGTTTCCTCCGTTTTCCTCCCACAGTCCAAAGATGTGCAAGTCAGGTGAATTGGCCATGCTAAGTTGTCCATAGTGTCAGGTGCATTATTCGGGGTAAACCTAGGATAGGGTACAGGAATGGGTCTGGGTGGGTTACTCTTCAGAGTGTCGGTGTGGACTTGCTGGGCTGAAGGGCATATTTCCGCACTGTAGGGGAATCTAATCTAATCATCTCTCTAATTTCACATCCTCATGGGAGAATATAATGTTGTGGAAGTGTCACTGGATTAGTAATCCAGAGGGGCAGGCTCATGCTTTGGGGACATGGGTTCAAATCCTACCATGGCCACTGATGGAATTTAAATCCCTTCACTAAATGTGAGTAGAAAATTAGTCTATAATGCTAACCATAGCAAATATCATCAATTGCTGTGAAAACCCAACTGGTTCATTAATATCCTTTTATGGGGAGGTACATGATATTAGGGAGGTCATGGCCTGGTGTATTTTTCCTGGATTAACAGTCTAGCAACCTGGTCATGTTCTGGGGATCCAAAATGACTAGAAAATGGTGGAATTTGAATTTAATAAATACCTGGAATTAATCTGTTGACCATGACTGTTGGAAAAACACATCTGGCTCACTAATGCCCTTTTAGGGAAGGAAACTCCATCCTTGCCTTGTCTGACCTGTATTTGACTCTGGATCCACAGCTTTGTGGGTGACTCCTAAACTGCCCTCTGAGTAATTAGGGACGAGCAATAAATGCTGGCCTAGCCAGTGACACTCACATCCCATGAATTAATTTGGGAGGTAAAAAAAACTGCTCTCCTTACTTGGTCAGGCCTACACGTGACTCCAGACCCACAGCGATTTGGTTAACCGTAAAGTGCTCTCTGAAATGTCCAAGCAAGTTTAAGGGCTGGGTCACAAACGCTGGCCCTGTCAGCGTTGCCCTTATCCCATGAAAGAACAATTTCATAAAAAGCCACTGAGGAGTGTTTAGCATGTGGAGCTTTCGTCTACAGTCAGTAGCTGAAGCGAATAGTATTGCAATGCTCCTGAGGGAGGTTTGGCAAAATGCAGATCAGGGAAAGGAGCCACTGATGAAAACGGGCTATGGGGAGGCCTGTGTGACACACACGTACCAGTATTGACTAGACATTTGTATTTGTGATTCTGACAGATGGAATCGCGTATCACAGGGTCATTGTACTAGTATGTGAATTTCGTCAGTGTGAATTGACTATAACGCAATTGATGAATTGTGGATATTGTTTGGATAATGCAAACTTTTTTACTGGAGGGTTACAGTGACCTTCTACAACATGATTTCTATAGTGTGTTCCTCTGCAACATCATCGCAACTGTTGCGCTATAGCAGTATGACCTGTACCATTCAATCTGCTCCTGTCATCCCTCTCTCCATTAAGTTCTTGATCACCAGCACAGATGTGATGGTGGAACTTTTGTTTTGATTTGTCGATGGGTTGTGAGCATTGGCTGGGCCAGCCTCTATTGCCTGTCCCTAGTTGCCCTTGAGTCATAGTCATAGAGTTATAGAGATGTACAGCATGGAAACAGACCCTTCGGTCCAAAGCGTCCATGCTGACCAGATATCCAACTGATCTAGTCCCATTTGCCAACATTTGGTCCATATGGGTCAGCACCCTTCCTATTCATATACCCATCAGCCATCCAGCTTCCACCACATCCTCTGGCACCTCATTCCATATATTGAAGGTGGGAGTGAGCTGCCTTCTTGAACTTAGATTAGATTACTTACAGTGTGGAAACAGGCCCTTACCTACACTACAGGCAATTTAGGATGGCAAATTCACCTGACATGCACATCTTTGGACTGTGGGAGGAAGCCGGAGCACCCGGAAGAAACCCACGCAGACACGGGGAGAACGTGCAAACTCCACACAGTCAGTCGCCTGAGGCGGGAATTGAACCCAGGTCTCTGGCGCTGTGAGGCAGCAGTGCTAACCACTGTGCCACCGTGCCGCCCACAAACTGCAGCAGTCAATGTGGGCTGTGGGTTGACACATAATGGCTTAGGGAGGGCATTTCAGGATTTGGATCCAGCGATACTGACGGAACAGCGACCAGCACTACTACAGAGATTCTTGTTACCTAGTATGGTGATGAAACATCTGAAAACAAATCTTCCAGCTCAGCGAGCTAACTTACATCCAGAACCTCAACCTGAGCTACAAATCTTCCCAAAAATTGCTAACAGCGATATATTTCCAAGTCAGAATGGTGTGTCGCTCAGAGGAGAACTTAGTGGGTGATGTTCCCATGTATCTGCTGCTCTTGTCCTTCTAGATTATACTGCTTGACACACACTGTCAGCTTCTAAACACAAACCTGAATAACCCTGTGCCTCATCTGAGGGCAGTCATTTTGAGTGGGCATCATGATGTCACCATCCCAAGCCTGGCAACATCAGATGGCTGGAAATGCCAGGAGATGCCGTGACCATGTGAATAAATAAAGAAAAGATTTGGGTTTATGGAATGGAGAGACAATTAAACAGTAAGTTTGAAACCCTTCTGAGTTGGATGGAAATCTGACAACCCACAATTCAGGAAAACGTTCTTGAGATTGAGTTGTAAGCCCGTAAGCTCAACCCCCTGAGTCTGTCCAATCATGGGTGCTCCTGGTTTTTTGCCTGGGACCCCTGATGTCTATGATCTGTAATTTCCGCCTGCAGAATTGGGTAAAAGGCACCGTTGAATCCATAAATGACAGCAGCGAATGATTTGCGAAGGACCAATTGTAGGCCTGGATTTCAATAAAAGATTCCGAAGTAAATATGGCCTCTTTATCACACGTCACCACTCCGTGATCCTGAGGCAGGTGTCAGAGAGAGGCCTTTACACGCTGAAGAGTTACTGCTCTGAGTTGTGCCGCAGTCTGCCTTTGTCAGCAAGGTTTAATCTTCTCTCAACTATATTTAGCATCAAGATCACTGCTGGCTTGTGTATGAACACATCCTCTGACTTCGGTACTCAAGTGTGTTATATATTGCTGCAGTGTTTTCTGCCTTCCTCCCTGGAGAATTGTTAGCTTCAATAAACCCAAGGGTTTCGCTAGGTTGAATTTACAGCAGACAATAGTCCATTCAGCCCAACCAATCCAAGCCCATCTTTATTCTCTACTCGGGCCTGCTCCGACCTGCTGCTTATCCTGCCTTGTCAGCATCTCTTTCTAATTCCTTTTCTGCTTCATCTGCTTATTCTGCTTTCCCTTAACCACATCGGTGTTAGCCTTTTATCTGAGGGATTGGCTAATTGTTCTGTGGGATGGTGATCATATACAACTGTAGTTATTACCTACAGCAATTACCTGATAATGGGCTGATATGCATGCAGAAAACTGAATCCGATCAAAGCTAATTGGGGAGATGTAGTGTGAATATAAAATGTTGAATTCAAAATCATAGCCAGTTACTTTAAAAAGAAACTAATTCCAAGGCTGAGTTTTGAAATCCTGTTTCAGTGGTGCATCTGGTTTGACACAGAATTTCACTTGATAATTAATATTTTAATCAGCTGCTTTTGTGGAGGCACTAGTTCCGAAAACCTACAACATGGGAACCAAGCAAGGGCTTCAAGGATTTTAATTTGGGACCGATTTTTGTCGGGTCACGTGGTCATAACAGCACAGACAGACTTCCTTTGGCTCATCGTGTCCATGCCAGTCAGCAAATATCTGTCCAACCATCCATCCATCCATCCATCCATCCATCCATTCACATTGCCATTTCCCAGCACTTGTAGCCTGGTGGTGTTTCGAATGCTCATCCAAGTCACACTCAAATGATTTGTGGGTCCCTGTATCTACCATTCTGAAATTATACCCACCACCCTCCAAGTGAAGTATTTTTTACCTCCAATCCTCTCGAAAGCTCCAGCTCCTTTATCTTTACTGATGGTTATTGACCCCTCTACTAAAGGGAAAGGTTTCTCCTAGTCCACGTGTGTGTGTGTGTGTGAGACTGATCCAGAAGGCCATGTGTACCTCAATCAGGACATCCATCCCATCCCATCCCATCCCATCCCCACCCCACTCTTTCCCCCAACACTCACCTTCTCATAAGGATTGAAGATCTGGAGGAGATCATTGAGCTACCTAAGTCTGTTCTGTTTTGTCACTCACTACAATCGTGACTGATCTGACTGTGACCTTAGTTCCATTCTTCCACCTGCCACCCCATTACCCTAGAGTCCATCATATGTCAATCAAATATCTGTCCCACTTCTCCTTTTTGAATATTTGCATTGGTCCCGCCTCCACTCTGAGAAAGGGATCAGCTACCCTTGGACAAATTGTGGAGATTCATTGAATCCCTACAGTGCATAAAGAAATCATTCAGCCCATTTGAGTCTGCAGTGACTCTGTGAAAAGCATCCCACCCAGACCCACTCCCTTACCCTATCATGTAATAATGAATTTCCCATGCCTAATTCACTTAGCCTACACATTGCTGGACATTTGTGGGCCATGTAGTATGACCAATCCTCCAAACCTGCACTCCTTTGGACTGTGGGAGGAAACTGGAGCACCCGGAGGATGCGCAAATTCCACGCAAAGTCACCCAAGGCTGGAATTGAACCTGGGTCCTTGGTGCTGTGAGGCAGCAGTGCTGACCACTGAGCCACTGTGCCGGCCTCCTCATCTCCACCTTAAATGGGAAACCGCTTGTCTTTAAAGTGCTCCCCTCAGTTCTGGATTCCCTGTGAGGAACAAACAGCCTCTCAGCGTCCAACCTGTCAATCAAGCTGCAATGAGATGGACGAGAGATTTGAAGGTTGGGGGGGGGGGGGCGGGGTGATAGATGCCATGGGGTAGGCTGAGAAACCACTTTGTCTAATATAGGGAGTACAGTTCTGAAGTCCCATTCTTCAGGGCTGTCTATCACACTGGGAAGTGGAAATGTCGATCTCTTAGAAGCCCTCCCCCAGAAGAGGGGTTGGGTCCTTTCAGAGTTTGACTAAGAAACTTTTTTTTTGTTGTTGGGCAAAGGTAGGGACAGAAAGTGAAAAGAAGCTGAGGGATGGAGTTCTGAGGATCCAATCGGTCATCACCTGATCAATGGCTGAGCTGGCTCAACAGGGAGAGTGGAATGTTCCTTTTCTGATCATCTTGGTGAGACAGTGTGATCTAAAAGGGAGGGGACTTGTGGAACATGGATGTCCGACATGATGGAGCAGGATTAAGTGGGCATATGTCTGCACCTGGAGTCTCAACTGAATCTTTGAGCTCTGAGTTCGATCCCAGCATCCCTCATCCATGATAAATCTTTGAGGGAAAGACAGCCAATCACGTCACAAATTAGGCACTTGCGAATATTTTGAGGAAAGCTAGAAGGAGTCCCGATTTAATTAATAGGAAAATTTAAGCCCAAATGACCTTTAAATTGATCATGTGTCAGTTAGTGTCTAACCCAGGAAGATCTGTCAACAGGTTCTTGTGGCCCTAATAGCCACAGTTCCATCTCAGCAGCTGAATAGTAACCCTCTTGCACGACAATGAATGCTCTGACTGTTTATGTACTGCAGGATGATGTTCATCTGTTACTAGCTCAGATTTTGAAAGATGAAAGGCTTTAATTTCCATAACACTTGTCACAACATAAAGATCTAGCAAATTTTATAGCCAGTAAGGTTCTTTGAACTGTAATTATTGTATTGTTATAAATGTAGCAGCCGGGCCTTTATGCAGAACAAGCTCCCATGTCATGATAACCAGATCATCTTTTCATTCCTGGAAATGAATCTTTTTCATTCAGTTGAGGGCATCACTGGCTAGGTCAGTGTTTATTGCCCATCTCTGGGTGCAGTTAAGAGTCAACCACATTGCTGTGGGTCTGGAGTCACATGTAGGCCAGACCAGGTAAGGATGGCAGTTTCCTTCCCTGAAGGACATGACTGAACCAGCTGTGTTTTTCCAATAGTTGGCAATGATTTCATTGTCATCATTAGACTCTTAATTTGGGGTGACACAGTGGCTCAGTGGTTAGCACTGATGCCTCACAGTGCCAGGGACTTGGGTTTGATTCCCATCTTGGATGACAATCTGTGTGGCATTTGCACATTCTCCCAACTGCATGGGCTTTCTGTGGGTGCTCCAGTTTCCTCCTATAGTCCAAAGATGTGGACTACAGGAGGAAACTGGATTTGCCATGGGAAATATCGGGGCTATGAGGATATGGTAGGGGGCTAGGTCTGGGTGGGATGCTGTTTGGATGGATTCGATGGACTGAATGGCTTACTTAAGGATGGTACGTATTCCAGATTTATATTGAATTTTAATTCAATCCTCTGACGTGGCAGGATTTGAACCCAGGTCCCCAGATCATTGATTCCTGAAGAAGGGCTCATGCCCGAAACGTTGATTCTCCTGCTCCTTGGATGCTGCCTGACCTGCTGTGCTTTTCCAGCAACACATTTTCAGCTCTGATCTCCAGCAGCTGCAGTCCTCACTTTCCCCAGATTATTACCTGGGTCTCTGGAAGGACAGAATCCCCTGGCCGTCACCTTCCACCCCACCAACCTCCGTTCACACCACAGCATCCTCTGCCATTTGCACCACCTACAAATGGACCCCATCACCAGGGATACATTTCCCTCACTACCCCATCCGCTTTCCATAAAGACCCTTTGCTCCGTGACAACTTGGTCAGGTCCACACCCCCTAACAACCCACCCTCCCATCTTGGCACCTTCCCCTGCCACCGCAGGAATTGCAAAATCTGCGCCCACACCTCCATCCAAGGCCCCAGAGGAGCCTTCCACATCCACCACAGTTTCATCTGCACATCCGCCAATGTCATTTATTGTATTTGTCGCTCCCAAGGCCCTCTCCTCTACATTGGGCAAGCGGGATACCTCCTCGCAGAGTGCTTTAGGGAACATCTCCGGGACACCCACTCCAATCAACCCCACCACCCTGTGGCTGAACATTTCAACTCTTTTATTTATTTATTTTCTCCCCCCCCACCACCCCCCAAGGAGGATGTGAGATGCCGTGATTCTATTGAATGAACGTGGGATTGAACAGCCGACTCCTATTTCTGATGGTCTTAATATCTAGTGCAACATATTCCAGCTGATGAGAGGGAGCATTATTTACCAGGATTAGGACTCTGGCATAGGGTGAACTTTGAGCCAATTCCAAGAGTCGTGTCAAGAGAAGAGCGTTCTTTTTTTTTGTGTTGTATCACTCTGAAGGAAGTGGAGGTTGAGGATTGGGATGGCATATTAATTATGTTAATTAGGGCCCTTGCATAATAGCAGCTGTGATTAAGCACTTCCTGGTGAATTCAACAAAATACAGTTCTTCATCTCAGTTCTGATATCCTATAAATTATGCAAAAACAAGAGGCCACATTGCGTACATATATTTTCTCAAATTAGCAACTTGATGTGAATCAAAAGGAGACAGAGACAGTCTCTATCGTCTCTGGCAGTGACACTGTAGCATTCAGTCCATTCAGAAAGAGAACTCTGTCGCTATCAGGAACTCGCAAGGTGCAGGATGGTGAGTTTCCTGATATTTGATCCAAACTCTGTAGAATGGCCACTTTTTTGTTCGCCACACTCCAACACAGTGGTGACTTGCATTGATGTAGTGCCTTTCTTATAATGAATGTTGCACATGGTGTTTCACTGCACTGTTCTCCACACGGGTTTGGCATGGAGGGGGATGTTGGGAAAGGTGATCGGAAGCCTGATGGAAGAAACTGAACATCTTGCGGGACAATGGAGATGCAAGGATGGAGTTCCAGAACCATGGAACTCAAAGGCTCATCAGGTAGTATTTTCAATCACTACTCCCACCTAGAAGGACAAGGGCAGCAGATACATGGGAGCACCACCTCTTGCAAGTTTCCCCCTCCCCATCCTCACTTGGAAATATAATGCCATTTCTTCAGTGTCACTAGGTCCAAATCCTGGACCTGCCTCCCTAAGCACATCGTGGATCAGCCTGCAGCACACAGACTGTAGCAGTTCAAGATGGCAGCTCACCCCTACCTTCTCTAGGGGCACCGAGGGGCAGGCAATAAAAGCTGGACTCGTCAGCAATATGTAGATACCATGAAAAGTTCGCTGTGATTTCATGCTTGAATACCATGTGTCAAATAGTTCTGTGTATAAAGGAATGAGGATTGTCAGTCAGACTTGCAATCTGGAAGCTACATGGATTACTTGGGGCCTTTATTTATAGATAGCCAGAACATGTACACAGACACTTTGCTGAGTTCAAACTGACACAACAGGTAAACTCCATTCATTGGTTCATTTCTCAGAGCCATGACTTAAGCCATGACCTGCCTGATTTAAAATTTAAACTAAGCTTGGCAATTAATTGTCAGTCATAGTTAACATGTTTTCTGTGAGTGAAATGAAGGGGCCTTGTTTTAATGAAATCAAAACATGCTGGAGATCATAGTGGGTCAGGCAGCAGCCATGGAGAGTGAACAAGCTAATGTTGCAAGTCTAGATGACTCCTAATCAGAGCTGGTTCCTCCCTCCTTCTTAATCTTTCATCATGTCCTGACAGACTAGAGCAGTCCCTCAGTATTGCAGTGGAATGTCAGTCTGTAGTGGATGAGGACACTTTTGGGAATACTGCACTAAATTCTGGTCTCCCTGTTGTAGAAAAGATGTGAAAATTGAAAGGGCTCAGAAAAGATTTACAAGGATGTTGCCAGAATTGGAGGGCTTTTGCTTCAGGGAGAGGCTGAACAGGCTGGGGTGGTTTTCCCTGGAGCGTTGGAGGCTGAGGGGTGACCTTTTATAGAGGTTTATAAAATCATGAGGGGCATGGATAGGATAAATAGAAAAGGTCTTTTCCCTGGGGTGGGGGAATCCAGAACTGGAGGGGCTAGTTTGAAGATGAGAGGGGAAGAGATTGAAAAGGGACCATAAGGGGCAACGTTTTCATGCAGAGGGTGGTACGTGTATGGAATGGGCTTCCAGAGGAAGTGGTGGAGGCTGGTACAATTGCAACATTTAAAAGGCATTTGGATGGGTATATGAATAGCAAGGTTTGGAGGGATATGGGCCGAGTGGGTGGCACAGTGGTTAGTACTGCTGTCTCACAGCGCCAGAGACCCGGGTTCAATTCCCGCCTCAGGCGACTGACTGTGTGGAGTTTGCACGTTCTCCCCGTGTCTGCGTGGGTTTCCTCCGGGTGCTCCGGTTTCCTCCCACAGTCCAAAGATGTGCAGGCCAGGTGAATGGGCTATGCTTCGGCGGGGCGGTGTGTACTTGTTGGGCCGAAGGGCCTGTTTCCACACTGTAAGTAATCTAATCTAATCTAATCTAATCTAATCTAATCTTCGAGTGCTGGCAAATGGGACTAGATTAGGTTAGGCTATCTGGTCTGTTTGCATGAGTTGGACCGAAGGGTCTGTTTCAGTTCTGTACAGCTCGATGATTCTTGCGTCCTCAATGATCTGGGATTGAACCCAGGACTAGGGTGAGGATGCTGCCCGTCAGGTCACAGCTCCTTCCCGCTCACATGTTGAAGACCTGAAACGCGTTTCTCTTTGTTCTGCCTGCAAATTCTATTTGCTTTGTTCTGCATTTCCCTCCACTTATTAAGGTTCAAGGTTTCCAGCACTTGCAGGATTAGTATCTTTGATTTGTTTGCATTCTGAGGCTGCTTTCAGAGCAGAGCTTGCTTGTTGTTTTTAATTTGCATGTTCCAACTGTGTTGACAGCAGCTTTCACTTAAATAGAAAAAAGAAATTGCTGGAAACGTTCAGCAGGTCTGGCAGCATTAGTGGAGAGAAATCCGTTTGCGCTGTAGGTCAGGATCTCCAAATTTCTGTTTGTGGATGCTGCCAGATCTCCTGAGTTTTTCTGGCAATTTCTCTTTTTCTGTCTTTGATTTCCAGCAGCTGCGATGCTTTCATTTTTTTTATTTATGTAGCGCCTATATCATGTGGCAACTGTCCTAAGGTGTTTCCCAGGAGTGTTGACAAATTTTAACACCGAGCTGTGCCAGGACAGACTCTGAGGGGCATCTACAAACTCTGTGAAAGGGGTAGTGCCCTCAAGGAAAGAGCAAAATGTGGACAGGGGCCTGAGGGAAGGAATTCCAGGGCTTGGACACTTGAGGGCATTGGTGAAGTAGAAAAGCCTGAGGATGCGCTAAGGCCTGGTCTGCCAGTCAGTGTTGGGGAGTTGCACAAAGAGGTCCTGCAGTTGGAGGCTTGAGGTCTTAGAGGGTCTTACTTTATTCATTGACAGGGCATGCAGACATCCCTCTCTGGGCAATCATTGCTTTCCAATCCTTCTCATGGCCCCGAGGAGAGTTTGGAGTCAATCACACATAGGGTAGGTCCGATCAAGGACAGTAGTGGGAGATTGTGTATTGAGTCGGAAGAAATAGGAAAGGTCTTGAACAAGTACTTCTCTTCAGTATTTACGAACGAGAGGGACCGTATTGTTGAAGAGGAGAGTGTGAAACGGACTGGTAAGCTAGAAGAGATACTTGTTAGGAAGGAAGATGTGTTGGACATTTTGAACAACTTGAGGATAGACAAGTCCCCCGGGCCTGACGGGATATATCCTACGATTATGTGGGAAGCAAGAGAGGAAATTGCAGTACCGTTGGCAATGATCTTCTCGTCTTCACTGTCAACGGGGGTGGTACCAGTGGACTGGAGAGTGGAGAATGTTGTGCCCCTGTTCAAGAAAAGGGAATAGGGATAACCCCGGGAATTACAGGCCAGTTAGTCTTACTTCTGTGGTAGGCAAAATAATGGAAAGGGTACTGAGGGATAGGATTTACGAGTATCTGGAAAGACACTGCTTGATTAGGGACAGCCAGCACGGATTTGTGAAGGGTAGGTCTTGCCTTACAAGTCTTATTGAATTCTTCGAGGTGGTGACCAAGCATGTGGATGAGGGTAGAGCAGTGGATGTAGTGTACATGGATTTTAGTAAGGCATTTGATAAGGTTCCCCATGGTAGGCTTATGCGGAAAGTCAGGAGGCATGGGATAGAGGGAAATTTGGCCAATTGGATAGAAAACTGGCTAACCGGTCGAAGTCAGAGAGTGGTGGTAGATGGCAAATATTCAGCATGGAGTCCAGTTACAAGTGGAGTTCCGCAGGGATCAGTTCTGGGTCCTCTGCTGTTTGTAATTTTTATTAATGACTTGGATGAGGGAGTCGAAGGGTGGGTCAGTAAATTTGCAGATGATATGAAGATAGGTGGAGTTGTGGACAGTGAGGAGGGCATTTGTCGTTTGCAAAGGGACTTAGATATGATGCAGAGCTGGCTGAGGAGTGGCAGATGGAGTTCAACCCTGCCAAGTGTGAGGTTGTCCATTTTGGAAGAGCAAATAAGAATGCAGAATACAGGGTTAATGGTAGGGTTCTTAGTCAGGTGGAGGAACAGAGGGATCTTGGGGTCTATGTTCATAGATCTTTGAAAGTTCCCACTCAGCTGGATAGAGTTTGTAAGAAGGCCTATGGTGTATTATTGTTCATTAGCAGAGGGATTGAATTCAAGAGTCGTGAAGTGATGTTGCAGCTGTACAGGACTTTGGTTAGGCCACAGTTGGAGTACTGTGTGCAGTTCTGGTCGCCTCACTTTAGGAAAGATGTGGAAGCTTTGGAGAGGGTGCAGAGAAGATTTACCAGGATGTTGCCTGGAATGGAGAATAGGTCGTACGAGGATAGGTTGAGAGTTCTCCTCGGCCTTTTCTCGTTGGAACGGCGAAGGATGAGGGGTGACTTGATAGAGGTTTATAAGATGATCAGAGGAATAGATAGAGTAGACAGTCAGAAACTTTTTCCCCGGGTACAACAGAGTGTTACAAGGGGACATAAATTTAAGGTGAAGGGTGGAAGGTATAGGGGAGATGTCAGGGGTGGGTTCTTTACCCAGAGAGTGGTGGGGGCATGGAATGCGCTGCCCGTGGGAGTGGTAGAGTCAGAATCATTGGCGACCTTTAAGCGGCATTTGGATAGGTACATGGATGGGTGCTTAATCTAGGATAGAAGTTTGGCACAACATCGTGGGCCGAAGGGTCTGTTTTGTGCTGTATTGTTCTATGTTCTATGTTCTATAGGCCTGACCATGTCAGGATGGCAGATTTCCTTTCTTCAAGGATATTAACTGAACCAGATGGGCTTTCACTACAGTAGACAGTTGCCAATAGCTTTGCTCTCCCAGATTTTTTACTGGGTTCAAATTTGCATTTGAATGCCGAGTCAATGGCAGAGTAGTATTATCGCTAGGGTGTTAACCCAGAGACTCAGAGAAAGAAACTGTTATCCTTACCTGGTCTGACCAACATGTGATTCCAGACCCACAGCAATGTTGTTGACTGTTAATTGCTCTCTGGGTAATTAGGGATGGGCAATAAATGTCCTGACCAGCAATGCCTTCATCCTGTGAAGGAATTTAAAAAGAAAATTCCCACTGTTGTGACTATAATGAACCCACGCAGTCTGATTGCCAGTCCAAAGACTTGACCACTACGCCACCATCTAGACCGGTGTGAGAGTTTCACAATTCTCACTGTGAACACCATTTGCAAGTGGGGTAGGCTGAACTTGATGAGTGTGGTGTTAGAAGTAACAAAGTCACAAATCATTTCACTGGCTTACGATTGGAAAAGAAAGCCTTTTCCCATAGAGTTCCCTCGTGGTTGGTTAATTTTCTGAAAGGTTGCCCTTTGTTGTGAAGCAAATTAAAACTGGCCACCAGCCATCACCAGACATTAAAAATTCCTCAATCTTCAAAATAAGAATCTGACTAAACCTCCCACGCAACAGAACTGTGGAGGATAAAGCATCGAATGTTTTAAAGGAGGAGTTAGATAGTTTTTAAGGAGATCAAAGGGTACAGGGTGGCACGGTGGCTCAGTGGTTAGCACTGCTGCCTCACAGCACCAGGGGCCCGGGTTCAATTCTAGCCTCTGGTGACACCTGTGTGAGTTTGCACATTCTCCCAGTGTCTGCATGGGTTTCATCCAGGTGCTCCAGTTTCTTCCCACAGTCCAAAGATGTGCAGGTTAGGTGAATTGGCTGTGCTAAATAGCCAAGCATGTTCAGGGATGTGTAGGTAAACTGCATTAGTCAGGGGTCACAATAAGACAGGGTAAGGGAATGGGTGTAGGTGGGTTACTCTTCAGAAGGTCAGTGTGGACTGGTTGGGCTGAATGGCCTGTTTCCATGCTGCAGGGATTTTATGAAGGGTATGGGGGAAAAGGGGGAGTGGGGAGGAGGAGAGCGAAAATGCAAACTCCACACAGTTGCCCGAGGGTGGAGTCGAACCTGGATCCCTGGTGCTGTGAGGCAACACTGCTAACCACTGAGCCACCCTGCCATTCCTCGTAGGGATAGGAGGTCGGGTGTTTTGGCTCCTCCTTTTGAGAGGAGAGGCTAAAGGGGTGTAATTTTAGGGAGGGCGCTTCAGAGCTCAGGGTCCAGGCAATTCAAAGCACAATTCCCAATGGTGGTGTGATTTAAAATGTGGAAATGTCAGAATGCTGACATCCTGGAGGATTGTTGGAATGCGATGTTGTGGAATTGCTCACCAATGTAAGCAAGTGAGTCGGAGAGATCCTGGAGTACAGGCTGATAGTTCCTTGAAAATGAAGTCCCAGGTAGACAGGGTGATGAAGAAGGCATTTGCCACACTTGCTTTTATTGGTCAGAGCATTGAGTACAGGAGTTGGGAGGTCATGTTGCGGCTGTGTAGGATACTGTGGAATACTGCATTCAGTTCTGGACTCCATTCCATACGAAAGATGTTGTGAAACTTGAAAGGATTCAGAAAAGATTTACAAGGATGTTATGATGTGGAGGTACCGATGTTGGACTCGGGTGTACAAAGTTAAAAATCTCAACACCAGGTTATCGTCCAACAGGTTTATTTGGAAGTACAAGCTTTTGGAGCGCAGCTCCTTCATCAGGAAGTTAGTGGAGTAGGATCATAGGACAGAGAATTTACAGTAAAAGATGAGCGTGTCATACACGGATGTGATATACTGAATGTTTTACGGAATATCTGGTCAGCATGGACGAGTTGGACTGAAGGGTCTGTTTCTGTGCTGTACATCTCTAGGACTTGCAGGGTGGCTGGGCCAAACTGAAGATGCAGCAGCAGAGCTCAGGAAATGCAAGTGCTGAGAGGGGGTGGGGGAGTTATTCTGGGCAGTGAGTCAATGGCAGGATGAGCGCACGGTACTTAAACATACAGCTCGCAACCCAACTCCTCATGTATAATGCAGGTATGAAACCACTCGAAGATCCATTATGTACAAAGTAATGTGAACTGCTCCAAATGCCTCTGTTTCTGAAGTAATTCAGGCTTTTACAAGGGAAGGACTGCCTCAGCAACCTTCCGTAATTAACTGACACCAAAACAGTCTGAAATATAAACCTTCAGTGGACTTTGGGTGTCAGTACGCTTCCTCTACCACATTTGTTTGTTTCTTTCCTGTGATTCTTTCAGTGTCGCTAGGTCAAAAATCCTGGAATTCTCTCCCCAGGGATATTGTGGGCCTACCTACAGCAGGTGGACTGCAGCGATTCAAGGTGGCAGCTCACCCCCACCTTCTTAAAGGGGCAACCAGGAATGGGTGATAAATGCTGGGCCCAGCCAGTGATACCCATATCCAATGAATGAATAAATAAATATGTAATTTCCCCTGATAGTAGACAACACTGCAATAGGTTCCCAGAGAGGAAGACAAAAGTTTATTGTTTTGAAAAAGCATTTCTTAGAAGTGAAAGTATTGTTTGTTGTGGATCTCCATTTTTGAGCTGTACTAGTCTGCAGAAGGTGACCAGATAGGTAGAATGAACAGTGAGTACTACCGCATCCCTTGGCCATTGTGATGACATTGCAACAACAGTGTCTGTTTGCATTTACATAGCATCTTTGACCTTGGACTGTGGGGCTTCCAATGAATATGCATTTTGCTGAGTCAGAGAAACATCAATTTTCATTGAAGCAATGTCAGGTTTTATTTAAGAAACCTACTGCTTGTGCTTCCATCATGCAGTGCATGGGATCAAGTGACATTGCGTCACTTCCTCTGATGCATGTTGTCTCATTTGCGTATCTCAGTTTGACTGAACCTCTTACACTACACTTTTTTTGTGCAGTAACCTATTTCACGGGCATGTGAGCAAACAAAAACTTCAACCCTGGGCACACGAGACAAGCGAGCGATGGAGGGAACAAGCTTTCACTGGGATGGCGAGAGGGGAGAGTGGTATTCCACAGCCCATAATCCCAACAGCTGAAGGATGTTTTTCGGAATAATGTTACTGTGTACAAGGGGCTAGAATTAAAGGGGAATAGTGAACTCTGGCTAGCAGGGGCTGGGGGAAGTTGGGAGGTGTGAGGACTTGGCAGGAATTTGTAAACCCTGATGACTGTGTTTTTCAAACTGAGGTGAAATGTCCAGGAAGGAGGGAGCTGGTTTGTGGCGAAAGATTTGGGTAAGAGTCTATATTGGCCACTTATCACCATATGGCCTACCTTTTCCCCAGCAACCCCCCACCCCGTTTATTTCTCAGCCCCCTTCCCCCTCCCCAGACCTGAAGCAAAGCATTTTATCGTGCTCGAAATGCAACAAATTTTCGAAATAGTTGCCATGTTCAAAGCTGCAATTACCATCCGAATTGCAGATTCTCATCATTCTCTTCAACATACCTCCTGTGGTTTCCTTTCCTCCAGGTCAGTGTTACCTCCTTCAGCCTGAAAACTATCCAAAACCACCACCGTGCCCCCCCCCCCTCCCCAATTCTGATCTCTGGTACATGTCTCCACAACTTCAAAGATCCATCCCGTCCTGGAAATGTTTTTCTACAACCTCTACCATCTGGGAGAAGATACTGAAGCCTGAACACACAATACTGAATGGACTCTCAAACTCTTAATATTTGCCTGTACCTATGTTTTTGTTTTTGCCGCTGTTGACCTATTTTTTTTTACTATCTATGCTACTTAACTCTGTAATCTGCCTGTATTGCTTGCAAGACAAAGATTTTCACTGTGCCTCAGTACACGTGACAATCAATTCAATTCAATTCCACTGTTAGCAGTCACTGACCTACACTCTGGAATTCCTTCTGGAAACCACCTCTGCTTCTGGCCTCTCCTTTTCTCCTGTAACTGCAAACTCCTTGTGCCTGAGCTGTTGGTCTTCTCCCTGTTAATTGCCCATGTCACCTGATTTCACGTTGCCTTGTTGTCGTCAGCCTGTGGAGCTCTCCAGGACCCCTCACTGAGTTAATGGTGCTACATGAATGCAGGTGCTTATCCTTGTCTCCCCACCTGATGTTTTCGAAAATAAATTTCTGGTGTGAGACGGTTTAATGTCCATCCCTGATTGATTGGTCCAGCAAAGGTGAACTGCTGGGACTTGACGTACTCGTGATGTCACTGGACTGCTCATCCAGAATCTCCATTTTGGGGATGTGGGTTCAGATCAGAGCGTGGCAGATGGCTACATTTGGATTCAATAAAAGTCGGGTTTTTGTTTAGGAGTCTGAGGGACCATGTAACTGTGTAAACCCATTGTTGATGTGAAAAGCACCAATCTGGTTAATGATGTTTTGGGGAAGGAAAACTACGGTCCTTACCTGGTCTGACTTACACATGATTCCATACTCTCAGCAGTGTGGCTCTTACCTGCCCTCTGGGTATTTAGGAAAATGCCCGAGCAGCTAACAGTGCCTGCATCCCCTGAATAAATACAACCATGTTGCTTCCAACATTTAGTTTAAAACTGTGCCCTTTTTGTCATTGACCCTTTCACAAGCAGCAATAGTTTCTCTCTGGATCTGGAGGCACCTGTTGGGGGAAAAGCAGAGTTCATGTTTTATCTGATACATTAAGAGACATTTAGTGACTTTATTTGGCCGTGCACATGGATGATAGTGGTATGTAGGTTAGTCTGATCTTGGAGTTTGATAAAAGGCCAGCACAACATTGAGGACTGAAGGGTCTGTACTGTGCTGTACTGTTCTATGTTTAAACGTTGAATGTTATAAAAACCCATGTGGTTCATTAATGTTCTTTAAGAATGAAATTTGGTGTGACAATGCCCATATTCCATTAATCATTTAAAACCAACAGGTCTATGTGCTGTACATAGAGTCACAATGCCCTTAGGGAGGGAATTCCAGGATTCTGACCCAGTGACACTGAAGGAATGGTGATATATTTCCAAGCCAGGATGGTGAGTGGTTTGCAGGTGATGTTAGAGGAAGTAGTGTTCCCATGTATCTGCTGCCCCTTATCCTTCTAGATGGAAGTTGTCATGGTGTATGGAAGGTTCTGTCTGAGGATCTTTTCAGTGAATTTCTGCCGTACAAGCTGCTGCTACTGAGCATTGGTGGAGGAAATCCCATTCCTGACCTCTACCTTGTAGACAATGAATGAGCTTTAAGAGGTGGGGGATTAATGATTTGCGCAATGCAATCATTCCTGATGACGTAAGGTATCTGTTACAGCTCAGTCCATTGCCCTCTTATCACTGAGTTGTATGTTTGAGTTGTGTTTGTAAGATGTAACACTGGAGAGAGCTGGCTTTTCTACGGTGTGTGTGATCTTTGTGCTCCCATTTGAGAGGACATTGTCTCAGGTGATGAATGTAATTGTGCTGTAAGCCCTCAGTGTTGCAATGGAGTCCTGGAGTCTTTTTTTTTGTTTTGACTGAATTTTCTGGATTGGGAATTTAAATCACAACATTTTGAGCTCTGAGCCAAGAGGGTTATACCCTCCATCACAGCAGACAATGCTGTGTGTGTCAAGGTCAGATTCCCCATTCAAAAGTAGCCACGTGTCATATAATGTCTCCTAGTCAGTCTGTCAGTGTTACTTTGAGAAAGAACCTCCTAATAACACCACTATATCGGAGCATGTGAACTGAGGTTACAGTAGTCTCACACTCCATCTTATCTCCTGTCATTTGAAGCATGACATGCTGCACTCTGAATACTATAATGTTTGTGCAGAATGATTAGTTGTGTGAATGCTGTTGGATTTCTCAATTCCACACTGTCCTTGAGTCCACCGTCAGGAGAGTACACCAACAATGGTGAAGTTTGTTCCTCCCATGAGCTCTGCTGTAACAGTTCATCTGTTTATCCTTGATACAGTAAAACAGTTAGCAGGGACAGGGCCCTGACCAGGCTGGAGCTGATCCAGTAAAACCGTTATCGGGGATGGGGCCCTGAACAGGCCTGAGCTAGTAGTGGCTGTGAGCAGCACAGACAATTCATCACATTCTGACTCAGTGGCACCGTTGTTCTGACCCATTTCAAAACATTTTGTACAAAGCATGCTTCTTGGACACTGAGTGCTGCAACTTAATGATTACAACCTTCCTGGAACCAACTGGGCCTGTGCCAATGAGTCCCTGAGGATTGCCAACACTGAGTCAGTGCAAACTTTGTTTATGTGCGATAGTGAGAGCCTGTCACCAACCTCCCTCCCGCTCTGTCTCTCTGTCTCTCTGTCTCTCTGTCTCTCTGTCTCTCTGTCTCTCTGTCTCTCTGTCTCTCTGTCTCTCTGTCTCTCTGTCTCTCTGTCTCTCTGTCTCTCTGTCTCTCTGTCTCTCTGTCTCTCTGTCTCTCTGTCTCTCTGTCTCTCTGTCTCTCTGCTTTTTTTTGTCTCTGTCTCATCAGATGACCACTGTCACTGATGTGAATTGTTCTTTAAGTTTTGGAGTCATACAGCATGGAAACAGACCATTCAGTACGACCATAATCCCAAACGAAACTACTCCCACCTGCCTGGTCCTGGTTCATATCCCTCGAAACCTTTCCTATTAATGTATCCATCCAAATGTCTTTACACATTCTAGTTATATCCGCATCCACCACTTTCTCAGGAAGTTCATTGCACACACGAACCATCCTCTGTATAGAACAAATTGCCCCACGCATCTTTGTTAAATCTCTCTCCTCTCACCTTTAAAACTGTGCGCCCTTGTTTTGAAATCCCTCCTCCATGGGGGGGGGGGGGGGAGAAAGCAGCTGCCATTAACTCTAATTATGCCTCTCATTATTTTATGAACTTTTATCAGGTCACCTTTTAACCTCCAATGCTCCAGTGAAAATTGTCCCAGCCTATCCACCTAACTCAAACTTTCCATAACTGGCAAGCTCCTGGTAAATCTCTTCTGAACCCTCTCCAACTTTAGTGAATGAATTTAAATTCCACCAGCTGTAACCTTGGTGAGATTTGAACTCCTATTTCCAGAGCAACAGTGAGGGCTTCTGGATTACTAGTGCAGTGAGTTTACCACTACCCCACTGACTCTCCTTCCCGTCATAAAAATGTACACCACAGAAACATGCCCTTCAATCCAACTCTTCCATGCTGAACAGATATCCTAAATTAATCTAGGCCCATTTGCCAGCAGTTGGCCCATATCCCTCCAACCCCTTCCTATTCATATACCTATCTAGATACCTTTTAAATGTTGTCATTGTACCAGCCTCCACCACTTCCTCCGGCAGCTCATTCTATACATGCACCACCCTCTGCGTGAAAAAGTTGCCCTTTGGGTCCCTTTTAAATCTTTCCCCTTTCACCTTAAAACTATGGCCTCTAGTTTTGGACTCTCCTATCCTGGAAAAATAACCTTGTCTATTCCCCTATCCACGCCCCTTTATGATTTTATAATCCTCTATAAGGTCATCCCTCAGCCTCCAATGCTCCAGGGAAAACAACCCCAGCCTATTCTCTGTAGCTCAAACCCTCCAACCCTGGCAAAAATCCTTGTAAATATTTTCTGAGCCCTTTGAAGTTTCTCAACATCTTTGTTATTGTAGGGAGACCATAACTGAATGCACTATTCCAAAAGTGTCATCCCCTTACAATCTCAGGCCACCATTCTGCTTGAGAGTTGGGTCTTGCAGAATAATGGAGGCAGGCAGTAGGGAGGGGGTGGGGGAGAGTGACGAATACTGGGTCAATATTTATATAAGAACAGGATCATGCAAGCTGTTCCTCGCTGTCCTACTCAATCTGCTAACTCTCTGCTCTCGATGTGAATCACAGCTGCCTAGTGTCAGCTTGGTTTTACAAACTTCCTGCTGCAGTAATTTATCTTGGCACAGGATTTGGGAAGTGGCTCTAACTTGCTCTGTGACATGTGCCTAAAGTAATGCTGGAGAACGTATGTGCGTCTGTTTGTTTTTCTCGTTCCTTGTGCAATCCTGTTTTGCCAGCAGAGAATGGCATGCAGTCCCTGCTGAGATTGAGAGCGAAGGGGCTGTTGGATGAATCCTGTGTGAGAACCAGAACCAAATGCTTCCTTTTAAATCCAGTAACGGGACTGGAATGAGGGAGAAAGCTATTGCATGAGGGACCTGTGCGTGATTAAGTTGTGCCTCTTGTATTGCATCTCTTCATTAGAATTATTAGACTCCCATGAAGGCCATTCGGTTCATCGGTCCCCCTGCTTGCCCTTTCAGGTGCAAATTTGTATTGTCCAGTCCTCAGTACACCAGTGTGGAAAGGTTTGCCTGTGTTTCTGGTTTGTGTGCTCAGTCTTTTTTTAAAGTGTAGTTGTTGTTATGGAGGGGAACCAAAGCCAATTTGTCAACAGCAAACTCCCACAAACATTCAGGAGTAAAGCTACACTCTGCCTCAACCTGTGCCTTGTGAGACCTGCTCTTTTGGTGATCACTGACCTCCATTTGGCTCTTGGTCCGTCAATACCTCCTTGTTAGAATTCTCATCTTTGTGCTCAGAATCTTTGTGTTTTCCCCTTTTTTTTTGCCTGTCTCTGTAACCATCTCCAAACCCCAGCATTCTGAAACAGCACCAGTTGCTGTGTCAATCCTGGCCCCATCTGTATCCTGACTTGCTAACAGTACTGACTGCGTGTTCAGGATTACCTCAACCCCTGTACCCCATTCGTTGAAAAGTTACTGCAAATGCTAACCCTAACATCTTGACCAAGTGTTTAGCCATTTGCTTTAATATCTTCCTGCCTGGCTCAGTGTTAACTTAATTCCAACTTATGGCCTTGTTAAACACAATACAGCACAGGAAAAGGCCCTTTGGCTCAGCAAGCCTGCACCGATTTTTGAGTCCTTACTTAGGCCCGTTACTTTTTGCCCATGCGCGGTTTCTGTTTACCTCACGTTTCATGGGTCTACCAAAGTACTCGTTAAATGTTGTTAATGTGCCTGCTTCCACCACCTCCACCTGGCAGTGTGTTCCAGGCACCCACCACCATCTGTGCGAAACATTTTTCCCACACGATCCCCTAAACTTTCTCCCTCTCGCCCTGAACCTGTGTCCTCTTGTACTTGACCTTTCCACCCTGGGGAGAAAAACCTCTGACTATCCCCCAATCCATACCCCTCATAATCTTGTCAACCTCTGCCAGGTCGCCCTTCAGCCTCCATCTTTCCAGCAAAAACAATCCGAATGTATTCTACCTCTCCTCCTAACCAAAACCCTCCAGACTGGGCAACATCCTGGTAAATCTTCTGTGCACCCTCTCCAAAGCACTCCCATCCTTCTGGTAGTGTGGCAACCAGAACTGCAGGCAATATTCCAAATATGGCCTCATTGAAGTTTGGTACAACTTTAACTCCTGGTCCTGTTATCCCCCAGGACTCCTCCAACTTGAGGTGAGTCAGAACATTGGGATAAACTTTTTAAACTATCCCTTCATGGATGTGGGTGTTGCTGGTGGGGCCAAGCATTTACTGCTCATTCCTAATTGCCTCAATTGTCGTTAATGGTTGATCACATGGCTCTGGAATCCCATATAGGTTAGACCAGATATGGATGGCCGATTTCCCATTTCTAAAGAACATTAGTGAACCAGATTTGGGGGGGGGGGGGAGGGGGGTGAGGTGTTTGCAACAATTAACAATGGTTATGTGGCCATCGTTAATCTAGCTTTCTTGTAATCTTTTGATTTTTGTTTTAATTCAATATAAATTTTGCCATTTTCCTCCATAGGACTTGAACCCGTGACTTTAGGACATGGGTCTGGAATGGCTATTTCAATGATTTTGAGCACAACAGCAGGATGTCCTGTTTTGTTTTCAGAACAATCAACAAAGGGATGTAATGTTCAAGTGTAAGGCACTACATTTTAGAGGGGGATTTGGGGAAAAATGTTTTCACCCAGAGGGTGGTGGGGGTCTGGAATGCACTGC
Source organism: Chiloscyllium punctatum (assembly GCF_047496795.1). Taxonomy (NCBI): domain Eukaryota; kingdom Metazoa; phylum Chordata; class Chondrichthyes; order Orectolobiformes; family Hemiscylliidae; genus Chiloscyllium; species Chiloscyllium punctatum. The sequence continues at coordinate 7,600,863 of NC_092747.1, read as the reverse complement.
CTGGAGATATTTTGACAAGTACTCAAAAGGCCCAAGCATTCAAGCCTCTGGGTCTAGTGCTACCAAGTGGGATTGATGTAGATAATAGTGTAGCTTTGGCAGTACAGCTTTGATGGGCTGAAGGGCCTCTTCTGTCCTGGATGATTCTATGGTCGCCATTAGACCAACTTTTTCATTAGAGTAACAGATGTACAGCATGGAAACAGACCCTTCAGTCCAACCCGTCCATGCCGACCACATATCCCAACCCAATCTAGTCCCACCTGCCAGTACCTGGCCCATATCCCTCCAAACCCTTCCTATTCATATACCCATCCAAATGCCTCTTAAATGTTGCAATTGTACCAGTCTCCACCACTTCCTCTGGCAGCTCATTCCATACACATACCACTTTCTGCATGAAAAAGTTGCACCTTATGTCTCTTTTTATATCTTTCCCCCCTCACCCTAAACCTATACCTTCTAGTTCTGGACTCCCCATCCACAGGGAAAAGATTTGTCTATTTATCCTATCCATGCCCCTCCTGATCTTGTAAACATCTATAAGGTCACCCCTCAACCTCCGACGCTCCAGGGAAAACAGCCCCAGCCTGTTCAGCCTCTCCCTGTAGCTCAGAGCCTCCAACCCTGGCAACATCCTTGTAAATCTTTTCTGAACCCTTTCAAGTTTCACAACAGCTTTCCGATAGGAAGGAAACCGGAATTGCATGCAATATTCCAACAGTGGCCTCACCAATGTCCTGTACAGCTGCAATATGAACCCCCAACTCCTATAATCAATACTCTGACCAATAAAGGAAAGCATACCAAACGCCTTCTTCACTATCCTATCTACCTGCGACTCCACTTTCAAGGAGCTATGAATCTGCACTCCAAGGTCTCTTTGTTCAGCAACACTCCCTTGGACCTTACCATTAAGTGTACAAGTCCTGCTAAGATTTGCTTTCCCAAAATGCAGCACCTTGCATTTATCAGAATTAAACTCTATTTGCCACTTCTCAGCCCATTGGCCCATCTGGTCCAGATCCTGTTGTAATCTGAGGTAACCCTCTTCGCTGTCCACTACACCTCCAATTTGGTGTCATCTACAAACTTGCTAACTGTACCTCTTTTACTCGCATCCAAATCATTTATGTAAATGACAAAAAGTAGAGGGCCCAGCACCGATCCTTGTGGCACTCCACTGGTCACAGGCCTCCAGTCTAATTCAAGAATTATTTTAAAAAATAATTGAATTCCAAATTAACCACCTTCCTGGTGGAACTCAACCTTTTATCTCCAGGACAGGAGCCTGGGGTGCTGGTTTGTTTGCTTGGTGATATGACCAGAACACTATCCCTTCCTCCCACGTACCAGTGTGCCTTTCCTGCTGAAAGTGCAGATCACTTCTGAAAACATATCCTGTCAGACAGCTCATTTGGGAAGTCTGTGTGATGGCAATGGAGATAGATATCTGGCAATTTATCAGGAAGCGAACAGTGTTGTGACAGCTGGTGGTGCCCGGAAGGTTGTGTCTGTGTCCGTATTTGTGTTTGTACCTCTGTGTGTGCACGTGTGTCCCTTCCAGTTTCATTGGCTCATTCATAGAGTTGTACTGAATGGAATCAGACCCTTCAGTCCCATTTGTCAGCACTTGGCCCATATCCCTCGAAACCCTTTCTAATCCTATACCTGTCCAGATGCCTTTTACATGTTGTAATTGTACCAGCCTTCACCACTTCCTCTGGCAGCTCATTCCATACACACATCACCCTCTGTGTGAAAATATGATCCATTCGATCTCTTTTATATCTTTCCCCTCTCACCCTAAACCTATGCCCTCTAGTTCTGGACTCCCCCATCCCAGGGAAGAGACTTTGCTTATTTATATTATCCATATCCCTCATGATTTTATAAGTCTCAATAAGGTCACCCCTCAGCCTCCAACACTTCAGGGAAAACAGCCCTAGCTTATCCAGCGTCTCCCTGTACCCTTCAACCCCAGCAACATCATGTTCAGAAAAGATTTAAAAGTTTAAAATTTATTTTGACGCAGTGTTTGCAAACTAGCCCTGGAGCTGCACTTGCAGAGCTGGGAATGAGATACCCATCTCTGTGACTCTCCGGAGTGCTAGTCTCTATGGGTAGAGGTGGTTTGCTGCAATTGGAGTGGGACATTACAAGGAGGTAATTGGAGATCTGCGATTATGCTAACCTGTGATTCCCTCATCCCAGGAGAGAGTAAAAACTATTGCCTGACAGCAGCAGATGGCTGGTTTGGACATGTCTTGTTTTTACAGCACCCCAAGATCTGAACTTGTTCATGAGGCTTTTCTAATGAAGCTACCTGGTAAAGGAGCAGCACTCTAAAACTTTCAGATAAATCTGACTATAACTCATGTGGTTTTCAAGTCTTTTTTTTTCTCATGATGACAGCTCCCGGATGAGGGAGGGGATGCGTTCCATTCTGCAAAGCAATCCTTCTACAGCAAATCACCTGACAGATACTTAATCCCACCAAGATTGACCTGACCCCTGTGCATTACATCAAAGTTCTGCTTGCATTCTGATCCCGGTCTGCTCTCGCAAACCTCCATTGTGTTGTAGCTCAATGTCAGAACTATCTTTCTGCCCCTTGACCCCTGGGGCCCTTGAGTGAACTTTTGGGTTCATTCCCAGACCCAGCAAAGTGATCTGTAACTTTTCAGGTTCTCTGACAGGCAGCTATTAAGAAAGTAAATCAATTTGTAATCTTTCCCCTCCCCCTCTGACTGACCCAGGGCAGTTAGCAATAAAAGATTACCAGTTATAACAATGTTATTGTAATGTTATTACGAGTTAATGACTGAGATAAGTAATCCAGCATCCCAGGCTAATGCACTGGGGATGTAGGTTCAAATCCCAGATGGTGAAAATTGATTTGAATTTTCACCAAAAAATCCTCTGGAATGTTAAAACAAGACTTGCCTATTGTTGTAAAACCCCACCTGGTCCACTCCTGCCCTTGTTAGGGAAGGAAATCTGCCATCCTTACCTGGTCTGGCCCACGTGCGACTCCAGACCCAGAGCTCCATTGTTCGCTGGTCCTTTAGGGATGGGCAATAAATGCTGGATTTACCAGTGATGCCCACCTCCAACTGAAACGTCACTCTGCCTTTTACTTATTTTACCATGCTCCCATTTGACACCTCACATTCCTCTCACTCCTACTCTCTTTGAATTATATTGCTTTGACACCCCCCCCCCCCCTCACTTTGCCTCCTTCTGCACTTGAACCTCTTGCTCACCTACTCAATGCTGAGGTTATTCATCACATCTGCCTACCAAGCAATTCACTGGATTAGTGGTGCTGGAAGAGCACAGCAGTTCAGGCAGCATCCAATGAGCAGCGAAATCGACGTTTCGGGCAAAGGCCCTTCATCAGGAAGGCTTTTGCCCGAAACGCCGATTTCGCTGCTCGTTGGATGCTGCCTGAACTGCTGTGCTCTTCCAGTACCACTAATCCAGTATTTGGTTTTCAACATCTGCGGTCATTGTTTTTACCTTACCAAGCAATTCAGTCCCATCCTCCTGCTACACACCCACTCTCATCACAATCAGATGGTCTTTACACTCTGTATCTAACTGCACACTGCGCCTACCCTGGGAGTGTTGGATGGTGACAGTGTATCTAACCCCATGTCCTGGGTGAGGGAGGGAGGGATGACGCGACAGTATGTGAGTGTGGAGTGCTAGGATATTGTAGCTTCACTCAGACAGCGTGAGTGATTTTAGAATCCGAGATATGTACAACGTGGAAACAGACTCTTTGGTCCAACGTATCCATGCTGACCAGAGGTTCCAAACGAATTTAGTTCCGTTTGCCAGCACTTGGCCTATATCCCAACCCTCTGAAGAGCATCCCAGACTGACCCAAATCAGGTAAAAACAATGACTGCAGATGCTGGAAACCAGGGTCGGGAGTAGAGTGGTGCTGGAAAAGCACAGCAGGTCAGGCAGCATCCGAGGAGCAGGAAAATCGACATTTCGGGCAAAAGCCCTTCATCAGGAATAGAGGCAGGGTGCAGTTTTTGAAGTTTGATATTTTCATGCTCTATCCCTGTAAACCCTACCTATTCCTATACCCATCCAGATGCCTTTTAAATGTTAGTAATTTGATTGAATTTAGCAGCAAGTAGAGTCAGATTTAGTTGTTTTGAAGTGGTTGGTTTGGTGGCTGGTGTACAGGTGAGGCAGTGAAACAAACCCCAGCACCAGACTGCATTCCAGGTGATGAGTTAGCATCCTGGAGCACCTGGCCTGAACAGCATGGACCTATAGTCCATGGTCAGATATGGTTCAGGAAAGCCGCTCACCGCCACCTCTTCCAGGGCAAGGAGCGATGGCCAATAAATGTTGTGCCCAGCCAGTGATGCCCACGTCCTGGGATGAAGTAAGCAAAGAAAGGGAAGCTGCTAGCACTCCACTCTCCCATGGGTGGCACGGTGGCTCAGTGGTTAGCATCCCTGCCTCACAGCGCCAGGGACCTGGGTTTGATTCCAGCCTCTGCTGACTGACCACACCGACGTTCTCCCCTTGTCTGCGTGAGTTTCCTCTGGGTGCTCCGGTTTCCTCCCATAGTTCAAAGATGTGCAAGTTAGATGGATTGGCCATGCTAATTTGTTCATAGTTTTTGGGGATGTGCAGGCTGGGTGGGCTGGCTGTGGGAAATGCAGGGTTACAAAGTTGGGATTTGGGTCAGTCTGGGATGCTCTTCAGAGGGTTGGTGTGGACTTGATAGGCTGGCCAGCTTCCACACTATATAGGAGGTTCTATGATTCCTCTTGCATCCAGCTGTGTTGGTTCCTATGGTAACAAGTTTTGGACATCACCATGACACCAACTCTTCAACAGAATGCAGGTATAGGAATCAAGGGGCTAATAACCAACTCCCATTCCTGCTATTCCCTAAGCATTCTGCACTTTTTCCTGTTCCCCTGATGGAGAGTGAACTCCACACGTTGTGCTTGTAATACACAGGGTGAGTTTTACAGGTTAACATCAGCTGCCGTTCCTCCATTTTACTGATGATTGATCTATTAATTAGGCCTTGCAATTCCCTTTTTGTTTCTATATAAAAACAAACCTGAAAGGGCCTCTTGGATGATGTGACTTTGAAATCTCCAGCTTCTGTTTTAATAAGTGATGAGTTGGAGCAGTTACTGTGGTGTAGCGGGTGAGCTGGGGGGAGTGTGACTACAGGGGATAGCATTCTCTCCCAGCCTGCCTGTAGCTGGGCTAAAGGAGATTGTCACAGTCTTGATGGAGCCCACCCACTGGTACCCAAGCTGTTGTGGCGATGTGGCCAGAAGGCAGGTCTATAATTAGGTCTGACTGTGACCTTGATCAGCACAATGGATAACTCCTGAATTTTCAGAATGAATGAAAACCCCAAACTATGGCCTCCTGGTAGCTCCATTGTCAACCCCGACTGAAAGGCAGTCAAACTCGGCATTTGGAAACACAGGAGTAGGGCAGCCTGGGATAGCATGGAGGGAGTGAGAGCAACATAGAAATTAGGAGCAGGAGCAGGAGCAGGAGCAGGCCATTTGGCCCTTTGAGCCTGTGCCATCATTCAATGTCACCATAAGCATAGGAGCACAAGTATAGGCCATTAAGTTTGCTCTGCCATTCAGTCATGGCTGACACATTTCTCAACCCTCTGTTCAAGAACTTATCGGTCTTTATACACAATGACGTGGCCTCTACAGCCTTCTGTGGCAGTGAATCCCAGAGATTCCCCACTCTCTCTGGCTGAAGAAGTTTCTCCTTCTCTCCATTCTAAAAGGTCTTCCCTTTACTCGAAGGCTGTTCCCTCGGATCCTAGTCTCTGCTTCCAATGGAAACATCTTCCCAACATCTACTCTGTCCAGGCCATTCAGTATTCTAAGTTTCAATCCGATTTTCACCCCCTTCCCCCCGCCCCCCCAATCCTTCTAAACTCCAAGTATCAAAACAGACTCCTGAAATGTTCCTCATAGGTTAAGCTTTTCATTACTGGGACCATTCCCGTGAACCTCCTCTGTACACTTTCCAGTGCCAGTACATCCTTGAGATATGGGGCCCAAACCTGCGCACAATATTTGGAATGCGGTCTGACCAGAACCTTTTTATAGAGCCTCCGAAGCACATCCCTGTTTTTATATTCGAGCCATCATTGCATTTATCTTCCTAAGTACTGGCTCAAGCTGCAAGTTTACCTTAAGAGAATCCTGGACTCGAACTCCCAAGTCTCTGCACTTCAGATTTCTGAATTTTCTCCACATTTAGAAATTAGTCCATGCCTCTCTTCTTTTTACCAAAGTGCATGACCTCACACTTGCCCACAATGTACTCCATATGATCATGGCTCATCATCCAATCTTGGTAGCCCATTCCCACTCTCTCCCCAAACTTTTTGATCCCTTTATCTACAAGCCATGTCCAGCCCTCTCTTGAATGCCTGTAATGAACTGGCCATAACAGCTTCCTGTGGGAAAGAATTCTACAGGTTCACAACTGAGTGAAGAAATTTTTCCCCATCTCAGTCCTGTATGGCTTATCCCTTATGCAAGGTTTGTGTAAAGATTTGTAGTCCAGGTGCTGGTTGTTGTAGTTGTGGGTATGTTCACTGAGCTGGGAAGTTGATTTGCAGACATTTCATCCTCTAAGTGAAATCTTCAGTGCTTTGGAGCTCCTGTGAAATGCTGCTGTACTGTTCAACAACCGAATAGATGAACAGGTCAATGGGACACCTATGGACTCCCCCCATCTCCGGGCATCATAGCAGAAGCAGTGATGCAGACACTGGATCAAACAGCCCTACCACAAATCCAACCCACAGTCTGGATCAGATATGAGGACAACACATTTGTAATTATTAAGAGAACAGAAATTGGGAACATGCACCGGATTATCAACACTATACTCACAGGGATCAGATTTATGAGCAAGGAGGAAACCAACAATCATCCCATTTCTGGATGTGATGGTACAAAGAACACAGAACAGTGAATGCCCCACAAGACTGTACAGGAAAGCCATGTGCACCAACCAGATGCCAAACTACAACAGCATTCACCTGAACACACCCTCTGAGAAGCTGCATTAGGGCCCTGTTCAAAAGGGCTACAACACACTGCAGCACTCCCGACCTGTGAAGGGAAAAGAAGATAACCACCTCTACAGAGTCTTGGCCAAGACCAGATATCTCTGCAACTTCATCTGCCGATGCTGAACAGACAAACAACACCATGAGAACATGCCACGACCCAACTCACTAGCCATGCTACCTTATGTAACAAAGTCTCAGAACTGACAGCCAGACCCCTCTGACCACTGGGATTCATGACAGCCCATAAACTGACAGGCACACTCAGACAACAACTCACCAGGACAAAAGACCCAACAGCCATCATGTGCATGATTAACATAACTTACAGGATTCCATGCAAAGACTGCACCAAACACTATATAGGACAAACTGGCAGACAACGAGCAATCCGTATCCACAAGCACCAACAAACCACTAAACACCATGGCCAGCTGTCCCTAAATAGTCCCCACACACAGACAAGGACCTCAAATTCAATTGGGACAACACAACAATCATAGGACGAGCCAAACCGAGGACAGCCAGAGAATTTCTAGAAGTATGGCACTCACCCATGGACTCCATCAACAAGCACATAGACCTAGACCCAATACACTGACCACTACAACAAACCGCCAGAACCAGGAAACTGAACCAAATAAATTCCAGAAGGTACCGTACAGCAGCGCTTCACAGGAAGCTCTGAAGCACTGAAGGTGTCACCTAGACAGGGGACGATACATCTGCAAATCAACTTCCCAGCTCAGTGAACATACCCACAACTACAATTACCCCTTATTCTTAAACTGTGACCCCTAGTCCTGGACTTCCCCAACATCAGGAACATTCTTCCTGCTTCAAGCCTGTCCAGTCCCATCAGGATTTTAGGTTTCTGTGAGATTTCTGCACCTCCACCTCATTTCGGTACTGGCTGACCCCTCCCTCAGATGGGTGGACTGTCCTGAAGAACAGTTGGTTCTGCTATAACACGGTAGTTCCATTCTTGTGCATTCCCATGTTGTAAGAAAATCATGTAATAGCAGCACCATTGAAACTAATGGGGCTGGAATCACGTTATGATTAGATTAGATTAGATTACTTAGTGTGGAAACAGGCCCTTCGGCCCAACAAGTCCACACCGCCCCGCCGAAGCGTAACCCACCCATACCCCTACATCTACATCTACCCCTACCTAACATTACGGGCAATTTAGCTTAGCCAATCCACCTGACCGGCACATCTTTGGACTGTGGGAGGAAACCGGAGCACCCGGAGGAAACCCACGCAGACACGGGGAGAACGTGCAAACTCCACACAGTCAGTTGCCTGAGGCGGGAATTGAACCCGGGTCTCCGGCGCTGTGAGGCAGCAGTGCTAACCACTGTGCCACCGTGCCGCCCACTTTATAAAACACTTTAAAACTTCGCGCGTTAGAAACAGTGTCCCCAATTTGTCAATTGTGTAATAGCGAATTCATGTAAACAAGACGTGCATTACAGCAGAATGACCTGTACTTTCCCGGTACATTGGACAAGCACTGAGCTTCCTTGCTCCCCTTTGGTGGGGGGATTGGTGGAGACTCTCCCTTGATGATGGTGCCTCTGTGATTCCTCAGGGGTCAGAGAGGGTGGTTACCAGGAGCTGTTATTCTCACAATCTATCTCTGCTTCTTCTCTATAAGGAAAGGTCAAGGGCAAGGACGACTGGGTCAGGCCTGTTTGCAGGCATCAGTGTAACACTCAACATGTGGCTTCCCATTATAAACACTAGAATTGCTTTTAATTATTGTAATTCTGTCTGGCACTCCACTGCCATTCTGTCTCTGACTCTTCTCTGAACACAATACAGTGTGCTGCCATTCTGCGGGATGTCTAATTTTCCCCTGACCTTTTTTTTATAAATAATGTTCTCTGATCACTTAAACATCTGTTGTCACCTCGCCCCTCCTCCCCTCCCCTCTTGAACCTTCCTCAGAGCTGTCGAATTACTCCTGCGCTTTGCAGAAAAGAATGAGCTTGTGTTTGTATACCACCCCTCCATGTTCCAAAGTGCTTCACAGCCAAATAATGTACCAGTGCAATGTCATCGTTGGTTAATTTGTGCACTGAAAGCCCCAGTGGGCAACTGAAATAATGACGAATTAAGCTGTAGGAGAAATGGGTTTAAGCAAAAGAGTTGAACAAGGTAGTCCCCTGAAAGTTTTGTTGTTCTGAATGATTAGTGAACACCTCCATTCAATATTCTGCAGGGATGGTAGTAACACTGACAGTACTACACTCCCTCAGGACAGCTGAGTGTTTTACAGTCATAGAGTCGTACAGTGGAACAGCACAGAAACAGACCCTTCGGTCCAACTCATCCATGCCGACCAGATATCTAGAATTAATCTAGTCCCATTTGCCAGTACGTGGCCCATATCCCTCTTCAACCCTTCGTATTAATATACCCATCCATATGTCTTTTAAATGTTGTAATTGTACCAGCCTCCCACTTCTTTCCATACACTCATCACCCTCCATGTGAAAAAGTTGCTCCTTTATATCTTCTTTCCCCCCCCCCCCCCCCACCCCCACCAACCTAAATCTTTAGATCGAACTTGTGTGGTTAAACCTTCAGGATGAGTTTCAAACTGAGTTTGCCTTTGGGGTATCATTTCTCTGAATGGAATATCTAAATTTGACCACCCTCCTTTTATTCTCTCTTCTTCTTCTTCTTTCTCTCTCTTTCTTTTGTCTGTCTGTCTGTCTATTCTCTGAATGATTTTAACTTTGTTGAAATAGGCTGTCATGATGTTCTTTTCCCTTGCACCTCTGTAACTGCCCTCAGGATGCTGCTTTGTATTTTAACTGCAAGTTCTTCATCGACACAATCATTTGGAAAGGTTTAAACTCATTACTGGTAATTTCTCACAGGAGGCAGTTCCATCAAAATCAATCTTTACGAATGTAATTTCCTCCCTGTGCAATCTCTAGAATTATATCTTTGGACTCCTAGACAGGCAGTTTGCTGGAGAGCAATTTAAACATCGTTTTATATTGGAAAGCCTTCATAAAACATGGCCTAATTTGTGTAAACAGCAACTTGTATTTATAGAGCAGCTTCTAATGTGATAAAACGTCTTGAAAGTGCTTCACTGGAGTAGAACAAATCCTACCAAAATTGGAAGTGTAGTGGACATTGAAAGATGTTACTTCCGATTACAACAGGATCTTGATCAGATGGGCCAATGCGATGGGGAGTGGCTGATGGATTTTAATTTAGATAAATGTGTATTTTGGGAAAGGACTTGTACACTTAATTGTAAGGTCCTAGGGAGTATTGCTGAACAAAGCGACCTTGGAGTGCAGGTTCATAGCTTCTTGAAAGTGGAGTCGCTGGTAGTTAGGATAGTGAAGAAGGCATTTGGTATGCTTTCCTTTATTGGTCAGAGTATTGAGTACAGGAGTTAAGATGTCATGTTGTGGCTCTACAGGACATTGGTTAGGCCACTTTTGGAATATTGTGTGCAATTCTGGTCTCCTTCCTATCGGAAGGATGTGTGAAACTTGAAAGGGTTCAGAAAAGATTTACAAGAATGTTGCCAGGGTTGGAGGATTTGAGCTCGAGGGAGAGGCTGAACAAGCTGGGGCTGTTTTCCCTGGAGCGTCCGAGGCTGAGGGGTGACCTTATAGAGGTTTATAAAATCATGAGGGGCATGGATAGGTTAAATGGACCAAGTCTTTTCCCTGGGGTCGTGGAGTCCAGAACTAGAGGGCATAGGTTTAGGGTGAGAGGGGAAAGATATAAGAGAGACCTAAGGGGCAACTTTTTCATGCAGAGGGTGGTACATGTATGGAATGAGCTGCCAGAGGATGTGGTAGAGGCTGGTACAATTGCAACATTTAAAAGGCATTTGGATGGGTATATGGACAGGAAGGGTTTAGAGGGACATGGGCCAAATGCTGGCAAATGGGACTAGATAAGGTTAGGATATCTGGTCGGCACGGATGAGTTGGACCGAAGGGTCTGTTTCCGTCCTGCATTTCTGTATGACTTTTAAACAAGGAACATTGACAAGCAACAACATTCGGAGATGTTAGAACAACAATGAGCAAGGCTAATGGAATCAAAACCAGAAACTACTGGAATAAACTCAGCAGGTATGGCAATATCTTTTCGAGAGAAAGCAGAGTTAACATTTTTGGTTCAGTGACCCTTCTGAACATTCTGGCAGACTTGCTGAGTTTTTCCAGTAATTTTGTTGTTTTTTGATTTCCAGCATCTGCAGTTTTTTTGAGTTTGAGGCTGGAGGAATGTTGGCCCTTATCTCAAGGGGGTAGGAGTATGGGAGTAGGAAGGCTTCCTGCAGTTGTACAAGGTGCTGGAGCCCAATGACTGGAGTTTAGAAGAATGAGAGGTGATCATATTGAAAAATACAGGATTTTTAAAGGGCTTGACAACATTTACCCTAAGACGATGTTTCCTCTCATGGGCATTGGGGGCTAGAGGGCACAATCTCACAATAAAGGCGTGACTATTTAAGACAGATGCAGAGGAATTTCTTCTGAGGGTTGACAGTCTTACGAACTCCTTGCCATAGAGAGCTGTGGGGACAGAGTCCTTGTGTATATTTAGGGCTGAGATAGATCCATGATCAGTCAGGGAACCAAGGGATATGGACGTGAGGAATGTTGAAACGACCATGTCCTGTTGAATGGCAGAGTAGGCTGGAGGGGCTGAATGGCCTATTTCAATGGGCCAACACATAAATGTAAGCTCAGGTGGAGAGTCTCTTTCAGGAGTGCCTATTGGGAGATCCAATTTAGGTTTATGGAGGAAATTCCACAACCCAGGGCCTGGGTAATGTATGGCATGCCTGCTAATGGTAAAGCAATAAAAACGGAAATAGTAGGAGAAACCCAGCAGGTGTGGCAGCATCGTTAGCGAGAAAGCAGAGGTAGCCCTTTGTGATTCCTGATTGCTGATGGAGGGCTTTTGCCCGAAATGTCGATTCCCCTGCTCCTTGGATGCTGCCTGACTGGCTGTGCTTTTCCAGCACCACACTCTCGACTCTCATCTCCAACATCTGCAGTCCTCGCTTTCACCTAGAAAGCAGAGGGACTTGACTGGCAATGCAACCACCACTTTGACTACAATTTGCTTCCACCATCTTTTCTCAACAACACAACAGATGGAAACAAATGGTCATCTTCCATCTCTACTTTGGGGAAAACTATCTCAAAGCACTGGCACTCCCTATGATCGCAAAATCCCTATTTGTTGGAGTGTCTCCCTTCATCTGTGCGACTCCAAAGACAACACCCCCAACTTAGAGTCATAGAGTCCTACAGCACAGAGACAGGCCCTCTGGCCCAAACTGGTCCATGTCAACCAACATGTCCATCCATGCTAACCGCATTTTGCCCCCCCCCCCCCCCCCCCCCACCACACCCCCATTCCCAAGGGAAGCTGCCTAGTCCAGTTGCCAAATTGCAAACTGCAGGCTTGAAGTTGTCACTGAATGAAGTATATGTGTCATGGAACGTGACAGGTTTTGGTTTGTTAAGGTGTCTGTCAAACAGAATCACTGCCTATCTTTGTAAATAACAAGATTGTCGCTTTTCACCAAAATCAAGTCCCACAGTCGTGAAACCGTGAAGAGAAAATCCTTGTGCTATTAACTGCTGTGATCATGAGATGGTCCATTTCACACGGATGTGAATTCCTCAAAGTTCCTTTTAGCTGGTCGTGACTTGCAACATGTTTTGAATTTCAGGAGTGTTGAGGGGAAAAAGACTTAAAAACAGATTGCATTGTGGCTTACAAAAGGGAATTGGAATTTTTTTTTGGAATTGCCAGGGAACAGTGTGTGTGTGCGTGCGTGTGTGTGCGTGCGTGTGTGTGCGTGCGTGTGTGTGCGTGCGTGTGTGTGCGTGCGCGTGTAATTGAGTTGGTCATACAGAGAGCTGGAATGGATGTGGTTGGCCGAATGGCCTCCATCAGAATGATAGCTGTTGTCCAATTCAAAGCCAGCGTTGATCTGGGAAAGAAACCTGAAAATGATATCAAGGATTGTCTAGAGAATGCATAGCAGAGTCCACAAATAACATTCTCATCAATACATGAAAGGATTTCGGGGACACCTCTCTGCCTGGAGTGTGGTAAGAAGGCTGAATTGGCTGCCATGAGCAGCTTTTTTAAATCTCTCACATGGTGTGTGAGAGGTCACGGACTGGACCAGTATTTATCACCTGTCCTGAGTTGCCCCTTGAGAAGGTAGGATTGAGCTGCTGCCTTGTACAGCTGCAGCCATGTGCTGTAGGGTGACCCACAATGCCCCTCGGGAGAGAATTCCCAGATTATGACTCAGCGACATATTTCCACATCAGGGTGGGAGGCGCTTGGAGGGGAACTTGCAAGAGCTGGTGTTCCCATGTATCTGCTGCCCTTCTGGATGGAGATGGTTCTGGGCTTGGAAGATGCTGCCTGAGGATCTTTGGATTTGTGCAATGCATCTTGTTGGTAGTACACCCTGCTGCTACTGAGTGGATGCTTGTGGATGTGGTACCAATCAAGCGGGCTGCTTTGTCCTGGATGGTGTCAAGCTTCTGTTGTTGGAGCTGCCCCCAAGCAACATGGATTGGATTATGTTGTTGTCATTAAAGTAGGCTTTCACACCCACAAACTGGGGGCCAATCACATTGTAGTTAGTAAGCAGAAGGCTGTTGGTCACCACTCCACCCACCAATCAGCTACTTGTTGTTGGCCGCATCTCCCTTCTCATATCTGTGCATGGCACGGTGGCTCAGTGGTTAGCACTGCTGCCTCACAGCACCAGGGACTCTGGTTCAATTCCCACATTGTGCAAACTCCACACAGTCACCCACTCTCCCAGTGTCTGTGTGGGTTTCCTCCCACAATCCAAAATGTGCTGGTCAGGTGAATTGGCCATGCTAAATTGCCACATTAGTGTTAGGTGCTTTTAGTCAGGGGTAAATATAGGGTAGAGGAATGGGTCTGGGTGGGTTACTCTTCAGAGGGTCGGTGTGGACTTGTTGGGCCGAAGGGACGGTTTCCATACTGTAGGGAACCTAATCTATCCCCTGGCTGTAAATGATTTGTAGGAACATTAAACAGTACAGCACCTTCAGCCCACAGTGGTGTGCTGAGCATGTGTCTTAATCTAAGATTACCTTCACCATTGCTTTAACAGACAGCACCTACAGTGTGTATCAGAGCAACTTGCCTTAAAATGTGCAGCAATCTCTGCCATGACACTTTGTTTTATAAAAGCATTTCCCCCCTCAAAAAAAAACTGCAGGAAAAATAAAAAGATTCCGGGATCACTGGGTGCTGCTGGCTGAGCAATCCCTGCTCCAAAGGGATGAGTATTTATCAAGTGGCAAGTTTGCTTGTTTTGGTCCTCAGTTGGAGCTGGCTTAGCTGCTGGCTGTTGGAGAGGTGATAAGAGACATCAGCCTAGCACACCGGAACTAATCCGGTCGGAGTTGATCAGAAAGCGCATATTCACATGCAGGCAAGTGGCGCTGTTCCTTATAAATACCTGTTGAGGCTGGGGGGGGGGGGGGGGGGGGAGGTGGGCACCTGACTGTGTGCCTATGGCTGCCCTGTACAGGTTCTCTGTTGCACGATACTCTTTAGTAGGTCAGTCACGTTCAAGTAGATGCCACCTGAGGCTGGGAAGTAGGGTTTGCCTTGAGCAGAAACAAATTAGGGAGCTGGATCAGGCCATTCGGCCCCTTGATCCCATTCTTCCCTCCTTCACCCAGAGGGTTGTGAATCTGTGGAATTCCCTGCTCAGTGAAGCAGTTGAGGCTACCTCATTGCATGTTTTTATGACAAAGATAGATTTTTGTTTGAACAGCAAAGGTATTAAGGGTTATGATGAGAGGGCGGGTAAGTGGAGTTGAGTCCATGAAAACAGTCAGGACTGCAGATGCTGGAAGTCAGCATCCAAAGACCTGGAGCAGGGAAAACACAGTGGGTCAGACAGCATCCGAGGAGCAGGAAAGTCACCATTTTGGGCTGAAACCCTTTTTGTCCTGACAAAGGTTAGAACCACGTCTATTGACTGTGTCAAGACCAGCCATGATGGGATTGAATGGTGAAGCGGGCTCAGTGGGCCAGATGGCCTACTCCTCCTGCTCCTGTTTCATATGTTCTCAGTAAGATTGCAATATCAAATCTGTGTTCCTGCCTATCCATCCCCCCTCCCCATAACCTTTCCACACCCTCTCCCCACTTTTAAGACTAATTTATCCATCTCTGCCTTAAAAATACTTGCTCTACCTTTTCATAGATACATTGAAAATAGGAGCAGGCCATTCAGCCCATTGAGTCTGCTCCACCATTCCGGGTTAATCACCCAATTTGGTCCCCTGTTCTCACTTTCTCTCCATACCCTTTAATCCGACGAACTGTGTCTAACTCCTTTCTTGAAAACATTCAAATGTTTTGGCCTCAGCCACTTTCTGTGGCAGAGAACTCCACAGGCTCACCAATCTCTGGGTGAAGATATTTCTCCTCATCTCAGTCCTCCAATGGCCTACCCCACATCCACCATATTCAACGTTTATTCCCTTCCACCGCTGACGTTCAATCACAGCCGTGTGTACAGGCCAGCCATAGGCACAGTCTGGTGACTCCCAACCTCAGAAATTCACCCAAGATCCTCAGGCAGCAGCTTCCAAACCCACGACAAATTCCATCTAGAAGGACAAGGGCAGCAGATACATGGCAACACCACCCCCTGCAAGTTCCCCTCCGAGCCACCCACCATCCTGACTTGGAAATATATCACCCTTCCTTCACTGTCGCTGGGTCACAATCCTGAATTTCCTCACGAAGAGCATTGTGGGTCTACCTACAGCACATGGACTGCAGTGGTTCAAGAAGGCAGCTCACCCCCACCTTCCTGAGGGCAACTGGGGATGGGCAATACCTGCTTGCCAAGCCAGTGATGCCCATATGTGATGAGAGAATTAAGGAAGGGATACAGAATGGTGTTGGAGGAAATACAACCTAGAATTAGCAGAACGAGATTTGGACTCGTGCAAGAGTTCAACTTCCAAGCAGAGGTCATACACACCTAGGGTTGTATTTCTTGAAGTTTGGAAGGTTAATTTGATCAAAGTTTTCAGGATTATAATGAGGAATAGATAGGAGGTGAAGACCAACTCATTTTAAGGCTTGGGCAATCTAAGGCAAGGGAGCCTCGATAGGCTGAATTGCCTGCTTCTGCACCCTCATCTTATGGACTTAACACAGTAACTGAGCTCATTCATGGAATCCTTGCAGCGACAGTAGTAGGCTATTTGGCCCATCATGTCTATTCTACTCTCTGTAAGGGCAACTCCCTCCTCTGCCCATTTCCTATCAGACTCTGCCAACCTTTTGTGGTTTCTTACTTGAACTGCACACTGATTTTTTTGGTTTTTTTGTTCTTTGAAAAGAATTATTCCTTGTTTGCTGCTTTTGGTTCTTTTGTTGGTCACATTTTGCCACAGAAAGCAGTTGGGGCCAAAATTTTGAGTGTTTTCAAAGAAGGAGTTAGATAGAGCTCTTAAGGCTAAAGGGATTGTGGGGTTTGGGGAGAAGGTAGGAACAGAGGACTGTGTTGGATGATCAGCCATGATCATATAGAATAAAGTTGTCTCAAAAGGCTGAATGGCCTCCACTTGGTCTTATTTTCTAATTCCGTGTCCTCCGTTCTCCTGAGCCTCCTTCACCAATTTAAAAGTGTATTGGTCGCTCCTTCACGTGCCTGTGTAGTTGAGAGTAGGAGGTGATGTGATGACAATATGTCACTGTAGCAGCAGTCCAGAGTCTCAACAAAATGTTTTCTGGACATGGGTTCAATTCCAATCTTGGCAGACAGGAGATTGTATTCAATAAAGATCTGGAATTTAAAAGCTAGTCAATTGTTGGATGAACCCATCTGGTTCACTATCCTTCAGGGAAGGAAATCTAGTTTACGTGCAAATTCGGACCAGAGGGACGAAGATGACTGTTGTCTTTGTCTTTGTAGAATTGTTACTGTTCAGAGGAGGCCAGTTGGCCCATCATTGCCTGTACTGGACTACACCACTTAACTGTGTCCTCATTTGCTCTAGCCAGCCATGAAAGTCGAGGGCAGTTAGGGATGGGTAGTAAATGTTGGCCCAGCCAAAGCAGCCCATGTTTCACGAACAAATAAAGACAGCAATGTGAAGTTGATTCTGCAGTCCATTCGTGACCTTATCGAACGGTGCTGCAGGCTTGAGGGGCTGAATGGCCTTCTGCTAGCTCTTTTGTGTTTGCTGCCAGCCATTGAGTGGAGGATGTGAGTGGCTCTAGGCTTTTAGATAAGGGCACGTTCTCATTTTGTTTACTCGATAGGGGCTTCCACAACAGGAGGTCAGCTCTTGAAGAGGCTGAGCCATGTAGATCCAGAAGATTATCCCAGTGACTTCATGCAACTTATTTCTTCACTCTCACTTGAAGTTTTCCCTCTCCACCTTTTTTGCCTGTTTCTGTCTCTGTGTGTCTCTGTTTCCCCTGGTTTATCTATTTTAAATCAATGACTCAGCTATTGTTTGCAGTTGAGTTTTCTGACAGTCGAATGCTGTAATTTAGCCAGCATGGGTGGTCTTGGTTTTGCATTGTTTGTTGCTTTGGAGTGTTGAGTCATTCTTATTGATGTCAGCCATGGAGCCTTGGTTCGATGCCTGGGGAAGGTGGGCGAGAAGCAGTGAGCAGGGTTGGGGAATGGACTCCCAAACCAACATCCGTGAAAGATCATGCAAACCCCTCCAACCTGGTCCACCGCTCCGTTTTGTCACAATCGCTGCTGGGATCGATTTTGGGATTGTTGCCAGAGCTGAATGGCCTCCTGTGTGGTGGTCTTTCAGCCTCTGTAATCTGTTCTGCCGTCCTGTTTGATCCGAGTGATGTGACCAAATTACAATTGAGGAACACCTGGATGACCAGAGCCAGGGCTTTTGGATTATGAAGATGGAAGCATTCTAATGAGCCAAGTGCAAAAATGAAGTCCAGGAAGATCCCACAAACACTTGGTCCCCACTGGCTGGCAGATGGTTGAAAAGTTCAAGACTCAGGCATTTGTGGGATAAGGGACAAGCAAGGAGCAGCAGGAGGCCATTGAGCCCTCTGGGCCAGTCTGGAAAGATCACCTGCAAAGTTGAATTGCCGTCTACATGACTGGCTGGCTGATTTGCAATGTAATGACACCAAGGGCATGGGTTCAATTCACTCCCTGACCAAGTATTACCATTTAAGGTCTCAGCTTCTGAATCTCTCCTTACCTGAGGTATGGAGATTCTCTGATGAAACCAACATCCGTGTATCACCTCTGTCTCTAAGAAGACAGCAGCCCTATGGTCCAGTTGGACAATGGTGTCTGAGGATTCACTTCTTTTGAGTTGTTTTATTTCTCTTCCCTCTTATCAGCGTGTGGGTCACCATCTGGTTATGTTTGTGAAGGCTCCTGTAAAATGTCTTGAGTATCTAACTGTCCTACCCATCCATATTCCTTTCCATCTATCTTTCTACCCTCCCCTCCGACCTATCACCTATCACTCCCTATCTGCATCTATGTATTGCCTTCCCAGCTATCTTCTCCGCATCCCCCCGCCCCCCCCCCCCCCCCAATTTATTTCACAGCCCCCTTGATTAGATGGAAGGATTTTGGCCCGAAATTGTTTTTTCCTGCTCCTTGGATGCTGCCTGATCTGCTGTGCTTTTCCAGCACCACTCTAATCTAGCAAGTTATTGTGGGGCAGACAATATTCCTTGGATATTTTTAGACCAATTGGATGCTGTATTTGGAGAGACATGGACTGCACTTGGTGTTTCTGGGATGGATGAACTATGATGGACAGAATGGCCTGTTCAGGAGGTTCCCAGCCTTGTCTCTGCCCAAGTGCCCTCCCATCTGTGACTGAACTCCCCTGCTGCTCATGATGACGATGCCATCCATCGTTGGTACCTCCATGAGAGGGCGGATGGGTCTAACCTGAGAGGCTGAACTCCCAGCAGTGCAGCCCTCCCTCTGTATTGGACAGGAGTGTTTGGTCTCAACTTGATGTGCTGAAGTCCCTCGAGTAGAATAAACCCATGACCTTCAGAGCATGACTCAAGGCTACCCACTGAGATGTGGCTGACGTGCAAGTGTTAATTGGTAGGGAACAACGTAATTAAAATCTTTTGAGCCATTTTAGGTTCAAAGATGTGAACTGCTTCATCAATGTGGTAGTGTGTGTACAATAACAGAAACCCTGAACAATGGAAAAAGTCGCTCCATGTAGTTACAGTCATAGAGGTATAGCAAAGAAACAGACCCTTCGGTCTAACCCATCTGCATCAACCAGATATCGTAAATTAATCCAGTCCCATTTGCCAGCATTTGACCATATCCCCCTCAACCCTTCCTATTCATATACCCATCCAGATCTATTTTAAAGGTTGTAATTGTACCAGTCTCCACCACTTCATCTGGCAGCTCATTCCATACAGGTACCACCCTCTGCATAAAAAGGTTGCCCCTAGGGTCCCTTTTCAATCTTTCCCCTCTCACCTTAAACCTGTGCGCTCTAGTTTTTGACTTCTGTCTTGTTTAATTGTTGAGGTGCAAAGGTATGTTGTGAGAGGGATACAGAGGTTTACAGAGAGATATTGATAATGTGGGGAAACGTGAAGTTGGAAGGGAGAACAAAAGAACAGTATTATTTAAATGGAGAAAAGCTGCAGGAGGCTGCAATGATAAGGGGCTTTGGGGGAAGAACATGTGCATGAAACACAAAGCTAGTACATAGAGGCAGCAGGGAATCGGGAACAGTAATGGAATGTTGGCCATTATTCCAGGGGGTTGGAGTATAAGAGTAGGGAAGCCTTACTGTAACTGTACAAGGGGCTGGGGAGACCACATCTGGGGCACTGTGAGCAATTTCGGTTCCTTATTTCAGAAAAGATATTTCAGTTGAGAGAAGGTTCACTAGGATGGTCCCTGGGATGGGGAGGGATTGTCTGATGAGCAAACGTTCAACAGTTTGGGACTCTACTCCCTGAAATTTAGAAGAATGAGAGGGGATCTCATTGAAACATCCAGGATTTTTAAGGGGCTTGAGTGGGTCAATGCTGAGAGGATGTATCCCCTCATGGGATAGTCTAGGACCAGAGGCCACAGTCTCAGAATAAAGGGGCACCAATTTCAGACTGAGATGGGGAGGAATGTCTTTTCTCAGAGGGTTGAGTGTCTTTGGGGCTCCTTGCCCCAGAGAGCTGTAGGTGTACACTCCTATGAAGGGTTTATGTCTGAAATGTTGACTCTCCTGCTCCTCAGATGCTGCCTGACCTCCTGTGCTTTTAAGGCTGAGAGAGATTCTCAATCAGTTGGGGAATCCAGGGTTACAGGGGAAAGGGCAGGAAAGTGGATGTGAGGAATGTCAGATCAGTAGGCCATTTGGCCCTTCCAGTCTGCACTGTTATTCAGTAGGATCATGGCTGATCCCAACATTCCTCATGTCCACTTTCCTGCTCCTTTCCCCTGTAACCCTTGATTCCCCAACTGGTCAGGAATTTATCTATCTCAGCCTTAAATATACACAAAGACTCTGCCCCCCCACGGATCTCTGTTAGAGACAGATAAAAAAAACTGCAGATGCTGGAATCCAAGGTAGTTGAGCAGGAGGCTGGAAGAACACAGCAAGGCAGGCAGCATCAGGAGGTGGAGAAGTCAACGTTTTGGGTGTAACCCTTTATTTGGGACTCTGGGTGGGTGAAGGGGAGCTGCTGATCTATCCATGGCTCTCAGTGGCAAGGAGTTCCAAAAATCTAAACCCTCAGAAGAAATTCCTGCTCATCTCAGTCTTCAATTGGTGCCCCTTTTATTCTGAGACTACACCCCCTGACTCTAGACTCTATTGAATGGTTGAGCAGGCTGGAGGGGCTAAATGGCCTACTCCTGTTCCTTTTTCTTATGGTCCTATTGAAATGTCAGACAGTGATTCCTTTGGGGGTGTGATAATGTCACTGGGCCTGTACTCCTGAGATCTAGACTGGTGAGGTCTACATGATACTCCAGAAATCCAGCGACTGGAGGTGTGTGTTCAAAACCCACCGTGGCAGCTGGGAGAATTTAAATTCAATTAAACCTTGGCATTTTAACAGCAATGGTGACTTTGACCGCTTGCTTTAAAAATCTAAGAGCTGTGGATGTTGGAAATTAGAAACAAAAACAGAAATTCCTGGAGAAACTCTGGTCTGGCAGCATCTATGAAGAGAAATCTGTTGATGCTTCTGAACCAATGACATTTCTTTAGTTCTGGAACTGAAAAGTTAGCTCTGCTTTCCCTCCGTTGATGCTGTCTAACCTGCTGAGTTTCTCGTTTTGTTGCTGTAAACACCCATCTGGCTCACTGATGTCCTTGACAGGAGGAAATGTTACTGTCCTTACCTGGATTGGCTGACACGTGACTCCAGACCCACAACAATAAGATAAAAACAGAAGTTGCTGGAAAAGCTCAGTATCTGAAGAGAAATCAGAGTTCAGTGTGGGTTGAGTGTCCCTTCCTGAGAACTGATGGTGACTAGGAAAATGTAGATTTACATGCAGACGTTTGGGTGGAGGGAGGGGCTAAGGAGTAAACGATAGTTGGGGATAGAGTCTGAGACAGAAGAGCAGTTAGATAGACAAAGGAGTGGATCACGGCCTGGCTGGGAGGGTGAACAGCTGTTAATAGGGACTGTTAGTGGCTAACAATGGGTGCTTTGTAATAGTAGACCTTAGCCATGAGGTTGACTCTTAACTGCCCTCTGAGCCAGCCACTCAGTTCGAGGGGCTATTAGGGACAGGCCATAAATCTTGGCCTTGCCAGTGACGGCCATACGTCAAATAATTTCTTCTTTAAAATATTCTATCTGCTTTCTTTGGTGGTTTTAGTACTTGGGCAGAAGGGAGGACTGCAGATGCTGGAAACCAGAGTTTAGGTTAGAGTGGTGCTGGAAAAGCACAACAGGTCAGGCAGCGTCCGAGGAGCAGGAGAATTGACTTTTAGGGCAAAAGCCCTTAATCAGGAATGGAGGCAGGGAGTCTCCAGCGTGGAGAGATTAAACTTGACCTAACATTGTCAGGGAATTGGACAGGGAACCCATTGCATTGTGTTGGTTATCCTGTGGCCGCTGGGGGTTGGAGAGTGAAGGCAAGTGTGTGTTTGTGTGGGGGTGGGGTGTGATATGGTCTGAGACCGGGGAAGTGAGTTCATATCTCTGAAAATCTGATCCATCAGAGCTGACAAGGCTATCAGGGAGTGGGGCTGGGCGTTAAGAGGCTGGGCAGAACAAACCATTTCTTTGTCATTCTGATCTTTTTGAGTATCGGAGGTTTGGGTCATAGTTTTGTTTTTGCTTTATTTTGATTATTCATTCACCAGGTGTGACATGCAGTGAAACTTGGGCTGTGTATCTGCCCATGTCTCTGCCTCTGCCTGTGTCTCTCTGTTTCCCTTCTCTTTTTCCATTCTTTCCTTTTTCCATCCTTTTGGTTTTTTTCCCTTTTTTGTCTTTTTTGTCTTTTTTTCTCTGATTATCTTTTCTCTTTTTTTTTTCACTCCTTCAATTTGATGACGGAGAAGCTCATATTTCTGCAATTACTCACCTGCGAAATTCTCTTCACGTGATCAGAACTGGTTGACTTCAGACCTCAAGAATGTTCCCCTGTCAATGTCTGCCCTACCCTACCCTGTTGAAAGTCTGTTAGTTTGAGGCCAAGTACAGGTTCCTTTTTGTCAGTGTTGAATGTGTTTACCAAGTAATTGTATCACACAGACAGGCCATTCGGCCCTAACTGATCATGCTGGCATTTTATGCTCCACTCGAGCCCCCTTCCACCCACCTTTATCTAATTGCATCCACTTGTTCCTCTAAATCTTTCACCCTCTTGATCTCCAACTTCACGTTAACTCTGTCCATGTTATTCACCTCCCCATGGTAATGGCTTTTTTGGGTCTGTGTTGCAAATGCAGTTCCGATCTGACACTGGGCAGCTAGGGTCCCCAGTGGAGAGTGCTCCACATGGGAGTCCTCTAGCATTCCGATGGGGGGCCTGGGGTTGAGGGTGTTGCACTGGGCAGTCCACATATGATCACTGATTGAGGTGGTCTTCGGACTCCTAGCTCAACTCTTTGTGGTGCTGTTGGCCAGGTGCAGACCAGACGTCGGCAGCTTACCCCCTAGTCAACTTGCTTAGAAATCTTATACACAAACCCTGGAACTGAGTATGAAGAGAGGTTTAATCAGTTTGGATTATGTCGACTGAGTTCAGAAGAATGAGGGGAATCTCCTCAACCCTTAAAATTCTAACAGGACGAGACACAGTCGATCCAGGAAGGATGTTCCTGATGACCGGGGAGTTCAGAAGTAGCTTAAGGATAAGGGGCGAACCATTTAGGATTGAGATGAGAAATCTCTTCAGAGAATGGTGATCCCATGGAGTTCTATCACAGAAAGCAATAAAGGCCAAAATATTGAATGACTTTGGATATTGGATATTGGATATTGCTCTTGAGGCTTAAGGGATCAACAGATATGTGCGGAAAAGCAGGAATGCTGTATGTTTTTAAAAAATGGAGTTACATACATTTCTTGGAGTTAAATGGATCCAAGGGTATAAGATGGATGTGGGATCAGGGGATTGAGCTGTTTGATCAACCATGATCATAGTGAACGGCAGAGCAGGGAGATGAGATGAACATATTCTGACCCAGTGAGTAGTTAGGGCATAGAATGTACTGCCCGGAAAAGTGTTGGAAGCAGGTTCAATGGAGGCGATCAAGAAGGACATTTGGATAGAAATGGTGTGCAGAGATATAGGGAAAAGGCAGGAGATTGGCATGAGGGAATAGAGCCAGTAACAACAAGAGGGGTCAAAAGGCCTCTGCCTGCACTGTAACAATTCTGTGATCGAGTATATTCTCTTCATCTCCCCCTCAGGCAGTTTGAGTTTTGCTATTTGGTATTTTGTTGAATTGGTGATGGATTTATTTATGTCCAGTGATTATTGGTTCTTTACACTGTTGTGGGCACACACACTGTCATTAAAGTCATATAGCGTGGAAACAGACCCTTCGCACCAACCAGTCCATGCTGAATGTAATCCCAAAGTAAACTAGCCCCTCTTAGCTGTGCTTAGCCTGTAGCCTTCCAAATCTTTCCTACTGATGTACTAATCTCGATGTCTTTTAAACACTGTAACTGTACCCTTCACCTCCTCTGGACTTGGCTAGGGAGTGCTCTGTGGCCACTGATATCCTTGAAGTTTTCCAAGCTGGATGGGAATCCAGGGGACTGAGATGCCTTACCTCCCCGCCCCCCTCCGCACAAAGTTTGATTTAGTTTCCCTCATTTTTCCTGTTTTTAGTTTACGTTTCTAAAGAAATAAAGAGCTGGGTTGTTCCTGGGGAAGGGTCCAGAGGGAAAGGTGGAAACTCTCGTTTAAGCTAACCTGTAGATTTATAATAAAACCCTTTTACATCTATGAATGTCATTTTGTTGCCTAACTCAACAAATCCTCTCAGAATCCAAGGACCTCTTCCAGATTGCTCCTTGGGCATTCTGTTCTCTTCGATATTTGTGGGACTTGAGCACATGCTTGTAAAACCTTAACCCAGACAGATTGAAGTGCCCACAGGCAAATCTAGACTGATTTTTGTAGTACAGTGTTCAATTTTGGCCGAAAACGTGCAGTCCACTTATTGGCTGTGGCTAGTTGGTAATACTTTCACTTCATAAGGCAGTGGGTTCAATTCCTACT
Source organism: Chiloscyllium punctatum (assembly GCF_047496795.1). NCBI lineage: Eukaryota > Metazoa > Chordata > Chondrichthyes > Orectolobiformes > Hemiscylliidae > Chiloscyllium > Chiloscyllium punctatum. The sequence goes on along the minus strand of NC_092747.1, from coordinate 7,575,967 downwards.
GTAGACACTTGAACTCTCTTGTCAGAGTTCCTTCCTTGGATGTTGGACCAGAACATCTGCCACCTCAGATGACTAAATAATCCCAATTTCTCAGGAGAGCAGGGCTGGCATCCTGGACAACGTTTATCCTTCAATAGCATCACACAAACAGGTTATCTGGTTGTCATCTTGCTTCTCTTTGTAGGAGCTTGCTGTGCGCATATTGGCCATCTTGGTTTCAATGTTAACAAGGTTATTAGCTCAGATTTAGATTATGTTCTGGGACCTGGGTTTGAATCTTGCCGTGGCAGATGGTGGAAATTGATTTCAATTTGAAAAGAAATCTGGAATTTAGAATCTTAACGCCAACAATGGAGCCGTTGTGAATCGGCGGAAAAACCCAACTGGTTCTTGTATGTCCTACAGGGAGAGAAATCTGCTGTCCTCACCTACAGACTGGGTGACACTCAGCGACGTGAAGGGTGGGTAATGAATACTGGCCTAGCTCGCAACATTCACATCCTGTGGATGAACTTAAAAAAAGAATTTAAATTTGGGGTAATGTGCCATTTTGAGAGGCGCTTGGTAAATGCAAACATTCAGGCACTGTTTCTCGGTTTGACAGGGGTACTCAATTATTCATTTCCTCATGAAAGGCTTGTGCCCGAAAACATCAATTCTCCTGCTTCTCGGATGCTGCCTGACCTGCTGTGCTTTTCCAGCACCACACTCTCGACTACTTAATTATTCAGTTGCTTTTCCCTCATTTGGAGCCTAAGCTTGAATTAAATGTTTTGGAATATTGAGAGAGCTTTCATCTGAGAAAAACTGATTTATAACAACCAGGCTGCATTGACCCCCCCACCCACCGCCTTGGTTTCCTCCAGTGTTATTTTTGTTTGCTGTTAGTCTGACATTTTACACTGCTCTCCTAATCAATATTTGTATTGATTTGCTTCCTGGGTACACAGGGAGAGTAGACTTGGTCAGTGCACGTCATGAGCTGTGCTCTGAGGTGGATGTGGGTGCCTGTCCTTGCTACTGAGGGATAGGAGGTGAAGGGTCTGCCACAGAGCCAGTGAAGGGCAGTCTGGCACTGCCCATGGGTGAAAGCTGAGGATACCTGCCCAACTGCCTATTGTTGAGAAGTGCCATCCCAACTTGGCCTGACCATCACGTGACTCCCATCTCCCTGTCTGAGGGCAACCAGTGGCTGTTCTATAGAGTAGTCGTACCTCAAATTGTTAATTGACAGAGCAAGATAAGCTCTGCCCAACAGGATAGAAAGGTCTGCTTTTCTGGTGAGAGCTCCCTAGATACAGGGTGGGCCATTTAGGGACTAAGCTGAGGAGAAATGTCTTCATGTGGAGAGTGGGGGAACCTGTGGAATTCTCTGACACTAAAAACGGTTGAGGCCAAAACATTGAATGCTTTTGAGAAGGACTTAGTTACCCTTTGATCCTTTAGCCCTAAGAACTGTATGGGGAGAAAACAGGAACAGGGGACTGAGTTAGATGATCAGTCATTGAATGGCGGAAAAGGTTTGAAGGGCTGAACAGCCTACCTCTCTGATTTTCTATGCTTCCAGTATCAATTTCTTAGTTTCTATGTTTCACTGTAGCCGAACAGTTTGGGTTTCTAAGTGCCTTGTTCGATGTAGCTCTCTAATCTGAGGTCTTGCAAGAGCCTTGCATGTCACCCAGTTATGATGCAGCAAGCTGTTCAGCATGATATAATGACTTAATTCTGATCAAGATGACCGAGACCCTTTCTCGGTGAAGTTATCATCTGAGCATCCTTCTCCACTGAATAACGGGGGTGGCATGGTGGCTCAGTGGTTAGCACTACTGCCTCACAGCGCCAGAGACTGGGGTTCGATTCACGCCTTGGGCGACTGTGTGGAGTTTACACATTCTCCCCCTGTCTGCGTGGGTTTCCTCCGGGTGCTCCGGTTTCCTCTCTCAGTCCAAAGATGTGCAGGTCAGGTGAATTAGCCGTGCTCAATTGCCCATAGTGTTCAGTGCGTTAGTCAGGGATAAATATAAGGTAGGGGGATGGGTCTGGGTGGGTTAGTCTTCGGAGGTTTGGTGTGGACTTGTTGGGCTGAAGGGCCTATTTCCATACTATAGAGAATCTCCTCTAATCTTAAAAATAACAGTTACCTGGACTGCTACCAAAGACTGGTGGCAATGATTGTACCAAAGGCTCTTGTGCACGTAACCACGGCATGTGAGCAGTGTGAGAGATCTGGCGAGTGTTGGCTATTTCCCAAAAGTAGTCATGTTCTAAAGACTGCTCAATTCATCAGGTCTCATCAGCGCCTTCCAATACCCATGGGTGCTACCCTCTGGAAGGACAAGGACTATAGATACATGGGAACGCCATCCCTGCAGGTTTTCCTTGGAGCCACTTACCATCCTGATTTGGAAATATATCAATGTTCCTTCACTGTCACTGGGTCACAATCCTGGAATTCTCTCCCGAAGGACTTTGTGGATCAACCTATAGCACATGGACTGCAGCGGTTCAAGAAGGCAGCTCACGCCCACCTTCTCAAGGTGGCGGGGGGGGGGGTGGGGGGGTAACTAGAGATGGGCAATCAAGCCAGCGATGCACACATCCCATAAATCAATTTAGATACCACACTTCTAGCATGGAATGTGTTGGATTTCAGTGCTCTGACAAGACGGGAGAGGAGGAAAAGATGAAAGACTTGTGTTTATTTAGCATGTTCCATGGCCACCAGCTATCTGGAGTCCCAACACCAAAGTCAGTACTTTTGGATATAGGGAATGCAACAAAATGTGGTCAAGAAAGTACGAACCTATGTGATCCAAAGTTAAGTGGCACCAAAATTGGCTGAGAGATAGGAAGTACAGGGTGATGGGAAAAGGCTGTTTCTGTGACTGAAGGGCCTGAGCTAGCAGCAAAGATTGGATAGGCTGGGGCTGTTTTCCTCAGAACAGTGAAGGTTGAGAGGGGACCTGATGGAGTGTGGATAGGAAGGTATATTTTCTATTGGGAGAGGCAGCAGTCACCAGGGGGCCATAGAGGAAGAAGGACATGAGTGGAGTTACCAAGAGAATGTTTTCCATCCAGAGAGTGGTGGGAACTCACAGATGAGTTGACAAGCTGAGCTGAATGGCCTCCCTTCTGTGCTGTAAACTACGGTGTCTGCACATAAAGATCACATAGATAGCAATGTGATAACAACCCCTCAATGTTTCTATTTCATTATTGTGCTAAAAAGTGGAACATTGGACATCTACAGGGGGTTGGAGTCTAAGTCTTACTGCATCTGTACCAGGTGTTGGGGAGACCTCATTGGAATACAGTGTAAGCAGTTTTGGCCCCATTATTCAAGATATCATCTAATTGGAGGCAGTTCAGAGAACATTCACTTGGATGGTCCCTCGCAGGAACAGATTGTCTGATGAGCAAAGGCTAAACAGGTTGGGACTCTATTGCCTGGAGTTTAGAAGAATGAGAGGTGATCTCATTGAAACATCCAGGATTCTTAAGGGGCTTGAGTGGGTCAATGCTGAGAGGATGTTTCCCCTCATGGGAGGGTCTAGGACCAGAGGGCACAGTCTCAGAATAAAGGGGCACCAATTTCAGACTGAGATGGGGAGGAATTTGTTCTGAGGGGTTGAGTGTCTATGGAACTCCTTGTCACAGAGAGCTGTGGGGGCAGAGTCTGGGTGTATATTTAAAGCTGAGATAGAGATTTTTGATCAGTCGGGGAATCAAGGGTTAAGGGGAAGGGACAGGAATTGGACGTGAGGAATGTTGGGGGCTAGATTAGAGTGGTGCTGGAAACGCACAGCAGGTCACCAGGAGCAGGAAAATCGGCATTTTGGGCAAAAGCCCTTCATTGAGAATAAAGGCCTGATGAAGAGTTTGTGCCCGAAATGTTGATTTTCCTGGTCCATAGATATCGCCTGGCCTGCTATGCTTTGCTAGCACCACTAATGTAGACTCTGATCTCCAGCATCTGCAGTCCTCACTTTCATCCATGAGGAATGTTGAAGGGCAGCACAAACTGAAAGGGCCGAATGGCCTACTTCTGTTCCTATTTCCTATTGTCTTGAGTCGATTAAAGTGTGGCGCTGGAAAAAAGCGCAGCAGGTCAGGCAGCACGTGGAGAAGCAAGAGAGTCGACATTTCGGGCTTGACCTTTCAGCAGGAAGGGGAAGGAGGCTGATTCGCTGAGGTCTTTGTGGAGGGAGGAGGAAAATGTCTTCAAGGTGGACATGCTTGGAAGAGGCTTCACAGTACAGTTTGCAGCAACTTGAGCCAACCTGATACACTGACTCCACTGCTTCCTTTGGTCCTGTGCTGATGAGTTGGCACTGATCGTTTTTTTTTATTTTAATCTGACTTTAGAGTAGTGACCGCAACTCTGAGGCAAGAGAGCTATCAAATGGGGCAAAGGTCAATGATCTGAACCTTTTTTATTTTTAAATGAAGCATGAGTGTTTTCTACAGAGAAATTATCTCCAATTTGTTCGAAGGTACTTAGTGAGTTGTGGCTACTTCATTGTGGGTGTTGCTTTAGTTTAACCAATAAAGCAATGGCCCGATGTCCAGAGCAGTCCTGAGGCTGTTGATTGATGTGGCACTTTGGTGTTGGTGAACTGAATTATCCCTATCTGCTGAGTCCATTGTTTTCTGTAGTGCACTAAAGCTAGTAATTCAAGATTCGGCACACCAACTGAAGATGAGAGGCGGGGGTGGCTGTGTGGGAAATATTGCCTTTTCTTAGGATTTAAAGGGCTTGATTGAAAACTGCATTCCAGACTAGGGAACAGTTTGAGTGATGAGCATAAGAGAGATGTTTGGAAGAAAAGTACTACTGAACTATCCCCCCACACTGTGGGGAATCTGATCCTCCTGTTAATGAGGCAAACAAAGACTTGCCTTTTCAAGGCATCAAGGGATCTGGGGTGGAAACAGGTATATTCCCTTAGAATAGAGAATCAGCTGTGGTCATTTGAATTTGAGTGGGCCGGATGGGCCACTACCACTCATGGGATTAGGCTGTGCACAAATTGGCTGCTCGTCTTTCCCCACATCACAGCAATGGCTACACTCCGAAGACCTACTTCATAGGTTGTAAATCCGTTTGGGACATCCTCATGTCATGATGGTTGCCGACAAAATCTGAGAACAGCAGCAGCAGCACAAGAGGATGCCATTTGGTCCATTGTTACCTGCCAGCCCTTTCTTGTCAAATGTAAGTTGAAGACAAGAGTTTCTCGGCTGCTGTCAATCATTGCTTGGTGGCTGATCGTGGAATGATGGGAAAGTTAAGCACAGACAGGAGGCCATTCAGCCCATTAAATCTCTCCTGGCTTGTTCAGAAACTGATCTGGCTCCTTATTCTCCTCCCATTTCTCTGCATTTACTTTTTCAAACATCCTTCCAACTTCCTGTTGAAGATTCATTTTTAAGTAATGGCATATGTGAAACCAGATTATATACAATAGAGTAGCCTTTATTGTCACGTGCACTATATTGAGTGCAGTGAAAAGTTTGTAATATTGTCTGTCAGCACAATCTTAGTGCAGATACCGTTACAGAATTAAAATCCTCAAAAACAGACTAGTATGGGAATACAGTTTCAAAAAGTCTAGAGTGAGAATGAATGTATCTTTAAACTACTCTAGTTATAATCCTTTTATGCTGAGTCTGTGCCCAAATTTTGGTCCGCTGGCCGTTTTGACCATTATATACCAGATAATCTGCGTAAATAAAACAAAGAAAATTACAGCACAGGAACAGGCCCTTTGGCCCTCCAAGCCTGTGCCAATCCAGATCCTCCATCTAAATCTGTCACCTATTTTCAAAGGGTCTGTATCCTTCTGTTCCCTACCCATTCATGTATCTATCCGGATACATCTTAAATGATGCTGTCAGTCCTGCTGGCAACACATTCCAGGCACCCACCACCCTCTGCATAAAGAACTTTCCACGTGTGTCTCCCTTAAACTTTTCCCCTCTCACTTTGAACTTGTGATGCCTAGTAATGGAGTCCTCCCGCTCTGGGGGGGAAAAAAGTGTCTTGCTGTTCCACGCTGTCTGTACCGCTCATGAGTTTGTAGACCTCAATTCCATTTCCTTCTCTTTCTCCCCACCCCCCACCTCCACTCAACCTCCGTCTTTCTAATCCTGATTTACTCAACTTCTCCTCATAGCTAGCGCCCTCCGTACCAGGCAACATTCTGGTGAACCTTCTCTGTACCCTCTCCAAAGCATCCACATCTTTTTGGTAATGTGGTGACCAGAACTGTACACCGTATTCCAAATGTAGATGAACCAAAGTCCTATACAACTGTTACATGACCTGCTAACTCCTGAACTCAATATCCCGTCCGATGAAGGAAAATATGCCACTTGACCACTCTATTGACCTGCGTTACCACCTTCAGGGTACAATGGACCTGAACACCCAGATCTCTCTGTACATCAATTTTCCTTAGAACATTTCCATTTACCATGTAATTCGCTCTTGATCTTCCAAAATGCATCATCTCGCGTTTGCCTGGATTGAACACCTATCTGCCATTTCTCTGCTTCAATCTATCTATATTCTTCTGTATTCTCTGACAGTCCCTTTCACTTTCTGCTACTCCACCAAACTTAGTGTCATCTGCAAACTTGCTAATCAGACCACCTATACCTTCCCCTCAATCATTTGTGTATATCACAAATAACAGTGGTCCCAGCACTGATCCCTGTGGGACACCACTGGTCACAGTTCTCCATTTTGAGAAACTCCCTTCCACCACTACTGTCTCCTGTTGCCCAGCCAGTTCTCTATCCATCTGGCTAGTACACCTAGGACCCTGTGCGCTGTCACTTTCTCCATCAACCTACTATGGGGAACTTTATCAAGCACCTTACTGAAGTCCATGTATATGACAAATTACATCCCTTCCCTCATCAATCAACTTTCTCACTTCCTCAAAGAGTTCTATTAAGTTGGTAAGACATGACCATCTTTGCTCAAAACTAGGCTGCCTATCACTGATAAGCCCATTTTCTTCCAAACGTAAATAGATCCTATCCCTCAGTACTACTTTCAGCAGCCTCCCTCCACTGACATCAAACTCACCAGTCTATAATTACCTGGATTATCGCTGCCAACCTTCTTGAACAAGGGGACAACATTGGCAATTCTCCAGTCTTCTGGGACTTCACCCGTGTTCAAGGATGCTGCAAAGATATCTGCGAAGGCCCCAACTATTTCCTCTCTTGCTTCTCCCCATAACGTGTGATAGATCACATCTGCATCTGGAGATTTGTCCACTTTTAGTAACTGTTTAGAATGCCCAACACTTCCTCCCTCCTTATGCCTACTTGACCTTGAGTAATCAAACCACTATCCCTAACCTCAATATCCGTCATGTGTCTGTCCTCGGTGAGTACTAATGCAAAGTACTCATTTAAGAATCTCACCCATTTTCTCTGACTTCACCAGTAAATTTGCTCCTTTGTCCTTGAGTGGGCCAACCCTTTCTCTCGTTCCCTTCTTGCTCCTTATGAATAAAAGACTTTGGGGTTTTCATTTAAATAGAAGTGTTATGGAACCAGATAAAACCCCCTCAAACTATTCAGAAGGTAGATGACACTCTAATGTGTTGTTTTTAAAAGTAAATCTATGGTGTTGTGTTCCAGATGCAATTCGATCGGTCAAACGACCGGATTCAAAGCTAAACACTATTTATCTGCTATTGTTAAAAAGCAACAAAAGAAAGAATGAATTGAAATAATTTAACTCTACTGGAAAACAACAAAATAGCTACAGTATCAATTACTAATTAGCTGTTCTGATATAGTAACATCCCATAAGCGCACCCCCTTGGCAAGAGGCGAATTCAGACTCTGATTGCCTCGCATGCATCTCTAGCAGTTGGCGGAGAACCCCTTTCGCTATAACTGAGAGGGGGTTGGAAAACATCTTCCACTTCTTCAAGACCCCAACAGCAACTGCTGAAGGAAGAACTGAAGAGCCAGGTTCTTTGGCAGTTTGACCACAACCATTCCGGCAGCTTCTATTGTACTAGTTTGAAAAGAAAAACACCCAAGGATTCACAAGTTGTTTATCTTCTCAAATACTGTTTTCCACCTGTCCCCCAGTCTCTCTTTGAAAGAAACCAAGAAAAAACACCCCTCGTAAAGCCACAGTATTGTCACAGAAGGAGCAGGCGTAGCTCAGTTGACCCTTTCTGAGCACCTTCAGCAACTGAATCTGATCATGGCGGACTCCCTCTCTCAATGCTGCTCTGTCGCTCTCTCTCCCCGTAGCCCTTGGGATTGTGAATCTGTGGGAACTCCCTATCCCACAGTATGGTGGAGGCCAGGACATTGTTTATCTCCTCTTGAAACTTACTCAATGCTTTTGATTTAGCTATGAGTTGAAGGGTCTGGGGAGTGGATAGGAAGGCAGAGTGTAGACTGAGTTGAGGCGAGCCAGAATCCTATTCAAGGTGAAGCAGACTGAATGGCCCCCACTTCCTACTCCGCGTTCTTACTTTTTATTATGTTGATAATGGAAATGATTTTCTCCTGAAGTTGCTGCCTCTGGCTCAATTGATGCCAAGCTGTGGCAAGTCGTTGATTTTTGTTTTGAACATTACTGCACCAAGCTCTCAATGTGTTTTTAATTAAAAGATTGCAGCCTGAAATCTGAGATGCTGTAACAGAGACCGATATCTCGGAGTAGGGGAACACTCCCAATAAATAATAGCTGGTCACAACAGCCAATCTCCAAGCAGGGAACATGAGGGAGTGTGGCAAGAGAGTTGATAATTGGTGGGGACACAGGTTTTTAAAGGGGTTGATGATCTGGAGGGTGCAATAAGAGTTTTTTTCTCTTATTCGGTGAGTTGGTCCGTAACATAGTGTTACAAGGCAATCAAATTTGCGAACTAAATATTCAGGCTTGAGACTTTTCAAAAAGACAGGCAGGAAGGCTAGGGTAATGAGGTAGTTTTGTTACTATGGGATGGAGTAAATATAATGATGAGAAATAATCTTGGGGGTTAGAAGATACCAAATCTATATGGGTGGAGGTAAAAATAACAAGGGGAAGGAGACACAGGTATTATATAGATTCTTTAATAGTAACTAGATTACAGGACAGAGAGTAAATCAGGAGATTGAAAAAAGCAGTACTTTAATCACAGATGAGTTTAATCTTCATAAATTTTGGGAAAATCAAATTGGCAAAGAGCATATTTTTAAGGTGAGGGGGGAGAGCTTTAAAAAAGGCCAGAGGGGCAAAGTCTTTCACAGAAGGCGGTTTGACTGTTTAATGAACTTTGAGGAAGTGGTGGATATGGGCACCATCGTAATATTTAAAAGAAATTTGGATAAGTACATGAATAGGAAAGGTTTGGATGGATATGGGCCAGGAGCAGGCAGATGGGGCTAGTTTAGTTTGGGATTATACTCTGCATGGACTGGTTGAACCAAAGGGTCTGTTTCTGTGCTTTATGACTCAGAGGAAGAATTCATAGATTGTACGTGGGTAATATTGCTAGAATAATAGGCTGTGGTTCTAATCAGAGATTTTAGACCAGATGTATAGTAAAGTGGGTTTAGTTAATGATTTTGGAGTAAAAGTTATTCTGGGGAACAGTGACCATAACACAGTTGTTTCAAGCCCAAGTTACTCATTCTCAAATGAAATGCAAAATTCTACTGTGCGAAAGTGAGGACTGCAGATGCTGGAGAGGAGTCGAGTGTGTGGTGCTGGAAAAGCGCAGCAGGTCAGGCAGCATCTGAGGAGCAGGAAAGTCAACATTTCAGGCAAAGCCCTTCGATGCCTGAAACATCGATTTTTTTTTTTTGCTCCGTGGATGTTGCCTGACCTGCTGTGCTTTTCCAGCACCACACTCTTGACTTTAAACAACAATGCTAAACCTAAATAGGGGTAATTCCAGAGTAATGAGGACAGAACTGGTTGGAGTGGTCTGGGATAGAAGTTAATCAGAAAACATTATTGATGAACAATGTGTCAGTTTCTGAAGAGAATAGTTCAAGAAAAATCATCTTACTGAGGAATAAGAATTCAAGGAAAGGGATGAAGCAACCTTGGTTAACTAAGGAAGTCAAGGATAGCAACAAATTGGGGAAAGAAAATGTACCACTAATCTTTGCTACACTGTAAGCTAAAGGATTCTAAACTTTTAAAAAATCAGCAAAAGATGAGCACAAATAAAACAAAATGGTAGAAGATGAACCATGGCATTAAATAGCAAGTAATTTAAAAAAAAACCATGAGCAAATGCTCCTTTAAACACAGAGAAAGGACGAAAGGAGAAAAAGCTGACAGAAATAATGACGAACTATGAAGTGGTAGAGGGGTTGAAGAAATTTTGCATCATTCTTCACTCAAGAAGAGACAAATGGCATTCCAGAATTTTAATCCATTCAAGAGGCAAAACATTGAGAGAAATACAATGATAATAATTATCATTGGAGGAAAGTGCAATGAAATGGGCCTAAAGACCAAGGAGTCTCCTGGACTCTGATGGGTTGTATCTTAGGATATTGAAGGATGTAGCGACAGAGATCATGGTTGCACGTGTAGTAATTTTCGAAGATTCTTTAGATTTTGGGAGAGTCCCTGGTTATTGGAAAAGTGCTAATGTAACACCTTTATTTCATAAGGGAAGGAAACCCCACACTTACCATAGTTAATTCACCTGCTCAACAAACCCCTGGACACTATATGGGCAATTTTCCATGGCCAATCCACCTAACCTGCACTACTTTGGATTGTGGGAGGAAACTGGAGCATCTGGAGGAAACCCATGCAGACATGGGGAGAATGTGCAAACTCCACACATAGTCACCCGAGGTTGGAACTGAACCCAGATCCCTGACGCTGGGAGGCAGCGGTGCTAACCACTGTGCAAGAACGTGGGATGAGAGGACAATAGGGGCAGGAGTTGTATTTACTGCTTTGAATGTATCAGCAGAGGTGAATGGGCCAAATGGCCACCTCCTGTGCTATAATGATTTTCTCTCTCTGTTGTTCCTGGGTGGGACAGTCAACTCCTGACCTTCTGATACAAGGAGTTTTGAGTCTCCCTCTAGTGACTGAAGCTTGTAATGCAATCTAATGCTCCAATCGGAGGCAGTGCCTGAGGGAGTGCTGCAATGTCTACGATATCATTTATAGTTTCCATTTGAATTAGATGCCCTCACACCCCGGATGAAAGATCCAATGGTGCTCTTTTTAAAAAGGGCTGGAGTGAGTTCTTGGCGGTATCCGAACAGATTCCTACGTTGACACTTGGATGTTTTAGTCGCTATCTCTTTGTTTCAGTTGTGACAATATGACTAGTGGGCTGGTAATTTAATGGCTAGTATTCTTCAGGTACGAAGAAAGATTGGACAGACTGGGATTGATTTCCTTTAGATGGGAGGGGACATGACTGGGATGTATAAAAGTATAAGGGGCATAGTTAGAGTGGATGGAAGGAACATGTGCCTCTTGGCAGGGAGATCAATGAGCAGGGGGCATAGATTTATGGTAAGGGGCAGTGGGTTTAGAGGGGGTCTGAGTAAAATCTTTTTCATCCAGAGGGTGATGGAAGTCTAGAGCTCACTGCCTGTAATGGTAGGATGGGCAGAACCCTCCTACCATTGCAGAAGGATTGAGATGTGCACAGGAATAGTTAGGTAGTTGTTTTTGACCAGCATGGATGAGATGGGCTAAAGGGCCTTTCTCTACACTGTAAGTCTCTGACTATACGATGCACTGACTCCAGCGTGCAGCTTGAGCCGAGAGGGGGTATGACAGGGACCCGTTTGGAGGAAAGCTCTGCTCTCAGACAATGTGAAAATATAATCATGGAGATTCCAGGAAACTGAAAGAGAAATTGAAAGTGTGGATGGTGGTTTTGTGAAGTGAAAAAAACAGTGAAGGGTTTCGGGTCAATGACTGTTCAGAAGAGATTAGAAATTAACATCATTTCAGGGAATACAGATACTGTGTCTCCAGGGGGAAGGAATAACCAGGAAGGAATGTAAAGATGGATACAAGATAGTTCTGCAACTGGCCAAAGGATTCTTTTCTTTTCTTCCTTTCGTGGGCTGTGGATGTTGTTGGTGAGACATTATTTATTGCCTATCCCCAATTGCCATTAAGGGCTTATGCCCGAAACGTCGACTCTCCTGCCGTTGGATGCTGTGCTTTTCCTGTGCCACATTTTTTTTGACCCCCTGGTGCCATTAAAACCAAATGACCATTTCAAAGGACAGTCAAGACTAAAACACATTTGTTCTGGGTCTGGACTCACGGGAGCAGGGAAGAATACCACCAAGTATTCCGGAATTTCTGGAATAAGTTGGTGAAATTATTTACCAGGATGTTGCCTGGGGAATTTGAGCTATAAGGAAAGATCGGATAGACTGGAATTTTCTTTTGCATTGGAGAGACTATGGTTGGGAAGGGATCTGTGAGAGGTCTATCTGTGTCAGCTCCTAAATTAGTCTTAAGATCTATAAGACTATCAGAGGCATAAAGTGGAGAAGAAGGTAATTTCTCCATTCGGGATCGCTAAACGGGGGTGTAGATTAATGATGAAAGGTAGGAAGCTGAGGAGACACTAAAGACTTATGGGGAAAGGCAGAAGAATGGGGTTGAGAAACCTATCAGCTGTGATCAAAGTACAGAGTGGGTTGATGGGCCGAATGGCCTAATTTTGCTCTTATGTCTTTGGGTCTGAGAAATGTTTCTTTCACTTGGAGGATGGTGGGAGGCAGGAACTCAATGGTTGAAAGGGTAGTTGAGTCAGATGCTCACAACATTGAAGCAGCATTTAGATAGTTACTTTTGCTGTCCAAACCTACAGGTGGAAAATGGGATTAGTGAAGTCAGATGTTTGTTTGAGTCATTCAAGAATTGGCTGAATGACCTTCTGAGCTTTCGGTGTCTGAGAATCAGTAAATTGAGATGCTGTATTAGACAAAAATGGAATGGCCAATTTACATAGTGATTCCCACCCTCAAACAGCAATAACAAGCTGGTTACCTATTTAATTTTGGTGACATTGTTTTGAGGTTAATTATTTGCCGGTACAACCATAAATCCCAACCCTCTGGTGGGTTTCCTCTGGTCGGTTTCCTCTCACAGTCCAAGGATGCGCAGGTTAGGGTGGATTAGCCTTGCTAAATTGCCCATTGTGTCCAGGAATGTGCAGGCAAGATGGATGAGCCAGGAAAATGCAGGATAGGGGTGAGGTGGGTCTGGGTGCGATGCTCTTTGTAGGTTTGGTGTCAGACCCAGTGGGTGGAATGGCCTGCTTCCACACTGTAGGGATTCAATGATTCTTTGAAGTAGTTGAATTTTTAATTTGTTCCTTCATGTGGTATAGGGATCACAGGCAAAACTAGCATTTGCTGCCTATTTCCAGTTAGCCCTTGAGCTGAGAGGCTGGTTAAGCTATTTCAGAGTGCAGTTAAGAGTCAACCACATTGCTGTGGGTCTGGAGACACATGTTGACCAGACCAGGTAAGGACAACAGATTTCGAAAGGATATCAGTGAAATTAGATGGGTTTTCGTAGCAGTTGATGGTCACCTTCACGTAACCTAGATTTCAAATCCAGATTTATGAAAGGAATTTAATTCCTTGATGGGATTTGAACCTGTCTCTCAAAGCCCCTAGATTCAGTTCACCACCATCAATGATGTTGAGACTCTGACAGGAAGGAAAGATGCCCCTAGAGGAGATGTGAAGCAACAGCAGACCCAATTCCAGTATTAACTCTCCCAAAGCTTTGGGTCAGAAGTCATGAGAGAATGGGTTTATTGTCAAAACTATGATGGATGAGGGGAAATCTGACTGACCGATTCCAAAAGTGTGAATACATTTTTGAGAGAATAAGTAAAGGAAAATAGTTTCCAGTGCTGAGAAGGTTGGTAACATGAGGTAATTTTTTTAAAAATTGAATGTATACTTGGTGAAAAATTTACAGAATGGTTGGGACAGAGCAGTGAGAATGAGATTTCTTGGATTGCTTTCTCAAAGATGAAAGAAGGCCTCATAGAAACATCCAGGATAGGAGCTGGAGACGACCAGCTGGCTCCTCTAGTGTGCTCCTCCATCCCATATAATCATGGCTGAACTCCATGTGAATTCAAAACCCAAACTGATCAGCCACGATTTGTTTGAATGGAGGAGGAGCCTCGAGGGGCTGAATGGCCTGCCCCTACTCTTCATTTTGCCTCTTTTATTAAGTAATCTACCTGCTTCTGCCTTAAACCTATTCAACACTCTGCTTTTTGAAGAAGGTAGTTGGAATACTGTAAACAGTTTTGGACCCCTTTTTAGGCAAGAGGTACTGGCATTGGAAACCGAGTGGGTGAACTAGGCTGAAACCAGATATAGGGGACCAGTTTTACAAAGATGATGAGTAGACCGGGCCTGTGTTCTTTAGAATTTAGATTAGATTTCCTACAGTATGGCAACAGGCCCTTCAGCTCAAGTCCACACTGACTCTCTGAAGATTAACCCACCCAGACCCATTTCCCACACTTACCCCTGACTAATGCACCTAACCTACACATCCCTAAACACTATGGGCAATTCAACGTGGCCAATTCACCTGTCCTGCACATTTTTGGATTGTGGGAGGAAACCGGATCACTGAGGAAACCCACGCAGACACAGGAAGAATGTGCAAACTCCACACACTCACTCACCTGAGAGAATGAATGAGAGAGAACCTTCTTGAAACATAGAAGATTCTGAGTGAACTTGACAGGGGAGATGTGGAGAGGTTGTTTCTCCTTGTGGGAGAGTCTCGGACTGAAGGGCATCATCTCAAAATAAGGGATCACATATTTTAGACAGAGTTTGATGGACGTGAATGTGATAAGCTGAAGGGGTATTTTTTTTTGTACTGTAAATCCCAATGACTCTGAATCAGAGAGGAGCAAATCCGTAGAATTCTTTACCAGAGAGAGATGTTAATTTCAGTCATTAAGTGTATTCGAGGCTGACAGAGACAGATTTTTAATCGGGAAGGGAATCGAGGGTTATGGGGAAAAGGCAGGAAAGTGGAGTTGGGGATTATCAGAAAAGCTATGATCTCGTTGAATGGAGGAGCAGACTCAATGGGCTGAATGGCCTACTTCTCCCAGGTGTTACAGAGTTCCACAGGCTGAGAGCTTCCTGTGCACAATGTGTGTTTCTGACCTAGTGTTACTGAACTCCATGTTGTATTTACAAAGGTTTTGGTATTTTTCTCGTGCTTTCCATCCTCTCCCCCCCCCCCCCCCCCCCCCCCCCCCACCCCAACACCCTCCCCAACCCCCAGCTTGACGGTAATGTATCCTGTTTTCTTTTCCCCTCCCAAAGGAGCCCTTTGACCTGATGGGTTGCTGAGGTCCCCTCCAGCAACATTTGAAGGAGCATGGTCAAACATCAACCACTTCAGTACTATGAACCGCAGCTGTGCTTGTCTTGTCTGACCGGAATCTATGGGTGCAGATGGAAGAGGTACCAGAGGTCTCACGACAGTACGACAAAGGTCAGTGCTTGCTTCTCTTCCCAACATTGGCGCTGGGGAATTCTGAGCAGAAACAAGGCTCCTTCTGATGGGAGTGGTAGAGCAATGTGATTTGGCCAAGCTAAATTGTCCAGTGTTTGGGGACGTGTAGGTTAGGTGCATTAGTCAGGGGTAAATGTAGCATGATAGGGTAAGGGGAATGGATCTGGGTGGGTTACTCTTTGGGGGGTCGTTGTAGACTTGTTGAGCCAAACGGCCTGTTTCCACACTTTAGGGATTCTGTGATAAATTCCATTCTGACACGTTGTTCGGTCCAAAGTCCGGGAGATTATCGCTGTGATGTCCCCTTTGTATTTGGGCATTGATGATCGTTTGTAACCAGTTCCTGGAGAGCGATTCATTTTCAAGTATTCCCAACTGCTACAGTTCATGTGACTGTGTGATTTAGGCAAGTCCATGAAAATCATGGAAACTCCGACCCAAAACCGCAAATTCTATCTGGAGATATAAGTTAGGTCTGTGTTCTTGTGCAATTTGGGACAACGAGGACTGATCTCATTGAGAGGTACTGGCTCTTTCTGAAGGTGTTTGGCAAGATAGACTCTGAGCCATTGTTCTAGATTCCATGGTCAATGAAATGTGGAGCTGGAAAAAGCAGAGCAGGTCAAGCAGCATTGGAGGAGCAGGGGAGTCGACGTTTCACGTCGGCACCTTAAATCCTGATCAAGGGTCCTGCCCAAAACATCGACCCTCCTCCTCTGCTGCTGCTTGACCTACTGTGCTTTTCCCAGCTCCACAATCTATCAACTCTGACTTTGCAGTCCTCACTATCTCCAAGTTCTAGACCAGCAGAAACACCATGGTGCTGTCTCCATGTTTTAGATCGAGATGAGGTGAAAGTCTTCACTCAGAAACTTGTGAATCTTTGGAATTCTCTGCCCCAGAGGCTTCTGGCTGCTCCATTGGTGAATATATTGACGGCAGGGGTAGACAGATGTTCAGTGTCTCTGAGAGTGGAGGAAAAGGAGAGGGAGAGGTAGAAACCCAATTAGCCATGATGATACTGAATACTGAAGCAGGCCTGAGGGGCCGAATGGTCTATCCTTCTGTTGTTTCTTGTGTGACCTCTTTGGAATGCCATTTTGGCTTTCAAGACGTTTGGTTGTTTTGACATTGCATTGTGGGTGGTATGTCACGTGGTGCTGAAAGAGGTTTGTAAAATCATGAGGAACATGGATAGGGCCAATACCTTTTTTCCCAGGTTAGGGAAGCCCAAAACTAGAGGGCGCAGGTTTAAAGTGAGAGGGGAAAGATTGAAAAGGGACCTGAGGAGCAAATGTTTCAGGCAGAGGGTGGTGCGTGCAGATACAAAACTGTAGACAGTTTCCCTCCTTGCTTTCAGGGTACAAGAGGTTGATGGCCACTGAAGTTGCAATTATCATGTCATTAAAGTTGTACTTAGACTGTTAATTACAAGCCTCAACATTTTTGCGACAGGTTTAATTGTAAGTTTATGTGCACATCCTACAAGTTTTTGGGAGTCACGGGGATGATGTTTGAGGCGTGTGGCGGAGGGCAATAATTAGGTGGGATTAGGTTGGCGACCTTCCAGAATCAGTGTGGAGTATAAAGGAGTTGAAGATGAAGTTCCAGCATGCTGCCGGGAGAACCCTGGAGAAAATCGTATAGACCTTTGTAAAGAAAAAATGGTGCCCTTTTGGTCATTTTCCTTGAACACTTCCCTTCAAGCAGCCTTTGTCTCTCCCACCCCCTTTTTTTAGTGGTAGACAGGCAGACGTCATTCAATTGGCTAACGAGTCTTGTAGCTTTCTAATTGGTGGAAGAAGGCAGCATGTGAGGTCTTGTCTGGCCAATAGCAGAAGCATCGAGGCAGGTCAGATGATGCAAATTCCAGAGACACATTTATTTATTCTGAGTTGGCAGCCTAAAGGTGGGAAGATGGGTTGATCAACCAAGATTTGACCACATGGAGCAACATGGTCTGAGGTCGCAATTTGGGTCAACTCCTCCTTGTGACAGTAAAACATAGTTCTGAAGCTTTGCTGCTTTAGGAATTCAGGGAAGATGGTGGCATAGTGGTAAAGTTACAAAGGGTTGAATGGCCTGCTCCTATTCTTCATGTTTGGTGGTGACCTGAGCTTGAACACTCATTGGTGTCACTATGCTCAGTGAACCAGCATACTGAGCAATTGGACCCACCTAGGAAGCTTTTATGGTCTTATTTGTATTGGATTCATATTTTACTATCTGCCACGGTGGGATTTGAACCCAGGTCCCCAGAACATGATGTGGGTCTCTGGATTAGCAGTCCAGCAGTAATACCACGAGGCCATCACTCTCCTCCACCAACACCACCGCCACCCACCCCCTCTACTCCATGCCATGTCTGATTTTCCTGAGCAGTTGGCCCCCTGCTGTCTCCCTGCTCCCACTAACTGCCCACCCCTTCCTTTCCGCTCCGCTCCGCTCCCCCCCCCCCCCCCACCCCCCCCCCCCCCCCCCAACCCCAGGTCATTGGGGTAACTACTGACTGCACATTCCTGCTGCTGTCTGGTTTCTTCATCAAACAAACTGACAGGGGTGGGAAGTCAAGCAGCCCCTTGCTGACAGGGATGGGATTTGGGGTGCTGTTTGTGTTGGGGTAGAGGGGGTGGAGTGGAGATGGAGGGGACATGGGGGGGTGGAGAGGAGATGGGGGCGTGGGTGGAGGGAAGACCTGGTTGGGGGGGAAGAAGTGGAGAGGAATGGCTGTGGGGAATGAGGAGGTAGGAGCTGTATTTGGGTAAAGGGGGAACGGGGATATGTCAGAAGCAGAGTGGAGGTTATGGGAGGGATATCTGTGGAGGGAAACGTGGGGAGCGAGCGAGGAGGGGTGTGTGTAGTGAGTGAGACAATTTGAGCAGAAGGATAAAGCAGGGAGGGATGGAGGGGTGTATACGTTTTGGGAGGACAGTACGTAATGAGTTGAAATGACTGGACTATCTTTTATCAATTGAAACCCTGTTGTTCTGAGAGGCAGGGCCTGCCTGTAATTATGAAAATGAAGTCTTATGAGAAACTGAGAGTGCTTCCTCTCTCTGGCAAGATTTGGTAGTGTCCTGGTCACTAGTAACCCCTCAGCCAGGCAAACAGTGATTGGTTAATTATCGCGCCTGATCATCTGTTGAGTTGATACCAGTTTGGCCTTGACCCTTCTACACTGGGTGAAGCCAGACTTGGCAGCAGGAAGGACCCAGAGGTGCAGGGTCACCTGGCTTTTGTTGGGAGCTGTAGCTCAGAGGCTAACACTCCCTCCCCTCTGGTTCTCCGGTCACAGTTTCGAGCCTCACTCAGCGTTGGAGCATGAACATTGAGGTTAATGCTGCCAGTCCTGAGGGATGCTGCTCTGCCATAGGTACTGTCATTCTAATCCGTTGTTAATGTGTTATTCTACCAAGCACCGGAGAATACAGTGTTGGAAACAAAACTGAGTTCTCTTGGGTAACCTGGAGTCCTATCGATTCCCTTAAATAGCATAATTAAGACTGATTACTGCCTCTCCCGGGAGCTTGCTGTGTGTAAATTGGTTTCTGTATTTCCTACGTTTGTGGTGTAGTCACCATCGTAAAACAAAAGGTACTTCAATGCTTGTAAATAGTGTTGGGTTATTTTGAAAATTTAGCATGATACTCTGGTTTTAAGAGGTCTATTTTGTCCTTTTTTTTAGAAGGAAGGTTTTACGACCAGCAATGAGATGTTTATCGTAAAACGCTTCTGAGTCTTTGGGTTTTTGTTTTTAAAGTTGGAACAATAGAAGCAGCCTGAATGGGTGTGGTCAAGCTCCCACAGAGCCAGGAGTTTTAGCTTTTCAGTTTTTCAGTAGCAGTTGCTGCTGCAATACTTCTCTCCTGACTGGGTTGTCCCAGTTGAATTTGTGGTCCTTTTTTGTCTGTGTGTATAGCTACTAGGGACAGCTGGTTGTGTCATTTAGTGTCTAGTTGATGTTTATGAATGTGAATAGTTAGTTGTCTGCCTGTTTGTCCTATATAGTATTTATATCCCATGCAGGGACTGCACTAAACACTATATAGTACAAACAGGCAGACAACCCAATGATAATGGAGCAAACTGAACAGAGGCCAGCCAGAGAATTCCTAGAAATGTGGTACTCATCCACGGACTCCATCAATGAGCACATTGACCTAGTTCTGATATACCAACCACTGCAAGGAGCAACTGGAAGCAGCAGGAACAGAACCAAATAAATTGCAGAAGAGGCAGTACAGGAGTGCTTTACAGGGAGGCTCCACAGCACTGAGGATGCCACCTAGACAGGGGACGGAACATCTGCAAATCAACTTCCCATTCAGCAAACATGCCCACAACTACTGCAACGCTGGAGCAGCTCAGCAGGTCTGACATCAATCTTAAAATCACAAAAGGTGACCTTATTGAAACAGACCAGATTCTTAAGGGTCTTGACAGAGTAGATGGGGAAAGACAATCAATAAATGTGGAGCTGGAGAAACAGACAGCATCTGAGGAGCAGGCAAGTCAACGTTTCGGGTCAAAACCCTTCATCAGGATTCAATCTGCATTCCTTACTGTTTCCCGAGATAAGGAAAGGTTGTTTCTCCTTGTGGGAGAGTCTAGGACCAGAGGCATCCTCTCAGAAGAAATTCCTCCTAATCTCTGTCTTAAAAGGGTGACCCCTTATTCTGAATGGAGTGAATCTGTGGAATTCTTGTAGCTCAGAGGGCTGTCAAGACAGGGTCATTGAGTATTTTCAAGGGTGAGAGAAACAGCTTTTTAATCAGGAAGGGAATCCAGGATTAGGGGAAAAGACAAGAAAGCGGAGTTGAGAATGATCAGACACGATTTCTTTGAATGGTGGAGTAGACTAAACATCTGTTCTCCTGCTCCTTAGATGCTGCCTGACCTCCTGTGCTTTTCCAGTGCCAAACGTTTTGACTCTGATCTCTGCATCTGCAGTCCTCACTTTCTTCTGAAGGGGCTGAATGGCATATTTTTATTCTTGTTTTTTTATGGTCGTGTGGGATGGTGATGGGGCATGTGATACTCTGTCCTGAGGACACCGTTTCCCTGTATCAACTCACCTGTCACTGTCCAATCAAACAATCCCGCAAAGTGCAGAGAGATAAAGGGTGGGCATTTGAGTTCTTCTAAGTAAATGTTCTGGTAATTTACCCAGTTGGTGCCAGAACGTGACATGGGAGAGTAGGCTGGCACAGTTCAAGGCAACTATTTTTGGAAATAAACAGCAATTACTCCTGCCTTTGGGAAAAGAAAAGAAAATATTTTTGTGACAAAGGCATTAATGATGGGCACGGATGGTTTTCTCAAGCTGGTTGATATGTGTGTTGCATCAAGACAAAACAACGGGACTTAAAGATCACTGCTTTGTTTGAGTTATCACCATTCTGAATGGAATATAAATAATGGATGCAGTAGTGAATCAGTGGCATTTCTATTGGCCACAACGGGATCTCCTACTGATCCTCATCTTCCAGTTCGGAGAGGTTTACTGGATGTGGATTAACAGCCCTGTTGCCTAGGCTACAACAATCGCCACAGATCATGAAAGTTTTTTTTTGCTCTTGTTATGAAGAGAGTCATGGCTTCCTGAAGTTGTGGGAGGTGTTATATCAATACAGGTTTCTGTCTTTTTCCTCTGAGGTCATCGATCAGCCTGGACGATATGGGTTAGCACTACTGCCTCACAGCGCCAGGGACCCAGGTTCAATTCCAGCCTCTGGCACCTGTCTGTGTGGAGTTTGCTCATTCTGTGTCTGTGTGGATTTCCTTCCATAATCCAAAGATGTGCAGGTTAGGTGGATTGACCATACTAAATTTCCCAGTGTCTAGGGGTGTGCAGGCTAGGTGGGTTAGCTATGAGAAATGCAGGGTTACAGGATAGGGTAGGGGGGTGGGTATGGATGGGGTTTTAGCTGGAAGATTGGTATAGATTTGATTGGCCGAATGGGCTCCTTCCACTCTGTGTAGGGATTCTATGATCAAACATTAAGTGTAAAAAGCAATAGTGGTTCCTGGCTAGGCCAGCATTTATTGCCCAGAGGTCATTTAAGAGTAAACCATATCACTGTGGGTCTGGAGTCACGTGTAAGCCAGACCAGGTAAGGATGGCTGTTTCCTTCCTGAAACAATCAACTGTGTACCCTGTGGGGCAGCCCATCTTTGTGGAGATGCTGATAGAGTTGCTGTGATAAGCCTGGGGCACAGGGGTGCAGCGTGCAGGGTAACCATGCCAATGTCGTTGTTCTGACTTGGAACCTGTGCTGGGTCCAGGGAGCTGATTGATTGAGGGACAGTGGGTGGTGAATGGGCTGCAGAGACTCCCAAACCTCCACCCTAGCCCTCCTGTGTTACGAATTCTAGACAACCTTTCATTGCAATAGCCCCAAATTCGGCTTGGAATGAAGAAAACCCTCTTGCTGCTTGGCAGGAGAGGGTCATATTATACCAAGGGGCACAGTCCAACAACCATGAATATGGTCCCACTGGAACGTTTATCCCACATGCAGCCAGTTCTTGGTGATTTAATTTCCAGTTCTTGACAAATAACACAAGGTAGGATCATTATCGTAGAGATCTAAAGCACAGAAAAAGTCCTTCAGCCCATCGAGTCTGGACCACTCAAAACATGCACCTAACTGTTGTAATTCCATTTCCCAGTTCTTGGTCCACAGACTTGGCTCAACCAGCATTTATTGCCCATTCCTTGTTGCCCTGTGGACGTGAGCACAACCAAATGAAGCAACAAGATATTACATTCTGCTAATTCAGCCTGAGGGATATGCACGAAAGTTAGAATGTGAAGGCTTTCATACAGCAGCCAAAATATTAAATTCTAAACTTAGTGCATTTATGCAAACAGAAAATGTACAGTTCTCCGGAATGAAAGGAGAATGTGCTGGAGAAAGCCAGCAGGTCTGGCAGCATCCATGGGAAAAGGAACAGGGTAAAAGGTTTTGAGTCCAGTGACCCTTTGCTTTGGGCAGCACAGTGTCTCAGTGGTTAGCACTGCTGCCTCACAGTGCCATGGACCTGGGTTCAATTCCAACCTCTGGTGACTGTGGAGTTTGTACAGTCTCCCCGTGACTGTGTGGGTTTCCTCCAGGTGCTCTGGTTTCCTCCCACAGTCCAAAGATGTACAGGTTAGGGTGGATTGGCCATCGGAAATGCAGCGTTACAGGGATAGGGTGGGGCGTTGTGGTGAGTCTGGGTGGGATGTTCTTCAGAGAATCCGTGTAGACACGTTGGGCTGAATGGTCTGTTTCCACACTGCAGGGATTCTATGATTCATGAATTAACTGGACTTGAATCACTAGCTGTTTCTCTCTCTCCACAGATACTGCCAGACCTGCTGAGTTTCGCCAGCATTTTAGTTTTAGTTTCACATTTCCAGCATCCGCAGTATTTAATTTAGATGCTCAGCAGTGCTGGGAGGGTGCATGTGGAAAGGTTGTATCATCTCGTCAGGGAATAGGGGATAAACATTCACACTTTTAAAATAAATGGGTGACCCATTTCCAATAGAGATCAGAAAGATTACTTATCAATGTCATGATTCTTTTGAAATTCTTTCTCAAAAGACAATGACTCTGCTATGATCCAGAGGGTGGTAATGCCAGGCAAGTCAGATCCCAGAGTGAAACCGGCCTGGTAGATTATTGGTTTAATGTTCCTTTTTATTTGACATGAAAGTCAGTCATGTGCAGCCTCTTGTGAGTATGTTCAGTATCCTTTGAACAAAAGAGCCTAAAAGTTCATTATATAAAAGAAAAACCAATTACATGACCGTAAACAAAAAGTTCCTCACTCAGCCAGCACGGCTGTAATTGGTTTAATTTTAGCTACACATTCACTGTCCTTTTCTAAGTTAGTGTCTCTCCTTAAGGTGTTTAAAATGAACTGTTAACGGAGATTCTACTTACTGGAGTTTAGAAGAATGAGAGGTGATCTCATAGGAAAAATGTAGGATTGTCAAGCGTCTTGAAGGGTAAATGCTGAGCGGTTATTTTCCCTCATGGGAGAGTCTCGGAACAGAGGGTATTGTCTCATGAAGGGGTGCAAATTTAAGACCGAGACCAGGAGGAATTTCTTCTGAGAGTTGAGTATCTTTGGAACTCCTTACCACAGAGAGCTGTGGAGACAGAGTCCTTGTCTGTATTTACTGTATTTACACCCGAAACCTTGACTTCTCCACCTTCTGATGCTGCCTGGCTCGCTGTGTTCTTCCAGCCTCTTGCTGGTCTACTTTGTGGTATATTTAAGGCCGAGATAGATTCTTGATCGGTCAGGGAGTAAAGGTTAAAGGGAAAGGGCAGGAATGTGGCCATGAGGAATGTCCAATCAGCCATTGAATGGCAGAGCATGCTCAAGGGCTTGTTTCTCCTTGTGGGACAGTCCCAGACCAGGGGCCAACATCTCAGAATAGGGGGTCACCCATTTAAGACAGAGATGACCAGGGATTTCCTCTCTCTGGGAGGAGTGAATCTGTGGAATTCTTTACAGCAGGAGGCCGTCATTAAGTGTAGTCAAGGCTGAGGGAGTGAGAGAGAGAATTTTAATCAGTAAGGGGAATTAAGGGTTACAGGGAAAAAGCAGGAAAGTGGAGTTGAGCATGCTCAATGTTTCTACCTACCTGTTGCTGTCCAAGTTTCTTCTCACCTGTCCTTCCTAGCTGTTAGCGGTGGAAGTACTGTTGGAATCTCAGCGAGTTGCTGCAGTACCATTTTATTAATGCATGGAGATCAAAGTGAAGAAGTGCTGTCTAAATTTTGAGTGTGCAATGGTGTGTTACCAGATGCTGTGTAGCGATTGCAACCTTTTGAGATGCCTCATGGAGATTTTCCTCTCTATTCTCAGCCCTGGTCTGTAAAGAACCACATTGAGTTTGCTATTCACTGCAACCAGCTTTTTAAGACTTTAAGACATAGGAGCAGAAATTAGGGCATTCAGCCCATCAAGTCTGCTCTGCCTTTAAACCATGGTTGATAAGTTTCCTCAACCCCATTCCCTCACTTTCACCCCATAACCCTTGATCCCTTTGATCCTCCAGAACTTATCTATCTTAGGCTTAAATATACTCAATGACCTGGCCTCCACAGCCTTCTGTACCAGTGAATTCCGTAGGTTCATCACTCTCTGGCTGAAGAAGTTTCTCCTCCTCTCCATTCTAAAGGGTCTTCCCTTTGCTCTGTGTCCTCCGGTCCTAGTCTCTCCTACCAATGGAAACATCTTAATGTCCACTCTGTCCAGGCCATTAAGTATTCTGTATGTTTCAATTAGATCCCCCCTCATCCATCATGTATCAACACAGAGTTCTCAAACGTTCCTCATACATTAAGATCATTCTTGTGAAGCTCCTCTGAACACACTTCAGGGCCGGTACACCCTCCCTGAGATTTGGGGCCTAAAACTGCACACAATATTCCAAATGTGGTCTGACCAGAGCCTCAGAAGTACCTCCCTGCTTGTATGTTCAAGTCCTCTCAAAATAAATGCCATCATTGCATTTGTCTTCCTAACCACTGACCCATGCTGCAAGTTTACCTTGAGAGGAATTCCTTTGTATTCTTTTTCCAACCTTTTTGTTGTGCATCAATGAATAATTGAACATGTTTCTTTTGCCTTCAGCACCAACACTGTTTATTGTGTCTTCTGTTTGCCCTCTGGGGGGAGAGACAGTGCTGGGATTGATTGATCACTCATTCTGATCTGCTGTCCAATTGGATCATGACTGATCTTTTGAAATGTTTCTACCTACCAACCTTGGCTCTGTAACCCTTAACCTCCTCTAATTAATGAATGTCTATCAATTGCTGGGTTGAAATTTCCAATTGCCCCTCTTTCAGGCTGAACAGCTTTTTGAGTGGGTTTGGTTTGGGTGGGGTGGGGCGGGGCGTTGAGTTATGGATTTCCAGACCCCTTTGTGTGAACAAGCTTTTATGTATGATGTCCCAAGCAGAACGGCTCAGATTTAAGGAATCTGTCCTCGTGTTTCTCGGCTCTACTCTTTCCCCCTGCACCACCCATCTAAATTGTAGAGGACAGAATCTGCCCATGTTGGAGTTGCTGACTTCCATTATCTGAAACATACGCTAGCACTCTTTCTGTGAATCATAAAATGCTAGCATCCACGTTCAGTGGGTGATAGGTAAGCTATAATGGAATGGCGGCCTTTACTTGTAGACTCAAGGGGCCGAATGGCCTTCTCTTCATATTTTCTATTTTTCTTTTCTATGTTTCAAGGTAATCAGGCATAAAGGTAAGGAAATACTAAATAAAAACCGAAAGAACTGCAGATGCAGAAACAGAAGTTGTTGGAAAAAGCTCAGCAGGTCTGACAGCGTCTGAACTTTTCCATCAACTTCTGTTTCTGTTCATAAAGGTAAGGAAGTTTAGCTAAAACTTGCACAAGGTATGAATTGCACCATAGCTGGATAACTGTGGCCAATATTGGGCCGCTCTCCCTAAGGATAAAAGATATATACATGCTCTGAGAGCAGTCCGGAGAAGGTTCACTCTGCTGATCCTGGGTGTACAGGGACTGTGTTACGAGGAGAGGTTGGGCCTGTGCTCATTGTAATGTAGAAGAATGAGAAGTGACCTTATTTAAACACTCAAAACTCTTAGTGGACTTGACAAGGCAGAGGTGGAAAGCTTGTTTCTCCTTGTGGGACAGTCCCAGACCAGGGGCCAACATCTCAGAATAGGGGGTCACCCATTTAAGACAGAGATGACAAGGGATTTCCTCTCTCTGGGAGGAGTGAATCTGTGGAATTCTTTACAGCAGGAGGCCGTCATTAAGTGTAGTCAAGGCTGAGGGAGTGAGAGAGAATTTTAATCTGTAAGGGGAATTAAGGGTTACAGGGAAAAAGCAGGAAAGTGGAGTTGAGGGTTATTGAATCGGCTGTGATCTCTAACTGGCAGAGTAAACTGGATGGGCTGAATGGCCTACTTCTGTTGCAACATCTTATGGTTTACAAAAGACCTGGATCAGATTGCCCCATATCTTTGAAATTTGAGGAACAACAGGCTAGGATTATTTTGTAAATTAACTCTTCAAACTCTGGTATCATCGTGTCACATTCAGCTCCCCCCTCGAACATCAGCATTTTGTTCTGGAGTGGGGAGTGTTGAACTGAGTGCCACACAAGGATTTGGAGCATTGGTTAAGAAGTTCACATCGGAAGCTAAGGGACTTTAGGATGGATTGATTTCATCACAATTTGGACTTTGGTGCCTCATTCAGGTCACCTGGTCCAGACTCCGTCTTCGATTTTAGACGCAATCGATCATGTCTGGGATGTGAATATCGACTCTCCTCCTGTATCTGATGGCCTCCAGCTGTCTTTGGTTTCAGGAACTTGCTTCAAGTAAAGTCCAAAGTCAAACTGTTCTTGTGACGAGGTGATGGAGTTTGCAATGAATTTGCATCTCCCTTCCTCAGGATCACATCCCACAGCAACAGCACAAAGTTGTGCCGGAAATATAATCCCAGACATTGTATTT
This sequence comes from Chiloscyllium punctatum, assembly GCF_047496795.1. Taxonomy (NCBI): domain Eukaryota; kingdom Metazoa; phylum Chordata; class Chondrichthyes; order Orectolobiformes; family Hemiscylliidae; genus Chiloscyllium; species Chiloscyllium punctatum. The sequence continues at coordinate 7,548,897 of NC_092747.1, read as the reverse complement.
TTGGACACTTGCTATAACTGGTTTAGACAATGTTTCCTGGACACTATTTTAAAATGGGCTTCAGTCTACAGGACCAAAGGAACAGCAGGAGGTCATAGACTCCTACAACAGAGACACTGACCCTTCCGCCTAACTCTGCCATGCTGACTAGGTTTCCTAAACTGAACCACCCTCATTTACCTGCGTTTAGCCCATGTCTCTCTCTTAGTCATTTTGACCTTTTCTATCAGTCTGTTCTGTCATCTGACTCTTACTTTTGCCCCTTATCCCTTCATATCTTTCACTGACAAGAATCTCTCCATTTCATGATTTAAAATTATTTGTCCATTTGGGGAGACAAAGACTTTTTTTTCATTCGTGCACAGGAAATGGGAGTTGCTGGCCAATTATTGATTGGCTCTGTATCCTTCACATGACAAAAGCCATTAGACAGAGGTTCAGTTGGTCTTCGCATCTCTGGACCAAGTTAGCCCCTGATCTGCATCCAGGGGTCTAATGCCTTCCTTCGGCTAGAAAATAGGAACAGCAGGAGGAGGCTATCTGTGACCTTTGGAGTGCAGTAGATCCTGGGTTGTTCTGTCAATTTAAGAAGAGGTAAATTCCTAATTAGTGATGTTCAAGGGCTATGGAGAGCAGGTAGGAGTGCGGAGTTGAGGCCAAGATGAGACCACCAATGGTCATACTAAATGGTGTAGCAGGGGCTGAATGGCCTACTACTACTTGTTCTTATTTGGCCCCATGAGCCTACTCTGCCATTCAATGGGATCAAGGCTGACCATCTAGCTCAGTCCCTTTCGTTTCTGTTTTCTCTTTTCCCCCTTTGAACTATAACAAACTCCTTCTTGAAAACATTCAATGTTTTGGCCTCAACCACTTTCTTCGGCAGAGAATTCCCCAGGCTCCCCACTCTGAAGACATTTCTGCTCATCTCAGTCCTAAAATGGCCTATCGGTATCTTTTAGACTGTGACCCCTGGTTTTGAATTCCCTGCACATCGAGGACATCCTTCCTGCGTTTACCCCTGTCTAGCCCTGTAAGAATTTTATCCGTTTCTTTGAGATAGAACATAGAACGATACAGCGTAGAACAGGCCCTTCGGCCCTCGATGTTGCCCTGACCTGTGAACTATTCTAAGCTCATCCCCCGATGCTATCCCATCATCCATGTGCTTATCCAAGGATTGTTTAAATTCCCTCTCCTCCTCTTAAACTTCAGTGAGTAGAGTCCTAAGTGATCCAGATCACCCTTCCCCCTCCCCACCCCATTTATCAGACTTGTCATCCCAGGAATCTGTCTGAATCTACAGATGAGGAATGTGAACATCTGTCTGGATCGCACAGTGACTGCAGGCACTCGTACCGTCAGCAAACAAACAAAAAGTGAGCAACAAAAATAGGAAGAGTAGAGAAAAAATAAACCACAACACACTCTCTGGCCAGCTGCTGTTTACTGGAAACACCAACTGTTTTGATGACAATAATTTTTTCCATCTTGGCTGGCTGACATCAGCCACCAGCCTCTGTGTTTTCTTTTCTTGCCTCTAACTTTGGTTTCAGTTCTGAGGAAATTTGTCAACGTGGTTTCCTCATCCTGATGCTGGCCAGATGGGGATCCCATTACCATGGCGATAGGCGAGGCCCAGGATCGGAGAGATGGGCAGAAATACGATGTTCATTTAACCTCCAGTATATACCCTTTACCTGATGTGGCGGTGTTAATGCTATCCCTCATCAACCCACAAGGGGTGATACTGAGCAATTGGTGATAGTTTCATGGTGGTTATCACTGATTAAGGTCTAGCTTCTAGATTTATTAGCAACTTAAAATCCATTAGCTGCCATAATAGGATCTGAACTTCTCCCAACAGGTCATAGGGCATAGAAACAGACCCTTCGGTCCAATCAGTCCATGTTGAACATAATCCTAAACTAAACTGGTCCCACCCGCCTGCTCCTGGCCCATATCCCTCCAAACCTTTCCTATTCATCCATCCAAATGTCTTTTAAATGTTGTAATTGTACCTACATCTACTTCCTCTGACCGTTCATTCCACATGCAAACCACTCTGTTAAAAAATAAATTTGCCGCTTGTATCTTTTTTTTTAAATCTCTCTATCTCTCTTCTCTCACCTTTAGAAATATTCCCACCAGACTTGAAGTTCACCACCCTAGGGAAAAGATACCTACCATTAACGCTATCTGTACCCTTCATGATCTTACAAACCTCTATAAGGGCACCTCTCCACCTCCTACACTCCACTGAAAAAAGTCCCAGCCCATCTTGATAACTCAAACCCTCAAAACCCGGCAACATCCTAGGTAAATCTCTTCTGAACCTTCTCTAGCTTAATATCATTTTACTAGTCCAGTAGTATTACCAGGAGACAGTGGGGATTGCAGATGGTATCGAAGTTAGCATAAAAAAAAGGCACTGGAAAAGCACAGCAGGTAAGGTAGCATCGAGGAGCAGGGGAGTCAATGTTTCTGGCAAAAGCCCTTTGTTAGTGGTATTATCACTAGGCTAACACTTCCATGCAATACACCAACTTTGGCGAAGCTGTGAGATGAGGCAGTGCCTTCTCTCTCTCTTTGCCCACTGACCGTTGCCTGCCCAGACTACCCTGCTCTCAGTCCTAGAGGTCTGCCATCATCCTTATACTGTGTACCCACTGTGTCAGTGATTGTTCCTGAAATGGTCAGCGGTCAGGATTCTGAATGAGAGCCCAAATGGTGAACCAAGCTCCTCCTTTTGCACTCACTGCAGTATTACGGTGCAGGAGGAAGCCATTCATCCCATTGTGATGACACCAGGAAGGAGATTTGCAGCGGAAATTGGTATCCTAAGTCAGGGTGCTTGTCCGATATGGACTCCAGATAAATGGGATTCTACCTCTTCAATGCTTGCGCAGGGAGCTCAGGCACAGAGGGATCTTGTCCACAGATCCTTGCAGATGGCATAACAGGTTAATAGGGTGGTCAAGAAGCTATACAGGACACTCCTCTAGTTGTGGCCAGAGCTGTATAGGATTTTGGTTAGGCCAAAGAGTATAGTGTGCAATTCTGCTCTCTGCAGTTCTGGTCTCTGTACTAGAGGGAGGATGTGATTGCACTGGAGGGAGTGCAGAGGAGATTCTCCAGGATGCTGCCTGGGATGGAGCATTTCAGCGATGGAGAGAGACTGGATCAGCTCGAGTTGTTTTCTTTGGGGCAGAGTGGGATTGAGGGCCATGGTCACAATGGATAGAGACCAGCTATTCCTTTTTAGTTAAGGGTCATTAACGAGGGGGGGGCACAATTTGAAAGTGAAAGCTGGGAAGTTTAAAGAGGATTTGAGGAAAGGATATTTCACCCCAAAGGTCAAGAATACCCTACCTGGGAGGGTAGTTGTGGGAAACCTCACAACCTTTAGCAGATACTTGGATGAGCACTTGCAATGTCACAACCTTTAGGGCTATGGGCCTTCATGACTGAAAGTGGGATCAGTGAGAGCAGTTGTGTGTTTTTGATGTACGGAGTCAATGGGCCAAAGGGCCACTCCTGTACTTAAAATCAAAGGCAAATTAGTGGGGAAAACTGGTTTCACCTGGAAGGTGGTGAGAGTCTGGAATGCACTGTCTGGAAGGATAGTTGGATCAGGAAACCTCAACCTTTAAAAAGTACTCGGATGAGCAGTTGAAATGTTCTAGCATTCAAGGCTATGGGCCAAGGGAAGGAAAAGTAGGATTAATATGTTAGCACAGATTCAATGGACCAAAGGGCCTCTTCTGTGATGTACGACTCTTTTTGATTCTACGATTGTACGTCGATTTGGGGGATTCTGGGTCCTGCAGCCAACAGCATCATACATACCAACTTCTGAGGTAGCAATAGGAGTAGGCCACCCAGCGCACACATCTGCCATCCTGTTCGATTAAAATGTGCAGGTTAGGTAGATCGGTCATGGGAAATGCAGGATTATGAGGATAGGGTGGGGGTGGAGTGGTGGGACGGGGTGGAGTGGTGGGACTGGGTGGATGCTCTTCAGAGGGTTAGTGTGGACCTGATGGGCTGAATGGCCTAGTTCAGCACTGTAGGGGTTCTTTGATTACATGATTGCCAAGATCACGGCTGCTCCTGCTGCTCCGCGTTCCTGCCTATCACAGATAAACTTTCATCCCCAACAGAAAATCATTGTGATCTTCAAAGTTTATGCTAAAAGTAGAAAGGCAAGATGCTGTTCCTTAAGTTTGAGTTTGCCTTCCTTTAGAATTGTGCAGGATGGAAAGAGTATTTAATAAACCATTAGATAAACACAGGCAGGAGAAAGGACCACATGAATGTACCAACAAAGTTCACTGAAGGACAGAGTGGACTGAATAGCTGCCTTCTGTTACTATTTCCCATTTGGTTAACATATGTGAACACAGATTGTATTAGTTGGGGAAGAGATGGCCCAGTCGTATTTATCACTTGACCTAATAATCCAGAAAGCCAGGGCCTTGGGTTCCAATCCCATTTAATAAAAGGCTGGAGTTAAAAGTCTAATGATGACCATGTAACCATTGTCAGAAAAGATCCATCTGGTTCACTACTGCCCTTTAGAGAAGAAAATCTGCTGTCCTTAGCTGGTCTGGCCTACATGTGACTCCAGACCCATGACAATGTGGTTGACTCTTAACTTCAATGGGTAATAAATGATAACCTAACCATAAATATCTACATCCCATGAATTAATCACTTTAAAAAAAATTGACACCAGTGTACAGGCTTTGCTTTCTTAAATGCATCATGTTGTTATGATGTGGACTGCAGTGTCTGTAGTAGCGGTGAATTAAGAAGGAACTTTCAAAAGGGTATTGGAGCAATACTTGGGGTATGTGCAGGATAAGGAGTGAGGGGGCCTAATCACAATGTTATTTCAGAGATCTGGCATTTATGCATTGAATCAAGTTCCTTCCTAACATTGTCTATAGTTTGCAGACCATTGCTTGAAATGGTAAATTTGGTTGAAGCTCTGACCCCTGACCTTTCAAGGCAACACCCATGTCATTCTGAGCTTTAACCTGGTCTTTCTGACAGAGGTTTAAGTTTTTTCATTTTGGAATGTATTCAGAAATGGTTAAAGTGTGGTGATCTCCTCTCGTTGACGTGAAGTGGACATTGCACAGAGCTGAGCATTTTCAAGGCCGTTTGGATCTTCTCAAAGCCCTGTACATTCCATTCCTTGCCACACATTGTTCACTGCCTTTCAGAACACAGACAGCCAGTCTGCTCCCGTCCTGGTCCTGCTTTGGCTGGACACTTATCTCTGATGTTCTAAACTTGTGACCGGAGGGTGATCCTGAGCTGAGACATGGACCGGAGGGATAGACAGCGGGTTCTCCCAATTATCCTGAGAGCAGGAACCAAGGTGAATGAAGTGTGAGGTGTCAAAAACCACTCCCCTGACAGCCAGGTAGAAGTTGAGAATTCAGTTCTTGAAACTTTCCAGGAATGCCAACCTTCCTAAAGGCTGGTGTCAGGAAACCCTTTTGCCTACATTTTCGTCTGTCTGTCTTCTGAGGAGAGGTTGAGTAGATTAGGCCTACACTCGTTGGAGTTTTGTAGAATGAGATGCAACTTTATTCAAACATTTAAGACTCTTAAGGGACTTGACAGAGCAGATGGGGAAAGGTTGCCTCCAGCTGGTCTCACCCTGAATTGTCTTGTACATGCCAGCCACATGCCAATTTCACACCCACTTCTGAGTCACAAGGTTGTGTCGTCCAGTCCCCCTCCAGAGTCTGAGTATGAGCATTGAGTGCTGCATTGCCAGGGTGCAGTCTTTGCCATGAGACGTTAATCTCTGGTACATCCCAGAGCCGTTTTCTCGAGGATGTTCAGGGGGACTTCTTGTATAGATACACACTTGGGACATGGACATCACTGTCTGGGCCAGAATTTTGTTTTCCATCCCTAGTTGCCCTGGAGAAGGTAATGCTGAGCTGCCACCTTGAGCCATTGCATTAATTCAGTTTAAGTTATGATGTTCACTGGGGTGGACTAAGTTTAAAAACGATGAAGGGCTCTTGCCTGAAACGTCAATTCTCCTGCTCCTTGGATGCTGCCTGACCTGCTGTGCTTTTCCAGCACCACACACTCAACTCTGATCTCCAGCATTTGCAGTCCTCACTTTCTCAAAGTTAGAAAAAATCTCAACATCAGGTTATAGTCCAACAGGTTTATTTGGAAGCACTAGCTTTTGGAGCGCCGTTCTTTCATCAGGTGATTTATGTTAGGCAGTCACCAGGACACGCGTGTGGTGCACTGCTTTAAACTGCATGTTTTGTGGGCTGGCCGCCCACCCTCCCTCCCTCATTCCAGAGGGATTTATCTTTCCCCCCCCCCAGCCCCAATTGTACATCCGGCATTCTGCCTTCAAATCGCACGCGATTCCCTTTTGGGACTGCAGTGGCTGCAGGTGTCAGGGAACACTGCCTTGAATTGTCCCCAGAGTCCTCCCCATTGTTTGTTCCTCAATCAACATCACAGAAGTAGACTGGAGACAGTAAGGACTGCAGATGTGGGAAGCTAGAGTCAATCAATGTGAGGCTGGAAAAGCATAGCAGGCCAGGCAGTATCCGAGGAGCAGAAAGGATTATCAAGTCGTTACACGACTGCTAACGGCGGGGAGTCGGAGTGTAGATTCCAAGGAAGGGTCTCTGCACCCAAAGCATTAGCTCTGATTTCTCTCTGCAGATGCCCTCGGCCTGCTGAGCTTTTCCAGCAACTTCTCTTTCTGTTGTAGATTCTCTGCTGTGCTTCCTACATTGCAACATCCATGACTGCACTCGTAAATAAAATAAAAGCTTCTGGACTGTAAAGCATTTTGAGACATCTGGTGCGTGTGGGGAGTGCTAAGTCAATGCAAATCGTTTTGTGTGTGACTTGGAGCTGTAGACACGCTGGTGCTACATTGGGAATCACAGCTTGTCTGTATGGATAGGAACAGAGAGTTTTAAAGTGAGAAGGACAGAAGTGAGTGGGTAATGTTGTGGCAACTGCAGTTCATGGTGTTCCCTCAGAGTCTGTGTTAAATTTCTATATTCGACTCATTGGGGGCTGGCTTCAAGCCCGCGCATGTGAATGGCCGGAGTGACCATGTGAGCTGAGGGACTGTTGAAAGTGCTCATCCTTCAAACCAGGGGCTCATCCGTTTCCTCGGGTCAATGTTAAAATTAAGATGTGGCGGTCGGGTGTTGGTCTGGGGTGAACACATTCAGACGTTTCACGACACCAGCTTATAGTCCATCAGGTTTACTTGAAATCACAAGCGTTTGGACCACTGCCCCTTTGTTAGGTAGGTAGTGGTTTCAAATAAACCTGTTGGACTATAACCTGGTGTCGTGTGACTGCTGACCTTGTGGAAGTTAAGACGCAGGAACAGAATTAGGTCATTCGGTCCATCAAATTTAAAAGGGACCTAAGGGGCAACTTTTTCATGCAGAGTGGTGCGTGAATGCCAGAGGAAGTGGTGGAGGCTGGTACAATTACAGCATTTAAAAAGCATCTGGATGTTTATATGAATTGAAGGTGTTTAGAGGGATATTGGCCAAGTGCTGGCAAATGGGACTAAATTAGGTTAGGATAGGTTATTAATAGATAGAGTAGACAGTCAGAAACTATTTCCCCGGGTACAACAGAGTGTTACAAGGGGACATAAATTTAAGGTGAAGGGTGGAAGGTATAGGGGAGATGTCAGGGGTGGGTTCTTTACCCAGAGAGTGGTGGGGGCATGGAATGCGCTGCCCGTGGGAGTGGTAGAGTCAGAATCATTGGCGACCATTAAGCGGCATTTGGATAGGTACATGGATGGGTGCTTAATCTAGGATAGAAGTTCGGCACAACATCGTGGGCCGAAGGGCCTGTTCTGTGCTGTATTGTTCTATGTTCTATGTTCTATGTTCTATGATATCTGGTCTGCATGGACGAGTTGGACGGAAGGGTCTGTTTCCATGTTGTGTATCTCTCTGACTCTATGACTAAGTCTGTTCCACCATTTGAACATGGCTGGTATGTTTCTCAACCCTATTCTCCTGCCTTCTTCCATAACCCTTCATCCCCTTACCAATCAAAAACCTACCTAGCTCTTTGTCTAAAATACAGATCTCTGTCTTAAATATTTGATGGGATTGTTTGGCAAGAGAGCAGGTGAGATTCCAGTATAAAAATAAGCACTGTGGGTGTGGGAAATTCAGAAATAAATATAGGTAATGCTGGAGAATCTCAGTAGGTCTGGAATTCTGAATTTCTGAAGCGGAGTCTTTTCCTTTTTATGGTTGTTCATAGGATTTAGGTGTCACTGACAAGGCCAGCATTTATTACCCCTCACTAATTGCCCAGAGTGTATTTGTATCAACCGCATTGCTATGTGTCTGGAGTCACTTGTAGACTAGACCAGGTAAGGACAGCAGTTTCCTTCCCAAAAGGACATTTGTGAACCAGATGGGGTTTTTTTTTGACGATTGATAACGGTTTCATGGTCATCATTAGACTCTTCGTTCCAGATTTTTATTGATTTGAAATTGCACCAGCTGTCATGGTGGGACTTCAACCCAGGTGGTCTGGGCCTCTAGATTATAACCACTGATAATATCACCAGGCCTTCATCACTCTAATAATATTCTTTAGAATCCCTACTGTGCGGAGGAAAGCCATTCAGCCCTCCGAAGAGCATCCCCCCACCTCCCACCCCCCACCCCATTCCTGTATTTCCCATGGCTAATGCACAACCCCTGAACAGTATGGGCAATTTAGCACGGCCAATCCACCTAACCTTTATAGTTCATTAGGTATTGGAGCAGAATTAGGCCACTTGGCCATCGAGTCTGTACTGCCATTCAACCATGGCTGATACGCTCCTCAATGTCATTTTCCTGCTCTCTCTCCATATCCCTTCAACCCATTACCAATTAAAAATCTGTCTAACTCACTGTTCCAGCATCCACCACCCTTTGGGAGAGGTAGTTTCTCCTCAACTCTGTTTGTTTTAACTTTGCTACCCCTTATCCCCAACCTATACCTCCCGTCCTAGAATTCCCCACAAGAAGACGCATCGCCTCCACGTCTACTTTATCCACATCTTTTATCTTGAATACCTCAAATTTATCTCTTCTCCTCCTTCTAATGATCTCCCCTCTAACCTGCACATCTCTGGACTGTGGGAGGAAACCCGAGCACTTGGAAACCCATGCAGACACTGGGAGAATGTGCAAACTCCACACAGACAGTTGCCCAAGGCTGGAATCAAACCCGCGTCCCTGGTGCTGAGAGACAGCCAGTATGCCGCTTTGAGAATTTATCCAGCAGTTTGTGCTTACTGCAGTTCCTCCTAGTGGGATGATCCCAGCTGATGGTAAGACTGGGCCAAGTTGCATCTCTGAGAGCTGCTTGATAGACCATAAATTTTAATTTTGTTTTTATGTACATTGGCAGTCAGTCACTGAACATATTCACAAGAGTTTGTCAATGTACTTAGACCAAAAAAAACTAAACATTTATTGCACTGATGGGCCAACTAAATTACATTACACAAAAGCTATTTGAAACAAACTAATGACAGATATGGGAAAGAAAGATTTGATACTTTTTTTTACCAACAACAACTTTCATAGAGTATTAGACTTCTGTCAAAGGTTATTCCTGCCTTCATGGTAAAGCTCCTCATTTGTTTGCATAGCTGTGATTGGTATCTTTTTGGCAAATTTCTGCATTCACTCAATATTCTTTTCCTCAGTTCGTGTCTGATGCCCTTAAGCAAACTGCTAACTCGGCTCACTTATTCTTTAACACGGGTTGCTTAACCTCCTGTCTCCACCAGCCTTGCAAAATGACTTTCTCTCTGATGTCTCCACATCCTTCTGCTTCTGGTTTTTGTTGAAGCAGCCGAGGGTGTTTTTAACCCTCCAGCTCATAACAGCTCCTCCGGTGTTCAGGACGTCCTCTCCCTGTATGAACCCGCTTCTGAATCCACTTACACCTCTTTGAGTTGTATAATTCAAGCAAACCCCTAAGCGATAGACTCCTCTGGTAGATCACTGGTTTATGACCTGTCCGACCTGTCATCTTCCTTCCCACCTATCTTCTCCATCATCCCCTCCGACCTTTCACCACTACCCCCACCTCCATCTCCCTATCGCACTTGTAGCTACTCTCCCCCACCCCCCAGCCCAACCTCCCTCCCATTTATCTCCCTACCCCTTCAGCTCACAGCCTCCTTCCTAATGAAGCGCTTTTGCCCAAGACATCGACTGTCCTGCTTCTCGGATGCTGTCTGACCTGCTGTGCTTTTTCAGCACCGCACTCGACTGTCATTTCCAGCATCCGCTGTCCTCACTTTTGCCCAATGTTGGTTTAGTTCCAGTTCCATAATTTCTTGGAATTGCTGCTTCTTGTGAATTCACTGTTCGAAAATGACTTAATGACCTTCAGAGCTGAAAACTAAAATTCATTTTCCCACCGCTTCATGGGACCATGAGATCTAACTGAAGCTCTGAAATAACAAGAAGATGTGATCAACATGTTTTTACCCTCAATCAGTATAACGTTTAGACCTGAGAAACAGTCTGGCCATTATTTGTGGTTAGTTGTGGGTCTCTCTAGTACAAATTGGTTGCCACATTTTGTGCGTAGGTGACCACATTATTAAAAGTGCTCCATTAAAGCAATTGGGCAGGCTCTGAGATTGCCAAATCCAAGATGCTGGCAGATAAATATGTTTTCTTTTCTGTCTGTGAAATGAAATGTATCTGCTGTGTATCTCTGCCTTTACTGAGATTGATGTTCTGGCAACAGCCACATTGCACAGCTGGACAGCGGGAGTGTGATCAGGGCAATCATTTTCCCAAGGGAGAGACCTGGCACCTTTTCAAATGTGCACAAAGGTTAAATACAGACAAGACCCTTTGAAAACTCAGCGTTCACAATACAGTCTCTCCCTTTTCTGTCTTTATTTTGCCACTTATTCCTCTTACTTAAAAAGTACCAGGTTGGTGTGGGCAAGATGGATGGTGAGAGGGATTTCCCTTGCTAGAGGGGTAACTGGTGTTGCCTTCGCGGGTGTGGTTCCAATGATCCACTTGGGAGGGAGATCCTTTTCTGTTGATGAAGTTGACTGTTTCATGATATGGCCCCCTCAATGTGACGTGTGGACTGTTAATAGAGCCCAGTAAAGCCGCCTGCCTGGATTATAGCACTGTCCCATCATGGGGGTGTGAAATGTGATTTTGCACTCATCAGATTTAGCATTGTCCTTTAGAGAAGGAAACTGGCATTCTTACCTGGTCTAGCAGCATGGTGGCTCGGTGGTTAGCACTGCTGCTTAACAGCACCAGGACCCCAAGATCGATTCCAGCCTCTGGTGACTGTCTGTCTGTCTGTCTGTCTGTCTGTGTGGAGTTTGCACATTCTCCCCATGTCTGTGTGAGTTTCCTCCAGTTTCCTTCCACAGTCCAAAGATGTGTAGGTTAGGTGGATTGACTATGCTAAATTGCCCATAGTGTCCAGGGAGGTGTAGGCTAGTTAGAGTATCCATGGGAAATGCAGGGATATAGAGATAGTGTGGGAGGGTGAGTTGAGTCTGGGTGAGGTGCTCTTTGGAGAGTTGATGTGGACTTGTTGGGCTGAATGGCCTGTTTCCATACTATAGGGAATCTATGATTCTATGTGATCCCAAACTACAACAATGTGGTTGACTCTTAGCTGCCCTCTGGGCAATTGGGGGTGGATAATAAATACTGGGCCTGGGTTTACCGAAGCACGCGTTCCACCATTTCTCTGCATCTTGGTAGCACTGAGGTCACAGGGATCTGGATCCATTGGTCATTCTCCTGGTGACCCTGTCATGGGGGGGGGGGGGGGGGGTTCAGAAAGGGGCCAGATTCCCTGTAATGTGAGGATTCAGTCAGCACACATAGCCCAAATGAGTGACCCACCACAAAGTGGGACGTGAGGAGCCCCAGCAAGGAGGACCTGGGAATGATGCTGCCTTTGACACAGGGCCCTTATTCTGAAGTGTGCAACACAAGCCAGTCTGGGCAGACACAGTCAGAGATTGCAGTAGGATTTCTGATTCCACACCCCTCCTCCCCAACTCTCACGTGACCCAAGAAAGACTACTTAAAATAAAAAACAGGCTGTCAGAATCCATTTGAGGGATGGGAGCTATGCTCACAGCCACTCGATGAAATTGAAATGGAGGAGGGGGCTGAAATCTGACGGGGGGGGGTGTGGTTCGCGGGGAGGGGACCGTGATGGAATGTCTGCTTCATTGCGGCCTCCTGATGCTCCATTCGCTTGAATCGTCTGTTAGTTTTTCAATAATTTTCTGGATGTGCAGTCTGGGTAATCCTTGACCTAATCCCCTCTAACCTGCGGCTCTGAGTCTGTGCCAATGAAGGTCTGGCTTTGTGTGGATCAGCCCAAGAACAGATGGGGGAAGGGGGGTGGTGAAGCCCAGTGGTGATAGGTTCCACATCATCAGAACAAATCAAAACAATAAAAGGCAGCAGAAAGAGTTTCTGAATGCATTTCAGGCTGAGGTGAATAGATTCTTGATGAGCAAGAGGCTGAATAGTTCTTGGGGATTGGCGGAAATGTGGATTAATCCGATCAGCCGTGAGCTTTAGGAACAGCAAACCAGGTTCAAGGGGCTGAATGGCCTCCTTCTACATCAATTTCATTCATTTGACCACAGGGAAGGTGCCAGAGGACTGGAGGACATCTTAATTTGGTTCTAATTTATATGAAGGTGTTAGGAACAGACCAGAGAATTACCGACCACTGAGTTTGACATCAGTGATAGGGAAACTATTGGTGAATGTTTTGAAGGAGAGAATTAATCTCCATTTAGAGAGGCAAGCTTTGCTCAGGGATAGTCAGCATGACTTTGTCCGAGGGAGGTCATGCTTAACAAATCTGGTGGAATTTTTGAAAGGAGGTGTCTGAATGAGAGTCAGGCAGTTGATGTAATTTGTATGGATGTTAAAAATCCTTGGACAAGATTCCACAAGGGAAATTGATAAAGAAGATAAAAGCATATGGGATCCTGGGTAACTTGGCAAATTGGATCCAAAGTTGGCTTTGTGGCTGGAGAATGCTGTTAGACGGAAGCCCGGTGTGTGGTATTGTACCTCGGGGATCAGTGCTGGCTCCCACATTGTTTATGATATCCATAAAGGGTGTCGGTGAGAATGTGGGAGGATGATAATCAAGATTGCAAATAACACTGGCTGGATGTTGATTGTGAGGAGAATGGTGTTAGGCTACAACAGGATGTAAACAGATTAGTGGAATTTAACTTTGAAAAATGCACAGTGAAAGAAGTAACAATTCAATGGAATACTAGATAAATGGCAGAACCTGAGGGAACCTAGAGGAACACAGGATGTTTTTAGAAGTTTTATAGAATTGGATACACAATTGGTTTGATGGTAGGAAGCAGAGTGTAATAGTGAAAACATGTTTGTCAGTTTGGAGGCCTGTGACCAGTGGAGTGCCTTGGGTCAGTGCTGGGCCCATTGCTGTTTGTTATCTACATCAATGATTTGGATGAGAATGTACAAGGCATGATTAATAAGCTTGCAGATGGCACTAAACTAGGTGGTATTGTGGACAGTGAGGTAGGTCATCAGATTGCAGCTGGTCCTTGATCAGCTGGGGAAGTGGGCTGAGAAATGGTATATGGAGGTTAATATTGATAAGTGTGAGGTCTTGCATTTTGGAAAGTCAAATGAAGGTAGGATTTTCATGGTGAATGGTGGGGCCTCAAGGAGTATAGTGGAATAGAGGGCCATTGGAGTTCAGGTGCATGGTTCTCTGAAAGTGGAGTCACATGTAGACAGCAGTGAAGAAGGCTTTTGACACACTGGCCTTCATTGGTCAGGGCACTGAGTATAGAAGTTGGGAAGTTGTGTTGCAGTTGTACAGGACATTGATAAGGCTGCACTTGGAGTATTGTGTTCAGTTTTGGACATCTTGCTTTAGGAAGGATGTTATTAAACTGGAAAGAATGCAGAAGAAATTTATAAGGATGTTGCCAGGGCTGAAGGATTTGAGTTATAGGGAGTGGTTGGACAAGCTAGGACTTTATTTTTTGTCTTTAGAGAGTAAGAGACTGAGGAGGATCTTATACAAGTGTATATGATCATGAGAGACACTGATAGGGTGAATGCACTCATCTTTTTCCTGGGGTGGGGAATTGAGGACTAGAGGGCATCCGGTTAAGGTTAGAGGGGAAAGAATATAAGGGAACCTGAGGGGCGACATTTATTTTTACACAGAGGATGGTACGCGTATGGAATGAACTGCCAGCGGAAATGGTTGAGTTGGGTACATTAACAACATTTTAAAAGGCATTTGGACAAATACATGGATAGGAAAGGATGAGAAGGATATGGGCCAAGTGCAGGGAAATGGGGTTAGCATGGATGGACAAGTTTGAGCTGAAGGACCTGTCTCCATGCTGTAGGAGTCTGACTCTATAGAATCCTTGCGGACAGAGGCCATTCAGCCCATCGAGTATGCATGACCCTCTGAAAAGCTTCCCACCCCCATCCTGTAACCCCATGGCTAACTCACCTAGCGTACATATCCCTGGACACTATAGATCATTACAGCGCATTACAGTCCCTTTGGCCCTTGATGCTGCGCCGACCTGTGAAACCAATCTAACTTGCATTATTCCATTATCACCCATATGTTTATCCAATGACCATTTAAATGCCCTTAAATAACTATGCACAATTTCCCATGGCCAATTGACCAAACCTGGATATCTTTGGACTGTGGGAGGAAACCAGAGCACCCAGAGGAAACCCACGCAGACACTGGGAGAATGTGTAAACTCCACACAGATAGTTGCCCAAGGCTGGAATTGAACCGGGGTCCTTGGTGCTAATCACCTGAGCCACCGTGCTGCTGCTTGGGTGCTTGCCCACAGATCCCTGAAGGGCAGTTTGAAAGGATAGTTAAGGCACATAGGATGCTTGTCTTTATCAGTAGAGGTGTAGATTATAAGAGCTAGGAGGTTTAGAATCCTACAGCACAGAAAAGGGCCTATAGCCCATCAAGTCTATACTGCCAAAATGTACCTACATGAGCCCCACTTTGCCATATTTAAGGTGAAAGGGGAAAGTTCAAAGGAGGTGAGGGGCAAGTTTTTTTGTAAGTGTGGTAGACATCTGGTACATGTTGGGGTGGGGGGGGGGGGTGGTGGGGAGTTGGTGAAAGCAGATTCAATAGGGGCATTTAAGGGGCTTTTAGATAAGTGCATGAGGCATGGATGGATATGGGCCAAGGGCGGACAGAAGGGATTAGTTCAATTTGGAGTCATGTTCAGCATCACATTGTGGGCCGAAAGGCCCATTCCTGTGCTGTACTGTCCTATGTTATGAGACTTCAGATGCTCATCCAAGTCCTTTATAAAAGTAGAGTTTCCTGCTTTTAACGAGCTTCCTCCAATCCTCTTTAAATTGCCTACCTCTCCCTTGAAAATAATTTCTTCCTGTTTCCCATCTCAAGTTCTCCAGATTCATGGAAAAGTGAGCTGAGGGCAGGACATGTAGGTGGATGAGGGCCTGAAAGGCCTAGAGTAGATCTTGCCTCATGTAGTTTATCAGTGCTCTCTCAGGGGCCAGAGAGAGTCCATGAAAGCTGAGGGACAGCAAAGATGCTCTGGGTAAACAAAAACAGGAAGGTCAAGTGTCATGACCCGAAGAGGCTGACAGCCTGTCTCAGTTGCTATGGCTGAGTGAGGTCAGGCCTAAAATAGGAATGATGACAACAGCCAAACACAAGCAGTGATTCATCAAAACCCACGTCCTGCCCTTTTAACCTGGTGTGGCTGGAAATAACTGGAGTTGGCTGGAGGATTGTTACAGATTTCTTAAGCGGTGGGCCGTGGGAGAGGAACAGAAGGAAAATTGGGAGGCTGAGAGTAAGGCAGAGAGAGGAATCGAAAAAGAGAGGGAGTCAACGGAGAGTGAGGATCTGGAAATTTGAGAGTCAGGTGGGAGAGAGGGAATGTGACAAGAGGCAAAGAAGAAAAGAATGAACCTGGAAAGGAAGAGGAGGGAGGAGAGAAGAATTGGGAAAAGTGAGGAAGATATTGATGCAGTTGTAAAGGAATGGAGGAAGATGTATGGGGGAGAGAGAGAGAGAGATTTTTTCCATGCAATTTTACCAATTGCCAGCATGCTGTCCTATCTCCTGTCTTTCATGTAGATTTCTGTTTTTGAGATTCAATCACTCCTCCCTCTCTCAAATGTCTGCTCCAAACTAGCCCCTACTTTGTAGGAAAGTGAGGTGGAGAGTTGATAAATGACCAGGGAGTGACCTGGGCCCTCCTACATTGAAGATAAACCTTTCTCCCTGATGTGTTAGTGACTTGGAATGGAAAACACAGGCACATTTTAAAAACTTGATTGTGGTTTTAAGAAGTTGCACTTTCACCTGTTCTCATTGCTCATTTTGTTCAAATGTGCACCATGACTGGAGCCAACGTGAAGTCGGCAGTAATGAGTTTATTGAAGCGTTTCTCTGTTTCGCAACTATGTGCATTTATCCAGCGTGTCCTGGAATTAAAAACTAGTCTAATGATGACCATTGTCTGCTTTTTGTCAAACCTCATGTAGTTCACTAATATCTTTTTTTTAGGTAGGGAAATCTGCTGTCTTTGTCTGGTCTGGCCTACAAAATCATGAGGGGCATGGATACGATGAATAGCCAATGTCTTTTCCCCGGGATGGAGGAGTTCAAAACTAGAGGACATTGGTTTAAGATTAGAGGAGAAAGATTTAAAAGGGACCCAAGGCAATTTTTTCATGCAGAAGGTGGTGTGTGTATGGAATGTGCTGCCAGAGGAAGTGGTGGAGGCTGGTACAATTACAACATTTAAAATGCATCTGGATGGGTATGTGAACAGGAAGGGTTTAGAGGGATATGGGTCAATTACTGGTAAGTGGGACTAGATTATTTGAGGATATCTAGTCGGCATGGACGAATTGGACCAAAGGGTCTGTTTCCGTACTTGTACAGCTCTGGTTGACAATGTGGATGAAGATGGGTCACTGGACCCCCGAAGCGTTAACTTTGCTTTCTCGCCACAGTTGCTGCCAGACCTGCTGAGTTATTCCAGCAGTTTCTAATTTTTGAGGCCAAAACAGTGAGTGTTCCCAAGAAGGGCTAAAAGAATCCAGCGAGGAATCCGGAACGAGGGACTGAGTTGGATGATCAGTCATGGTTCTGTTGAATGATGGAGCAGGCTTGGAGTCTCCTCCTATTTGCGATGTTTCTTTACCTGAGATGTTGTGAATGGGATGGATGTTCAGCCAAACTTCTAATCCCCTCTTTGATTTTGTCTACAACAAACACTTTTTCATTCTCAAAACTCTTAGAACTCCTTGTACGGTAGAGCAGGTTTTGGGGGAATTTTTTTTTAAAAACAAAAGCACATGCTTGTCCCAAGCCCCCAGGGTAGCACAGGATGGAACCGCTTTATCCAGTCATTGGTTGGGGGTGGGGGGAACAATGTTCCCCAAGCACCAAGGAACCATGCAGGTTTTCTCAGACAAGGGCGCAGACTCCAGTCCAAGCCAATCAGAGGCTCCCCTGCTGCACGCTCACTTCCCACTGGCTGGCAATGGGCAAATCTTTGCAGAGTATGCTTAAATAGGAGATTAACAAGAGTTTGCAAATTAAGGGGGTACACAGTATAAGCCAAACTGGAGGTGGTGGGGAAATGCGAGAGACTTGAAGTCATATTGTTCCCGATTGTGGCCTGACCATTTATGTGTCACTTCTGTCAATCACCCCTAGATGTGCAAATGGCTAAAAGCTGACTCTGAATCTCCCGACCAAGGAAGTATTTAGCCCTAAAGATTTCTCCGAGACGTAGATTTGAAGGAGCATTCCTGTGGATGTTCAAGAGGTTTAAGGAGGGAATTCCGGAAGTTGGGATCTCAGGAGCTGTGGGTGCAGCCACCGATGGTGTGTGTTCATTAATACAGTGGATGCTGGAGAGCTCCAAGGCAGATGGGTGTGGAGCTGTCGGAGGGTTGTGCGGCTAACAAATTAACGAGGGTTCAATTACGCCCGTTGTTTGTTTTTCCCTACCCCTTGCCCCCCCCTCCTTCCCTGGCTAAAATGTGGGCTAGCGAGGGGGCACCAAGAGAAGGCAGACTGTCCCCTGGCCATTTAACATGGACACATCAACAATAAGAGCAGGAGACCATTCAGTCCTTCATGCCTGCTCCACCATTCAATAGAATCATGGCTGATTGACTGACTCCGTCCCCTCTTCCCACTTTCTCCCTGTACCCTTCAGTCGTAATTTGCCAGTTATTGGATAAGAACTGGGTCCTCTGGTCGCAATGCTAACAGCTACTGGCCTATCAGAGGGCATGGTAGGGGGGCTGGGATTTGGGGGTCTCATCTCTCTCCAATCTGAGACAAGGACTGACTGGGATTGGGGTATCCAAAAGTGGAAGAAAACCCCTCAAAGCCTTTCATGACCTAATGAAATCCAGCTGAGAAAGAGAGAGAGAGAGATGAGACCACGGATAAGATTTGCAAACATCCTGGGCAAGGAATCCGAAGAGTCAGGCTAACCCTCTGGGTAGATAGTGGATTTGATCTTGATACAATTTATTACTGTCACGTGTATCGAGCTACAGTGAGAAGTGTTGTCTGATGGGCTTTATGGGCAGGTTGTACGATCCAAGTGCATCAGGGTAACAGAACAGAGTGCAGGATATAGTGTTACAGCTGCTGAGCAGATGCAGTGAGATCAACCTTTAATATGAAAGTGGAAAGAGAGCAGATAGTGGAATGTGAATTCAAGCAATAAAACTTGGAATTGAAAGTTAGTCATAAGATATAGGGAGCAGAATTAGACCTTTCGGCCCATCGAGTCTGCTCCCCCATTTGATCATGGCTGATATTCTCCTCACCTTCGTTTTCCTGCCCTTTCTCCATGTCCCTTCAACCCATTACCAATTAAAAATCTGTCTACCCCCTCCTTAAATTTACTTACTGTCTCAGCATCTACTGCACTTTGAGGTCGTGAATTCCACAGATTCACCAACCTTTGGGAGAAGTGGTGAGGGTTACCATAAAACTACCATTGATTGTTGGTTCGCTGATGTCTTTTCGGGAAAGATATCCATCGTCCTTACCTTCTGGCCTACGTGTGACTCCAGACCCACAGTGGCTGGTTGTTAATTGCCCTCTGAAATGGCCGAGTGAGACACTCCGACCAAGCGAAGGGGTCAGATACTGACCCTGCCAACCACACTCCCATGGTATGTAGCAATAAAGAAGAGATGATCTCTCCAGCTTCCAGTTAAGATGCTGTTCAGAATCTACTCAATGGCTAAGCATTTGATCAGGTGCACTGCTATCTCCAGCAGCTTGATTTCATCCTTCCATTTTTTGTGCTGTTAAAGGTGCTATATAAATGCACATTGTTGTTACATGGGAGGGCGTGGAACGTTTTGTGTAGCCTTGGATGTAAGTGGCTGGAGAGACTGATCATGAGCTACTAGAGGCTGCTGGGCATTGTGGGCACTGTCTTTACCGTTGTTGGGTTTAGTGCTCCAGCAGAGCTTTTACTAAGAAATATTTCTGTTCGTTCCATGATTTTATGAGACCGTTATCTGAGAATGTGAACCAGGGCATTAAGTTCCTTGCAAGCCCTAATTGCTTTCCTGTAAACACTCCACAGCACGTGAATAAGAGCACTTTATAAAGCAGGCTGAAGTTCATGTGAAATGTTATACCGTGTCCAGCCAATTTC
This sequence comes from Chiloscyllium punctatum, assembly GCF_047496795.1. NCBI lineage: Eukaryota > Metazoa > Chordata > Chondrichthyes > Orectolobiformes > Hemiscylliidae > Chiloscyllium > Chiloscyllium punctatum. The sequence continues at coordinate 7,529,087 of NC_092747.1, read as the reverse complement.
GTCTGCTGAAAGTGGCTGACACAGCCTTGTAAAGAAGAAAGAAAGCTTGCATTGACGTAGCACCCTTCACATCCATATTATTTTACAGTTGACAAGTTGCACCTGGAATGTAGCCATTGTTGGTTAGCTCAATTGGCTGGGGGTTGGTTTGTGACGCAAAGTGACAAATAGCCCATCACATGATGCAGGAGCAGGGAGTGTACTGGTGAACATTGATCATCAGACCATCATGGAGCAGAATTAGGACATTCAGCTCATCAAATCTCTTCCACCGCTGGATCATGGCTGATATGATTCTCTACCCCATTCATCCTTGATCCCCTTGCCAATCAAAACCTCTCTCTGTTTAAATACATTCAATGACTTGACCTCCACAGCCCTTTGTGGAAATTGGTGATACAGATTCACCACCCTCTGGCTGAGGGAATTCCTGCTCATATCAGTTCGAAAGGGCCATTCCTTCACTCTGAGACTGTGCCCTCGGTTCTTAGTCTCTCCTCCTGGTGGAAATATCTTCTCCATATCTGTTGTATCCATTTAGTATTCTACAAGTTTCAATCAGATTCCGCAACCACCCCGGGCCCCCAATCCTTCTCAACTCTATCCATTTAGACCCAGAGTCACCAACCGCTCCCCATATGATGAGCTGTTCATCCCTGGGATCATTTCTTGTAAGCCTCTTCTGGACCCTCTCCAAGGCCTGCACACCCTACCTTAGACATGGGACCCAAAACACCTCACAATATTCTGAATGCAGACTGACCACAGCCCTATACCACCTCAGCAGTACATCCCTGCTCTTGCATTCTGCCACCAACACTGGATTAACTGGTTATTACTACAGTGCTATTTGTGGGAATTTGCTGTGTGTAAATTGGATGCTATGTTTCCGAAATTACAACAAAGAGCAGGTAAAGATCATATTGCAGAGGACCATTGAACAATGCTGTCATTAGACAGAGAGATGACTGGTAGTGGTTTCAGATGGGGATCACCACGTTTCTGGTGTGGTTGGAGCTTTCATGGTGGTGCAGGAAATGAACCCCTAAATCTTCCCACCAACTGAGCCGATTGACCTCCAGATATAGTTACAGAATGTAAAGGATGGCAGGGAATGACTGAAAGATTAATGAGGACAGTGTACTAGAGAAAGTTAGCTAGAAATGTAAAAATGGATGCAAGAGTTTCCACAGATATCTAATGAAAGAGTAAGTAAATTGAGTGTTGGTCCTCTGGAGAGTAAGAATGGCAAGTTAATCGCAGGTAATGAAATAGCAGATGCAACAATCAGATGTTTTGCCTCTCCCTTCGCTACAGAGGATATGCTAAACATCTCGGAATAGATGTGAATGAGGATGTGGAAGGAACGGAGTGAAGCAGCATTGACCAAAGTGATGGTGCTGTGGATTGCCAGGTCCCTGAGTCCGATGGGCTTCCTCCTCTGGTCTCCAAGAGGGTGGTTTATGAGAGATTAGTTGCTGGATTCTAGTTCTGAGACAAAAGAAGTGCAGATACTGGAGTCCAAGCAGGAGGCTGGAAGAACGCAGCAAGCCAGGCAGCCTCAGGAGGTGGAGAAGTCAATATTTTGGTCTGGTTCCAGCAGACTGGAATGTAATAAATTTAACCCTTTTCTGTTCAAGTTGGGAGAAGACAGAAAACAACCAGGATCATGGGGAAAGCGTTATAATCAATCATTGGAGAGATTATCGCTGCATACATGGAAAAATGCAATTCGCAAAGAGTCAGCATTGTTTAGTGGAAGGTAAATCCTAATTAACTCCAATAAATTGGTTAAACGAAGACGTAATGTGGTGTGGATGAAGGTGGAGTCTGTACACGTGCTGGACCTGGAATTCAGGAAGGTGTTAGACAAGGTGCCACATAAAAGGTTATTGTGGGAAGGAGAAGCAGATTGTGTTTGGCTCATTGGCCAGAGCATATGCCTAAATCTTAAACTGATTGTCTTTGTCTTTGGGACTCCTTATCGCAGGGAGCTGTGGGGACAGAGTCTTTGTGTATATTAAAGTCTGAGGGATCCTTGATCAGTTGCAGAATCAAAGGTTACAGAGAAAGGACAGGAAAATGGTTGTGAGGAGTGTCAACTCAGCTATAGGGAGAGGCTGAACAGGCTGGGGCTGTCTTCCCTGGAGTGTCGGAAGCTGAGGGGTGACCTTATAGAGGTTTACAAAATCATGAGGGGCATGGATAGGGTAAATAGACAGTCTTTTCCCTGGGGTGGGGGAGTCCAGAACTAGAGGGCATAGGTTTAGGGTGAGAGGGGAAAGATATAAAAGAGACCTAAGCGGCATCTTTTTCACGCAGAGGGTGGTATGTGTATGGAATGAGCTGCCAGAGGAAGTGGTGGAGGCTGGTACAATTGCAACATTGAAGATGCATTTGGATGGGTATATGAATAGGAAGAGTTTGGAGGGATATGGGCCAAGTGCTGGCAGGTGGGACTAGATTGGGTTGGGATATCTGGTCAGCATGGGCGGGTTGGACCGAAGGGTCTGTTTCCGTAATGTACATCTCTATGACGATGACTATAAATCAACTTGAATGGTGGAATAGGCTCGAGGCGGGGGTTGGGGTCATATCAATGAATTAGAAAATAGGATCAAGGGCACAGAGACAAGAAAAGGAGGAACTGTCATGAAGAGTACTCCAGTTACAGACCAAGAAAGAGAGGTGCAGTGAGTGGGTAAAAATCTGCCAATTTGATTATAATGTTGGACAATGTTAAATTGTTCACTTTGGTAGGAGCGATAAAGCTGCAGTTTTAGATGCCCCGCCATTGGGGGATGTCTCATCTGATCGTATGGACCTAATTTGAGAATTCTTCACTAAAGCATTCTACCGCTCTGTCTCTGTGTCTTTCTCTCCCTCTCCCCCTTCCTTTAAGACATTCCTTACAAACCAGCTTTTGATTACCTGTCCTAATTTCTCCTTTCACGATTTAATATCGGATCTTTTCTTAATATTCCGGTATTCTGGGAGAGGGGAAGCTGCAAGGGAGCACTGCATGGGATTTGCAGTGTTTCCATATTCCCAAGGTGAGGGGTGTGGAATGTACAATATTCCAAAATCATGGAGACGTAAAAAGTCATAGAGGCCCTTTGGCCTGTTGAGTCTGTATGAAAACTGTCGACACTTTCCAGCACTTGGCCCATAGCCTTGAATGTTATGATATTCCAAGTGATCATTCCAAGTACTTATTAAAGGTTGTGAGGTTTCCCCTCTCAGGCAGTGCGTTCCAGATCCCCACTATCCTCCTGGGTGAAAGATATTTGCCTCAAATTCCCTCTAAGTATTCTGCCTTTCACCTTTTTAAAATGATGCTCCTGTGTTATTGACCCTTCAACTAATGAGAACAGTTGCTTTCTGTCCACCCTATCAATGCTCCTCATCATCTTATACCCTTCTATCAGGTTCCCCTCCCCCCCCCCCCCCCCCCCCACCGTCAGCCTTCTCTGCTTTGGAGTGTAGTGAAGATTCCAGAGATGGTGGGGGGTGTGGGGGGTTGGCAGGGTGGAGGAGGTCTCATGAAGACTTATGAAATTCTAACAGGGTAGATGCAGGGAGGATGTTCCCCATGGTGGGTGCATCTAGAACCAGGAGTCACAGTCTGAGGATTCGGGGTGGACCTTTTTAGGATGGAGTTAAGGAGGCATTTCTTCATCCGAAGAGTAGTGGTCCTGTGGAATTCATTACCACAGGAATTAGTTGATGCCAAAACATTGAATGTATTCAAGGGGCAGCTAGATATAGCCATTGGGGCGAATGGGATCAAAGGTTATGGGAGAAAGCAGGGTTAGGCTATTGAGTTGGACAATCAACCATGATTGTGATGAATGGCAGAGCAGGCTTGAAGGGCCAAGTAGCCTCCTCCTGTTCCTATCTTCTATATTTTTATATACACAAACAATCCGAGCTTATCTATCCTCTCTTCGTCACTAAACTGCCCCATCCCAGGCAGCTTCCTGGTGAATCTCCTCTGCACCCCCTCCCAGTGCAATTACATTGCTCTATCTTGAGGGAAGATCGCGACAATGTATTGTGCCATGTCCATAATTGACACCACTGAGGAGAAGAGAAATTGAATTCTGCGGAGAAACGAGAGTGAAACATAGCCTTCAGGGGACATGTGGATAATGTGCTGTGTCGTGTTCATTTACTGTTCCCATTTTAGTTCAGGCTGTCGGACATTTCTTGTGAATCCTTCAGTCAATAAAGGTATTAGGTGGCACATTATTAAGACACAGCCCTGCTGGCACCAATAATCTTCTAACTCTGCAGAAAGCTTTTGTGAATGGAATTCTTTCACTCAGCATCTGGTGACAGCAAAGCCACAACACAAGGACTGCGTCTGAAACTGAAAGCTTACAGCCTTTGTTAACAAGATTGCACAGACAGACTTCTGGCGGCAATTTAATAGTTCAGAGCTTGTTTTATTTCCTGTCTTTGTGGGGGTTGAGAAGGAGAAGGAGTTGACAGAGGGGTTTCATCCAGAAGGGCGCCCTTCAATGCAGCTGGTGTGGAGATGTTTGGGGGGAGGGGGTTTTTGACCTGGAGTAAATTACAAACATTTCAGAGATTTTTTTCAAAAAAATGCTCCTGTAATATGGGCATTGCTGGCTAGGCAAGCAATCCCCAGACTACTCTTTCCGCCCCCCCCCCCCCCCCCCCCCCCCCCCCCCCCAGTGGGCAGTGAAATGTCAACCACATCTGGAGTCACATGTAGTAAGGATGGCAAATCCTTCCCAGAGGGCATTGGTGAACCAGATGGGTTCCTACTGCAATTTTAGGGTCATAGTTGTGCAGCACAGAAAAAGACCCATAGGACCAACATTCTCATCCTATTTGTCAGCACTTGGCCCATATCCCTGTAAACCCTTCCTATTCATATACCCATCCAGATGCCTTTTGAATATTTTAATTGTACTAGCCTCCTCCACTTTCTCTGGCAGCTCATTCCATGCACACACGACCCTTTGTGCGAAAACACTGCCCCTCAGGTCCTTTTTAAATCTTCCCCACTCACCTTAAACCTGTGACCTTTTTGTTTTGACAGTGGTCACATAGTCTCCATTAGCTAGCTTCTGGATTTTAAAAAATTGAATTGAAATTTTTAACCATCTGTGGTGGTGGGATTGGAACCCAGTGCCTCCTCCTTGCTCTTGTACTCCATGCCCCTATTAATAAAAGTGAGAATGTTTGTTTTGCTTTTTTAGCTGCTCTCTCCTCTGGCCCTGCTACCTTCAATGATTGGTGCACATAATCACTCAGCTCCTTCTGCTCCTGGACCCCACTTTGGAATTGTCCCCCCTGTTTTGTATTGTCTTTTCAGTGGTCTCCTGTCCAAAAACGTATCATTTTGTGCTTCTTAGCGGACACTTAGACCAGAGCACTGGAAAGGTAGTACTGTCTCTTTGATGAGAATCCATCTTCCCCCTCAATTGGATATTGGATGTACTTTGGAAGAAAAGAGGACCCTTTTCCCCAGTGTCCTACACCCAATATTTATCGTTTACCTGATGACTCAATGTCCCTGCCACTGCTTTTCCTGGGTCACAGAAGTGGCTACATTTCAAAACAAATACATTTCCTTCCCTAAAGAACAAGTGATTAAGATGAGTTTTAACAATTGATGGTTGTGTAAGGGCCAATATTCAATAACTATGATGAGATAAGATAGGGTGATAGCAGAGCTGCCTTCCAAGTAGTGGACCTGGGTTCAATTCCCAGCCATCATGGTGTTGTGGTTTCGAAACTGACATTTAGGGGCAGCACGATGGTTCATTAGCACTACTGCCTCACAGCGCCTGGGGCCCAGGTTCGATTCCAATCCCAGGCCACTGTGCAAATTCCACACAGATATTCTCCCCATGTCTGCCTGGATTTCTTCCAGGTGCTCCAGTTCCTCCCACAATCTGAAGATATACAGGTTAGGTGAATTGGCCATGCTAAATTGCCCATACTATTGACAGATGTGTAGGTTAGATGCATTAATCAGGGGTAAATATAAGGTAGGGTAATGGGTCTGGGTGGGTTACTCTTCGGAGGGTAGGTGTGGACTTGTTGGGCTGAAGGGCCTGTTTCCACACTGGGGATTCTAATTCTATAAAGCATACATCTCTGGTTAAAAGGAGCTTTGGGTTGTTCTGAGGTTACTATAGAATTGGAAGTTTTATTTTTGTTTGTGTCATATTGGGTGATATTGTCACATGGAGAAACCACAGAAGGATCAGTGTGAGAAGTGGAAAGGCTGCCAAACACCACGCTCTGGAATATTATTCTGACATTGGTGTGGAGTTTTGTCACAGGGCAGAACAAGAGTTAACATGGTGCCTGGCTGTGTTTTACCTTGACACTGCCTTAAATGACATGAGATTCCATTTTTACTGTCAACTTCCCTCTGTAAGGCAGAGGAGCAGAAATGGTTACAGAAATGGTAACTAATAATTCCTCCTGAGAGACCGTTCGCGACATTACAGGGTGCTACTTAAATGATGTGTTGTTGACATGGGATTCCCTCACTAAATTGCTTTTGCTTGTCTACTTTTGAGGCACTTTGTAAACCTTACTCTTTGAACAAGCTTTCGGGTAATCTTGGAGAATCATCTTTTCAGATGAACTTCGTAATCTTTCCCAATGTGGCTCAGTACCACGTTATATTTAATGGGCTGATATTCCTGACTATTTCTGTGCCCCCTGGGCACTGTCTGTACATGAGCTCATCTAATACCTGGCTGACATTGTATACAATTGCCCAATTCCAATTGACCCATGACTTCCTGTGTTCGCTCATGGACTGGCATAGAACAATACTTTGCCTTTTCAACCTGTATCTTTCTGTGCAGTTCCCTTCCCCACCTCAATCTCTGTCACCTTCTCCAGCTGCTTAGCCCTCCCATGGATTCATGTTCTTCCAGCGTTGCGTGTCCCTAATTTTTGTCCTGCCTTTCTCTGTCAGAAATCTCTTGGTTTCTCCTTCCGGCTTTCAGTCGCTCCTTAAAACCTGCCTCCTTGACCCAACATTTTGGCCACCTGCCCTTTGACCCTGGGTCACTTCTGGAGCCTGCTAATGCACCTCTGAAATGCCTTGGGAGGGGTGGGGAGTGATTGGTCACAAGAAGGGTATTCTTGATAACGGGGGTGTTCAGAACCAGTGGCTGTAGTTTAAGGATCGCGGATAAACCTTTCTGGACTGAGATGAGAGGAAATTTCTTCACCCAGAGAGTGCTGAGCCTGTGGAGTTCACTACCACAGAAAGCAGTTAAGGTCCAATCATTGTGTTTTCGAGGAAGGGGTAAATTACAGCTCTTGTGGCTAAAGGGATCAAAGGATATGATGGGGAAGGTGGGATTAGGATGTTGACTTTGCTCAGCCATGATCGTACTGAATGGTGGAGCAGTCTCAAGGGATTGAACGGCCTACACCAGCTCCTAACTTATATATTTCTATGTTTAAAAGGGCTACGTGAATATGACTTCTGTTTGTTGCTTTAGAGAAGCTGCGATGCATGAGGCAGAGTGAAACTTTGCAAACAGTGAGCCTCCAGGTGAGGACCCTGGTGCGATGGTGGGAGCTCACGGATTGATAAAGCACATTATCCCAACACCAGTTCCCAGACCCAGCTCTAGGTGGTACTCGCACACGCTCACTGTTAGACGAAAAGCAGATGGAATTTGGAGAGGAGGCTGATTGGTCGCTGAGTGTTACCAACAAGCGTGCCAATGCTTTTTTTTAATCACACATGCCTATTGTCAATTTCCAGTACCTCTGGTTAGCTCCTTTTCTTAAACTCCTCTTTGAGATCACATATGAAGGTGGAATGGGCTCCAATTCAATCTCTGGGAGAGTGAGTGAACTGATGATGGCCCAGTGGTACAGGGAAGTGCTGGGAGGAAATAAAACTATACTAATGGTAATGGACAGTATATTGAGGGAGCTAGATATTGTTCTGTACTGCAGTCGGTGAGGGTCCCAGCAGCTATGTTGGCTGCCCAGTGCCAAGGCTGAGGACATCTTTTTGGGGTTGGAGAGGGACTTGGAGTGGGAGCTGTTAGATCCACTTTTCAATATCTCCCTCCCCACCCCTTTCCTCATAGTCCACATTGGTACCAGTAAAGTTGGTAAGGTGGGAAACGGGGTTTCGCTGAAAGATTTTTGGACTGGAAACTGAGTTTAACGCAAACCACTGTTGCTGCACAAAGGCAGATAGTTCACAACCCACAGCAAAGACCATATCCTGCCCAGGAAGGGAATGAAGAATAGATAAAGGGGTGGGGGCTCAGTAGATGTAATATATTTGGGTTTCCAGAAGGTACTTGACAAAGGGGTCTTAAAAATGTGTTGCTGGAAAAGCACAGCAGGTCAGGCAGCATCAAAGGAAACGTCGATTCTCCTGTTGCAAAGGAACAGGAGAATCGACATTTCCTTTGATGCTGCCTGACCTGCTGCGCTTTTCCAGCAACACATTTTCAGCTCTGATCTCCAGCATCTGCAGTCCTCACTTTCTCCTAGTTGACAAAGGGAGCACATGAAGGGCTATTTAATAAAAGAACCCAGGGTGATGGTGATATTCAGATAGAAGATTGACTAACTATTAGAAGCCAGAGAATTGGGATTGAGGGATCTTTTCAGAGTGGTAACCTGTAACTAGTGGAGTGCTGCAGGGATCAGTACTGGGACCCCATTATACCCAATACATAGTAATGACTTGGAGGGAAGTGAATGTAATTTAGCCAAGTTTGTAGATGACCTACAAATAGTTGGGAGGCTAAGTTATGAGGAAGACAGAGTCTAAGGGCAGCATCTTGGCCGATGCAATTTAATTTGACATGTGTGAGATTGCGCCCTGTGTCAAAGAATGGAGGATCTGGATATTTCTTCAATGGAGAAAGCCTGTGAAAAGATGCATTGCAGAGGGATCTGGGTGTCCTCTAGTTCAACAGGTATACAATAAGGTAAGCAAGATTGATAAAATGTGGAGCTGGAAAAGCCCAACAGGTCAGACAACATCGGAGGAGCAGGGGAGTTGACATTTCAGGTTAGGACCTTTTCAGGACTCGTTGGGGGGTGGGGAAAGGAAGCTTAGAAATAAATAGAGGGAGGGGAGGTGGGGCTGGGGTGTGGGGAGGTAAGTAGTGCTGGGTGGATGTAGGTTGGGGTTTTTTGTGATTGGTCCGTGGAAAGGGTCAAGCAGATAGGTGAGAGGGAAGATGGACAAGATTGGTCAGGTCAAAGGGATGGGTGGAGAAGGAGGGCTGAGCCTGGGATGAAATTTGAGATGGGGAGGTTTTGAAGTTGGTGGACTCAATGTTGAGGCCATTGGGCTGTCAGGTTCTGAGGTGGAATATGAGGTGGTGTTCCTCCAGTTTGTGTGTGGTCTCATTTTGACGGTGGAGGGGGCACAGGATGGACATGTTGCCAAGGACGTTGGAACGGGAATTGGAAAAAGCTAGCAACTGGAAGGTGGGGTTGTTTGGAGCAGAATGTTGGTCTTTATTTCAAAGGGAATGGCATTTCAAAACAGGGAGGTTTTACTAAAACTATACCAGGCTTTAGTCTGACCACAGCTGGAATACTGTGAAGAGTTTTGGACCCCTATCTAAGGAAAGATAGACTGACATTAGAGGCGGTCCAGAGAAGGTTCACTTGGCTGATACTGAGTATAAATGGATTGCCTTATGAGGAGAGATTGAGTAGAGGGATGGTACTCACTTGAGTTCAGACAAATGTGGGAGATGACCATTTTGAACCATGCAGGATTCTCAGGTGATTTGACAGAGTAGATGTGGAAAGGGTGTTTCCCCTTATCGGAGAGTCTAAGACCAGGGGGCATCAACTTGCAATAAGGGGTTGCACATTTAAAGACAGATGAGGAGGAATTTCTTCTCACCTGAGGGGAGTGAATCTGTGGAATTCTCTATCACAGACTGCTATTGAGGCTGGGTCATTCAGTATATTCAAGGCTGAGATGGGTTTTTAATCACTGAAGGAACTGAAAGTTATGAGAAAGTGGAGTTGAGGGTTATTAGAAATGGTATCATATACTCGATGGGCCGAATGGCCTACTTCTGCTTCTATGTCCTGTGGTACCTCAAAGTGCAGTGGTGTACTGCGGTGTGAGCGTAAGACAAAGATGTGTGCTCAAACCTCTGGATGGGATTTGAACCCACAACCTTCTGCTTTGAAGAGATCGGAGAAGTGCCCCCGAACCATGTCTGAGCTTGCTGTTGGAGAGTGGGAACATGGACTCTCCATGCTCTCTGGACCGAGAAGTTGATGTGCACCGAGGCATCGGAATGGTGCATGTTATTCGAGAGGAGCTGTCGTGTGGAGGTGGGGAATGACAGCTTTGTATGCGGCATTCTCTCATTTCTCTTGGCTCTCACCCTCATTCGCCATCTTTTGTTGATGAGCTGTGTCACTGTAACCAGTGTTTGTGAGCATGGTCAACACAGACCTGCAATTAGAACGTCTCACCCCATCTGTTGAGGGATGCTATTTTCTCTCCTACTGAAACAGTTCCAGCCCCAGACGAGAGGAGTTTCAGTTTCAGACATCCTGTTGTTGGTTTCTGCAGACATGCTGATTGCTGTAATTAACTCCTGGTGGCAATGAAGGGGGAACGTAACCTTTTTAAGGACTGAGGTGCTTTCTGCACCTCTGTAACTTTGCGGCAGGAGTTGACCACAAGCAGTTTGCCTTTAACCCCTTGCTCTCCCCATTGTCAAGTGGCTTGTTCGAATTCATTTAACCTGTTTTCAGGATTCACTGGGTAGATAGACGGTTAGCACGCATGCCTTAATTGATCAGACCTTTTGAATATAGGAGTTAGCACATCAAGTTAAGGTTATGCAGGACATTGGTGAGGCCTCTTTTGGAGTACTGTGTGTACTGCTGTTCATCCTGTTATAAAAAGGATGTTATTAAGCTGGAGAGGGTTCAGAAAAAATTTACCAGGATGCTGGGGTTGGACGGTCCGAGTTATAAAAATAGGCTCGGACTTTTTTCTTCCACTGAAGCAGAGATTGAGGATTGACCATATAGTGGCTTATAAAATCTTGAGGGGCATGGATAAGGTGAATAAGGGGGCGGGGAGGGCAAAACTAGGGGGCGTACTTTTAAGGTGAGAGGAGAAAGATTTTAAAAAAGTCATGGGGGGGCAACTTTTTGACCGTGATTTGTGTGTGGAAAGAACTGGCAGAGGAATTGGTGGATCCCGCTACACTGACAACATTTAAAAGACATTTTGGAAAAGTATATAAATGGAAAACGTTTGGAGGAATATGGGCTAAACGAAGGCAAGTGGATCTAGTTTAGTTTGGGAACATGGTCAGCGTGGACTGATTGGACCGAAGTGGAGAGTGCTGCATGACTCTGTATGAGAAGGAGAATCGCTCATGGTAAATTCAGTCGATGTGGAAATTGAATCCATGCCATTGGCAACACTATGCATCACGAACCAGTCTTCAAGCCAACTGAGCTAACTGTTGTAAAGTACTTCTCCACTCAAATTGCAGGAGCTAATGCTTGTTGCATCATTGCCAAAGGAGCTGAAAGCTTGCTGTGTAGCTGCCTAGCCTCTTCCCATTGTCTTCGCACACCCTGCCTTGGACGAGCGAGCGAGCAAGCTAGCTTCCACCTTCAGTGTTTTGACACCAGTGCAGACTTCCCAAAGATTGTCCTCAATCAGCTGTTGTGTAGGAGGCTGAAGTCATCATCTGGCAGTGTTGACGAGGAATACATTAGCACTTCCCCAGCAGTGAAGCATCTTTCAGCTGCTGACATTTACATGCGAGCTCTTCCAGCCTGCTCATGCCAACTGTTAGGCTCAAGGGCGATGCAAAGCCAATGGAACACTGTTGCTAAGGGTTACCAGTGCATCCCCCTCCCCCACTTTCCTTTGATTTGCAACCCCACCACCCAACATTACCACTGAGCTTTATTTTTTGTTTAACTGCTTTGCTTAGAGATGATATGGAGGTATCGGCATTGGACTGGGGTGTAACCAAGTTAAAAATCACACGACACCAGGTTATTGTCCCACAGGTTTACTTGGAAGCATGAGCTTTCCGAGCACTGCTCCTTCATCTGTTGGACTATAACCTAGAGTTGTTGTTTTTAACAATGCTTGGAGATGGCATGGAAGAATTCAGTGTTTGATTAGATGAGAGGTCACGTAAAGCTAAGGCTTACAATGGTAGGGGACCTCAGACCTGTGGCATGTGCCTGTTGCTTGATGTGGGACCTCAGGAACGTGGCTGACATTCCGGACTCTTACACTTGCAAGAAGTGTGTCCAGTTGCGGCTCTTGTTTGACTGCGTGACGGCTCTGGAGCTACAGATGGACTCGCTGTGGAGCACCCACGATGCTGAGGAGATCGTGCACAGTATGTTTAGTGAACTGGTCACACCGCAGGTTAGGGTTGCTGAGGGAGGGAGACGGTGAATGGTTGACAAAAACGCAGAAAGAGTGTAGGAAGGAAGTGCAGGTGTCCCCTGCGGTCATCTCCCTCCAAAACAGGTATACTGTTTTGGATACTGTTGGGGGAAGATGGCTCACCATGGGAGGGCAGCAGTTGCCAGGATCATGGCACTGTGGCGGGCACTGCTGTTCAGGGTGGGAAAAAGACTCTTGGGATCATAGAATCCCCTATGACTATCGTGAGGGGAGTAGATATGCGGTTCTGTGGCCGAAAATGGGACTCCCTGATGGTATGTTGCCTCCCAGGTGCTCGGGCCCGGGATGTCACCGATCGGCTGCAGAGCATTCTAAAAGGGGAGGGTGAACAGCAAGTTGTCTTGGTGCATATAGGCACCAACGATAGAAGTAGAAAGCGAGATGATGAGGTCCTGAGAGAAGAATTCAGGGAGTTAGGAGAGACGTTAAAGGGGAGGACCTCAAAGGGATTACTACAGTGCCACGTGCTAGCCAGCGTAGAAATGAAAAACTAGGCAGGATGAACACGTGGCTTGAGAGATGGTCTAGAAGGGAGGGGTTCAGAATTGTTGGTCATTGGGACGGGTTCTGGGGAAGGTGGAACTATTACAAAAGGGACGGTCTACATCGGAACCAGACCGGAACCAATGTCCTTGGGGCAGTTTTTGCTACTGCTGTTGGGGAGGTTTTAAACTAATGTGGCAGGGGGCTGGGAACCAGAAGAGAAAACAAGTAGGCAGTGAGGTGGAGACTATAATAAGAATTATGAAGTTTTCATTAGTAAGGGGAAGAGTAGGCAGAGAGCAGAAGAACACTAAAGAAATGGTGGCCTGAAGTGCATCTACTTTAGTGCAAGGAATATAGTGGGTAAGGCAGATGAACTTAGGGCTTGGATTGGTGCCTGGGAGTATGATGTCATTGCAATCACAGAGACTTGGTTGAACGAAGGTCATGATGATTGGGAACTAAATGTTCCAGGATATAGATGCTTCAGACCGGACAGGGAGGGAGTGAGGTTAAAGGGGGTGGGGGGGAAGTTGCATTGCTGGTCAGGGATAATATCATGGCTGTGCTAAAGGAGGACACTATGGAGGGCTTGAGTAGTGAGGCATTATGGGTGGAGCTGAGAAATAAGGGTGCAGTTACATTGTTGGGCTGTATTACAGACCTCCTAACAGTGAGAGTGAGGTAGAAGAACAAATAGGGAAACAGATTATGGAAAAATGTAGAGGCAACCAGGTAGTGGTGATGGGGGATTTTAATTTTCCCAACATTGATTGGGATACACTTAGTGTCAGAGGTCTGGATGGGGTAGAATTTGTAAGGAGTGTCCAGGAGAGTTTTCTAGAGCAGTATGTCAATAGTCCGACGAGGGAAGGGGCCACGTTGGACCTGGTGTTGGAGAACGAGCCAGGACAGCTGGTAGAAGTTGTAGTGGGGGATTTCTTTGGGAACAGTGAACACAATTCTGTAAGTTTTAGAATACTTGCAGACGTGGTAAAGTCTCCAGGACCGTGTTCCACCATAGTCAGCAACTTCACCAGTGACAGGAGAGAGGTTAATCCAGGTTGGTCTTCAGATTCTTAAACTAGTGAATAATACGAGCTGTTGTGCAATGGTACTGATTTGCTTGATATATAATTCAGTCCAAATGAATATTCTGCTTGTACTGTATCCTTCTGCGGTGCATGGAAAGAGGCCATTCAGCCAATCACACCTGTGTGGTCCCTTTGTACAAACTGATCAATTGTTTCCATTATGTGTGTAAGTCGTGTCCTGACTTGCCTGACCAAAATGCAGCATTCCTTGTCCCAGGTGCCTGTGACCAGCAGTGTGCAGCAGGATCAGTGCTGGATCCACTGCTTTTTGTCATTTAATATAAATAGTTTAGATGTGAATACTGTGTTCAATTCTGGGCTCCCTGCAATAGGAAAGGTGTGGTTAAACTTGAAAGGGTGAAGAAAGGATTTATTAGGATGTTGCTGGGGTTGGAGGGCTTGAGTTATAGGGGAGGCTGAATAGGCTGGGGCTGTTTGCCTGGAGTGTAGGAGGCTGAGGGGTGACCTTTTAGTGGTTTATAAGATCATGAGGGGCATGGAAAGGGTGAATAGCCAAAGTCCTTTCCCCAATGTAGGGGAGTCCAAAACTAGGGGGCATAGGTTAGGATGAGGGGGGATTTTGAAAGGATTCATGGGGTAGGTTTTCATACAAATGGTGATGTCTATGGAATGAGCTGCCAGGGGAAATGGTGGAGGCTGGTACAGTTACAGCATTTAAAAGGCATCTGGATGTGTACATTAATATGGAGGGTTTAGAGGGATATGGGCTAAATGCTGGCAAATTGAACCTAGATAAATTTAGGATATCTGGTCAGCATGGATGAGTTGGACCAAAGGGTCTCTTTTCGTGCTGTACATCTGAGTTTGACTCTTTCTTGCATAGCCACACATTATCTCTCTTGTTTCAATATTCGTTGGCCATGCAATAGAATATGGGCCCCTCTCCCAGCATCATGTGATCAGTTACTTGGTCAGCACAGGCCAATTGGACTCCAAAGCGAAGAACAGAAACTAATCAAGTTTCTGTATTTAACAAGGTCTACTGTTTATTATGAAGAAGTCAATTCTAACCACCGGTCAATAACTATGAACAGTCAACATACAGTTCTCCCAGCTGAAACTCTAACCTCTTTCTTAAATCACTGTACACGTCTGCAGACAGACATAGACAAACATGAGTGTTATGGGTATTGGAACAATACTGGAGAAACACAGTTCACTAGCACCAATCACAATGAGCTTTCCTCTTTGCTTCCCCAGACCTTCTGATCTTTGATCTTCATGTTTAGGTTATAAAGTCTTGAGATCCTCCATCACAGAGTTATAGAGGATCAGTTTTTGAGTGCGTTTGAGGTAAAGATTAATAGATTTCTGATTACCGTGGGTTACCAGGAATGGATGGGTAAAAGGCATTAACTGTCCAACCAGTCAAGATTGTATTGAAGGGTGAGGCAGGCTCTTTTGAGACAGGCATCAAACTTGGAGTTGTTGCAGATTGTAGATAAACTAGTGATTCCTCCTAATTCTCGGATTATATTTATCCCCTAAGCTACATCACTTATGATTATCATTTTGCTGTTTGTAGGAGTGGTGTGATGGATGCTCCCCACTTGTTTGGATGGGTGCAGCTTCAATAACCTTCAAACTCAGCACCATCCAGGCCAAAGCAGCCCGCTTGATTGGCACCACATCCACAAACACCCACTCCCTCCACCACTGACACTCAGTAGCAGCAGTATGGACTATCCACAAGATACACTGCAGAAACTCATCAAAGATCTTCAGAGAGCACCTTCCAAACTCAAGACCACTTCCACCTTGAAGGACGTGATACATAGGGACACCATCACCTGGAAGTTCCCCTCCATGCCACTTCCCATCCTGATTTGGAAATCTACCATGGTTCCTTCAGTGTCACTGGGTAAAAATCTCCTTTTCTAAGGGCATTGTGGGCTCATATACAGCACATGGACTGCAGTGGTTCAAGAAGGCAGCTCACCCCACCTCAAGGGAAACTAGGGGCGGGTAATAAATGTTGGCCCAGCCAGTAATACCCATGTCCAGTGTAGTTCTTTGTAACAAGCACTGTGCAGACATTAGCTGTTGTGTTTCCTTCACCAAAATGATGATTATCTCAAAATGCCATCATTTGTAAAGTGTTCGAGAGATCCTGAGGCTGTGAAGGGTATTAAGTTTGAGGAAGGTCACTCTCCATCTCTCCTCCCTCGTTTGCCCTTCCTCTGTCTCCCTTCACTCAATCTCATCGATTGTCTATTTTGGGTTGTGGCTGAGTAAGGAAATCTGGACTGAATTGATTCCATCATGAAGTAGACACTGGGCCCCCAGCACTGTGCTGATGCAATGGGATCTCTTTTTAGAATTAACTCTTAGAGTCGTACAGCACAGAAACAGACCCTTCGCTCTAACTCGTCCATGCCGACCAGATATCCTAAATAAATTGAGTGAGTCCCATTTGCCAGCATGTGACTCATATCCCTCTAAACCCTTTCTATTTATGTACCCATCCATTTAAGTGCTGTAATTGTACTATTCTCCACCACTTCCTCTAGCAGCTCATTCCAAACACACACCGCCCTCTGCGTGAAAAAGATGCCCTTTAGGTCCCTTTTAAACTTTTCCCCTCTCGCCCTAAACCTATGCCCACTGGTTCCCCCACCCTGGTGAAAGCTCCTTGTCTATTTCCCCTATCCATGCCCCTCGTGATTTTGTAGACCTGTATAAGGTCACCCCTCAGCCTCCAACACTCCAGGGAAAACAGCCCCAGCCTGTTCAGCCTCTCCCTTTAGCTCAAATCCTCCAACCCTGGCTGCATCCTTGTAAATCTTTTCTGAACCCTTTCAAGTTTCACAACATCTTTCTGATAGGAAGGAGACTAGAGTTGCGCACAATATTCCAAAAGTGGCCTAACCAATGTCTTGTAGACTCTTTTGTCTTGTGTTGTGAGACATAGTTCTCTCTTACACGGGGGCTGAGGTGAAGTTGGATTGAGGCAGTAAAGGGGGCTTTTCTCTCTTCCCATGGGGAATGTGTATCTCTGGCAAGGCCAGTATTTGTTTCCCATCCCTAATTACCCTTGAGTTGAGTGATGTGCTCAGCCATTTCAGAGTCACCCACATTTGCTGTGGGTGTGGGGTCATGTGTAGGCCAGACCAGGTAAGGAAGATAATATTACCTTCCCAATAGGATGTTCATGAACCAGATCAGTTGATTTTTTTTTTAATTAGCAACAGTTGTAATGGTCACCATCACTAAGGCTAACTTTAACTTTGTTTCCTTAATTTTAATCAACTGTGTTTAAAAGTCCTGCAACTGGGGTGTTGGGATTTGAACCCAGGTATTGTAAGCATTAGCCTGGACCGTTGGCTTGCCAGTCACCGCACTACACCACCATCTTACTCTAAGCTGAGCAAGTGTTTTTCTTTATTGACTTGTGTGATGTGGACTGGGGCAGCATTAATTGCCTGTCCCTATTTCTGCATCTTCCCCCATTTCCACCCCCCCCCCCCCCCCCACTAACCCGAGAAGGTGGGGGTGAGCTGTCTTCTCAAACTGCTGCACTCCATGCAGGAAGGAAAGGATGGATATGTTGGTTGGGTGAGATAAAGAAGGGTAGGAGATGGTTGTCAGAACACCAACAGAAATCCGTTATGTCTTGTATCCGTGTTGTAAAAAATGAAACCAGCATTCTGTGAGAAGTTCTAAAGAGTGTGATGTGCAATATCCCCCTCTAGAGCTATCATATTAGAATCCCTACAGTGTGGAAGCGAGCCATTCAGCCCATCAAGTCCACACTGACAGTCCAAGGAACACTCCACCCAGACCCACCCCCCCACCCCCCTACCCTACTCCTTTAACCCTGCATTCCCCATAGGTAATCCATCCAGCTTGCATATCCCTGAAAGCTATGGACAATTTAACATGGCCAATCCACCCTCACCCTGTACATGATTAGATTAGTTACAGTGTGGAAACAGGCCCTTCAGCCCAACAAGTCCACACCGACCCGTCGAAGCGCAACCCACCCAGACCCATTCCCCTATGTTTACCCCTTCACCTAACACTGGCAAGTTAGCATGGCCAATTCACCTGACCTGCACATTTTTTGAACTGTGGGAGGAAACCAGAGCACCCGGAGAAAACCCACACAGACACAGGGAGAATATGCAAACTCCATATGCAGTCGCCTGAGGTGGGAAATGAAGCTGAGTCTCTAGTGCTATGAGGCAGCAGTGCTAGCCACCGTGCCGCCCCACATCTTTGGACTGTGGGAGGGAACAGGACCACCCGGAGGAAACCCACCCAGACAGAGCAGGGATTTGAAAAGTCCACACACACAGTTGTCCAGGGAGTGGAATCGAACCTGGGTTCCTAATGCTGTGAGGCAGCAGTGCTAACCACTGAGCCGCCCATGTCGTCCATGTTGATCGATGGCTTCTGAGCAAAAAGACAAATCTGCATTGGTATAGCGCCTCCCACAACTACAGGGAACCACGCAGACACTGGGAGAACATGCAAGCTCCACACAGATAGTCACCCGAGGGTGGAATCAAACCCGGGTCCCTAGTCCTGTGAAGCAGTGATGCTAACCACTGAGCCACCGTGCCACCTATGATGATTACTTGTTAGAAAGTTAGGAGAAAGACCTATCAAACTCCTGTCTTGTTTTGTTCCAAACTTGTGTGAAATTTCCATCTTCCACAGGAAGCTGGGAGGTCGGTAGGGGGGGGGGGAAGAGCTGGAATGTGTCCATTGTTGTGAGGCACAGAGTTTGAACAGTCTGTGTCTCTTTCTGAACTGGCAAGAAAGCTCACTCTGGAGATGGCGACTTTATTAATCCTGTAGGTTTGGATTAGGGCCTTCCTGCTGGCAGGGCCGTGGGTTAACATATTAATTTGTTCTGTCATTCTCAGCGTACTGATTGTGTTCTTGTTTCTCTGTGTCTCTCCCTCTGCAGTGGGAGCGGTTATGGTTCCTTATCCTCTGCACTGGCTTCTTTATGACTCTGGTTTGGTTCTACTTCTGGTGGGAAGTACACAATGACTACAATGAGTTCAACTGGTAAGTGTAACGAGATTGTTTCATGGGATTTAACGTGGCTGACGTTAATAACACACTGAAAACTTTTCAATGTCCTGATCCAGGAGCTTTTGACTGAAAAGTGGTTAGTAATATTCATGCCACACAAATGCCAGGCAATGACCATCTCCAGAATCTAACCATCCCCCCCATTTGCATTTAATGGTGCTATCAACAACAAAACTTCACACTATCAACATTCAGGGGTTTACCATGAACCAGAAACTGAACTGGATCCACCACATCAGCACATTGACAACAAGAACAGGTCAGAGGCAAGTAACTCCCCTCCTGACTCCCCTAAGCCCGTCCACCATCTACAAGGCACAAGTCAGGATTGTGATGGAATACTCCCCTCTTACCTGGATGGGGGCAACCCCAACAACACCCAAAAAGCTTGACACCATCCAGGATTAAGCAGCGTGTATGATTGACAGCTAATCCACTCCCACCACCACCGACGCTCAGCAGCAGCTGTGTGTACCATCTACAAGGTGCACTGCAGAAATTCACCTTCCAAAGCCAACGCCAGTATTTGAATGGAGCCTGTATTAGTATTTGATCAAGTTCACCCCCAGGGTCTGAGGCAGTGTTAGTGAAGCCTTTCTGCGATAGGCCGAGGGTATGTCCGACGGGAGAGAGCCTCTTGTGTAAATGATGAGGAGACATGGTGCAATCCTGTGGGAGTGTACTCACCACTGTCTGCCTGATGGAGGTCTCGGTGTGGCTGCTTGATGGCCAGGTAGTCAGGTAGAAATATTGATGATAGGAGCAGGAGTAGGCCATTGAGTCCTTCTAACCTGCTCCACCATTCAATATGATCATGGCTGATTATCAAACTCAAATCCTCCTCCCTCTTCCCCCAACATATCCCTCAATCCCTTTGGCTCCATGAGCTATATCTTCCTCCTCCTTGAAAAACATAATGTTTTGGCCTCAGCTACTTTCTACGGCAGGGAATTGAACAGGCTCCCTGCTCTCCGGGTAAAGAGATTTCTCCTCATGTCAGCTTAAGGTGAAGAGATAAACCTTTTTGGACAATGACCCCTGGTTCTGGACTCCCACACCACTACCCCCAGAATCTTGGGAACATCCTTCCTGCATCTACCCTATGTGAATTTTATAGGTTTCCATGAGATTCTCCTTCTCTCTTCTACACTCCAGTGAATAGAATCCTGACCGAATCAATCTCTCTTCATACCTCAGTCCTATCATCCCAAGAATCCATTTGTACTTTTTATTGCACCCTTAATGCACGTCCTCCATAGCAAGAACATTCTTCCTCAGATAAGGAGAGCAAAACCCCACACTATACTCCAAATGTGGCCTCATCAATTGCCAGTTCCCTATCTACATCAATACTTTCGGCCATAAGACATAAGGGCAGAAATTAGGCCATTCAGCCCATTGTGCCTACTCCACCATTCAATCATGGCCGATAAGATTCTCAACCCCATTCTTCTGATCTCCTTTGCTGAATTTTAAGTGAAAGAGGTGATCAGATTACTTAGTGTGGAAACAGGCCCTTCGGCCCAACAAGTCCACACCGCCCCGATGAAGCGCAACCCACCCATACCCCTACATCTACCCCTTACCTAACACTACGGGCAATTTAGCATGGCCAATTCACCTGACCTGCACATCTTTGGACTGTGGGAGGAAACCGGAGCACCCGGAGGAAACCCACGCAGACACGGGGAGAATATGCAAACTCCACACAGTTGCCTGAGGCGGGAATTGAACCCAGGTCTCTGGCGCTGTGAGGCAGCAGTGCTAACCACTGTGCCACCATGCTGCCCGAAGGTGGTGGTGCCCTTCACAATGCCTCGCTGAAGGAGGTGGTGTCTTTACTAATGATGGGGTTTGCAATCAACCTGATGCTGCAATTATGTCTGTCCAACACTGCCAGAGGCAGACAGGGTCTGTAATTACACACAGACCATCCCACACACTCCCAATTGTTTCTCTATAAAGATTTTGTTTTTGTACACTGACATTCCACCAAAATGATGTACAGCCCCCTTCTCCCTTCGCTCCAAATCTGGAACAGAGAGAGTTTACACTTCTGTATCTCCTCAGGGTGAACTTTCAGCCATGGAGCTCGGGCAATTCTTTCAACAACATGGGAGCCAATGTTTTTCCTTGATCAGAAGTTAATAGTTGTGTTTATTAAGAAACTGTGTTAATAGAACTTGTGTTTAAATCCTGATATGGATTGGGTATTTAATTGGTCATCTCAGAAATTGAAAAAAGTATTTTAATTTTATATTGTAATCCGTGGCGAAGTGAAACTGGAGAGACAGTGTGCGCGACCAGCTTTGGTCATAAAAGTGCTTTTTGCTTTTAATGTAGATGATTTAGGTGTGAATATGGGAGGTAAGGTTAGTAGGTTTACAGATGAAATGGGGTTAGCATTGATGGACATTTTGGTCGACATGGACTAGTTTGGGCCAAAGGGCCTGTCTCCCTGCTGTAGGACTCTGACACCAAAATTGCTGGTGTTGTGGATAGCAAAGAAGGTTACCTCAGAGTACAATGGCACCTTGATCAGATGGGCAAAAGGAGTGGCAGATGGAATTTAATTTAGATAACTATGAGGTGCTGCATTTTGGAAAGGCAAATCGGTTCAGGACTTAGAATGGTAAGGTCTTGGGTAGTGTTGCCAAACAAAGAGACCTTGGAGTGCAAGCTTATAGTTCCTTGAAAGTGGAGTTGCAAGTAGACAGGATAGTGAAGAAGGTGTTTGCTATGTTTGCCTTTACTGGTCAGTGCATTGAGTGTAGGAGTTGGGAGGTTATGTTGCAGTTATGCAGGACATTGGTTAGGCCATTATGGGAATACTGCATTCAATTCTGGTCTCCCTATTATAGAAAGCATGTTGTGAAACTTGAAAGGGTTCAGAAAAGATTTACAAGAATGTTGCCAGGGTTGGAGGGTTTGAGCTACTGGGAGAGGCTGAACAGGCTGGGGCTGTTTTCCCTGGAGCGTCGGAGGCTGAGGGGTGACCTTATAGAGGTTTAAGAAATCATGAAGCTGGATAGCCAACGGTAGGGTAGGCGAGAACTATCGGGGATAGGTTTAGGGTGTGAGGGGAAAGATTCAAAAGGGACCTAAGGGGCAACTTTTTCACGCAGAGGGTAGTGCATGTATGGAATGGCCTTCCATAGGAAGTGGTAGAAGCTGGCACAATTAGAACATTTAAAAGGCATCTGGATGGGGCCATGAGTAGGAAGGCGTTAGAGGGATATGGGCCAAATGCTGGCAAATGGGACTAGATTAAGTTAGGCTATCTGGTTGGCATGAACCAGTTGGACCAAAGGCTCTGTTTCCATGCTGTACATCTCTATATTAAGCTCTGGAATTTTCTTGGTAAATCCCATGCCCCCCGCCCCCAGTTCCTTTAAGAACTGACTTAAACCTTGGTTGAATAGGTTGATTGTTTGATCCTGAGTTCTGACGCCCTGAAGCTCAGGGCAATGGTTCCAGAGTTTAGGAATGTTGGTTGTGCAGATGGACAGGAGGAGGTTGGGACGAGTGGAGATCTGATGGAGGCATTCGAAACCAAAACCTCGGGAGGGTTTGGTTGGAATCATAGGGGGATGTTGTTGCAGTTAATGGGAGGATCACAAACTCTAGGGCAGAGATCAGCAGGAGAAACAATGGAGACATGAGGGAGAAGCTTTTATTTCTGCAGTGATTGATTTGGATGAGGAACGCATAACATGAGAGTGCTCACTGGAGGCTGGTGCAATCGAGACTTTAAAGAGTGAGTTGGATTGTTTATGGCTCATAGCCCATTTTCCTTAAACCCGCCACTCCCCCAATAATTCCTTCCCTCTCTACACTCCTCTATCCCTACCACCTTCCTCTGATTCTTGGTGTGTTGCTCTTCCAAAGAGCTAGTACAAAGGTGACAGGCTGAAAGGCCACCTCCTGTGCTGGCACTGTTCTATAATCATGAGGCTCATTATTAAATTATTTTCTGGCAACTTCTTGTGAAGCTCCTTAGAAACATTTTAATGCATTGGAGACTCAATACAAATGTGCATAGTTGTTGTTGTTGTGTCAGTTTGGCGGTGGCTGGTCAGAAGTAACTGAAGTTGCCCTGTTGTTTGTTTTTTTTGCAGGTACATGTACAATAAGAAGGGTTACTGGAATGACTGGTCAGTCCCAGTACTAGTCCTAGCATCGACCGGATTCATATATGTCACGTTTTTATTGGTAAGTTTGGAAGGAGATCTCTGCATCTGATCTTCAAGGAATTTTGTTTTCAGGATGAGGAGGAAAATGTTTGGAGGAGATGTTCACTGTAATAGGATTTTTCAGTGTTGCTTTGATAATGGAGGGGGGGAAGGGAGTAACCTAGAGGAACAGAGAGGGAGAGAAATGTGCCACGAGAGGAGGATGCCTTGATTTCCTGCATTACATTGAAACATTTTGGATTCTTGAAGGGTTTGACAGGGTCAATGCTGAGAGGATGTTACCCCTCATGGCAGAGTCTAGGACCAGAGGGCACAGTCTCTGAATAAAGAGACACTAATTTAAGACTGGGATGAGAAGGAATTTTTTCTCAGAGTTGAGAGTCTTTGAACCAACTTGTCACAGAGAGCTGTGTGGGCAGTGTCCTTTTGTATATTTAAGGCTGAGATAGGTTGGATCTTGATCAGTCGGTGTCGGAGGAATTAGCCCAATAAAGCAGAGGCCACACAAACCAGATCGGGTGAAATTGACAAGCTGTTTATTACAAGTGATATCACTGGAAGAGAAATTGATTAGGCTGGCACAGAACTGACAGTCTGTCCAGGTAGATCAAGGGTTCTCTTCCTTGAGCAGAGGATGAAGCCAGGTTTTATAGGAATCTTGTACATGAAGGTTAATAAAAATGGGAAAAGATACAAAGTATTTGGAAATGGAGTAATCCAGTTACAATGGTGATAATTGAAAACCAGTTATTGGAAGAATGTCCTGATTCTTGATACAATGTACCATCCTGAGAGTATCAATGAGTTCTTGATGGGATCAGGAGATTCCAGTTCTTTTAAAATGTCTCTTTTAAAATAGTAAGGTGCTTTCATTGTTGGGGAATCAAGAGCTTTGGGAACGGGCAGGAAAGCGGATGTAAGGAATCAGTCAAGATCCCATTGAATGGCAGAACAAGCTCAAGGGGCCAAAAGGCTTACTCTTGTCCCTATTTTATCAAGATCGTGATCTTTTGATGGGTTGAAAGAGAGGATGGTGTGGTTACAGTAATGAGCTGACTAGGATGGGGATAGAATTCCGCAGTTTGCTTATTGCCCAGGCTACTTCCCTTGTGGTGCTGCCCTCATTCACACTGAATGTGAAGGCACCCTCCTTGGTGAGAGAGCGAGACTATTAAGTGCACTCTAATATTCAGCAGTTTAATTGCAAAGCAGAATTTGACACCAAAGAGAGAGCAGGAAATCCAAAGGCCTGTCACATGGCTAAAAACATTCATTTTTGACTGAACATTGGGTCCACTTGTCCCTGATGAACATTGGGTTCTGGGGCTGCCTGTACTGTTCTGATGTTCTGCCTCTCCCAGTGATAAATTCCCTCTTCACAGGATGCCTGGTTTCAGTCTTGTCTCCCTGCTCGCAGATTCCGATTGATGGTATCAGATTTATTTTTTGTCTTACTCTCTCATGGAATGGGGCATCACTAGCCCAGAAATTATGCCACTCCCATCCCTAATTGCCCTTAAAATGAGTGGCTTGCTTGAACTTTTCAGAGGGTGGTTAAGAATTGACTATGTTGTTGTGAGTTTGGAGTCTGCGATAGGACAACAGATTTCCTCCCAATAAGGACTGCACAGTGGCTCAGTGGTTAGCACTGCTGCCTCTCAGCACCAGAGACTCTGGTTCGATTCCACCATCGGGCGACAGTCTGTGAGGAGTTTGCTCCAGTTTCATCCCACAGTCCAATGACGTGCAGGTTAGATGTATTGGCCATGCTAAATTGCCAGTGGTGTCCGGCGATGGGCAAGCTGGGTGGATTAGCCATGAGAAATGCAGGGTTACAGGGATGGGGTAGGGGGATGGATCTGGGTAGGTTGCTCTTTGGAGGGACTCAGTGGGCCAAATGGCCTACTTCCACACCGTAGGGATACTATGATTCTTAAAGACACAGTGGAAGACACCAGCAGCAAACAGAAATTCGAGAGGTTGGGGACAGAAGTGAGTGTAGTGGCCATCACTAAGGGAAAGGTGCTGGGGAGCTGAAAGCACTGAAGGTGGATAAATCACGTGAACCAGATGGACTACACCCCCGGAGCTCTGAAGGAGATAGCTGAGGGGATTGTAGAGGGGATTGTTAAATAAGATAAGAGCCTGTGGTGTCAGGGGCAAGGTACTGGCATGGATAGAGAATTGGCTGACTGACGGAAGGTAGAGAGTGGGAATAAAGGGATCTTTTTCAGGATGACAGCCGGTGACTAATAAAGTTCTGCAAGGGTCAGTATTGGGAGCACAACTATTCACGATCTACATTAACAATCTGGATGAAAGAACTGACAGCTTTGTTGCTAAGTTTGCTGATGACACAAAGATAGGTGGAGGAACGGGTAATGTTGAGGAAGTGGGGATGCTGTAGAAGGACTTGGACAGACTGGGAGAGTGGGCAACGAAGTAGCAAATGGAATGCAATACGGAAAAGTGCGAGGTAATGCACTTTGGTAGGAAGAATACAGGTGGAGTTTTCTATTTGGGGACAGGCTTTGGAAATCTGAAGCACAAAGGAACTCGAGTACTAGTTCATGATTCTCTTCAGGTCAACATGCAGGTTCAAGTGGCAGTCAGGCAAGCAAATACAATGTTAGCATAAATTTCAACAGGGCTAGAATACAAGAGCAAAGACGTATTGCTGAGACTGTATAGGGCTCTGTTCAGATCACATTTGGAATAGTGAGAGCAGTTTTGGGTCTTGTATCTAAGGAAGGATGTGCTGACATTGGAGGGGGTCCAGAGGAGGCTTATAAGAATGATCCCAAGGATGAAGAGTTTGTCAAATGAGGAGCAGTTGAGGACTCTGGGTCAGTACTCGATGGAGTTTTAAAGGATGAGGAGAGGGATCTGATTGAAATTTACAAAATACTGAGAGGCCTGGACAGAGTGGAAATGGAGAAGATGTTTCCACCAGTAGGAGAAACTAGGACCTGAGGGCACAGCCTCAGAGTGAAGGGACCATCCTTTAGAACGGAGATGAGGAGGAATCTCTTCAGCTAGAGACTGGGGAATCTGTGGAACTCATTGCTACAGAGGGCTGTGGAGGCCAAGTCATGGGATATATTAAAGATGGAGATAGGTTATTGATTAGTCAGGGGATCAAGGGTTAGAGAGAGAAGGGAGAGGAATATGGTTGGGAAACTTATCAGATATGTTCAAATGGTGGAGCACACTTGATGGCTGAATGGCCTAAGTCTCCTTCTGTATCTTATCGCCTTATAGACAGTGGTGAGCCAAATGGGTTTATTTACGACAATTGATGAGAGTTGATGTTGTTACAATGAATGAGATTCCAGACTTATTGAGTGAATTTAATTCTACCAGCTGCCATGTTGGGATTTGAGCCCGCGTGCCCTGAGCATTGCTAGTCCAGGAACGTTACCATGATGACACTCTCTCCACCCGATGGTAATGAGCTGGCTTTAACTTTTCAACCTGAATCACAGAAAGCTGCAAAACAGGCTGACCACCCACTTAAGAGACAGTGAGGTTTACAGATACTGGAGATCAGAGTTGAGAGAGTGTTGCTGGAAAAGCACAGCAGGTCAGGCAGCATCTGAGGAGCAGGAAAATCGACGTTTCAGGCTGGAGGCCTTCATCAGCCTTGACCACCCGCTTAGCTCTGGAGTTACACGCATGTCCAGACTAACATTGAGGGCTGGCATAGTTTGCCTGGGACAGTTTTGAGATGGTGGTGGTGCAGAGTGGGGGTGCTCCAATGAGGGATGATTGGATGCTGCAGCAAGGTACTGTAATATTCAAAGAGCCAGGTTAGGCACTATGGGCTGACTGGGGATCTCTTTCTGTGCTGCATGTTTCTGTGATTCCACTGACTAATGCAATGTGTACTCTTTTAGATTTTAGCGTTATGCCACATTGCGGTGGGGCAACAGATGAACTTGCACTGGCTGCACAAGGTAAGTGCGAGAAATTTGGACAGGTCGCTTTTTGTTTTCACTGGTGTTCAGAAGAGCAGGAGGCAATTTTGATCGAAACGCAGAAGATCCTGAGGGGACATGACCGGGTGGATGTGGAGAGGATGTTTCCTCTTGCGGGAGAATCTAGGATTAGGCGGTAAGAGTTTACAAGTAAGGAGGAAACTATTTATGCTGCGGGAAATCTTTCCTCACAGAGGCCTGAGTATGTTTGGAACTCCTTCCTTAAATTGCAATAGAAGACTTTGAATGTATTTTAAGACAGAGGGAAATAGACTATTGGTAAGTGAGAGGAGAGATAGGTTTTGGGAATGAGGAGTAATGGTGTTAGCCATGACTTTTATGGGATGCGGTGGGCCTGAGGGGCTGAATGGCCTACTCTGGCTCCTAATTTGTATGGCTCTTACCTCCCTGATTGTTTTGAACAGTGACACACTTCTTGCTTTGTTTTCTTCACGCACTGTACTGGTCTGGTGACATTTGCAATAACTGGAGCTGTTAGCTAATGGAAGGGTTAGAATGGGGAGGAGAATGAGGCTAATTGGATAGCTCTTCCAAAGAGCTGGTACTGGCGTCGTGGCCTGAATGGTCTCCGTTCTGTGCCATAAGATACTGGTTTATGATTTCTCCTTGGTGGTTTGCCAATGGACTAAGAGGGGCTACACAATGGAGCCCATTAGTGTCTATCACAGAACTAACTTAGGTTCTGCTTTGTGTGTGCATCCCTCTCCTGTGGGTAGTGGGTAGCCTTCTGGCCTCTGCATCAGAAGGTTAGACAATAAGATATAAGGCTGAAAATAGGCCATTCAGCCCATCAAGTCTGCTCCACCATTCAGTGAGATCATGGCTGGTCTGGTAATAAGGGCTTTTGCCCGAAACGTCGATTTCGAAGCTACTTGGATGCTGCCTGAACTGCTGTGCTCTTCCAGCACCACTAATCCAGAATCTGGTCTGGTAATCCTAAACTCCAGTTACCCGTCTCTTCCCCATAATGCTCACTTCCCTTACTGTTTAGTCATCTGTCTTTCTCTGCCTTGAATGTACTGAACGACCTGGCTCTGCTATAAAAAAGAAAATCCACAGATCCACTCCCCTCAGAAGAAATGCCTCCTCATCGCTTTCTTTGATGGGTGACCCCTTATTCTGAGATGATGCACTCTGGTCCTAGACTTTTTCCCCCCCAACCTTTCCACATCCACCCTGTCAACTCCCCTAAGACGCTTGTATGTTTTAATAAGCTCCTTGGATTCAAGATGGCACTGAGACTGGGTGACTCTTTGTGAGCTCCCTACAGTGGATCTTATTCTCACAGTTCTTGTGATTGTTCAACACTTTTAAACCTAAATTCTAAGCCTGTAAAAGTTTGTCTTGCTAATGTTGATCTTGCTCTGTGCATCTCCTGTGCAGCTGTAACTCTGTATGCCTCACTCTGTCTAAGCACCCGATGATCTATCTGTCCTTGTTGTGGTCTGCCTGTACTGCTCACAAAACAAAGTTTTTCACTGTACTCTGGTACATGTGACTACAATAAGTCAAATAAGGCCACCTGAACACTCTATGATCAGACTTTATTCCATCTGAAATTCATTGCAAGACTTTGAGTTACTGCTAAAACAATATCTTTTTATTAATGTTCATTCATTATTACGTTGTGTAATTTGTGGTGTTGTTCATGCAGCACTTTGGCTCTGGAGGAACATTGTCTCATTTTTACTGTATCAGTCATATATGGTAGAAATGACAAATAAAACTACTCTTGACGCAGTCTTGTAAACTCCAATTTGTACAGGCCCAATCTACAGTCCCTCCATACCTGGCATTGCTGAATGAACCTTCTCTGGACTGCCTCCAAGTCAATGTATCTTTCCTTACATAAATTGGCCAAAACTGTTTGCCGTATTCCTGCTGTGGTTTGACTGGTGCCTTGTACATTGTTATCGAAATGGCCCTATCTTTATACTCCATGACCTCTGAGATAAAGGCCAACATTCCATTTGCCTTCTAATAAAAGCAAATTACTGCGGATGCTGGAATCTGAAACCAAAAGAGAAAATGCTGGAAAATCTCAGCAGGTCTGGCAGCATCTGTAAGGAGAGAAAAGAGCTAATGTTTTGAGTCTGACTGACCCTTTGTCAAAGCTAAAAAAAGGGGAGAAATAGGGAGGTATTTATACTAGGCTGAGAGAAGATGAGTCATGGCTCCAGAAGCAAATGTAGCAATAAAGAGGTGATAATGACAGTGCATAGAGAGATTATAGGAAGATTAGGAGCTGTGAATGACCAAGGCTGAAGCCAGTACTATGTGACAAAATATGGGGGGAATGGGTGAAGCCAAGGCAAAGTGGAAAACAGGGGAGAAGGGTAGCAAAGGGGGAAGAGGAGAGGAAAAAGGTGATGAGAGAGTGGGAAGTCAATGAATGAGACAATCGAGAAATAAGAGGTACAGAACAATGAGAAAAATATATAAGAAAAGTAAATAAAATAAATGAAATAAAATTATGGAGCAGAATAAAAACAGAAGGATCGAAATGCCTTCCCCATTACCCACTGAACTTGAATGCTGGCTTTGTATGGTTGATCAATGAGAACTCCCAAATCCCTCTGTTGTGTAACCTTCTGCAGTCTTTCGCCATTTAAGTAATATTCAGCTCTTCTATTCTTCCTGCCAAAGTGCAGAACCTCCCATTTCCCCACATCATATCCCACCTTCTCAACAATCTTCAGCCGGTTACCATCATGGCGTATGTAGAGGGGTGTCACTTAACGTGGGAAGTTGTCACTGGGATCTTCACATGTAATTTGTTCAGAAGATGTCAAGAACAATCATCATTCTTTAAAGTTTGCGTGACGTGGACAGGGTGTTAAAAGGCATTTAGCACACTTGCCTTCAATGCTCAGATCCTTGAGGATAGGAGTTGGGGCGTGATACTAAAATTGTACAGGGTGTTGGTGAGGCCTCTTCTGGAGTACTATGTGTATTTCTGGTCACCCTGCTTACAGCAAGGATGTTACTAACATGGAGAGGGTTCAGGAGAGATTTACCAGGATGTTGCCCTGAATGGGAGGGTTTGAGTTATAAGGAGAGGCTAGATAGGCTGAGACTTTTTTCACTGGAGCGTAGGAGGTTGAGGAGTGACCTTTATAAAGGTTTATAAAATCACGAGGGGCATAGATAAAGTGAATGATAGGTGTCTTTTCCCTTGGGTTGGGGGTTTGAAAACTAGGGGGCATATTTTTAAGGTTAAAAAAGACATGAGGGGCAACTTGTTTGTTTTTTAGACAGAATGTGGTTCGTGTGTGGAATGAACTTCCTGAGGAAGTGGTGGAAGTAGGTACAGTTACAATATTTAAAAGATATTTAGGTAAGTACATGAGGAAATATTTGGAGGGATACTGGCCAGGAGCAGGTGGATGAGACTCGTTTAGTTTGGGATTATAGTTGGCATGGACTGGTTGGACCAAACGGTCTGTTTCTATGCTGTATGACTCTATGACTATAATAATTCCTAGTCCAGTGCTTTACCTCTCTCACTGAGCGTCAGCAGAATTATATTCAGTCACAATCTGCACACTCTCTGATGGAGTTTTCTCAACAGGCTGTCCCTTCAACTGCAATCAATATCCAAACAGAACTGTCCCAATGGTCATGATTTGGAGATGCCGATGTTGGACTGGGGTGTACAAAGTTAAAAATCACACAACACCAGATTATAGTCCAACAGGTTTAATTGGAAGCACACTAGCTTTCGGAGCGACGCTCCTTCATCAGGTGATAGTGGAGGCTCGATCGTAACACAGAATTTATAACAACAATTTGCAATGTGATGTAACTAAAATTATACATTGAAAAATTGATTGTCTGTGAAGCCTTTCATCTGTTAGAATACAGTGATAGTTTCACTTCTTTCATGTGTAAATCACAAAACCTTTTCTTTTTAAGTTGCATTCTCGTGTTAGCTGTTAACAATGGTGATAGCTCGACAATATGTTGAAGGTGTTAGCCCCCTGTGTTCTCTGTCTATGACCTGATGTTTAGATTGATTCTAATCTAAAAAGTGAGATAACAGAGTTTTACATAAATTCATGCAGTTTTTGAGCAAAGTACAATGTAACTCTGCAAGTACAAATTCACCACACAAAATATATGTGTGCATGTGGGTTTTTGTCTGTGTGTGTGTCTGTCTGGAGTTGGGGTTGTGAGTGTGAGAAAGTGTGTGTGTAGTGGTCCAGGACATTCAGCCTTGGACCTTCGGGTGACCGTCCTCCAAGGTGGACTTTGGGACAGGCAGCAGAGGAAAGTGGCCGAGCAGAGGCTGATAGCTAAGTTCGGTACCCATAGGGAGGGCCTCAACCAGGACCTTGGGTTCATGTCACATTGCAGGTGACCACCATTGCACTACACACACACACACAGATATTCCTACACACACACACACACACACACACACACACACACACACACACACACACACACACACACACACACACACACACACACACACACACACACACACACATACATACACACACACACACACACACACACACACACACACACACACACACATTCTCAACCCCCACCCCTGACAGACAGACACAGACCCACATGCACACATATATTTTGTGTGGGGTGAATTTGTACTTGCGGAGTTACATTGTACTTTGCTCAAAAACTGCATGAATTTATGTAAAACTCTGATTCTAATCTAAAAAGTGAGATAACAATCTAAACATCATGGCATAGACAGAGAATACAGGGGGCTAACACCTACAACATATTGTCTAGCTATCACCATTGTTAACAGCTAATCCGAGAATGCAACTTTTTAAAAAAAGGGTTTTGTGATTTACACATGAAAGAAGTGAAACTATCACTGTATTCTAACAGATGAAAGGCTTAACAGACAATCAATTTTTCAATGTATAATTTCAGTTACATCACACTGCAAATTTTTGTTATAAATTCTGTTACGATCCTGCCCTCCACAATCACCTGATGAAGGAGCGTCGCTCCGAAAGCTAGTGCTTCCAATTAAACCTGTTGGACTATAACCTGGTGTTGTGTGATTTTTAACTTTGTCCCAATGGTGGCTGCACTAATGTCACATGGGTCCCAGTTGAAAAATCCCAAGTAATTAGCTTAAGCCTTCTGCTAAATGCGTCAGAGTAATGGGGCTCCATCATCCTTTTCAATGGATGCATCTCAGACTAGGGGACACGGTTATAGAATAAAGGACATTCACTTAAAACAGAGATGTGATGGGATTTCCTCTAAGGATAATGTACGACTTTGTCTCTGGGCAGAGAATTCCAATCACTAAAGGTATTTAAAGAGGAGATTCATTGATTTGCTGAAAGATCAGGGAGTTGAGGGCGATCAGGAGCTGACACCCAGGGCAGATCAGTCACGTTCTTATAGGGCAGACTGAAGGGGCTGAATGGTCTACTGCTGCTCCTATTTTTGCAAGGTTGTATGACCACTGTTTGTCAAAAAACAGTTCAGGGAATCAAAGGCACCAGGTTCTGTAATCCTTTCTTGAACCCTGAAAAGAACAGAATAAATGTTCCGAATAATAGGCCCTTCGCCATTTGGGTCCGCCAAAAGTGGGCCCTGTCTGTCTGTCTCTGTCTATGTCTCTCTCAAACTCTCGTGTGTGTGTGTGTGTGTGTTTCTCTTTATCGCTCTCCCCCGCTCGCTCTCCCCCTTTCTTTCTCGCTCTCCCCCTTTCTTTCTCGCTCTCCCCCTTTCTTTCTCACTCCCCCCCCCCCCCTCTCTCTCTCTCTCTCTCTCTCTCTCTCTCTCTCTCTCTCTCTCTCTCTCTCTCTCTCTCTCGCTCACCCCCTTTCTCTCCACTGTGCTCCCGGCTGCCCCTCCCCCATCCTTTTAGGAGGCAGGTTGCACCCATTTACGTTCGCTTTCAGATTCTGCTCAGATTGAAGTTCCTGTCAGACTCTATGACTCAGCTTTGTGTAGTAACTCTGGGATTGAATGGACCAGGTCCTAATGACCTGCTGATCATAAGTCTCTCTCTTTTCTCCATCCGCTGGTTTTAATCTTATTCAATCCTTGCAATTATTTGCCTTGATTAGTTTTGGACTTTCTTCCTATTTCTGTTCCTCTATCCTTCTCTCTGACTGTGAAATGCAGAACAAAATAATAACTCAGCAAGTTTGCCTTTTTTTCATTTATACATAGGATGTGGGTGTTGCTAGTTAGGTCAGAAATCAAATTAATTTAATTTTCTGTATAGGACAAATCCATTTCTTTTGACCTCAGCTACCTTTTCTCTCTCAATATACTTCGAAAAACCTTAGATGCTGCTTCCAGTCTCTCTGAAAAGGGTTTTGTTTAGAGTCTGTGGATGTCGGGAGCTGATACATTCAAGACGGAAATTGATGGTTTTAATTTTTTAAAAATTGAGTCAGGGGATCAAAGGTTCCAGTTGAGGGACAGATCAGTGATCTTCTTGTGGAATTCTGGAAGAAACTGGTTGGGCTGAATGGCCTCTTCCTCCTTTTCCTCGATTCCTGAAACTTGCATGGCTCGGTATTTGAGAAAACTGTACTGCTGCTGCCTAAACTTTATCCAAATATCCTGCGGAAGACTGCACTTTCAAATTGTCCATGCCTTGATTGTATAGAGCACCAATGGGATTTGATGCAAGTCACTAACTTCTGCTCATTCCCCTAGGTTGGGCTAACGGTGGTACTGGTGGCTATTCTCGTCGCCGTGATCTCCGTTAATCAGTTGTGGAATGAAGAATGGGATATTATTCTCATATCGTTCCAAGTAAGTATTCATGATCTGGTTCTTTTCTCTCTTTTCTTCCAAGGTCAGCTTTGACTCTCATTTATTTGTGGGGTGTGGATAGTGCTGGACGACCATCCCTAATTGCCCAGAGGACAGCTAAGAGTCAACTATCGTGCTTGTGGGCTGGAGTCCCATCCAGGCCAGATCAAGTCAGGATTGCAGATTTCCTTCCTTAAAGAGGTAGATTTAATTGACACTGGCCTACATGATCGCTATTAGGGTTGCTTTTTGTTCCAGATCTTTGGTGAGAGCAAAGTTTACCATCTGCCATGGATAGATTTGAACCCATGCCCTTCCAAAGTGTCCTTGTACTGAGGGGCTTGCTCAGGCCATTTCACAGGGCAGTTAAGAATCCTCGATATTGCTATGGGTCTGGAGTGACGTGTTCCAGACCAGGTAAGGATGACAGATATCCTTCCCTATTGGAGATTAGTGAGTCAGATGGGGTTTTACCATACAGCTGGCTATTAATTCCATTTTTTTGAATTGACTCATTCAGCGATGTCATGACATGCCTTTGAAGCAACTGAGGCTTGAACCATAGATAATAGGTGCAGGAGTAGGCCATTCAGCCCATCGAGCCTGCACCACCATGGCTGATTATGCAATTTCAGTTTCCCACTCCCATTTTCTCTCCATACCCCTTGATGCCTTAAGCCACAGAAGCCACATTCAGCTGCCTCTCGTATATATGTGAGGCCTCCTGGCTCAGAGGTGTGGACATGACCACTGGGCCACAAGATCCCTTTGATTCCAGATTTATTCATTGACTTCAAATTGGACCAGCGGCTGTGGATTTGAGACAATGTCTCTACAGCACTGACCTGGATTGCTCTGTATCATGAGTCATTTCACTGTCCCTTTGCTACACTCTGTTCATCATTTCCCAGTTTCATTTTGCATTTGGTGGTTTACCGATGGCTGGCTTTCAGAGAACCTGAGAACGATTGGACAGGGAAAGAGGCCATTCATTTTGTCTGGCCCGTGCTAGCTCATTGAAATCTGGTTCCTCTGTCCATGGATGCTGTCAGCTCCCAACATGTCAGTAACTTTCCCCTGTGTGTTTCCAATCTCCACATAAAGTTTGCTTTTATTTCAGCCGATTATGTCCTCGGGAGGCCACACCGGTTCGTCCCCACTCTCTGCGTAGATTTTACCTTCAATTATTTATCCATTTTTTTTCTGCAAGTTCTTTTTTGAATCTTCCTCCACTGTGTGCAGGGCACTCCAGCTTTGCATCAACTGCTGCTTTGAAGATTGACAGAAAAAGAAAGAAGGAGCACCATGAGATTGATACATTTTGTTTTATTTCCCCTCAAACAGGCTACGGCACCTTTCCTGCACATCGGTGCAGTTGCTGCTGCTACGATATTGGCCTGGCTCATCGCTGGGCAGTTTGCTCGATCAGACAGAGTTGGTACGTAGTTGCCTGTTCATCCTTTGTACATCTGGGTTCATTGTCCTGGCGCCCGACCTCTCCCAGGTGTTGCTGGAACAGATTTCCCCTCTTGTCACGTGTCTCGCGAGTTAGATCCTCGCCTTTAACTTTGCAGGGAGTTGCAAGATGCTAACGGCTCAGTGAAGGCAATGGGTACTTGGGGCGTCTCTGAAAAATGAGAACAGTCACCTGTCATTGTCACCAAGGAGGGAGCAGAGGCTGAAATGAGGTGAATTGGTTATGTCGGAAGCTGAAAGAGAAGTAAAGTGAGATAAAGACAGACTAGGTAAAGAGAGGGAGAGCAAATAGAGGCAGAATGGAAAAATGGGATATCTTTCACAATTGAACAACTCTTTCCAAGTAGGAGAAATGAGACTTCAAGATGTCAACTCCTCCTTTTCTGGGTCGTAGGTGTTGGGTGGCAGTGCACGAATAAAAATCTCATTTAACACGTTCCTTTTGCTGTTCAGCGTAGCCTTAACTCTCCATAACACATTTGATGAACAAATAATGTAAAATAAGGCAATTTTATGAATATGCTGCCATTTCTACAAGGCTGATGGCAGAGTCCTGCCAATTCTCTAAGGAACAGTAGCTTATAGGTGTAAACTCTTAGGTTTAGATTTAGATTGTATTGTCACGTGTGCTCATGTGCAGGAGTACAGTGAGACATTTTCAACGTTGCCACACTCGGCACCATCTTAGATTAGATTATAGAACATAGAAGAATACAGCGCAGTACAGGCCCTTTGGCCCTCGATGTTGCGCCGATCCAAGCCCACCTAACCTACCCTAGCCCACTATCCTCCATATGCCTATCCAATGCCCGTTTAAATGCCCATAAAGAGGGAGAGTCCACCACTGCTACTGGCAGGGCATTCCATGAACTCACGACTCGCTGAGTAAAGAATCTACCCCGAACATCTGTCCTATACCTACCACCCCTTAATTTAAAGCTATGTTCCCTCGTAATAGCTGACTCCATACCTGGAAAAAGGTTCTCACGGTCAACCCTATCTAAACCCCTAATCATCTTGTACACCTCTATCAAGTCACCCCTAAACCTTCTTTTCTCCAATGAAAACAGCCCCAAGTGCCTCAGCCTTTCCTCATACGATCTTCCTACCATACCAGGCAACATCCTAGTAAACCTCCTCTGCACCCGTTCCAGTGCCTCCACATCCTTCCTATAGTATGGCGACCAAAACTGCACACACTACTCCAGATGTGGCCGCACCAGAGTCTTATACAACTGCAACATGACCTCAGGACTCCGGAACTCAATTCCTCTACCAATAAAAGCCAGTACGCCATATGCCTTCTTCACCGCACTATTTACCTGGGTGGCAACTTTCAGAGAGATCTGTGTACAAAGACACCAAGATCTCTCTGCTCATCCACATTACCAAGTATCCGACCATTAGCCCAGTACCCCATCTTTTTGTTCCTCATACCAAAGTGAATCACCTCACACTTACCCACATTGAACTCCATTTGCCACCTTTCTGCCCAGCTCTGCAGCATATCTATATCCCGCTGTAACCTGACACATCCTTCCTCACCGTCAACAACTCCACCGACTTTCGTATCATCCGCAAACTTGCTCACCCAACCTTCAAGCCCCTCCTCCAGGTCATTTATAAAAATGACAAACAGCAATGGTCCCAAAACAGATCCTTGCTGAACACCGCTAGTAACTGCACTCCAAGATGAACCTTTACCGTCAACTACTACCCTCTGTCTTCTTCCAGCCAGCCAATTCCTAATCTAAACCTCCAACTCACCCTCAATGCCATACCTCCGTATTTTTTGCAGTAGCCTACCATGGGGAACCTTATCAAATGCCTTACTAAAATCCATATATACCACAACTACCGCTTTCCCCTCGTCTACCTCCTTAGTCACTTTCTCGAAGAATTCAATAAGGTTTGAGGCACGACCTGCCCTTCACAAAACCATGCTGACTATCCTTGATCACGTTATTCCTATCCAGATGTTCATAAATCCTATCCCTTACCTTTGATTAGATTCCCTACACTGTAGAAACAGACCGTTTGGCCCAACCAGTCCACGCCACCCCTCCGAAGAGTAACCCACCCAGATCCATTTCCCTCTGATTAATGCACCTAACACAATGGGTAATTCACCTGGTAGTTGCCCGAGGCTGGAATCGAACCCGGGTCCCTTGTGCTGTGAGGCAGCAGTACTAGCCACTGAGCCACCGTGCTACCCAGCTGTAGGTACAAGCACCTGGGTACAAAACGTAACAATAAGCTCGTGCTCATAACAGAGAACATTTAAATTGTCATGACTGACCCAGTAAAGCCTCGGGCCTTTGTTTTAATCAGCATCTGTTTAGACTCAAACATTTTTTCTGTCTCACTTACTAATAATTTTCGCCCATTTGCTTTCAGTTTTTCAGACTTTTCTACTCCTCGTATATCTTGGATTGTTAATAGCACTTTACCTGGTCCCTCTGATCATCTACTCTCCCTGTATCATGAAGAGGGAAGATTTGAGCCGGAGGCCAGCCGTCATTGGAAACAGGGGTGTGCCGATGGTATGTAGCCACCAAGAGTGTTGATGGGCTGAATGGCCCGCAATGTAAATTTCTACGCGGTTCCATGTTACCAAGTGGGAAAGTATAGTCAGCCAAGTTGGTGAGACATCGCCAACGCTGCTTCAATAGATTGGCCTAGGCAAGTGTGGGGTAGACCAAGACCTTTCCATCCACATCATTGATGACCCATGTGTAGAATGGGTCATTTGAGCCAATAGAGAGAGACCTCTGGGCCGGGTGATGGAGGTGGAACCTTGAGGGTGGGTTTAGTAATTGGGAAGTACTTTCAGTTCCTCACTGATGCTAGACTTGTGCGGTGGGACCGATGGCTGAATCACGTCTCAGTGTGACATTAGCAGTAAATGCTAGGGATGGCTCCTCATGCATGGAATTTTTCCACAGATTTCCCATCCGCCTTCCGGCCCAAATAGCAGCAGCAAGTTGCTGCGGAGTTTCCCAGTGGGAAGTGAGCCAGAGGTTACAGCCTGGGGAGGCGTGATGGTCTTGTTGTATTATCACTCTGACTGTTAAGTCAGAAAGCCAGGTCATGTCCTAGGAACCTGGGTTTGAATCCCGCCAATGGCAAAGGAATTTGAATTTGATTAATATCTGGAATTAAGAGTCTAATGATGACCAGGAATCCATTGTAAATTGTTGGAAAACCCCAACTAGTTCACCAACGTCCTTCAGGGTAGGAAACTGCCATTCTTACCTGGTCTGGCCTACATGTGACTCCAGACGCACAATGATGTGGTTGACTCTTTACTGCCCTCTGGGCAACTTGGGATGGACGATAAAAACTGTCTAGGCCAGTGAAACACATTCTGTGAATGAATAAGAAAACCAGCTGTGTGGACTGAGACTATACATCTGGAATGCAGAAGAATTAACTGCACTGCAAAGTACCTCAGTCATAAAGGGTTTAACAGTGTTGCTTTAAGGTAGCTAGGACCTTTTTAAAGGGTTAACTGACATCTCAAAGTAAGCCCCACACTTCAGGATATGAAGAACTATTCATTATTCCGTCCTGCCTTTGGTGTTGGTTACTCAGAGAGCTGTAGTGATGTGAACTTACTCTCTAGTTGAGACTGATATCTGACAAGACACCATCATGATCTCAGATGCAATGTGACTAACTATTCAGTAATAAAAACAGAAATTGCTGGAGAAACTCAGCAAGTCCTCGGTGGAGAGTAAGCGAGTTCACATTTGGACTCCAGTTCTGAGGAAGGGTCACTCCACCCGAAACGTTAAGTCTGATTTCTCTCCACAGATGCTGCCAGACCTGCTGAGTTTTTCCAGCAATTTCCGTTTTAGTTCACATTTGGAATCCGGTGACCCTCCTTCAGCATCTGCAGTTCTTCATTTTATTTTAGCTGTTAAATAGTGCATAATTGACAATTGAGACTGAGTCTTACCCTTGCGTAAGATGCCATGTGAGTATTCTGATATCAGTAGCTAGACTCTTAGAAGCAAAAAGAATTGCTGGCAGTGAATCTATCCAAGGGATCGCAGGTCATTCAGGTGGATTAACGTAAACACAGATGAAATGAGGCGAATGCGAAGAAGCTATTCCTCTACCTGGTCTCCGAGAAAGTGTTGGCAATTTAGCACTAACACGAGAAATTGGAGAGGATTCTGAACATCTTCCATTCTCTAATAGCTCTATTGTTCAGTCTACTCAAGATTAGACCAACTGGTCTCCAAGAATATGAAAATCAAGTGGTCCTATGTCTTAATGTGTTATTTTGAAATTATTTTTACGCAATGAGAATTAGGCTCTTGAGTCTCTCTCTCTCTCTCTCTCTCTGTCTGTGTCTCTCTCTCTGTCTGTGTCTCTCTCTCTGTCTGTGTCTCTCTCTCTGTCTGTGTCTCTCTCTCTGTCTGTGTCTCTCTGTGTCTCTGTGTCTCTCTGTGTCTCTGTCTCTCCCCCCCCCGCCCCCTCACATTCTGCCCCTCCTTAGAGCAAAGGGAAGACCCTTTTAGAATGGAGATAAGGAGGATCTTCAGCCAGAGAGTGGGGAATCTATGTAACTCACTGCCACAGAAGGTTGTGGAGGCCAGGTCATTGAGTATATTTAAGATGGAGATAGATAGGTTCTTGAGTATCAAGGGTTATGAAGAGAAAGCGGGAGAATGGGGTTAAGAAACTTATCAGAGCTGAAAATGTGTTGCTGGAAAAGCGCAGGAGAATCGATGTTTCAGGCATGAGCCCTTCTGAGAATTTCCCTGCTCCTTGGATGCTGCCTGACCTGCTGCGCTTTTCCAGCAACACATTTTCAGCTCTGATCTCTAGCATCTGCAGTCCTCACTTTCTCTTTTTAAGAAACTTATCAGCCATGATTGAATGGCAGAGCAGACTCAATGGGCTGAATGGCCTAATTTCTGCTCCTATGTCTTATGATTAAACCAAGTTCCCATCTACCCTGGGTCGCATTCTCTTGTGAGTAAT
The DNA here is from genome assembly GCF_047496795.1 of Chiloscyllium punctatum. Classification (NCBI taxonomy): domain Eukaryota; kingdom Metazoa; phylum Chordata; class Chondrichthyes; order Orectolobiformes; family Hemiscylliidae; genus Chiloscyllium; species Chiloscyllium punctatum. The sequence goes on along the minus strand of NC_092747.1, from coordinate 7,488,544 downwards.
ATCGATGGGTTTGTTTGCACTGTTGTGTGTTTGTGGGAGCAGGTGTTGAATACAGTCCAACAGCCTGATTTCTCAGCAGTGCACATTATATTCGCTCAGTGCTTTTGTGTGTGAGAGTGTGTGTAGGTTGAAGGGTGGTTGGTAATTTGTGAATATTCAACCTTTTGTCAGAAGATCCTTGGGAGAAACGAAAATGGATGCATCGGAAAATTTATTTGAGGACGGCGTGATGAGTCAAAATTAGACTAGCATTGTATTCCAGGGCTCTGACTGAGTGGTAGTGTCGTTATGGTAACAGGACACCTAAACCATCACCAGGACATTCATGTACATATGTCATATTTGGGCTCAAAAATAATGTGTTTATAAGTGGCTGACGCCAGCACAGCTTTTGTATTTGTTTCTCATTATTTCTGCAAACCGTTTTCACACTTTTTGCTTTATTTGAGAGTCTCAAAATTAGCATAAATGTAATTTAGTTGCTTCAAGGAATCGCTCTCCTCACTGCAGTCTCTCATTGCTCCCCTCTCCTCTCCGAAAGTGAGCAGATGTTGGCCACTCAGCCCATCAGGTCCTCCTTGATATTGAACAAATGCTAGAAGGACTGGTGAAATTCGGCAGGCCTGACAGCATCTGTGGCTCAGTGGTTAGCACAGCTGGTTCATGGCACCAGGGACCTGGGTTCGATTCCACCCTCGGCACGTTCTCCCAGTTTCCGCGTGGGTTTCCTCTGGGTGCTCCGGTTTCCTCCCACAGTCCAGAGGTGTGCAGGTTAGGGTGGATTGGGCCATGCAAATTGCCCGTAGTGTCCAGGGATGTACAGGTTACATGGGTTAGCTATGCAAAATGCAGGTTGCAGGGATAGGGTAGGGGTCTGGGTCTAGGGTGGGATGCTCTTCAGAGGGTTGGTGTGGACTGGATGAGCCAAATGGCCTGCTTCCACACTGTGGGGATTCTCTGAAGAAACAGAGTTGCATTTCTAGTTGGGTGTGACTCTGCTTCAGAACTGAAAGAGGCTGGGGAATGATGGTCTTTATGCTGTGTGAGAGAGAGGAGACTATGCACAGGCAGAATATAAAATACAAAGGTGTTAATGGTGGAGAAAAGAAAGTTGTAAATTGAAAGGGAGAGAGTTAGTCCTTGACACTAAATGTAAAGTAAACAAGGCAGTGGTTTTGGGTGAGTTTGGTGGTTATGGGCCTGTGAAGGGAATGAAAGGAAACTGAAGAACAGGTGAGATGTGGATATTTTCTGAAGTTTTTGAATTCAATGTTGAGACCTTGAGGCTGTGAAGTGCCTTGAGGGAAATGAGATGGTATTGCTGGACTTCACAAAAGTTGAAGCTGCTCAACAAGTCTGTGAAGAAAAATCAGAGTTAACACTTCGGCTCCAGTGACCCTTCCTCAGAACTGATGGTAACCACGATAATAAAAACCAAAAGAAGTGGGGATGCTGTAAATCAGAAATGAAAACAGAAGTTGCTGGAAAAGCTCAGCAGGTCTGGCAGCTCCTGTGAAGAGAAATCAGTTAACGTTTTGGGTTCGGTGAGGAGGGGTCACTGGATCTGAAACATTAACTCTGATTTCTCTTCTCGGATGCTGCCAGACCTGCTGAGCTTTTCCAGCAACTTCTGTTTTTGTAACTATAATAAAGTTGGCTTTTATATATTAAAAAAAATCGGGTGGGGGGAGGTGGGGGAGGACTAAATCATAGGTGGAGATAGAGAGCAAAGAGAGAGAAGAACAGTTGGACAGACAAAGGATTGGGTAGTGGACAGCCTGGGAGAATGAATCGCTAATGGGGCCTATTATTGGCTAGCCATGGGTCATGTGGAACAGCAGATGATGTGCTAACAAGGCCTGGTGTGAGGGGGTTGGAGTAAGGATGTGGGAGAAGCTCAAGCCTGGACCTTATGTTGTGCTTCTTTGGAACATTACAGAAGGCCGTGAGCAGAAACGTTAGAGCGGGAGTGAAGGGGTTTTTGGAAATGGAAACAAGTGGGAGGTCAAACTCCTTCCTATGGACTGAGCAGAGATGTTCCACAAAGCAGCCACCCAGTCTGTGTTTGGTCTTGAAAGATCTCCTCCTTGGTTATTGACCAGGGCAGACAGAATGGGCCGAACAGCCTCCTTCTGTGCTGTAAACATCCAAGTTTTTAGTCTTGGACCAACTCCATCACCCATGCGATCGTCTGTGGGATCTTGCTGCTTCAGTCACCTGAGTACTTTAAAGTAACTTATCGAACAAATGACTTTCAAAATCCATAACAGCTTCGACAGGTTATCTGCCAAGAAATTCTTCCAACAGTTGATGTCTAGACAACAAGACAAGATGAATGAATGGGACAGGGCCCTCATCCAGCTCTGACCCATTTCCCACACTTTGGCCCTCACCCCCTCTCTACCCGCTATGCTCCCCCCCCCCCCCCCCCCCCCCCCCCCCCCCCCACCACCTAAAACAGCGATAGGGTTCCCCTTGTCCTTACCTACCATCCCACTGGCATCCACATCCAGAAGATCATTACCCACCATTTTCACCACCTCCAGTAGGATGCCTCCACCAGACTCACATTCCCCTACCTATCCCTGTCCACCTTCTACAGGGACCATACCCTCCAGGACACCCTGATCCTCTCTTCCTTCACTCCCAACACCACCCCCACACCACTATAGTACCTTCCCCTGCAATCGCAGAAGGTGTAGCTCCTACCAATTTGCCTCCTCCCTCCTCCGTATCCAAGGGCCCAAATGCACCTTCCAGGTGAAATGGCACTTTACCAGCACTTCCCACAATCTCGGGAACTGCACTCACTGCTCACCATGTGGTCTCCTCTACACTGGGGAAACGAAGCATAGACTGGATGACTAGTTCATGGGACACCTACATTCTGTCCACAAAAATGACCCTGAACTTCCAGTTTCCTGCCACTTCAACACCCCACCCTGTTCCCAGGCCAACATCTCTGTCTCAGGCTTCCTGCAGTGCTCCAGTGAAGCTCGGCGTAAGCTGGAAGGACAGCACCTCGTTTTCCACCTGGGGACCCTGCAGCCCTCTGGACTCCATTTTGAGTTCAATAATTTTTGGGCCTGAACTCTCCATGTCCTAGTTCCCTATCCCATACACCAGGCCTCATTATCACATAACCTGCCATTACACACAACCCATTGTTAGCCACTAACAGTCTCCATTAACAGCTATTCCCTCTCCCAGCCAGATCATTATACATTCCTTTGTGAAGTCTATCCAATTTCCCTTCTGTCTCTTTCAGCTCTATCCCCACCTATTGTTTACTCCTTACCCCAACATTTTTGTAGCTACCATCAGGTCTGAGGAAGGGTCACTCAATCCGAAACATTAACTCTGATTTCTCTCCACCAATGCTGCCAGACCTGCTGAGCTTTTCCAGCAACTTCTGTTTTTGTTTCGGATTTATAGCATCCACAGTTCTTTTGGTTTTTATTGAATGAATGGGACAATTCAGAAGTATTTCCACATAGAATAGTGAGTCAGAACCTACAGTATTGATTAAAAGGATTAATCATTCATTATTTCTGTTGGATGATTGTCCTACCTGATAGGCCAAGGGCTCTCCTGTGCTGTCATCCCTCCATTTAGGATTTTTTTGGAACAGACTTTTGGATCTGAGCCAGATGGTTGAATGACCGAGTTCCAAACCAGAGACTGAGCATTTAAACATCAGGAAAGAGAAAATGCTATCCCACTGAGGGAGCTCCACACTCTGATGCCATTTTATAATGAGACGTGAAACAGAGACCCCTTCTACCTGAAGGAGATATAAAATTTTGTATACCTGTATGAACAGATTCAAGAGCAGCTTCTTCCCCGCTGTTATCAGACTTTTGATGCGGAGGAGCTGGTGTTGGATTGGGGTGGATAAAGTTAAAAATCATACAACGCCAGCTTAAAAATTGGAACAGGTTTATTTGGGCGTACAAGCTTTCAGAGCGCTGCTGCTTCATCAGGTAGCCAGTGGGACAGGATCATAGGACTTAGAATTCACAGTAAAAGGTCACAGGTTGGACTGTGCAGTGGACTAGATTGCGGGAAGTGCATAGTAAATGATCAAAAGACTATTCTAAAAGAACAGACTTAACAGCAATCTAGTATTGTTCAATACATTTCATCACTTTGATCTTTTACTATAAATTCTGTGTCCTATGATCCTGCTCCACTAGCTACCTGATGAAGGAGCACCGCTCTGAAAGCTTATACCTTTTGGACTATAACGTGGTGTAGTGTAATTTTTGAATCAGACTTTTGAATGAACCTCTTCCACATTAATATTGATCTCTCTTTGCACCTTCTCGGCATCTGTAACATTGTATACTGCAGTCTGTTCTGTTACCCTGATGCGCTTGTACAGTACAATCTGCCAGTAAAGCATGAGCGACATTCGTTCACTGTCTTTTCACTGTCGCTCAGTACATGTGACAGTATTAAATCAAATCTTAAAGGTTAAGGGACAGTTGCTTAATAGAAATCACCATTAATAATTCTATGGTAACTACATTTATATCATGGTTCTTGTGTTTGGATATATTTTAATCTAAGTGTTTTGTTGACAAATGGGAAAGTGCACAAATTTCATCTTAATTTATTTTTCTGCTGAGAAAGCTTCTCCAGTACCTAACCATCAAGTGTTTTTTACATACTTATTTTGTTTGTCAAGTTTTTCAGCTAGGAACACAAAACACTGCACACACACTTATCAATTTGTGCATTGTTTTTACTGAGCAAAATATTGTCCGCAGGAACCTAATTCTGATTTTAACATTGATTCCAATGGGAAGCAATGATTTACTTAAAGCCATTCCACTTAATGCCCTAATTTTCAACTTTAAGTGTGGAGTCAGTATACAGACCTAGGGTTTTGGTAAAAAAGACTGGCATTTTGCCAAGCTTTTGTCTTGTACTCAGCAGTTACCCACCGCTTTCGTTTGTAACTGTACTTCAGTGCATTCTACATGGCAATATTTCCAGCAATGAAGGTCCACTTGTCTGATCATTGACTGACTGACTGGTTTTTTCGCAAAGGATTAATTGGTATTCCCTTTCAAAATGTGGTATTCTTGAGACTGTTCTGATGAATGTAAGAAGAAAAGATTGGATAGTATGTCTGTTTTCTCAGTAATAGAGAGTTATATAGGCTAGGGCTGTTTTCCTTGGAGGGTTGGAGGCTGAGGGGTGACCTGATAGAGGTTTATAAAATTGAGGGGCATGGATAGGATAAATAGACCAAGTCTTTTCCCTGGGGTGGGTGAGACCAAAATTGGAGGGCATAGGTTTAGGGTGAGAGGGGAAAGAAATAAGAGACCTAAGGGGCAACTCTTTCACGCAGATGGTGCTGTGCACATGGAATGAGCTACCAGAGGAAGTGGTGGAGGTAAGCAGAATTGCAACATTTAAAAGGCATCTGGATGGGTATATGAATAGGAAAGGTTTCGAGGGCTATGGGCCGGGTGCTGGCAGGTGGGACTAGATTGGGTTGGGATATCTGGTCAGCATGGACGGGTTGGACCGAAGGATCTGTTTCCATGCTGTACATCTCTGACTCCAAATCAACTAATATTTATCCCTTGGTGAATGAGTTTAGAAGAATGAGAGGTGATCTCATTAAAACTTATCAGATTCTTAAGGGGCTTGACAGGGTCAATGCTGAGAGGATGTTTCGTCTCAAGGGAGAGTCTAGGACCAGAAGGCACAGTCTCCGAATAAAGGGGCACCAATTTCAGACTGAGATGGGGAGGAATTTCTTCTGAGGGTTGAGAGGCTTTGGAGCTCCTTGCCACACAGGGAGCTGTGGGAGCCGAGTCCTTGTGTATATTTAAGGCTGAGATCAAGACATTCCCTAACAGTTGGGAATTGAGGGTTATGGGGAAAGGGCAGAAAAGAAGACATTAGGAATGTCAGATCAGCTGCGATTCTACTGAATGACAGAACAGGCCAACAGGGCCAAATGACCTACTCCTGTTCGTATTTCTTATGACTTTGATGTTGGTGAAACAGATAATATAGGAACTTCGATTATCCAAACAAGATGGGTCAGTCATTTGGAGACGGTGCCTGGACTCCCATCAATATCCAGGATTGTTCTCTGCAGCATTTCATTAATCTAAATTCACTTTTAATCACTGTAAACAAAAGACACGATCAATGTTTCTGTCGAGACCTTGAGATTTTCTTTGGATAATCCGAAATTTGGATAATTGATATTTGGCTAATCGAGGTTCCTCTGTATTTGGTCAATATCTAATTTTTGTTGTGAGGATGTGCAAATTGGCTGCCATATTCCCTATTTCCTAACATGACATGACTGTGAAGGACACCCTGAGGTTACTAAAGGTGCCACGGAGATGCAAGACTTGCTTTATTGGGTGTTTGTTTGTTTGAGGGAAGTGCTCCATCAAGTGGTAAACTGTCAGGTTCACTGGTTGAGCTCAGGCAGAGACCGGGATGTTGGTCAGGTGAACCCTACGTAGTTCAGCTGGACCAGAGCTGCCTTATTCCCCTCTCCAATTTTGAGAGCACATTGTTATGGACCAGGCCAGACCCCCTCCCCCCTTCCCCCTTCCCCCACCCCCTCAGAATATTTTAAGGCGGTGGCCTAGACCCTAACCACCTCCTTAATTTAAAAGCAGATGTGAAGTGGGTGTTCAAGGTGTGATGCAGCCGGTCAAACCACTTGGCTTTAAGCAAAACAGAATTTATTTAAACGCTGCAGTTGAAACACCAACAAATGAAGAATTTAGAGTAAATTAACAATTGGAAAACTTAATCTGATACAGTAATTATTACTTATTAGCTTTTCCAATACAGCAGCATCCTATGAACACCCCCCTTGGCAGAAAGATAAGTTCAAACACCGATTCTTACAGGCAGGAGGGAACAACATGCAGAGAGAGATCTGAGTCAGAGGAATCCTTTACTGAAGGTTACAACTCCTCTGGACTCTTACATCTTGTAACTGCTCCAGGCTAGAAGAAACCTGTACTGGGAGAACTGGCCACTCCCCTTTCATTGTTAAACTAGACACTTCTGCACCTCTGCCTTTACAACCTCTCTTCAAACAAAAGCACAAAATAACCTTTTTAAAGTGACAGCGACATCACAACATGCTTCCCTTATCATTATCCCTTATACTCCCATCTCCTCCCTCCTGGCATAGAGTCACATTTTTAGATATTACATTTATTATTTGAGAAGGAGAAACCCAGTGGATTCCAAATCACTACTTCAACTAATGCTCGGGGCATTAAGAATTGTCTTCAAACTTTTTAAAAAAAAGTCCATTAATGCCATACACTGCAAATGCTGGAAATCTGAAATGAAAATGCAAATTGCTGGAGAAACTCAGCAGGTCTGGCAGAATGTGTGGAGACAGAAGCAGTGTTAATGTTTCGAGTTCAGTGTGACTTCAGTTCACGACTAAAGAAATCACATCAGACTCTAAAGAACAAAAGAGAAGTACAGCACAGGAACAGGCCCTTCGGCCCTCCAAGCCTGCGCTGATCATTGTGCCCGATTTAAACTAAAAAAATAAACCGTCTGCCATTATTCAGTCCATATCCCTCTACACCCTTCCTTTTTTAATTGAACCATCTGGATGCCTCTTAAATGTTGTAAACGTTAACTCTGTTTTTCTCCACAGATGCTGCCAGACCTGCTGAGTTTCTCTAGCTTTCTGTGTCCTTATATTAAAAAAGATAGGAGGCAGGATTTGTTTTTGACAGATGCCTTAAATTTACATAGGTCTTTGCACTCTAGTAAGCTCATAAGATTGAGCTCGGGTAGTGGGGATCCATGGGGGCAGCACAGTGGCTCGGTGGTTAGCACTGCTGCCTCAGTGTCAGGGACCCGGGTTCAATTCCCGTTTCAGGCAACTGTCTGTGTGGAGCTTACACATTCTCCCCGTGTCTGCGTGGGTTTCATCCGGGTGCTCCGGTTTCCTCCACGGTCACAAAGATATGCAGGTCAGGTGGATTGACTACGCTAAATTGCGCAGAGTGTTCAGGGATGTGTAGGTTAGGTGCATTAGTCAGGGGTAAATGTAGAGTAGGGGAATGGGTCTTGGGTGGGTTACTCTTCAGAGGGTCGGTGTGGACTTGTTGGGCTGAAAGGCCTGTTTCCACACTGTAGGGAATCTGTGATATTTACATGAGGTACTGTTCACCAGGATACAAACTGTACCCTGACTGAGAACACAATCTCTCAGGGACAAGGGAGAGATTGTTTAATTGTCTGTCCTCCATAAATATGATAAATAAAATGCAATAAATTTTACAGTCTCTTTTTAACATGTGTTTCTGTTAGCAGCAGACAGGCGATACACTATTTTACTGGTAGGATATTAGTTTCATGCAATAAGCAGGAAGAGGCTTTTACTGCTAGAAAATAGAACAAGTCATATAATGGTTGGCATATATTGAACAATTACAGCACAGGTTAGAAGCAGAGTAAAGCTCCTTCTCAACTGTCCCCATAAACATTCGCAGGACACAGCCACAGGGTTGGATACAGAGTAAAGCTCCCTCTATACTGTCCACATCAAACACTCCTAGGACAGGGACAGGGACAGCACGGGGTTTAGATGCAGAGTAAAGCTCCTTCTACACTGTCCCCAAAAAATAAAGTCAGAACAGGGACAGCACAGAATTAGATGCAGAATAGAGCCCCCTCTACACTGTCTGCCCCCACCCCATCAAACACTCCCGGGACAGGGGCAGCACAGGGTCAGAGTGTAAACCTCTCTCTACACTTTCCCCATTAACGACTCGCAAAACAGTGATGGCAGGGTTTAAGTTACTGAGTACCATTCCTTCCACACTGTCCTATAAAGTGAGTGATAAAAAATTGAGAGTATGGGTATCTTCCAGAGAAATAGTACAGAAAATCTTTGATTGGATTTAATCTCCGATTTTTTTTATTAAATCTATTTTACATGTTTAAATTCACACAACACCAAGTTACAGTCCGACAGGTTTAATTGGAAGTACATTAGCTTTCGGAGTGTAGCTCCTTCGTCAGGTGGTTGTGGAGGACACAATTATAAGGCACAGAATTTATCACAAAAACATAGTGTGGTGTAACTGAAATTATACATTGAAAAATACCTTGGTTGTCTATTGAGTCATCTGTTCGAATACCGTGATACCAAGAAGTGAAACTATCATGGTAGGGACCCGGGTTCAATTCCCGCTTCGGGCAACTGTCTGTGTGGAGTTTGCACGTTCTCCCCGTGTTTGCGTGGGTTTCCTCCGGGTGCTCCGGTTTCCCTCCCACAGTCCAAAGATGTGCAGGTCAGGTAAATTGGCCGTGCTAAATTCTCCATAGCCTTAGGTGTAGGGGAATGGGTCTGGGTGGGTTGTTCTTTGGAGGGTCGGTGTGGACTTGTTGGGCCGAAGGACCTGTCTCCACACTGTAGGGAATCTAATCTCATCACCAAATCATATTTTACATGTTGTCACCTTGCCCCATCAAGTGGTCAGTTTGAGTACTACATTTGTAAGCTACAAAAATAAAATACTATGGACGCTGGAAAACCAACAAAAACAGGAATACTGGGAAACTGTGCCATGAATAGTCTATTATTCCCTTGTTAGTCAAATAGCTCAAACTGCATCATAGGCTGAAGAGCCAAGGATTTTTTCCCAGGATAGGGGAGTCGAGAGCTAGAGGGCATAGGTTTAAGGTGAAAGGGGAAGGATATAAAAGGGACCGCGGGGCAGCTTTTTCACACAGTGGGTGGTGTGTGTGTGTATGGAATGAACTGCAAGAGGAAGTGGTTGAAGCTGGTACAATTACAACATTTAAAAGGCATCTGGATGGGTACGTGAATAGGAAGGGTTTAAGAAGGATATTTACAAGGCATACTTGCATTAATCTAGCCCTGTTCCCATCCTCAGGACACTACAAAATGTTCTTTGGCCTATTTGAAGTGCTATTGAAGTGTGATCACTGCAGTAGGCATGGAAACCCAGCAGAAAGTGAGGATTGCAGATACTGGGTCTAGAGTGTGTTGCTGGAAAAGCACAGCCGGTCAGGCAGCATCTGAGGAGCAGGAGAATTGGTGTTTTGGGCATAAGCCCTTCATTAGGAAACCTTGCGGCCCATTCTGAGTCCGGCCAGCTCCCACCAGTGGAATAGTGACTGTCCTTGCTTTTTCTCACATTGATTGTGGGATAATCATTGGCCAGGATCTTGGAGAGTTCCACAGGATTACAGGGTGGACGATATCTACAATCCAAAGCAAAACGATGAGAAATTTGAAGACTGACATTTCTCGGGGGGGGGGGGGGGGAGGGGGGAATAAACTAGGTGGAGGTGAGAGTGTGGCAAAGTTAACAGCCTGAAATTATGGAACTCAGTGTCGAGTATGTGAATAGGAAATGTTTGGTGGGATATGGGTCAAATGCAGGCAGGTGGGAATAGTTTAGTTTGGGGTGACATGGACTAGTCAGAACGAAGGGTCTGTTTCCATGCTGTATGACTCTCTCGAAGGCTGTGAAGTGCCTAACTGGAAGATGAGGTGATGTTCTACCATCTTGCTTTAGGTATTGTTGGAGCACTGTAACAGGCCAAGGACACAGATGTCAGTGAGGTATATTACAACAAGGTGATACATTAGAATGGCAAATGATTAGAATCTCTGGGACACTCTAGAGATTGAGTAGAGATGTACTGTATGTGGTTAGAGACAAAAAAAACCTGCAGATACTGGAATCCAAAGTGGACACGCTGGTGGCTGGAAGAACACAGCAAGCCAGGCAGCATCAGGAAGTGGAGAAATCAATGTTTCAGGTGTAACCCTCCTTCAGGACTGGGGGTGGGTGTGGGGGGGGGGAGCTGCAGATAAAGGGGGTGGTGGGGGCAGGGTGGTGAAGTGGGGATAGGTGAACCTGGTTGGTCAATGAGAGGAATGGATCAGATTGGTGGCTGGGAGGAATGGGTGGGAGGCGAGGGTCTGGGAAGGGAGTCGGGGAATGGCAAGAGAGGTTATGAGATGTACCACGCAGCAGGCATCCGGTGTGCGCTCAGTCAGTGTGTGTACAGTATAGAGACACTGAGAGCAGTCAGTACTCTAGTCTAAATTGAAAGAAGTACACATAAATTGCTGCTTCACTTGTGTTTGGGGTCTAATTGCACAATGACCAGGGAGGAGGTCAAAGGATACTTGCTCCATCTGCAATTAGAGTCACAAAGATGTACAACACAGAAACAGACCAATGCATCCATGCTGACCAGATATCTTAGATGAATCTAGTCCCATTTGAACAGAAGATCATAAGAACTAGGAGCAGGAGTAGGCCGTCCAGTCCTCTGAGCCTGTTCCACAATTCAATAAGATCATGGCTGATCTTTTCCTGGACTCTGCTCCACTCACCTGCCCCCTCACCATATCCTTTAATTCCTTTACTGTTCAAAAAAAATCTACCTTAGCTTTAAAAATGTTTACTAACGTAGCATCAACTACTTCACTGGGCAGGGAATCCATCAATTCACGACCCTCTGGGTGAAGACATTCCTTCACATTTCAGTTCGAAATCTGCTCCCCCTAATTTTGAGGCTATGCCCTCATGTCCTAGCTTCACCTGCCAGTGGAAACGTTCTCTCTACTTCTATCTTATTGATTCCCTTCATAATTTTATATGCTTCTATAAGGTTCCCCCCTCATTATTCTAACTTCCAATGAATATAATCTCAGCCAACTCAGTCTCTCCTCATAAGCCAATCCCCTCAACTCTGGAGCTGAAAATGTGTTGCTGGAAAAGCGCAGCAGGACAGGCAGCATCCAAGGAACAGGAGCATCCATGTTTCAGGCATGAGCCCTTCTTCAGGAAGGGCTGAAGAAGGGCTTATGCCCAAAATGTCGATTCTCCTGCTCCTTGGATGCTGCCTGACCTGCTGCGCTTTTCCAGCAACACATTTTCAGCTCTGATCTCCAGCATCTGTAGTCCTCACTTTCTCTCTCAACTCTGGAATCAACCTAGTGAATCTCCTCTGCACCCCCTCCAGTGCTGGTACATCCTTTCTCAAGTAAGGAGACCAAAACTGTACACTGCACTCTAAGTGTGGCCTTGCCAGCACCTTGTACAGCTGCAACATAACCTCCCTGCTTTTAAACTCAACCCCTTTAGCAATGAAGGACAGTATTCCATTTGCCTTCTGAATTACCTGTTGTACGTACATGCCAACCTTCTGTGATTCATGCACAAGGACACTCGGGTCCCTCTGCATAGCAGCATGCTGCAACTTTTTACCTTTTAAATAATCGTCCTTTTTACTGTTACACCTCCCAAAATGGATGACTTTACATTTATTAACATTGTACTCTATCTGCCAGATCTTTGCCTACTCACTCAAAGTATCTATGTTCCTTTGCAAAGTTTCTCAGTCCTCTGCACACTTTGCTCTGCCACTCATCTTAGGGTCATCTGCAAACTTTGACACCCTACACTGTCCCCAACTCCAAATCTTTGATATAAGTTGTGATTAATTGTGGTCCCAACACAGATCCCTGAGGCACATTACTAGTCACTGATTGCCAACCAGAGTAGGACTCATCTATCCCCACTCTTTGTTTCCTGTTCGTCAACCAACCCTCCATCCACACTAATACTCTACCCCTAAAGCCCTGCCTCCTTACCTTTTGCAGCAGCCTCATGTGCGGCACCTTGTCGGATGCCTTTTGGAAATCTAGGGACACTGCATCTACTGGGTCCCCGTTGTCCATCTTGCTAGCAATGTCTTCATAGAATTCCAAGCGATTTGTGAAGCATGCCCTGCCCTTCATGAACCCTTGCTGCGTCTGCCTTGCTATTTCTTCCTTGATAATAGATTCCAGCATCTTCCCCAGTACAGGGGTTAAGCTAACTCATCTATAATTCCACGTCTTTTGCCTACCTCCCTTTTTAGACAATGGCGTCGCGTTTGCTCTTTCCCAATCTGCTGGGACTACCCCAGAGTCCAGTGAAATTTGGAAAATTACCTCAAGTCCACTTTGCTATTTTTCCATCTCTTTTAGTACCTGGGATCCATTCCATCAGGGCCAGGAGACTTGTTTATCCATAGATCCATTAGCTTGCCCAATACTAGCTCTTCTGTAATAATGATTGTTTCAAGGTCCCCATGTACCTTTGTGTCTTTGTCAATTATTGGCTAGCAATTTGCCAGCATTTGGCCCATATCCCTCCAAACCCTTCCTAAACGTATACTCATCCAGATACCTTGCTACAGATGCAGTGTGTTCAGCATGGTCACTGCTGCCACATAATATTGGTGGCACAGAGTGATGTGGCACACTGATGTACGACAAGGTACATGTGCCCCGACTGAGGACTGCTGCATAGTCTGACCACCAGCTGGTTTTGCACCTCTGCCAATTGCATTGGCAGGGCAAGGTAAAACATTCATGGTGTGGGCGTGCTGGGAGGCAGGGGAATGCATGCTCAGGGAGCAGCCTGATCCATGATGTGGACTGGATACCTCTCCCTGGGCAGCAAGTGGATGCGATGCAGCCCTACATTGCTAGTTGCTGGTGGACCTTCCTAGGTAACTCTGGGAAGATTGCTGGACATCAATAAGTTGCCAGGGTGGTGGTGATGGCTCCCTGAAAGTCAGTTCCCAATGTTCATGTAGAAGGGTACGTGTTGCCAATGACTCTGGGGATGTGCCGTGGGAGGGGAGTGAAGTGTGGAGGGTTATTGCTGAGTGAATTGGGATGCCAGACGGGACAGTCCCTGTTGAATACTGGCAATGAAGGGGAGGGCAAGATGTCTTTTGTGATGGCATCTTGCTAGAGGTTGGGGTAATTTTGGAGGCTGATCCTCTGAACATGGAAGCTAGTCGGATGGATGATGAGGTCAAGGAGAACCCCATTGTTGTTCCCAAAGGGATTGGGGGCAGGTGTGGGTAAAGGTCCTGCCACTATTGGGGGAGTCCTCATTTTGATGCTACGTACCATACCCCATTTGCTCATCAGAGCAGACATGAGAGAGAAGCTGGGAGAATGGAATGGAGTCCTTACAGGAGGCAGAGTGTGAGGGGAAAAAAATAGGCAGAAGTGAGGACTGCAGATTCTGGAAACCAGAGTGGTGCTGGAAAAGCACAGCAGGTCAGGCAGCATCCGAGGAGCAGGAAAATCGACGTTTCAGGCAAAAGCCCTTCATCAGGAATGCTCTATTCCAGATAAAGGGCTTATGCCCGAAACGTCGATTCTCCTGCTCCTCGGATGCTGCCTGGCCTGCTGTGTTTTTCCAGCACCACACTTTTTGAAACTCTGGTCTCCAGCATCTGCAGTCCTCACTTTCTCCCTGTGAGAAAGAATAGTCAAAGTAGCAGTGGGTTTGGTAGTAGCTGTTAATGAATTGAGCCAAGGAATTAAATCAGAGGGCAGTCTTGAGAGGCTGAATGGTCTCCTTTCACTCCGATGGTATGAGCAGATTATCGACACTTGAGGTTAATGGTCCACCAGAAATGAAGGCCTGTCTTAGGAGAAGCGATTGAGCAGTTTAGGTCTGTACTCTCTGGAGATTTTTTAAAATATTAATTCACAAGATGAGAACATCACTGGCTACGCCAGCATTTATTACCCAGAGGGCAGTTAAGAGTCAACCACATTTCTGTGGGTCTGGAATCACATGTAGACCAGACTGGATGAAGATGGTCAGATTTTCTGGATTAATAGTCTAATGATAATACCATCAGGCTATTGTCTCCACTGGTTAAAAGAATGAGAGGATACCTCGTTGAGGGATTAGCTATGAATACTGAGCAGATGTTTACTCATGTATAATGAGAGATCATATTGTTAGGATAATGGGTTAAAACCGAGACGAAGAGAAAATACTTTTGCCAAAGGGTCTAGAATCTTTGGAATTTAGTGTCCCAGAGTGTGGTGGACACAGTAAATGTAAGGAGGAGAGGAACAGATTTTGAGTTAGCGATGGGTTTAAGGGTCACGAGGAACTGGCAGAAAAGCTGAGTTGAGACAGAGATGAGTTCAGCCTTGACCATATCAAATGGAGGAGCAGGTCTGAGGGGCTGAATGGCCTCCTCCTAGTTCTTACGTTCCTCCCCTTGGGAATGGGCGAAGGGGTTAACGGACAGGGGAACAACGTTATTTAATTGACTTCTCTCAAAAAACAGGAAGTGAGAATTTTGGGAAACGTGCACTTCCTGATTTCTCGGATCTGATCCCGTGTTTGAATTCCCTTTCTCCACAGCTGGCCCCGGAGAACACCTTGATGTCGTTCCAGAAAGCTGCGGAGTGGCGAGCTGACGGTTTCAACATCAATGTCACCATCAGGTGAGATCAGACACTTGGCTGAAAACCCAGCCAAGAATCTCGAACCCATCATTCATCACCCCCGCACCGAGGCTTCACTCAGTAACATGCTGTTAATGACATGGATTTGATGGTCCTGTCCTCTCACTGTCTCCCAGCCTCAGGTTAAGTAGTCAATCATTCAGGAGAGTGAAGGGGAGAAATGTCTTTGTTCAGGGTTGTGAATCTATGAATTCTCTACCCGAGACCAGAACTGCAGGAGTTCCATCATTGTCTCAGTTTTAATGGATTCAGAGTTTTCATTCCTTGATGAATCCGGGGATACAGGCAGGGAGTAGAAGATCTGGGTCAAGGCAGAAACATCAGAACTCAGAGCATGAGCTCTTAGAGTCTGCTTTACTATTATAGAGTCATGGAACTAGACCCTATGGTCCAACTAATCCATGCTGACCATATTCCTAAATTAAACTAGTCCCACCTGCCTGCTCCTGGCCTATATCCCTCCAAACTTTTCCATTTCATCCAAATGTCTTTTAAGTGTTGTAATTGTAACCCACATCCACCACTTCCTCAGGAAGTTCATTCCACATGTGAAGCACCCTCTGTGTAAAAAAGAAAAATTGCCCCCATGCCTTTTTTAAACCTCTCTCCTCTCAACTTAAAAATATGCCCCTAGATTAGAAAATCACAATCTTGGAGAAAGAATTAACCCTACTATTCACCCCTCATGATATTAAAAACCTCTATAAGGTCACCTCCCAACCTTCTACGCTCTAGTGGAAAAAACAATTGTGGCTGATCCACGATCTCAATGTCATATTCCCCCCACTCCTATCGCTTAATGCCTTGATCTCTTTTCTTAATATATTCAGTGACCCGGTCTCCCCAGTCCTCTTGGGAGAGAATTCTGTAGGTTCACTCCCCTCTGAAGAAATCTCTCCTCCTCTCGGTCTGAAATGGTCTTCCCTATCCTGGAATCCTGAGACTATATCTCCTGGTTCTAAACTCCCCAACCAGGCAAAACATCCTCCCTGCATCTAGTCTGTTCAGCCCTGATAGAATTTTATATATTTCAGTCCGATCCCACCTTACCCCATCCTTCTAAACTCTATCGAGTACAGACCCAGCGTATTCAACAGCTCTTCATATGACAAGCCCTTCATCCCCGGGATCATTCTTGTAAACCTCCTCTGGACCCCCTCCAAGGCCGGCATACCCTTCCCTAGATACAGGGCCCAAAACTACTCTCAGTATTCCAAATGTGGTCTGACCAGAGCCTTATCCAGCCTCAGCAAATCCTATTCATTCTAGCCCTCTCGAAATGAATACCAACATCACATTTGATGTCAGGGGGACGTCAGTAGAATCTATATTCAGGAGAGGTGATGGTACAGTGGGAATGTCATTGGACTAATAATGGGATCGCCAGGTCTATATTCTGGGCACTTGGGTTTGAATCCCCACACAGCAGGTGGTGAACTATGAATACAGTGTAAATCTGGAATAAAAATGTTAGTCTAATAGCAACCAGTCAATTATTGTAAAAACCCATCCGGTTCACTAATTTCCTCTTTGGGAAGGAAATCTGCCATCCTTACCTGATCTGGCCTACATGTGACACTAGACCCACAGCAATGCAGTTGACTTTAACTGCCCTCTGGGTAGTCAGAGATGGGCAATAAATGCTGGCCTCGCCAGTGACATCTGCATTCCACATATGAATTTTAAAAAAGTACTTTTTGGAGTTTAGAAGATTGAGCTGATCCCATTGAAAACGCTCAAATTCTTCAAGGTTTTGTTGGTGCAGCTGAAACTGGCTTCCCACCGGCTGGAGAATCTGGAACGTTGCTTTCCCCACTTGTAAACAAAAGTGACACCAGACAGCCATGAAGACATGGCAGCAACAAAACCACATTTAAGACCGACACACAGAGGTTCTTGATGAGTAAAGGGATCAAAGGGAGAAGGCAGGAGAATGGGGATTGACAAACATATCAGACATGATCCAATGGTGGAGCAGACTCGATGGGCCAAATGGCTTGATCCTCATTCTAATTATGGTCTTAAGGTGGATAGGAATATTGACTAGATAATTATAAAGTTTACATATTGATCAACATATAATGCTGCATATTAATATCAAAATGTGTCTTTAAGAACTGTGTAATGTTATTAATATCATCTAAGATCACATGAATCGGTGTAGGCCATTCAGCCCATCAATCCAGTTCCAACATTCAACACCACCTTTTTTCCCATACCATTCCCATAACCCGTTAGAGAGGAACTTCAATTATCCAGCATTCGATTTAACCGAATTTTGGATTGTCTGAACAAGATCACAAGGACCCGATGTGTGGCTATCTATGTTATCCGGCATCGATTATTCGGAATTTGATTAACTAAATGAAATACTCCCATCCTTGTCCTTTGGATAATCTAGGTTTCTCTGTACGTTGTTGGGAATCAAAACCCAGCAACCTCTACTTTAAATATGCACAAAGACTGGTCTTCTACAGCCCTATAGAATTAAAGAATTTTAATGATTCACCAATCTATCCAAAATGGCAGCTCAATTAAGCTTCCCTGGTGTCAATCCTCGTGAAGCCCCCCAAAATCCTCTTCTCCTCTCTCTCTCTCTCTCTCCCCCTCTCTCAGACACAGACACACACACAGGCAGGTGCTCTCACACTCTCTCTCTCTCTCTCTCCTCTCTCTCTCTCTCCTTTCTCTCTCTCTCTCTCTCTCTCTCTCTCTCTCTCTCTCTCTCCCTCTCTCTCTCTCACACTCACACTTGCACTCTCTCTCATTTCTCACAGGATTTCACAAACTTTCACTGGCATTCCTGCACCCCCACACTCTCCCATACTATCCCTTTCTCCCCTACTACACCCATTCACTCAGGAGTGCCTCTTCAAACCCATTACTGGGCTGTCATCCATCTGATGCAGGGACCCCCACTGCTATTTGGAAGGGGAATTCCAGGATTGTGACACTGAAGGAACAGTGATATATTTCCAAGTCATGGTGAGTGGCTTGGAGGAGAACTTGAAGAGGGTGGTGTTCCCATGTATCTGCTGCCCTTGTTCTTCTAGATGAGAAGGGGTCATGGGTTTGGAAGGTGCTGTCTGAGGATCTTTGAATTTCTGCAGTGCACCTTGTCGATGGTACACACTGTTGGTACTGAGTGTCAGTGATGGAGGCAGTGGATGTTGAAGGTGGTGAATGTGGTGCCAATCAAGCGGGCTGCTCTGCCATTATGGTGCCAGGAGTGTGGTGTAGTTTGGAGACCTGTGGTATTGGCCAACATCCAGCTGATCCCCTGTTGCCTGTTTACCTTCTCACTTCAGCTACGACGGTGTTCCCTTCCTGGTGCACGACACAACGCTGAGGCGGACAACCAATGTGGAGGAGCTCTACCCCAACAGGGTCTTTGAGAATGCTGCCATGTTCAACTGGACCAACCTGCAGATGCTCAACGCTGGCCTCTGGTTCTTTCAGGTAGGTCGCATTTCCCTGTTTGCCAACCCTGTCGGATTTCCCTGCCACCTCCAATGCCGTCCCCTCAACCGCTGCTGGGACTGCAACCAAGTGAAGGACGACCAGAATTTCCTGAGCCTATTCTCTTCCCCACCACTTAATTTTTCACAGGGATTGTTCTCTAACTTTAATCCAACACACAAGTGGAACACACCATCACACTCCTGACTTGGGCCTTGTTGATGGTGGACAGGCTTTGGGGAATCAGGAGGTGAGTTGCTCGCTATGGTATCCTTAGCCCCTGACCTCCATATTCAACATATCCCTTCTTTGCCTCTCAAGCTGACCATTCCAACACATGCTTGACTGCCTTCTGACCTTTTGTAAAGGTGACCTCTTCCCCCGCCACCCCACTCTTTCTCCTCCCCCTCCCCCCCCAAGCTCTTCCCACCTGTGTCCCAGCCTGCACCGAGTCTCCGTCCTCCCGTGCTCTGGTTCTTCGGCAAACAACATCGTGATTTTGAAATTCTCACCTTTTGTTTTCAAATTTCTCCTTGGCTTTGCTTGTTCCTCTCTCTGTGCTGTCCTCCAACCTTGGCACTCTCCCAGTTTGGCCCATTTGAGAATTCCAGGTTTTAATTCCTATGTTATTTGCAGTCATCCTTCCAAGTGCCGAGACCTTGACCTCCCTCGGCAAACATTTCCAAACGCTTTTCCTCATTTGATATGGTCTTTATAAACCTGCCTCTTAGCTAACACTTTAGGGTTTCTCTTCCTAAGATCTCCTTGCCCGACTCAGGATCACATGTTGATCTTTGTTCTGTGGTTCATGAAACATCTTGGGGCAGCTTTGCTACATCAATGGTGCTATATTAATGCAAGTTGTTGGTTCTCATTGTTATGACTACCTCAAAATATTTTAAGAAGGTAGCCCAGACCTAACTTTTTCTTATTTTCATGGCAGATGTGAAGTGGGTGTTTCGGGTGTGATACAACTGGTCAAACCATGCGGCTTTAAGCAAAACAGAATTTACTTAAACACAACAGTTGAAACACAAACAGAAAAAAACTGAATTTAGAATAACTTGAGCATGTACAGGACATTGGTTAGGCCACTGTTGGAATATTGTGTGCAATTCTGGTCTCCTTCCTATCCGAAAGATGT
Source organism: Chiloscyllium punctatum (assembly GCF_047496795.1). Lineage (NCBI taxonomy): Eukaryota > Metazoa > Chordata > Chondrichthyes > Orectolobiformes > Hemiscylliidae > Chiloscyllium > Chiloscyllium punctatum. Next base: position 7,468,595 of record NC_092747.1, on the reverse strand, counting down.
TGTGAAACTTGAAAGGGTTCAGAAAAGATTGACAAGGATGTTGCCAGGGTTGGAGGATCTGAGCTACAGGGAGAGGCTGAACAGGCTGGGGCTGTTTTCCCTGGAGCGTCGGAGGCTGAGGAGTGACTTTATAGAGGTTCAAAGTCTGTGAGAAGATTTGTAGCTCGGGTGCTCCTTGTTGTGGTTCTGTTCGCCGAGCTGGGAATTTGTGTTGCAGACGTTTCGTCCCCTGTCTAGGTGACATCCTCAGTGCTTGGGACCCTCCTGTGAAGCGCTTCTGTGACGTTTCCTCCGGCATTTATAGTGATTTGTATCTGCCGCTTCCGGTTGTTAGTTCCAGCTGTCTGTTGCAGTGGCCAGTATATTGGGTCCAGGTCGATGTGCTATTGATTGAATCTGTGGATGAGTGCCACGCCTCATGGTTGCGGATCATTAGCTATCTTCCTGTTTGTCCTATGTAGTGTTTTGTGCATCCGCATCCATGAACACTAACTCGCCATGAAACGACATGACCAGCTATCCTTAGTAGCCACACACGCAGATGACAAGCAACATGAATTGAACTGGGACAACACTACTATTATAGGACAAGCCAAACAGAGAACAGTCAGGGAATTCCTAGAGGCATGGCACTCATCCACAGATTCAATCAACAAACACATCGACCTGGACCCAATATACCGACCACTGCAGCGGACAGCTGGAACTGACAACCGGAAGAGGCAGATACAAATCACTATAAATGCCGGAGGAAAGATCACAGAAGCGCTTCACAGGAGGCTCCCAAGCACCGAGGATGTCACCTAGACAGGGGACGAAACGTCTGCAACACAAATTCCCAGCTCGGCGAACAGAACCACAACAACCTTATAGAGGTTTACAAAATTATGAGGGACATAGATAGGATAAATAGGCAAAGTCTTTTCCTTGGGCTGGGGGAGTCCAGAACTAGAGGGCATAGGTTTAGGGTGAGAGGGGGAAGATATAAAAGAGACCTAAGGGGCAACCTTTTCATGCAGAGGGTGGTACGTGTATAGAATGAGCTGCCAGAGGAAGTGGTGGAGGCTGGTACAATTGCAACATTTTAAGAGGCATTTGGGTGGGGATATGAAGGGTTTGGAGGGATATGGGCTGGGTGCTGGCAGGTGGGACTAGATTGGGATGGGATATCTGGATGGCATGGACGGGTTGGACCGAAGGGTCTGTTTCCATGCTGTACATCTCTATGACTCTATTGGAAAATATAACTGACCCAACACAGCAATTTAATTAATTAACTTTTCCGAGCCAGTAACATCCCATAAATACGTTCCTTGGCAAAAAGGTACATTCAAACATAGATCCTAATGGGCAGGAGTAAGCAACGTCCAAGAGAAAGTCGGAGAAATCCTGTACTGAAACTTGCAATCTCCTGGACTCCAGCATCTTGTGACTGCTACAGTTTTTAAAAAAAGCTGGAGAAAGCCCGAACTGGGTGAACTGGCCACTCCCCTTCCATTGGTAAACTGTTAAACTCTCTCCACTCCTTGGCACCTCTGCCTTTATGACCTCTGTTTAAAACAAAAGGACAAAAATAGCCTCCTTCTTAAAGTGACAGCATCATTGCATCATGTATTCTTTATGATCTGTCCTACTGGCTGACTCTGAACTGAGAGCCTTTATCTCTGTTTTCAAGTTTTAACAGGAAATATGTAGGGTTCAACTTGAATGTGTTGTGCTGTGGGCCTTGCTCAGCAGAATGCCACACCCTGAGGAGATGTTCATTATGTCATTACACAAGTGATCCCGAAGCTCAGACTAATTCTCGGGGGATAATTGGGTCAGATCCCCACCATTACGGCCCGTGGAGTATAAGTTGAATGTCTAAATCTGGAATTGAAAGTGAATCGGGAACAGTGACGGTGAAACTGCCACCGCTTGTTGTAGAAACATTTGCGTTTTAATTTGTGTTTGTGTTGCTGGGTTTAGGAGGATCCATTTTGGACAGCACAGGATCTCTCCCAGAAAGACAACATGGAGGCTTCGAATCAGTCGCTGTGTAAGCTGGCAGATGTGCTCACCCTGGCGGTGCACTGGAACAAGAGCGTGATGGTGAACCTCTGGAGACCACCCCGTGAACATCCCTTCTACGCTTCCTGGATCAACGTCACCTTGGAAACCATCCTGGAGTCCGGAATTGCCCAGGAGCTGGTGAGTCATTCATCACAGTCCAGTTTTAGACCATCCCATAACCAAGAAATTACACCCAGAAATTACATGGTGTTGGATGGGGGTGAACAAGGTCAGAAGTCAGATGACACCAGGTTACAATCCAACAGGTTGATTTGAAATCACAAGCTTTCAGAGCGCTGCTCCTTTGTCAGGTGGAGTCATAGAGTCATAGAGATGCACAGCACAGAAACAGACCCTTCAGTCTAATTCGTCCATGCAGACTAGATATCCCAATCTAATCTAATCCCATTTGCCAGAACCCTTTAAACCTTCCTATTCATCCAGATGCCTTTTAAATGTTGTAATTGTACCAGCCTCCACTACTTCCTCTGGCAGCTCATTCCATACACGCACCACCCTCTGTGTGAAACAGTTGCCCCTGAGGTCCCTTTTATATCTTTTCCCTCTCACCCTAAAACTATACCTTCTAGTTCTGGACTCCCCCACCCCAGGGAAAAGATCTTGTCTATTTATCCTATCCATGCCCCTCATGATTAGATAAACCTCTATAAGGTCACCCCTCAGCCTCCAACGCTCCAGGGAAAACAGCCCCAGCCTATTCAGTATATCCCTCAGGCTCATATCCTCCAACCCTGGCAACATCTTTGTAAATCTTTTCTGAACCCTTTCAAGTTTCACAATATCTTTCCGATAGGAAGGAGACCAGAATTACACGCAATATTCCAACAGTGGCCTAACTAATGTCCTGTACTGACTTCACCAGTGCTCCGAAAGCTTGTGATTTTGAATGAACCTGTTGGACTGTAACCTGGTGTCATGTCAGTTATGACTCTGACACTAAAAATAGCAGCGAATAGGAGCAGGAGTAGGGCATTTGGCCCTTTTTTTTGAGCCTGTTCCACCATTCTATATGATCATGGCTGATCATCCAACTCAGTCCCCTTCATCCCCATACCCTTTGACCCCTTTAGCCCATGAGCTGTATTGAACCCCTTCTTAAACACTTCACTGCTTTGGTCTGAGCCTCTTCCTGTGGCAGAGAATTCCATAGATTCAACACTGACTGGGTGAAGACGTTTCTCACCATCTCCATCCAAAAATGGCCTAGATCTTATCCTTAACCTGTGACCCCTAGCTCTAGACTCCAGAGTCACTGGGAACATCCTTTCTGTGTTTACCCTGTCTCGGCCTGTTCCAGACAGGTGGGAAATGATCGTCTGATCCATTAAAAAGCATTTACAGCGCTATCGCCCATTTAACACAATGAAACCTGCTGATGAGTTCCACAGGAATAGTAAAGAGAACTCGACCCTGAATAGCTCCTCCAGAAACAGAAGCTGGAGGAGACCATGTGACCCCTCAGGACTGCTCTGTCATTCAATAAGGTTGTGGTTGATTTTCTTGTGGCTTTAACTCTGCTAACTCTCGTAGCCTTCATGACCCTCCAGAACACACACTCTGGAAGAGATTCCACACAGACAGACACACAGAATCTCTCACTCATGCACTCACGCACTCATGCACGCACTCACGCACGCTCTCATGCACTCACACAGACGTGTGCACATATACATACATAATTGCTCCTCATCTCAATCTACAGTGTTGTTGTATTAGGGCTTCAGGACGAAGTCACAGATACTCCCTTAACTAGCTCAGTAAGGGCAGAGTTAATTAGACTGGAAAAAGTGTATGTATAAGAGAAGCAAGTGTAGAGAATAGTGTCAATAATGTAACAGTAAGATCTGAGCCTGGTAGAGCACAGGAGTTTACAGTAGGATGTTCTTGGGCTGGAGTGATTCGGCAATGAAGAGAGACTAGACAGGTGAGAGTTAGTGAAGGTGGGGGTGGGGGGGAGCCTTGATGGAGGTGTACAAAGGAAGCACAGTGCTACCAGTGGTGAGATATTTCATCCGTCTACCCTCTCCAATCTCAAGGTCCACCAGTACAGTGGCTCAGTGATTAGCACCGGGACTGGGGTTCCTCCGAATTCCAGTCAATGACCCCCTGTCATTCAAATAGATCATGGCTGATCTGATAATCCTCAACTCCGCTTTCCTGCTTTTTCCCCACAGCCCTCAGTTCCCTTACTGATTTGAAAATTTCTCCCTCTCAATCTTGAATATACATAATAACCCAGTTTCGACAGCCCTCTGTGATAAAGGATTCCACAGGTTCACTCCCCTCTGAGAGAAGAAATTCTTTCATCCCTGTCTTAAACACGTGACTCCCTTATTCTGAGATGATACCCTCTGGTCCGAGACACTCCCACAGGGGGAAACAACCTTCCTGTGTCTCCCCCTGTCAAGTCCTCCTAAGAATCTTACACGTTTCAGTAATATCACCTCCCAGTATTCTAAACTTCACTGAGTATGATCCCAACCTACTCAACTTTCCCCATAACTCAATCCCTCCATTCCTTGTATCAGCCCAGTTAACCACCTCTGGACAGCCTCTCATTCATCTGTTGGATGCAGGGCCCAGAACTGTTCACAGTATTCCCGCTGTGCTAATGCCTGTGCTAACCTCCCTATCTCTATACTTGCCTCCAGCCCCGAATTCCCAACAGCCTCTTGCGCATCCCAGATTTCAGTTGTCCTGCTGTCATGCCTTCAAACCTCTGAGCCAAAAGCTCTAGAAATTTCCATCCTCCTTGTTGTGGTTCTGTTCGCCGAGCTGGGAATTTGTGTTGCAAACGTTTCGTCCCCTGTCTAGGTGACATCCTCAGTGCTTGGGAGCCTCCTGTGAAGCGCTTCTGTGATGTTTCCTCCAGCATTTATAGTGGTTTGTCTCTGCCGCTTCTGGTTGTCCGTTCCAGCTGTCCGCTGCAGTGGTCAGTATATTGGGTCCAGGTCGATGTGTTTGTTGATAGAATCTGTGAATGAGTGCCACGTTGCCATACATCAAAAACATTTGTTAACTGATGGCCAGACTTCTACGACCACAAGGACTTATAACAGCACACAAACCAACAGCCACTCTCAGACAACAACTCACCAGGACAAAGGACCCGATACCCAGAATGAGCAAAACCAAAGTAGTGTACAAAATCCCATGCAAGGACTGCACAAAACACTACATAGGACAAACAGGAAGACAGCTAACGATCCACATCCATGAACACCAACTAGCCATGAAACGACATGACCAGCTATCCTTAGTAGCCACATACTCCGCTGACAAGCAACATGAGTTCAACTGGGACGACACTACTATTATAGGACAAGTCAAACAGAGAACAGCAAGGGAATTCCTAGAGGCATGGCACTCATCCACAGATTCAATCAATAAGCACATCGATCTGGACCCAATATACCGACCACTGCAGCGGACAGCTGGAACTGACAACCGGAAGCGGCAGATACAAACCACTACAAATGCCGGAGGAAACATCACAGAAGCGCTTCACAGGAGGCTCCCAAGCACTGAGGATGTCACCTAGACAGGGGACGAAATGTCTGCAACACAAATTCCCAGCTCGGCGAACAGAACCACAACAATGAGCACCCGAGCTACAAATCTTCTCACAAACTTTGATTTCCACCCTCCCTTCCAACTTCTCCACCTCTCTATCCCCTTTTCTTCCTTAAATCTATATGTTTTCCCAAGCATATGGCCACACACCCTGATGACTCCTAGGGTGACTGGGGGAAATCAGACAGTCTGTGGTAATGCTCCCATGAAGTGTCAGGGCGCTATCTGAGTGCACTCCCTCCCTACAATGTGGTGTCAGTTGTGAGCTCACGGCTGTCTGCTTTTCAGGTGATCTGGCTGCCGGAGGAGGACAGGCAGATGGTTCGCCAAGTGGCACCAGGCTTCCAGCAGATGTCCTCCGTGAAAGAAAACATGACAGTGCTACGCTCGCAAGGCATCACTGGATTAAACCTGCGTTACAACAAGATCGATGCCAAGGAGGTGCGGTACGTCTGACTAATGGAATCTCTCTCCTCCATCATTCATGGGATGTGAGCATCTCTGGCCAGGGCAGCGTTTAAAACCCAGAGTCAGCTCTATTACTGTGGGTCTGGAGTCATGTGTAGTTCAGACCAGGTAAGGATGGCAGTTTCCTTCCTTCAAGGGCATTAGTGAACCAGGTAGCGTTTCTTTTCCCGATAATGGACAATGGTTGCATGGTCATCATGAAACTCGTTAATTCCAGATTTGTTTTGAATTTGAATTCCACCATCTGCCGGGATGGGATTGGAACCTGCGTCCCAGGCCTGAAGAAGGGTCACTGGACTCGAAACCATTTCTCCTCACTGATGCTGCCAGATCCTCTGAGTTTCTCCAGCAATTTCCATTTTTATTCCACAGGGCAGAATATGGGCCTTTGGATTACTAGTCTGGCAACACTACCATGTAGAGTTTATTGCATAGAAATATCTAGTCCATGCTAGTGCTCCACACAATCCTTCTAAAAGCCTGCTTCATTCTTTTAACTAGTTTTCCCTTCCATCTCAGAATAGCAATACAGGTCTCCCCTTTGGATCCCTAAATCTCTTCCTCCATTCAGTGAGATTGTGGCTGATCTATGACCTAATTCTTGAAACCATCTGGGTAGGTGTTGGTGTATTCGTGGTAGTGTCACATGACTCATAATCCAGAGCCCAAAGCTAATGGTCTCGGGGAATGGGTTCACATCCCACCATAGGGGCATGGTGGCTCAGTGGTTAGCACTGCTGCCTCACATTGCCAGGGACACAGGTTTGATTCCCCCCTCTGGCGACTGTCTGTGTGGTCTGCGTTTGCACATTCTCCCCGTGTCTGCTTGCTTTTCCTCCGGGTGCTCCAGTTTCCTTCCACATGCAAAGATATACAGGAGGATTCGCCATGTTAAATTGCCCCATAATGCTAAGGGATGTGCAGGTTGGGTTGATTAGCCATGGGAAATGTAGGGTTATAGGGATAGGGGTTAGAGGGTGGGTTTGGGTGGGATGCTCTTTGGAGAGTTCGTGTGGACTTTGTGGTCCGAATAGCCTGTTTCCACTATAGGGATTCTGAGTTTCATAGCAGGTCATGAGCTGTGAATTCAATAAAATCTGGAACATAATGTAAGCTTAATGTGACCATTGTTATAAAACCCAACTGGTCCATTCAACCCCTTTTTTTTGGGCAGGTATCTGCTGTCCTTACTTGATCTGGCCAACATATGACTCCAGATCCACATGTGATTGTCTGTTAGCTGCACTAAATACTGATCCCGGCAATGACACCCACACCCTAAGAACAAATAAAAGAAAAACATTTCAAATCCCTTAATTCCAGCTGGAAGTAACAAGGTGGCAAAGTGTGCTTCCTAAATCACAAAATAAACTGATCGGTTTTGCGTTTCAAAAATTAAATATCCTGTTTGTGGGATGTGGGTATTACTGGCCAGAGTAGCATTAATGGCTCATTGCTGCCTGTGAGAAGGTGATGGTGAGCTGTCTTGGTTTACACTGCAGTCCCTGGGATAGTGTCTCTACCCACTGTGCAGTTCCAGCATTTTAACCCAGTGGCAGTGAAGGAACTTTAAAGCTAACAATTGACCTGATAACAGCTGCCATTTACAATAGGGAGTTCTGAACTTGGACCACACTTTGCACATGGTACATAAAGTCTCTGCGCAGGAGTAGGCCATCTGGCCCCTCGAGCCTGCTCCACCATTCAATAAGATCATGGCTGATCTTTTCATGGCCTCAGCTCCACTTACCCACACTCTGACCATAACCCTTAATTCTTTTACTGTTCAAAAACATTATCTATCCTAGCTTTAAAAGCATTTATTGAGGAAGCCTCAACCGCTTCACTGGGAAAGGAATTCCATTGATTCGCAACCCTCTGGGTGAAGAAGTTCCTTCTTAATTCAGTCCTGAATCTACTTCCCCTAATCTTGAGGCTATGCCCTCTTGTCCTAGTTTCACCTGCCAGTGGAAACATCCTCCCCACTTCTATCTTGTCTATTCCCTTCCTAATTTTATACGTTTCTATAAGATCCCCCCTCATTCTTCTGAATTGCAATGACTATAATCCCAGTCTACTCAGTCTCTCCTCATAAGCCAACCCCCTCAGCTCTGGAATCAACCTAGTGAACCTCCTCTGCACCCCCTCCAGTGCCAATACCCCTTAAGTAAGGAGACCAAAACTGCATGCAGTACTCCAGGTGTGGCCTCACCAGCCCCTATACAGCTGCAACATAACTTCCCTGCTTTTAAACTCAATCCGTTTAGCAATGAAAGACAAAATTCCATTTACTTCCTTAATTACCTGTTGTACCTGCCTGCAGACCGACCTTCTGTGATTCATGTACAAGGACATCTAGGTCCCTTGGAATAGCAGCATGCTGCAATTTTTTTTACCATTCAAGTAACAATCTTTTTTACTGTTATTCCTACGTTTATTAACATTGTACTCCACCTGTCAGACCTTTGTCCTCTCACTCAAAGTATCTATGTTCCTTTGCAAGGTTTCACAGTCCTCTGCACACTTTTTGCTCTGCCACTCATCTTAGTGTCATCTGCAAACTTTGACACACTATGCATGGTCCTCAACTCCCAGTCATTTATGTAAATTGTGAACAATCATGGTCCCAACACTGATCCCTGAGGCACACCAGTAGTCACTGATGACCAGCCAGAATCACAGACATTTCTCCCCACTCTTTGCTTCTTGTTAGTCAACCAAGCCTCCATCCATGCTAATATTCTCTCCCTAATGCCATGCGTCGTTATCTTTTGCAACAGCCTTTTGTGCAGCACCTTGTTGAATACCTTTTGGAAATCTAGATACACTACATCTACTGGGTCCCCATTGCCCATCTTGCTCATAATGTATTTATAGAACTACAAACGATTTGTCAAACATGATCTGCCTTTCATGAACCCATGCTGTGTCTGCCTAACGGGACAATTTCTATCAGGATGCCTTGCTATTTCTTCCTTGATAATAGACTTCGGTATCTTTCCCACTACAGAGGTTAAGCTAACTGGTCTGTAATTCTCCATCTTTAGTCTACCTCCCTTTTTAAACAGTGGTGTCATATTTGCTGTTTTTCAATCTGCTGGAACTGCCACAGAATCCAGTGAATTTTGGAAAATTACCACAAGTGCACTTGCTATTTCTCCCACCATCTCTTTTTTTTTTAGTACCCTGGGATTCATTCCATTAGGGCCTGGAGACTTGTCTACCCTTAGCTCCATGAGCTTGCCCCACACTGCCTCTTTTGTTTCCAGATACTCACCTACCTTCATCTCTTTGTCAATTACTGGCAGGTTATTAGTGTCCTCCACTGCGAAAACCGACACACTCAATACCTGTTCAATGCCTCAGCCATTTCCTCATATCCCATAACTAAATGCCCCTTCTCATCCTCTAAAGGGCCGATGCTTACTTTAGCCACGTTTTTTGTTGTTTTATATATTTATAGAAACTTTTGCTATCTGTCTTTATGTTCTGAACTATTTCGTTCTCATAATCTACCTTACTTTTTTAAAGCTCTTTTGGGGTTTTCTGTTGACCTTCTGTTAACACTTTCCCAATCTTCTAGTTTCCTGCTGATCTTGGCCACTTTGTTTGCCTCCTCTGTTGTTTTGATAACCTCCCTTATTTCCGTAGGCACCCATGGCAGAATACCCCTTTTCCTACAGTCCTTCCTTTTCACTTGTGTATACTTTTGCTGAGCACTTTGAAAAGTTGCTTTGAAAGTCCTCCACTGTTTGTCACCATAAAGTCTTTGCTTGCAGTCTACTTTTGGCCACCTTCTCCCTCATCCTATTGTAGTCTCCCTTGTTTAAGCACAGGACCCTGGGATTTGATTTTATCTTTGCACTCTCCATCTGTATTCTAAATTCAACCAGACTCTGATGGCTCTTTCCAACAGCATCCCTAACTAGGAGGTCATTTATTATTCCTGTCTCATTATGCAAGGCCAGATCTAGGATCGCTTGATCCCTCCATTCCATTACATACTGCTCACGACAACTATTGTTGGATATACGTTCGATGAACTCCTCCTCAAGGCTACCCCGACCAACCTGGTTCAACCAATTGACGTGCAGATTAAAATGCCCCATGATAATTGTGGTACTATTTTTTACAAGCATTAGTTATTTGTTTATCGCCCGCCCTAATGTGATATCATTATTTGGTGGCCGATAGACTACACCTATCTGTGACTTTTTCTTCTTAGAATTTCTAATTTCTACCCAAATCAATTCAAACTTACTCTCCATAGAACCTGTATCATCTCTCAGCACTGCCCTAATGTCATCCTTGAATATCAGAGCTACACCACCTCCCTTATCGTCCTGTCTGTCCTTCCAACTAGTCTGATACCCCTGGATATTTAACTCCCAGTCATGACCATCCTGTAACCATGTCTCTGTAATGGCTGCTAAATCATATTCATTCACGTTGATTTGTGCCGTTAACTCCTCAACCTTGTTACAAATGCTACGAGCAAAGTGCCCTTATGCTAGTGTTTGTACCTTCTTTGAATTCCAACATCTCCAACAATAATATCTCCAGAGTTATCCTTCCCTTTTACATCTTTCAAACCCTCTTGCACACATGCTAACCTGCTGCTTACCTTTTTATTTATCACCATACTTCCTGTCATTTCCCCCTCCCTTCCCCCCACCCCCCCCTCCCCCCGACTCACTATTTTAACGTCCAAGCAACCACCCTGTTTATCCTTTTCGCTAGAACACTAGTTCCAGATAAGTTCAGGCAGATACCATCCCATGGGTACAGATCCCTCCTGTTCCAAAACTGATGCCAATGCCCCATGAAATGGAACCCCTCTTCCCCACACCACTCCCTTACCCAGATGTTTACTTCCCTAATTTTCTTATCCCTAAGCCAATTTGGACATGGTTCGAGTAGTAATCTGGAGTTTGTAACCCTTGAGTGGTAGCTCACTTCTGAAAATTCGCTCGAATTTTGAGACTTTGCTTCATAATTGTCAACTTCTCTGCCACCAGAATAGGGTTCTGTTTGTCTGTCTTTTTAAAAAATATTATCTGTTCCCCTTTGACCTCGAACACATCAATCAAATCACCCTTCTAAACTCCAGAGAGTGAAACCCTTGTTTTTGTAATCTGTCCTCTTAGTTTCCAATACATCTACCTTGTGTTTTTCTTCAAGGTCATTGTATCTGACTGAAGTTTTGAACAAAGAATGAAGAACATTACAGCAGTAGGAACAGGCCATTTGGCCCTCCAAGCCTGCGCTGATCCAGATCCTCAATCTAAAACTGCTGCCTATTTTCTGAGGATCTGCATCCCTTTGCTCCCTGCCCATCTGTGTATCTGTCTAGATATATCTTAAGTGACATTATCATTCCGACCCTTACTACCTCCACTGGCATTCCAGGCACCCACCACCCTCTGTATAAAGAACTTTTGACGTAGATCTCCCCTCTCATTTTGAACTCGTGATCCCTAGTAATTGAGTCCTCCACTTGGGGTGGGTGGAATCTCTTGCTATCCACCCTGTCTGCACCTCTCATGATTTTGTAAGCCTCAGTCAGGTCCCCCCTCAACCTCCATTTTTCAAATGAAAATATTCCTAATCTACTCAACCCCTCCTCAGAGCTAGCACCCCCCCATAACAGGTAACATCCTCGTAAACCTTCTCTGCACCCTCTCTAAAGCATCCACATCCTTTTGGTAATGTGGTGACCAGAACTGTACGCAGTATTCCAAATATGGCCGAACCAAAGTTCTACACAACTGGAACATGACGTACCAACTCTTATGCTCCATACCCTGAACAATGAAGGAAAGCATACCATGTGCCCTCTTAACCACTCAACTGACCTGCATTGCTACCTTCAGGGAACAATGGACCTGAACATATATTTTCCATTTACCATATAGTTTGCTCTGGAATTGCAGTTTCCAAAATGCATCACCTCGCAGTTGTCCAGATTGAACTCCATTTGTCATTTCTCTGACCAACTCTCCAATCTGTCTATATTCTGCTGTATTCTCCGACAGTCCCCTTCACTATCTGCTACTCTACTAATCTTTGTATCATCTGAAAACTTGCTAATGAGGCAACCTACACCTTCCTCCAAACCATTTATGTATATCACAAACAGCAGTGGTCCTAGCATTGATTTCTGTGTGAAACCATTGGCCACAGATCTACATTTTGAGAAGCTCCCTGTTGCATGTACCTAAGTACAGTGAAAAGTCTTGTTCTGCAACAGCAGCCAATAAGGACATACAGATCATAGGGTGTTTGGACAGAGTGAGGCATACAAGGTTGCAGCCGCATAGGAGGTGCACAAAGTAAGATCAACATTATTTGAATATGAAATACTCAGTAGAGCTCCAGGAATCCCAGTGTAGTCATACTGATTAGCCAATACTGATTAGACCTTTAATTCACTGTTTTGCAGTCCTTGAGATGCAACCTTCCATGGGTCATCTGATCCATCTTCTCATCTACTTGTGCCAATTTCAGAGCCATGCAGACAGAAACAGACCCTTCAGTCTATACCGATCATATTCCCAAACTAAACTAGTCCTACCTGCCTGCTCCAGGCCCATTCCCCTCCAAACCTCTCCTATTCATTTACTTATCTAAGTATTTTAAATGTCATAACTGTGCCCACAAGCAGCACTTCCTCAGGGAGTTCATTCTACACAGTGACTACCCTCCGTGTAAAAACTTTGCCCCAATGTCTTTTTAAAATCTCTCTCCTCATTGAACAATGGACCCGAGCACCCACCCTCTTCGTGCTCTGAGGGTCTCCACGAATATTATACACAAAATATTACACAATTACTGCAGAAATCAGTCATCCTGATGTTGCTTCAGGAAGGTGGAGTGTGGGTGGGAGGTGAGATCAGTGGTTGAGATGGGACAGTTGGATATTATGAGGTAGAACCTGAACAGTCCCTCACTGTAGAGTTTTCAGCAACTCCTTCCTGGGTTAGTGCTACCTTCAGCTTGTGCTGATCTCCAGGCCTCACTCTTTTTGTCTCTGTGTCTCTCGACTGCAGTGAGTACGCATCGGACAACATCAGCACCAACCTGTACCTGGTGAATGAGCCGTGGTTATACTCTGTACTGTGGTGTGCTGGGGTGCAGTCAGTTACCTCTGATGCCTGCCAAGTCCTGAGTGAGGTGCAAGCTCCCACCTGGATTATGGTGAGTAAGAGATACAGCAGTGAGCTACAGAGAAATTCCGTCACTGGGATAGGTCGGGGGCTATACCACCTGGTGAGGCTCAGTTAGATGGTGGTCAGCGGTGTGTTAACTCCATTGGCCAGCCCTGCTTCCCCAACCCTGAATAGTCCGACCTCAAACAAAATTTGAACAAACTGAAGTTCCAATTGGATAAGCACTTTCAGGCAGAGAAGGCTGAGAGGGCTCCCACACTGAGGTGTATGGACAGAGCTGACAGAAGCAGAGTTGAAAGGTCAGTAACAAGTGGGGGCATCCCTCAACTCTTCCTTCCCATCTCCTTTTACCCCATCCCCAAGCCCCCTTGTCCTCTATGCCCCTTCTGTCCCCCGTCCCCTCTCTTCTATTCTCCCCCCAACCCCGTCCCCTCTCTTCTCATCTCCCCCCAACCCCGTCCCCTCTCTTCTATTCTCCCCCCAACCCCGTCCCCTCTCTTCTCTTCTCCCCCCCCACCCCCGACCCCTGTCTTCTCTCACCCCCCACCCCCATCCCCTCTGTTCTCACCCTCCCACCACTGTCCCCTCCCTTCTCCCCACCCCACCCCACCCCCGTCCCCTCTCTTCTCTTCTCTCCCCCCACCCCACCCCGTCCCCTCTCTTCTCACCCCCCCACCCCGTCCCCTCTTCTCTCCCTCCCACCACTGTCCCCTCCCTTCTCCCCACCCCACCCCACCCCCCGTCCCCTCTCTTCACCATCCCCCCCCGCGTCCCCTCTCTTCACCATCCCCCCCCCCCGTCCCCTCTCTTCACCATCCACCCCCCCGTCCCCTCTCTTCACCATCCCCCCCCCCCCGTCCCCTCTCTTCACCATCCCCCCCCCGTCCCCTCTCTTCACCATCCCCCCCCCCCCGTCCCCTCTCTTCACCACCCCCCCCCCCCGTCCCCCCTCTTCTCCCCCCATCCCCTCTCTTCCCTTTATTCCCCCCCCCCCCCCCGTCTGGAGATGAAGAGCTGATCATTTGAGTTATTGTTGTATTTGTTGATTGGGTGTAGGTGTCTCACCATTTAGTATCGGGAGCGTGGTGCTGGAAACACAGCAGGTCAGGCAGCATTCGAGGATCAGACGAGTCGACGTTTTGGGCAATTGCCCTTCATCAGGACGGAGGCTGGGAGCCTCTGAGAATGGAGAGATAAATATGGAGGGGGTGGGGTTTGGGGGTACATAGCTGAGTGTGCAATAGATGGATGGAGGTAGGGGTGAAGGTGATAGAGCGGAGGGGAGGATGGAGCAGGTAGGTGGGAAGATAGATGGACAAGTGGAACAGGTCATTAAGGTCGTGCTGGACTGGAAGATTGGAACTGGGGTAAGGTGGGGGAGGGGAAATGAGGAAACTAATGAAGTCCACATTGATGTCATGGGTTTGAAGGGTTCCAAGGCAGTAGATGAGATGTTCTTCCTCCAGGCGTTTGGTGGTGAGGGAGTGGCAATGGAGGCAGCCCAGGACCTGCATGGCCTCAGTAGAGTTGGAGGGGGAGTTGAAATGTTCAGCCATGGAGCAGTGGGGTTGATTGGTGCGGGTGTCCCAGAGATCTTCCCTGAAGTGCTTCAGAGAACATCTCTGAAGATTTTATTTCCGAGGCTCCCAGACTCCTTCCTGATGAAGGGCTCTTACCCAAAAAATCGATTTTCCTGCTCCTTGGATGCGGCTTGACCTGCTGTGCTTTTCCAGCACCACTCTAATCTTGACTCTGATCTCCAGCATCTGCAGTCCTCACTTTTGCCTAGTTTCACCATTTCGTGCCCATCCCTAATTGCCCAGAGGGCATATAAGAATTAATCACCTTGCTGTTAGTCTGGCGTCATATAGGCCAGACCAGGTAAGGTCGGCTGTCCTTTTTCCCTAAGGGACATTAGTGAACTAGATGGGCTTTTGATGACAAAAGGCAATGGTTATCATTTAGACTCTTTATTCCAGATTGTTACTGAATTCAGACTTCGCTATCTGGGCATAGGTCCCCAGAACATGACATGGATCGCTGGATAATCGCCTAGTGATAAAACCATTAGTGCAATGTCTGTCCTCATCAAACACTCCCAAGGACAGGGACAACATGAGGTTAGATACAGAGTAAAGCTCCCTCTACACTGTCCCCTTCAAACACTCCTAGGACACGGACAATGGAGGATTAAGTACAGAGTAAAGCTCCCATCTATGCTGTATTCATTAAAAACCCCAGGACAGGGATAGCACTGGCTTAGATAAAGAGTAAAGCTCTCTCTACACTGTCCCCTGTAAAATACTCATGGGACAGGGACAACACCAAGTTAGATACTGCGTTGAGGAACAATGTCTTCCCTCAGGATGGTGCATATTTGGTCACCTTGCTCCCCCAATGGGGGTGGTTTTGAACACTCCGTTGTTGAATGTATTTAAGGCTGGGACACACAGCAATTTGTTCTTGGGGAATTGAGGGTTAGGAAGAGGGGGTTGGAGAGTGAAGTTGAAGCCCAGGCTCAGTGAGGATCATATTGAATGGAGGAAAGGGCTCGCTGGGCAGAATGGCCACCACCACCACCTCCTCAGATTTTGGGTGTTTGTGTCCTTTGTTGCTTCTTGTAAAGATGCAAAATGAGTAGGCCACTGATCGAGCCAGAGCCGGTGATAGAAATATGCATCTGAGCATTCTCAGGAGGAAATGACTCTGAGCAGTGCACAGGCTGGAGGGAAGGTCGCTGAGATTAATGCTCAGAGCTTTCTCTATTGTTCTCATCGTTTCCTGCGAGCTCATTTGCATTTGGGATTACAGTGAGCAGGATGCCAGCTGTTGTTCTTTTCCCTGGTGTAGGATCAGAGTCCCACCTCCCCCCACCCCCAACCCACCCCCATCGTACCTCTGTGACTGACTCCAAACAGATTGTGACCAAGCCTGGAGTCACTGGGGACTCAAATCCAGACAGACTAATTGGCCAGCTGATCCCATTTCCATCGCTGTGTTCGGTG
This sequence comes from Chiloscyllium punctatum, assembly GCF_047496795.1. Taxonomy (NCBI): domain Eukaryota; kingdom Metazoa; phylum Chordata; class Chondrichthyes; order Orectolobiformes; family Hemiscylliidae; genus Chiloscyllium; species Chiloscyllium punctatum. The sequence continues at coordinate 7,452,307 of NC_092747.1, read as the reverse complement.
CCGACTTCTCATTAGAATTAGAATTTCTGTCAACAACCATGATAGCTCTTTTAAAAAGATTCACTCTCTCTCACCCTGTGCTGTCCCTGTCCTGGGAGTGTTTGATAGAGACATTGCAGAGGGAGCTTTACTCTGTATCTAACCCTGTGCTGCCCCTGCACTGGGAATGTTTAATGAGGACAGTGTATGAGGAGCTTTACTCTGTATCTAACCCTGTGCTGTCCCTGTTCCAGGAGTATGTGATGGTGGGAGAGTCAATGTAGTGGGAGCTTTACTCTGTCTTTGACCCCATGCTGTTCCCGTCCTGGGAGTGTTTGATGTAGAGAATTGCAGGGGGAGATTTACTTTCAGTTTACTTTTAGTTTAACAGTGTAAATGAAGCTTTGTTTTTGGTTTGAGAGTAGAGAGAGCTTTAATCTGTATCTGACCTCGTACTGTCCCTGTCCTGGGAGTGTTTGATGGGGACACTGTAGAGAGAGCTTTACTCTGTATCGAATCTCATCTGTGTCCTGGGAGTGGTGGATCTGGGCAGTGTAGAGGGAGCCTTACTCTGTGTGCCTAACCCCGTGCTGTCCCTGTCCTGGGAGTGGTTGGAATGAATTTGCCGAGTAAAATGTATCCGATCTAATCTCGGGTATTCTGTGGTCTGGTGGGTTTAAAAGGTTGATTTCCTTTCCACAGTCTCCTGGTGAATACTACATGATTTGGATAACTTCTGACATCATTTCGATCACCATCGTGGTGGGGATTTTCATCCTGCAGAAGTGAGTGAGACTGAGAGGCCTTCCTGTGATGTGTTTTGCATGGTGCATGTGGTCTTGAGAAGGAAAGTTCACCCTGTTCTCGTCTGTCAGTCGGTACAAATCCGTTCTTTTTTTTAAACTCGTGTGTGAAATGTTCTGGTCTGTGTCTTTATTGTCAATCTGGGAAATGGGCAGAGTAAATACCCAGGATGTTGTTACACAGTCTGCCAATGGGTATGGCCATAAGGTACAGGAACAGAAGCAGGACATTCAGCCCATCGAGATTCCTGTTGTTATCTCGCATTCACAAAACACTGTCAAAGTCACAGACCTCCCAGGAATTATTATAAGAGTTGCACTAACTCCAGTCAGCTCTCTGTGTGCGGAAAGGGCTCTGATACCTCACCCCTATGACTCCTTCCTTTCAAAGGTTTAGTAGAGGGTGGGGAAGGAATTTTGCAAAGAGGGACATAAGGAAAGGGGATAAGTCACAGAACTTTAGGATTGTTACAGTGCAGAAGGTGGCCATTTATCCCATCATTTCCGTACAGGCTCTCTGAATGAAAAATGCACAGAGTCTCATTCTCCCACCTTCACCCCCATAAACATTGTTCTTTTTCCACTAACTATCTAATTCCTTCCTGAAAGACTCCAGGGAACCTGCCTCACCCACACTCTCAGATAGTACACTGCAGACCCTGAGCGCTTGCTGCATGAAAGTAGAGTCATAGAGAGCCACAGCACAGAAAATTTGGCCATTCGGCCTATTGGGGTCCATGCTGGTCAAAAACAACCCCCTAACTATTCAAATCCCATTTTCCAGTACTTGGCCCATAGCCTTGTCTACCTTGACATCGCATGAGCACATCTAAATCTGTCTTCAGTGTGATGAGTAGAGCTGGTGAATACAAAACAGGCACCACCACTATTTATTTGAATGGTGTTCTTACTGTCAGTGGCCTATCAGAGGTCTGCTGGAGGTTTTGATATTGTTGGTTCACAGGCAGTTACTGGAGGCCAATGTTGCTCAGGAGTGATGTGGAGTTGGTTCCTAATGGGAAAACAGGCCTGTCCATCAAAATCCCCCACTGCGAGCACCTCCCGTTCCCAAGTGTCATGCTGCCAGGCATTTCAGGAGTGACTGAAATGGTGGGACTATTGGGGAAAGGGTGCATGGGGGAGGTGAGGAGGCACAGTTTTCCATCGAGGTTCAGAAGCACAGCTTGAGATACTTCTAGGAGGATATTGTTGAGTCTCTCCCAAGGTACATTGATCAGCAACTAGCCAGGCGAGGAATCCTTCGTGATCCTTGATCCTCATGACCTCAATCTTTCCTGACCCATTCCAAGAAACCCCTCCCTTTCATTCTCAACTGTGTACAATTCCAATCCCTCCCATCTTCCACCAGCAACAATTTCGAGCACCTAATCTCTTCCCATCGCCCAGCCTTTCAGTGACGTTTCGGTTGCGTTGCTGTGCGTTTTTCCTTTTGATAATTATTTTCCTCTTTTTTTTTCTCCTGACTGTGTTGGTTGATGTGTCATTGCCATGTTGGATTAGTGGGTGTAAGTGTTACATTTCCTGCTGCGTTAGTGGGTAAATGTCCTTTTTTAATTGCCTCCCTACCCATGTTGCTTGGTTAAGTGTCTGTTCTCCCTGTGGGGTCAGGGTGGGGGGAGCGAGTTTTTGTTTTGTTTCTCTCTCTCTGCCAGGTTGGTGAGACACTCTCATCCACGCTGGGTTGGTAGGTAAGTGCCAGTTTATTTCCATGGGATCCAAGGAGTGCCTGGAACTTGCACAGGCATTGGTAAATCATCATCTCCCCCATTGTATGCCAATAGATGCCTCGCTCCATTTGTTTGCCCAGGGAAATTGGTGGCTAAGTCCATTAGTGGGTCAGTCTCGAACTGTGCCTGCACACTGCGGCTCAGGGTTTTGGATCAGCCCTGTCGGCTGTCACCATGGTAGGGGCTATTGGTGGGTGGAGATGGGGAAAGGAAAGCAATTAGACCCTTCATCCCCTTCAAGCTCAACCTTCCGAATATCAACTCCCTACTCCTTGTGTTGGTGAACCGGAGAAGGGAGTGGAAACTGGTCCCAATCCCAGCTCAGTCAGCACCCATCCCACCCAAGATCAGGCCAGAGACCCTGAATCAGGTGGTGTCCGAGAGCTTGGGGATGGAGCTGGGCTCAAGGAAGGGAGAGGGGGGGAGATTTTGAGCTGTTATTATGAGTGGCACAATACTGTGGAACAGTTTCAATGCTTGAATGCACCTTTGCATTGAGAATGACTCAGGGGTATTGTTCAATCCATGACCCCTCTAATCATTGTGTTTTGGTACAATGCAATTTGTTTGGCTTGATCTGAAATGTGGGAGAAACAAAGTTTGTTTAAAATTTCATCGATGGACAATTTTAGAAGCATTGAACAATGCCCCTGCTCTGCATTCACCCTTTTTCATTGTGTCTTTCACCTTTTTCTGCTTTTCACTGATGTTTATCTTCCTCTGCTCTTTTTCCTCCATTCCTTTTTCTCCTTCCCTCTCTCGCTGTCTGTCTCTCTCTCTCACCCTCCCTCTCTCTCGCGCTCTCTCTCGCTCTCTCTCTCTCTTTCGCTCGCACTCTCTCTCTCGCTCTCACTCTCACCGTCTCTCTCTCTCACCGTCTCTCTCTCTCTCTCACCCTCTCTCACCCTCTCTCTCTCTTACTCGCTCTCGCTCTCTCTCACTCTCCCTCTCACTCTTGCTCTCTGCTGCATTCTGGCATTTCACAGCTATCACTTGATCAGGTAATGCTACCGCTTCCAGTCGGACCTTTGCACTGTTCTAGGGGGAGGCTCAGTCAGGGCAAAGAAAGGTGTAAATTGGGGTTCGGTCCCACCCCATCCCTGCTGCTCCTTCCTTAGAACTGCCTACCTATCTTCCCAACTCTACCTCTCACTCCTTGTCCCCATCCAAATCCCACTCACCTTTCCACCACCACACCTCCCTTGCTATCTTTCCTCCCAACTTCCTGCCTCTCTACCTTCCCCCCCCCCCCATCTTTCTCCCTCTCCTTCTCCTTCTCCCTCTCCCTCTCACCATCCTGCCCCTCTATCTTCCCTGCCTCTCCTCCCCCTCTATCTCCCCATACCTTCTTCATCCCCTCCCCTCCTGCCCCTCCACCCCCCCACCTCGCCCTCCCATTCCTCCATCTCCCCACCTCTCCCCTCCCATCCCTCCATCCCTCCATCTCTCCCACCTCCCTCCTCCCACCCCTCCATCTCCCCCACCTCCCCCCTCCCATCCCTCCATCTGTCCTTCCTGCCCCTGTTTTTCTCTTCCCACTGTCTCCCTTCTCCTGACCCCCCCCCCCTCAATCGTGTGCTGTCTTCCATCACTCCTGGTCTGAGAATGCTGCCTCTCTCCCTGACTCTCGCCTGTGCTACTGAGACGCTGAGTGGGGAATAGGCCTTGGGATCTTTCTCTGTATTCTGGTGTTATGGGAGTGTGGGATTGGGAAGTGGTTGGTGGTGGCGAGGGGGTTGGGAGTCGGGCTATAAACTGGGATTCTGTGAATGGCCTCAGTTCATCCTGTGTTTGTGTGGGGCAGGGGAGGGGTTGGGGATGTGGGGGTGGGGTATGGGGAGCGGAGGTGGGTTGGAGGCGGGGGGGGGGGGGGGGGGGGGCAGAGGTTGAGTCAGGAATCCCATCCCGTTTCTCTCCCCACCCACCCCTGCCACCCTGTGGGTGTGCATATGGCTCGGGCTGAGGGGGAGATTGTGATTAATGAGGATGTCCGTGGAAAATGACACCAATGGATGACTATTCACAAGTCTCTGGGTACAGAATTCCCAAGGTTCACCACCCTCAGAGTGCGGGAAAAAAATTACTCCCCTTGGTCTGAAATAACTGACGCCTTATTCTGAGAACATGCTCCTCCGTTCTCAATATTCCAACCTTGGGAGGCAGTGGTTTGTCCATTTGGGTGAGATTGCCTCTCATTCTCCTAAACCATAGAGAACCTTTTCCTCAGTGTCCCCCTTAAGGACATGGAAATATAGGAACAAAGAAAATTGGAGCTGAACTGGGCCATTCGGTCCTTCGAGTCTATTCCGCCAATCATTATGATCACGGTAGATCATCCAACTCCGTCCCCTGCTCCCTGCTTTCTCCTGATATCCTTTGATCTTTTTAGCCCTGAGAACGATGTCTAACTCCTCCTTGAAAACATTCAATGTCTTGGTCTCAACCGCTTTCTGGTGAAATTCCACAGGCCCTCATCTCAGTCCCCAAATAGCCAACCCCCTGTATCCTTAGACTGTGACCCTCTGGTTCTAGACTCCCCTGGTCATTGGAAACCTCCTCCTTGCATTTACCCTGTCAGAACTTTATAGGTTTCAATGAGATCACACCTCTTCCCCTCCCCCATGACCCCCACCCAACTTATTCCTGTAAAATCCAGTGAATATAGTCCTAACTGAAACAAAACTGGAAAAAACTCAACAGGTCATGCAGCATCTGTGGAGAGAAAGCTGGTTTCAGGTTCAATGACCTTTCTGCCATTCAGGACTGTGCACAATACTCTGGGTATGGACTCACCAAGGCCCTGCATGATTGCAGAGAGACATCGCTGCTCCTGTATCACCCCAGGGATCAATATGCCCTGCCACCTGCTGGAGTTGCTGACTCTAGTTCGAATGGGCACAAAGACAAGAATCACAGGACATGACCATTTGGCCCATCGCTCCCGCACAGCTTCCACTATCTATAGCCTTTTCCCCATATCCCTGCGCACCATCTCTATCTAAAGAACCATCCAATACCCCTCTTGAATGCCCCAATTGAACCTGCCCCACCACATTTCCAAGCAGTGCATTCCAGACCCGAAAGAGGTGGAGTTGAAAATTTGTTCTCTCTATTATGTTTTGGTGAAAACCTTCTAGTGACTCTGGGACTGAGCAGCACCAGACTAGAACCAGCGCCTGCCATAAGGATGTAAGAAATAGGAGTGGCATTTGGCCCATTGGGTTTGTTTAGCCAGTTGGTAATATCATGGCCAATGTGGCCTTAAATCTACTGTCCTGCTTAGTTTCCCCCCAAAACCATGACATCCTCTTGTTGATCAACAAAACAATTGTGGGCTTCCTGAGCCCCTGGCTCATCAGCATGGATCTATTACCGTCTCCCCACCCATCCTCCCCTTCAACGGCAGTGTTGACTTTGTTGATCGACAAGGGGAGGTAACTGTTTTTTGGGAAAGAGAACTCCTTTCCAACTCTCACTCTCAGGGGCCATCATCCACCTCCACTCGGGCAGAAACCCTCACTCCTTTCAAATAAAACAACCAGAAGTGCTGGAGGAACCCAGCAGGTCTGGCAGCATCTGTGGAAATAAAAACATAGTTAATGGTTCTGATCCAGTGACCCTTCGCAACTTGCTGATTGATGTTGATGAGCCCGGTCTATCCCTAAATGGAACATCCCAGGACATTTCTGCTATCTTGCCTGGACTGCTCCATTATAGAAGATATTTATATGTGGGGTGGGGGACGAGGTTGGAGTTTAGGGATCTTGCAGTGATTTTTTTTTGTCAATTTGATCTAGCTTTTACTGACTGGTCAGCATTTTATACATTTACACTTCCCAAACAGTCCTGACTTAGAAATATATCACCATTCCTTCAGTGTCACTAGGCCAAAATCCTTGAATTCCCTCCCCAAGGGCATTATGAGTGCACCTACGCACATGGACTGCAGTGGTTCAAGAAGGAACTCACCCCCAAGGGGCAACTAGGGATAAGCAATAAATGCTTGACTGTCCATTGAGGTTCTGGATCTGAGGAAGCAATGTTTCTGATTCTCAGTCTGAGCTGATTGTCAGGGATGAGATGACCTCCAAGATAGCATTCCACAAATGAAGGTGGTGTATCACCTGTTCCTATAATCCCACCTGACCCTAAGCTTTCGTATTGATCCTGCTGTGTTGAGGTAGTTTTCAATCTCAAGGACACTGCACACACACGAGAAAAACTTTCCAATGTTCAATTAGAATCTAGAGGAGGCCATTTAGTCTCTTGAACTCATTCTAGTCTTTAGTTAAATGATTTCTGAGTTGTACATAAACTTCATCTTGGCTCTGTAACCCTTCATACCCTTGTGTATGTAACAAAAAGACTGACTCCCTCAATTTCAATTACTTCGGGGTGATTGGAGTAGGTTGGGGGTAGTCCTGTCTCTATTTACCATTTCCTTATTTTCACTCATTGGATGGGAAGTTGAAAGTGAAGAAAGCTGGTTAACAGTGAAGCTCGGGTCACCATGACCAAGCTGAGACTCCCATTGGAAGGGAGATTGACTGCAACACGTTACCAGAACTTATCCTAAAAGACTGGGCCCATTGGACTTCCTGGTGGGAATTTATATGGTCATCTGGGAATGGGCTGAAAAGCAGAAGCTGGCAAAATAGTGTGGGAAGGTGCCAGGTGTCACTCCCGGTGCCCTATAAGTGGAACCACCCGCCTCCTCCCCACAAATCCCGTGGTGCCGTGTTGGGAGGGTAATTCTTAGTTGGACGTAGAAGCCCTTTAGTGGAGTGAGGGCAGGTGAAGCTGCATTAGGTATCTTCCCTCATTAATAACGTTCACCCCTCCCTTCCACCTTTGGCAGAGCCCAACACTCCACTTACCGTGAGGGCAGCTGATCATCAATGAATGCTCTTCCCAAGTGCAATTCCAGTAGCGATCACTGCTCCTGGTGGCGCTGTTGAGCTACTGGCTCGCTGAATGGGCCACTAGTCCTTTGGGGGCGGCGGTGCCATGCTTGATGGGATAACACCAGCCAACCGTCCTACCTCCACTCCTCCCACCCCACTCCCCTCCCAAACCCGTCCTCTTCCCAGCCCATCTGCCAGTTGGACCCCAAAATCCCCAACTTTGGTCTGGCATTAAGTTGTCAGTTTGCCACCTTGTCCTTGTTGCCAGTGTGTCCTGGGGCATGATGAAGAAAAGTCGATTTTACATAGAATCTACAACACAGAGCCATTTCATTCAGCCCAACTATTGTGTTGGTGAATCCCATGTGGTTCCAGTTAGTCTGATTACATCTTCCAGTCTTGCTGTCCAGATCCCATTCATCCTTCATGCATCAAACTTCTCTTGAATGCAGTTGCCATGACCTCAATGGTGGGGCAGATTTAATGGGCTGAATGGCCTACTATTCCTGTTTCAACCCACCCATCGCCAGAGCTCTCATTCTCTCTTCACCCTCTTTCAGCCCTCCATTTGAGATGCCTGCACTCCCCTATCTCTGGGTTGGGTCTCTCTGATTTTGACCACTCTGCTGTTAACGGTTCTGTCTTATGTCTCCCCAGGACCTAAACCCTACATCTACAAACCGACATCATTCCATGTCTCTAACTCTCCATACTCTTTGAAGCCACTCCTTAAAACTGAATTCTTCATTCTAGATATGGTAACCTGACCTAATCTACCTGCTTCAGTGTGTGTTAATGCACCAATGGGATCTTTTTGTCACATCAATGGTGCCATACCCGTGAGAGCTATTACTAAGCCAGTCTTGCAGAGTGTGTAAGGCCTCTTTGTGTGACATGCACAAACTGTGCCTTTAATCAGTTTGGCACTGGGGAGTTGGCCAAGTCTTTTCCTTCTGAAAGGAGCATTTAAGGTTCAGGATGAATCTAAACTCGTTTCCCAGTAAGAGCTCTGAATTTGTAGCTTGTTCTCTGCACATTGGCCCATTATCACCCTCTGGAGAGGACTTGGGATATGAGGGAATCTGCAGTCAGGTCTGCTCCTTGTGTCTCCTAGCAACATGTTGCACAGCAACCGTGCCTCCTGAATTGCTGGTTGGGTGAAGTCTAGAAGGTTTTCATCAATGTCACCCAGCATATAAGCCAACATTTTCTCAGCTACCATGAGTTCTGAGGAAGGATCACTGCACCCAAAATGTTGCGCAGGGAGGTGGGAGCAGGCAATGGGGGACGAGGCAATGGGTATGGGGAGGCTCGGTGGTGTATGCAAGATGGAATCTGGCCTCTGAACCCTGGAAGCTGGGGTCATGGGTCAACCAAGCTGCTTGGAAACAGACCCTTCGGTCCAACTTATCCATGCTGACTAGATATCTTAAAATCATCTAGTCCCATTTGCCAGCACTTGGCCCATATCCCTCCAAACCCTTCCTATTCAAACACCCCTCCAGATGCCTTTTAAAAGCTGTAATTGTACCAGCCTCCACCACTTCCTCTGGCAGCTCATTCCCATACATGCACCACCCTCTGCATGAAAAAGTTGCCCAAAAGGTCCCTTTTAAATCTTTTCCCCCAGACCTTCAAACTATGCCCTCCAGTTTTAGATTCCCCCATTCTGAGGAAAAGGCCTTTTCTGTTTACCCTATCCAAGCCCATCCTGATTTTATAAACCTCTATACACTCACCCCTCAGCCTCTGACATTTTGGGGATAACAGTCCCAGCCTATTCAGCCTCTCCCTATAGCTCAAACCCTCCAACCCTGGCAACATCCTTGTAAATCTTTTCTGAACCCTTTTCAAGTTTCACAATAACCTTCCTAAAGCAGGGAGATGAGAGCAGAACCCAGTGTACTAAAAGTAGCCGAACCAATGTCCTGTACAGCCACATCGTGACCTCCCAACTCCTATACTCGTGCTCTGACAATAAAGGCAAGCAGCGAACATCTTCCTCACTATCCTGTCTACCTGCCCTGGGGGATTTTGCCCTGTTTATTTTATTCTTCATTCGTGGGATGTGGGCATCACTGGTTGTGCCAACTTTTGTTGCCCATCTCTTGTTACCCTTAAGAAGATGGTGAGGTGTTGCCTTGAACCACTGCAGTCCATTTGGTGTAGACCCATAATGCTGTTAGGAAGGATGTTCTGACTCAGTGACAATGCCTCCCAATACCCACCCCCCCTCCCAGCCAGGAACAAACCTACTTCCAGCATCTAGACCTGTTAGAGTATCAAACACCATTTTTAAAACAAATAATTCACGACATAATGGTGTCACTGGGGCAGTACTTATTGTCCACCCCAATTGCCCAGGAGGCTGTTAAGAGTCAACCACATTGCTGTGGTTCTGGAGTCACATGTAGGCCAGACCAGGTAAGGATGACAGATTCCCTTCCCTAAAGACCATAAGTGCACCAGATGGGCTTTTCCCTGAAAATGGACTCTTGTTCAACACTGAATTCTAGATTCCTTTCTCTAAATTAGAAAAATTATTTGGATGCATCTGCCTACCATTTTTCAAGGTTCAATCTACACCTTAGTCTCTGTGATCTGTCAATATAATTTTAAGTCAGTTGGCGCCATAAGGAAAATTAAATTGTGGAAAACATTCTCCGTGACAGTGACTGAGAGGAAGCAGAATACTGATTAAATGTTGCATGCCCAGTTCCTGGAAATTGAAGGAGGTGCCTGGTATAATTTTGGTCATCCTGACGAATGAACAATGTGAAGCAGAGCTTTTTGAGCATGCTCACATTGCTATTGTCCTTTAACGCGTCAGCATTTCCTTCTGCTCCTCTAACTCCGGCCTCGTGTGCACCCCGATATAAATCCCCCGCCCCCCTCCTGGTGACTGGGCCTTCAGTTCCCTTGGCTCTGGAATTCCCTCTCTGTATCTCTCCACATCCTCCTCTGAGGCGCTCCTTTAAAATTTGCATCTTTGGAAAATCGATTGGGCACCTGATCAACTATGTCCTCGCGTGACTTGGTGCATTACTTTGATTTAGTAATGCTGCTGTCAAGTGTCTTGGGACATTTCATTACAAATAGTCATTTGGTACCACGCAACTTGAGTACTGCTGAAAAGAAACCGACTGTGTTATGGAAGCTTTTCATCTTGCACGTGTCAGGGCACTTTGCAAGAACACAGATATAAAAGGCATCTGGATGGGTATATGAATAGGAAGGGTTTGGAGGGATCTGGGCTGGGTGCTGATGGTGGGACTAGATTGGGTTGGGATATCTGGTTGGCATGGACGGGTTGGATCAAATGATCTGTTTCTGTGCTGTACATCTCTATGATTCTATGCGAGAACGGGCATTTATACTGTATGAGAAGTGTGTGCTGATTGTTTAGCAATTTGGTAGAGAATGCAGCAATTAGTTGATTTTTTTTTTAATACATGGGATGTGGATATTGTTGGCTGGGCTTACATTTATACCCTGACAAGATGGTAGCTCACTGCCATTAGAGAAAAGTAGGTCATGCGGCTGATCGTTTCTGCTCCATCATTCAGTGAGATCATGGTTGATCTGGTAATCCTCAACTCCAGTCCCCTGCCTTTATCTCCATAACCCTTGATCTGTCCATCTCAGCCTTACTGGCCCACTCTTGGCAGCCCGCTGCAGTCAAGAATTCCACAGATCCACTCCCCTTTGAAAGAAGAAATTCCTCCTCATCTCTGTCTCAAATGTTGGACCTTTGATTCTGGAATGCTGTTGTTCTTGATTGGTAAGGGGATGTGGAAGGAAGGAGAACGGGGTTAAGAAAGCTATCAGGCATGATGAAATATCAAATAGAGACAAAAAACCCCCTGCAGATTACTGGATTCCAAGGTAGATGAGCAGGGGGCTGGAAGAACACAGCAAGCCAGGCAGGAGGTGGAGTTGATGTTTCAGGTGTGACCCTTCGTGTGTAACTGGGGGTTGGTGTAAGGGGAGCTACAGATAAAGTGGGTGGCGGGGGCAGGGTGGGTGGGGACAGGTGAAGACAGGTAGAGGGTACGACCTGGTTGGCCAATGGGAGGAATGAATCCAGTCGTGGCTGGGAGGAAGGGTCAATGAAAGGTATGGAAGGGAGGGGGAGGGGATGGAAAAGGGAGGTGACTTGAAATTGGAGAACTCAAATGTTGAGTCGTCCGGGCTGTAGGCTGCCCAGGCAGAAGATGAGGTGCAGTCAGAAATCGAAGCAGTGGGCCGAATGGCCCAATTCTGCTCCTATGACTAATAGTGTTTGCCAAGTTTGTTTAAATTTAAACCAGACAGGTTGACCTTAATTGGTCAGTTGCCCTAATTAATGCACTGGAGAGTATCTGTGCCTGTCTTGTTGAGTTGAAACAGGCAGATTGGGTGTAAATATCCTTTCTGTCTGTGAAGCACAAATTAAAGTCCGTAGTTTCAATGGCATTTTCCTTTGCGCTGGCATTCTTGTGAATGTCCTGATGAGTGGAAGGTGAAAAGCTTTGACAAAAATGTGTTTTTATTTCAGCAATGTTCACATTTCACCACTTTAAAGGTGCCATATGAATACAAGCTGCTGTTGTTACCCACGAAGTTGGTAATTTCATTCTTAGAGTGGGATGCACGTGCTTTTTCAGTCCTAAGGTATTTTTCGTTTTGTGAGTCTAGTGATTGTAATGAGGTCAGCCAGCTGAACATGATAGAATCTGAGTTCCCTGATTGGGGCTGTTAATCTGGTCCAGTCAGGGAGTCATGGCTGACAGGAACGAGTGAACTTCAAGGATATGGAGCTGCAGTCATGCCTGACTCAGAGAGAGGCAGTGCTGTTGTCAAAGGCTATGCCTTTGTAAAGAAAGGGTGATTGGTGATGGGATGCCAGTCTCTGAAGAGTTATTTCAGTATGTTTTTCTTAAATTGTTGGAAATGTGGATGTGGCCTGGGAGGAGCTTTGTCCTACTCGATTGATGGTAGGCCAAGGCTTCCTCTACTCAATTGAAGGGGCCAGACTCCTCAGGATGGTATGTGTATGGAATGATTCTGGATTAGTGGTGCTGGAAAAGCACAGCAGTTCAGGCAGCATCCGAGGAGCAGTAAAATCGACATTTTGGGCAAAAGCCCTTCATCAGGATGAAATGAGCTGCCAAAGGATGTGGTGGAGGCTGGTACAATTCCAACATGTAAGAGGCATTTGGATGGGTATATGAATAGGAAGGGTTTGGAGGGATATGGGCCGGGTGCTGGCAGGTGGGACTAGATTGGGTTGGGATATCTGGTTGGCATGGACGGGTTGGACCGAAGGGTCTGTTTCTATGCTGTACATCTTTGACTCTATGACACTCTGCTATAACTATGACGTGGTCAATTCCTGATTTTGGTCACAAAGACAGGAATTACTCGAAAAGCTCAGCAGATCGGGCAACATCTGTGGAGAGAAATCAGAGTCAACGTTTCTGGCTGAGTGACCCTTCCTCCGAATTCCCAGATTTTGGTCAGCCTATCCACATGAAGCGCAATGATGGAGCAAAAACAAGTTTAGTTGTTTTGCAGAATCTGAAGAAGGGGGTAAAGTTAGAACGAGTCACCTCTTTCCCTCTGGGAAGTGGGGGTGACCCAGCTGCAGGCCTGGGGTTGAGATTGTTAGTCAGGTTTCCTTAACGTTACTAAAATAAACACTGACGCACGAGGGTGTATTGCTTTTTAATAAAAACTGTTCTCTCACATTGCAGATGGCGGCTGGGTAGTATGAGGACCTATAACCCGGAACAGATTATGCTGAGTGCGGCAGTCCGCAGATCAAGCAAGGATGTCAACATAATGAAAGAGAAACTCATCTTTGCAGGTACGATGCAACCCTGCTTGCATCTTTAACTGATCAAGGTGAGAATGACTATTTCCTTAGTCATGAGACAGCTTTCAGTACGCGCGTGTGTATGCAAGCTTTCTTTCATGGGGTTGGGGTGTCAATCTGAAAGGTCAGCATTTGTTGCTTGCCCCTCAAATTGCGCAGCTCGCTCCGCCCATCTTGGAGGGCGGTTGTGGGCCTGGAGTCGTGTAGGCCCAGACCAGGTAAGGACAGCAGATATTGTTCCCGACAGGAGTTCCATGTGCAGTTCTGGTCACCATGTTATCGGCAAGGTATATATAGCTTCGAATGGAGGAGGCTGAGGGCTGAATTTAATTGAGGTTTACAAAATAATGAGGGGCTTGCATGGAGTGGAAAGTGAGGGAGCTGTTTTCTGGAGCAGGGAGATCAGTGACCCCAGGGCAGTGATTGGTAGCAGGATTGGAGGGGACCTGAGGAAAGGCTTCATCACCCAAAGGTTTCTTGGTGGCTGGAATTCGTTGCTCACTTTGAGGGTTGAGGTGGAAACCATCAACTCCATTAAAAATGGAACCTGGATCTGTCCCTGAAGAGCTGGAACCTATGAGGCTATGGAGTAGGTGCCGGGGAGTGGGACCAGAAAGTGTTTATTCAGTGCAGTGCACACACTAATGATGAGCTGAGTGGCTTCTTTATGGGACATAATCTTCCTATGATTCTCCTCTAGAGAGTTATTGGTGAAGGGTCTTGATCTATAGATTTAAGCAACCTCCATGTAGAGAAGGATAGGACACAAGATGAGGATAATTTGGGTGTCCCTGCAGTTGTTCAGGATGGTGGCTCAAGGACATTTCGAGATTGACCATAAACGCTGGCCAAGCCAGCAACACCCACATTGCATGAATGAATTAAAGAAAACGTCTTCCAAAGTTGTAGTGAGCTTGGCTTTGGTGGTTTTTACTTCTTGGTCTTCTAGCATACAGGTCTTTATACCAGAGCTGGCCCTGTTTTGTGCACTGATACTTGAGGGAGTTGTTCTGTGGTCATTAGAAATCTCACCCTTTGAATGAGGCCCACTCGAAATAATAGAGCAATTTTGTATGTGCTAAGGATTCTGGGTAAGGGCTATCACCATTAAAGGTCATGCCTAGGTCCATTGGATCCAAGGTAAGAATCTTAAGGTTGTTTTTGTAAAGGATTGGATTGAAGTCCAAAGGCCATGTGCCCCTCAAGACTGTTTGCTCCAGCTGGAGGATCTAAATATGAGTCATAGACTCAGGAGTAAACGTCATGATTTATGAATAGAGTTTGGAGAAATTCCTTTACTCCAAATCTTTGGAATTCTCTCCTTCAGAGAGCTTTGGATACTCACGGAGTATGTTTGAGGCAGAAGTTGATAGATATCTTTTGGAGATATTGAGGAAATCTCAGAATATAATGATAGGGTGAAAAACGGGAGACCTGAATGGTGTTGAGGTGGGTTGTAGAGATCTGATGGTTTGGCTTAAAGGCATCTTGACCCTATGCCCTGCCAAGGCTTTGCCCTGAGTAATGTCCCACCCAGTGTACTGCAGCAATCATTTGGCATAGTGGCTCAGTGGTTAGCACAGCTGCCTCATAGTGCCAGGGATCTGGGCTCAGTTCCATCCTCGGGTGACTGTGTGGAGTTTACACGTTCTCCTTGTGTCAGCATGGGTTTCTTCAGGATGCTCCAATTTCTTCCCACACTCCACAGATGTGCAGGCTGGGTGGATTGACCGTTGAAATTGCCCTGTAGGTTGGTTAGCCATGAGAAATGCATTGTTGCAGGGTGGGATGCTCTTTAGAGGGTTGGTGTGGACTTGATGGGCCAAATGGCCTGTTTTCATACTGTAGGGATTCAATGTTTTTTTTTATTCGTTGCTACCTATTGATACAAAATTAAGTTCCATACTTTGTAGAAATAAAAAAAAGCACCTTGCATTTAGATAGCACCTTTATTATAGATCAAGACCCTTTACCAATAACTCTCCAGAGAAGAATCGTAGAAAGGTGATGCCCTGTAAAGAGGCTCTCTTTGGAGGGTCAGTATGGCATTGATGGGCCAAATGGCTTATTTCTATACTGTAGGATTCACTATTTTTTATTCGTTGCTACCTATTGATACAAGAGTAAGTTCCATACTTTGAAGAAATAAAAACCAGCACCTTGCATTTAGGTAGCACCTTTATGATTGCAAAATGTCCCACGCCGTCATCAAACAAAATTTGATCCTGAGCCATAGAAGGGGGCATTAGATTAAAAATAGCCAGGTGCTTGGTCAAAGAAGTGGAAGTTAAGTTGGGCCTTAAGAATAAGGAGCTGGGTGAAGATGCAAACAGGAAGCCCGTACACATGTTTAAGCTTCAATCCCATGCTGTAGAAGGCATGGCCACCAGGGGTCAGTGCATCTGTTTGAATGACCTAGTATTGGTCAGGGAGGAAGTTCCTGCTGACACAAAGGCCTGCACTTATTGTGAGTCCGCAGTGTGACCTGTATCACTGCTGCCACTCTGTAACCCCCTGTGACCTTGCAACCTCGGAATAGGCCTCTGCCCAGGGCAGGGGGCATCGAGAAACTGACTCCTGTGACACTGCCTTTAATTGGTGGAACCTCCTCTCCCAGGGTTCCTGGACACTGGGTGCAAGGTCCTCCACAGCCTGAGAGGCCGGTAATGCTGCACACCTTCCCAAAATGTGGTGAGTCTTTCATTCAATTCATCAATGGAATGAGGTTGTCCCTGTCTGGGCCAGCATTTAATGCCCAGAGGGCAGTTTAAGAGTCCACTACATCGCTGTGGGTTAGGAGTCACATGTAGGCCAGACCAGATAAAGATAATGGTTTCCTTCCCTGAAAGGCATTATTGAGCCAGATGAGTTTTTCCAACAATTGGCAATGAATTCATGGTTATCATTAGAATCTTAATTCCAGATTTCTTTTCAGTGAATTCCAATTCCACCATCTGCCGTGGTGGGATTCGAACCCATGTCCCCAAGACGTTGAGGTCTCTGGATTAACACCACTAGGCCATTGCTTCACCCACTCCCCTCTTGCAGACTGTCCAGCCAAGGGTGGGGACCTTCCCCACCTCTGATAGATACTGCCCGATAACTCTGTTTCTTTCTCTGTGGTTGGCATGGTTGCAAAAATAAATCTGGCATTTTCCATTTTTATTTCAGATTTACAGCATCTGTGGGTGTCTCTTTGTTTTGCCCCAAACTCCAGAATTCCTTCGTGAAGCCTCCAATCCCCCACACCTTATGTGATGATGCCCAACTTTTACCTCTCTGACCGCCATTCTGAAAATCCCTTGTGTAGCTCACATCACTATGATAATAGGGCTATTTAAATGCAAGTTGTTTTTGTTGTTGTTGGGATTGGGATGATAGCATGGAATCAAGAAAGCAATGAGCGGTTCATGAACGTGAGAGATTGGTCACAGGAATACTCGCTGAGGAAGAACCTATTGGATCATGCAAGACGAGAGAGAGTGTCCATGGCTTTACATGGCTAAGGAGGGTCAGTTAGCTCAGTTGGTTGAACTCTGGTTCATTGGACTGCAAGGAGTTGCATTTATGTAGCACCTTTGACAACCCCCAGTAAATCCCAATACTTTCACCATAAATGTAGTACCAATGAAGCTTAGTCACTGCCAAAGCGTAGGAATTAAACCAGCCATATTGCTTTTTGTTGGAGTTTGCTGTGCACAATGTGACAATGGCCAGATAATCCATTCTGTTAGCGATGTTTGTTAAGAGATAAATATCAGGAGCAATAAAAATACAAAAGTCTGGGAGAAACTCAGTAGCACCTGTGGAGAGAGATTGTTTTGAGTAAAATATCACTTCTGTACCTGAATGGTGGGGAGGACTCATCGATTCTTAGCATCTATTCTACGAAAGCATAAACATGTGAGAGGGCAGACTGTTAAGTTTCATCGAAATGATAGCAACTCATTGTGGGAGGGCAGCACTCCCTCAGTGTTGCTCTCCACTGTCAGCTTCGATGATGGGACCAAGCCTGAGAGCGGGACTTTAACATTCAGAGGCAAAAGTTATCTCAGCTCCCTGTCTCCTCCGCCAGAATGGCTGTAAACTGATTGAATGGTGGGGAAAGGTCTACATAAAGCAAGAGTACTATTTGAGCCACTCAAATGTCAGGCAATGACTCCCCCGGTAAGAGAAAATCTAACCATCGTCCCTGGACATTCAATAGTATTACCATTAATGATTCCACCTCAATCAACATCGCTGAGTTTACCATTGACTGCAAACTCACCACATAACACGTGGCTACAAGGGCAGGTCAGAGGCTAGGAATAATGCAGTGAGTAACTCCCTTCCCATCTCTCCCAAAACTATCTACAAGGCAAAGTCAGGAGTGCGATGGAATACTCCTCACTTTTCTGAAAGCAATAACAACCCTCAAGAAGACAAAGCAGTGCACTTGGTAGGCACCCCATCAACTCCCTCCTGCACTGATGCTCAGTAGCATCGAAAAGACGCACTGCAGAAGTTCACCAAAGATCCTCAGGCAACACCTTCCAAACCCACGACTACTTCCATCTAGAAGGACAAAGACAGCAGACACATGGGAACACCAACTCCTATAAGTTCCGCTCGAAGCCATTCACCATCCTGACTTGGAAATATAGAACAAAGAAAAGTTACAGCCCGGGAACAGGCCCTTCGGCCCTCCAAGCCTGAGCCAATCCAAATGTACTGTCTAATCCTGTTGGTCAATTTCTAAGTATCTGTATCCCTCTGCTCCAAACCTACTCATGTATCTGTCCAGACGCATCTTAAAAGAATCTACCGTGCCTGCCTCTACCACCTCTGCTGGCAACGCATTCCAGACGCCCACCACCCTCTGTGTGAAGTACTTGCCGCGTGTATCCCCTTAAACTTTCCACCTCTCACCTTGAAAGCGTGACCTCATTATTGAATCCTTCACCCTGGGAAAAAGCTGGTCTCTATCCACCTTGTCTATACCCTTGATGATTTTGTAAACCTCAATCAGGTACCCCCTCAATCTCCTTTTTTCCTAGTGAAAATAAACCTAACCTACTCAACCTCTCTTCATAGCTAGCACCTTCCATACCAGGCAACATCTCGTAAACCTTCTCTGCACCCTCTCCAAAGCGTCCATATCCTTTTTGGTAATGTGGCGACCAGAACTGTACACAGTATCCTAAATGCAGCCGGACCAATGTCTTGTACAATTTTAACATGACTTCCAGCTCTTATACTCAATACCCCGTCCGATGAAGGCAAGCATATTATATGCCTTCTTGACCAGTCTATCCACCTGTGCAGCAACCTTCAGGGTACAATGGACCTGCACTCCCAGATCTCTCTGCCCATCAATGTTTCCCAAGGCTCTTCCATTCACTGTATAATTCGCTCTAGAATTAGACTTCCCAAAATGCATCACCTCACATTTGTCTGGATTGAAAGCCATCTGCCACTTTCTCGCCCAACTCTCCAGTCTATCTATATGCTCCTGTATTCTCTGACAGTCCCCTATGCTTTCTGCCACTCCACCAATCTTTGTGTCATCTGCATACTTGCTGATCATACTAACAGTGCCCTCTTCTAGATCATTTATGTATATTACAAACAACAGTGGCCCCAGCACTGATCCCTGTGGAACACCACTGGTCACCGTTCTCCATTTTGAGAATCTCCCTTCAACTACTACTCTCTGTCTCCTGTTACCCAACCAGTTCTTTATCCATTTAGCTAGAACACCCTGCACACCATGTGACTTCACTTTCTATATTAGTTTACCATGGGAAACCTTAGCAAACGCCTTATTAAAATCCATGTATATGACATCAACAGCCCTTCCTTCAGCTATCAACCTGGTCACTTCCTCAAAGAACTCTTATCAAGGTGGTAAAGCACGATCTCCCCCGCACAAAACCATGTTCCCCATCACCGATCAGCTCATTTCTTTCCAAATATAAATAGATCCTATCTCTCAGTACCCTCTCCAGCAACTTTCCCACCACCGACATCAGGCTCACTGGTCCTGTAGTTACCCGGAATATCCCTACTACCCTTCTTGTACAGGGGGACAACATGAGCAACCTTCCAGTCTTCCAGCATCTCTCCTGTGCTTAAGGATGCCACAAAGATATCTATCAGGGCCTTAGCTATTTCCCCTCTCGCCTCCCTCAGCAACCTGGGATAGATCCCATCCAGTCCTGGGGATTTGTCCACCTTAATAATCTCTAGCATACCCAACGCATCTTCCGTACTTATGCCATCATGATCCAGACTAATCAAACTTCTATCTCAAATCTCAAGATTCATCATGTTCCTCCCCTCAGTGAACACTGATGCAAAGTAATCATTCAGAATCTCACCCATTCTCTCAGGTTTGGCACACAGCTTTCCTTCATTATTTTTTAGTGGACCAATCCTTTCTCTAGTTACCTGCTTGCTTCTTATATAAGAATAAAATGCTTTGGGATTTTCCTTAGTTCTGTTAGCTAAAGCTATTTCATGACCCTTTTTAGCCCACTTGATTCCTTGTTTAAAACTTGTCCTACTCTTCCAATATTCCTCCAGGGCCCGTTCTGTTCTCAGCTGCCTAGACCTTATGTATGTTTCCCTTTTCCTTTTGGCTAGTCGTACAATTTCTCCTGTCATCCACGGTTCACGAATCTTGCCCTTCCTATCCTTTGCCTTCAATGGTACATGCCTATCCTGCACTATCTTTAACCTATCTTTGAAAGCCTTCCTCATCTCAAATGTGGACTTCCCTTCAAATAGCTGTGTCCAATTCACATTTCCCAGCTCCTGCCTAATTTTGATATAATTGGCCTTGGCCCAGTTTAGTACTCTTCCCTTAGGACCACTCGCTTCTTAACTTCGAGTATTCTAAAACTCGCAGAATTGTGGCCACTGTTCCCAAAGAAATCCCCTACCACAACTTCTACCACTTGTCCTGGCTCGTTCCCAACACCAGGTCCAATATGGCCCCTTCCCTTGTTGAATGAGTGACATACAGCTCTAGAAAACTCTCTTGGACGCTTCGTACAAATTCTACTGCATCCAGACCTCTGACACTAAGCATATCCCAGTCAATGTTGGGAAAATTAAAATCTCCCATCACCACTACCCTATTGCTTCTACATCTATTCATAATCTGTTTATCTATTTGTTCTTCCACCTCACTCTCACTGTTAGGAGGTCTGTAATACAGCCCCAACAATGTAACTGCACCCTTCTTATTTCTCAGCTTCACCCATAATGCCTCACTACCCAAGACTGCCATAGTATCCTCCTTTAGCACAGCTGTGATATCGTCATTGACCAGCAATGCAACTCCACCCCCCTCCTTTTACTTCCCTCCCTGTCCTGTCTGAAACGCCTATATCCTGGAACGTTTAAATGCCAATCATCATGCCCTTCCTTCAACCAAGTCTCTGGCAATGCTGTCATACTCCCAGGCACCAATCCAAGCCCTAAGTTCATCTGCTTTACACACTATACTCCTTGCATTAAAGTTGATGCATTTCAGGCCACCAGTTCTTTTGCGCTCACCTGCTCTCTGCCTACTCTTCCCTTTATTAATGCTATCTTCATGACAGTCTCCAGTCTCCACCTCACTGCCTACTTGTTTTCCCTTCTGGTTCCCAGTCCCCTGCCACATTAGTTTAAAACCTCCCCAACAGCAGTAGCAAAAACTGCCCCAAGGACATTGGCTCCAGTCTAGTTCAGATGTAGACCGTCCCTTTTGTAATAGTCCCACCTTCCCCAGAACCCATCCCAATGTCCAACAAATCTGAACCCCTCCCTTCTAGACCATCCCTCAAGCCACGTGTTCATCCTGCCTAGTTTTTCATTTCTACGCTGGCTAGCACGTGGCACTGTAGTAATCCCTTTGAGGTCCTCCCCTTTAACGTCTCTCCTAGCTCCCTGAATTCTTCTCTCAGGACCTCATTTCGCTTTCTACTTCTATCGTTGGTGCCTATATGCACCAAGACAACTTGCTGTTCACCCTCCCCTTTTAGAATGCTCTGCAGCCGATCAGTGACATCCCTGACCCGAGCACCTGGGAGGCAACATACCATCCGGAAGTCCCATTTTCGGCCACAGAACCACCTATCTACGCCCCTTACAATAGAACCCCCTGTGACTATGGCCCTACAAGTCTTTTTCCCGCCCTGAACAGCAGTGCCCACTATGGTGCCATGATCTTGACAATTGCTGCCCTCCCCTGGTGAGCCATCTTCCCCCAACAGTATCCAAACCAGTTTACCTGTTTTGGAGGGAGATGACTGCAGGGGACACCTGCACTGCCTTCCTACACTCTTTCTGCCTTTTGGTCACCCATTCACTGTCTCCCTCCCTCAGTAATCCTAACCTGCGGTGTGACCGGTTCACTAAACATACTATCCACGATCTCCTCAGCATCGTGGGTGCTCCACAGCGAGTCCATCCACAGCTCCAGAGCCGTCACGCGGTCAAACAAGAGCTGCAGCTGGACACACTTCGTGCAAGTGTAAGAGTCCGGAATGTCAGCCACGTTCCTGAGGTCCCACATCAAGCAACAGGCACATGCCATGGGTCTGAGGTCCCCTACCATTGTAAGCCTTAGCTTTATAAGAACTAACTAAAACCAAACAATGCACTTAAATGAAAAAGAAAAATAAGAAATAAAAGCCTTACCTTACACGGTCTTTTTCTTCCGGTTAGAGGAGGGGTGCGGGAGGGATATGCTACACATGTAGTATCTCTGGTTTAGCCACTGCCAAAATATAAATTAAGCCCTTACCTTCCCGGCATATATCATTGTTCCTTCACTGACACTGCCTCAAAATCCTCAATTCCCTCCCTAATGACATCATGGGTCTACCTACAACACATGGACTGCAGCGGTTTAAGAAGGCAGCTCACCATCACCTTCCCAAGGGGCAACTAGGGACGGGCAATAAATGCTGGGCCCAGCCAGCGATTCCCACATCCCATGAGTGAATGTTTTTTAAAAAGTCAAAAATGGAGAGATTTTTTCAAACTGACCAAAAATAAATTTCAGCTGGAAGTGTGATATTGCAATTTGCTGATGGTTGCCGAAGGTGGGAGGAGCTAATGAGTCGGAAGGGTGGCCAATATACAGCATAACCTCAAAGGGTTCGAGCTACAGCTCACTGCCATTGGTGAAGGCAACCCAGCCTGGATCAATAGGCAAGGTGAGAATGAGAGAAAAATATCGGTCTCCGAGACAGCCATGGGTCTGAGGTCCCCTGCCATTGTAAGCTTAGCTTTATAAGAACTAACTAAAACCAAACAATGCACTTAAACAAACTGGTGTTTGTTATGCAGGAGTGATTAACCAGTGTGGTGTTAACCCATAGTAAGAGTCAAAAGAGGAGCAGATGATAGAGGCTACATATACATGGCAAATTAAATTCAATTTAGCACCATTTATAGCTCTTCATTTTACGAGGAGGAGGTTGAAGTCTGTCTTTCTTTGGAAGATTAGCATCTATATTAGACAAAGGGACTGAAATCGGACAGTGTGTATTTAAACCACGAACAACTACTGACGTGAGCTGATAAAGTCAAAGAGACTATCAACAATGGATGAGATTTTATTGCAATCAAAACTAATAACAGAATTAGGGAGATGGTGTTGCATTCTCTCAAAGTTTTTGATGAGGTTCCAGCATGTGTGCAGTTCTGATATACTGAAGCCCGTATTAGAGAATGCAAGAAAACAATGGAGAAAATGTTTTGAGAGGGTAAATTGAGCAAGTCGTGAACCTCTTTCCACTGAGAGCTGGTAGAGGTTATAGAACTGGTACGGCTATTCAGCCCATTGTGCCTGCCCTAGTTCTTCAAACAAGCATCACTCCCCAGTGCCAGTCTTCTGCCTTTTCCCCATATCCCTGCACACCATTTCTGTCCAAATAATCATTCAATACCAAATGAATACTTCAACGAACCTTGCTCCAGGCAGTGCATTCCAGACCTGTGATCGGTCTATAAAACTATAAAGGGATTAGTCTTTGTGCATTGGGTAATCAGCTTGTTCAGAGATATTATCACGCATATTTGAGGCAGATAAGATTTGAACCCAGAGCGCATGGGTAAGAAGGACAGATGCTACAACTGTGCTACAAAGCTCTATTGGCTGGTGAGTATAGGGTACTCTACCCTCTTTGTGAGGAATGGGTATCAACAAATTGGAGAGAATCATTGCATATGAGGGTAAAAAGAACTTCTGATCCTTTTATGGGATGTGGATGTCACTGTTGAGGGGGTCAGTATTTGTTGACGGACCTAATTAGCTATATAAGTGGAGTGACAGCTTGTCACTAACCTCCTGCCTCTCCTTGTGTTGCAGAAATCAACAACGGCGTGTCTAACTCCGACAACGACTCGCTGTGCTCCGAAAGCGGGTTTGAGGGCTTTGCAGATGATGCCAGCTCCCTGGGCCGGGGCAGGGCCAAGATGCGGATCAACTGAGAGGCGTTGTTGGGCCCTGACTCTCACCGTCACCCTCCCCTAACTTCCTCACCTCCCCATGACTTTGAGACGTCTGGTTTCGGGAACAGTCACACTGCTCACCACCACCCCTTCCCCCTGCATCGCCCCTCCCTACACGCCACCCAGCGTCCTATCCCACCCGCCCAACTCTGCCTCCCTCCACTCCCACCTCCCGATTTCCTCCTTTTGAGACGTGGAAAATGTGGACTGGGGTTCCACTCTGAACTGAGCCATCGCTGTGGCAATACTGAACCATGTTTGGAGGGGTGGGGGAGGGTGGAGGCATGGAAGAGGGGCTGCTTGAGGGGTAATTGGGAGGGTCCTCAGATTAGTGCTGTGCATGTGAAAGATGAGGGTAAGAAAATTCCCCCCTCCCCTCCCTGCCCTTCAAGTATATTCTCTGACAGCCAGCCCCTCTTTGCAACTGTTCTGGATTGAGTCAAGCACAAAATAGGGCAGGTCCTTGGAATGAGGAATGGACAACAATTGCAGGAACATCTTCAGTGCTTGCTCTTTGCTGGTCGAATAGTTCCTTGCTTCCTGTGGCAAGAGTTGTGGACTTTAGTTCATTTCCTTGTTTCCCCATCCATATCAAGTTGGCTGGTTGTAATGTTCCATTTACATTTTTTGTGGGTCTGTAAAATTACATTTAAATATAATGTGTGTGTGTGTGTATATATCTATATAATATATATATGGAAAAAAAGTTCTACTGGCAAAATGTTCAGAAGTGCACAGTGTTTCTTTCAGTTCATATCTATGCAAAATAGGTCATTTTGTTTTATTAATAATGTGACATGGGAAATACTGGGTAGTTTTGCCCAGATCCAGTTAAGAATCAACCACGTACCCATGGGTCTGGAACCCCACGGACGAGGTAAGGGTGACAGTTTTCCCTCCATGAGTGAACCAGATACAACGATCAACAGGAGGTAAGTGGTTGCTGTAGATTGTTTGAGTTTAAGTTTTGCCATCCCGCATGATGCAATTCAAAGCCATGTCCGCAGAGCATCAACCTGAGGGTTTGCATTTCTAGCCCTCGTGATGTTATCAGTACCTCCCTTAGGATCGATCGTCAGCAAGTTTCCTGGTGAGTCTAGGATTGCCCACTCATATACTGCTGGAGATCCCATGGTATGACCTTGACTTCCACTCACCCCACTCACTCGCCTTTGTTGTTGTCTCACATTTTGATTAAAGGACAAATGCAAAAATGACGGGGAAAATGTTTTTTTTTAAATGACGCCCCCTGGTTTTTGTCCCTGGGTTTTGCTGATAGCAGTGCACTAGTAGGGAGCTTAGCTTCAATGCGTGGTGAGGCCTGAGCATTCCCAGAGGAATGGCATCCTTAATGTGAGAACCACCCAACTCTGAGGCAACAAAACAGTGGGAGATCTTTGTTGCGTTTTACTCCAGCCTTGGGGAACCATGTGGTATTTATTGTTTTCCATCTGCACGAAGTTCATAGAAAGTAACAGCAAGATTCAGCATGAGGTTTTCACAAATGGAACTCCACATGCCAGTGTTTCCTGGATTCTCCATGTAGACTCCCTCTGCTGGTACGTCTTTGATGGTTGCCTTAAGAGGGCAAAATGCACAATGCAATTCTTTCAATACACTACATCCTTCCCCTCCTTAGCAAATGGGAGTGATGTTGTGTTTGTTTCCAAAGTTATAAACAGTCAAGTTAAGCATAACTTCCTCCTTCACCAGTAATGCTTACATTTGCAAATACTGTATTGTATTGCATTAACAGTACAGTCAGTCACACCCAATGCAACATGTTCATGAATGGAACAGAATTCAATGAGAAATATAATTATCATGAGTGAGATGTCATCTGACCTGGTGTGGTCTCAGTTAATTCATGTTCATCTCCCTTTGATAGCTGTCTAGGCCAGCTTCAATGTGTGTGAACAGGGGATTCCAGTGCTTTGAATGCTGGTGCTTCTCGTGATGATTTGCAAATTACACTTAAGTGATCATTGGTCTTCATAGAATCCCCACAGTGCCATTCAGCCCATCAGATCTGCACCAACCCTCTGAAGAGTGTCCCACCCAAGCCCAGGCCCCTATCCTATCCCCACATGTACGATTGCGAACCCAACTAATATGCACATCAGTGGGACTAGATTAACCTAGAATATCTGAGGATCAAAGGGTCTGTTTCCATGTTGTACATCTCTATGACTCGATGGGCAATTTAGCACAGCCAATTCACCTCACTTGCATAGGTTTGGACTGTGGGAGGAAACCGGAGCACCCTGAGGGAACCCACGCAGACACGGACAAACTCCACACCAACAGATGTCTTGATCCAATCCCAACAAATATCAGTTGGATATGATGAGGGGCTGTTTGCTTTCCAACAAACACTTCATCCATGGCGTTAATGGTGTTACTCTGAATTTAAGGTTTTGTTATGCATTTACTGTCACCCCATCCTTCCCTGTTCCTTTGTGCAGTATTCTTGATGATCATTGGCCCTGTCAGCTAGCCCAGGAAATGATCAGCATTTAGGATGTGCAGCAAGGAGTATACCTGGGGACTTTCCACAGGTTGGTCAGACTGGGCTTTCTTGATAAAGGGAACCCCAGATAGTTTGCAACCTCCAAATAAATCCAAGTTCTTGTCAAGCTTTAGGATGACAATTTCTGTTAAAGTAGAGGGTACCTATTTCCAGGCCTGTGTCAGCATTAGTGGGGAGGTAATCACCAGTGTATGCATCTGAGATGAATGGCATCATCAACCCATGGTCCTACAGGGAGTTCAGAACCTTCAGGGTCACAGTTTTCACATTGATGGCACTTAACAACATTGCAAACATTGGTTATATTTGTGCTTTATTGTGCAGAAAAGGCACATTCTCTAAATGGCAAGAGATTATAGAATGCTGAGGTGCAGAGGGATCTGGGTGTCCTACTACATGAATCACAAAAACAAGTATCCAGTTATGCCGAGTAATTAGGAAGGCAAAGGGAATGTTATCCCATTCCCCTTGCAATTAATTATTATAAAGGTAGTGATGTTTTGCGACAGTTTTACAGGGTATTGGTGAGTCCAACCCTCTGAAGAGCATCCCAACCAAGCCCAGACCCCCATCCTATCCCCACCGTGAGACGGGTTTGGAGCAGATTGTACAGGAGGGGGTTGGGGAGAGAGAGTTATCTGATGAGGAAAAGCTGAATGGGACTGGGACTGTATTCATTGGAATTTTGAAGAATAAGATGTGATCTTACTGGATCATTTAAGACCTTGAACGGACTTGACCGGGTGGGTGCTGAAAGGATATTTCGCCCTTGTGGGAGAAGTCCAGAACTAGCAGACATGGTATAATAATAATGGGGCCTTCCATGTAAGATGGTAATGAGAATACTTTTCTCTGGAAGATCTTTGAATATATTTAAGGCATAAGTCAATAGATTCATGATTAATATGAGAGTCATAGGGCATCAGATGAGCTGAGGCCGTAACCAGATTGATGATGAACTTGTTGAGTGAAAAAGGAGGCTTGATGGGCCAAATGGCTTCCTCCTCCTAAAGCTAATGTAAAACAGGAAGAAGAAACCAGGAATTGAAGGAACATGAATAAACTCCATTCAGCCCATTGAACCTGCCCCACTATTTATATAAAATCCGAAAGAACTCCAGATGCTAGAAATCTAAAACAAAAATGGAAGTTGCTGGAAAAGTTCAGCAGGTCTGGTAGTATCTGTGGAGAGAAAGCAGAGTTAACATTAAAGCTCTGGTCACCCTTCTCCGAACACCTGAGCATCTTTCTGAGAAAAGAGTCACTGGACCTGAAACATTAACTCTGCTTTCTCTCCACAGGTGCTGCCAGACCTGCTGAGCTTTTTCAGGGATTTCAGTTGTTGTTTCCTCCTCTTGTAGATCTTTGTTCCTCAATGCCATTTTCCTGCATTGCTCGTGCTTCCCTTAGATCTGGAGTGTTTTCCAGTGCTGTGGGGAGGTTTTAACCTCTAATATCAGGAGACTGGGAACCTGAGCAAGAAGACCGAAGAGAGAGAGAGAGAGAGAAAAGCAAGAATTGAAATAAAACACAAAGGATGAGCAAAAGTGCGAGGCAGCAAAAACCAGAAGGTGGTAAATAAATGAGGCTGAAATGCAAATAAAGTTATGATGACTAACAAGGTTTAAAAAAAACAATTCGAAAGGATGTGTGTCTTAACCAAAATCATGAGAAGAACAAATGAATTATGATACAGTTGCCATTACAGAGACATGGTTGCAAGGTGACCAAGCATGGGGACCGAACATCCAGGTGCAGTCATTATTTAGGAAGGACAGACATTATAGCTTATTGTTAGTAAAAGAGTAATCTATACAATAGGAAGAAAATAACAAATTGTGGTAAAACTCAGCAGATCTGGCAGAATTGGTGGGAAGAAAGCAAAGTTAATGTTTTGAGTCTAGAACGTTTTCATCCGAACCAGACTCGAAGCAATTAATTCTGCACTCTTCCCACAGCTGCTGCCAAACTTGCTGAGATTTTTCACCACTTTTTTTGTTTCAGATCTCCAGCATCCACAGTTCTTTGTTTTATAATAATGTGGAAGGCTATTGGTTTGGAGAATCAGGTTGTAAAATTAGTTCAGGTGAAGATAAGAAACGCCAAGTGGCAGGAAATATTTTTAGGGGTTGTCTATAGGGCCATAAACAGTAGTGAATGCAAGGGAAGGTGTTACACAAGAAATCAGAGATGAATACAATAAGGGTGAAACTGTAATCATTGTTAACTTTAAATACATATAGATTGGATAAGCCAAACTAGCAATGGTATTATGGAGGAATATTAGAATTAGATTTTATTGTCATGTGTACTCAAGTATAGGAAGACAGTGAAAAGTATACAAAGTCATCATACTCTGGTGCCATCTTGGCTATAAAATCAGGATTAAAGAAAATAACGGAAAAAAAGAAACAGAGCAAAACGGAAGGAAAAACGTAAAAGACCTGGATAGTTTCTTTATGTCCCAACTCAAAAAAAAAGGTGGTGGAATGCTCAGCCAGAGTTCCTGGAGTGTGTATAAAGTGTTCTTTTTTGACCAACAGCTTGAGGAACTATGCAGAGAACAGGCCATTCTAGAATGGATACTGTACAATAAGAAATGATTCTTTAACTAAGTTGTTGTTTGGGGTCCATTAGGAAAGAGTGATCATCATATGATAGACTTCTTCTTTAAGAACGAGAATGACGTAGTTGAATCTGAAACTAGGGTCTTGAATGTAAATAAAGGGAACAGTGAGGTTATGAGTTGTGAATTGGCAACAATGGACTGGGAACCTTACCAAAGTTGTCAACGGTTCATATTCGAAGAACGTGCCTGAATAACAATGTTACTGTCTCGATCAAAAAGAAGAGAGGAAAGATGGCTCCATTATGGCTTACAAAATAAATTAGGGATAGTTTTAATTCCAAAGAAGAGATTTATAAAATTGCTAGGAAAAGTAACAAGCCGGAGGACTAGGAGTATTTTAGAATTCAGTAAAAGAG
This sequence comes from Chiloscyllium punctatum, assembly GCF_047496795.1. Classification (NCBI taxonomy): domain Eukaryota; kingdom Metazoa; phylum Chordata; class Chondrichthyes; order Orectolobiformes; family Hemiscylliidae; genus Chiloscyllium; species Chiloscyllium punctatum. The sequence continues at coordinate 7,423,007 of NC_092747.1, read as the reverse complement.
GATAAAAAGATTGATCAAAGGAGTTGAATTGGAGCATGAGAGTAAGATTGCAAGGGATATTCAAACAAACTATAAACATGTCTATATATACATGCTGATTAAAAAGATTAGTAAAGATTAATCTTAAACTGTGTCCCCAGTTCTAGACTCCCCAAACAGGGAAACATCCTCCCTGCACCTAGTCTGTCCAATGCTGTTAGAAATTCATACCTTTCAATCAGATTCCATTTCATCCTTTGAAACTCATGTGAGCACAAATCCAGTCATAGCAATCTCTCCTCGCAGGATAATACTGTCACCCATAGCGTCAGCCTAGTGAACTGCCATTGTACTCCCTCTGTGCATGTCTTCCAGAGTAGAATTTCTGAAAGAGGGTAGCTGGATCCGAAATGTTTTTGCTTTTGCTTCACAGATGCTGCCAGATCTGCTGAGATTTTTCCAGCAATTTCTGTTTTTGTTTCTGATTTCCAGCATCTGCGGGGTTTTTTTTTGCTATCTGGTCAGGAGCACAATTTTTATATCCAATACTCCAGATGTGATCTTAACAAGATCCTGTATGTCAGGGCTTCTGAACTACACTTAGTCAGAAACTGGGGAAATTATAATTGGAAACAAATAAATAGAAGAGGAATTCAGCACATACTTTGGATCTATCTTGACAAAAAAGGACATAAATAGCCTCTCAGGAATGTTATGGAACCAAGAATGGACTTAAAATGAAATCAGCCTCAGTAAGTGATACTGGGGAAATTACTGGGGGTTAAAGGCTGACAAATGTGAGGACCTGCTAATCTGTATCCCAGAGTACAGACTCTGGAGCAGGGCCTACAGATTGAAGGATGGCAAATGTAGCCCCTCTATTTAAAAACAAAGGGAGGGTGAGAAAAAAACAGAGCATTCCAATCCAATTAACCTAACATCAACAATAAGGACTATGTTAGAGTTTGTTATAAAAGCTGTGATGTCAGAACATTTGGAAAGTATCAGTAGCCAGTGTGGACCTATGAAAGGCAAATCACAGTTAACAAATCAATGAGCATTTTTTTTGAAAATGTAACAAGGAGAATGGAGCTGGGAGAGTCAGTGGATATGGTGTGTTTAGAGTTTCTGAAAGCTTTTGATAAGCTCCCACAAATGTTAGTGCTCAAAGTTAATGTTCATTGGATAGGGGTGATGTATTGCCATTGATTGACAGACAGGAAATAGAGTGTGGGACTAAATGGGTCTTTTTCCCAGTGTTGAGCATTGACTAATAGGGTATTGCAAGGCTTAATGTCTAGGTATCAGCTCTTCACAATATGAGAGAGTCATACAGCATGGAAACAGACCCTTATGTCCAACTCGTCCATGGCGGTTCCCAAGTTCCCAAATTAAACCAGTCCCACCTGCCTACATTTGGCCCATATTCCTCCAAACCTTTACAATTCGTGAACATATCCAAATGTCTTTTAAACATAGTAACTGTACCTGCAATCCAGGACTTTCTTTGGCAGTTCATTCCGCGCGTACGTGCAAATAACTTGGATGAGGATATCAAATGCAATACTTAGAAGTTTGCTGATGATACAGAACAGTGAGATTGAGAATTGTGTAAGGAGGCTTCCATGTGATTTAGAGAAGTTGTGTGAGTGGGCACCATGTGATAGCTGCAGTACATTGTGATCACTGTGAAGTTGTACACAGTGTGAAAAGCAGGAAGGCAGAGTACTATATAAGGGGCGATGTATTAGGAAGTGTGGATGTACAAAGGGATTTGGGGACGGTCCTTGTACACCAGTTAATGAAAGACGCAAGATGGTGGCAGAGTAGGATGACTCCAGCCAAGCTCCTCTACTCCACCCCATTTTTGCTTTCCCACCTTTTTCCCCCCCCCCCCCCCCCCCCCTTTTTACTGGAGTGGTGGATTTTTTCAAACTATAAACTCATTCAGAGGGGAATGGAGGAGGTGACCCCCAGACCAAAGGCTGTCGGAGGTGAGTCTCAGACTAGGCTGGTGCGGGGAGACAAGTCCTGGACCAGGCTGACATGGTGAGACATGTTCCCCTCCATCACCTCCCCTCACCCCCACCTCCCTACCACACTGGGCTGGTGCAGGGAGACAGGTCCTGGACCAGGCTGACAGGGGGAGGCATGTTCCTCTATCAGGATCAGGCCAATATGGGCAGGTGAGTCCTAGACCAGGCCAGCGCAAAGAGGCGAGTCCCGAAGGTGAGCCTTGGACTGAAAGCTGCCGCAGGGAGGTGAAGCCCTTGCATTACCAAGTAGCGATCAGAAAAAGCTATGGAAAAAGCACATCCCACCCACCCCAGCCAACAAACACCTCCAGAGACTTCCCGGTGGCAGAATCTGCAGTTCCAAAGTCTGACTATTCAACCACTGCAGGGCCACCCCCCACCTAGAGCAGCAGCAACCCTGGGGAACAGCTAAAGCAGATGTAGGATGTGCTGCCAACCACATTCCTGAGAAAGAGCTCATGATTGACACGTTGACAGTCCTGGTCTTCGGACACTGTCTGACCAGCTGTGCCTTTCCAGCACCACACTTTTTGACTGCCAGCCTAGCAGACTACTTCATCCTGGATGCTATTGAACTCTTTAAACATCTCTCCACCTTCCACCGAATCCGTAAAATGACTATTTTCTTTCCCCCTCCTATCCAGTGTTGAGCTCCTTAACAGTTGTTGGACTGCACCATAATAATTGGGAGCAGGAGTAGGCCATTCAGCCCCTCCAGGCTTCTCCACCATTCAATTGGACCGTGGCTGGTCCAACATTCCTCATGTCCACTTTCTTATCCTTACCCTGACCCACATTCAGGCACTTCCATGTTCTACTCACATCTTTTCTCTGTAACCTTGCACAGTCTTCCTTGTCAAATAGCAATCTCCCATTGTTTTAAATGAAAAATAAAAGGAAGAGGTGGCATGGTGGTATTATTGCTGGACTGTTGGTTTAGTGACCTGGGTGTAACTGAAGAAGGGTTACACCTGAAACGTTGACTTCTCCACCTTCCGATGCTGCCTGGCTTGCTGTGTCCTTCTAGTCTCCTGCCTGTCTATCTTGGATTCCAGCATCTGCAATTCCTTTTGTCTCTAATCCTTAACCAGTCTGTCTGACATGTGACCCCAGACCCACAGCAACATGATTGACTTTTAACAGCCCTCGAGGCAATTAGAGATGGCCAAGAAATACTGGCCTAGCCAGTGATACCCTCATACACTCATAGAGTCATACAACACGGAAACCTTTTGATCCAACCAGTTAATTCTGACCATAATCCCAAACTAAACTAGTCCCACCTGCATGCTCCTGGCCCATATCCCTCCAAACATTTTCTTGCTTATCCAAATGTCTTTTAAACATTGCAACTGTACCCACATCTATCACTTCCTCAGGAAGGTCGTTCCACACGAAAACCACTCTGTGTAAAAAAAAAAAGTCTCTTTTATATGTCTTTCCTCTGACCTTAAAATATCCCCCCTAGTCTTAAAAACCCCACCCTTGGAGAAAAGAAATCTGCCATTTACCTTATCTGTGCCCCTTATGATTTTCTAAACCCCTATAAATTCACCCCTCAACCTCCTTCGCCCCAGTGAAAAAAGGGCTAGCCTATCCAGCCTCTCTTCATAACTCAAACACCCCATTCTCTGCAACATCCTGATAAATCTCTTTGGAACTCTCTCCAGGTTAATAATATCCTTGCTATAACAAGGCAGTCATAACTGTGAATAATAAAAATTCTCCATTAAACCTGTGTCGCCCATACTTTGGGGTAGTGCATTCCAGCTAATTGCATGAGACAGGTTTTTTAAAATTCGTTAGAACCAGAACTGTTAACAGAAGTAATATTGGACATTCAAATATGTGATATCAAATCAGCATATGCTACCTAATCAGATTGGCAGCATTTCTAAAGAATGATAGCTTTCCCTGGAAGTCACAGAACATAATAAGGCTGTTGCCAAATCCTTAGCTTAAAAAAAACTCTGATCAAAGTTTGGGAGGGGAATATTGAGGAATAATTTTTGGAATGCATGGAAGTTTGATCAATGGAGACAGAAACAGTTGGGAAAACTCCGGCAGATCCGATAGGATCTGTGGAAGATAGAAACAGAGTTATCACTTCAGTTCGAATATGATTTTATTTCTATTTATTTGCTTGTTTGTTTATTTATTTATGGGTTATGGATATTGCTGGCTGGGTAATACCATTGAATGTTAAGGGGTACTGGTTAGATTCTCTGGTTGGAGCTGGTGATGACTCAAATGGCTCAGTGCTTAGCACTACTGCCTCACAGCACCAGGGACCCAGGTTTGATTCCTGCCTCAGGCAACTGTCTGTGTGGAGTTTGCATATTCTCCCTGTGTCTGCGTGGGTTTCCTCCAGGTACTCCGGTTTCCTCCCACAGTCCAAAGATATGCAGGTCAAGTGAATTGGCTATGTTAAATTTCCCATCGTGTTTGGCACATTAGTCAGGGGTATATATAGGGCAGGGGAATGGGTCTGGGTGGGTTACTCTTTGGAGGGTCGGTGTGGACTTGTTGGGCCTAAGGGCCCGTTTCCACACTGTAGGGAATCTAATTTAATCCAAGTACAAAGGTCGGTCAATTTTTTTGATCGGTAAGGCAAGTGAATGATAAGACATAGAACAGACATGATTTCACTTAATAGGATAACCGGTTCAAGAGCGTTAGTGAGTTTGATGGGTTTTTCCACCAATTGACAATGGATTCATGATCATTTGAAGAAATTGAGTTATTATCCACTGCTATTTATGAGGTGATGATCCACCAGTAACAGAATGAACTGTTTCCTAATGCCTTTCGTCAAAAATCTGGCTCTGATTTCATGGTCATATCACATTGCCTGAGAAACCTCTTTTGATTAGGGAGTCTATTTAGTTTATCACAACCTTAATAACCTCAATTAAATCATTACGTAATGTTCTGCAGTTTGCCATAAACAAGCTTTGTTTACGAAGGCCTGCCTCATAAACTGATCTTTGCAGTTCTGATAACATTCTGGTTAATTTGCAGTGCTCTCCTTTGATGTGCTCATATATCCTTGCTACACTTTACCCTATCATGGGCTTCTAAGTTTATTTAAGTTAATGAAATATACACCAATGGTTTAATGGAAACTTGCAGAAGACAATAGAAACTTAGTAAATTAAACTAACGTTATTCAGGGTAATGATACACCAGCCTCTGCCATGCCTACTGGTCTCGAAAGGCTCAATTCTGGTTTCTTATTGGCACTGACCATGCAATTTAACCAGAATTTTTATTGTAGTAGAATAGCAAGGTACTCTTTATATATTACAGCCCATTAGCTGGACAACAGAGGAACAAGAGAAGTTTTAACATACACCCCAAGTCCTTCTATACCTGCATCCTCATTAAAGAGTTTATCAAAATCATTGGTGACAGGACCAGGGCGAGACCACAGTTAGTAAAGTATGCAACGTCCCAGGCCTCACAAATAAGGCACAGGCTATAACAGGGGGAAGTTACGTTAAGTCTGTCGGAAACACTGGTTCATCGTCAGATGGATCATTGTGTATAAGTCTGTAGGCAGGATGTGGAGAGGGTGCAGAAAATATTTACAAGGTTGTTTCCAGGGATGAGCAACTTCAATTTTATTTTAAATTAATTCACAGAATGTGGTCGTCACTAGCCAGCCCAGCATTTATTGCTCAGAGGGCAGTTACGAGTCACATGTAAGCCAGACCAGGTAAGGGTAGCAAATATTCTTCCCTGAAGGACATTACTGAGCCAGATGGATTTTTTACAACAATAGAGGCTTCACGGTCACAATTAAACTCCTAACTTGATTGAATTAAAATTCTACCATATGCTGTGATAGGATTTGAACCCAGGTCCTCAGCGCGTTATCTGGATCTCGAGATTAATAGTCCAGCAAGGATACGGCTGCACCCTTGTCTCCCCTGAAAGGACGCCAGCACCCGGACAGAGACATGGATAGATTGGAGATGATGGGGCTATTCTCCTTGGGGATAAAAGGAGATTGAGAAGAGGTTTGATGGATGTGTTCAAATTCAGGAGCGAAATGGACCGAGTTGATTGTAGGGAAATTGTTCCCATTGACAGAAAGCTCAAGAGCCAGTGGGTACTGATTTAAAATTAATGGACGCAATGGTGAAACGAGGAACTGCCTGTTCCAATGTTTCAGATCTGAACGTGCTGTCTGTGCGTGTGGTGGAGGCAGGTCCAATCAAGGTTTTCAAAAGGGGAACTGGATCAGTATCTGAAAAGGGAAATATTGCAAGACTCCAGGGAGAGGAGTGACCCTAACTAAATTCCTTCCTTGGAGCTAGCACAGACCTGGTGGGCCAAATGGACTCTTTCTCTGCTGCAACCACTCTGTGGCTCTATGACAACTAAGAAGGGAAGGCTAAATTACCCATAGTGTCCAGGGATGTGTTGGCCATAGGCAAAGCAGGCATGGATCTTGGCGGGATGCTCTTCGGAGGGTCAGTATGGACTTTTGGGCTGAGTGGCCTGTTTCCACACAGTTGGGACTTATGTATACAATGCACAGTATTTCACATGAATTTCAGATTTTAACATCAGTATTCTGGTTTCATGTGACAATGTGCCAACCAGGTACAAAAAAATGACAGGGTTTTTTTATTCATTCATGGGCTAAGGGCAGCACTGTCCAGGTCAGCATTTATTGCCCATCTTTAATTGCCCAGAGGGTAGTTAAGCGACAACAATATTGGTGTGGGTCTGGAGTCATGTGTAGGCCAGAGCAGGTAAGGATGGCAGTTCCCTTCTCTGAAGGACATTTATGAACCAGATGGGTTTTCCCAATAATCAACAATGGATTCACAATCCTCAGAAAAGTGGTATTATTGCTAGACTTAATCCAGAGACCCAAGTAATATTCTGGGGACCCAGGCTGAATCCTGCCACGGCAGCTGGTGTAATTTGAACTCAGCAAAATCTGGAATTAAGAGTATAACGATGATAATGAATCAGCAGATGCATGGGAACCCCAACCCCGCAAGTTCTCCTCCTAGCCACTCACCACCCTGACTTTGAAATGTATTGCCATTCCTTCAGTGTCATTGGATCAAATCCTGGAATTCCCTGCCAAACAACATTGTGGGTGTGTCTATCCTCCAAAGACAATGGCAGTTCTAAAACACAGCTCACCACAACCTTCTTCATGCCAATGAAACATAGCGATTAATACCAAATTAGTCAGTGATGCCCACATCCCATGAATGAATACTATATAAAAGAATTACTCAGTGGTTCAGGGAGCATCTGCAGAGGGAAAAGTGGAAATCATGTTTCCGATCGATGACTTTCTTGTTAGAAGGGAGGAATGTGAAAAAAATGAGGGGTAGATCAAAGTGGAAGGTCTGTGCTCCGATGGAAGGTGGGGTGGTTAAATAATGGAAGCCAAGAAGGTGTAAGAAAGGCTGAGGAGTGGGTCATGGGAAAGGTAAAGCAATGAAGAATGGGTATAGAGGAGATGTACATGACAAGAGCAGAATTACACCGACATCACACTCCTGCTCATTGACTACAGTTCTGACCTCAACACCATTATCCCATCAAGACTGATCTTAAAATTCCAAGACCTAGGTCTTGGCTCCGCCCTCTGCAACTGAATCCTCAGCTTCTTGATCCACAGACCGTGATCAGTGAGGATAGATAACAGCACCTCCTCCACAATAGCACTCAACACTAGAGTCCCCCAAGTGTCCTCAGCCCCCTACCGTGTTCCCTATATACCCACGACTGTGTAGCCAAAATCTGAACAAACGCCATCTGCACGTTTGCTGATGACACTGCCATGGTAGGATGGATATCTGACAACGATGTGTCAGAACACAGGAAGGAGATGGAGGGCTTGGTGACTGGTGCAATGATAACAACCTCTCACTCAACATCAGCAAAATTAACTGATCACTGACTTCAGAAAGAAAGGAGGAGAACACGGAGGTTGAGAGGGTGGAGAGAGTCACGTTTCTCAGAGAGATGATAACCGACAATCTGTCCTGGACTTCCCACATGGGTGTAACTGTCAAGAAGGCACAGCACCTCTTCATCCTCTGGCAGCTCAGGAAATTCGGCATGTCTATACGGACCCTCACCAACGTCTACAGATGCACCATTGAGAGCATACTGTCTGGGTGCATAACGGCCTGGTACAGCAACTGCTTTGCCCAGGACCGTAAGAAACTGCAGAATGAACCTCTCTAACTTCAAATAATGTTGATCTCATTAATTTTGACCTTCTCTAGCAAACATCCTGTGTAATGTAACCTGTGTACCTCTGTCGAAGTTTTTTTTTCACTCTCTAATCTGTATGTTTCTTGCTCACTATGATCTACCTGTACTGTTCGTTAACAAAGCGTTTCACTGTACTCATGTACATGTGACAATAAATTAAATTAATCAATAAATTTAATTAATTAATGGCTGCTGTTCGAAAAAAAGGGGGCTGAGGTTTTGATCTAAAATTGTTGAAATCAAAGTTGAGTCTGGAATGGTGAGGTGAGGGGGTGTTGATTTTAAAGTGACTAATCAAAAGATGAGTTGCTTACATTGGGAAGTGAGAGAGAATTAAAATACACCAGACTGTTCCAAATTATAATATATATTACATCCTACAGTTTGGCGATTGGGGCACATTGATTCCTAATTCACTCATTGCTAATACTCTTACATATTCTCCACTCCTGTAAAGCAGATGACCCCACACTTGTGTGCATTGTAATCTACCCAAAGTTTCACCCACTACTCTACTTGTAATGTTCTCAGTGTCAGTGCTGAGTATCAAAAGGCGATGGTTTGCATTGCTCTGCTCTGTGCTCACCATCAAAACACAACAAAGAACCGCAGAAAACAAAAAAACGATGACACGGGTCAGGAAAGAGAATGTTTCACTCTCTTCATCAAAGCTAGACTGCCAATGCTGGAGAAAGTGAGAACTACCATCTCTTGGACCATACGCAACCTCATCACCTCAGGGGATCTCCCACCCACAGACTCCAACCTCATAGTCCGGGAACCCCGCACTGCCCAAATCTACTGCCTACCCAAAATTCACAAACCTGACTACCCCGGTCAACCTATCATTTCAGCCTGTTCCTGTCCCACCGAACTCATCTCAACATACCTTGACACTATCCTATCCCACCTCGGTCCAGGAACTCTCCACCTATGTTTGGGACACCACCTTCTATCTCCTCTGTGCCTTTCATTTTCCCGGCCCCCAGTGCCTCATCTTCACCATGGACAGCCAGTCCCTGTACACATTTATCCACCAAGCCCTCCGTTTCTTCCTCTAACGCCGACCCAACCAGTACCCTTCCACTGACACATTCATTTGATCGGCTAAACTGGTCCTCACCCTCAACAATTTTTACTTTGGTCTGGAGCAAGCGGGAGGATTCAAAGGGGTAGCCATGGTCACCTGCATGGGCCCCAGCTATGCCTGCCTCTTCGTCGGTTATGTGGAACAGATCATCTTTCATAATTACACTGGCACCATTCCCCACCTTTTCCTCCATTACATCAATAACTGTATTGACATCACCTCATGCTCCCACGAGGATGTTGAACAGTTCATCAACACCACCAACACATTCCACCCAACCTTAAGTTCACCTGGACCATCTCAGATACCTCCCTCCTCTTCCTGGACCTCTCCATCTCTATTTCTGATGACTGACTTAACACAGACATCCACGACAAACCCACCGACTCCCACCCTGCCTCCTTAAAAACGTTATCCCTTATCCCCAATTCCCCTGCATCCGCCACATCTGCTCCCAGGAGGACTAGTTCCACCACAGAACACACAAGAGACCGCAATTTCCCCTCCCACATGGTCGACGATGCACTCCAGCTCATCTCATCCACTTCCGATGCCTATGCTTTCGAACCCCACCCCTCCAACCACTACAAGAACAGAACCCCCGCTCATCCTCACCTTCCACCTCACCAACCTCCGGATACATTGCAACATCCTCCGCCATTTCCACTACCTACAAACAGACCCCACCACCAGGGATATAGTTCCCTCCCCACCCCTATTTGTGTTCTGGAGACACCATTGCCTCCGCACCTCCCTTGTTAGGTCTACATCCCCCACCAACCCACCCTCCCCTCCCAGCATCTTCTCCTGCCACTGCAAGAAGTGCAAAACCTGCACCCATACCTCCCCCCTCACCTCCATCTAAGACCCTACAGGATCCTTCCACAACCGACAAGGATTTACCTACACTTCCACACACATCATATACTGTGTTTTTTGCTCTCGATGTGGTCTCCACTACATTGGGGAGACAGGGTGCCAACTTGCAGAATGTTTCTGAGACCTTCTCCGTGATACCCATGCCAACACACCCCACCGCCCTGTGACCGAGCACTTTAACTCCGCCAAGGACATGCAAGTCCTAGGCCTCCTCCATCGCCATACCCTAACCACCCAATGCTTCATGTTTCGCCTTGGGACCCTCCAACCACATGGGATCAATGTGAATTTTTCCAGTTTCCTCATTTCCCCTCCCTGCACTTGTCCTTCTTCCTTCCCACCTATCCATTCCATCCTTCTCTCCAATCTATCACCATTACCCCCACCTTCATCTATCTATTGCATTCCCAGCTACCTCCCCCCCAGCCCTACCTCCTCCCATTTATCTCTCAGTCCCGTTGGGCCACGAGCCTCATTCCTGATGAAGAACTTATGCCCGAAACGTCGACTCTCCTGCTCCTCGGATGCTGCCTGATCGGCTGTGCTTTTCCAGCACCACACTCTTCGACTGCTGATGCTGGAGGTCTACAATGAACGAGAATAGAAATTGCTGGTGGAGCTCAGCGTGTCTGGCAGCATCTGTGGAGAGTGAGAAAAGCAGTGTTAACATTTCAAGGCCAGTGTAAGAAGGACCTGCTGAGTTTCTCCAGCAGTGTCTGTATTTTCTGTGATGGTGTGGTGTGGTGTGGCCCAGGGACCCCATTCCGATGGTGGCTTCTCTGTTGCATTTGCTGTCGACGATGCCAGTCAGCTGAGGAGGTGCAGGAAACAGTGGGCTCTGTTTTCTCTCACCAGGTAAGCTTTTCATTTCCAAAGCTTTTCGATTGAGTCAGCCTCTCAGAGGTTTTGGTTGCCTCCCACAACAGGTGTTAGATGAACAAGATCGATACTCTCCCAGTTTCTGTCCCAGGCTTCTACCTTCTGCATTCAGGGAATTGAGTTGGACAAATTATTTTATGCCTCTCTGCAACTGTTGGAGCTGATAACAAAACAATTTTATAATGAACTTGAAGTCCATTATCTGGCTTTCTGGAAATAATCCAGTGTAAATAAACTGACGAGAAATGTTGAAATAACTGCAGTATTTGGTGAGAGTACCTTACACTTTATGAGCAATTAACTTTTTTTATTGACATAAACTAAGTCCTGGAACCTTCACGTGCACATCAAGTGACATTGAGTTGAGTCCTTTTTTCACCGTGGTTATCTCTCTTCCTATCTCCATGCACAAAACCTTACATTTTCAGTTTTAGAACATAGAACATAGAAGAATACAGCGCAGTACAGGCCCTTCGGCCCTCGATGTTGCGCCGATCAAAGCCCACCTAACCTACACTAACCCACTATCCTCCATATGCCTATCCAATGCCCGCTTAAATACCCATAAAGAGGGAGAGTCCACCACTGCTACTGGCAGGGCATTCCATGAACCTACGACTCGCTGAGTGAAGAACCTACCCCTAACATCAGTCCTATATCTACCCCCCCTTAATTTAAAGCTGTGCCCCCTTGTAATAGCTGACTCCATACGTGGAAAAAGGTTCTCACTGTCAACCCTATCTAACCCCCTAATCATCTTGTACACCTCTATCAAGTCACCCCTAAACCTTCTTTTCTCCAATGAAAACAACCCCAATTGCCTCAGCCTTTCCTCATAGGATCTTCCTACCATACCAGGCAACATCCTGGTAAACTTCCTCTGCACCCGTTCCAGTGCTTCCACATCCTTCCTATAGTATGGCGACCAAAACTGCACACAATATTCCAGATGCGGCCGCACCAGCGTCATATACAACTGCAGCATGACCTCAGGACTCCGGAACTCAATTCCTCTACCAATAAAAGCCAGTACGCCATATGCCTTCTTCACTGCACTATTTACCTGGGTGGCAACTTTCAGAGATCTGTGTACATGGACACCAAGATCCCTCTGCTCTTCCACACTACCAAGTATCCGACCATTAGCCCAGTACCCCATCTTTTTGTTACTCTTACCAAAGTGAATCACCTCACACTTAGCTACATTGAACTCCATTTGCCACCTTTCTGCCCAGCTCTGCAGCTTCTCTATATCCCGCTGTAACCTGCCACATCCTTCCTCACTGTCTACAACTCCTCCGACTTTCGTATCATCCGCAAACTTGCTCACCCAACCTTCTAACCCTTCCTCCAGGTCATTTATAAAAATGACAAACAGCAATGGTCCCAAAACAGATCCTTGCGGAACACCGCTAGTGACGGCACTCCAAGATGAACCTTTGCCATCAACTACTACCCTCTGTCTTCTTCCAGCCAGCCAATTCCTAATCCAAACCTCCAACTCACCCTCAATGCCATATGTCTGTATTTTCTGCAGTAGCCTACCATGGGGGACCTTATCAAATGCCTTACTAAAATCCATATATACCACATCTACCGCTTTCCCCTCATCCACCTCCTTAGTCACCTTCTCAAAGAATTCAATAAGGTTTGTGAGGCACGACCTGCCCTTCACAAAACCATGCTGACTATCCTTGATCACATTATTCTTATCCAGATGTGCATAAATCCTATCCCTTACAATTCTCTCTAAGACTTTGCCCACAACAGAAGTGAGACTCACTGGCCTATAGTTACTAGGATTATCCCTACTCCCCTTCTTGAACAAGGGAACCACGTTTGCTAGCCTCCAGTCCTCTGGCACTACTCCTGTAGACAAAGAGGACACAAAAATCAAGGCCAATGGCTCTGCAATCTCCTCCCTTGCTTCCCAGAGAATCCTAGGATAAATGCCGTCAGGCCCAGGGGACTTATCTATTTTCACCCTTGCCAGAATTTCCAACACCTCTTCTCTACATATCTCAAAGCCATCCATTCTACTTATTCGTGCCTCAGAATTCATATCGACAACAATGTCCTGTTCCTGAGTGAATACTGACGAAAAGTATTCATTCAGTGCCTCCCCAATCTCTTCAGCCTCCACACGCAACTTCCCATTACTATCCTTGATTGGACCTATTCCTACCCTAGTCATTCTTTTATTCCTAACATACCTATAGAAAGCCTTAGGGTTTTCCCTAATCCTACCAACTAAGGACCTTTCATGTCCCCTCCTTGCTGCTCTTAGCTCTCTCTTCAGGTCCTTCCGGGCTACCTTATAACTCTCAATCGCCCCTATTGAACCTTCACGCCTCATCTTTACAAAGGCCGCCCTCTTCCAATTCCTTATTAAACCACAGCTCCCTCACACGACCCTTTCCTCCCTGCCTGATAGGTACGTACTTATCAAGGACACTCAATAGTTGCTCCTTGAACAAGTTCCACATATCAATTATGCTCTTGCCTTGGAATCTACTTTTCCAATCCACACATCCTAAGTCATGCCTCACCGCATCATAATTTCCCTGCCCCCAGCTATAACTCTTGCCCTGTAGTACACACTTATCCCTCTCCATCACTAGAGTAAAAATCACCGAATTGTGGTCACTGTCCCCAAAGTGCTCACCTACCTCTAGTTCTAATACCTGGCCTGGTTCGTTACCCAGAACCAAATCCAGTATGGCCTCACCTCTTGTTGGCTTATCTACATATTGTGTCAGAAAACTCTCCTGCACACATTGGACAAACACTGACCCATCTAACGAACTTGAGCTATAGCTTTCCCAATCAATATCAGGAAAGTTAAAGTCCCCCATAACAACCACCCTATTACTGTCACTCTTCTCCTGAATCATCTTCGCAATCCTTTCTTCAACGATTCTAGGACTATTAGGAGGCCTGTAAAAGACTCCTAACAGGGTGACCTCACCTCTCCTATTCCTAACCTCAACCCAAACTACCTCAGATGGCAAATCTTCGTCCATCTTCCTTTCCACCGCTGTAATACTATCTTTGACAAGCAAAGCCACACCCCACCCCCCCCCCCCCCCCCCCCCTCTTTTACCCCCACCTCTGACCCTACTAAAACATTTAAACCCTGGAACCTGGAACAGCCAATCCTGTCCCTGATCTAGCCATGTCTCCGTAATAGCCACAACATCGAAGTCCCAGGTACCAACCCATGCTGCAAGTTTTGTGCTGTAAATTATAGCTGTTTACCAAGGCGCTTCATTCTTACAACATTTAAAAGACATTTGGATAAGTAAACTGATAAGAAATGTTCAGAGGGAAATGGACCAGGAGCAGGCAGGTGGAACTAGATTAATTTGGGATGGTGGTCAGTGTGGATTGGTTGGACTGAAGGGTCTATTTCTGTGCTGTATGACTCTATGACTCTAGAAGCTTTCAGACACTAAACCAAATGGGAGTTCATTGGATTAACTTTCCTCGTCGTTTCTCACCAACTTCCGACTGCTTCCTCAGTTTGTTGTGTCAAGATGGGAATTTACGCCAGCAGAGAATGATAATCCTCAAGGAAGTTTCCTATCTGGGCTTTATCTTATTTCAGCCTTTCTACAAGCATCTTTCTGGACATATTCTGTTTGTTTGAGGGGCTGGGGAACCAATGGAAGGGAAGTGGTCTTGTTAGACTATTGCTGGGTTATTAATCCATAGGTTAATAGTAACGAGGTAATGTTCTGGGGACCTTGGGTTCAGATCCTGCCATGGCAAATGGTGGATTTTGAAGTAAATTTTTTTTAAAAAAGAGTCTAAGGATGATTGTCGATTGGTGGAAACCTGATCTGGTTGATTAATACCTTTAGGAAAGGTAATCTGCCACCCTTACCTAGCCTGGCCTATATGTGACTCCAGACCCACAGCAATATGGTTGACTCTTAACTGCCCTCTGGACAATTAGGGATGGGCAGTAAATGCTCATCTAGTCACTAATGCCTACTTCCCAAGAGTGAATTAAAAAAAGCGTTATATTCCCTATAAATCAGAGGGTCAAAATCCCAGAACACCCTCCCGAACAACACTGTGGAGTGTCCTGAAACCAATGAACTGCAGTGATGTTCAACACCACCTTCTCAAGGGCAACTAAGGATAGGGAATAAATGCTGACCGAGCCAATAATGCTGACATAAATGAATGCTCCAGAATTCAATCTGGTGATAGGGGTGGCGGGGTGTGTTGAGAAATTACTCACCGTGGATGAATTTGGAATTTGGGATAGCCATCCACCACATACGCCTCCTTGCTCCTGTGATCAAACAGAGAAGTTCAAGAAGATCAATTCAGACTGTAAAAGGGCTCAGCCCTTACAAAGGGAGTCTTCCTTATTTTGGAAGGCAAGCAGCTCAGAAGCAGAAAATCAACTGGACCTTGATTGCGTTCACAATTGGTGGATGAAACATAGAAATTAGGAGCAAGAATTGGCCATTCAGTCCTTCAAGTCTGTTCTGCCATTTAATATGATCATGGCTGGTCACCCAACTCAATCATTTGTTCCCTAATTTGCTCCATATCCTTCAATCCCCTTAGCCTGTGAATTCCACAGCATCCAAGGAGCTTAGGGCTTTTGACTGAAACGTCGATTTTACTGCTCCTCAGATGCTGCCTGAACTGCTGTGCTCTTCCAGCACCACTAATCCAGAATCTGGTTTCCAGCATCTGCAGTCATTGTTTTTACCTTGTGGATTCCACAGGCTCATCTCTCTCTCTCTCTCTGGGTGAAGAAATTTCTCCTTATCTCAGTGGGGGGGATGGGGGGAGGGGGGTGCAACTCAATGGTTAGCAATGGTTAGCCTGTAGATTATATTGCAATTCATTGTACAGATATCACTTTATCTGAAACAATCGAAATAATGTATGGGAGGGATGTCTCATGGTAAAAACCCCAAATGACCAGGAATTTTCTGAACCAGACATGACAGCTCTCCCGTCCATCCATGTAAAAGGCAATCCATGGAATGTGGTCTATCAGGTTTAGTCCGTTGCCAGTGATAATGACAGGCTGATAATTTACGAATAGTGATGATTAGACAGGAGCTTGGAGTTTGCTGAGTAATTGTGGTTGCTAATTCTGCTTGGCATGCTAAAATAGTTTGGATGCATTCTGCTCTTTGTACAGTCTTCTGCCTTGTTCACCTGACATTCCTCAGTGTTGCCAGAGTGGTGAGCTGGTTTAGCCAGGGCCAGTAGATTTACAGTATTTTAGATAGTTCTCTGCATTGTCATCTGCAAAGCCATGTACCAGATGCTGGTAAGCAACATTAGAGTGGATGGCTAGTTTGTTCAACTGGAGCAGACATGGCAGCTTGAATATCCTCTGTCTGTGCTGTAACATTTCCCTGCTCTGTCAGTTATGATTCAGCGGTTGCTCCTGAATCAGAAAGTCATGGATTCAGGTCTTGCTTTAGAGACATTAATGAAATGAAAGCTAACATTGCATTTAATTTCCATTGAAGGTTACTTTTGACCAGAAACTCAACTGGACTTGCTACATAAATACCATGGCTATAAGAGTAGGTTAGAAGCTAGGAATCCTGCAGCATGTAACTCATCTCCAGGCACCCCACTTGCCCGGATGAGTGCAGCTCCAACAACCAGCTTGATACCATCCAGGACAGAGCAACCCATCTTGTCACTACATCCACAAATACCCACTCCCTCCACCACTGACAGTCAGGAACATCAGCATGTACTATCTACAAGATGCACTGCAAAAATTAACCAAGGTTCCTTAGACAGCACCTTCCAAACCCATGGCCACTGGTACCTAGAAAGACAAAGGCAGCAGACACAGGGGAACACCACCCATCTGCAAATTCCCCTTCAGGCCATGCACCATCCTAACTTAGAAATGTATCTCCATTTCTTCAGTGTCATTGGGTCAAAATCATGGAATTCCCTCCCTAACAGCATTGTGGGTCTATCTTCAGCACATGGACTACAGCAGTTCAAGAAGGCAGCTCACTCCCACCTTCTCAAGGGGGCAACTAGAGGTGGACAATAAATGTTGGTTCAGCCAGTGAGGCCCTCATCCTACGAGTAAGTTAAAACTAAGTTATCCATTTAAATAGCACTGTAGGATTGTTTTCCGCAGCACGGTGGCTCAATGGTTAGCACTGCTGCCTCATAGCAACATGGATTTGGGTTCAATTCCAGCCTTGAGTGACTTCCTGTGTGGAGTTTGCACATTCTCCCTGTGCCTGTGTGGGTTTCCTCCGGGTGCTCTGATTTCCTCCTACAGTCCAAAAATGTGCAGGTTAGGTGGATAGGCCATGCTAAATCGCACGTAATGTTCAGGGATGTGTAGGCTAGGTGTATTAGTCAAGGGTAAATATGGGGTAAAGGGTTTGGGTGGGTTACTCTTCGGAGGGTTGGTGTGGGCTTGTTGGGCCGAAGGGCCTGCTTCCACACTGTAGGGATTCTATGCTTATATCCATCTGAGCAGGCAGACTGGGCGTTGACTTAATACTTCATTTGAAATGACAGTATCTTGGAGAGGGCAGAGAGCTGAGCTGCTAACTCACATTTCCTGATTGTGGATTCAAGTCGACACCATTTAACTTGGTAGACACGAGAGTGATTTCAATACCCGTGACTACAATTATGCTAATGAAGGTTGCTATGATGTCACTTATCTGCCATTTTTCTTGGAAGCAATAAAACACGGATTATAGCTTATTTGGAATTATTGAATAAAAATAGCAAACATGTACTTGACATTATTTTGACACTAAAGAACAAAAAGGACACAGTAATCACATAACTTGTTGCTGTTTAACCAGCTAACGTCAAGTAGTGAAGGTGGAAAATTTACCTTCAGTGCACCAGGATATTGACAGGTGGTGAGAAGGTAAGTGAGGGGAGTTACCAGTGAGGGTGGGGAAGAAGGGTGCTGTTGGTCTGTCTGAATTCTGTAGTACTGTCAAAGGGCACAAAGGAACAGGAGTCGGCCATTCAGCCCCTCAAGCCTGTTCCACCATTCAATGAGATCGCTGTTGATCTGTGCATCAGTCTCTATACCTGCCTTTGGCTCATATCCCTCAATACCTTAGCTTAAAAAAAAGCCTCAGATTTAAACAACAATTGCTGTTTGGGAAAGAGGATTCCAAATGTCTATCACCCCTTTGAGTGAAGAGGTGCTTCCTAACATCTCTCCTGAATGGTCTGGCCCCCATTTTTAAGGCCTGTAATAATACATCTATATTCGAGACAATAAGCATAAAACTGAGTGATTAGGGCTCTTGTGGGGCAGTGGTAGTGTCTCTACGTCTGGGTTCAAGTCCCACCTTCTCCAGACATGTCATAACTTGCCTGAACAGGTTGGTTTAAAATTACTTGAAATAGATTGGTCACTCCATGGGTGATATTCTGTAGGACTCTAAAAGAAGGAGTGAGAGAGAGATCAGGGAAATCACAGACAGGTGCAACAACTATAGAGCTGCTTCTGTAAAGATTTTGAGGGAGTTTAATTCTCGAACGGTATATCGAGAATTCTTTTAGAACGGAAGGATTATGAAAGGGGAGGAATTTCAGAATAGCTCCAGCAATACCTGTTCTTGTTTCTAATTTCAGAAGTGTGTGTTGTGGTAAACTGCCTTGATCAGTACATTCTCAGTCAAGTTATAAAGAAAGATGGTGGATTTGATGTTTGAGGGCATTAGCTTAGCCAAATAGGCGGGGGGACTCAAGTGTCTGTGGGAAAGCATTTGAAGAACACATTATTCTCCAAAGGAGAACCAGGCTGATTGCTAGGATGGCAGAAGAGATACTAGTTAAATTAGGATGATATTTACTGGAGTTTAGAAGAATGGGGAGATTTTATGTAATGTGAAATGGGACTGACGACCTGGGCATAGAAAGAATGTTTCCTCACATGGGGCAATGTAGAATAAGAGGTCATAGTTTTGTGATAAGATGTAGCAGATTTTACAGAGATGAGGCAAAATTACTTCTCTCAAAAGATCAGGAATCTGTGGAATTCACAATCCCAGAGTGAGGTGTTTGCTGGGACATTGAATATATTTAAGGAGGAGACAGACAGGTGTTTAACTTAGACATGGATTGAAGGGTTATGGACAGCGAACAGGAAAGTGCAGTTGAGGATGAGATGAGGTTAACCATGATCAGATCAAATGGGGGACCAGGCTCAAGGGGCTAAACAGCCTACTCCTGCTTCTATTTCTTTTGAAACCAATAAAATTCTAACAGGACTACACAGGTTTAACACAGGAAAGATGTTCCCAATGACAGGGAGAGTCTAAAAGCAGGGATCACAGTCTAAGGATACAGGCTAGGCCATTTGGGATTGAGATGAGGAAACGTTTCTTCACCCAGACTGTGAGGAGCCTGGGGAATTTCCTGCCATAGAAAATGACTGAGGCCAAAACATTGAACGATTTCACGAAGGAGTTAGATATAATTCTTAGAACTAAACGGATCAAAAGGTAAGGGCGAAAATGGAAATAGGGGACTGAGTTGGATGGTCACCCATGATCATATTGAATGGGGGAGTAGGTTCAAAGGACTGAATGGCCTACTCCTGCTCCTATTTTCTATATTTCGGTGAATGATTATTGTATCATGAGGTTTATTAGTGTTAGAGCAGAGAAAGGAACAACTTAGAATAGAACTTTCAAATGAGTAGGGGTGAACACCAAGCTGATGGGAAAGGATCTAGGCAAGGGGACAAGGCAACCAAAGATTGACAGGTGAAACTGTCACGCAACAGTGAATGATCTTTAATAAAGAGATATTTCAGATATTGGCTCGTACATTCCAACAAGGATGAAAGGTCAGGAAGGCCAAGCTTTAATAAGGAAGAACATAATGAATGTGATGGAACAGCTCACAGTGTGATTCACTTGCCTTTGTCAGAAACTATGTATATTCATAATAACTCTGATATTTGTAGCCAAAGGGAATTTGTTGCAGATATCTATAGGGGAGGTGACATCCTAGTGGTATTATCAATGGCCTGTTAATCCAAACATCCAGGTAATGTTCTGAAAACCTGGGTTTGAATCTTGTCATGGCAGATAGTGGAATTTGAATTCAGTATAAAGGAAGCAAATGTGGAATTAGGGATCCAATAATGACTGTGAATCCAATGTCAATTGTCAGGAAAAGCCTATCTGGTTCACTAATGTCCTTTAAGGAAGGAAACTGCCATCCTAACCTGGTCTGGCCTACTTGTGACTCCAGACCCGCAGCAATGTAGTTGACTCTTAGTTGCTCTCTGATCAATTAGGGACAGACAATAAGTACTAGCTTAGCCAATGACATCCTCATTCCACGAATGAAGTTAAAAAAAAACTTGTTCATTTGGTTATGGGGATTGCGAAACCTTTTTGAATTCTTCATAGCAATGTCTTTCCTGAAGAGAGTCTACCTTCTTTTCCTGAGTGTAATCAGCGAAGTTAGATTGACAGTTCACAGTTCTACTAACCTCCATGCCAATCATGTCCCAACCACCAGCACCTTCTTCCCATGCTGTTCCCTTTCTAAGTTTGGCTTCCTGTGCCCTAGTCCTGATGAGTGTCAGACGGAAAGCTTGACTTTGTGAAGATTCTGAGC
Organism: Chiloscyllium punctatum; assembly: GCF_047496795.1. Lineage (NCBI taxonomy): Eukaryota > Metazoa > Chordata > Chondrichthyes > Orectolobiformes > Hemiscylliidae > Chiloscyllium > Chiloscyllium punctatum. Next base: position 7,402,262 of record NC_092747.1, on the reverse strand, counting down.
AATGTTTACAATGTGTGCTACTGATACTTAAGGAGAATTTTGTCATGGTGTTTACTGAGGAAGAGTATGCCGACAAAATATCCGCACAAGTGGAGGTGGTAGAGATCATTGAGGAAATGAAAACTGAGAGGTAGAATGAACTAGAAAAGCTGGCTACACTTAGAGTTGATTAATCACCCAGTCTGAATGGTTCATATCATGATTTGCTCAAGGAAGTACGAGTAGAGATAGTAGGACGCGTTTGCCCAAATTGTGCAGTAGGGCTGAAGTACAGAGAAAGAGCCAGAGGATTGAAACCAACATTGACTCTACATAAGAGAGATTGGTCAGCAAGTCGACTGTGATTGGTAAAGGCACTGCCATGGAGAATGCACCTATTAATAATGATTGACAGTTAACAGTCAGCCTTCATTAAAGGGTGTAGGGGTGTTACTTGTAACTACAGGCTGGTCAGTTTCACAGAAGCGATGGGTAAAGTTTTACAGGCATTAATCCAGGGGAACAAATCTCTACAGGCACTTGAAAAGGTTTGAGCTAATTAGGAATTGTTGCCAAGGGGTAACATGTGAATAAGGAACAGGAGGGCATCCAGGCTTTTACCACTACAGACTGCAGAGGATATCAAGAAAGGCAGAGAGATAAATTGTAGGTTTGAAATACAAACAGTAAATGCTGGAGAAGCTCAGCAGGTCTTGCTGTGTATGTGGAGAAGGAAAGAGAGTTAGGATTTCAAATTAAATATATTAAGGACAAAAGGGTAACTAGGGAGAGAATAGGGACCCTCAAAGATCAGCAAGGCGGCCTTTGTGTGGAGCCACAGAAAATGGGGGGGTACTAAATGAATATTTTGCATCAATATTTACTGTGGAAAAGGATATGGAAGATATAGACTGTAGGGAAATAGATGGTGACATCTTGCAAAACATCCAGATTACAGAGGACGAAGTGCTGGATGTCTTGAAACGGTTAAAGGTGGATAGATCCTCAGGACCTGATCGGGTGTACCCGAGAACTCTGTGGGAAGCTAGAGAAGTGATTGCTGGGAGTCTTGCTGAGATATTTGTATCATCGATAGTCACAGGTGAGGTGCTGGAAGACTGGAGGTTGGCAAAAGTGGTGCCACTGTTTAAGAAGGATGGTAAAACCAAGCCAGGGAACTATAGACCAGTGAGCCTGACCTCAGTGGTGGCAAGTTGTTGGAGGGAATCCTGAGGGACAGGATGTACATGTATTTGGAAAGGCAAGGACCGATTAGGGATAGTCAACATGGCTTTGTGCGTGGGAAATCATGTCTCACAAACTTGATTGAGTTTTTTGAAGAAGTAACAAAGAAAATTGATGAGGGCAAAGCAGTAGATGTGATCTATATGGACTTTAGTAAGGCATTTGACAAGGTTCCCCATGGGAGACTGAGTAGCAAGGTTAGATCTCATGGAATACAGGGAGAACTAGCCAATTGGATACAGAACTGGCTCAAAGGTAGAAGACAGAGGGTGGTGGTGGAGGGTTGTTTTTCAGACTCGAGGCCTGTGACCAGTGGAATGCCACAAGGATCGGTGCTGGGTCCTCTACTTTTTGTCATTTACATAAATGATTTGGATGCGAGCATAAGAGGTACAATTAGTAAGTTTGCAGATGACACCAAAATTGGAGGTGTAGTGGACAGCAAAGAGGGTTACCTCAGATTATAACAGGATCTGGACCAGATGGGCCAATGGGCTGAGAAGTGGCAGATGGGGTTTAATTCAGATAAATGCGAGGTGCTGCATTTTGGGAAAGCAAATCTTAGCAGGACATACACTTAATGGTAATGTCCTAGGGAGTGTTGCTGAAAAAAGAGACCTTGGAGTGCAGGTTCATAGCTCTTTGAAAGTGGAGTCACAGATAGATAGGATAGTGAAGGCAGTGTTTGGTATGCTTTCCTTTATTGGTCAGAGTATTGAATACAGGATTTAGGAAGTCATGTTGTGGCTGCACAGGACATTGGTTAGGCCACTGTTGGAATATTGTGTGCAATTCTGGACTCCTTCCTATCGGAAAGATGTGAAGCTTATAACAGTTCAGAAAAGATTTACAAGGATATTGCCAGGGTTGTAGGACTTGAGCTCTAGGGAGAGGCTGAACAGGCTGGGAATGTTTTCCCTGGATCATCGGAGGCTGAGGGGTGACCTTATAGAGGTTTACAAAATTATGAGGGGCATGGATAGCATAAATAAACAAAGTCTTTTCCCTGGGATCGGGGAGTCCAGAACTAGACGGCATAGGTTTAGGGTGAGAGGGGAAAGATATAAGAGAGACCTAAGGGGCAACTTTTTCACGCAGAGAGTGGTACGTGTATGGAATGAGCTGCCAGAGGAAGTGGTAGAGGCTGGTACAATTGCAACATTTAAGAGGCATCTGGATGGGTATATGAATAGGAAGGGTTTGGAGGGATATGGGCTGGGTGCTGGCAATTAGGACTAGATTGGGTTGGGATAACTCATCAGCATTGACGAGTTGGACTGAAGGGTCTGTTTCCATGCTGTACAATTCTATGACTATGACTCTATGACATTGGTGAGGCCTCTTCTGGAATACTGTGTCCAGTTCTGGTCACTTTGTAATAAGAAGGATATAATTAAGCTGGAGAGGGTTTGGAAGAGATTTATTAAGATGTTGCTGGGTATGGAAGGTTTGAGTTATAAAGACTGGATAGGCTGGGACTTTGGTAAAAACAATGACTGCAGATGCTGGAAACCAGATTCTGGATTAGTGGTGCTGGAAGAGCACAGCAGTTCAGGCAGCATCCAAGGAGGTTCGAAATCGATGTTTCGGGCAAAAGCCCTTCATCAGGACCTTTTTCACTCGAGCATAGGAGGTTGAGAGGCGACCTTATAGAGGTTTATACAATAATGAGGGGTAAAGATAGAATTAATGGTACTTGTCTTTTCCCTAGGATAGAAGATTTCAGGACTAGGGGGCACATTTTAAGGGCGAGAGGGGAAAGTTTTAACAAAGAAGTGGGAGAAAATTTTATACAGCGGGTGGTTAATGTGTGGAATTAACTTCCTGAGGAAGTGGTGGATGTGGGTACAGTTACAACATTTAAAAGGCATTTTGATAAGTACATGAAAGGGTTAGAGGGATATGGGCCAAGTTTAGTTTGGGAATATGTTCGGCATGGACTGGTTGGACCACAGAGTCTGTTTCCGTGCTATATGTCTCAATGAACTGAAAGGGCCTGGAAAAATAAGTTAGCTTTGCTGTAATATTCTGGGGAGGAGTAAGTAGAGCTGATAGTAAAGGTATCTAAAGCAAAAGACAAATGGAGTGCCAGTGGTAGTAAAGAAGAGATATAGATTCATGTTAGATGCTAATGGCATAGAATAGTTCAGCTCTGGTGGGAGCGAAGACATTGGGAAAATAGGCTGGGTGGAGGGGAGAGGGGCAATCAAAATGGAGGGTGGTGTTCCAGGTCTAAAGCTCTTCAACGCAACCTTAAATCTTGACAGCTGTAAGGTGCTGAAGTGGAAAAATGAGATCCTGTTTCACGGGAACGTTACAGAAGGCCCAGATCAGAAATGTTCAGATGCAGAGCAAGATTGTGTGTTCAAGGGAATTTGGAGCTCAGGGTAGCCAAGAGGGAAGAAATTAAACGTGGAATGGGGGCTGGAGGGCTGATTTCGTGCAACCACAAGGCGAGAGAAACAACATCACTTCAGAGGTCGCTCTCAAATCCTTCCCTGTCGCTGTTTTTTTTAAGCTGAGTGCCAGTTCGGGTTTTACTTCCCTCAGGAAGTGTTTAAACAGCGATCATTATTCCACAGAAGCAGGATGTCGGTGTACTAACAGTGCATCTCCTCCGGCAATGTTTATAAACAGCACTCGCTGCAAAAAGGCGAGTATCTGAGAGCACGGAGTTTGTGTAGAGACTGACACAGTCAGATCCCAAACGGAGGAGGAGGTAAGACACAGATAGACAAAGGATGCAAAAAAAAAACAATGAAAGCGATTTGCAAACGAGAAGGATTTGTTTTACAGCCTGTGTTAACTTGGTAAATGCCGCGACAGTCTTTGCCACACTTAGATGAATGTTTAACCTTGATTGTTTGCTCTTTTGCAAACAGGGAGATGAAACAGAATGTTTATTTTGAATTCCATTCCCCTACTTTCCGGCAAGAAATCCAGTTCAATAGCCGCCGTGGTGCAGTGGAAACACCCAACCTGATTGGAATAGAGTTTTGTTTGCCGAGTTTTTTTTGTGTGTGGTATCCGATGCGTTTTGATATTTGTGTTCAGTGTTCTGCATTGAGGTCGTGACCCAGTTGGAGCCTGGTGTTTTAAGTGAATTGTTTGTGTTTACCTGTGTGTAAGGAGAATTGACCAGTCCCACAGGTCGATGGAGACAAAGCGTTAGAGAGAAGGATTAGTCTCATTGATTCTGTCAGTCTGTCACTGAGGTTCGCTTGAAGAGCAGGACATAGTGGACAACATGGAGAGGGAGTGGGTGAGCTGGGGACCCTGTATCTGGTATTCCCTGTCACTGAGAAAATCCACCAGGAAGTGGGCAGCTCTTAGTGCCCTGGAGACCCTGTGGGAAAAGTAGAGGGTAGATCCTGTGTGACAGTTCCCTGAGCAGACTGTCAAAGCCACTTAGACAAGCAGGAGGCTGGAGGAACACAGCAAGGCAGGCAGCATCAGGAGGGACAGGCAGGAGGCTGGAGGAACACAGCAAGCCAGGCAGCATCACAAGGTGGAGAAGTCAATGTTTCAGGTGTAACCCGAAAGTTACACCCAAATCGTCGACTTCTCCACCTCCTGTTGCTGCCTGGCTTGCTGTGTCCTTCCAGCCTCCTGCCTGTCTACCTTGGATTCCAGCATCTGCAGTTTATTTTTGTCTCCTATCTTTATAACAAACACCGGGACATCACTTGGCTGGTGGTGGGAAGGGCACTACCCGTGAGATCGTTCATGTGCGCCCTGTCAGTCAGCACCACCACACAGTGCCCTCGGAGCGGCTGCCAGGGTGGGGGTCAGGGTTGAGACTGTCACATATCTCCTTCTGGATGGTACAGAAAACAATAAATGCTGGGGGTCACAGCAGGTCAGACAGCATCCCCAGAGAGAGAGCAAGCTAATGTTTTGAGTCTAGATAACTCTTAATCAGAGCTGACGTGAAGTGTGGAGGGGGCAGCGTTTATGCTGCATTGTGGGGGGATGTTGTGGGGGGATGTTGTGGGGTGGAGGGTGCTGGGGGAGAAAGATGTTGCTAGTTCAGATTAAGTGATCAGAATGTGAAAGTGGCCCTTCACTTCAGTTCCAATGGAGTGAAGTCATTGAGACTCGAAACATTAGCTTGCTCTCTCTCCTTGGATTCTGTCTAACCTGCTGAGATCTCCAGCGTTCATTGTTTTCTGTACAGATTCAGGCACCTGCAGTAAATTGGTTCTCCTTCTGGAATGTGCCTTTGCAAAGGAAGTCTGGAAAGGGCTGCAGTGGTTTTTGTTGAGATTCATCCTGAGCAGCTCCATGACGGGAGACTCTGTGCTCAACGGTCTGTTCCGTGGACGCACTCTGAGACAAACATCGACTGCACCTGTAGAACCATCCACTCGGTGAAAGGCGCCCTTTGGTCTGCCCGAAATGTGTCGGTCTTCCAGAACAATGTGTTGCCCCTGACCGAGTGTTGCAGACTGGCACATTCCAAGGTCCAGGACGACGTACTGAGTGACACACTAAAGCTTAGGGCAGCTGCTGCCAAGGTGCAGTGGGGAAAGAGGCCTTCCTGCTGAAGGTAAATGGGGGTCCATTCAGTTATCGGACCCTCCTAGTGCTTCAATATATGGAAATATAGTCTGATTCAAGTGAGAGAAGTCTCTGGTTTGTTCGGATACAGTCAAACTCCAATGTTTATTTCTTTGATATGCCACTATACAGAACTGAATTGCATTTATGATTATTTATATATGCAAAGATTTTTTTTATCAAGAAAGTATATTTTTAAAATAATACAAAAGGAAATTGTGGAAGAACTCAGCAGATCTGGAACTATCCATGGAGAGAAAACTGACTATTTTCTAAACAGGGAAAAGCTTCAGAAATCTGAAGCACAAAGGGACTTGAGAGTCCGAGATCAGGATTCTCTTAAGGTTAACATGCAGTTCAGGTGGCAGTTGCAAAAGCAATGATATCATTTATTTGGAGAGGACTAGAATACAAAAGCAAGGATGTACTACTGAAGTAAGGCTCTGGTCAGACTGCATTTGGAATACTGTGAGCAGTTTTGGGCCCCGTGTCTATGGAAGGATGTGCTGGTCTTGGAAGGGGTCCAGAGGAGGTTCACAAGAATGATCCCAGGGATGAAGGGCTTGTCATTTGAGGAGCAGTAAAAGACTCTAGGTCTGTATTCAATGGAGTCTAGATGGATGGGGGGGGAATCTCATGGAAACTTACAGAGAGGCCCGGATAGAGTGGATGTGGAGAAGATGTTTCCACCAGGAGGAGAGACTAGGATGCAAGGGCCCAGCCTCAGAGTGAAGGGACGACCCTTTAGAACTGAGATGAGGAGGAATTCCTTCAGCCAGAGGGTGGGGAATCAGTGGGACTCATTGTCTGTGGTAGCTAAGTCTTTGAGTGTACTTAAGACAAAGATAGCTAGGTTCTTGATTGGTCAGGGGGTCAAGGGCTATGAGAAGAAGGCAGGAGAATGGGTTTGAGAACAGATGAGCCATGACCAAACGGTGGAGCAGATTTGATGGGCCAAATGACCCAATTCTGTTTCTATGCCTCATCTTCTTGTGGTTAACATTTAGATGCTTAGTGATCCTTCATCAGAACTCATGAGGATCCTGAGACAGGAAGTCAGCATCACTGACATGGGTGGATGAGCTGAAGACCCTATGTCCTCGTGAAACACATTGCATGAAAGAGCAGTGCAAGCAGGCTCTATAATAACTTGGGTAAGAGCTTTGGATAATTACTTGAAAAGGAATAAAAGACTGGGATCAGAGAAAGAGAATTGAGTGGCATGAAATGGATAGTTTTCTCAAAGAGTTGACACAGACTAAAGGGCCGAATGGCCAGTTTTGTGCTCATTGAAAAACAGAGGGGTATCTTGAGGGCATTTAGGAGTGACAGTTTCTACCCCATGTGATTGAAAGCATTTTTCGTTTCTCTAGGTAGACGGAAGATCCTTGGTGGGCAAGGATGGGATTCGGAAGCATGGGCCCAGAACATCAAGCGCTAGAGACACAGATGGGCAGCAATTCTACCACCACAGACCTTAACCTGCAGGTGTGCCACGCTGAAGATGTCTTGCAAAATCTGAACACTTTTCGTAAAAGCAGACTGTTTACCGATGTTGTACTTCGTATTGACGGTCAAGAGTTCCATTGCCATCGAGCCACTCTGTCCGCCAGCAGTACCTACTTCAGGACAATGTTCAGCACTAATTTCCAGGAGAGCAAACAGGACACTGTCGACATCAAAGGGATCTCAGCTGATACCATGGATTGTGTGATAGATTATATGTACGGAGGAAGGGGGAGCATCCGAGAGGACAATGTTCTGAGTCTGCTGGAAGCCTCTGACCTCTTCCAGGTGTCTGTGCTCCGACAAGGCTGTGTGGAGTTCTTGGAGAAGCAGCTGGACCCTTGCAACTGCCTTGGCTTCTTGAACTTTGCCAACCTCTTTGCCATCCAGGCACTGTCCGAGAAAAGCAAGCGGTTCCTGCTGGAGCACTTTCCAGAGGTGATCCAGCATGAGGAGTTTTTACAACTGCCCAAGGAAGTCCTGTGTGATCAGCTGTCCAGTGACCTCCTCGCCATTCCCAAGGAGGAGATGGTCTTTGAAGCGGTGATGCACTGGGTGCGCCATGAGCTGCCCACCAGAAGACATGCGCTGAAAGAGCTTTTGGAGCACGTTCGAATTCCCTTATTGGATCGGATATACTTTGTCGAGAAAGTAGAAACGGATGAGCTGATCCTGAGCTCGAAGGAGTGTTTACCTTTGCTGCAAGAGGCACGGAGGTATCACATCTTTGGTAATGAGATAGTGTCTCCGAGGACAAGACCACGGAAGTAAGTTGTGTTTGCTCGTGGGGGGAACCTGGGTAGAAATCATAGAGCACAGAAACAGACCCTTCGAGTCCCCATGGACAGGGTAGATAGAAATCAGCTGTTCCCTGAAGTTGAAGGGAACAAGGGGGCACAATTTTAAGGTGAAAGGCAGGAGGCTCAGAGGAGACTTGAGGGAAATGTTTTTCAACCAGAGGGTAGTGTGAATCTGGAAAGCACTGCCTGGGAAACCTCACGGCTTTAAAAGTATTTGGAAATGTGTTTGCAACGTCGTAACATTCAAGGCTGTGGTCTTGCTGCTGGGAAGTGGAAATAGTGTAGCATTGCCAGTACAGACATGATGGGCCAAAGGGCCTCTTCTGTACTGTATGATTCTATGAGCATACCTGAGTGGTAGCTGAGAGGGTGTTAGGAATACCCTGCTATGTGTTACAATTGTGTCTCCACAACCACCTGATGAAGGAGCAGCACTCTGAAAGCTGGTTCTTCCAAATAAACCTGTTGGGTTATAACCTGGGGCTGTGTGATTTTTAACTATGTGTTATAATGTCTTGTTCTCTTGTTCTCATTTCCTGGATCAATCGTGTAAGCCTGCAGAGCAGACCAGGTAAAAACCCAACCTCACCACAGACACTTTCCTTTCACTCAGATTCACGAATGTTGCAGAGGTGATCGTCATGCTGGGAGGCTGTGACCGGAAGGGTCACACAATGCTGCCCTACACCGAACAGTACAATCCTGGGACGGGCGAATGGTCCCCTCTGGCCAAGATCCCAGACTACTCCAAGTCAGAGTATGCCGTGTGCACCTTCAAGAATGACATCTTTCTTTCAGGTCAGCAGCCAAACCCTGGTCTCATCGAGTAGTCGGTGTGGGAAACTCTGTGGATCAGTGAAATCAGAAAGTGTGGGAACATGTGAGCGTGTTTGCATTTCAGTATGTGTGAGCGTGTGTGTGTGTGGACGTGTGCGTGTGTGTATGTGTGCACATGTGCAAGCATGTGAGTGTGCATTTGTATGTAAGGTTGCATGTGTATATGTGCGTGTGTGTATACACCTGAGTGTGTGCAAGGTTGAGTGTGTATATGACTGTGAATATGGGTGTGTGTGTATATGTATGTGTATATATATGCGTGTGTGTATATGTGAGCATGTGTATGTATGCATGTGTAAGCATCTGAGTGTATGCAAGCTTGAGTGTGTATATGACTCTGTATATGTCTGTGTGTACGTGTGAGTGTGTATATATATCTGAGTGTGTATATGACCGTGTATATGTGAGCATGTGTATATGTATGAGTGTGTGTACGCGTGAGTGTGTATATGTGAATATGAAACCTCTGTGTAATTAGTTTAGCTGGTTATATATCAGCCGGGCTAAGTGGGTAACATTCTTGATTTACAAGGTTCGAGGGCTGTGTTCCAATTCAGGCCTTGAGCACAAGGTTCCAGGCCGACGTTCCCGTGCAGTCCTGACAGAGTGCAGCACAGTCATAGCTGCTGCCATCCCAGTCTCAATAGATTTATACACTTAATGGTAAGGTCCTAGGGAGTGTTGCTGAACAAAGAGACCTTGGAGTGCAGGTTCATTGCTCCTTGAAAGTGGAGTCGCAGGTAGATAGGATAGTGAAGAAGGCATTTGATATGCTTTCCTTTACTGGTCAGAGTATTGAGTACAGGGGTTGGGAGGTCATGTTGCGGCTGTACAGGACATTGGTTAGGCCACTGTTGAAATATTGCGTGCAATTCTGGTCTCCTTCCTATCGGAAGGATGTTGTGAAACTTGAAAGAGTTCAGAAAAGATTTACAGGGATGTTGCCAGGTTTGGAGGATCTGAGCTACAGGGAGAGGCTGAACAGGCTGGGGCTGTTCTCCCTGGAGCGTCGGAGGCTGAGGGGTGACCTTATAGATGTTTACAAAATTATGAGGGGCATGGATAGGATAAATAGACAAAGTCTTTTCCCTGGGGTCGGGGAGTCCGGAACTAGAGGGTATAGGTTTAAGGTGAGAGGGGAAAGATATAAAAGAGACCTAAGGGGCAACTTTTTCATGCAGAGGGTGGTACGTGTATGGAATGAGCTGCCAGAGGATGTGGTGGAGGCTGGTACAATTGCAACATTTAAGAGGCATTTGGATGGGTATATGAATAGGAAGGGTTTGGAGGGATATGGGCCGGGCGCCGGCAGGTGGGACTAGATTGGGTTGGGATTTCTGGTAGGCATGGACAGGTTGGACCGAAGGGTCTGTTTCCATGCTGTACATCTCTATGACTCTAAGTGAGGTTCTGCCTGTCCTCTCAGTTAGATATGAAAGACCAGCAGCACTACTCAGGGTGAGAAAGTGCCAGGGAATTCTCTCCAGTGGGCTAGCCAATGTTTGTCCCTCAGTCAACATCAAAAGAAAAACACAATCTGGCCATTTCCACTTTGCAGTTTGTGGGAGCTGGTTTTGTCCAAAAAACTGCACCAAAAACTGCACTTTAAGAAAAAAACTCAGAGACTGTAAAATGCTTTGAAATGTTTGGAAGGGTGGGAATTTAACTTTATACATATGAATGCAGCCAAACCTCTACCACCTGGCATACACTCGGGCATGGCTTGTGATGAAGCCCAAAAGTGCTGAGGAATGGAGTTTTCCGGGAGTCCCCTAATGACTCCCTGGTCTGGGTAGCTCAGTTGGCTGGATGACTGGTTTACAGTGTGGGTTTAGGTCCTGTATCCAGCTGAAGTTATGAACCTTCTCAATCTCACCCTTTGCTGCCTTTAACCATTTACATATCAGTTCAGTTTTGTCACAAGAGTCAGACCACAGCCTTTCGGGCTCCTGTGGCACCGTGGTAATGTCCCTGACTCTGGACCAGAAGGTCTGCTTTCAAGTCCAGGCTGTTCCTGAGGTGTGTAATAACATCTCATGAACAGGCTGATCAAAGTATCACGGGAGTGTTACAAGGCAGAAGGAGGCCATTCAGCCCACTGTCCCTGCCCGGTTATGTCACCTAGTTCCAATCTCCTGCCTTTTCCCTAAATTCCTGCACACCATTTCTATCCCATTGGGATTCCATTTTGCAGCTGTGCAGGACATTAGTGAGGCCACATTTGGAATACTGCATTTAATTCTGGTTGTCCTTCATTAGCAAGGATGTTGTTAAACTTGAGAGGGTGCAGAGAGGATTTACAGTGATTTTGCCAGGGCAAGAGGGTTTGTGTTAAAGAGAGAGGCTGAAAAGGCTGGGGCTGTTTGCCCTGGAGGCTGAGGTAATTCGTTCATGGGATAAGGGCATCTGTGGCTGGGCCAGCATTTATTGCCTGTTCCTAATTGTCCAGGACGCAGCCAAGAGTCAACCACATTGCTGTGGAGTCACAAGTAGGCCAGACCAGGCAAGGCTGGACATTTCCTTCCATATAAGACAATCATGAACCAGATAGGTTTTTCCTGACAATTGGCAATTGATGTGTGAAATTGAAAATTCAAATCCTACCATTGTTGTGGCAGGGTTCAAACCCAGGTCTCCAGAACGTTACCTGGGCCTCTGGATTAACAGTGCAACGATAATCCCATTAGGCCATCACCTCCCCTTATAGGGGACCTTAATAGGGTGATCTTAAAGAGGTTTATAAAGTCATGAGGGGTATGGTTACAGTGAGTGGCTCAGGTTGTGTGTGTGTGTGTGTGTGTGTGTGTGTGTGTGTGTGTGTGTGTGTGTGTGTGTGTGTGTGTGTGTGTGTTGGGAGTGTGTGGAGGTGGGGGGGTAACTTTTTCCTGCAAAGAGTGGTATATGTATGGAGCGAGCTGCTAGAGGAAGTGGTGGAGGCTGGTACAATTACGATATGTAAAAGATATCTATATGGGAATATGAATAGGAAGGGTTTAGAGGGATATAGGCCAAATGCTGGCAACTGGGACTAGATAAGGTCAGGACATCTGGTTGGCATGGATGAGTTGGACTGAAGGGTCTGTTTCTGTGATATGTGACTGGATGACTCTATCCAAAAAATAATCCAATGCCCCTCTCGAATGCCTCAAATGAAGCTGCCTCCACCACAGTTCCAGGCATTTTGTTTTCAATAACAGCTGCAGAGGATGGAAGTGACAGTGACACAGTGTAAATGTCACTGCGCGAGTAATCCAGAGGTTTAGGAAAATGCCCTGGGCCCATGAATTCAGTTCCCACCATGACAGCCACAGTAAACGCAGATAATAAAGCTGGTTTCAACACTATCTTGTTCACTAAGGCCCTTTAGGGTATGACTCCAGTCCCACATCAATGCGGTTGACTGTTTGATTTCCCTCTGAAGTTGCCAGCAAACCTCCCAGTTCCATGGCATTTAGGGTTGGGCAATAAATGCTGACTTGCCAATGACAGCCACATCCCAAGAAACAATAAAAAAATAAAATGCTTCAGTCGAAGAGGAGAGAAGTAATTTTATTTCTCACCCAGGAGGTCCATAAGACAATACAACCATAGAAATAGGAACAGGAGTAGGCCATTAGGCCTCTCGAGCCTGCTCCATCATCGACAGGATCATGGCTGATCAGGCATTCCACACATCCATTTTCCTGCTCTTTCCCCGTTGCCATTAATTCCCTGATAGATTAAAAATCTCTCCATCTCAGCCTTAAATATATGCAAGGACTCTGCCCCCACAGCTTTCTGTGGCAAGGAGTTCCAAATACTCAAGCCTCAGAGAGAAGAAATTCCTTCCCACCTCAGTCTGAAATTGGTGCCCCTTTATCCTGAGGCAAAACCCTCTTGTCCTAGACTCTCCCATGAGCGAAGTGTGGTGAAAGGGGCCTGGGGTCAGTAGGACTGTAGAGTAATCAGGTCTGCCATGACCTAATTGATTGGCGGACCAGAATAGAAGGGCTGAATGGTGTTATGGACTAGGCCAGACCCCCCTTCAAAATATTTGAAGAAGGTAGCCTAGACCCTAACTTTATTTTAAAAGGAAGATCTGAAGTGAGTGTTCCGGGTGTGATACAGCTAGTGAATACACTCGGCTTAAGCAAAACAGAATTTATTTAAACAGTTGAAATACAAACAAAAGAAAACGGAATTCAGAATAACGTAACGATTAGAAAACTTAACCGACCTGACACAGCAACTTAACTAATTAACTGTTCCAATGCGGTAACATCCCATAAACACACCCCTTGGTAAAAAGGTGCATTCAAGCATAGATTCTTAAAGGCAGGAGGGAACAGCATCCAGAGAGAGATTTCACAGGAAAGCCACTCCCCTGAACTCACGCGCCTTGTAACTGCTACAGCTAAAACAAACAAGAAAACACCTGACTTGGGAGAACTGGCCACTGCCCTTCCGGTGTTAAACTCGACATGTCTGTATCGCTGTCTTTATGACTTCTCTTCAAAAAAATCCAATGACAAAATAACTTTTTTACAGTGACAGCATCCTCACAATGGCATACTCTTGCTCCTACTTCATACAAACTCATGTGTGCATCATTTTAACAAGGTGTAAACATGTCTTTTTTAATGAGAAAGTACACAGGAACGCACCTCTGGAAGTCCCAGTTACCATAGCATTCCAATTAGTGGAGTGCCAGATGAAAAGAAATTTGATTACTGCCCCCTGGGTGTTTATGTAAAATCCCACTTTAATGATCAGGTCGGAAGCAGATGGGCACTTAGTTGTTTCTGTTAGACTTGTTATAAAACGTCTTTCCTTTTTATACCTTCTACAGGTGGGAACTTGTACAGTAATGACGTGTGGATGTATAACTCTCAGCTCAACCTCTGGGTCAGAGTGGCTTCTTTAAATAAAGGAAGATGGAGGCACAGGATGGTGGCACTGCAAGGCAAGGTATGGACTGGACAATGTTGTCATACTGACCATAAGACATTGGTGCAGAATTAGAACATTCAGTCCACTGAGTCTGCTCTGCCATTCAATGGAATCATGGCTGATCTGACCACCCTTAACTCCACTTTCCTGCATTTTCCCATAACCCTTACTGATTAAAAATCTATCTTGAATATATTTAATGATCCAGCTCCCTGCAGTCAAAAATCCCACAGATTCACTATCATCTGAGAGAAGAAATTCCTCCTCATCTCTGTCTTAAATGGGAGCCCCTAATGCTGAGAGGAAGCCTCTGATATTAGACTTTCCCACAAGGGGAAACAACCTTTCAGCATCTACCTTGTCAAATCCCCTTAGATTAGACAAGATTAGATTAGATTAGATTCGATTCCCTGCACCAGGAACCCAGGTTCGATTCTGGCCTTGGGCAACTGTCTGTGTGGAGTTTGCACATTCTCCCCGTGTCTGTGTGGGTTTCCTCCGGGTGCTCCAGTTTCCTCCCACAGTCCAAAGATGTGCAGGTCAGGTGAATTGACCAAGCGGTGCTAACCACTGAGTCACCGTGCCGCCTTCTCGTATGTTTTAATAAGCTCACCACTCATTCTTTTAAACTCCAGTGAGCACAGCCTCAATGTAGTCAACCTCATAACACAGACCCTGCATACGTGGTATCAACTAGTCAACCTTCTCTGGACTATCTCAAATGCCAGTTGCGAGTGTGTTGCTTGAAAAGCACAGCAGGTCAGGCAGCATCCGAGGAGCAGGAGAATCGACGTTTTGGGTTATTCCTGATGAAGGGCTTCTGCCTGAAACGTCAATTCTCCTGCTCCTCGGGTGCTGCCTGACCCACTGTGCTTTTCCAGCAACACACTCTTGACTCTCATCTCCAACCTCTGCAGTCCTCACTTTCTCCTGTCTCAAATGACAGTATGTCTTCCTTTATATACTGGGACCAAACCTTTGCACGTTATTCCTGCTGTGTTCTGACTGGTCTATAGTTTGAACAAGACTTCCCTAAGTTTGTATTCCATTCCCTTTGGAATCAAGGCCAATATTCCATTTGCTTGCCCCGTTGATTTTGGCCCTATTGGTTGGTTTTGATAACAGAAACATACAGGCCCTAAGCGTTTGCCCCAACAGCCAAAGCT
This sequence comes from Chiloscyllium punctatum, assembly GCF_047496795.1. Lineage (NCBI taxonomy): Eukaryota > Metazoa > Chordata > Chondrichthyes > Orectolobiformes > Hemiscylliidae > Chiloscyllium > Chiloscyllium punctatum. The sequence continues at coordinate 7,387,240 of NC_092747.1, read as the reverse complement.
GATCTCTTGTGAGAGAAGTGGTGGTGTATTGAGAACGTCACTGGACCTTGTGAACCTCTGGCGATGGGCATTCAATTTCCACCACGGTGTTTGATTACATTCGATGAATAAATTTGGAATATGCCGTCACAAATTTATCATCATAGAGCATAGAAAGGTGCAGCACAGTACAGGCCCTTTGGCCCACGCTGTTGTGCCGAGGATTAATTCTAATGTAAAATAAAATAATCTAACCTACGCACCACTCAATTCATTGCTATCCAAGTGCATGTCCAGCATTTGCTTAAATGTCCCTGTTAATTAGCTCCATTGATTGTTATAAAATCTCAGCTGGTTCCCTAATGGTCTGTGGAGGGGGGGAGGAAATCTGCCTTCCTTGGCTGCTCTAAAGCTACATGTGACTCCTGACCTACGGCGATGTGTTTGGCTCTCAACTACCCTCTGAAATGGCTGAGCAATGACATTATATGGAAGAAGAATGCCAAGGAATCCAGGCATCATCTGCACCTAACCCCTTTAGCTCCTTGTCAAGTGCTGCCCTTATCATAGAATTCGTACAGTGTGGAAGCAGGCCATTCGGCCCATCGAGTCTTCACCGACCCTCCGAAGAGCATCCCACTGACCCACTCCCTCTATCCTATCTCTGTAACCTGGAATTTCCCTTGGGCTAATCCACCCAACCTGTGCATCCCTGTAGACTATGGGCAATTTAGCATGGCCAGACCACCTAACCTGCACATGTTTGGACTGTGGGTGGAAACCGGAGCACCCGGAGGAAACCCACGCAGACACATGTGGAATGTGCAAACTGCACACAGACAATCGCTCGAGGGTAGTATCGAACCCGGGTCCTTCGCACAGTGAGAGTAAGCTCTGAGCCACCCACAGAAATCTTGTGATCTTAGCTTTAACATCCAGTAACCGTAACCTTGGAGAGGTTGTGAGTTCTAGATTTCCACAATCTTATTTTCTGGCTGTAATTTGCCCCCTTTAACACCCTGTTGTTCTTAATGTGAATTTATGTTTCCTGCCTGTTTTAAGGCCTGAACTGTAACCTTGGCAAAATCAGGGCATTGATTTGATCAAAAATCCACTTACCTGTTCCAGGTGATTATTAAAGATCCCCAACAGTGACAGAATGACAAAACTGTTACAGAACTGAAGGAGGCCATTCAGCCCATCATGCCTGCATTTACAGTCTATTTATCATGCCATTCTCCCACCTTTTCCTTATAACCGTGCACAGAGGGGAATGTGTGTCTGCTTGTGTCATCCCACTGGAGGTGACAGAAATGGTGGCTAGTGGTCCTTTGGAATGTGGAGGCAGGTGGGGTGATAAGTGAGGACCAGGTGGTCCCTATCGCTGTTATGGGAGGGAAGAGAAGGGGTGAGGGCTGAAATGCAGGAGGCTGGTCAGACACGGCTGAGGGTCCTGTCAGCAATGATGCAGGGGAATCCTTGGTTGAGGGAAAAGACGGACATCTCTGAGGCATCCTTATCAAAGTTGGTATCATCAGGACAGATGTGATGGAGATGGAGGAACTGGGAGAATGGAATAGAGTCTTTATAGAAGGCAAGGTGTGAGGATGTGTGGTCAAGGTACTTGTTGGAGTCGTGTTTTTTTTTAACCAGACACTGACGCTTGCTGTGTAAAGAAGATTTTCTTTAAGTTACTTCTGCTTCCTTTGTTACTTTAAATCTGTGTCCCCTTGTTCTTGACCCTGTCAGAACAGACTCTCCCATTTACCCTCCAGGACCCTCATGGTTTTGAACACTTCAATCAGATCCCTTCTTGCTTCCAAAGAGAGCAATCCCAAATTTCCCAACCATCTTCGTCACTGAAATTCCTCCTCCCTGGAACCACTGCCATAAACATCTTTTGCACTATCTGCATTACATTCACATCTTTCCTTTCAAATGACATCCACAACTATAAACAAACTTCCAGCTGAAGCTGAACTAGTGTTTTGTACAAATTCAACCTCACCTCACTACTCTGAACTCTGCACCCCTTTCAATAATGGTAAGGATACTGTCGGTTTTATTACCTTCTCTGAGTCATGCTGTCATCTTTAATGTCTCATGCAAATTTACACCGTAGGTTTCCCTGCTCCTTAACACCCTTTAGAATTGTGCCCTTTATCTTGTATTGTTTCCCTGTGCTGTTTCTATTAAAGGTCTAATCCTGGGGTGGGGGAGTCAGGAACTAGAGGGCATAGGTTTAGGATAAGAGGGGAAAGATTTAAAAGGGATCAAAGGGGTAACTTTTTCACACAAAGATTGATGCGTGTATGGAATGAGTTGCCAGAGGAAGTGGTACAAATACAGCATTTTCTTTAGATTAGATTCCCTACAGTGTGGAAACAGGCTCTTCGGCCCAACAAGTCCACACCGACCCTCCTAAGAGCAACCCACCCAGACCCATTCCCCTAACTAATGCACCTAACACTACGGGCAATTTAGCATCGCCAATTCACCTAACCTGCACATCTTTGGGACTGTGGGAGGAAACCGGAGCACCTGGAGGAAACCCACACAGACACGGGGAGAAAGTGCAAACTCTACACAGACAGTTGCCCAAGGTGGGAATTGAACCTGGGACCCTGGAGTTGTGACGCAGCAGTGCTAACTACTGAGCCACCATGCCACCTCTTAAAAGACATCTGGATGGGTATATGAATAGAAAGGGTTTAGAGGGATATTGGCCAAATACTGACAAATGGGACTAGGATATCTGGTCGGCATGGACGAATTGGACCAAAAGGTCTTTTTCCGAGCTGTACATCTCTATGACTCTAAGCGCATTGTCTCACGGCATGGCCCTTAGTGTCCAGAGATATGCAAGCTAGGTGAGCTAGCCATGGGAAATGCAGAGATAGGGCGTGGATGTGGATGGATGCTATTCAAAAGGTCGGTGTGGACTCAATGGGCTGAATGACCTGCTTCCACGCTGTCAGGATTCTGTGATTTCCAAACTCTTTGTGTGCGCATGTGTGGGAGAGTTGGTGCATGTGAGAGACAGTTGGGAGGTGCACATGTTAGTGTATTCATATTAACTTTAAACAGCTTCTGCCCAGAAAGTGGCTATTTAGGTTGCTGATAGCCTGAGTTAGTTCTTCCTTTCAAAGAGCAATCCAGTCTGTCCTACCATCCCCCAATTTCACAAATGAAAAGATCTTGACCTCACTGTGACATTTTCAATTGCTTCCTGGTTTCACTTCCATTATGACCGAGGCGAGAGGCTTACACTGTTGTTCTGGTCCTATTGCTGCATGAGTGACAGCAAAAGGTAAAAAAATTTATCTCCAGTGACCAATCAAACATCTATTCGGTTTCAACACAACCGGGTTCCTTAAATAACATAATCATTGGTTCATTATCAAAGCAAAACTTAATTGATTTCTCTGCAGAAATTCGCCTTCTATAAAAATAACTTATCCAAATGATTTATTATTAGTTGTTATCATAATAACTACAATAAAAATTATTCTTGAAGGCAAAGGATGAAATGTAGAATGTCCTGGAGTCTTTTGCTCAGACAATCTGTGTATGTGACCAAGTCATTCATCGTGAAGTAAAAGCAAATTACTGTGGATGCTGGAACCAAAAGAGAAAATGCTGGAAAATCTCAGCAGGTCTGGCAGCATCTGTAAGGAGAGAAAAGAGCTGACGTTTCGAGTCTAACTGACCCTTTGTCAAAGCTTTGACATAGGGTCAGTTAGACTCGAAATGTCAGCTCTTTTCTCTCCTTACAGATGCTGCCAGACCTGCTGAGATTTTCCAGCATTCATCATGAAGTGTTGTCTTTGAAGTCTCACACGCTCTAGTGCTGCAGAAAATACTATTTTTGAGAGATTTATTCACTTGTTCTTTCAAAATTAACACATTGGTTTCATTTTGATGTCAACATGAGGGAGTTTCTTTTCATCAGTGGGAGAGATCAGCTGGGCAACTTGTTCTCAGCAAGTTTCCCTCCAGTTCAATCTGTTCTGAGCAGGTTTCCCATCAACTGAATCAGATAAAGTCTGCACCATTCCAAGCCAGTGACAGTTCAGAGTCAACAGCAAAGGACGCAGTTATGTGTTTTACAGAAAGTATTTGAAAAAATAATTCTGATGGCATCTGGATGAGTATATGAATAGGAAGAGTTTAGAAGGATATGGGCCAAGTGCTGGCAAATGGGACTAGATTAATTTAGGGTATCTGGTCGGCATAGACAAGTTGGACCAAAGGATCTGTTTCTGTGCTGTGCATCTCTATGATTCTATGACCCTTTGTGAACTTTCAATGACCTCTTTCATTTACACTTTGGCCCACTGAGTCTGTGCTAGTCAAAAACAACCGTCTGACTATTCTAATCCCATAGCCTTCAACGCCTTGACATCGCAAGTGCATGTCCAAATACTTCTTAAGTTTGCCTCTCTCACCCTTACAGGCATTGAGTTCCAGATCCCCACCACCCTCTCAGTAAAAACATTTTTCCTCACAACCCCCTCTGAACCTCCTGCCTCTTACCTTAAACCTATGCCCCAGGTAGTTAATCCCTCCACCAAGGGGAAAAGTTTCTTCCTGTCTATGTGCCTAATTATTTTATTCATCGCAATGTCACCTCTGCTCCAAGGAAAACAACCCTAGTGTATCCAATCTCTCTTCATAATGCTCCAGTCCAGGCAACATCCTGGCAAATCTCCTGTGCATCCTCTCCAGAGCTATCACATCCCTATTATAATGTGGATTCCAAAACTGTACACAATTCTGGAACTGAGCTAATGTTTTATACAGTTCCAGCACAACGTGGTGCTCTTAAACTCTATAGAATAGAATTCCTACAGTGTGGAAACAGGCCCTTCAGCCCAACAAATCCACACTGACCCTCTGAAGAGTAACCCATCCAGACCCATTCCCTATATTTACCCTGACCTATGCACCCCTGAACTCTACGGGCAATTTACCTCACCTAACATCTTTGGACTGTGGGGGGAAACCCATGCAGATACAGGGAGAGTATGCAAACTCTATATAGACAGTCGCCTAAGGCTGGAATCAAACCCAGGTCCATGGCACTGTGAGGCAGCACTGCTAACTGGTGAGCCACCATGCCAGCCCAGCTATCCGTCAGCTAATAACAGTGAGCAACCCTTATGCCTTCTTAGCCACTTTACCTACCTGTCCTGATACCATAAGGGACTGGTGGACATGTACACTTGCTCCATGTCTATCTGCATGCCAGGCCTTTTGAGAATTTGCTACACCCCCTGAATCTGTTGGAATAAAAATATCCCCCCTTTCAGCAAGAAACTTAACCCAAGACCTGGTTTGGCGTGAAGTTAAACTATACATATTTAATCAAAACATTAAGCTTTGGAGAAACAGGAACAGAAATTAGAAGCAGGTGTTAGGGTTAAAGTTAAGACACTGCGTGCATTCTTCCATTCAGTATGATCATGACTGATCCTTTATCTCATTGCCATTCTCTCGCTGTCTCCTGATACTCATTGACACCATTAGCTTCTAGAAAACCATCTTTTTTTTGTTTCTTTAAATATATTCAAGCGCTTTGCCTGCATAGCCCATTGTGATACAGAATTCCACAGGTTCAACATCCTCTCGAGAAGTAGTTTCTCTTTATCTCAGTCTGAAGAAGCCAACTGCATATCCTGAGGCTGTGATGCCCGTGACTGGACCCCAGACCACAGATGGCAACATCCCTGCATCCAGTGGGTCTTGCTCTGTCAGAATTTATGATGTTTCAATGTGACTCTCTCTCATGCTTCTGAACCCAGTGAATACAGAGTTAGGTGATTAAACAGTCCTCACATGGTAAACAGACCCTTCGGTCCAACTTGTCCATGTTGACCAGATATCCTAAATTCATCTAGCCCGAATTGGCACACTTGACCCATATCCCTCCAACTCTTAATATTCATGTACCCATCCAGATGCCTTTTAAAGGCAGGTTAGGTGATTTTGCCACGCTAAATTGCCCAGAGTGTTCAGGGATGTGTAGTTTAGGTGCATTAGTCTGGGGTAAATATAGAGTAGTAGGGAAATGGGTCTGGGTGGGTTACTCTTTGTAGGGTTAGTGTGGACTTGTTGGAAGGGCCTGTTTCCACTGTAGGGATTTGATGAAAATTCTGCCAATGAAACCATCTTCCCAATATCCTCTCTGTCCAGGCCATTCAATATTCTGTAAGTTTCAATCAGATCCACCCTCATCCTTCTAGACTCCATCCAGTATAGACCCAGAGTACTCAAATGTTCCCCATATGTTAACTCTAGGGATCATTATTGTGAACTTCCTCTGAACACACTCCAGGGCCAATACGTCCTTCCTGAGATATGGGGCTGAAAGTTGCTCACAATACTCCAAATGTGGTCTGACCAGATTTACGACCTCCTTCCTGGAACACCAGAAAGCGCTTGCTCTTATTTTCCTGATTGACTGAGAAAGGATGCAGTCATGGTCATGTGAGTTGGGGTTGTATAAAAGTATGACCTCAAGAAGGAAAGGGAAGGACAGGAACAGGAAACAGAGTCCTTTAAATTTGGGACCCAGTTCACCAATGGATTAGATGTAACACCTATCCATCGTACATACTGCCCTGTTACTGTGTGTAACAGTTCACCCATGATCATTAAATGAATGATGTCATTGTCAAGTGGCTTGAAAGCTCAGACTGTGAAGATAGTATGTAACTGTTCAAGAGTGTGGACAGCGAGTGGACATAGAGATCCTGTAAACAGTTGAACATCTTTATTAGGAGAACGACCAGGCCATTCAGCCCTTCAAGCTGCACCATGGCTGATCTGATTGTGCTCTCATCTCACTTCCCTATCTGTCACCCTGTAAGCCTTGTCCAGAGAAAATCTCTAACTCAGCCTTGAACATATTACTGTTACTCTGTGGAAAAGAATTCCACAGGAAAACTGCACCCTGAGAGAAAAACTTCTCTCCATCTCCAAAATACTGACTTGATTTTGTGTGTTTTTTTGTCAGCTCTACGCTGTGGGTGGTTTCAATGGTTTCAGCAGGATGTCCAGCGTTGAATGTTACGATCCCAACTCGAACAGCTGGTCGTTCACTGCACCTCTGTTGGAATCTGTGAGCTCAGCAGCAGTTGTTGCCTGCTTAGGCAAGCTGTACGTGATAGGAGGTGCACTCACCAACCAACTGAACTCCAATAAGGTAAGGAACCACCTTCCTCCCTTTTGCTATGAAAACCCAAGGGTTCAGGCGGCTACGCTAGCCCAGTGAGACAAAAGATTAACTCTTGAATCACCTCCTCAATTATCCCAGGTTGTTATGAAAGGTTCCAAGACCCTACTTAGTTGTCTCCTCCCAGTGTCTCCTCCCAGTGCCCTGGCTAATGTTTATCCTTCAATCGGCATCACTTTTTCAAAGGAACGGATTATCTGGTTGTGATCACATTGCTGTTTGTGGGAACTTGCTGTGCACAAATTGACTGTCATGTTTTTTACATCGTAGCAGTGACTACCCCAAAAGACTTTGACAGTGCCTTCTAGACCTACATCTAGAAGGACAAGGGCAGCAGATACATGGGAACACCACCCCCTGCATGTTCCCCTCCAAGACACTCACCGTCCTGACTTGGAAACATTTCTGTTCTTTCACTGTCATTGGGTCAAATGTATGGAATTCCTTGAACTATTGCAGTCTGTGTTCTGCAGTAGACCTATAATGCCCTGAGGGAAGGAATTCCAGGATTTTGTGAGAATCATAGGCTAGTCCAGCATTTATTGCCCATTCCTAGTTTCTCCCCTTGAGAAGGTGGGGGTGAGCTGCCTTCTTGAACCACTGCAGTCTGTGTGCTGGAGGTAGAACCCCAATGCTGTTAGGTACGGAATTCCAGCAACACTGAAGGAATAGCAATATATATCCAAGTCAGGATGGTGAGTGGCTTGGAGGGAAACTTGCAGGGGATGATATTCCCATGTATCTGCTGCCTTTATCCTTCTAAATGGAAATGGTCATGTGTTTGGAAGGTGCTGTCTCAGGAGCCTTAGTGAACTTCTCCAGTGTGTCTTGTAGATAGTACACACTGCTGTGATCGAGTGTTGGTGATGGGGGAAGTGGATGTTTGTGGAAGTGATGCCAATCCAGTGGGCTGCTTTATCCTGGATGGTGTCAAGCTTCTTGAGTGTTGTTGGAGCTGCACCCATCCAGGCAAGTGGTGAGTGTTCCATCACACTCCTAATTTGTGTGTTGTAGGTGGTGGACAGGCTTTGGGAAGTCAAGAAGTGAGTTATTTTGCTGCAATATTCCTAGCCTCTGACCTGTTCTTGTTTATGTGGAAAGTTCAGTTGAGTTTCTGGTCAATGGTAATCTCCAGGATGTAGATCGTGGGGGATTCAGGGATGGTAAGACCATTGACTGTCAAGGTTCAGTGGTTAGATTGTCTCTTATTGGAGATGATCATTGCCTGGCATTTGTGCGGCATGAATGCTCCTTGCCACTTGTCAGCCCAAGCCTAGATACTGTCCAGATCTTGTTGCCTTTGAATATGGACTGCTTCAGTATCTGAGGAGTTGTGAATGATGCTAAACATTGTGCAATCATCAGCAAATATCCCCATTTCTAACCTTATGTTGGAGAGAAGGTTATTGATGCAGCAGCTGAAGATGGTTGGGCCTAGGACACTGTCCTGAGGAACTCCTGCAGAGATGTCCTGGAGCTGAGGCGACTGACCTCCAACAACCACAACCATCTTCCTATGGGCCAGTTATTACTCCAACCAATGGAGAGTTTGTTCCCTGATACACATTGATTCTAGTTTTGCTATGGCTCCTTATGGGAAAATGTGAAAACTAAACAATAAAGCATTATTGAACTGGAAAAAAACTGCAGAAAACTGCAAGACAAAGGGACTTGGAGGGACCTGTGCATGAAACACAGAAAGCTAGCACCCAGGGGCAGCAGGAATCAGGAAGACTAATGGAATGTTGGTCCTTATTTTAAGGGGATTTGAGTATAATAGTAGGGAGGTCTTACTGCAACCATACAAGGCGCTGGTTAGACCACATCTGGACACTGTGAGCAGTTTTGGTCCCCTTATTTAAGAAAATATATTATTTCATTGGAGGCAGTTCAGAGAAGGTTCACGAGGATGATCCTTGGTCTGGACGGGTTGTCTTAAGCAAAGGCTAAACAGGTTGGGACTCGCATTGGAGTTTAGAAAATGAGAGCTCACTGAAACATATTAGATTCTTCAGGGGTTTGACAGGATCAATGCTGAGAGAATGATTCCCCTCCTGGGAGACTCTAGGGCCAGAGGGCGCATTCTCAGACATTGAGCTGAGAGTTACACGTACACCATGGCAATACTGTACAGGTTTCTACCTGTAAACCAAAACAAAGCAAAGACATTTTATTACAAGTCTAACAGAACAACAAAGTGCCCATCTGGTTCCTATCCGATCCATAAAGTAGGATTCTACACGACATGTTTGCAAAAACACCCAGAAGGAGAAATAAAACTGCAAACTTTCTTTTGATTTGGCATTCCACCAGTTGGAATTTTGCAGTAACTGGAATTTCCAGATGTGGATTCCTATGTGTTGTCTCTTTGACAAAGAAATACTGTTCCTAGGTTTTTAAAGTGAAGCACACACGGTAGTATGTACAATAGTCTGATCTAAGAGAAAGAATAGACCACTCAGCCCTTTCATTCTGCTCTGTCATTCAGTAAGGTTATTTCACACATCCCCCCATTTGCAAATCAACAATCTGTCTTAAACATAATCGAGGACTCTGCTCGCATCACCTTTTCAATGAAGTGAGTTTCAAAGACTCATTGAAACATATCAGATTCTGAAGGGGTTTAAGATGTTGAGAGGATGTTTCCCTCACGGGAGAGTCTGGAACCAGAGGGTATAGTCTCAGAATAAAGAGACACCAGTTTGAGACTGAGATGGGGAGGAATTTCTTCTCTGAGGGTTGTGAGTCTTTGGAACTCCTTATAACAGAGAGCTGTGGGGGCAGAGTCCTTGTGTATATTTAAGGCTGAGAGAGATTCTCGATCAGTTGGGGAATCAAGGGTTACAGAGAAAGGGCAGGAAAGTGGGCGTGAGGAATGTTGGATCAACCATGATCCTATTGATTGATGGAACAGGTTCGAGGGGCCAAATGGCCTACTCCAATTTTTTTTGTTCTTGTTGTCTTATAGAAAGAGACCATTCTGCCCATCATGCTTGGACTGGCTCCTCTATCCCCCTTTTTTTTCCTCCTTATTCCTGCACATTATTGCTATCAAATGGACCATCCGATACCTTCTTGAATGCCTCAATTGAACCCACCTCCACCAATCTGAACGCGCAATCATTTGGCATGGGCAAGGAGTAGTGATGTTCCTACAGGCTAATGTATATGGGACAGACTGAAAGGAGTACAATACAGCACAGTACAGGCCCTTCAGCCCTTGATGTTGTGCCAACCTTTTATCGTACTCTAAGATCAGACTAATCTATGTACCCTTCATGTTAATATCATCCATGTGCCTATCCAAGAGTCGCTTAAATGTCCCTAATATATCTGACTCTACTACCATTGCTGGCTGCGCACTCACACACAGCCACCATTCTCTGTGTAAAGAACCTACCTCTGACATCTCCCCTAAACCTTCCTCCAATCACCTTAAAATTATGCCCCCTTGTGATAGCCATTCCACCCTGGGAAAAAGTCTCTGACTATTCACTCTATCTATGCTTCTCATCATCTTATACACCTCTATGAAGTAGCTGGCTTACTTCCTCCTGCCCGGTTTATGTGTGGATCTCTTACAGTCAACATCTGTTTTATTTTGTGGAAAGGTCCAGTGTTATGACCCAGTGAAAGATGACTGGACGTTTGCAGCTTCAAGTCCATTTGCTCAACGTTGCATCAATGCAGTCACCGTAAACGACATGATTTATATTATGGGAGGTCTCATGGAGAACATGTACAAGTACGACCCAAAAGACAACTATTGGACAGTGATGGACAATACTCCAGGACCTCTGGTAAGCTCATGGCAACTAGTCTGGGTTGAATGTTCAGGGTGTCCATTCTATGAAGGATTCATGAGATGTATCGAAGTTTTGCCATGTCTCTTTCAGAAATAGCATACGTTAAAAATGGGTGGGACTTGCTGGGTAAATAACTATGAGTTGGATAAGGATTGCCATTGTTAATATGTAAATAATGCAGGAATTGCCTCCCACACCACGAGTTGCGACTCACTACAAATTTCTGCATCGTTTCAACTGCTTTGCTATTATCCCCCATCTCACCCTTAGTGTCGCTAGGTGACCCTCGCAAAGTTGCTGTTTTTCAAATTAGGGTTAAGGTCATTTCCAGTTGTGGCCGCACAAAATGGTGTGGCAAGATGTATCTCCCTACAATTCCACTCCTACTTCAGGGCCCAGAAAGGGAGCATCTGAAAGTACGGAGTTGCACTCCTTCAGGATATAAAATATTGCACAAGATTATAGGCTAATGACAAGCAAGTCCACTCCCAAGTGGCTGACTCTTAACAGCTGTCTGAAATGGCTTGCATGGTGGGGAGACACTGGACAGACTGGAACATTGGAGGCTGAGGGGTAACCTTGTAGAATTTTAGAAAATCATGAGGGGCATAGATAATATGATAGCATTAATGCGGCTTGGTGGCTCAGTGGTTAACACTGCTGCCTCAGCACTAAAAACTTGGGTTCAGTTCCAACCTTAGGTGACTGTCTGTGTGGGTTTTCTTCACGCACTCTGTTTTTTTTTACCACAGTCTAAAGGTGTGCAGGTTATGGTGATTGCCCATGCTAAATTGCCCCATCGTGTTCAGGAATGTGCAGGCTAGGTGGGCTAGCCATAGGAAATGCAAGGTTACAGGGATAGGGCGGTGGGGGGGGGGGGGGCGGGGGGGGGGTGGTGAGTCTGGGTGAGATGCTGTTCAGAGGGTCTGTGGTCTCGGTGGGCGAAATGGCTTGCTACTATACTGTAGCAACTCTTCGAATAGTAAAGGTCTTTTCCCTAGGGTAGAGTTCAAAACTAAAGGGCATAGGTTTAAGGTCGGGGGAAAGATTTAAAAGGGACCTGTGGGGCATCTTTTACAGTGGGGTGCGGGGGCGTTCATATGTGGGATAAACTGCCAGAGAAACTGATAGAGGCAGGTGTAATTGCAGCATATAAAAGATGTTTGGACAGGTACATGAATAGGAAATGTTTAGAAGGATATGGACCGAACACAGAGTAAACGGGACTAGTGTAGTTTCGGAACCCTAGTCAGCATGGGTGAATTGGAACAAAGGGTCTTTGACTGCGCTGTATGACTCGATGAGTTTCAAATGGCTCATGATCATCTGCCCAAGGTGCATTAAGGATGGACATCAATACTGGCCTGGCCAGTGATGCCCATGCCCTCAAAACAAAACCAGGCCATTTGATCTAACCAGTCCATGCAGGTATTAATATTCCATTTAAATTTTCCTCCTCCACACCCTGAACTTCCTCATCTCACTCAAGAATAATGCTGTCATTTCTATTCCTTCATAACTTTATCAGGGGTTCATCAGGGTAAGGGGTTGCATGTTTAAAGACAGAGATGAGGAGGAATGTCTTCTCTCTGAGGATAGTGACTCACAGAGGACCATCAAGGCTGGGTCATTAAGTGTATTCAAGGCTGAGATGGACAGATTTTTAATCAGGAAGGGAATCAAGGGTCATGGGGAAAAGGTAGAAAAGTGGAGTTGAAGATGATCTAATCAGCCTTGATCCCTAGCCTCTACAGCCATCAGTGTGTGTTTCTCAATTTCTATCACTCTCACGGTTGGTCCTGTCTTGCACCGATGTCTCTGTGATGTTCACTGCTATCAGTTCGTGTTTCCAGTAAGTTGTTGTGATGCAATAGATATTTTAAGCTGAAGAAGAAGAATTTGGCTACTTCTCCATCTAGGGATCACATCTGCCCAAGGATATGATCCTGTGTGTGACAGCACCGGTCGATTTACAACCCACAGATCTTGGAACCCATTTTATTTTCTTAATTTGTTCATGGGAAGTGGGGGCATCACGGACTGGGCCAACATTTATTGCCCATCCCTAATTGCCCAGAGAGCAGTTAAGAGTCACCCACAATGCTGTGGGTCTGGAGTCACATACAGGCCAGACCAGGTAAGGATGGCAGTTTCCTTCCCTGAAGGATGTTAGTGAACCAGATGGGTTTTGTAACAACTGACTGTGATTACACGGTCACCATTAAACCATTCTTTTACTATTCTAGTTTTTTAAAATGAATGCAATTTTCACTAGCTGCGGTAGTTGGATTTGACCCCTACGCCCCCAGAACATTAGCCTAGAGGCCATGTATTGCTCGCCCAGTAACAATACCACTAGGCCACTGCTACTCAATAGGGGAGGGTCTTATAGCTGGTGAGGGTACAGGAAGAACAGAGGTTGATGAGGGTAATGAGAGTAAAAGACTGTGGTGATTAGAATGAGGTCAGCCAGGTAGATCTTATTGACTCTGCGTTCCTTGATTGGGGCTGTTAACTTGGGCTAATCAGGGAGCCCTGGCTGATAGATATAAACAGATGTCTCCTCAATCCAGGGATTAGCTCTGAGCTAGCTGGTCAGAATCCATGTACTGTACATGTGTAAATAAAGGGTGATGGGATACTGGCCTCTGCACAGTTATTTCACAGTGGCAGAGGAAGCAATGAGCCATGAGTAAATGATGACCTTCTGTTTGTTTTTGGGAATGCAGGAGAACTGCGGGCTGACGGTTTGCAATGGAATGGTTTACATTCTCGGTGGCAAGGACAACATGGCGGAAGGCACAGACAGAGTCTTCTGCATCGACCCTGCCTCAGGCCAACTAACCCTTGTCTCCACCATGCCAAGGTGTGCCAGTTACCATGGATGTGTCACCATCCACCAGCGGGTGAGAAGACTTGTTCACAGTCTCATAACATGACTGATATTTCATGTTGGACTTAATATCCTTGCACTTATCATTTATTCTAAAACCTTCTGTTACATACAGAGCTGCCCTCAAGATTTGGGTTGGTTTGTCAGAAATGGAAAGATTTTAATGTATGAGTGAATAGCCTGTTGAACTAATATCTGTTAAACTACCGACCAATCACTGACCAGTACAGAACCCAACTTCTCTGCTTTACCTCATCACTGACTGTATCTGACCCCCAATTCCTCCCCCTTCCTTATTACTGACCAGTAATGACCCCCACACCTCCTTCCCCACCCCATTACTGACTGGTACTGAGTCTAACGCCTCCCCTTGTCCTATCATTGATGGGCTGATAGGTCGTGTATTTTCCAATGATTAGACAGTGCTGCATATTTGGAAGGAGTCAATGACCTTTACTCAACACGAGGTGAGGTGAGACTGACATTCCTTATCATCATGGAGCCTCAGCAAAACTAGACTCAGTGTGAGCTGAAAATGTGTTGCTGGAAAAGCGCAGCAGGTCAGGCAGTATCCAAGGAACAGGAGAATCGACGTTTTGGGCATCAGCCCTTCTTCAGGAAAGAAGGGCTGATGCCTGGAACGTCGATTCTCCTGTTCCTTGGATGCTGCCTGACCTGCTGCACTTTTCCAGCAACACATTTTCAGCTCTGATTTCCAGCATCTGCAGTCCTCACTTTCTCCTTGTAGACTCAGTGTGAATCAGGGGGAATATTTTCCACTGGTTGGAGTCGTACCTGACATGTAGGAAGATGGTTGTGGTGCTTGGCGGTCAGTCTTCTCAGCTCCAGGACATCTCTGCAGGAGTTCCTCAGGGGAGTGTCTCAGGCCCAACCATCATCAATAACCTTCCCCCCATCATAAGGTCAGGAGTGAGGATGTTCACTGATGATTGCATAATGTTCAGCACCATTTGTGACTCCTCAGATACTGAAGCAGTCCATGATCAAATGCAACGAGACCTGAACAATATCCAGGCTTGCGCTAACACGTAGCAAGTAACATTTGTGCCACTCAAATGTCAGATAATGACCATCTCAAATAAGAGACAATCTAATCACCACCCATGATATACAATGGTATTACCATCACTGATTCCCCCAGTGTCAACATCCTTGGGGTTACCATTGACCAGAAACTGAGCTGAACTAGCCGTATAAATACCGTGACTACAAGAGGAGGTCAGGGACTCGGAATATTGCAACAAGTAACTCACATCCTGATCCCCCCTAAGCTTGTCCACTATTGACAATACATAACTCAGGTGTGTAATGGAATGCACCCCACTTGCTTGGATGGG
This sequence comes from Chiloscyllium punctatum, assembly GCF_047496795.1. Taxonomy (NCBI): domain Eukaryota; kingdom Metazoa; phylum Chordata; class Chondrichthyes; order Orectolobiformes; family Hemiscylliidae; genus Chiloscyllium; species Chiloscyllium punctatum. The sequence goes on along the minus strand of NC_092747.1, from coordinate 7,371,967 downwards.
TGTACCTCGAGAAACTTGACACCATTCAGGACAAAGCAGCCCGCTTGATTGGCACCATATCCACAAACATCCACTTCTTCCATCACCAACGCTCAGTAGCAGCAGTGTGTACCATCTACAAGATGCCCTGCAGAAATTCATCCAGCCTCCTTAGACAATACCTTCCAAACCCACAACCACTTCCATCTCAAAGGACAAGGGCAGCAGATACATGGGAACACCACCGCCTACAGGTTCCCCTCCAAGCCACTTACCTTCTTGATATTAAGTACATATCCATCAAGAAAGATGTGAATGCATTGGAGAGAGTACAGAAATGATTTACAAGAATCGATGCAGGAATGAGAAACTTCAGAAATAAGGAGAGCTTGAAGAAGTTGGGACTGTTCTCCTTCGAGAGAAGAAAGTTGAGAGGAGATTTGTTGGAGTTATTTAAAATAATGAGTGGGCTGGACAGAGTCGATGGGGGAGAAACAGATCCTGCTCAAAAAGGGAATAAGAAAGAGAAGACATGGAATTGAAGTGATGTGCAAAACATCCTTCTCACTCAGTGAGTGCTTAGGGTTTGAAATGCACTGCCTGGAAATGTGGTGGAGGCCGATTCAATTGAAGCTTTCAAGAGGAGCATTGAATGATTGTTTGGATAGAAATCGTGTGCAAGGAATATGGGGAAAAGGCAAGAGATTGTCACTGGGTAGTTATGCTCATTTATTGACATAGACGGAATGGACCATAACAATCCTTTCGGGCTGTAATCCAAGCTACAGATCAAATGTCAACTGTGGTCCCTTGTACTCTCTCATTTCTGCTGACAGACACCCTTTTCTAAACTTAAATTTACTCTTAGATCCTGTTTTGATTGTCTCACTTCCCTTTTTGACCCAGTCAGTGTTACATCATTTCCTGAGCATCGTCTGTGGGTGCCTGAGGTCTCTGAGGTGACACTGTTGAGGGAAAGAAATATCTCAATATACCTCGGCTTGCCCATGTTTCTATTCTGATTAAGTAATTAACACAATTTGGAGGATCCCTGCATATTCCCACAGGATACTTGGCATACTGTGTGCAGCCTGTGCCAGCCTAACCCATAGGGGAGAGAATGTAATGCCCTCTGCTGTGGTGAGTTTGTCAGCGGTGCATTGGATTGAGAGGCAGGATGTTGGGTGAGGACAACACTGTCTTCCTGCCTCTTTCCCCTTGGGTGGAAAGGATGACTGCCCACTGCACGGCCACTGAAGGATCTTGCCTCCTGAAGACCTGAGCTCCACAATTCCCTCCTTTAAACCTCTTCATCTCTCTTTTCTACTGTAAGACACTCTCCAAAAACCTACCTCTTTGAGCACACTCCCCAATTTGAGATTTTTATTCATTCACTGAACCTCAGAACAGTTACAGTGCTGAAGGAGGCTATTTGGCTGGTAGAGCCTGCACTGGCTGTTTGAACCAGCATCAGTCATGGGAAGTGGGCGTCACTGGTTGGACCAGCATTTACTGTCGGTTCCTAGTTGCCCTCAAGAATGTGGGCACTGAACCACGGCACTCCATGTGCTGTAGGTTGACCCACACTGGTTTAGGGAGGGAATTCCAGGATTTTGACCCAGTGACAGTGAAGGAACGGTGATATATTTCTAAGATGTTGAAGCTGTTGGACTGTGGTGGACAAAATTAAAAATTACACAATGCCAGGTTATAGTCCAACAGGTTTATTTGTAAGCACTAACTTTCGGAGCGCTGCTCCTTTATCAGGTAACATCACAACCATCTGATGAAGGAGCAGCGCTCTGAAAGCTAGTGCTTCCAAATAAACCTGTTGGACCATAACCTGGTGTGTGATTTTTAACAATATTTTTCTAAGTCAGGGGGGATGGTAAGTGGCTCGGAGTGGAACTTGCAGGGGGTGGTGTTCCCATGTATCTGCTGCCCTTGTCCTTCTAGATGGAAGTGGTCGTGTTTTTGGATGGTGCTGTCTGAGGATCTTTGGTGAATTTCTGCCGGGCATCTTGTAGATAGTAAACCCTGCTGCTACAGTGCATCGGTGGCAGAGGGAATGGATTTTGATGAGATACCACTCCAGCAGGTCTGTCATGTCTGGGATTGGTTTAGATTTTTTGAGTGAGTGGAGAAATTCTCTTCCTTGTCTCAGCTAAGGCTGCATGGCAGGGAGCACAGGTTGGTGGTCAGAGTTCACCTGTATTCCCATAACCCACAACACCAGGAGTTGCTGCTGTTCCTACAAGCAAGATACACTGAGACCTCATGTAGTTCAACAGCTAAGACCAACCTCTGACTTCAGATGGCCAATGATACAATGCAAAATCCAAGATATGTGGATTGTAATCATCTTCCCCGCCCTGCATCCCCCTCTCAAGGCAAAGCTGAGTGATGGTTTCATTCACCACAATTGATCTGCATCACTGTAATCACAAGAGTCTTAAAGGAAGGGTTCCATGCCTCACTAACATTCTGTAGATTGCAAAGATATGTTTGAAGTGTACTTCTGAAAACTGTGAATTGTGTCCTCAAATTGAATGGAACACTGGATGTGAATATCTATGATACCTCTGTTCTTACTAATCCTGTAATGTGAACACTGTATGGTTGTTAGGTGAATTCTTTCTCCGTTTTCTAGTATTCTTGCTCAACTCTCCCTTTTACTGAGTGCGTGCTACCCTTAGTTCACTGGGATACTGAAGCAAAAGGTTCAGCATCAGATCCTGCAAGAGTAGGATGAGACCATTCAGCCCCTTTGAGGCTGCCCTGTCCGCATTGGTCAAGGCTGCTCCACAGTGTAGCTTCCTGTTCAATTCTGGAATTCACTGCTAACCAGATAAAACATTGTGAGACTGACGGGAATAGTGACGCGGCTGGGAGCTAATGGTCTGGTCACTCGTGGGGAGCAGGAAGGCCCTCCACAGATTTCACTTTCCAGGAATGGAGATCAGGATGGCATTGGTGCAGGACATGTCAACTTCAGAAATAGGAGCTGGAGTAGGACATTCAGTCCCTCAAGCCTGACCCACGATGAGTATGAGTTCACAGAGGATTCCAGCACTCTGGAGTTTCTCAATCTCTTGGTTGTCTGTAAATGGATCACATCCTCCTGCCGCCCCCCCGCAACTCCTATAGGAGATGTCAGATGACCCACTGTGGGAGCAGCACAGCAAGATCCCACAAACAACCACATGACGATGAGCAGATCATATGTTTTCATTGATTTCTCAGTCAGTGATGTAGGTCAAGGGATGACTGTTAGCCCAATGCTTCAGAAGAGGAACATTCAGTTCTTCTTAAAGAAAACACTTGGATCATCCCATGGAGCAGGAAGGTGGGACCTCAATTTAATCTGGAAACTGCCATCCCTGGGAGTGGAGCAGAACCTCTGTCACTGATTGACCATTTCGGACTAGACTCTGTGCTCGGGTCCCTGGAGTGAACTCTGACTCAGAGAAAGTGAGAGTTGGACCAACTGAACCATATATCAAATAAGTCTGGTTGATAACCCTATTGACTACGTTGTTTAGATTAAGTTTAAATCCTAAGTGTTGGTTACTGTGCATTGTCACTAAAACTGTGAAAGCAGATACTAACTGCTCTAAACTGCGATTTTTGTTTTAGTCTGTTAAATAACGATACAAAATAAAACTCTTTGTCACTGTATATTTGACATCTTGGTTTTATGTCTGTTCAAAACGTGTTTTTAAGGAAAATTTATTCTCCTTAGTTAATGTACATGCAAGTTTCAAAAGACATTTGTCGCTCAAAACAAAGTTATTCTGAGAGATCTCATTTTCAGGGCTACTTGAAGGAAAATCCTGCTTGGTTTATTCCATTAGCAGCATTTTTTTTTCAATTGATTTACTTTGCGCATTCTCCCCTTTTCTGTGTCGGATTGCATTTTTTGCAAATCAATTTGGCATTTCCATATCGCCTCAACCCAATCAAGCAATTTTGCAAATCAACTTGCATTTCCAGATTGCCTCACTCATGAATCACAGAATACTAGCATGCAGGTACAGTAGATAATAAAGAAAGTGAATGGAATGATGGCTTTTATTGCTAAAGGAATAGAATATAAAGGTAAGGAAGTATTGGTGCAACCAAAAAAGGTGTTGGTGAGACCACACCTAATGTATTGTGCAGTATTGTGCTTATTTGAGGAAAGATGTAGTGACATTGGAGGCAGTTCAGAGGAGGCTCATTAGATTGATCCCAGAGATTAGGGGTTTGTCATATGAAGAGCGGTTAAACAGTTTAGGCTCATCCTGTCTGGAATTTAGAAGAATGAGGGGAAGTCAAATTGAGTAGGATACTGATTAGGAATGATTAGCCATGATCATATTGAATGGCAGTACAGGCTTGAAGGGCTGAATGGCCTACTCCTGCACCTGTTGTCTATTGTCTATTGTCTTTTGAGTCTTCAAGATGATCAAACATATGAATAAAATAAATGTGGAGCAGATTTTTCCTCTTGTGGGGCATTCTAGGACAAAAAGATCAGAGTCTTAGGATAAGGGGGAGCAAATTTAAAACAGACTTGAGGAGAAACTATTTCTCCCAAAGGGTTGTGAATCTGTGGAATTCACCACCCCAAAGTGCAGTGGATACTGGGACAATGAATACATTTAAGGAGGAGCTGGACAGATTTTTAATTGGTAATGGGTTGAAGGGATATGGGGAAAAGGCAGGAAAATAGGGGTGAGGAATATTTCCTCTGCCCCTGCTACATTTGCTCCCAGGAGGACCAATTCTGCCATAGAACATCCCAGATGGCCTCCTTCTTCAAGGACTACAATTCCCCCTCCCACATGATCAACAATGCCCTCCAGTGCATCTCCTCCACTTCCCGCACCTTTGTCCTTGAACCCCACCCCTCCAATCGCAACAAGGACAGAATCCCCCCAGTCCTCACTGTCCACTCCACCAACCTCTGGATAGACTGTAACAAAATCTGCTATTTCCGCCACCTACAAACGGACCCCACCACCAGGGATATATTCCCCTCCCCACCCCTATCTGTGTTCCAAGGAGACCATTCCCTCTGAGACTCCCTTGTTAGATCCATGCCTCCCCCACCAACCCATCCTCCACTCCCGACACCTTCCCATGCCACCACAAGAGCTGTAAAATCCTGCACCCACACCTCCCTCCTCACCTCCATCCAAGGCCCCAAAGGATCCTTCCACATCTAATAAAATTTTCCTCCACCTCCACACACGTCATCTACCGTTGCTCTCGAGGTGGTCTCTTCTACATGGGGGAGACAGGACGCCAACTTGCGGAGCATTTCAGGGAACATCTCTGGGACACACATACACCAAACAACCCCACCGCCCTGTGGCTGACTACTTCAACTTCTCCTTCCCCTCCGCCAAGGACATGCAAGCCTTGGGCCTCCTCCATCACCAAATCCTAACCACCTGACACCTGGAGGAAGAACGCCTCACCTTCCGCCTTGGAACCTCCCAAACACAAAGGATTAATGTGGATTTCATCAGTTTCCCCATTTCCCCTCCTGCCACCTTAACCCAGATCCAACCTTCCAACTCGGCACCGCCTTCTTGAACTGTCCAATCTGTTCACCTTCCTTTCCACCTATCCGCTTCACCCACCCATCCGACCTATCACTATCACCCCCTCCCACCTTGCTTTCCCAACTACCCTCCCCCCAGCCCCAAACCCCTCCCATTTATCTCTCAGCCCCATTGGGCCTCCCCCAAGTACTTATGCTCAAAATGTCGACTCTCTTGCTCCTTGGATGTTGCCTGACCTCCTGTGCTTTTCCAGCACCACTCATTTTGACTCTGATCTCCAGCATCTGCAGTCCTCACTTTCTCTTCTGAGGGGAGTATATCAGCATGATTGAATGGCGGAGCATTTGATGGGTAGAATGGCCTAATTCTGCTCCAGTGTCTTATGAGTTACACATGATATTGTAAAATGCTTCACTCCTGAAAGGTATTGTTTGGAGTGTGCTCATCACCAGTATTTCATACCCGTCCCTAATTGCCCTTGAACTAAGTGGTTTACTGGGGCCATTTCGGAGGGCAGTTAAGAATGAACCATATTGCAGTGGGTCTGGAGTCACATGGAAAATGAAATTGGTGAATTAGTAGACTCCATGGGCTGAATGCCCCCCCTGCTGTGAGGGAATACTTGGAGTCTATGAATCTGCGTGAATTGAAACTGTTGTAATGTCCAAAAATGAAGTCATAGAGTCAGAGAGATGTACAGCATGGAAACAGACCCTGCAGTCTGTGCTGACCAGATATCCTAAAATAATCTAGTCCCATTTCCAGCACTTGGCCCATATCCCTCCAAACCCTTCCTATTCATATCCCCATCCAGATGTCTTTTAAATGTTGCAATTGCACCAGCCTCCACCACTTCCTTTGGCAACTCATTCCATACACGCAGCACCCTCTGCTTGAAAAGGTTGCTCCTCAAGTCCCTTTTAAATCTTTCCCCTCTCACCCTGAACTTATCCCGCCCGTTCTGGACCCCCCTAACCCAGGGACTAGACCCTGTCCATTTATCTTTTCCAAGCCCTTTATGATTTTGTAAACCTCTATAAGGTCACCCCTCAGCCTCCGATGCTGCAGGGAAAACAGCCCCAGCCTGTTCAGCCTCCCCCTAGAGCTCAAACCCTCCAACCCTGGCAACATCCTTGTAAATCTTTTCTGAACCCTTTCAAGTTTCACACCATCGTTTCCTATGGGAGAGGGACCAGAATTGCACATTTTACACAGTCTAGTATCGCGTGCACAACATCAATGCAATAATGTCTGCATAATCCATTTAATTTTAATTTTGTTGATGGAGGGCTAATTATTCACCCGCACACCCCACCACTGAAGTGGTTGCCCAACACAATGGATTTTTAAATTTTGTTCTTTCATGAGGCTTCAGTTCCCATCCTAATTTGCCCTTGAACCGAGTGGCTTCCTAAGACTGGTTTAGATGTCAACATTGCTGTGGGTCTGGAGTCAAGTGCAGGTGAGCAGATTTGCTTCCTTAATGGACATTAGTGAATGGGTCTTTATAACCATCAATAAAGGTTTCATTATTGCTGAAACTGGCTTTATATTCTAGTGTTGTTTAGTTAAATTGAAATTCCACCAGGATTTGAGTTTACATTCCCCAGAAGTTGGCCTATGCCTCTGGAGAACCGGCCCAGTAACTTTGCTGCTAAACCTGTGTCAGAAGTCAGACGATACTTGGCCACAGTCCAACAGGTTTGTTTGAAATCACAAGCTTTCGGAGTGCTGCCCGTTGTCAGATGATCACCTAACGAAGGAGAAGCGCGCCGAAAGTTTGTGATTTCAAATAAACCTGTTGGACTATAACCTGGTGTTGGGTGATTTCTAACCTTGTCCACCCCAGTCCAACCCCGGCACATCAACATCATGACATCCAGTGAACAGATGTAAGACAATGCTCTGATGAAGCATCAGCAAAGAGTAAGACACCTCTTCCAGATGAGATGTTGGAACTAAGTTTGATCTGCAGGATGGAAATGGTCCTACGATATTAGTTTGAAGAAGGACATGAGTGCTCTCCCATTTGTGCTAGCCAATATGTTTATCTCCTAAACATCACTGTCATTACCACATTGCTGTCACAACACATTAAAAGTCCCTCCAAGGCTGGAAAAGGCCACCTGAGATGGGGAAAGGTGCTATGTAAATGTAAGCCTTTATGCTTGGTGAACCAGTCAGGTTTTTACAGCAATCTGACCTTTGTCTGATCTGGAAAATGTTTGCAGATTATCAGATATGTTGGGGTAGACTTTGTACCAGCAAATATTTGTTAAAACGTTGTGCGAAGGGATATTTTTCAATATCCAATACAACACAGGAACAGGCCCTTCAATTCAAAGCGCTGTTTCGTGACCCTGATTACAATTAGAAAGGTAGCAGTGGTGAACTGTATCATTGACCAGCTGCAGTCCATACAAGAACATAAGAGCTAGGAGCAAGAGTAGGTCATCTGGCCCTTTGAGCCTGTTCCATCTGCATTGCCACCTTCAGGGAACAATGGACCTGAACACCGAGATCTCTCTGTACATCAATTTTCCCCAGGGCTTTTCCATTTACTGTATAGTTTGCTCTTGAATTGGATCTTCCAAAATGCATCACCTCGCATTTGCTCGGATTGAACACCATCTCCCATTTCTCCATCCACCTCTCCAATCTATCTATATTCTGCTGTATTCTCTGACAGTCCCCTTCATTATCTGCTACTCCACCAATCTTAGTGTCATCTGCAAATGTGCTAATCAGACTACCTATACCTTACACCAGATCATCCCTTCTCAATTCAGTCCTAAATCTGCTCCCTCTAATTCTGAGGCTATGTCCTCTAGTCCTAGTTTCACCCGCCAGTGGAAGCATCCTCTCAACTTCTATCTTATCGATTTCCTTCATAATTTTATATGTTTCTGTAAGATGCCTCTCATTGTTCTAAATTCCAATGAATATAATCCCAATTTATTCAGTCTCTCCTCATAAACCAACCCCCTTCAACTCTGGAATCAACCCAGTGAACCTCCTCTGCACCCCCTTCAGTGCCAGTACATCCTTTCTTAAGTAAGGAGACCAAAACTACATGCAGTATTCCAGATGTGGTCTCACCAGCACCCTATGCAGCTGCAACATAACCTTCCTGTTTTAAAATCAATCCCTTCAGCGATGAAGGACAAAATTCCATTAGCCTTTTTAATTATCTGTTGCACCTGCAAACCAACAGTGATAAATGTAACCAACAGTGCTTTATTTTATGGTGAGGAAGGGGAATCAGCACCCTTCTTTATAACTCCTTCTCGGCTGATCATATGAAATATTTTCCTTTTTTCCCCACGCAACCATTGCACTTCAATTAAAATAAACTTCATTTTAAAATAAACTTCAATTAAAATAAAGACATTTATCCAGGTTTCCTTGAGTGAGAGGCACTGGAATTTATCATCTATTAATAGCATGAAAAATATTTTAAAATGTGACTCTAAAACACACATACACAGGCACAGGTAATAAGTTTAAAAGAGTGAGTGTCTGGTACAGCTAGGGACAATAATGGTTGTGCAGTAAAAGAGACCTTCGAGTCCTTGAGATTTTAAATTCTCGACTTGAGACCACAGTTTAATGATTAACTTGCTTCCTCGGCAGTGGCAGAATCTGTGGATCTCATTTGGGTTCTCAGTGAATGGTTGTTTTCCGAATTTGTTCCAAGAAAAAGGCAAGGAGAGTTCCAAGGCTTGTTGTCACTAATTCATCTTCCCTTCTCTCCACTCTGCAACTGAATAGCAGCTGTTGAAATATAGTTTAGTGTGTATCCTGAGTTTAGTTCCATTGTTTTTCAAAGCTGGCTAACTTATTTTTAAAATTCATTTGTGGGATATGGGCTTTCTAGCATTTATTGTCCGTACCTAGTTTCCCCTTGAGAAGATGGGGGTGAGCTGCCTTCTTGAACCGCTGCAGTTCATGTGTTGTAGGTAGACCCACAATGATGTTAAGGAAGGAAATCAGGATTTTGACCCAACAACACTGAAGGAACAGCAGTATATTTCCAAGTCAGGATGGTGAGGGGCTCGGAGGTTGAACTTGCAGAGGGTGTTGTTCCCATGTGTTTGTTGCACTTGTCCTTCTAGTTGGAAGTGGTCATGGGTTTGGAAGGTGCTGTCTGAGGAACTTTGGTGAATATATCTTTGACTTCAATGTACATCACCAAGAGTGGCTGAGCAGCAGTAGCATTGATTGAGCTGGTCGGGGTACTAAAGGACATAGCTGCTCGACTGGGTCTGCAGCAGATGGTGAGGAAACTAACAAGAGGGAAAAACATACTTGACCTAATCCTTACCAATCTTCCAGCTGCAAATGTATCTGTCCATGACAGTATCGGTAAGAGTGACCACCGCACTATCCTTATGGAGACGAAATCTCACCTTCACGTCGAGAATAATCTCCATCATGTCGTGCTAAATGGGACAGACTTCAATAAGATCCAGTACTTCAAGACGTGAGATGCTGTGGGCCAACAATAGCAGCAGAATTGTACTCCAACACAATCTGTAGCCACATGGTCTAACATATTACCCACTCAACCATTACCATCAAGTTAGGAGATCAACCCTGGTTCAATGGAGAATACAAGAGGGCATGCCAGGAGCAGTAGCAGGGATACTTGAAGGTAAGGTGTCAAGCTGGTGCAGCTACCACAATGGACTACATGTGGGTCAAACAGAATAAGCAGCAAGTGATAAACAGAGCTAAGCGAACCCATTATCAATGGATCAGATCCAAGCCCTACAGGCCTGCCACATCCAGTCATGAATGGTGTAAGACAATTAAAAAACTCACTGGAGGAGGCAGCTCCACAAATATCCCCATCCTCAATGACGGAAGGCACCAGCACATCAGGGCAAAAGATAAGGGTGAAGCTTTCACAGCAATCTTCAGCCAGAAATACAGAGTGGATGATCCATCTAGGCCTCCCCCAGTGGTCCCCAGCATCACTGATACCAGTCTTCAGCCAAAACAATACACTCCACGTGATAAGAAGAAATAGGTGGATGCTGCAAAGGCTAAGGATCCTGAGAACACTCTGGTAACTGGCAAGTGAGCCTTTCATGTGAAATTAACATATATGTGTGAGCTAAACATGAGAGGTGAATGAGCATACATGTATGAAATTAAACACAAGAGATGAATTTCTTGGCACAGCTACCTGGTTTTCCTATCTTTTGATTAAAGTGGTCATTTCAGTTTGGGCAGCTCTATGTGTTCCATATTGTTCTCCTGAAGCACGTCACTGCAGCCATTTCAGCTCAACCTTCCTTCCCTTTTTAAAAAATATTTTAGTCCATGGTGGGTCTCAGGTATAACAATTAGATGATAACATTTGATAGAACATACTTACCACAATTATAATACATTATAGGGTTATAAGCCACCAACTATAAGTCCACCGTATTGGTATCACATATAAATTCCCAAATTTCACTGAAGGTAAATTTTGCTGATTTTGGTCATTTCTCATGGTGAGGCTTATCCCTTTTATCTCTTTTAGGCCTGGGCTGGTCACTGAATATCTGCACATTTATGTTGAGATGGTGGCTTAGTAGTATTATCGCTAGACTCTCACTCCAGAGACTCAGGTAATATTCTGGGGACGTAGGTTCAATTCCTGCACACAGCAGCTGGTGGAGTTAGAATTTACTGAAAGTCTAATGATGACTATGATTCCATTGTCAGGGAAAACCCATCTGGTTCACTAATGTCCTTTAGGGAAGGAAACTGCTGTCCTTACCTGGTCTGGCCACATGTGACTTATAGAACATTGCAGTACAAGCCCTTTGTGTTGGGCCCATCTAGCCTACACTATCCTATTATTATCTATATGTTTATCCAATGACCATCTAAATGCCCTTAAAGTTGATGAATCTACCACTGTTGAAGGCAGGGCCTTCCACGCCTTTACTACTCTGAATAAAGAACCTACCTCTGACATCTGTCCTGTATCTATTATCTCTCAATTTAGAGCTATGTCCCCTCGTGCTCACCATCACCATCTGAGGAAAAATACTCTCACTGTCCACCCTATATAATTCTCTGATCATCTTCTATGTCTCTGCTAAGTCACCTCTCAACCTTCTTCTCTCCAACAAAAACAGTCTCAAGTCCCTCAGCCTTTCCTCATAAGACCTTATCTCCATACCAGGCAACACCCTGGCAAACTTCCTCTGCACCCTTTCCAATGCTTCCATGTCCTTCCTATAATGTGGTGACCAGAACTGTATCCAATACTCCAAGTGTGGCAGCACCAGAGTTTTGTATAGCTGCAACATGACTTCATAGCTCTGAAACTCAATTCCTAAATCAATAAAAGCCAACATGCCTTCTTAACAACCCTGTCAACCTGGGTGGCAACTTTCAGGGACCTATGTACATGGACACCGAGATCTTTCTGCTCACCCACACTACCAAGAATCTTACCATGAGCCCAGTACTCTGCATTCCTGTTACTCCTTCCAAAGTGAATCACCTCACATTTTTCCGCATTAAACTTCTTTTGGCACCTCTCAGCCCAGCTCTGCAGTTTATCTATGTCCCTCTGTAACCAGCAACATCCTTCTGTACATTCTACAACTCCACTGACTATAGATATACTAACCCATCTTCCATGCCATCATCCAGGTCATTTATAAAAATGACAAACAGCAGTGGCCCCAAAACAGATCCTTGTGGTACACCTCTAGTAACTGAACTCCAGGATGAACATTTCCCATCAACCACTACCCTCTGTCTTCTTACAACTAACTAATTTCTGATCCAAGCTGCTAAATCACCCTCAATCCCATGCTTCCATATTTTCTTCAATAGCCTACTGTGGAGAACCTCATCAAAAGCTTTACTGAAATCCAAATACACCACATCAATCGCCTTACCCTCATCCAACTGTTTGGTTACTTTCTGAAAGAACTCAATAAGGTTTGTAAGGCATGACCGACCCTTCACAAAACCCTGTTGACTATCTCTAATCAAATTATTCCTTTCTAGATAATTATTTCCGATCTCTTATAATGCTTTCTAACACTTTATCCACAACCGAAGTAAGGCTCACTGGTCTATAATTTGGACCCACAACAATGTGGTTTGACTCTAAACTGCCATCTGTGGAATTAGGGATGGGCTGACCTGGCCAGTGACGTCCTCATCCTGCAAATCAAAAAAAAATCTGTTCGCCGAGCTGGGAATGTGTGTTGCAGACGTTTCGTCCCCTGACTAAGTGACATCCTCAGTGCTTGGGAGCCTCCTGTGAAGCGCTTCTGTGATGTTTCCTCCGGCATTTGTAGTGGTTTGTATCTGCCGCTTCCGGCTGTCAGTTCCAGCTGTCCATTGCATTGGCTGGTATATTGGGTCCAGGTCGATGTGCTTATTGATTGAATCTGTGGATGAGTGCCATGCCCCTAGGAATTCCCTGGCTGTCCTCTGTTTGGCTTGTCTTATAATCGTAGTATTGTCCCAGTCGAATTCATGTTGCTTGTCATCTGCGTGTGTGGCTACTAAGGATAGCTGGTCGTGTCGTTTCATGGCTAGTTAGTGTTCATGGATGTGGATGCACAAAACACTACATAGGACAAACAGGAAGACAGCTAACGATCCGCATCCATGAACACCAACTAGCCATGAAACGACACGACCAGCTATCCTTAGTAGCCACACACGCAGATGACAAGCAACGTGAGTTCGACTGGGACAACACTACTATAGGACAAGCCAAACAGAGAACAGCCAGGGAATTCCTAGAGGCATGGCACTCATCCACAGATTCAATCAATAAGCACATCGACCTGGTCCCAATATACCGACCACTGCAGTGGACAGCTGGAACTGACAACCGGAAGCATCAGATACAAATCACTATAAATACTGGAGGAAACATCACAGAAGCGCTTCACAGGAGGCTCCCAAGCACTGAGGATGTCACCTAGACAGGGGATGAAACGTCTGCAACACAAATTCCCAGCTCGGCGAACAGAACCACAACAACGAGCACCCATAAGACCATAAGACCATAAGACATAGGAGTGGAAGTAAGGCCATTCGGCCCATCGAGACCACTCCGCCATTCAATCATGGCTGATGCGCATTTCAGCTCCACTTGCCAGCGTTCTCCCCGTAGCCCTTAATTCCTCTAGACAACAAGAACCTATCAATCTCGACCTTGAAGACATTTAGCGTCCCGGCTTCCACTGCACTCCGTGGCAATGAATTCCACAGGCCCACCACTCTCTGGCTGAAGAAATGTCTCCGCATTTCCGTTCTGAAATGACCCCCTCTAATTCTAAGGCTGTGTCCACGGGTCCTAGTCTCCTCGCCTAACAGAAACAATTTTCTAGCATCCACCTTTTCAAAGCCATGTATTATTTTGTACGTCTCTATTAGATCTCCCCTTAATCTTCTAAACTCCAACGAATACAATCCCAGTATCCTCAGCCGTTCCTCATATGCTAGACCTGTCATTCCAGGGATCATCCGTGTGAATCACCCGAGCTACACATCTTCTCACAGACTTTAAAAAAAATCTATTGTTTCTGACTTTACAATGAGTCTCTTAAAAACAATTTGCAAAGTTGCCCTTGCATTGTGTGGGTGAAGTTATCTGCAATGACATTGGGCTAGCAGCCAGGTTAAGGCCAAATCTGATTAAAACAGGCTTATATTGTATTAAGATGGGTTCACATTGGATACCTGTAATCTGTTTCAGGAATGCAGTTGCACAATATTGCCATTGATCGATGTTGATCTCTGGAACATTCCAACAATCCACATTTATAGGAGTTGCTACACTTCCAAAGTATTTCAGTGGTTGGAAAGAGCTTTGAGAGTCCAAAGGTTTGACTCTAAATAGGTAGCTCCTTCCTTTTTTGATTAATTCATGGGGTAAGGGCATCACTGGTCAGTCCAGCTTTTATTGCCCATCCCTAATCGTCCATATAACAATTCCACAGAGGCTGGTATCTCATCACCCAGCCAACCTTTATTACACAGGGAGGGTCCTTGACACTGATCCAGCTCCCTCAGAGCCAGCTCTCAGAGTGAACAGAATCCCTGACACTTCTGTTTGTATCTGTCAGCCAGGACTCCCCGATTGGACTTAGCTACCAGCCCCAAACAGGGAACTCAGATTCTACGAGGACAACCTGACTGATCTTGGTACAATCACTACAACCCAGAGGGCAGTTTGAGTCAATAACATTACTGTGGGTCTGGAGTCACATGTAGGCCAGACGAGGTAAGGATGGCAGATTTCTTTCCCTAAAGAACATTAATGCACCAGATGGGTTTTCCTGCCAATCAGCAATGGATTCATGGTCATCATTAGATTCTTAATTTCAGATTTTTAAAAACTGAACTCAAATTCCACCATCTGCCTTGGCGGATTCAAACCTGGGTCCCCAGAATATTACCTAGGTTCCTAGGTTAATAGTCTCATGATAATACCACTAGACCATTTCCTGATGAAGGGTTTATGCCTGAAACATCGACCCACCTGCTCCTCGGATGCTGCCAGACCTGCTGTGCTTTTCCAGCGCTACACTCTTCGACGACATCACCTCCTCTTGTCCTTTCTACCTGTATCTGTACATTTCATGATTAAATCCAGCTCCTTCATCCTCAAGCTCCATTCAAAGGCCCCAGCCAGACCCGTGTCTGTGAGTGTGCTGCCAGAATTAAGGATCTGGACTCAGTGGTATCAGAGAGCAAGACCTCAGGCACTGGTTTCCCCGAAACTAAACCAGCACTTTTACAAAACTGACTTTGAGTGAACAAGAGGCTCAAGTGTCCTTATTCTCTCACTCATCACACACCAACACACATGGACTCAGCAGCACGTATAAAACTGGCTATATTAGCTTTTTGCTGATGGATGTCCTGCATACACCCACAATGGCCTGGTGTGAAGGGAGTCACCCCAGCCTGAGGACTCAGGCCCCTTCTCCCACCCAGACAGAGTGAAACTCTGCTGTATCATTGTTAATCACCAGTCTGTTCCAGGACAGCAGCCTAAATCCTCCCCACCCTGGGGATATCCCTGAAAGCAGATGGTGGCTCGGATGATTGAGTGAGATACGAAGGAGCTGCTGTTATTGGTCAGTCCACAGGCAATCTGTTGAAAAGCATTGAATCTCCGAGTGTCTGCATTGCCCCCGGGAGTGGTTAAACAGTAGCCCACAAGCTGCTTCATTCTGCTGATCAGCAACACATTCAGTTCCACTCTTAAACAAATCCAATAGAGGAGATGTCTGATTGCCCAGGTTCACTACTAAAAAAAAACAACTGGACAAGCAATAAGATTAGGCTTAAACTTTATAAAATACTTGTTAGACCACAGCTAGGGCTGATCCCGAGACCACACCGGAGCCTTGGTGAGGCTTGGTTTCAGAGATGTGGGCACTAGTGGAGAGACGGGAGAAATTCAGACTTCACCCTAGAGCAGAGAATGGTTAAAAGAAGATTGAACCGAGCTGTTCAAGATGATGAAGGATTTCATTCAGTAAGTGAGGACAAACTGCTTCCAGTCGGGGAGGGTCAGTAACCAGAATGGCACAATTTGTACAAGACACTTGTTAGACCTCAGCTGGAGTACAGTGTGCAGTTGTGGGCGCTACATTATGGAAAAGATGTGAATGCATTGGAGGCAGAGTGCAGATGTGATTGAGAGGAATGGATCCAGGAATGCGAAACTTCAGTGATGAGGAGAGATTGAAGATGCTGGAACTGTTCTCCTAGGAGAGGAGAAGGCTGAGATGAGATTTGATTGAGATTTTCAAAACCATGAGTGGCCTGAACAGAATGGAGTAGGAAAAGCTGATCCTGCTTGCAAAAGAGAAAAGAATGTGAGGGCGTAGAAGCAAGGGTGTGGTGAAATAAACCTTTTTCACCCAGTGAGTACGTAGGGTCTGGAATGCACTGCCTAAAAGCATGGTGGGTGCAGGTTCAATTCAGGCATTCCAGAGGACACTGGGTGGTTAGTTAGAAATGCTTAAGGGGAAAGGCACTAGGTAATAGAACCGCTTAAAGCATGATGGGCTGAATAACTTCCTTCTACACCAGAACAGTTCTGTGATTGTGTGAGTCTGTGTGATATGTGTATGGGTGTGCAAGAGTGTATGTGAGTCTTTGTATGATTGCTTGTTTATGTATGTATGTGAGAATGAGTATGTGAAAGTGACCGTGTGTGAGCATGGGTGTGTGTCTGTGAGAATATGAATGAGAATGTGCAGTTCTGCTTCTTCAGAGCTGTAACCTCAATCAGCCATTTTCCTTCAGTTCTGGATGTTCAGTTTGCTCACTGAGCTGGAAGGTTCTTTTTCAGACGTTTCATCACCATACTGGGTAACATCTTCAGTGAGCCTCTGGACAAAGCATTGCTGATGCTTCCTATTTTGTATTTATATGTTTGAGTTTCTTCTTGTCATTTCCTGTGGTGATGTCATTTCCTATTTTTCTCAGGGGGTGCTATATAGGGTCTAAATCAATGTGTTTGTTGATAGAGTTCCAGTTGGAATGCCATGCTTCGAAGAATTCTAATGCGTGTCTCTGTTTGGCTTGTCCAAGGATGGATGTGTTGTCCCAGTCGAAGTGGTGTCCTTCCTTATCTATATGTAAGGAAGCTAGTTACAACAAGCAAAACTAATGTCATTTACAAACTACCATGAAAGAACTATAACAAACACTACCTTGGACAACAGACAGAAAACTAGCCACCAGGACACATGAACATCAACTAACCATAAAACGACATGACCCCCTCTCACTAGTATTTTTACATACAGATAAGGAAGGGCACCACTTCGACTGGGACAACACATTCATTCTAGGACAAGCCAAGCAGAAACATGCACGAGAATTCCTAGCAGCATGGCATTCTAACCTGAACTCTATCAACAAACACATGGAGTTAGACCCCATCTACCACCCCCTGAGAAAAAGGGGAATGACATCACCTCCAGAAATGACATCAGCACAGGAAATGATATCACTAACCCAAAGAACCCCAAAAATATAAATTGGAAGCAGAAATCATCAGCAGTGCTTTGTCCGGAGGCTCACTGAATATGTTACCCAGTAGGGTGACGAAACGTCTGAACACGAACCTTCCAGCTCAGCGAGCAAACCCCAACCTGAGCTACAAATCTTCTCAAAACTCACCACTTTCCTTTAGTAGATAATCAGGTTATACCTGTCAACCCTTCTTCAGATTATCCTCGAAATGTTGACTTCTCCACCTCCTGACGCTGCCTGCCTTGCTGCTTGTCTACCTTGGATTCCAGCATCTGCAGTGTTTTTGTCTCTATTTTCCTTCAGTACCCAATTATTCTTTTCAGTTTTTACGATAGTGTTCTCCAGCTCCAGTTTTTGTTCAAACCTCCCATTAGAACAGAGGGCATGATACGTTGGTCTGGAGTTTATCTGAACCTGTAGATTGACTTCATATCCTTGAATCAGATGGTCAGTTTCACCCCAGATCCATGGATACCTGATGATCACGTTGTCTTATGTTGTGACTTTCACTTCCGCACTAAAAAAAAATCATTCAAGTTTCACTTCAATGTTTTTAACTGGTTCCTTTTGAGTACTTCAATAATGTGGACATTGAAGGTCTGAAATATAAACAGGAATTGCTGGAGAAACCCAGGTCTAGTCACATCTGTGGAGAGAGAGAGAGAGACAGTTAATGTTTCAAGTTCAATATGAATCATCTCTTGCAAGGCAGCTTCTTTTTAACCCTTCACTGTGTTAATTTTACTCATTACTTCTTGTAGGTGACTGGAATTTTCCTGTAGTCTGGGGATTTTTCCTCCCCAGTACTTGCTTCACATTACACACAGTTTGTCCAACTGATGCTGACTCAAGTTTTGGTAGCATGGTGACCCAAGAATCTCAACATCAACCCTGGAGCTCCACTCAATCAATGTTCCTGTGATTATGATGCCCTGAATTATCATTGGATACCCTGTGCTTCTTATATTATATTCTTTTTATTTGGTCATGGGATGATGGCATCAATGGCTGGGCCAGCATTTATTATCAATCTCTAATTGCCCAGAGGGCATTTAAGAGTCAACCACATTGCTATGGGTCTGGAGTCTGGGAAAACTATGGAAGATTTCCCTTCTCTAATGGATATTAATGAACCAGATGGGTTTTCAACTAAAATCAATGTGGTCAACATTGAGCTAGCTTAGATCTCTGCTCATCCCCGACTGAACCTATTGCTGATCGACAACGATTTGCAGAGGTTGTGGTTTCCTCCCAGCAACGTGTTCGCCCTGCACCGCCTCCTAACGCACCTTGGAAGAATGGTCCTTCTTACAGCTGGAGTACTCTGTGCTCACAAACAGACCATTCTCAGCCCAATGTTGGCCTGAGCATCCAATACAAGACTCTGTAACTTAGAGCTATTGAGTCATCTGCAAAGAAACAGGCTCTTCAGCCCATCATGTCTGTGCCGAAACCTGTCTATGTATGGCATTCAGCTTACTGAGCTGCAGCTTAGTTATTTCAACAGATAGCCAGCTGGTGTTCACTCTGAATCCTCTCGAGTTACATTCTGCAGTATTCATGGACAATGTCTTGAGGTGAGCTGTGTCGAAGGTTTGTTTTGGCAATATCAGCAACATGCTGTATTGACCTTCACTTTTTACACTGCACACAAGTCAATCCAGAATGCTGTCTCTTGAATGTCACTGAAGTAAACTCTCCGATATTCTCACTGTGTAACAGGCTCCAAAACCTGTAGCTTTCTGTAAACTCCAATAGTTTGGGTCTGTTGTGGAGTCAGACAGCATGATGAGGTGGGGTTGGGGAAATTTGTGTTCTGGTCACCACGAAAAGACACCAATAAAATTAATCAGCTCTCAACTCTTGCAGGACAAACTAAACAAGGTGCAGTACAGGGAAGTCAACATTGAGCTGCTACCTGGTTTGTTCTGCTTTGTGCATATATACAAATGGCCACAAGAGGCTGCTATTGCAGCCACAATCCTGTTCAGCTGTGATCCTATCATATAGCACAGCAGGCTCGAGGGGCTGAATGGCCCACCCTTTTTCTTATGATCTTATGATGCCCCAACATCGCTTGGTGAGAATCATCCTCTTCACTGGCATGACATGTAGAAGTTGGAGTAGACCATTCAGCCCATTCAGCCTGTTCTGCCTTCCAATACAGAAGGTCCCCAGGCTTTTTGATCTCAAAGGTAAAAACAATGACTGCAGATGCTAGAAACCAGATTCTGGATTAGTGATGCAGGAAAAGCATAGCAGTTCAGGCAGCCCGATGAAGGGCTTTTGCCCAAAACGTCGATTTTACTGCTCCTCGGATGCTGCCTGAACTGCTGTACTTTTCCAGCACCACTAATCCAGATTTTTGATCTCAAACTTTAAGTAAGATGACTGAAAATGATTTGTATTGTCCAGCCTGCTTCATTTTGTCAGAGGCCTGAGAGTGACTATGAATTTGCAAAATTCTCAAAGGCATTTATCAAGCGCCTTTAATGAAGTGAAATGTCCCATGATCCTCCACAGGAGCATTATCAAATAACACTTGGCATTGAACCACATATGATAGGCATCCGAAAGCTTAGTCAAAGAGTTTTCCTTTAAGCCATTCTTTAAAGGAGCAGAGAGGGAGACAGAGATGAAAGAATTGCAGGAGGGAATTCCAGAGTTTAGGCTCTCGACAAAATGGGGGAACAGTTAGAATTCAAGTTGCTGAAGAGGCTTGAATGGAAGGTGAGCTGAGATCTTGTAGGATTGTAGAGCCAAAGGAAGTTATAGAGGTAGGGACGGGTGAGATCATGGAGAAATTTGCAATCGACAATGGGAGGTTAGAAATTGAAGAATTGCTGAGCCGGGAATCAACAGAGGTCATGGACAGAGAGGTGATGGTTCAGCAGGAATTGGTGTGTATTGGGACATGGGCAGCAGATGAGATGGGTCAGGCTTATGGACTTAGATCCAAAGTGCCATTATTTCCTGAAGCCACGATCTTTACTGCCTACAGGGATAACGTCAAAAATCACATGACACCAGATTATAGTCCAACAGGTTTATTTGAAATCACAAAGCAGGGCTCTGAAAATTTGTGTTTTCAAATGAACCTATTTGACTATAACCTGATTTTGTCTGATTTTTGACCTTGTCCAACCCAATCCGATACTGGCACCTCCACATGGTCACTACAGGGACAAGGACAGCAGATACATGGGAACACACCCACCTTCAAGTTCCCACTTCAGGACATGCGGTATAACAACTTGAATTCCTGTTAATTTAGGTTCATGAACTTGGATAGCTCAATTATGGGCAGAAAATCCTCTTTCCTTCGTGGAAGGCAGATAATAATTTTTTTCTTAGTGTTCTTAGAAGGGGAATTCATGTTGGACACTGGTGAGAACTCCCCTACTCTACTCCAACATAATGGCCATGGGATCTTTGAGGTTTCCCCTTCCTGAAGTCACACCTGAGGTCTCAACTGAACGACAACAGCGCCTCTGACAGTGTGGCACTCATTCGTTACCGCACTGCTGTGAAAACCCACATTGTTAAAACTTTCTCATCAAAGAGATGTTATGACATATCTCTGGAACAGGTGGAACTTAAACATGCGCCTCCTGGCTCAGAGGTGGGGACACTACCACTGCACTACAAGGGCCCTCTGATCAGCAGCCCTAGTGTTTATTATAGAAATTAGCATCCCCTATGTAAGTCATAGAGAATAACAGCACTGTGAATGCTCTAAGGACACGGTAAGTCTTGTATATATTCTGGAGAATTGTAATCTCTATTTATTTCAAATCTTGGTGGCACGGTGACTCAGTGGTTAGCACTGCTGCCTCACAGTGCCAGGGACCTGGGTTCGATTCCAGCCATGGATGACTGTCTGTGTGGAGCTTGCACATTCCCCTCGTGTCTGTGTGGGTTTCCTCCCACAGTCCAAAGATGTACAGGTTAGGTGAATTGGCCATGCTAAATTGCCCATAGTGTTCAGGGATGTGTAGGTTAGGTGTATTAGTCAGGGGTAAATGTAGGAGAATGGGTCTGGATGGATTACCCTTCGAGGATTGGTAAATTCAGACACAGAATTTATAGTAAAGGATCAAAGGATCAATGAGCGCTTATGCAAATGTATTGAACAACTGGGTTCTTGGGTTCATGTCACACTACAGGTGACCCCACTACATTCTGCATATACACACACTTGCTCTCACACTCTCTCACAGACATATACTCCCCCTCTCTCAAGCACACACACTCTTGAACACACTCACACGCATGCACTCATACACATATACTCCCTCATGCTCACATGCGCACACACACACATACACACTCTCTCTCACACTAACATACACACACACACACACACACATAAGTTAATGTGGTGAATTTGCATTTGCAGATTTGTATTTGCAGACACATTCTATTTTGTTCAAAAAGCACACAATCTGTAGACAGTCAGTCTACGAGGCATTTTATAAATTCCTACTTTAGAAATAAAATCAGCCAGGCAGATATAAATATTCTTAAAACATTGCCTCACACCTAAAATATAGTTAAAAATCACACAACACCAGGTTATAGTCCAACAGGTTTAATTGGAAGCACTAGCTTTTGGAGCGCTGCTCCTTCATTAGATGGTTGCCTGATGAAGGTGCGACACTCCGAAAGCTAGTGTGCTTCCAATTAAACCTGTTGGACTATAACCTGGTGTTGCGTGTTTTTTAAATTTGTACACCCCAGTCCAACACTGGCATCTCCAACTCATGACCTAAAATATATTGTCTGACCAGAGATATCACCTTTATTCTGATAAAATCAGAAGTTACCTTGGGGCAGTGACCTGAAAGAAATTCTGGGCTTTGCCTGTTGATCAATCGAAATCTGCACCTCCATTCTGACTGATTAAAAACTAAGTAGCCATCTAAGTTTGTTCAATGCATTTGCATAAGTTGTATGACCCTTTGATCTTTTACTATAAATTCTGTGTCCAATGCATCATCTCTCACTAGCTGCCTGGGGAAGGAGTGGGGGTTCTGAAAGCATGTGGTTTCAAAAAAACTTGTTGGACTATAACCCAATGTCATGTAATTTTTGACTTTGATCAGAGATGGTATGATCCAACTCCAGTCACACCTTTTGAATCCAGGTCCGTAGATGCAGTGGTGAGGATACAACCCACTGAGCCCCTTGGGGGTATCAGGTATGGCTTGAAGAGATTCCCTTTCCCAATTGAAGGGTAGAGGGCATATTGTAAAACGGGACATTTGATGTGATATATTAGACTTGACTTGAGTGCTCCCCTCTCCTGTTTACACTTCAATATTGTGTCATGGTGCTTGATCTCCCAACTGCCTGAGGAATATCCTTTCAATCAAGACACAGTTTGTATTCAGGTCTGACTATAACCTCTGTAGCTGAGGCACAGGAGGGCTGAAGCACATTAATTAAATATGAGTCCCTTCCCAGGGCTGGCCTCCAGGGTCAGAGACCAACATACCAGCTGTTCTCACCTTCAATCACACTCTGTCGATTAGAATCTGGTCCATCTCCTCCCTTCAAACACATGGCTCCCGTTTCTATAGTAACAAATGGTGGCCACTCTCAATTATACAGTGACGTTTGCTTTAGACTCAAATAATCAGAGTCCTCAGCCGATGCATGGAATTGGTAATTGTGCTTACCCAAGCTGTCCTGGTGGAATAATACTGCTTCAGTCTGCGAAATTGCACAGAGTCAACTTCAGAAACTGCGAGAAACACAACAGAATGGAAAATAATGGACAGAGTTTATTTTCTTCATCTCTGTCACATCACTTTTCCCAACCCTGTTCTTTATTTCTGTCCCTCTGTTCATGGATCTTCCTGCATTCTCTCTCTCACAGACACACATTTCAGCACACTCTCTTGTCCCTTTTTTATGATTTGTTTCCTTTTCTCCCTTTATGTCTTTGACTCTCGCTTGGCCTTTCCCCATTATCTATCTCTCTCCTCTCTTTGATTTTGATTTGGTCACACTGTCTTTCTCACCTTCTTTTCTCATTTATTTCTGTCTCTTTGTCTGTCTGTCTATAGGTCCCTTTTGATATCCTTCTTTCTTTATTTCTGTCTCTGTCTCTCGCTCACTCCCTCTTTCTCTGTTTCCCTCCTTCTGTCTCTCTCCCCTCTGACTGTCCCTTGATACCCCTTTCACTTTATGTTTCTGTCTCTCTGCCTCTCTTTCACTCTCCCATATCCCTGTCAGCCACGATCTCACCCTCTCTCTTTGTTTCTATCATTCTCCCATTCTTTAGTTTCTGTCTCTCTTTTCATCCTGGTCTATCTGACTTACTCTATATGTCTCTCTGTCCTTTTTTCTTCCTCTCTATCTCTCACTGTCTGCCTCCCTTCACACTGTCTCTTTCCATTTTTTGTCCCTCTCTGTCTCTGGTACTGAAACAATCTTTTCATTGTCCAGTTTAATGTGGATGGGAAACTGCCAGAATAGCCCCAGTTGCTGGTTACTGGTGAAAACTCCCCTACTCTGCTCCCTAATAATGGCTTTTGGATCTTTGAAGCTTTCCCCTTCTCGACATTAGACCATCCCCAGAATAGCCCACTTTCTCGACACCATTTCCAATTCAATGTCTTACTTTGCCTCAATCTATTTGTCCACATTTCTCTCTATCTCTACAATGGGAAGTATAATTTGACTGTGTGAGAAATGCGCAGGCAATCAGTTGTCTCACGGTTGCTTTCATTTGCGTTACCCCCCTTTTATTGCAGTTGTTGCTGCATGAATGACCACAATTTTCATTTAAACTCCTCTCAGGAACTGGATCACTGGTAGGGTCAACTTAAATGAGGCCAATCATTTATCCACACATTATTTTACTATCCCATCACAGCCTGACTTTAATTTGAATGTGTAAAATAAACAGGGTCCGAAATCTATGCCAGAGTTACAATTCTGTAGTTTATGTACTAGACTTACTGTGTTCCTATAATAGTGTTGTCATTCTATATAGTATACACAGGGGCTGCTGTTCTCTATGACATACACAGGAAGTGCTAGCCTCCATAACATACAGTGGGACTGCTGTTCTCTATAACAAGCACAGGCGGTGCTGGTCTCCATAACATATTTTGGGACTACTGTTCTCTGTACCAAATACAGGGATGGCTATTCTCTGCAATAAGTAAGGGGGATTTTATTCTTTATAATGCATAGAGGGGTTGTTCTTTTCTATAATATACTCAGTTGAAAGGATGTTTCCTTATGTGGAAAATTCTAGAATTGCGGTCACTGTTTAAAAATGAGGGGTTGCCTATTTAAGACAGAGATGGGGAATATATTTTTCTCTCAAACCTTTGAAACACCCTTCCTCCAAAGGTGGTGGAGACAGAGCCTTTAAATAATTTGAATGCAGCGGTAGATAGATTCTTAATAAGCAATGGGGTGAAAGGCTATAAGAGGTAGCTGAGAATTTGGAGTAGACAGATCAATCACAATCTGATTGAATGGTGTAGCAGACCCAGGGGACTGAGTGGTCTCATCCAGCTCCTGACTTGTGTGTCTGTATGTTCATGTGTACACTGTGCTTGCTATTTACTGCAACCCTCACAAAGGATGCAATTCTCTATAAAGTATACTGGGACTGCTATTCTCTCTAACACACACAGGGGCTGCTGTTTCTCTATAACACACAGATTCTCTGTATTAAATACACAAACTGCTACCTTTTGCAATAAATGCAGGGGCTGCTATTCTCTATAATATTGACAGGGGATGCCGTCCTCATACCATTTATAGGCGATATTATTCTCTCAAGTACACTACAGCTGTTATTCATTGTAATCAAATTTACCAGTCTAAAGTGACTGTACAAATCACTTTTATTGTCAGGATTTTTACTGCTCTTGTGCGACTGTTGCAAGTTGCAATTATCTCTGTTTTTCAGATAAAACGTAAAACTGCTCACAAGGAAGTTGCACCTATTGATTATTGTATCTGATTACCAGTGAAACGCAGCCGAGTTTGGTATTTAGGAAGAGTGTTATGTTAAAAGGTCACTGCTGCTCATTGCAGTGGCATGAGTGTCTTTGGCTTTTTTTTCCCTGCAGCATCAGAGGCTGAGGGGTGACCTTATAGAGGTTTATAAAATTAGGAGGGGTATGGATAGGATAAATAGGGACAAGGTCTTTTCCCCAGGGTAAGGGAGTCCAAAACTAGACGGCATTCGTTTAAGGTGAGAGGAGAAAGATTTGAAAAGTGACAACTTTTTCACACAGAGGGTGGTGCGTGTATGGAATGAGCTGCCAGAGCAAGTGGTGGAGGCCGATACAATTACAGCATTTAAAAGGCATCTGGATGGGTATATAATTAGGAAAGGTTGAGAGCAATAGGACTAGGTCAGATTGAGATGTCTGGTGTGTGTGTGTGTGTGTGTGTGCGTGTGTGTGTGTATGTTGTCATATGGCTGGTATGGCTGAATTATCCGCTTTATTTGCCACTTCATCCTAGTTGAATCATACAGTAAGAGAATTGATATGAATGAACCCAGTTTAACCAGTGGTTTGAGAATCTTTGACTCTCTTTTTCTTTCTTCCTTTCAGTATACCATCTCCCTCCCATCTTTCCAGCTAACATCTGTTTGGACATGTGTACAATAGACTCATCCTGAATGACCCACATTCATCACACTCTGCAGTGAGAATATTGCCTGCCAGACCACTGTTGAACTGCTGTGATGATGTTAATAATTAATGCTTTTATTTTACACTATCCCCTTAGCACTTTGGTTAGACCCCTATTCTTCAACATTCTGCTATGCACTCACTTAACAATCCATAAGTGATTTTATCTGTTTTTTCCATATGTGACTAAAGAGGGATTGATAATGGAATTGGCTTTTTATGTTGTCAGGTTGGATATAGAGTAAAACTCACTCTACACCTTTCGCAAACACTCCCAGGGCAGGGATAGCACAAGGTTAGATACAGATTAAAGCTCACTCAACACTTTCCTCAAACACTCCCAGGGCAGGGATAGCACAGGGTTAGAGGCAGAGTAAAGCTCCCTCTACACTGTCCCCATCAAACACTCCCATGACAGAGAGAGCACAGGGTTAGATACAAACTAAAGCTCCCTTTACACTGTTCCCAAACACTCCCAGGACAGGGAGAGCATGGGGTTAGATACAGACCAAAGCTCCCTCTACACTGTTCCATAACACTCCCAGGGCAGGGACAGCACGGGGTTAGATACGGAATACTTCCTTGGTGTTTTGACCAGTGTTTGCCACTCAATCAACACCACCAAATCCTGATTAATTGGTTTCTCAGCACATTGTAAATGCTGAGGTGAAGCTGTGTTGCAGCATATTGTGCCCTGATCTCACTAATCCTCTGTAAAGTATGGAGAGAGTTGGTAGCCCTGTATCTAAGTGAAATCTTTCTCCTGTTCTTTAGTGTGTGACATGCATGGGATGCACTTACACGCCTTGTTGCTCTCGCTCTGCCTCTCAGATGCTCCTCAGGGACCGAGTCTGAAGCCGATTCTTGTTTGAACTAAAAGGCAGTGCCGTGACGAATGGCCTGGGATGAATAAATAAAATGGATGGAGACAGCTGCATGAATAAAACATCGGGGGAGCGTCAATGGGATTTTGTTGCTGTGTTTTGGTTCGAATGGTTTCGGGAAGTGGCTTCAATGAGGCGAAGCTTCAGAATTAACTCAGTGGAGAAAATGACAGCAAGTGGCCTGAGTGATTGAGGCAGAGAAGGTTGAGGGGAGCCTCAAGAGCAAGTGTATTCGATAGGATAGTCTGAAACCTGGGGCCATCATTAGAAGATAATTACTGATGGATTAGTTCAGGAGAAACCAGGAGGGTGGTGGGAACGTGGAACTCACCGGCCTGCGATGATAATGAATATCATAGAGGTATGACAACACAAATGAGGCCATTGGGCCCATCCTGCCTGCACTGGCTCATTAAACAAGCATCATTACCCGGTGCCAGTCTCCTGCTTTTCCCCAAATATCCCCTGTGCATTTCTTCTATTTAAGTAACCATCCAAAGCCCCTCTTGAATGCCTCCATTGAACCTGCCTCTACCTCATTTCCAGGCAGTGAGCAGCACAGTGGCTCAGTGGGTTAGCACAGCTGCCTCACAGCGCTAGGCACCCAGGTTTAATCACACCCTCGAGTGACTGTCTGTGTGGAGTTTGCACATTCTCCTCATGTCTGCGTGGGTTTCCCAAGGGTGCTCTGGTTTCCTCCCACAGTCCAAAGATGTGCATGTTACATGGATTGGCCACGCTAAATTGCACATGGTTTCCAGGGATGTGCAGGTTGGGTGGGTTAGCCAGGGGGAATGCAGGGGTGCAGGAGGTGGGTCTAGATGGGATGGTCTTCAGACGGTCACATGGGCTGAATGGCCTGTTTCCACACTGTAGGGATTCCATGAATAGGAGTGCATTCCCAAACCCTTACTACTTGCTGAGTGCAACAGTTTATTTTCACATCACTATTGCATCCACTGCACACCATTTTAAATCTGTGGGTCTCTCATTCTTGTTCCTTTATGAGCGGGAACAACTTCTCCCTACCTATTCTATCCAGCCTCCTCATAAGTTTGAAAACCTCTGTCATGTCTCCTCTTAGCCTCCTTCTCTCCAAGGAGGACAGTCCTCAAACTATCCTCAAAACTGAAGCTTCTCATTGCTGGAAATATTCTTCTAAATCACTTCTGATCTCTCTCCAATGCATTCACATCATTCCTACAATGTGGCTTTCACAACTGTACACATACTCCAGCTGATGCTGAACTAGTATATTAGGAGAAAGTGAGGACTGCAGATGCTGGATTGATCAGAGTCAAGAGTTGGATGCTGGAAAAGCGCAACAGATCTGGCAGCATCTGAGGAGCAGGAGAATTGACGAAGGGCTCTTGACTGAAACATCGATTCTCCTGCTCCTCAGATGCTGCCTGACCTGCTGTGCTTTACCAGCACCACAAGGATGTTGCCAAGGTTGGAGGATTTGAGCTACAGGGAGAGGCTGAATAGGTTGGGGCTATTTTCCCTGGAGCATCGGAGGCTGAGAGGTGATCGCATAGAGGTTTATAAAATCATGAGGGGCATGAATAGGATAAATAGACAAAGTCTTTTCCCTGGGTCAGGGGAGTCCAAAACTAGAGTGCATAGGTTTAGGGTGAGAGGGGAAAGATATAAAAGGGACCTAAGGAGCAACATTTTCATGCAGAGGGGGTGCGTGTATGAAATGAGCTGCCAGAGGAAGTGGTGGAGGCTGGTACAATTACAACATTTAAAAGGCATCTGGATGGGGATATGAATCGGAAGGTTTAGAGAGATATAGGCCAAGTGCTGGCAAATGGGACTAGATTTGGTTAGGATATCTGGTTGGCATGGATACGTTGGACCAAAGGGCCTGTTTCTGTGCTGTGCATCTCTATGACTCTATGACTCTAATAACACAGAGTTTAATTCATGGAAACAGGACATTCAGATGAATTTTGGAGACATAGTTCTAAGGAAACGGGAAAAAACACAGGAGGGATAAAGGAATAGAAAGATATGTTGTTAGGATGAGATGGAGAAGGGATACTCATATGGAGCATAAACACTAGCATGGACCAATAAGGCTGAATGGCCAGTTGTTTTCTGTGTTCAATGTAGGTTATATCTTTGATTCATTCACTGGGCGGTGGGCTACCACTTACTGCCCCTGCCTATTGCCCAGGGGAATTTGTTGAGTGCTGCCATCTTGAACAGTTGTTAGCGTGTAAGGTAAAAATAAAATCATTATAGGCCCAAGGACTGGTCTGTCAAGTACTGTGTGCAGTTCTGGTCCCCACATTATAGAAAGGATGGGATTGCACTGGCAGAGGGTGCAGAGGAGATAAACTAGGTATATTGCCTGGGATGGAACATTTCAGCAATGAAGAGAGGTTGGATTGGCTCAAATTATGTTCTTTAGAGCAGAGAAGGCTGGTGGGGTGGGGGGGGGCCTGATTAAAGTGTGTAAGATTATGAGGGGCATGGGCAGGGGGGGAGCAGAAAGCTCGTCAAATTGTCAAGAATAAGTGGGGAAACTTTTAAAGTGAAAGGTAGGAGGTTTTGAGGGGGATTTGAGGAAAACACCTTTTCCCCAGTGGGTGGTAGGGCTCTGAAATGCCCTGCCTGGGAGCAGAGTTGAGGCAGGAAACATCACAACCTTTAAAAAGAAACTTGGATGGGTACTTGATATGTTATAATGTCGAGTGCTGGAACATGGGATGAGTGTAGGTAGCAGTGTATTTTGACAGTTCAGTCTTGATCAATCAAAGAGCATCTTCTGTACTGTCTGATATTACAATGGGCAAGGTTGGTAAGGTGGGACCTTCACAGTGACTTCAGCTGCTGTGGGAATTCAAACTATGCTGTTGGCGTCGCACTGTGTTACAAACTAACTGACCCAAGCTAACTTACCCCTTATAGCTGGGGAAGTAAATAGACCCACAATATCCTTATGGAGAGAATTCCAGGATTTTGTCCCAGTGGCACTGAAGGAACAGCGAAATATTTCCAAGTCAGGACGGAGAGTAGCTTGGAGGGGAACTTGCAGGGGGTGGTGTTCCCATTTATCTGCTGCCCCTTGCCCTTCTAGATAGAAGTGATTGTGGGTTTGGAAGATGCTGTCTGTGGAACAGTGGAACATAGGCAAAGACACAGGCTCCTCAGTTCTGCATAGAAAGTATTATGAAAGTATGTTGACTCACATATTAGAGCAGAAGGGTTATGGAGAGCAGACAAGAAAGTGGAGTTGAGACAGGGGTGAGATCAACCATGACCATATCAAATGGCCAGAGCAAGCTCATGGGGCTGAATGGCCTACTCCTGCTCCTAGTTTTTATGTTCTTGCGACATTAGCAGATACATGCAAACACACCACCTTCAAATTTCTCTCATGTCAGTCCATCATGTATTGGAAATATATCACCGGTCCTTCACTGTCGCTGAGTTAAAATCCTGGAACTCCCTTCCTAAGGGCATTGTGGATCAATCCTTGGCATGTAGACTGCAGCAGTTCAGGAAGGCAGCTCACTATCACCTTCTCAAGGGTAACCAGAGACAGGCAATAAATGCTGGCCCAGCCAGCGACACCCATATCCCACAAATGAATAAATAAGAAAACATCTGGGGGGTGGCTAAGCCTTCTCATCTTCTCAAAGACCAACAAAGCCTGAAAATGAGGAGACCTAGTCTTTCACTTGGTATTTATACAGTGAGAGTCCAGCCAACAGTATGGTGGCTATTAAAGGTCTCAGACACTAAGCTCAGACACTGAGAGGGAAGTGTGCCAGATGCCTTGAAGTCCCAGCGAACTCTCCTCCCACTCTCACTGGTTCTTCATCTCTAAACCGTATGTAAACTCTTGCATCTCCAAGCAGCTGAATGTATCAGAAGCATGCTTTTTCATGTCAAGGAAGCATGGTGACTGCTCTGTAATCCAAGGCCTGCTGTCTTTTAGGAAATATCCTTGGAATGTCACTATGTACTAGTATCTGCTCCATGTCTGTCCAATCCTGCTGGTTTCTAAGAGAAAGCACAAAGTGTTCTTTTTACTAACCTTTCTCATCCTTCAGTTATTGCAACTCCCTTGGGTTGCTCGGCGACAAAAGATGCAACCAATGAGATTTAGTGATAAATTGTAGTTGGAGAAACCTCGAACAGTACTTGTTCTTGATCTTTGAACTCAGGGCTGGCTTTATAAATGATCTTCTACCAATGATACATGCTGCAATGATCATTTTGCTTCTTTCTCTCTCTCCCTCTCTTTCTCTCTCTCTCTCTTTCTGTCTGTCTCCAATATTTTCTATTTTTCATCATATTGGATATAAATGTTTGTCTCATTAACAATGAGCTTATCTGTCATTGTGGATGCTAATTTTGAGGGTGGCACTGTTGCCTCACAACACCAGGGACCGAGGTTCGATTCCAGCCTTGGGTGACTGTCTGTGTGAAGTTTGCACATTCTCTCCGTGTCTGTGTGGGTTTCCTCTGGCTGTTCCAGTTTCCTTCTACAGTCCAAAGATGTACAGATTAGGTGAATTGGCCATGCTAAATTGCCCATACTGTTAGGTGCATTAGTCAGAGGGAAATGAGTCTGTTGGGTTACTCTTCAGAGAGTTGGTGTGGACTTGTTGGGTTGAATGGCCTGTTTCCACACTATAGGTAATCTAATCTAATCTGATAATAGAGTGGAATTTCCCAATTTTGTCCTTTTGCACAGCTTTGCCAATATTTCCTTAAGGGTCCAGATATCAGTCTTGGCTCAGTTGGTAGGATTCATTTCTCTTGTGGAAGACTCCAGTAGCTCTCACTCCTGACAACATCAGAGTCCTCCCGGTTGTAGGAGTCCTGGCAGCTGTAAGTAGTAATGGGGATTACAGATCACCTGATCATTAATGAAGTGTTGTGATAGGGGCCTCCAAGTGCCATGTGTGTGCAGTCAATGGCACCCAGCACCGGGGGAAAAACCACATATGTTTCTGAATCTCAGATTGCAAAATGTCATTGGCCCAGTGTAACCTTGCACAGATAGCATCTGTCACTATCCTGATGGATTTAGAATCATAGAATTTTGCAGTATATAACGAGGCCATTCAGTCCATTGTGTCTGTACTTGCTCCTGAAAGACCTACCCAGCTAATCCCATTCTCCAGCTCTATCTCTGTAACCCTCTAAATTTCAAATAAATGCCCAACTTCCTTTTGAACCCTTCTACGGAATCCACCTCCACCACACTCAGGGAATGCATTCCAAATTCTAACAAGTCTCCGAGTGAAGAAGTTTCTTCTCATCTCACTCCTAGCTCTTGAAATTATGATTCTCTTGTTATTGGCGCTAGAGGGAGAGGCTGAACAGGCTCTGGCTGTTTTTTCCTGGAGCGTCAGAGGTTGAGGGGTGACCTTATAGAGGTTGATAAAATCATGAGGGGCACGGACAGGGTAAAGAAACAAGGTCTTTTTCCAACAGTAGGGGAGTCCAGAACTAGAGGGCATAGGTTTAAGGTGACAGAGGGAAGACTTAAAAGAAACCTGAAGGGTAACATTTTCATGCAGAGGCTGGTACGTGTATGGAATGAGCTGCCAGAGGAAGTGGTGGAGGCTGGTGCAGTTACAACATTTAAAAGATATCTGCATGGGTATACGAATAGGAAGGGTTTAGATGGATATAGGACAAATTCTAGGAAATCAGACTGCCGCTATTTAAGAAAGGTGATAAGGACAAGTCAGGGAACTATAGACCAGTGAGCCTGATGTCGATGCTGGGCAAGTTGTTGGAGGGAATTCTGAGGGATAGGATGTGCATGTATTAGGAAAGGCAACAACTGATTAGGGATAGTCAACATGGCTTTGTGCGTGGGAAATCATGTCTCACAAACTTGATTGAGTTTTTTGAAGAAGTAACAAAGAGGATTGATGAGGGTAGAGCGGTAGATGTGATCTGTATGGATTTCAGTAAGGCATTCAACAAGGTTCCCCATAGGAGACAGGGCGGCACGGTGGCACAGTGGTTA
Organism: Chiloscyllium punctatum; assembly: GCF_047496795.1. Taxonomy (NCBI): domain Eukaryota; kingdom Metazoa; phylum Chordata; class Chondrichthyes; order Orectolobiformes; family Hemiscylliidae; genus Chiloscyllium; species Chiloscyllium punctatum. Next base: position 7,338,840 of record NC_092747.1, on the reverse strand, counting down.
GCACTGCTGCCTCACAGTGCCAGAGACCTGGGTTCAATTCCCGACTCAGGCGACTGACTGTGTGGAGTTTGCACCTTCTCTCCGTCTCTGCATGGGCTTGCTCCAGTTTCCTCCCACAGTCCAAAGATGTGCAGGTCAGGTGAATTGGTTATGCTAAATTGCCCGTAGTGTTAGGTAAAGGGGTAAATGTAGGAGAATGGGTGGGTTGTGCTTCGGCAGGTCAGTGTGGCCTTGTTGGGCCGAAGGGCCTGTTTCCACACTGTAAGTAATCTAATCTAATCTAAGAGACTGATTAGCAAGGTTAGATCTCATGGAATACAGGGAGAACTAGCCATTTGGATACAGAACTGGCTCAAAGGTAGAAGACAGAGGGTGGTGGTGGAGGGTTGTTTTACAGACTGGAGGCCTGTGACCAGTGGAGTGCCACAAGGATCGGTGCTGGGTCCATTACTTTTTGTCATTTATATGAATGATTTGGATGTGAGCATAAGAGGTAGTTAGTAAGTTTGCAGGTGACACCAGAATTGGAGGTGTAGTGAACAGAAGATTACCTCATATTACAATAAGATCTTGATCAGATGGGCCAATGGGCTGAGGAGTGGCAGATGGAGTTTAATTTAGATAAATGTGAGGTTGTGCATTTGAAAGCAAATCTTAGCAGGACTTATACACTTAATGGTAAGGTCCTGAGGAGTGTTGCTGAACAAAGAGACCTTGGAGTGCAGGTTCATAGCTCCTTGAAAGTAGAGTCGCAGGTAGATAGGATAATGAAGAAGGTATTTGGTATGCTTTCGTTTATTGGTCAGAGTATTGAGTACAGGATTTGGGAGGTCATGTTGCGGCTGTACAGGACATTGGTTAGGCCACTTTTGGAATATTGCGTACAATTCTGGTCTCCTTCCTATCAGAAGGATGTTGTGAAACTTGAAATGGTTTAGAGAAGTTTTACAAGGATGTTGCCAGGCTTGGATGATTTGAGCTATAGGGAGAGGCTTAATAGGCTAGGGCTGTTTTCCCTGGAGCGTCGGAGGCTGAGGGGTGACCTTATAGAGGTTTACAAAATCATGAGGTGCGTGGATAGGGTAAATAGACAGGGTCTTTTCCCTGGGGTGGGGAAGTCCAGAACTAGAGGCCATAGGTTTTAGGGTGAGAGGGTAAAGGTATAAAAGAGACCTAAGGGCAACTTTTTCATGTAGAGGGTGGTGCATTTGTGGAATGGGCGCCAGAGCAAGTGGTGGAGGCTAGTACAATTGCAACATTTAAAAGGCATCTGGATGGGTATATGAATAGGAAGGGTTTCGAGGGATATGGGTCAAGTGCTGGCAAGTGGGACTAGATTAGGTTAGGAAATCTGGTCGGCATGGATTGGTTGGACCAAAGGGTCTGTTGCTGTGTTGTACATCTCTATGACTCCATATCAACTAATGGAAATCAAGCATCCTTCTTTACCCTGTAAAAAATGTTCAGAATTTTGAGTGCCCCATTTATGGGAGCATGACTGAGAGATACCACACAAGCCACCTACTCCTCCCTGGAGGGAGTCTCATACTTTAGCAGAATGTGCACAATCTTGGTGAAGGTGCCATGAGGACTGAGTAACATTAATCAGAAGGGAGTGCCTGCTGTGCTGTGTCCCATGTACTGTCCCAAGCCCACAATCATTCAGGTTTTCACTGAATTCAGTGCAGTCCATTGTAGTACTTGCATGGTTGCTCTTACTGTGTCAAAATCCTGGAATTCCCTCCCTAAGGGCATTGTGGGTCTACCCACATCACATGGATTGCAGCGGTTCAAGAAGGCAGTTCTCCCCCACCTTCTCAAGGGCAACTAGGGAAAGGCAATAAATGCTGGACCCAGCCAGTGCTGCCAACATCCCATAAATATATTTAAAAAGTCTGAGGAAACAGCATTGGTGCTCATCACCCACAGACCTCTTGCAAGTTTGACAAATAATGGATGGCCTTTGACCAACAGTCACTTCTTTTTAAATCATTGCAGCATCATTGAGATGCCAATGCTCAATTTGCAAGGACCAATGACATGGTGCAAATCCCCTCTGGCCAGAGTTTGAAGCTTAACTGTGTTCACAGGGTGACTGCTTTGCAAAACTCCAACTCTTGGTCTGTAAAAATGACCCTGAGTTTCCCGTTGCCTGTCACTTTAACATATCACCCTGGTCCCTGGCCAACACCTATGTCTCAGGCTTGCTGCAGTGCTCCAGTGAAGTTCAGCACAAGCTGGAAGAACAACATCTCACTTTCCACTTGCAGCCTTCAGGTCTCAATATTGAGTTCAATAATTGTGGAGCCTAAACATGCCCATGTCCTTTAGCCACCCCAATACCCCAGGCCCTGTCATGATGTGGGCTGCTTTCAGCACAGCCGACCTATTTTCACCTCCTCATTGTCCCATTATCAGCTTTTCTACTTCCTGTTCTGAGGAAGGGTCGCTCAACTCGAAACACTAACTCTGATTTCTCTCCACGGATGCTGCCAGACCTGCTGAGCTTTACCAGCAACTTCTGTTTTTGTTTATCTTTCCCTGCCTTAATATCAAATATCCCTTTGTTTGTCAAACTCTCTTTCCATCTCTCTGGAGTCCACCTTCACCTACCTATTCACTCCTATCCCCTCCCACCCTCTGTCATCAGCATAAATACCACCTTTTCCAAGTTACTATCAGCTTGGGTGACTGTCAGTGTGGAGTTTGCACGTTCTCCCAGTGTCTGCACGGGTTTCCTCTGGGTGCTCTGGTTTCCTCCCACAGTCCAAAGATGTGCAGATTAGGGAAACTGGCCATGCTAAATTACCCTGTAATGTGCAGGCTAGGTGGATTAACCATGGGAAATACAAGGTCACAGAGATGAACTGGGTCGAGGTGAGATGCCCTCCGGAGGGTCAGTGTGGGTTTGATCGACCGAATGGCCTGTTCCAACTCTGTTGGGAGACCCATCTCATTGAACTTTGCATCCAACTGTCCTCCCTGCCCCTAATATCTTGATGATGCCCAATCTTGTCCCCTCTGCTGCCCCCTGTGGCTGTCAGTACCAATAACGCCCCCCCACCTATTGCCTACAGTGTTCACTGTTGCTGTTAAACATACCACCCCCCCTATAGCTTGACTTTCTAAACCCCCAACCCCTATCCTTTGAACCCACCTGAAAATATACCCCACCCTCCAACCTTGACCTGCTTTCAGCAATGAACTTCCTGTCCCTCGGAGCCCTACAGTGTCCCTGCACCTTCCTGAATGGAGCCACCAGCAGGGCTGTATTTGTCCCAGAGCTCTGGCCAACTTTGATGATCAGCCCCCGGACGTGACTGATTGACCTGACCCCTACTCCCACCCCGTCCTTGCAGATCCCAGACTGACGATGCGTGATTCCCCTGACTACTGCTGCTCGTACTGCCCATGCCCATGCCCATGCAGTTGGACAGATCCCTTGCTGGGTCCATGTAGATGATAGACCATAACTTAGCTCTGGGACTGTGTCCAGACTATGCCTGGGACTGATTCGACCCCCTGACGAACAGCAGTACGTCCCCCCTTGGTTAATCTAAGGACTAACCCCCACTCAGTTTCCAACATGGCCCTAATATTGGATGGCAGTGCAGTGCATTGATGGTCTTACAGTGATGTCTGAGTCTGCTGGCATTTTTGTATCCATTCCTGGGACGTGAACATCATTTATTGCCCATTTCTAATTACCTGAAGGGCAATTAAGGGCCAAACACATTGGTGTGGGTCTGGAGTCACATATAGGCCAGACCAGGTGAAGACAACAGTTAAGGTTCTGAGGAAGGGTTACACCATTCAAAATGTTAACTCTGATTTCTCTCCACAGGTGCTGCCAGACCTGCTGAGCTTTTTGAGCAATTTTTGCTTTTGTTTCTGATTTACAGCATCTGCGGTTCTTTCGGTTTTTATTAAGGAGCACAGATTTCCTTCCCTAAAATATATTTGTGAACCAGATGGACCTTTTTCCCTGATAATGGTTCCATGGTCATTATTGGACTTTTGATTATAGCTTTTTATTGAATTTGATACCCACTATCTGCTGTGGGATTTGAACTCAAGTCCCCAGAGCATCACTTAGCTCTCTGGATAAGACCACGATACCAGCACCTGCTGTACAGCAAGATCCCTATTGAGAGGTACAGAAGAGCACATCAATATGGCAGCAGTAATATCCTTCGTTCTGGCCGAAGTACCAATGCACTAACAGACTTGGCATAGCATGGCAAGCAAGGTAGGCATCAAGTGAGCAAGCAAGCAGCCCTGAGATGCTGCCTGGTCCAGTCTGTGAGTTGGGTGTCTGTGCCTGTGCAAAAAGTCTCCTTGCTGCAACTTCTCAATGCTGGTTTGCAGCTCTGTTCTTCCTACGTGTTCTCCAACTGGATTGGAGAAAGGTCCATGAAGATCATGAAGTCATCAAGTTGTACGGCATGGAAAGACCCTTTGGTCCAACCCATCTATGCTGATCAGATATCATAAACTCATCTAGTCCCATTTGCCAGCACTTGGCTCATTTCCCTCTTAACTCTTCCTGTTTCATATATCCATCCAGATGCCTTTTAAATGTTGTAAATTGTACCAAACTCCACCACTTCCTCAGGGCAGCTCATTCCATACATGCACCACCCTCTATGTCAAAGATTTCCCCTCAAGTCCCTTTTAAATCTTCCCCCTCTCATCCTAAATGAATGCCTTCTGGATTCCCCCATCCCAGGGAAAATACTTTGCGTTTTTATCCTATCCATGCCCCTCATAACTTTATAAACCTCGATAAGTTCACCCCTCAACCTCCAACACTCCAGGGAAAACAGCCCCAGTCTAGGTGTTTGCAAATATCAGATGCCAGTGTCCGTGGATGAAGGGTGTGCATGTGGATTGCATGCTCTCACATAGCCTGCAACGTGAGGGGTGTTTGCAGATGGCAGGGAGCTGAATTAATTCTGTATTCACTCCAAATTCCATGGCAAGAATTCTTGGCATCTGTTTAACTGATGGCTGATGCTAGGATTGGAAGCTGCATTTATGTGAGACAGGATGTGCGGTTAATAAGGTAATTAACGAGCAACAATCCATCCCAAAATGCAGCTCGCTGCTGCCTAGTGAGAATCTAACCTCAACGGCCAGAAGGTAGTCAATACATGCGGCAACTTGTTTCCCAATCCCAAGACAATCTTCGCTGAACTTGTCACATGATTCTATCACATTTCATGCTGTCATTCAGGCCCCTGTATGATTCCACCCTACATGGCAAAAGTACTTTGGATGCCTTGACATTGTGAATGCTGCTATATAAATGCAGGACTTATTTTTGTTGTCTCACAAGTAATGGTTAGGTGTAAGAATAATGTGATGACACAGAGTTCCTTGTAGACCTGTCGTACACTCCCTGTCATTGGGTTGGCATTGTATCTGCAACGGGCACTCTGACATTTACACTTCACTGGGTTTCATCATTTCTGCTTTTAATATTCAATTTAGCTGCTAATTACTGCCCCTCACTTCCTGGAATAACATCACGGTATTGATCGGCTCAGTACAGATCCAATTGATTTCTTTTCATCTCCATGACAACGCCACTAATCATTAATCCTTTCTATGCAAAGAGTTCCAGGCGTCTGTACTTGCTGGGTCAGTGAATGACCCAAAGGGGTGGTAAATAGCCTTGTAAGTCCAGATGGCTTAATTTACACAGCAATAACTGATCCCACACTGCTCATAAAGCAGAACCTCTTCAGATTATATTTGCTCCTCATGTCCCAAAAGGATTATGATCTACCTCAAAATTGCCTCCCTAAACTCTTTGCTTCCCCAACCTTCCCCTGGTGCATTAATATTCATTGTTAGTTCCCAGTCTCTCGAAACTCCCATCACCCACTATCTCCGTAACCTCCTCTAGCCCTACAACCCTCCAAGAACTCAGCATTTTTCCACATTCCCTCATTCCTGATGAATGGCTTTTGCCTGAAATGTCGATTTTCCTGCTCCTCGGATGCTGTCTGACCTACTGCGCTTTTCCAGCACCACTCTAATCTAGACTCTGATCTCCAGCATCTACAGTCCTCACTTTCGCCTATTCTTCCACATTGGGCAAGTGCGGTCTTTTACACATCCCCGCTAGCTCATCAGTGACACCGCTGGGCCCTGAGGCTCTCCCTCATCTCCTCCACCTCCTTTCCCTCATTGTTCTGGTCACTGCACTGTAGGAGGCATGTGATTGCACTGGAGAGAGTGCAGAGAATTGTCCTTTGTCCTTGTTCTGCTAAATGGAATTGGTCATGGGTTTGGAAGGTGCTGTCTAAGGAATACATGTAACTCCGAGTCCTCTACAGAGTTTTGAGGGCCAAAGGCTTGTTCAAACAGGATCGTTTTGGAAAGTGGCATTAAAGGAGGAAAGAGAGATAGAGAAGCTGAAAGACTGGCGACATGGTGGCTCAGTGGTTAGCGCTGCTGCCTCTCAGCTCCTGAGAGTTGGACTCGATTCCAGCCTTGGGTGACTGTTTGTGTGAAGTTTACACATTCTCCCTGTCTCTGCGTGGCTTTCCGCCTGGTGCTCTGGTTTCCTCCCACAGTCCAAAGATGTACATGTTAGGTGAATTGGCCAAGCTAAATTGCCCATAGTGTTCAGGGATGTGCAGGTTAGGTGCATTAGTCAGGAGTAAAATGTAGAGTAGAGGAATGGGTCTGGGTGGGCTACTCTACGGAAGGTCAGTGTGGACTTGTTGGGCCGAAAGGCCTGTTTCCATGATTTAGGGAGGGAATCTCAGAGCTTGGGCCTGAGGTAGCTGAAAGCACAATGCCAGTGAAAGAACAAATAAAATTGGTAAGTATGCAGTTCATAACCTGTTTATAACCCAACTATTTCCACAATGGCATACCTTAAAAATGTTATAGCTGTAAGATTTTTCAAAGCCAGCAATTAAAGTGCGTGTTCATCAAATCTGTTAAAGATTAAACTTGATTCTTCAACCATGGCTGCTGCTTCTCATCCCTTCAAACCTGGACGGGCATACGTTCAGGGTGAGAGTGGAACTTTTTCACACAAAGTCATAGAATCATAGAGATGTACAGCATGGAAACAGACCCTTCGGTCCAACTCGTCCATGCCGACAGGATATCCCAACTCAATCTAGTCCCACCTGCCAGCACCCGGCCCAGATCCCTCCAAACCCTTCCTATTCATACACCCATCCAAATGCCTCTTAAATGTCTCAATTGTACCAGCCTCCACCACTTCTTCTGGCAGCTCATTCCATACACGCACCACCCTCTGTGTGAAAAATTTGCCCCTAGGTCTCTTTTATATCTTTCCCCTCTCACTCTAAACCTATGCCCTCTAGTTCTGAACTCCACAACTCCAAGGAAAAGACTTTGTCCATTTACCCTATCCATGCCCCTCATAATTTTGTAAACCTCTATAAGGTTTGTAAACCTCAGCCTCTGATGTTCCAGGGAAAACAGCCCCAGCCTGTTCAGCCTCTCCCTAGATTCAAATCTTCCAACCCTGGCAACATCCTTGTAAATCTCCTCACTTCAAGTTTCACAACATCTTTCCGATAGGAAGGAGACCAGAATTGCATACAATATTCCATCAAGGCCTAACCAGTGGCATGTACAGCCGCAATATGACCTCCCAACTCCTGAAATCAATACACTGACCAATAAAGGAAAGCATACCAAACGCCTTCTTCACTATCCTATCTACCTGCAACTCCACCTTCAAGGAGCTATGAACTTGCACTCCAAGGTCTCTTTGTTCAGCAACCTTACCATTAAGTGTATATGTCCTGCTAACATTTGCTTTCCCAAAATGCAGGACCTCGCATTTATCTGAATTAAACTCCATCTGCCCATTGGCTCATCTGGTCAAGATCCTGTTATAATCTAAGGTATCCCTATTCGCTGTCCACTACACCTCCAATTTTGGTATCATCTACAAATTTGCCAACTGTATGCTCACATCCAAATCATTTATGTAAATGACAAAAGGTAGAGGACCCAGCACCGATCCTTCTGACACTCCACTGGTCACAGGTCTCCAGTCTGAAAAACAACCCTCCACCACCCTTCTACCTTTGAGCCTGTATTCAGTGAGATCTAACCTTGCTAATCAGTCTCCCATGGGGAACCTTGTCAAACGCCTTACTGAAGTCCATTTAGATCACATCTACCGCTCTGCCCTCATCAATCCTCTTTGTTACTTCTTCAAAAAACTCAATCAAGTTTGTGAGACATGATTTCCCATGCACAAAGCCATGTTGACTATCCCTAATCAGTCTTTGCCTTTCCAAATACATGTACATCCTGTCCCTCAGGATCCCCTCCAACAACTTACCCACCACTGAAGTCAGGCTCACTGCTCTGTAGTTCCCTGGCTTGTTCTTACCACCCTTCTTAAACAGTGGCACCTCGTTAGCCAACCTTCAGTCTTCCGGCACCTCACCTATCGATGATGCAAATATCTCAGCAAGAGGCTCAGCAATCACTTCTCTAGCTTCCCACAGAGTTCTAGGGTTCACCTGATCAGGTACTGGGGATTTATCCATCTTTATGCGTTTCAAGACATCCAGCACTTCCTCCTCTGTAATATGGACATTTTGCAAAGTGTCACCATCTATTTTCCTCCAGTCTATATCTTCCACATCCTTTTCCATAGTAAATACTGATGCAAAATACTCGTTTAGTATCTCCCCCATTTTCTGTAGCTCCACACAAATTCCACCTTGCTGATCTGCATGGCAGATGCAGTTTAATATGGATAAATGTATGGTTATCCACTTTGGTGGCACAAACAGGAAGGCAGCTTACTACCTAAGTGGAATCAAGTTAGATAAAGGGGCAGTACAAAGAGATCTGGGTGTTCTTGCACACCAGTCTATGAAGAGAACCAAGGAGCAGGAGAATCGATTTTTCGGGCATCAGGAATGAGGAAGGTGTGAAGAAGGGCTTAGGCCCGAAACATTGATTCTCCTGCTCCTTGGATGCTGCCTGACCTGCTGCGCTTTTCCAGCAACACATTTTTCAGCTCTGATCTCCAGCATCTGCAGTCCTCACTTTCACCAGTCAATGAAGGTAAGCATGCAGGTACAGCAGGTAGTGAAGAAGGCTAATAGCATGCTGGCCTTCATAACAAGAGGAATTGAGTATAGAAGCAAAGAGGCTCTTTTGCAGCTGTACAGGGCCCTGGTGAGACTGCACCTGGAATATTGTGTGCAGTTCTGGTCTCCAAATTTGAGGAAAGACATTCTGGCTATTGAGGGAGTGCAGTGTAGGTTCACTAGGTCAATCCCTGGAATGGCCGGACTACCTTACACTGAAAGACTGGAGTGACTGGGCTTGTATACCCTTGGGTTTAGAAGACTGAGAGGGGATCTGACTGAGACGTATAAGATTATTAAAGGATTGGACACTCTGGAGGCAGGAAACATGTTTCCGCTGATGGGTGAGTCCCGAACCAGAGGACACAGCTTAAAAAAAAGGGGTAGGCCATTTAGGACAGAGATGAGGAGAAACTTCTTCACCCAGAGAGTGGTGGATGTGTGGAATGCTCTGCCCCAGAAGGCAGTGGAGGCCCAGTCTCTGGATTCATTTAAGAAAGAGTTGGATAGAGCTCTCTAGGATAGTGGAATCAAGGGTTGTGGAGATAAGGCAGGAACAGGATACTGATTAAGGATGATCAGCCATGATCATAATGAATGGTGGTGCAGGCTCGAAGGGCAGAATGGCCTACTCCTGCATCTATTATCTATTGTCTATAGTCTATTAACTTTGAGGGGCCCTATTCTCTCCCTAGTTACCCTTTTGTCCTTATTATATTTGTAAAAATTCTTTGGATTCTCCTTAATTCTATTTGCCAAGGCTATCTCATGTCCCCTTTTTGCCCTCCTGATTTCCCTCTTAAGTATACTCCTACTGCCTTTATACTCTTCTAAGGATTCACTTGATCTATCCTGTCCATACCTGACATATGCTTCCTTCTATTTCTTAACCACACTCTCAATTTCTTTAGTCATCCAGCATTCCCTATGCCTACCAGCCTTCCCTTTCACCCTGACAGGAATATACTGTCTCTGGATTCTTGTTATCTCATTTCTGAAGGCTTCCCATTTTCCAGCCATCCCTTTACCTGCGAACATCTGCCTCCAATCAGCTTTTGAAAGTTCTTGCCTAATACCGTCAAAATTGGCCTTTCTCCAGTTTAGAACTTCAACTTTTAGATCTGGTCTATCCTTTTCCATCACTATTTTAATCTAGTAGAATTATGGTCGATGGCCCCAAAGTGCTCCCCCACTGACAACTCAGTCACCTGCCCTGCCTTATTTCCCAAGAGTAGGTCAAGTTTTGCACCTTCTCTAGTAGGTACATCCACATACTGAATCAGAAAATTTTCTTGTACACACTTAACAAATTCCTCTCCGCCTAAACCCTTAACATTATGTCAGTCCCAGTCTATGTTTGGAAAGTTAAAAGGTGGTATGTATACGGAATGAGCTGCCAGAGGGAGTGGTGAAGGCTAGTACAGTTGCAACAGTTAAAAGGCATTTAGATGGGTATATGAATGGGAAGAGTTTGGAGGGATATGGGCCGGGTGCTGGCAGGTGGGACTAGATTGGGTTGGGATATCTGGTCGGCATGGACGAGTTGGACTGAAGGTTCTGTTTCCATGCTGCACATCTCTATGACTCTATGATATTAGAGAACCAGATGGGTTCTATTCTGAGACAAACATTTCATTACTGCTTTATTATTTGAGTCTTAGCAATGAATTTACGTTTCATCAGCTGCATTAGTGCCTGCAGCATTCACCTGGGCCAGTAGAATACTAGTTCAGTGACATTGTGATTATGGATCAGCTTTGCCTTCTTCTGAGAATTGCCTCCCAATCTGGAGAGTATCCATGGCAAGCTGTTTAGGAGGGGAGATAGAGAGAAACAGATCAAATGAGAGCTAGAGAGGAGCACAAAATTATAGAGAGAGAAGGGTAGATACAAAGAAAGAGAGAGACAGATAGAGAGAAAATAATGAGTAACACACAGGTGGAGGAATGTACACACAGGGACTACAAAGAAAGAGTGGCAGGCTGAGAAATGAGATAGAGAGAAAAAGATGGACAGTGAGAGACATAGAATGTGAGATAGACAAGTGACACAGGGAAACAATGGAAACACAGAAATCTACAGAGAATAAGACACTGATAGAAGGAGATTAAGAGAGAACGCATTGAAAGTGTTCACAATTTGCATTTATTGGTAAATAACTGCAAGCAAAGGTCACAAAGCACATCACAATCAGGAGCTTTACACGTACGTTAATTGATCATTCCCATTGCCACAACATGAATGAAATAGCACCAAGTGTGGTGTCCCCAGCACAATCAACGGAAAACTATCGGCGTGTCCGCAACAGGGTCAGGGCCACGTGGCATTGAGGAGAAACTTCCCATCATGTCGAGGAACCAATGGTAAAAAATGTATAATGCAGTCCTTCATTGCTGAGGTGACAGGGAGTGTTGCAGGAGTGGAGACATATGCAATAGAACCGTTCCATGTGCTCATGTGTTTCCATGCTCACATTAGTTTTACATGTGTTGAATGTTACCTGTGTGTGGGCACACACACACACACACACACACACAGGAGGGCTCTTGCGGCACATTGGTAGTGTCCCCATCTCTGAGCCAGAAGGCCCAATTGTAAAGATCTCACACACACACAGGCTTCGGCACTAATGAGTGAGTGAGTAAGTGAGTGAGTGACAGAGAGGACATCTAAAAAGATATAAAGTGGGGAATGTGTGTTGCATCAGTCATTGCTCAATCAGGCCCTTTATACGACCACCTCCAGGATGAATCCTAAATAAATCTACTTCTCCCTTGTCAATTTCAGCGGCCTACTACTACTCAGATTTATTTTCTTAATGACAGAATGGTTCATTCTTTCTCTGACTTCCACATCTTTCTCACGTCCAACTCACTTCTGTCTGGTTTCTGTACTAAAAGATGAACGGGCCATAAACACAGACCCATAAAAAGACTCCAACCAGATTCCGGACCACCTTTTGTTGGGTCTTGTCTCTTTGCCACTGACTAGACATAAAAGGAGGCCCTCATGGTGTTTTTCGAGGGGCAGTGAGGAGGGGGAGGAAAGGTGTCAGAGGATTTGAATGAGGGCCATTCTTAATTTTAATGTTGGTGCCAAAGTCCACCCCCTGGACTCAGCTTTAAGACCTTCAGAATACTGAATGAGGAAGGTAGGGGATGATCAGCACCTGGGACTGAAATTGCGGAATGGAATCTATTCAAATTTGGATGATTATTATAAAAAACCTAAGAGCTACCCAGGAGTAAGCTAAGGGATGGACCAAATCAAGAGGAGCAAGTAATTTATGTGGAGAATCAAAGTGTGACTTTGGGTTGTTCTGCACACATTAGGTGCAGGAGATCAGATGGTTAACAGCTGGATCCAGCAGATCAATAAAGTGAAGTCACTTCTTGTTGCTGTCTTGTTATATAGATGATTAGTGTTGCTGCTATTACTCTCACAGTGCCCAAGATGGTGATTATCAATTCTCGGTCATCACCGAGAATAATCTAGGTATATTGATGTAGGTATGGGATTCTGTGCTATAGAAGCTGTGTTTGGTTATTGGGTTAGCAGGATTGTTGGACATTCTTTGTCCTGTATATAGTAAATAGGTGAAATGGGGTATTGTAGCAAATTGATCTGTATTATTCAGAAGGGCTGCTGGATGGACTAAACGTGACCTCTGACCTTGTGCATGGTGGTGTCCCCGGCTGATGAGGAAGAGTCTGATTACTTGTTCCCGTGGCCCCATTTACAGAACGTTACTCTTTAGCCTCGGCGAGTTTATTGTTCATCTCCTGGCTCTTCGCTTCTTCCTCTGGCTTGGGGGCAGGAGCACTTTCCGCCATTTTTTTCTTCACAGCCCGTCCCGATGTGCTCTGTTTCTCTTTGGCCTTTTTCGGCACTTTATGACTTGACGGTTTTTTTGGTTTCGTACTCTGGGTGCTTGGTTTATCCGGCTGAGGGCGGGAGGAAGAGAGGAAAATATTGAATTATTTACAAGTGCCACATGCAACTGAAGTTAGAATCATATAGCACAGAAGGAGGCCACCTTCCTGTGTGTACCAGCTCTTTGCAATTAGTAATGTTGGAAAAAAAGAAACATATTGGGGAAGTATTTTGTTTTTCTCCTACTAGGATGGATGCAAGAATGCAGCTCTCAAGGGGGTGTGACAATGCTGCTCCTTTAACAAGGTAATATTGTCCTTGGTTTTCTCAAAAGGGGTTGTAAAAGGCATGGGTTCCGATTTGTCTGGGATAAGATCACTTGGATTATGGCTAACAGACACAGCCTAAGACAATAATCAGGGAAAAGGACTTTTAGTTTGTTTTAAAAAACATTTGTGCAATGAAAGTGGAGTGGCCAGTTCTGCCGGTTCAGGGATTTTTTTCAGTTTGGTTTAGTTTTAGCTGGGAATGCAGAGAAGCTGAGTGCTTCAGCAAATGATCCCTGGCTGATCCTCTCTGCAATTTCTCTCTCTCCTGTAAGAACCAATGTTTGAATTTGCCTTTTTGTCAAGGGTTGCACTTATGGGATGTTGCAGGAATTCGGAACAGCTCTGTGTTAACTTAAGGGAGATATCATGTCAGTCGGGTTTTCAAATTGTTATTCGAAATTCTGTTTACTTTTGTCAGTGTTTCCTTCGGCAGTGTGTGAATAAATTCTCTTTTACTAAAAGCGAAGTGGTTTGACCACTCCTGAGGAATCCACCTTACATCTGCCCAAAACAACTCGACAAGTTACGGTCTGGGCTACCTTGTCAAAACATTTTATGGGGATCCGGCCTGGTCCATAACAGGAGACAACAATGTACACTTTACAAAAGGAGTCATTCAGCCCCTCAGGCCTGCTCCATCCTGCAGTGAGATGGCAGCTGATTTCATTTTGTTCTCAACTGCACTTTCTCTGGTCGGGTTTTTTATTCATTCGTAGGATGTTGGCATTGCTTGCTAAGCCAGAATTTATTTCCCATCCCTATTTGCTCACTTAAGAGTCACCACATTGCTGTGGATCTGGCATGTCATGTAGGTCAGACCAGGTAAGAACGACACTGAAGCATATTAGTGAACCTGATTGTTTTCCAACAATCGACAATGGTTTCATGGTCTTCATTAGGCTCTTAATTTCAGATTCTTTAAATTCACTTGTTTTTTTGCTTTTTATTCATTCTCAGGATGAAGGTGTCATTGACCAAGCAGCATTTATTGCCCTGAGGGCAGTTAAGAATCAATCACATTGCTGTGGGTCTGGAGTCACGTGTAGGCCAGAATGGCTGTTTCCTTCCCTAAAGGACATTAGTGAACAAGATGGGTTTTTTCCTGACAATCAGCAACAGATTCATGGTCATCATTAGACTCTTTAATTCCAGATATTGATTGAATTCAAGTTCCAACATCTGCTGTGGTAGGATTTGAACCTGGGTCCCCAGAACATTACCTGGATCTCTGGGTTAACAGCCCAGAGATAATTCCACTCCTGCTGTTATTAATTATTGACTAACGGGGCAGTCAGAAGTTAATAGACTTATGCCATTAAAATACTCAATGAGTCCGCCTAACTGCTCTCTGGGGAAGAGAGTTCCATACATATATGGTCTAGTTAAATTGAATAGAATTTGAATATAGCTGGAAAAAAGACACATTGACAAAGCTCTCATCTTGCACTCATCAGTGCACACATAAGAACGAATGCATGAAAACATTCAATTTGTAATTAGCCATGGTATGAGCTCGACTGATAATCTTCAAGTGCTTCCCTTGAAATTTGGCATTCTTGTCTGTGTGTCCAGATGAGTGCAAGATGCAAGATTCCCCAATGTGTCTCTTTGTTAGCACTACTCAAGTTCCACCTTATCATATCTAATTAGTTCCACTTCACCCTGCTCTTTCCCCATTGTGCTGCAAATATTTCCTTTTAATTAATTATCCTTATACATTTAAAGTAAATTATTTAAAATGACCTTTTGAAATCGTCACTGAATGTGCCCTCACTACGTGACCAAGCAATGAATTTCAAATCATTACAATCCACTTTTCATCTCCCTAAAGTTCCTTCATAAATTATCTTAAATCTGTGAGCTGCAGTTACCAATCCTCCTGCCATTGAAAGAAACTTTCCCCTTTAACTAACACTGCTCTAAGGAGAACAGCTCCTGTATGCTTATGCAGATTGTGTGTATGTATGTGTAACAATAACTAGTTGCATTTAAATTGCACCATTTTATCATGGAAAGATATGTCTCTGAAGATGCTTGAGAGGGCAAGGGAAGAGAAGAAATGAGAGGATGGTTAAATTCTTGATTCAATGTGGTTTTCAGAAACCAAAAAGCAGATGGAGCTGATAATATTTAATTAGGTTTGGAGGAGGCCAACGGGTCATTGAGCCTGTTCAACTATTCAACTAGATGATGACTGAAGTGCATCTGAACTTCAGTTCCCAATCTCAGGTGCGCATCCATACCAAGGGAAGGAGGAGCAAGTGGAACAGATAGTGAGGGTGCACAAAGAAGACGACAAAGAGAATGTTAATGAAAGTAGAGGTGTTGCATTTGGTAAGGCAAATCAGGGCAGGACTTATACACTTAATGGTAGGGTCCTGAGGAGTATTGCCAAACAGAGTAGTTGAGAAAGCGTTTGGTACACTTGTCTTTATTGGTCAGTGCATTGAGTATAGGAGTGGGACGTCATGTTGTGGCTGTACAGGACATTGGTTAGGCCATTTTTAGAAAACTGCATTCAATTATAGTCTCCCTGCTAAAAGAAATATGTTGTTTAATTTGAAAGGGTGCAGAAAAGATCTACAAGGAATTTGCCAGGATTAGAGGGTTTGAGCTATAGGGAGAGGCTGGAAAAGCTGGGGCTATTTTCCCTGGAGTGTCAGAAGCTGAGGGGTGATGTTGAAGAGGCTTATAAAATCATAAGGAGTATGGATAGAGTAAATAGACAAGGTCTTTTTCCCAAGGTACAGCAGTCCAAAACAAAGAGTGGAAAGATTTGAAAAGGCCGTAAGCGGTGGTATGTGTATGGAATGGGTAGTGAGAGGAAGTGGTGGAAGTGGGTACAAATACAACATTTGAGAGGCACCTGGGATGGGTACATGAATAGGAAGGGTTTAGAGGGATATGGGTAAAGTGGGACTGGATATATTGAGGATATCTGGCCAAATGGACCTAAGATTCTGTTTCTGTGCTGTATAACTCTATGACTCTATGAGTGATATAAATAAAGAGTAGGTGTTAATGGTACTAATGGAAGGTGTCAGCAGCAGAAAATAGGTCCACTTTGCTGAGTGCAAGCAAGGCAACATGTGTTGTTTCACCTCCTCCCTCCTCACTGTCCAGGATCCCAGTACACCTTTAAGATGAAGCAACATTTTACTTGCAATCCTTTCACTCTAGTCTACTATATTTGCTGCTCATGATACAGTCTTCTCTACATTGGTCGTACCAAACGCTTTGTGAAACAGTGATGCTCTGTCTGTAAGAATGACTCTTCCAGTTGGCATGAGGAGGAAGTGAGGACTACAGATGCTGGAGAGTCAGAGTTGAAAAACGTGGCTCTGGAAAAGCACAACAGGTGAGGCAGCTTCTGAGGGGCAGGACAGTTGACGTTTCAGGCATAAACCTTTCATCACCCCTTCCAGTTACCTGTCATTTCAATAAATTATCTTGTTCTCATGCTAAAATTTTTGTCATTGAGTCATACAGATGTACAGCATGGAAATAGACCCTTCGGTCCAACTCGTCCTTGCTGACCAGATATCCTAATCTAATCTAGTCCCATTTGCCAGCACTTGGCCTACATCCCTCTAAATCCTGCCTATCCATATACTCTTCCAGATTCCTTTTAAATGTTGTAATTGTACCAGCCTCCACGACTTCCTCTGGCAGCTCATTCCATACACGCACCACCCTCTGTGTGAAAAATTTGCCCCTTAGGTCCCTTTTAAATCTTTACCACCTCACCTTAAACCTATGTCCTCTAGTTCTGGACTCCTCCACCCTGGAGAAAAGACTTGGTCCATTTAACCTATTCATGCCACTCATGATTTTATAAACTTCTATAAGGTTACCACTCAGCCTCTGATGCTCCAGGGAAAACAGCCCCAGCCTATTCAGCCTCACCTATAGCTCAAAATCTCTAACTGACAACATCCTTGTAAATCTTTTCTGAATCCTTTCAAGTTTCACGACATCCTTCCTATTGGAGGAAGCCCAGAATTGCACACAATATTCCAAAAGTGGCCTAACCAATGTCCTGTACAGCTGCAAAATGACCTTCCAACTCCAATACTCAATGCACTGACCAACAAAGGAAAGCATACCCCTGGACTTACTTTAGCATTCCAGTGAAGCCCAACATAAGCTGGAAGAATATTGACTCACTTTTCATTTAGGCACTTTACAATCTTTGGGATTCAACACTGAGTTCAATAACTCTGGGCTACAAACACTGTGCCCCTGTTTCAATTACATTCCCTGCCCAGTATTTGTTGGCATGGGTGTGCTCTCAGCAGAAGTCACTATTTCCTAATAGTGACATCTATCTTTGACACCTATTCTTCACCTAGATTATTCCTCTGTTATCATTGGCATTTCCTTTGGCTTCTGCTTTGGGAACTCTCACCATCTGTTCCATTTATTCCTCCTCCCATTTTGGCAACACTGTAGAAACCATCAATGTCTCGCCACCCACCCCCACCTTCAGTTCCGAAGAACAATCAATCTATTTCTCTCTCCACAGATACTGCCAGACCTGCTGGGTTTCCCCAGCACTTCTGTTTCAATACAAATCACTTGTATCTTCAGCACTTTGGTTTTATTTGAGTGTTTATTGCCCTTATGATTGAGGATGCAATTGTTCCCTTGAATCTTTTGGAGGGTGACAGAACCAGATTTCCATTCCCCTTTGTGTGATATAATGTTGCCTAATGTGGGCGGCACGGTGGCACAGTGGTTAGCACTGCTGCCTCACAGCGCCAGAGACCCGGGTTCAATTCCTGCCTCAGGCGACTCTCTGTGTGGAGTTTGCACATTCTCCCCGTGTCTGCGTGGGTTTCCTCCGGGTGCTCCGGTTTCCTCCCACAATCCAAAAATGTGTAGGTTAGGTGAATTGGCCATGCTAAATTGCCCGTAGTGTTAGGTGAAGGGGTAAATGTAGGAGAATGGGTCTGAGTGGGTTACGCTTCGGCGGGTCGGTGTGGACTTGTTGGGCTGAAGGGCCTGTTTCCACACTGTAAGTAATCTAATCTAATCTTTACTTCTGGATCCAATTTCAAGATTACACTCTGTGGTTTGTGACTGTTTCCTGACTCCCATCTTGACCTGTACCTCCCCACTCCTCCCCACATCACCACTCCCCACCCCCAACACCTCCACCCCCTGACCCAGCAGAGAAAATAATTTCTCTATTATCTATTGTTTACAATTCCAACATTATTTCCAACATCTCAGTTAGATCAATCTTCATCCACCAAGACCAAAGAGAGTAGAGTCTAATCTGTGTAATCTGGTCTCCTTATTTACACTTTTAAACTCCAGTGTCAATCTGCCTTGCACTCCCTCAAAGCTGGGTCTTACCTTCCAGAGGTGTATGGGCTCAGAACAAAACTCAAATAATGAGGCATTAGAAAATCATAAGACACAGCAGCAGTCGGCAATTTGGTCCATCGAGTCCATTCTGTTGTTCAATGAGATCATGGTTGAACTGAAAATCCTCTACTCCATTTTCCTACCATTTCCTCCTAACATTTGATTCACTGACTGATTAAAAATTTGTCATTCTTAGACTTGAATATACTTAGAGTCATAGAGTTGTAGAGATGTACAGCATGGAAACAGACCCTTCGGTCCAACTTGTCCATGCTGACCAGGATATCCTAAGCTAAACTTGTCCCACCTGCCAGCACCCGACCCACATCTCTTCAAACCCTCCTTTATTCATATACCCAGCCAGGTACTTTTTAAATGCTGCAATTGTACTATCCTCCAGCACTCCCTCTGGCAGCTCATTCCATATACGTACCACCCACTGCATGAAACAGTTGCAGTTAGGTCTCTTTTATATCGCTCCCCTCTCACCCTAAACCTATACCCTCTAGTTCCGGACTCCCCACCCCAGGGAAGAGACCTTGTCTCTTTATCTTATCCATGCCCCTCATGATTCTATAAACCTCTACAAGGTCACCCCTCAGCTTCTAATGCTCCAGGGAAAACAGCCCCAGCCTGTTCAAGCTCTCCCTATAGCTCAAATCCTCCTACACTGGCAACATCCTTGTATATCTTTTCTGAACTCTTTCAAGTTTCACAACATCCTTCCGATAGGAAGGAGACCAGAATTGCATGCAATATTCCAAAAGTGGCCTAACCAATGTTCTGTACAGCCGCAACATGACCTCCCAACTCCTGTACTCAATACTCTGACCAGTCTCGAAAGCCCTCTGTAGTAAAGAATTTCATAGATTCACTATCCCCTGAGAGAAGAAATTCCTCTTCAATTCTATCTTAAATGTGTGACCCCTTATTCAGAGATAATGCCTTCTAGTGCTAGGCTCTCCCACAAAAGGAAATAAGCCATTCACATTTACCTTTTAAAATCCCTAAGAATCTAGCATGCTTCAATAAGGTTAGATTAGATTACTTACAGTGTGGAAACAGGCCCTTCAGCCCAACAAGTCCACACCGCCCCGCCGAAGCGCAACCCACCCATACCCCTACATCTGCCCCTTACCTAACACTACGGGCAATTTAGCATGGCCAATTCACCTGCCCTGCACATCTTTGGAATGTGGGAGGAAACCGGAGCACCCGGAGGAAACCCATGCAGACACGGGGAGAATGTGCAAACTCCACACAGTCAGTCGCCTGAGGCGGGAATTGAACCTGGGTCTCTGGCGCTGTGAGGCAGCAGTGCTAACCACTGCGCCACCGTGCCGCCCACAATGAGAGGTCTCCTCTCATTGAAAATATTTTTCTGAATAAAGACATTGGCCAATTGATAGTGATTCCCCTTGACGCCCTTTCTCATGGAGGTAATGGAATTGGAAAAGAGGCGAAAGGTGCTGGGATCTTTAGTCTTACCTTGGCAGGTTCCTTATAGGCTTCACTGTAGAGGCTTCGCATTTTCCTGCGTTCAGGGGCCTTGGTATCTGCTGTCCCGGGCCTGATAATTTCTGCCCGCTTGCTAAACTGCCCCCGGAAGGTGGTGTTGTAGCTGGTTTCATGAGCCACCTTGGCCTCTGGAGGGTGGTACATCTGCTTCGCTTTGACTATCTTTGTAGGTTTGACATCTACCGTCCAGGGTCTGAATTCGTTCCTGTAGAGACAGAGACATTTCCATTTGTGGCAGTTGAATTTAAGGAAAGAATATGAGGACGTTGGGAATTAAGAGCTGGAGCCAACCATTTGACCTTATCCACTGCCACTCACTAAGGCAAGGGCTTACCTTGTCCCTCACACCTGCTTGTACTCTCCCCACATATCGGTCTCCAAAGAACCTCTCCATCTCTGTCTAGAATCAGCTCAAAGCCCTAACATCCACAGCTCTCTGCAATACAGGCATCTAAAGATTCATAAATCTTTGAGAGAGGTCATTGCTCCTCATCTCAATCCCAAAAAGATTGATTTTCTTTATTGCGAATTTGTGACCCTTTTGTTCTCATTCCCAAGCAAGGACGAAATAATTTTTTATATGCTACGTTGTCATCAAATCATGGAAGCAGGCCACTCAGCCCATCAATTCCATAACACCCTTCCGAAGATCATCCCACCCAGACCCATTCCCTTATCCTATCCCTGTAACCCTACATTTCCCATGGCCAATCAACCTATCTTACATATCTTTGAAATGTTGGAGGAAACCGGAGAAAACCCATTGTCGTGACCGTTAAGAATTTTACAGGCATTAAAGGCTACTGCTCATTAAAATCATAGAGTCATAAAGATGTACAGCACAGAAACAGATACTGTGGTCCAACTCATCCATGCCGACCAGATATCCCAACCCAATCTAGTCCCACCTTCCAGCACTCGGCCCATATCCCTCCAAACCCTTCCTATTCATATACCCATCCAGATGCCTTTTAAATGTTACAGTTGTACCAGCCTCCACCACATCCTCTGGCAGCTCATTCCACACACGTACCACCCTCTGCGTGAAAAAGTTGTCCGTTAGTCTCTTTTATATCTTTCCCATCTCACCCTAAACCTATGCCCTCTAGTTCTGGACTCCCCGCCTCAGGGAAATGACTTTGTCTATTTATCCTATCCACGCTCATGATTTTATAAACTTCCATTAGGTCGCCCCTCAGCCTCCGACGCTACAGGGAAAACAGGCCTAACCTATTCAACCTCTCACTATAGTGCAAATCTTCCAACCCTGGCAACATTCTTGTAAAAGCGCAGCAGGTCAGGCAGCATCAAAGGAACAGGAGAATCGACATTTTGGGCAGAAGCCCTTCTTCAGGAATCCTGAAGAAGGGCTTATGCCCGAAACGTCGATTCTCCTGGTCCTTTGATGCTGCCTGACCTGCTGCGCTTTTCCAGCACCACATTTTTAAGCTCTGATCTTCAGCATCTGCAGTCCTCACTTTCTCCTAACATTCTTGTAAAGCTTTTCTGAACCCTTTCAAGATTCAGAACATCTTTCTGATAGGAAGGAGACCAGAATTGCATGCAATATTCCAACAGTGGCCTAACCAATGTCCTGTACAGCCGCAATATGACTTCCCAATCCCTGTACTCAATACTCTGACCAATACAGGATGGGCCAAGTCAACACAATCTCTCCTCCAAAAGCCAGGGAAGAAAGAACATAATGAATAGGTGTAGACCATATGAGTATAGCAATTGGGGAGGTCATGTTGCAGCTGTACAGGACATTGGTTAGACCACTTTTGGAATACTGCATACAATTCTGGTCTCCCTTCTCTAGGAAGGATGTGTGAAACTTGAAAGGGTTCAGAAAAGATTTACAAAGATGTTGGCAAGGCTGAAGGGTTTGAACTATAGAGAGAGGCTGAATGGGCTGGGGCTGTTTTCCCTTATCAGAGGTTGAAGGGTGACATTACAGAGGTTTATAGAATCTTGAGGAGCATGGATAGGGTAAATAGACAAGGTCTTTTCCCTGTGGTGGGGGAGTCCAGAACTAGAGGGCCTAGGTTTAAGGGGCGAGGGGAAAGATTTAAAAGGGACCTAAAGGGGCAACGTTTTCACAGAGAGCATGGTGTGTTTATGGAATGAGGAAGTGGTGGAGGCTGCTACAATTACAAATTTAAAAGGTATGTGGCTGGGTATATAAATAGGAAGGGTTGACAGGGATATGGGCCAAGTGCTGGCAAATGGGAGTACATTAATTTAGGATTTCTTGTCAGCATGGATGAGTTGGACTGACTGACTCCATGCCTCTATGTTTGCTCTGCCCTTCAATATTATGATAACCGATCATTAATTTTAATTCCGCTTTCTAATCTGTTACCTCATATCCTTCTTTTCCCTGGGAGAGTGGAATATATAGCCATAAATCTATTCAATAATGCAGCATTCACAATGACTACTTTGGTGAAATCCATAGAGTCACAATACCCTTTGAACAAAGAAGTTTCTTCTTATCTCTACACTCAATCCTTAGCTCCTTATCCTGAGGTTGTGACTCCAGGTTCTAGATTCCCCAGATATGGGGTAGAAACCTTTCAGTGTCATCCTGCTGAGTCTCTTCAGAACCTTGAATATCATAATTAACTCTACTCTTCCATGCAACACATTGTATAGGCTCAACACTACCGAGTCTCTGATTGTAAGACAACCACATTATCTCAGGTGTCAATCTATTGGACATTCACTGTACCACCTCCACTGCATTGATAACCTTCCTTCAATGTGGAGACCAAAAGTGCACACATTATTCCAGATATCTATGGGATACCTTGCCATAGAGAGCTGTGGGGGCAGAGTCCTTGTGTATATTTAGAGCTGAGATGGATAGATTCTTGACTAGTTGGGGAATTATGAGTAATGGGGAAAGGGCAGGAAAGTGGGCATGAGGAATGTTGAATCAGCCATGATATTATTGAATGGCTGAGCAGGCTCAAGGGCACAATGATCTAACTGGTACCTACTTCTTCTGGTCTTATGGTGTGGTCTCACCAAAGCCCTGTACAGTTACAGTAAGACTTAGGGGTGGCATGGTGGCACAGTGGTTAGAACTGCTACCTCACAGCGCCAGGGACCCAGGCTTGATTCCAGCTTTGGGTGACTATATGGAATTTGCACAATCTCCCTGTGTCTGTGTGGGTTTCCTTCGGGTGCTCCAGTTTCGTCCCACAGTCCAAAGATGTGCAGGTCAGGTGGATTGGCCATGCTAAATTGTCCATAATGTACTGGCTAGCTGGATTAGCCATGATAAATGTGGGGTTACAGGGATGGTGTGTGTCTGGGTGGGATGCTCTTTGGAGGGTCAATACAGATTAAATGGGCTGAATGGCCTTTTTCTGCACTGTCGGGATTCTATGATTTATTCTTGTCTTCAAATTCCCTTCCAATTAAGGTCAATATGCTTTTACTTGCCTTCCAAAATGTTTGTTGTACCTGCATACTGACTTTCTGTGTTTCTTACCCAAGTACATGAAGTCTGTTTGAACATCAATCTTCACTCGTATTGAGGCCTTGCAAAATATAATTTCTACTTTTCTATTCTTACTACAAAAGTGAAAAAGACTTCCCCATTTGCCACTTGTTGCCTATTCTAACCTGACCACTCCAAATTTCACCCTCTCTGTATCCTCCTTACACCTCACATTCTCATTCATCTTTCTGTCATCATCATACTTAGATATATCATTTGGGTATCTCCCTCCAAGCCATGAACACAGATAAAGGTAAAGAGTAGGAATTTCAGCACTCAGCCAGACAGCATTCCATAGCCTACAAGCTTGAAAGAGACCCATGTATCCCCACTCTCTGCTTATTGTCTGTTAAACAATTTTTCTTTCATCTCCATTAGCCCTTACTGTGAACACTCATGGTTCTTTATTGGATACTTTGTGGAAATCTGAAAACTCTACAGCTAAACTACCCTTTATATACCCTACTAGTTTCATCCCTTAAAAAAACTGTAGAAATTGGAATGCAGGAAGGTGGATCTCATTAACTATGAGACCCCTGGTTGGGTTAACCTCAGTCAATCAGGGAGCCCTGGCTGACAGATATATACAGGAGATTCAGGAGGTCACTCAATTTAGGGCCTGACTGGTCAGAGCCCATGTACTGTGGGCATATAAACAAAAGGTGACTTGGTGACAGAATATTGACCTCTGTTCAGTTATTTCAAAAATGCAAATACGTTACTTAACCATGATTTCCCTTCGGTGAAAATAAGTTGACTTTGTTTGATCAGACTATAACATTTTAGGTGCCTTATTACGATTTCCTTAAAGGAGGTTCCTGCATTTTCCAATGACGTAGGTGTCTAATTGGCCTGCAGTTCTTGGTTTTCTCTCCCCCCCTTTTTTCAATTAGCTCTTGGAGTTACTCTTTCGAACTTCTAGTCTGCTGGGAGCATTCTTGAATCTGAGCAATTTTGCAAAATTATAACCAGAGTCACAGAATATTAGGATGAAGAAGGAGGGTGCTCATCCACTGTACTTTTTTAAATCCAATTTTTCTCAATTATTTTTATAACTAACAAAATAGCATTGAGGACATTTTATGGTGCAGAAGTTGCATATTATTGAAAAGAGAGACATTTTGCTAAAGCTTTTCGTGCACTCATCAGGATAACTGCAAGAATGCTAAATCTCTGACAATTGCAACAAATTGGGATGTCAGAAGAGTAGTAGGATTATGGATGTATCTTTGAAATGAACAGCATCTCAAATGGTACTTACCTGTTTCCAGGAAGGAATATAGTGCAGACAGGAGGAGGAGCAAGTTTATATTCTCTAAAGCTATTTTTTAAGGTCGTGGGGGAGAGATATAATAGAGTCCAGAGGGTATCTGGAAAAGGCTGCCAGAGGGAGTGGTGGAGGTGAGTATAATTTTGTCATTTAAGAAACATTCAGACAGATATATGGGTGGGATAGGGATGGAGGGATATAGACCAAACACAGGCAAATGAGACAAGATTATTGTGAACACTATACGGCAGGAACAAGTTGGGCCGAAGGGCCTGTTTCCATGCTGTAAGCCTCTATGAATCTATGACTACTTCAGGAGAACGTTACTGTGAACAACAATAAAGAGGATGAGAGTATAGGGGCAGCAAGGGGAAGTCAATGTTCTCCCTAAATCTAAGGAAGACGACCATTCCGTTCAACAACAATAACTTGAATTTATATAGTGTCTTCAATGCCATAAAACAAACCAATACCCTTCACAGGAGCATTATTAAACAACATTTGACATTGGGTCACTTAAAGAACTATGAGCCTGGGTGGTCAGACAGGTAGGATATCAAGGGTGTCTTAAAGGAGGAGAGAGAGAAAGAGGGCTGGAGACAGGAGAGAGGGGAAATGTGAAAAGTGTTTAATTATGGTCTTTCCATCCCAGTGACAGAACCAAAGAAAAGTTACAACACAGAAACAGGCCATTCGTCCCTTCATTTCTGTGCTGGCCAAAGAAGAGAGCCACCCATTATAACCCTACCATCCAGCACCAGGTCTGATACCTTGTAAGATGCAGCATTGGGTGGGTTGGTGGCACAGTTGGTTTCTTTGTTAAATCCAGTTTTTCTCAATTATTTTTAATCAGTGTGTTTGAGCAAGAAGTGACATACCTCAAGGGCCAAGTGGATCTTTAATTCAGGCCTTCTTTAGCCCAGAGGTTCCATTAATTTTCTATGCCTGTGGAACCTCACATTAAGATCAAAAGCAGACAATTGTAAAATCTAAAGGACCTGGCATGGTTCTGGCTGTTGTGTACCAGAACGTGCAACCCACACCGACTCCTTCCTCACCCCCTACCCCCTGACTCCCACCCCACTACACGCCACACTGGCGTCTACCCGACTGTGTAAAACTGACCAGTTGTGTGTGAGTGCAACATCACAGGATAACTCTAACATGGCCATTTCCTTCCCCTTCTCCAAAACCATCATATTGTTGTATAGCACTAGCTCACCAATAAACTGTCTGTCAAGACTCAGTTCAGAAGACAACCAGTGCCACACGACTCCACACTTGAATGTTTGCAACAATCCAGACAGGGTCACACCAGTTGACAGCAACTCCTTCAACACCATGACAGCATTCACCTGAGCTTGACACCTGGAATTCTTGTATGGAGTGTGAGTGTGGTTGAAAAGGCCAGGATTTGTTGCCAATACTAATTGTGAGGGGCTATTTCAGAGGTGTTTTAGGCTCAACCACATTGCTGTGGTTCTAGAGTTGTATGTAGGCCAGTCTGGGTAAGGATAGCAGACTTCTTTCCCTAATGGGTTTCTACTACAATCAAACAGCCAAATTTGACTGAATTCCTATCTTCACCATTTGCCATGATAGAGTCATACAGCACAGAAACAGCCTCTTCAGTCCAACCAGTCCATGCTGACCCATGTTCCCAAATTAAACTAGTGCCACCTGCCTGTGCTTTGGTAATATCCCTCTGAACCTTTTCCTATTCATGAACGTATCCAAGTGTCTTTTAAACATTGTGACTGTACCCACATCCACCATTTCCTCTGACAGTTCATTCCATGCATGACCCCCTCTCTGTGTAAAAATGTTGCTCCGCATGCCTTTCTTAAATCTTCCTCCTCTCACCTTAAAAATATGCCCCCTAGTTTGGAACTCCCCCACCCCAAGGAAAAAAGACCCTTGCTGTTCACCTTATAAATGATCCTCTTAATTTTGTAAACCTCAATAAGGTTACCCCTCACCCTCCTTTGCTCCAGTGCCCTCCTCCCAAGACCATTAGTTTGGTGTACCAGCCCAGAGATCTACTACACCACCACCTCCTGCATTGTAGTTACAGTTTCGCACAAAAAGAGGCCATTTGACTCATCTTGTCTGTACTGGCTCCCTGGATGAGTAATTTAGCTGGCATTACTCCGCCAAAACTTTATCAAACTTAGTTTTCAATTGGTACTGAAGTCTCAACAGTTGTGAAGATTTTGTGACCAACTAAGGGTCAAAGTCAAAATTGGTTGGAATTAAACCTGTCTCAAAAGAAGATATTTGTATTTGGAGAGGCTGTATTATTTGAGATTGTGTTTGAGTTCCGCCTTACATGTGTGGCTGGGTTTGTGATTAAGATTGGTTCTGGAACCTGTTCAAACAGACTGATTATTTATTTATTCTATGTTTTCACAGAACGTGGTGTCATTGACTGGTCCAGTATTTCCTACCCGTCCCTTGAGAAGGTAGAGGTGAGCTGCCTTCTTGAACCTCTCCAGTCCATGTGCGGCCGGTAGGCCCACAATGTCCTTAGTGAGAGAATTCCAGGATTTTGACCCAGTGACAGTGCAGGGAAGATGACATATTTCCAAGTCAGGATGGTGAGTGGCTCAGAGGGGTACTTACAGGAGGTGGTGTTCCCATGTATTTGCTGCCTTTGTCTTTCTCAGTGGTATTGGTTGTGGGTTTGGAAGTTGCTATCAGAGGAAGCAAGGTGAATTTCTGCAGTGCATCTTGTAGAGGGTTCACACTGCCGCTGCTAGGGTGAGGGGGTGGGTGGTGAACGGTAAAGGTGGTGGATTGAGCAGGTGTTTTGTCTTGAATGATGTCAAACCTCTTGTGTGCTGTTGGAACTGCACCCATCCAGGGCAAGTGGGGAGTATTCCATCACACTCCTGTGGATGGTGGGCATCAGGGAGTCAGGATAAAAGCCTCTGAGCTGCTCTTGTGCCCACAGTATTTATATGGCTAGTCTGATTTAGTTTATGGTCAATGGTAACCCCAGAATGTTGATAGTGAGGGATTCAGTGAACCTTCTTGTTAATTAGGATGGTGAATGCAACGTTTGTCAGACTGGCCCTCATTGGTAAGACCATTGAGTATAAGTGTTGGGATGTCATGTTGCAGCTGTACAAGACATTGCTAAGGCCACCTTTAGAATACTGTTTATAATTCTGGTCGCACTGCTGTGTGAACAATGGTGTTAAACCTGAAAGGGTACAGAAGAAAATTGCAAGGATGTTGCTGGGATGGGAGGGTTTGAGCTATAAGGAGAGACTGGTTAGGCTGGGACCATTTTCCCTGGAGTGCTGGAGGCTCAGAGAGGACCTTATAGAAGTTTATAAAATCATGAGGGGCATGAGTAGGGTAAATTGACACGGTCGTTTCTCCAGGGTGGAGGAGGCCAAAACCAGAGGGGCATAGGTGAAGGGGGAAGGATTTAAAAGGGACTTGAGGAGCAACTTTTTCACACAGAGGGTGGTGCGTGTATGGAATGAGCTGCCAGAGGAAGTGGTGGAGGCTGGTACAATTGCAACATTTAAAAGGCATCTGGACGGGCATTTAAGTAGGAAGGGTTTAGAAGGATATGGGCCAAATGCTAGCAAATGGGGCTAGACTTATACAGGATATCTGATTGGCATGGACGAAAGGGGTCTGTTTCCATGACGAATGACTCTATAACTCTGAATTCCATTCAGTTTTCTGAGATTCAGCAGAATAGAAGTGGCATGGTTGACGGTTAAGTGTGTGGGCCCAGTGCCAAGGGGCGATGGTCAGATGCTCTCTTGATAGAGGTGGTCATTGCCTGCACACAGTGATCCAATCATCGGCTGATGTAATTACCCATCTGATTCACCAATGTCCTCCATGCATCTAACTCTTACCTGCTCCCTGAAATGACCTCTCAGTTAAGGGCAATCAGGGGTGGACGAAAATTGCTGGTCTTGCCAGCAACACCCAAACCCATGAAAAAAAAATGCAAATCTACTTGCACCTAATTAAATGCATTTTGAGTCTGTAGTTGCTATGGTAAGACTTAAACTCATGTCCCTAGATCATGAGATCAATAACAGTACTACCACAACACCACATCTCCCACCTCCATATTTACCCTAAGAAGGTAGTCACTGCAGTGAAGTCAATGTTGAACTTGTCCCAGAAACCGGCCAATAAAGAAAGGGATATCGGGGCAGCTAATCATCAGCGAGAGCTCTTTGTAGCTCTGCAGTTGAGTATAGTGCACTGGTGTGACAGTGAAGTAACTGCACTTGACTTGTTGATCTCCAAATGGGCTGAGTTAGGTAGTGGGTAACTGGAATTTTCAAATTGACCCTCAGCATCCTTACTGCCTGGGCCGTCATTCTTCACTGTCCACTGCCAGCCATCTGCCATGATGTTGCTGCTCTGAGTGAACTCCACTGCTTTCAGGAAAATGAAGATCTCTCCATTCACCAGGACCTCAAAAACATCCTTCACCACTGCTCATAACCATGCAAGCCCATCTGAACCCATCAGCTTAGCGTTCAATGATATTAATCCCAACCTGATGGGCTTTGGAAAACCGAATGATATTCACAAAAGGTAGAAACAAATTTTGTGAAAAAGGAACAAGAGATCTGATCCCAGACTTCAATGATCTGAGATGGTCAGTGAAAATCCTAAGCAGTACTCAGGCAAACAATGGCAAGTTCAAATATATAAGCGAGATGATGATGATAACATGATAATGTTAGTGGATTAGTTAATCCAGTAGAATCCTGTTCTAGAAATAAAGAAAATAGGACGATGAGCAGACTATTCAGCTCTTCAAACCTGCTCCACCATTCAATATGATCATGGCTGATCATAAAACCTTTTCCTCACTTTCTCTAAGAAATATATACAATTCCTTCTCGAAATTACTCAATGTTTTGGCCCCAACCATTTTCTGTGGCAGAGATTTTAACAGACTCACCACTCACTGGATGAAGAAATTTCTCCTCAGCACAGTCCTAAATGTCCTACCCCGTAGCATAGAATCCCTACAGTGTGAAAACAAGCCCATTGGGTGCACAGCAACGCTTCGAAGGTCATCCCATCCAGACCTACGCTCCTATCCTAACCCTGTAACCCTGTGTTTCCCATGTCTAACCCACCTAACCTGCTCATACCTGGACACTGGTTAATTCAGCATGGCCCATGCATTTAACCTGCATGATTTTATTCTGTGAGAGGAACCCAGAACAAACCCACACAGACACGGAGAGAATGTGCAAATTCCACAAAGACAGTCACTTAAGATTGTAACTGAACTTCAGTCCCTGGTGCTGTGAGGCAGCTGTGCTAACCACTGAGCCACTGTACCATATCCTTAGTCTCCCTGATCATCGGGAACATCCTTCCTGCATTTCCTGCCTAGGTCTGTTGCAATTTTACGTGCTTCTATGAGATCTTCCCTCATTCCTCAACACTCCATTGCCCTGTAGATGGAAGTTTCAAATTCACCATTGATCCTCATTTAGATTAGATTAGATTACTTACAGTGTGGAAACAGGCCCTTTGGCCCAACAAGTCCACACCGCCCCGCCGAAGCGCAACCCACCCATACTCCTACATTTACCCCTTACCTAACACTACGGGCAATTTAGCATGGCCAATTCACCTGACCTGCACATCTTTGGACTGTGGGAGGAAACCGGAGCACCCGGAGGAAACCCACGCAGACACAGGGAGAATGTGCAAACTCCACACAGACAGTCGCCTGAGGCGGGAATTGAACCCGGATCTCTGGCGCTGTGAGGCAACAGTGCTAACCACTGTGCCACCATGCCGCCCACATCCTGGAGTTGTCAACTAGCCATTTAATTATAAAATCTGAAATGGAAATCTCACTCCTGAAGGTGACTGTGAAACCATCATCAATTGTTAAAAGCCCATTTAGTTCACTAATGTCCCTTGAGGGAGGGTCTGCCGTCCTTTCCAGGTCTGGCCTACATGTGACTCCAGACCCACATCAAAGTGGCTGACACCTCACTGCCCTTTGAAATGATCTAGTAAGCCATTCAGTTCAGGGGCAGTTGGGGAAAGGCAACAAATACCGGTCTCGTCAATTATGCTCGATAAAATTTCATAAAAGTTGATGCAGAAATGGAATTATTAAAAATGTTCCC
Organism: Chiloscyllium punctatum; assembly: GCF_047496795.1. NCBI lineage: Eukaryota > Metazoa > Chordata > Chondrichthyes > Orectolobiformes > Hemiscylliidae > Chiloscyllium > Chiloscyllium punctatum. The sequence goes on along the minus strand of NC_092747.1, from coordinate 7,307,710 downwards.
ATGTTTATCTGAGTCACAGGCCCTTCAGCCCAACTTGTTCATGCCACCCAGTTTTCACAATTAAACTATTCCTGTTTCCCTGCATATGATCCGTATCCCTCCATACCTATCCCATCCACGTATCTGTCCAAATGTTTCTTCAATGACAAAATTGTACTCACCTCCATCATTGTTAGCATCTAAAACAGACAATGGAAAATGTAGCAAATTAATATCCGGGTACAAAGGAGGTATCAAACCAGCAACACTCAGTTATTACCTGGCTGATTACTAAACCAGAGGCCTATGCTAATATTCTTGGGATGTAGGTTCAAGTCTCACCACAGTGGAAGGCAAAATTTCAATTCAACAAAAATCTGAAGATAAAATAGTGATCATTGATGATTTCGGTAAAAAATCCACCCATTCTTTCACGAAAGTCTTTGAAGGAAGGAAACACTACTGTCTTTATATCAAACTAGGAAGCAGCTGATGTGCTTGGAATCTAAAACAGAAATTGCTGGAGAAACTCAGCAGGTCAGGCAGCATCTTTGGAGATAAAGCAAAGTTAACATTTGGATTCCAGTGATGCACCAATGAGTTTCTCCAGAAATCGCTGTTTTTGTTTGAGGTGATTAGCTATACTTGTCCCTGCACTCTGATTGTGTCTAACCATAGGCTCAGTGTTGACAACTAGGGACAGACAATAAATGCTGGCCTGGTCAGCGATGTTTTACCTGTGATTGAATATAATGAGGGTGCTCTCAGATGTATGAACACTGACCTTGATAAAGTCAGGAGGCCTGTAGAATCCCTATAGCACGGGAGCTGGCCATTCAGCCAATCAAGTCTATACTGACCCTCCAAAGAGCATCCCACAGTAACCCTGTAACCCTGCATATCCCATATAGCCTACATGTCCCTGGACACTAAGGGGAAATTTAGCACAGCCAATCCTCCTAACCTACACATCTTTGGACTGTGGGAGGAAACAGAAGCACCCAGAGGAAACCCACACAGACACGGGGAGAATGTGCAAACTCCACACAGACAGTCGCCCAAGGGTGGAATCAAACCCGGGTCCCTGAGCCACCGCACCACCACCTCTAAGGCTGCAACATTTTCCTCTAAACATTTGTTCTGTACACATCATCAAAGACAGAGCTCGGTGCCTTGACATAAGATTGAGGACAGCTCTTCCCAATCCCACGCTGTCCAGCTGGAGCACTGGAGGCCTTCTGATCCTAGATTCAAGAGTTTTTAAAAAAATTATTCACATGGGCAAAATAACAACAAGTTGCTGGGCTGCCTGAACAACACCACTAATTAAATCCATGGGGTCTGATTGGATAATAAGTGGGTGTGATGGGCTGCCTATTTCACTGCTGCATACGCATGTATCTCAGGAATCCTCACGCATTCACCAAGTCTTGAAATAGATTCAGGCACAGCGCCACATGAAGCATCTGTTACATCACAGCATTTACCCTTCGGTTATTAAAATGTTTTTTTTTTCTAAAATTAATTTTGTTCTCTATTTTCTGTCAGGGGAACATTGGCCATTCAGATTTGAGCCTGTTCAATCAGCCATTCAGGTAAACTGTGGCTAATCTGTGTCTCAATTCTGCATACCCAGTGGAGTTTATACCCTTTAGCATGGTATAGAACCCCTACAGTGTGGAAACAGGCCCTTCAGCCCAACAAATTCACACCAACCCTCTGAAGAGTAACCCACCCCGACCTATTTACCCCTATCTAACCTACACATCCCTGGACACTATGGGCAATTTAGCATCGCCTAAACAACACATCTTGGGAGGAAACTGGAGCACCCAGAGCACACCCACACAGACACAGGGAGAATGTGCAAACTCCACACAGACAGTCACCAGAGGCTGGAATCAAACCCAGGTCCCTGGTGCTGTGAGGCAGCAGTGCTAACCACTGCGCCACCATGATTCCCCCAGTCTTGTACTGTCAGTAGTTTGCAGCATCACCCCAACCCCTCTACAAACACACACACACATTCTGGAGGGAGAAAGTTATGGATTTCCACAACTTGTGTGATCAAAGGAACCGGAGTAGGCCATTCAGTCCATTGAGCCTTCCCTGCCACTCAATATGATCATATGATCATGGCTGATTGAACATGTCAATGGTTTTACCCACTCCATCTCCATAACCCTGTACCCCACTAGTAATCAGAAATCTATCAGTCTCTATCTGAAACATACTCAAAGACTCAGCTTCCACATGCCCTCTGTACTAAGGAATTCCAAAGGTTCAGTAAACTCAAAGAAAAATAATCTGTCCTCATCTCAGAACTATGGATGATAAAACCCCAGAGACAGTGCAAAGGAGATTTTCTAGAATAATTCCTGGAATAAGAGATATTAATATAAGGCAAGATTAGAGAAACTGGGTTTATTCTCCTTGGAACAGAGAAAATTCAGAGGAGACCCTTCTGAGGTGTTCAATATTTTAATCAATTTCGATAGATTAAAGAAGGATCAGCAAGAGAGCTAGGATTGTTGTTAGGATTTGGAATGCGCTGCCTGGGAGAGTGGTGGGGCAGATTCTATAGGAGGGTTCAGAAAGAGAGCTGGGTCTAGATTTGAAAGGAATGAATTTAGAGGGTTACGGAGACAGAGAAATGGGACTAGCTGAGTAGCTCTATCGTGAGCTGGTATAGACACGATGGACCGAATGGCCTCCTTCTGTACTGTAAAATTCTGTGATTCTAACCAAGTGAGGAATGCAGCCTGAAGGACCCAACTTTCATTGGTCCCTTGTCTGAACTCTTACTGAAAATATTCTTAGATCTTAATCTTCTCTGTCTATTCGTCTTTATTCTTTCAAGGGAGATGTGCATCACTGATATTGGCAACATTTGTTGCCCATTCCTGGAACTGATTGAATCTCTTCAATTAGCAGTTAAGAGTCAACCACCTCGCTGTGGGGCTGCAGTGACATGTAGACCAGACTAGGTAACCACGGCAAATTTCCCTTCCTGAAGGACATTTGTGAACCAGATGAGTTTTTGAAACAAATCTCTATGATGATTTTCCATTCCAAGATTTCTTCATTGAATTAGAATTCCAGCATCTGCCACATGTGACTTGAGCCCCAGCTCTCATAACATTAGCCTGGGCCATGGGATTACTGTGCCATACCAATACCAGGCTATAATCATCACCAGTAAGAAACAATCCAACCATTACTCCTTGACATTCAATGATGTTACCATCACTGAATCCTTCACGATCAACATTATGGAATTACCATTGACTAGGAATCCAACTGGACACACTACATAAACAAGAGTAGGTCAGAGTCGAAGCGAGTAACTCACCTCCTAACTCCCCAAAGTCTTCCCACCATCTACAAGGCACAAGTCAGGGGTACAATTGAGTACTCCCTACTTGTCTGGATGGGAGCCGCTCCAACAACACTCAAGAAGCTTGACACCATCCAAGACAAAGCAGCCCGCTTGATCGGCCCCATACCCACAAACACCCACTCCCTCCCCCACTGAAAGTCAATTTGCAGCAGTGTGTGCTGCAGAAATTCACCAAAGATCCTCAGACAGTACCTTCTAAATCCATGACAACTTCCAGCTTGAAGGACAAGCCTAGCAGAGATATGGAAAACCTACCACCTGCAAGTATGCATCCAATTCACTCACCATCATGACTTGGAAATATATCATTGTTCCTTCAGTATCGCAGGGTCAAAATCCTGGAATTCTCTTAGGACATTGTGGGTCAACCCACAGCAGGTAGACTGCAGCAGTTCAAGATGGCAACTCAGCTCCACTTTCTCACGGACAACTTTGGGATAAGCAATAAACGCCAACCCAGCCAGTGACATCCATACCTCATGAATGAATAAAAAAAACGAGCCAAGCGATTGTACAACTATGCCATTTTGCCTTAATGCAATATAAGCCTAGACTACACAACCTGTCCTCATAAGATAACTGAGAAACTCCAGTAACATTCCCCTGCACCCTCAGCGAAACTACTGAAGAAGCTCAGCAGGTCAGGCAGCATCTGTGGAGAGAACAAGTAAAGTCAAAGTTTTGGGTTCAGTGGTCACTCTTTTCTGCTTTAGTTTCAGATTTCCAGCATCTTTGTTTAACAGTCTCCTGTATCTGTGCAGCCTTCTCTTCAGACGGTATGGTGCCCAGGATTGAATGTAATTACTGCAGATAGGGTTTAAATCACATTGATTCAGTGCAGGAAGACCCTACAACCAACAATGCAATAATGACTGTTTTAGTGGCGTTGAGATAAATATCAGCTACAATACCAGGGAGAGCTCCTTTATACTTTATTCTGAGTGTTGCAGTGGGATCCTTTACACAGACCTGAAAGAGGAGATGTCTATTCAGTTTAATGCCTGATTGGAAAGACAACATTGGTGACAGTATAGCATACCCTCAGCCTAGATTTTGTTTTATTTTCTAGTCTTTGAAGTGAAGCTCAAACCCCCAAACATTGGATTTTGAGCTGAGGGAACTACCCACTGAGTAGAATTCTCAGCATCCAGACCCATATTTCATAACTAGGGCCCAGCTGGTCAACATTGACAGACAATCAGTCTCTGCTAAGTCGGTAGAAGCAGCTCAAAATGTAATTTACAAAGGACCATCTGTCAAGGAAAACTCATTTATCCCTTCATGTTTGTCATTTATATTAATCCCTCAGTGATGAAAGGAGAGTGAGGCACCTTTCAAACATCCAGCAGATGCACTCAAACATTGAATCGTATGTACGCCCATGTAACAAGTTGGTGCAAGCACGATGGCAGAATGGCCTCCTTCTGTGCTGCAACACTTCTGTGATCCTCTGGTATAGCACAGAGGAGGCCATTTGACCCATTGCATCTCTGCTGGCTCTTTGCAAGACCTGTCCAGTTAGTTCCACTTCCTTGCTCTTTCCCTGAACTGTGCAAACCTTTTTCAAAGTTGCAATCTGCTCCCAGCATCCTATTGATGATCCAAATCATTCTCTTTGACTTCCTCTGGTTCTTTTGCCAATTATCTATGTCAGTGATTCTCTTATAACCATGTCTCACACCAATGGAATCAATTACTCTTCATTTACTGTGTTGAAACCCATCATCATTTTGAACAGCTCCATTAAATCTCCACTTAATTTCCTGTGCTCTAGGGACAGTGGCCCCACTTTAATTTTAAGCCCAGATCCTCCTCCGTTTAACAAAGCAGTCTGACAGTACAGCACTCCCTCAGTACTGCACTGAGTGTCAATCTAGATTTCTAGTTCCACCAGGTGAATGCCTTCTCTGTCTCTGACCTCTCAACACGTTTTCCACACACACCTTAGTTAGATCACCTCTCGGTTTACTCTAGGAAACAAAACTCAGGTTTATGAAAGGTGTCCTCATGACTTCATTGTTTAACCCTCAATCTGATAGACAGGACTACTGAAGGGAATTAAGTCAAAGTGGATGAATGGAGTTAGAATTTGCTATTGTCACACTTAACGTCAAACAGATTCTGTCACTTCATCTTACATTCAAAGGATGAAATTATTTTCCTTTACTCTTTCATAGGCAATGGCTGTCACTGGCAAGGCCAGCATGTGTTTCCCATCCCAATTGTCCTTTGAACTGAGTGGCTTACTCAGCCAATTTACAGGGCAATTCTCCCACCAGGATAAACACCCTCATCCAGTCAAGACCTCTGAGGATTTCACATGTTTTAAAAAAGTTTTCCTCTCTTCTAAATTCCAGTAGGTATAAGCTGATCCTGAACAATAATGCAAGACAATACAATCTCCCATTCTGGAAACTGGCCTGGTAAAGGTTTACTGAACTGTTTCCAGTGCATTCCCATTGCTTCCTATAAGAAGATGTTCTATACTGTACATAGTACTCCAGAGCTGGTCTCAGCTTGTATAACTGAAGCATAACCGCCTGGTGCTTGCAGATATTTTTGAATCAACCTTTCAATGGGGTTTTATTGCACGCTTCTGGATGCCTCTGGACTTGAACACAGGCGTCCTGATTTGGAAGTAGGGACACTACCTGCATCAACCCTTTTGGAATGACTGAGAACTCCCACAGTGAAAGGAATCTCACTGCGGTTTGATCCGTTACCTGTAAGAGGTGCTGGTCCCTCTCTCCTCTTTGATCTGCCTGTTTAGAGCATCCGCCACCTTGCCCTTTGCTGGATCATGACCCACTACTGGCAGTGCTACAGGGGTTGCCATTGAACCTGATGGCTCTTCTCTGGTGGGCACTGGTGTCTGGCTGCCCCTCTCCCCCTTTGGTATCCAGGGATGGTGGTCGCTCCTCTTGGGGATGGGCCAGGCTTTGAAATCCTTCTTGTACTGTGTCTCTTTCTCAAAGGGTGTGTCCGTTGGTGTGTATTCCTGCTTGGGCTTACAGCTGGGCTCCGGGCGCACCTTCCAAGGGCGATAATCCTGCCGCATGACCGACTCCCGCCGTGATGCTGCCTTGGCACTCACAGATGCTGACACAACTTCGGTCGCTGCTTCAGATGCCTGAGTGTCCCAGAATTTAAAAAGACATAGATTAGCTCATTGGCAGCATTGGCACATCAACAGCAAACATGCTTTTTACAGTTCTTTATTTCACTGGTTTCTCACTGAGGCTAAAAGTACAAGACTAACTGGACATTTTGCTTCTTCTTCTTGGGATGTGGACATCAATGTGAAATTCAGCGCTTCCTGTGAATTCTTAATTGTCCCCTGCACTAAGTTACTTATTGGCCACCTTCAGAGGTAGTCAGGCTTCAGGCCGTCAGTCAACCACATTGTTCTTGGTCTGGAGTTACATGTAGGCCAGACCAGGTAAAGATGGTGGATTTCCTTTCCTAAAGGACATGAGAGGGTTTTTAATAAACACAACAATTAATGGTAATATGACATAGGGTGTGTGATTTATAAGTCTTTTAATTTATTTTTAATTTTGGATTTTTACATTTGAATTAGTGACATATGGGTTTTGCTGTGTGCCTGAAGGTTTTAATGATTAACTTGGTGATTTCTTTCAAAACAGCTTGAGAGTGATAGTCTGATTTGCTTTGATTTATTATTGTAACATGTACCTAGGTACAGTGAGAAGTTTTGTTTTGCATGCATTGCAGGCGGATCATACCATATGAAGTGCATTAGGATGATAGAACAGAGAGAAGAATATAATATTACAGCTGTAGAGAAGGTGCACAGAGAGCGATATCAATATTAAGTTAAACTTTGAGAGGTCCATTCAAAAGTCTGATAATAGCAGGGAAGAAGCTGTTCTTGAATCTATTCATAAATGTATTCAAACTTTATATCTTCTGCCTGATGGAAGAAGGTGGAAGAGAGTGAAACTGAGGTGGAAGGGGTCTTTGATGATGCTGGCTGCTTTCCCGAGGCAGCAGGAAGTGTAGATGGCATCAATAGATGGAAAGCTGGCTTGTGTGATGGACTGGGATATGTTTACAACTCTCTGTAGTTTCTTGTGATCTTTGGAAGAGAGTTGCCAAACACATTGTGATGCATCCAGATAGGAAGCTTTCTATGTTGCATCTATAAAACATAATGTGGACATGCTTTGCTGGACTAATGGTGTTTTATTTACATTAGGAGAATTTACAAATGATCAAGGTACACTGAGTAGTACCACAAGCTTTCTAGTCAATGTTTCTGGACCTTTTTAAGCTTGGGGAAACACCCATGGCTGAAAAAATGGTTTAAAATTTTTCTTTAGCTTGGGGCAGCTTTGCAGAACTCTTGGATAACGATGGATGTATAGAACAGGGCTACTGAGAAAAGGAGAAATTCAGAAAGTATACAGCCTTAGGTTCAGAAGTAATAGTTCCAGACCATAATTCTCTAGATAAAGCCCGTAAGAGGTTATTTGAAGCTGAGAAAGTTTAAGCTCAGGTGTATGACTGCTCTAGGAAGCAGCTACAAGTATCTCTGGGAGTTGAAGTCACAGTTAATGTATACCTATTGAGGTATTAAAAGACAAAAATGTCATTCTCTGCTGCGAGCACTATGCAAGACTGCCTTTGGGATTTATGGTCAGAATTCACATGACACCAGGTCATAGTCCAACAGATTTATTTGAAATTGCAAGCTTTTGGTGCGCTGCTCCTTCAGCGGGTGAAGGGTCCAAAAGCTTGTGATTTAAAATAAACCTGTTGGACTATAACCTGGTGTCATGTGAATTCTGACCTTGTCCACCCCAGTCCAACACTGGCAACTCCAAATTTGGGGTTTATGAACTATATTTCTACTGTGCATTTCAATATTTTCAAAAGCATATCATATAAAGCTTTGGTCCAATCTATTTTATCTTAATTTCCTCTACTTAATAATCTTCTGTTTTAATGTTAAAACCAAACTTGAAAAACAATAATGTTTATGTTGCAGTGAGAGAATACTTCATCATATTCAAAGCAAGCAAAATATAATCTATCAAGCAACATTATAGTCTTGAATCTGACTTGTTTCATAATAACATTAGCCAGGATCTGAACAATAGTCCTTAACATTACTAACCCCTGCTAGCTATGAATTGAGGCTAAATTCTGTGGTCTTCCACAGTGGTATTTGAATTTGTGACACCACAGCGTTAGCTTGGACATCTAGATCTCTAGAATAAAACAAAGAATTGCAGATGTTGGAATTGTGTTCTTACCATAAACTTAATGCTATCGCAGCTCTGAGAAAGAGTTATTGAATTTGAAATATTATCTTTGCTTTCCCTCCACAGATGCTGCCAGACCTGCTGAGTTTCTCCAGTAATTTTTGTTTTCATTTCTGAATTTCTAACTGAGTGACATTACCAGTATGCAACCACCTCCCTTACCAATTGCCTGAACCAGGCTTACACTCCTTCAAAGTTAAAAGATTGAGGCGTTGAGATAGTTAAAGGAATTGATAAAGTAGACAGAGCAAAGGTACTTCATCCAATGATGGTCAAGGGAGATAAACCGAATATTACAGCTTGGCCATTCAGCAGCACTTACTCACAAAATGAGCTATGGAAATCTGGAACTCAATCACCATGAACCAGCTGTCAGAACTGGGAATTAACTCAAACCCAAAGGTGATAGAGTATTGCTTGATAAGAAAGCTAGGTTTACAGGGGATTGAGTTAAGATACAGATCAGACTCTATAGAGTCCATAGAGTCATACAGTACGGAAGCAGACCCTTCAGTCCAACTCATCCACGCTGACCAGACATCCAAATCTGACCTAGTCCCATTTGCCAGCATTTGGCCCATAACCCTCTAAACCCTTACTATTCACATACCCTTCCAGATGCCTTTTAAATGCTGTAATTGTACCAGCCTCCACCAACTCTTCTGGCAGCTTGTTCCATACTTGAAAGCCCAAACTTGAAAAGCAATAATGTTTATGTTTCACCTCCCAGTGAAAAAGTTATCCCTCAGTCATCTGATTGTATAATATAACATGTTCATGGGGGCCGAATGGTCAGCCTTTGTGTCTATGTCCTTTGAAATGAGAAGGTAGTATATTGTAAGGTTCGATGGAACGGCGAGCATTTCCTTTCCTCCAGGATTTGAAAGGTTTTAAACCCAGCACTGACTGACCAAGCTAGGATGTAATGAAGGGTTCAGATGATTTATGTATCAAACCTTGTATTTTGCAGAGTAGGACAGAGAGTGGGGATGGAAGTACCCATCAATCTGGTGCAGGGGGTGAGATCAGTTTTTTCATGTTTTCAGCTCATTAGATATGCAGGTGGGAGGATGACTATTGCCTCACTGGGCCAAAGGTCCTGGCACCTCATTTGAAGGGACCCACAGAGGCATTCATTCCCTGCAAATCAGGAGCATCACTCAGACTCTCGGAGGTCACAGTGCTATTGAACATACTGACCCTTACACCTTCTCGTAGTGAGGCTGCCACCATTGGCGGGCATATATCCAACCTTGGCAAATCTCTGGGCCCATGCCCATAATAATCTAGCCTCCCCCACCCATGTCATTTAACATGACTTGTGCAACTTCGACTACCTGTGCCTGATATCAATCCAGGCATGGGTTAGACAAGCTGTCCCAAAAGAGGTCAAAGCACTGGCTATTCACTCCAAACTCAAGGAACAGTACCTTGCCTGCTGCATATGTCTTTTCAAATCAACATGTTCAGAAATCTGGTCTGTATGGACCAAAGGGTCTATTTCCATGCTGTACATCTCTTTGACTCTATGACTCTAAATGCTAGGTACTACGTGCCTAAGGTAGGATCTGAATCCAGGCATTCTTTCTCAGATGAAGGGCTTTTGCCCGAAACGTCGGATTTTCCTGCTCCTCAGATGCTGCCTGAACTGCTGTGCTTTTTCAGCACCACTCTACTCCAGAATCTGGTTTCCAGCATCTGCAGTCATTGTTTTTACCTGTTCTTTCTCAGCGGTAGGGACATTACCAATGCACCACAAGATCCCTTTGCACAGCTCTTGTAAACAATTGGGAGTCAGAAAGACCATATTACTTGCTCATGGAGAACATAATTGGGAAGGGGGCCTTAATTCTGGGAAGTTGGCCTTTTATTGAGCATGCATGATTTACAATAAAAACAGACATTGCTGGGATAGCTCAGCAGGTCAAGCAGCATCTGTGAAGAGAGATAAAAGTTAATGTTTTGGGTCTGGTGAGCATTATTCAGAAGGTTTTTATCATGCATGATATGCAATTAGGTCTCCCCACCCACCCCACCACCATCTTTAAAATCCTGGAAACCTAATTAGAAATATTCATCCTGCCCTGGTATTCTGACTTGTGACTTTTGATGCTATTAAGCTGCCACAAACCACCCACCCCCCCACCTCCAAACTTCCTTGCTTCCAGTCCAGGAAGATTCCACAAGAGACAAGCTGGGGTTTAATTAAGGAGATTGACCAACTCAAGTATCATGTCATAATATCAGAAGGGTTAAAGAATTTACTAAACACTTCTGGTTTAGGTCAGTATGGAGGCTTCATGTCTCATTAAGCTGTTACCCTATGTTGCAAAAGTGAGGACTGCAGATACTGGCAACCCGAGTTTACATTAGAGTGGTCCTGGAAAAGCACAACAGGTCAGGCAGCATCCGAGGAGCAGGAAAATTGACGTTTCAGGCAAAGGCCCTTCATCAGGAACCCTATGTGGTTCAGTGAGAGCAGGGGAGGAAGAATACAGTGTATTACTTAAGAATTAATGACCATGCTTCCTGTAATCCTTGGAAATTGTCTTTGAGAAGCTTGTCAGTGAATTACTTCATGTCTGCATTGTGGAGTATTTGATGATTATCACTGAAAATAAGATTATGGATGGAGTGCAGTACAGAAAACAGAACTGGGGGAGGTGATGTCCTCGTGATATTATCACTGGACTATTATCCAGAGACCCAGCTAATGTTCTGAGGACCTGGGTTTGAATCTCACCACGCAGAAGGTGGAATTTGCATTCAATATAAATCTGGTGTTAGGAGTCTTATGATAACTATGAAACCATTTTCAAATGTTGGAAAAGCCCATTTGGTTCACGAACAGCCTTGCGGGAAGGAAACTGCCATGCTACAATTTAGTCAAGACCCACTGCAAAGTGGTGCCTCTTAAATGACCCTGGGGAGGGATAACAAATGTTGGCCCAGACAACGACACCCTCATCCCGTGAGTAACTTTTAAAACGTAAGAAGCCGTTGCCCCTCCACACAGGTTATGGTCGATACCCGGTGTTTTGTAGAATCCCTGCAGTGTGGAAGCAGGCCATTTGGCCCATCAAGTCCCCACTGGCCTTCCAAAGAGCATGCCACCCAGACCCAGCTCCCCACCCTATCCCTTTAACCCTGTATTTACCATGGCTAATCTATCTAATCTGCACCTTTTTGGACTGAGGGAGGAAACCAGAACACCTGGAGGAAACCCATGCAGACACGGGGAGAATGTGCAAACTCCACACAGACAGTCGCCGAGAGTGGAGTCAAACCCAGGACCCTGGTGCTGTGAGGCAGCAGTGCTAACCACTGAGCCACTGTGCTGCCCACTAGAATAAGTATATTTGTTTTATTTATTCACAGTATGAGGGCGTTGCTGTCTAGGCCAGCAATTCTTGTCCATCCCTAATTGCCCGTTAGGAGTCAACCACATTGCTGTGGGTCTGGAGTCACATGTAGGCCAGATAAGGATGGCAGATTAGAGTTTTTTCACGGGTGGGACTTTCTGAACAGTAGGCAATGAGTCCAACCCTTTGAGATGACAAATGGAGTCAAGCAGGAAGCTTGCTAAAGCAACAAGGTGTCACCAACTCTGTTTAATTCATGAAGGAATGTCTTGAAAGCTCTCTGAGAGAAAACATGGGATCATTATAAGCACACGAACAAGGAACAGGAGGACACCACTCCATCCCTCGAGTCTGCTTTACCATTCAATAGATTCATGGCTGATTTGATTGTATGTTGAAATCCACATTCCCATCTTCCTTTCATAGAATCTCTACAGTGCAGAAGTAGGCCCTTCAGCTGATCAAGTCCACACAAATCTTCCCAAAAGCATCCAAACCAGAGCCATGCCCCTACACCACTGCTTTAGCCCTGCATTTGCCAAGGCCAATCCACCTAATCTGCACATCTTTGGACCTGGAAGGAAACTAGAGCACCCAGACAGACAGGCACGGGGAGAATGTGCAAACTCTACACAACTAATAGCCCAATGGTGGAATCGAACCCAAGTCCCTGGCACCATGAGGCAGCAGTGCTAACCACTGAGCCACCTATAAATGTAATTCCATGATCACCATTACTGAGAGAAGCCTGTGATTCCACATTTACTGATTTAATTAAAGCTCTACCAGTTGCTGTAGTGAAATTTGAACCCTGCCCATAGGCTCTGGATTTTCCCAGGCCAGTGACCTTACCACTACGCTATCGCATCCTCCTATTGGTCAATTGAGTTAACTGTTCTGAACTATTCCGAAGAAGGGCCACTGGACTCGAAACTTTAATCTCCACAGATGCTGCCAGACATGCTGAGCTTTTCCAGCAATTTCTGTTTTTGTTTCTGATTTTCCATAACTGCGGTCCTTTTGGTTTTGTGTCTAATTTTTTTTCCCCCCTAACACTGAGACTTTGCTCTCTGATCCTAGACTCTTCCACAAGGGGAAATGACTTTTTCACACCTAGCCTGTCAAGTCCCCTAAAGATCCTGTATGTTTCAATAAGATTGTTTCCATTTCTTCTAAACTCCAATGAGTGAAAACTCAATCTACTCAACTCTTCTCATAAGACAGTTCCTCCGTATCAGGGATCAGCCGAGTGAACCTTCTCTGGACTGCCACCAATACCCGTATATCTTTCCTTAGACAAGGGGCTGAAAACTGCTCACAGTGTTCCCACTGTGGTCTGTTGAGTGCCTCGTATGATTTTATCAAAACCTCCCCTATTTTAATACTCCATTCCCTTTGAAATAACGGCCAACATCCTTTGTCTTCCCTATTACTCACTGAATTTGGGTTCTTGTTGTTTATGATTCATGGATGAGGCCTACCAAATCCCTCAATATCAACTCCTTTTGGCCTCGTACATATTTCATCTGCTGTTACACCCCCAAGCCATCACTAGTCACAGAACAATTTTAAGTTACTTAGTATGAGAAGTGTGACTGCCCTCTGGAATGAAATATACACATTACCCTTCCCTAATGTGCAGATCAGACTTCAGCCTTGTAACTCAAATTCAAAGTTCTTTGAGCTGCAAATACTTTCTACTAATGTATTTACTTTGGATCATGTGGTGTCCAGCAATTTCCACATACTGCAGTAGCAACACATCATCCATCCCGCCACTTCTGTTGGATTTAATTTAACATGGAAGTTAATGACTCTGGTTTTCCTGCTTTTTATGTTTTACTGTAATATTTTAATTTTGTCAAATAAGAAGTGACCAATTTCAATCGGAAATGTAAGCAGCTATTTTTAAGAAACGAGAAATGAAGAGAGACCTTGAGACCTGAATACAAGCTGAAGATTTTACATCTACTTTAAAGACTAGAAATATTCAGCAATCAGCCTCCTTGCCCTCGTGTCATGATGTGGTTTGCAACATTTTTCTGCCTCACAATTCATCCCTTTTATCCTCTCTTGCTCATCTCTTATTCTGGAGAGTTTGACTCTTGCATTATCATTAGGGAAAGTACCTCTATTCCTTTTTGCACTGAATTCGCACTTGGAACCAAATTTCCAAGAGTGTATTCACTCAACCTCTCATCTCACACTGAAGTTTCCTCTGCCTGTGATTTTTAATGTTTTAATTCTCTGTTCCAAGTAAGTTTCTCCTCATTTTTAAACTGTAATGCCTAGATTAAATTCTCCCACGAGAGGAACCATTATTTCCTCAACAAACTGTCAAGACAGCTTAGGATGCTTCAATCAGAGTCATATCTTAACTTTCTGCGCATGAAGATTTAAACTATTAAGATGGGGGTGGGCGGTGGGACCTGGGGAGATAGTGAGGAAAGAGATCAATCTGAGACAGGTACAGTTGAGAAAAGAAGCGAGTCAAACAGTTAGGGCAGGGAGGGACAACGCAGAGAACAAGGTAGGACTGATACATCAAACTGCATTTACTTCAATGCAAGACGCTTAACAGGGAAGGCAAATGAACTCAGGGCATGGTTAGAAACATGGGACTGGGATATCATAGCATTAACAGAAACGTCTTTCAGGGATGGACAGGACTGGCAGCTTAAGGTTCAAGGATACAAATGCTACAGGAAGGATAGAAAGGGAGACAAGAGAGGAGGGGGAGTGGCGTTTTTGATAAGGGATAGCATTACAGCTGTGCTGAGGGAGGATATTCCCGGAAATACATCCAGGGAAGTTATTTGGTTTGAACTGAGAAATAAGAAAGGGATGATCACTTTATTGAGATTGTATTATAGACCCCCTAATAGTTAGAGCAAAATTGAGAAACAAATTTGTAAGGAGATCTCAGTTATCTGTAAGAATAATAGGATGGTTATGGTAGGGGATTTTAACTTTCCAGAATAGACTGTGACTGCCATAGTGTTAAGGGTACGCACAAGAAAATTTTCTGATTCAATATGTGGATGTACCTACTAGACCTACTCTTGGAAAATAAGGCAGGGCAGGTGACTGAGGTGTCAGTGGGAAAGCACTTTGGGGCCAGCAACCATAATTCTATTTGTTTCAAAATAGTGATGGAAAGAATAGACCAGATCTAAGAGTTGAAGTTCTAAACTGGAGGAAGGCTAATTTTGACAGTATTAGGCAAGAACTTTTGAAAGCTGATTGGAGGCAGATGTTTGCAGGTAAAGGAATGGCTGGAAAATGGGAAGCCTTCAGAAATGAGAGTCCAGAGACAGTATGTTCCTGTTAGGGTGAAAGGAAAGACTGGTAAGTGTAGGGAATGCTGGATAACTAAAGAAATTGAGATTTTGGTTAGGAAAAAGAGGGAAGCATATGTCAGGTATAGACAAGATAGATCAAATGAACCCTCAGAACAGTATAAAGGCAGTAGGAGTATACTTAAGAGGGAAATCAGGAGGGCAAAAAGGGGACATGAGATAGCTTTAGCCAATAGATTTAAGGAGAAATACATTATGGACAAAAAGGAAAGTAGGGAAAGAATAGTTCCCTTCAAAGATCAGCAAGGCGGCCTCTGTGTGGAGCTGCAGGAGATGGGTGAGATACTAAATGAGCATTTTGCATCAATGTTTACTGTGGAAAAGGACATGGAAGATACAGAATGTTTGGAAATAGATGGTGACATCTTGAAAAATGTTCAAATTATAGAGGAGGAAGTGCTGGATGTTTTGAAACACATAAAAGTGGATAATTCCCCAGAGCTTGATCAGGTGTACCCTAGAACTCTGTGAGAAGCTAGGGAAGTGATTGCTGGGCCCCTTGCTGAGATATTTGTATCATCAATAGTTGCATTGCATGTGAGTGAGCATAAGAGGTATAGTTAGTAAGTTTGCAGATTATACCAAAATTGGAGGTGTAGGGGACAGCAAAGAAGGTTACCTCAGATTAAAATGGGATCTTGATCAGATGGGCCAATGGGCTGCAAAGTGGCAGATGGAGTTTAGTTTAGATAAATGCGAGGTGCTACATTTTGGGAAAGTAAATCTTAGCAGAACTTATATACTTAATGGTAAGGTCCTAGGGAGTGCTGCTGAACAAAGAGACCTTGGAGTGCAGGTTCATTGCTCCTTGAAAGTGGAGTTGCAGAGAGATAGGATAGTGAGGAAGGTGTTTAGTATGCTTTCCTTTATTGGTCAGAGTACTGGTTAGGCCACTTTTGGGATATTGTGTGCAACTCTGGTCTCCTTCCTATCGGAAAGATGTTGTGAAATTTGTAACAGTTCAGAAAAGATTTACAAGGATGTCGCTAAGGTTGGAGGATTTGGGCTATAGGGAGAGGTTGAATAGGCTGGGGCTGTTTTCACTGGAGTGACGGAGGCTGAGGGGTGACCTTATAGAGGTTTATAAAATCATGAGGAGCATGAATAGGACAAATAGACAAAGTCTTTTCCCTGGGGAGGGGAGTCCAGAACTAGAGGGTATAGGTTTAAGGTGAGAGGGAAAAGACATAAAAGAGACCTAAGGGGCAATGTTTTCACGCAGAGGGTGGCATGTGTATGGAATGAACTTCCAGAAGAAGTGGTGGAGGCTAGTACAATTGCAGCATTTAAAAGGCATCTGGATGAGTATACGAATAGGAAGGGTTTCGAGGGATATGGGCCAAGTGCTGGCAAATGGGATTAGATTAGTTTAGGACAGCTGGTTGATGTGGACGAGTTGGACTGAAGGGTCTGTTTCCATGCTGTACATCTCTGTGACTCTATGACTCTGAGTTGGGATGTTGCACTTCGCATATTACCATGGGGACGTATCGTCAAAAAGAATTGGTGGGAAACAACTATGGAAAATCCTGAGATTGGGAAAAGTGCTTTACCCTTCCTTCATTGTCTTTCAAGTTTCAATTGGTTTCCCATGAAGCTTTATTCCCAAGTGGATGAATCTGACCTTTATGGTTCCTGCTCAAGCAAGTTCTTGATAGTTGAGACCACCTCATTTCCTTACCTCAACAGTGTCAAGGAAGCAGAGTCTTGGTACTTCCTGCCATAAATGAGACTAAACAGGGGTGGGGTGGGGAGGTGGGGAGTGTCATCGATTAGAGTGCAGATGGCTGACTTCCGCAGCAGGGCTTGCATTTCACATGGCCTGGAGAGGCATCTCAGCTCAGGAAGGCAAGACATTGTTTGGGAATGAACTGGCAGTTCTCAATTGCCAGAAGTGCTGCCCCATTCCACCAACTCCCTATCACCTATGATGGAACAATTGGATGAAATGCCTGGCTCATAGTCCAACAGAGATGGAATTTGCCACCTCAAAGGATTGAGGTCAGTGTAATTTATGAGCTCACTAACTAGATTAGATTATTCCCTACAATTTGGAAACAGGCCCTTCAGCCCAACAAGTCCACACCGACCCTCTGAGGAGTAACCCACCCAGACCCATTGCCCTACCCGATATTTACCCCTGACTTAGTAATTTAGCATGGTCAATTCCCCTGATCTGCACATCTTTGTGATTGTGGGAGGAAACCGGAGCACCCGGAGGAAGCCCACACAGACACGGGGTGAATGTGCAAACTCCACACAGACAGTTGCCCAAGGCAGGAATCAAACCCAGGTTCCTGGTGCTGTGAGGCAGCAGTGCTAACCACTGAACCACCATGCCACCAGTCCACTAGTTTTAATTAAGAACAGAATTAGACCATTCAGCCCATTCAAGCCTGCTCCACTAAGGTCATGACTGAGAGTGCATGCTCCTGAAAAATCAGCAAAGTAACTTAGACTTCACTCCAGTATGTGTGCCAGTTACAACTCCACTGCTGACACAGTTATTTCTGAGTCATAGAGTTATGGGAGCAAGTCTTGATATAGCCCTTGAGCATGACAACCTAGGTTAACACTTGATGTGTGGTACCTGGGGAATTGATGGAAGTGCTGTCTTTTGGATAAGACAATAAACCAATACTATCCAAGATGAACGTAAAAGACGCTACACCAGTACTTAAGGGAAGAGCAAGGAAATTCTCTCCAGTATCTTGGCCAAATTAATCCCACAATCAGGATCATAAAATCAGATTATCCGACCATTGCAACATAGTTGTTTGCGGGAGTTGACTGCATGTAAATTGGTTGCTATGTTTCCTGTATTAAAACAATATCACTTCATTGTGTCCAAAGCAACTTGAGGCATTCTTGGTCATGACAGGCACTATATAAATGCAATAATTTTGCAATCCTGTACAGCATTTCTGGTCTGGAAATTTCCCTTGTGTTCACCGCTTAAAATTGTTCCCATGAATTGACAGAACTATAGTTCACCCTGGCTCCCTCTTCCAAACACAACCCAAACTTACATGTGTATTGCCTTTCATAATCTCTGGATGCTCTAAATCACTTTAATAACAAAGGAGTTCTTTTGAAATTCTATTAGGTTTTTAATGTAAGAGTTTTAAAAGATATATTCAAGGGACATGTTGCTGGCAAGGTGCCTATTTTTATGAGCCATCCCTAATTACCCTTGAAAGGTGGTAGTGAGTTGCCTCCATGAACTGCAGTCTTTGTGCTGCAGGTACTCCCACAGTGCTGTTAGAGAGGGAGTTCCAGGATTTTGACCCAGCTAAGCTGAAGGAACTTCAAGTTGTCATGATTTGTGGCTTGGAGAGGACCTTGTGATTGATGTTCCCGTACAACTGCTGGCATGGATTTTCTAGGTAATGGAGGTCAGGGGTTTGGAAAGTGCTTTTGAAGGTGCCATGGAAGTTGCCACAGCAGCTTTTCACAAACAATGATAATGATCAGGTAATCACTGTGGGTGGCCTCACAGCATCAGGGACTTGGGTTCAATTCCAGCCTCAGGTGACTGTCTGTCTGGAGTTTGTACATTCTCCCTGTGTCTGTGTATAATGCAGGAGATGCAGGATCAGTTCATTCCAAAAAGGAAGAAAGATCCTAGGAGGAGGCAGGGGTGGCCATGGCTGATGAGGGAAGTTAAGAAACATATAAAGTTAAAAGAGAAAAAGTATAACATAGCAAAGATAAGTGGGAAAATGGAGGACTGGGAAGCTTTTAAAGAACAACAGAGGATTACTAAGAAGGAAATACGCAGAGAAAAAATGAGGTACGAAGGTAAACTGGCCAAAAATATAAAGGAGGATAGTAAAAGCTTTTTTAGGTATGTGAAAGGCAAAAAAATGGTTAAGACTAAAATTGGGCCCTTGAAGACAGAAACAGAGGAATATATTACGGGGAACAAAGAAATGGCAGAAGAATTGAATTGGTACTTCAGATCTGTGTTCACTGGGGAAGACACAAGCAATCTCCCTGAGGTAACAGTGGCTGAAGGACCTGAACTGAAGGGAATTTATATTTGCCAGGAATTGGTGTTGGGGAGACTGTTAGGTCTGAAGGTTGATAAGTCCCCGGGGCCTGATGGTCTACATCCCAGGGTCCTGAAGGAGGTGGCTTGAGAAATCGCGGATGCATTGGTGATTATCTTCCAGGGTTCAATAGATTTGGGATCAGTTCCTGTGGATTGGAGGGTGGCTAATGTTGTACCACATTTTACGAAATGTAGAAGAGAGAAAGCAGGGAATTATAGACCAGTTAGTCTGACCTTAGCGGTGGGAAAGATGCTGGAGTCTATTATAAAGGATGAAATTACGACACATCTGGATAATAGTAACAGGATAGGTCAGAGTCAGCATGGATTTATGAAGGGGAAATCATGTTTGACTAATCTTCTGGAATTCTTTGAGGATGTAACTCTGAAGATGGACAAGGGAGATCCAGTAGATGTAGTGTACCTGGACTTTCAGAAAGCTTTTGATAAAGTCCCACATAGGAGGTTAGTGAGCAAAATTAGGGCGCATGGTATTGGGGGCAGAGTACTAACTTGGATTGAAAGTTGGTTGGCTGACAGGAAACAAAGAGTAGTGATAAACGGCTCCATTTTGGAATGGCAGGCAGTGACCAGTGGGGTACCGCAGGGATCAGTGCTGGGACCGCAGCTTTTTACAATATATATTAATGATATAGAAGATGTATTAGTAATAACATTAGCAAATTTGCTGATGATACAAAGTTGGGTGGCAGGGTGAAATGTGAGGAGGATGTTATGAGATTACAGGGTGACCTGGACAGGTTAGGTGAGTGGTCAGATGCATGGCAGATGCAGTTTAATGTGGATAAATGTATGGTATCCACTTTGGTGGCAAGAACAGGAAGGCAGATTACTACCTAAATGGAATCAATTTAAGTAAAGGGGCAGTTCAAAGAGATCTGGGTGTTCTTGTACACCAGTCAATGAAGGTAAACATGCAGGTACAGCAGGTAGTGAAGAAGTCTAATAACATGCTGGCCTTCGTAACAAGAGGGATTGAGTATAGAAGCAAAGAGGTTCTTCTGCAGCTGTACAGGGCCCTGGTGAGACCACACCTGGGGTATTGTGTGCAGTTCTGGTCTCCAAATTTGAGGAAAGACATTCTGGCTATTGAGGGAATGCAGCGTAGGTTCACGAGGTCAATTCCTGGAATGGCGGGACTACCTTACGCTGAAAGACTGGAGTGACTGGGCTTGTATGCCCTTGAGTTTAGAAGACTGAGAGGTGATCTGATTGAGACATATAGGATTATTAAAGGATTGGACACTCTGGAGGCAGAAAACATGTTTCCGCTGATGGGTGAGTGCTGAACCAGAGGACACAGCTTAAAAATACGGGCAGAGATGAGGAGAAACCTCTTCACCCAGACAATGTCACAAACATTTCCTTATGTGAAGTTCTGCATACTCACCCAGAGGGCAGTGGAGGCCCAGTCTCTGGATTCATTCAAGAAAGAGTTGGATAGAGCTCTCAAGGATAGTGGAATCAAGGGTTATGGAGATAAGGCAGGAACAGGATACTGATTAAGGATGATCAGCCATGATCATATTGAATGGTGGTGCAGGTTCAAAGGGCAGAATGGCCTACTTCTGCACCTATTGTCTATTGTCTATTGTGTGTTTGGGTTTCCTCACATAGTCTAAAGATGTGCAGGTTAGGTGGATTGCTGTGCTAAATTGCTCAGAATGTCCAGGGATGTGTAGGTTGGATGGGTTAGCCACGACAGATGCAGGGTTACAGGGATAGGGTGAGATGCCCTTCAGAGGGTTAGTGTCAACCCAATGAGCTGAATGGCCTACTTCCATGCTGTAGGGACTTTATTCTATGATTTAATGATGTTCACTGATAGTAAGTATGAGCCAGGGTACAGGGAGAACTCCACTATTCTTCTTCAAAGTAATGACATGGCAGCTTTTCCATTCAACTAAAATGGTAAACATTATGATCCCAATTGATGGTAATACTGGACAAGTCAAAGCTCAGACTTGATCCATCATAGATTTTATATTTGCAATTTGGTTACTGTGATCGTCTGTCACTGAATTTACTCATAAAAGGCAACAAAAGAACATTTAAAAGTGTATTCCACATGAGAAGATATCACAAATATACATATAAAAAGCCTGGAAAGATCTTACTTTAAACATCAGAATGAAAGACTTGACCCTTTTCCACAGCAGTGTACTTTACAGGCAGTCAATCCCTTTGACAATGTCACAAACATTTCCTTATGTGAAGTTCTGCATACTCACTAGGCATAATTCTCTCCATTACCATGATTCTCAAACATACACAGGCACAGCTTAACTCATTGACATTTCCTCACTGATCCCAAAGAAAATCTCACAATATGGGCCAGCTTGTCTATGTCAACTGCTAAAATACCTTAAGACTTAATTCCAGTTCCGATGGCCTCAAAACTAAACTGCCCATTGCTGCTATGGATCTTTTCTTAATCATGCCTCTGCCTTTTTTTTAATATGCTTGGTTTGCTTCTGAATGGCCATTTATTGCCCATCCCTAGTTGTACTTGAGAGAGTAGTGATGAGCTGCCTTCATGAACTGCTGAAATTCATGTGTTGTAGATTGATGGAAAGTGCCTTTAAGGAGGAATTTCAGGATTTTAACCCAGTGACAGTGAAGGAACAGCAATATATTTTCACGTCAAGACGGTGAGTGGGTTAGAGGGGAACTTGCAGGTGGTGATGTTCTCATATACCTACTGCCCATGTCCTCCTAAGTGGGAGTGGACATGATTTGGAAGATCCTATCTGAGGATCTTTGGTGAATTTCTGCAGTGCATCTTCACGATGGTACGCACTGCTGCTGTTGATTGTTGATGGTGGAGGGAGTGGATGTTTGTGGGTCTGGAAACAATCAAGAGGGCTGCTTTGTCCTAGATGTTATTACACTTATTGAGTGCTGTTTAGAGCTGCACTCCTCCAGGCAAGTGGCGAGTATTCCATCACACTCCTGATTTGAACATTGTAGATTGTAGATAAGTGAGTAGTCGGGAGGTGAGTTACTCATGGCAGTATTCCTAACCTCTGAGCAGGGAGTGTGTATCTTAAAAATAGAGGCAAGCCTTAATGCAAAACTTGAGAGGGTGCAGAAAAGGTTTACAAGGATGTTGCCAGGAGGAGGGAAAGAGTTATAGGGACAGTTTCTTTATAATTACGGAGGCTACGGGGTGACCTTATGGAGGTTAATAAAATCACCAGGAGCATGGATAGAGTGAATAGCCAAGGTCCTTCTCCTAGGGTGGGGAGTCCAAAACTCGAGGGCATAGGTTTAAGGGAGAAGGGAAAGATTTAAAAAGGACCTGAGGGATAACTTTTTCATGCAGAGTGTGTATGGAATGGACTGCCAGAAGGAGTGGTGGAGGCTGGTACAATTACAACATTTAAAATGCATTTGGATAGGTATATGAATAGGAAGGATTTAGAGGCATATGGGCCAAATACTGGCAAATGGGACTAAGTCAGACTGAGCTGTCAGGTTAGCATGAACAAGTTGGACCAAATGGTTTGTTTCTGTGCTGTATAATACAATGGCCTGCTCTTATAGTCACTTATATGTCTAGGCCAGTTTAGTTTCTGTAAGTTGTAAAAACTCAATTTAACTTACTTGTTCTTAATTCATTCATAGGCCATGGACATTACTGCACAATCCAGTTATTGCCTATCCCTAATTGTCCACGATCAGTTAAGTGTCAATGTCATTGTACATCTGGAGTCAAATGTGGAGCAGATCAGGTAAAGATGGCAAATTTCATTCCCTCATGTGTATTGGTGAATGATAGTGAACTGTGATTACCGTATTGATGGCAAATTTGACCATCTACTATGGTCCTTAGATCATTAACCAGGGGCTCTGAATTGTTAGATTAGAGTGATGCTGGAAAAGAGGCTCTATTCCTGATGAAGGGCTTTTGCCCAAAACATCTATTTTCCTGCTCCTCGGATGCTGCCTGACCTGCTGTGCTTTTCCAGCACCACTCTAATCTAAACTCTGGTTTCCAGCAACTGCAGTCCTCACTTTTGCCTCTGAATCGTTAGTTCAGTGACACCAGCATTATGCCACTGCCTCCATGTTAGTTTCCCTGATTATCTCACCAGCTAATTTTGCTAGATACTGAGCTTGAGTCACATGGTTTTCTGGAAATGCTGTTTTTGACCAACTACCAGAAAAACCATTTTCTCACCCTTAAAAATAAGTCACTTTTGCAGCATTGAAACAAATAAAATTTCCACTTTAGAACCCAATTTCCCAAATTGGAACATATTATATAATATATAAATATTGACCATCCAGATAAAGCTTCAGTTTAACTTCTCATCCAAACGTCTGCACCTCCAACATTGCAGCATTCTCCTCAATATTGCACTGGTATGTCATCTTGCATTTTTGCGCTTCAATTGTTGAAATGAAGCTCTAATCCCATGATTTGGGTGAGCATGTGCCCCACTGAGTCATAACTGACAAGTATTGATTTAGGGTGGAATCTATAATTTATTTATTCTGGCCAGTTCTGTGCAAAGGAATACAGAGTAAACATTTCCAACCATGTTTGCATTTCAAACTCTAATGCTGAGGACAAGTTTTTTTGTTCAAAGATGCTTATTTTAACACTTGCTGTTTCAAAAAATCATCATCCAACCCTGATGAGCTTGAACCACAAAGACCACTCATTCCATTGAGGTTGTATAAGTACCAGTAATAAATGATTTAACTGAACTGGTTTGGAATTGAAAAGATCCTAGTCTTTACTGCAGTGCCGTTGACAGCTTCCTGTATTACTAGAATCTATATTAGCGCTGCATAGACACTGCATTTCAGGTGGTATGACGCAGTTTGTGTGAGTCTTGATCAAAAAAGGGGTGTGGGATCGGAACCTGAAATAAAATTAGACATTTATGGTTTTCATACAATCGAAGTATTCCCTGTTCAACTTGCAGACTGTGTAGGAATCAAAAACAAAAGGGAAGGTGAAGGGGATTAGCAATGTTGGAAAGAAAAAGGGCGTGTGTTTGATTTGTCTACGTGTGCTTTTGTGCCCCTCTTTTTTTTAAATTACATTAGGTGGACTCTCCACCAACTTACTAGATTCTTGAAAAAAACAATTTAGAAAAAGATCTAATAGAATATTTTACGTTGGTTACCAACAGGATTGTACTGCAATCTCTCATAAACTAAATTAAAATAATTAAATATGGAAATTACTTTTAGGTAGGGATGTTCATTAGGCTTCACACTTTTACATTAAACTGTATCCAATTAATTACTATTGTCTAAATAAATGGAAAAGGGGAGAATCAATTCCGAGAATGAATGACTTTTATCTGTTTATATATCTACTTCCCTGTCTATCGAGCTGTCTATAGGTCGCTCTGCATGAATTATTTACGCTTCCATTGGTCCAGTGTTTAATTCAGCTTTTGCTTCACGTTCCACTTCCAGCAACTGCATTTAATAAATGTTTAAAAGCTATTTTTAGGGAAGGGAAGGGGCTAAAGGGGGGTCACTGGGTCATATATCCAGAATTTACAGAATGCCAGGATAGGATAAACAGAAAGCAAGTACTTGAAAGGGCGCGACAACAAGGAAGGAGGGAGGGGTCGAGAGCTACAGATAGCAGGTAGAAAGACAGCCACGTCTGCTGTCTGGAGACTGTAGGCTGGTGGAGATGGAGGAGAACACTAGTGGATGCTAGTGGATAAAGGATAGGTTCAGGGACTTTCTCCTGTGTTGCCAAGGGTTACACAACAGTGCTGGACCACACAGACTGAACCAGAAATTAACCTGATATTCGCATTAACCTGCAAATATCCAAACAGAGATATGAATTGTAGTGCAGAATGTAACGACATGAAATCTTTCAGGTTTTTTTTTGTAGAAAACAATAATAGAAAGGGTACCTCGGTCGTCTTGGCAACCGATTCCTGGTCGCCCCCTGTAGGCTGTGCATCGATGCCCGGGGCTCGGATTTGATGGTGGGGAGTAGCCCCATCGGTAACCTCGGAATATTTCGTGAAAACTAGAGGCACGGCAATGTCAGCCTTGTCTAGCTGGTTCCAGAAGCGAGCGATGCAACACGCCCGGCTAATGCACGGCCACGCCATCGCTGTCCAAGGTGCTGAAACTCCCGCTAGCTCCCCGCCACTCTGCTGTCCAGGGTCCTGGAACTCTCCCGCGTCCTCTCCAACCCGGCCAGAGCTTCCCCCACCCACCTCAGGAAGAATGACACCGCTCTCACCTCCTGGATTTTCGTTCTCTCGCCTATTTATAATATCACATCTACGAATCTCTTTGCTGTGAAATGTCTCCCATCGACAAAAAACAACAAAAAAAAAACCAGCTGTGAGAACTGGAGGAAACCACTCAAAGTGTGATCTGTCTCCTCTCGCTCCCAGAGGCTGAGCGAGACTTGTCCATTCGCGAGAACCACACCCTCTCTGCTTCCAACATCCTCAGTCTCAGGATGTTCGGGACGGAGTTGGATCCAAAGACAGTCTTTCCCTCCCCGTCGTCAGCACACGCTGTGTGGCTGCAGAAATGAAGGGTGGGGGAAGGGAGGAGAGAACAGTAGAGAGTGAAACAAGCTACTTAACTGTTTGCTGCCTGGACCACCACTAAATTATAACAGAGGCTTAGCGTGTTGTCATAAAATGCAGCTCTTCCTTAACACGGTAAAAATTACTGTACTAACACAGAACAGGCAGGAAACATATATTCCTGAAAATAAGTGGTAACCCTTACATGTTAATAGATTTGAACAGCACCATTGTACATGTATCTGTTATCCACATATCTACTGGGCATTTCCAACAAGTTCTGCTTTTTTAATTCTAAAATTCGATGCTATAGAATTATTGATGCATAGAATCAAACAAACAGAGAATAAGGACACTTGCCCATTGAGCCTTTGCTTGCTCTTTGGAATTTCTATTCAATTCACCTCACACACCCCGTTTTCTTTTCCTCTATCAGCTTTACAACATTTTTGTTTTCAACTTTGTATCCTATTCCTTTTTTAATTGTAGCTGCTTACCCAATCTTACTGGTGGTTCAGACTATTTCAATGCATGACATAATAAAAAAATTGTCCTCAGCTTCTCGGGTTCTTTTGCCAATTTCTTAAACTTCTAAACAACAAAAATAAACTGCAGTTCTGAAGAAGATTCACAAGACCTGAAACCTTAACTCTCCTTTCTCTCTACAAAGGCCTGCTAAGTTTTTCCAGAAAGTTCTGATGCTGCATCTTAAATGTCTGTCGAATGGTTACTGATCCTCTTGCCACCAGATACTGTATGACCTAATTTACTCCATTAAAACATGCTACAATTTGTGAACTCCTCTATCTAATCCCTGATTCAACTTCTCATTTCCAAAGAAAGCAATTCCTTCTTCTTCAATGTCCATGCGTAAGAAAATTTGGAGCTTACTATCACAAGGAATGATTGAGGTGAAAAGCAAAGAGGGAAGCTAGGTAAATATATGAGGAAGAAAGAAATTGTTGGCTTCATTGTTAAGATTAGATGAAAAAAAGATTTAGCAGACGTTGATACGAAGTGTAAAAGGCTTGTGTGGAATGGATCCAAATGTGTTGCTTTGGTAGTATGCATTGTATAATACTCCATGAAGTCCTATTCTCCCCAGAGCACTGAAATCAAGATATTGACTTTTATCTAAATAGAAAGAAACCAACAGGGAAGGCCAAACATCTACTGCATGGTCTTGATGGCTGAGTGCATCAGCTACTCATTACATGTATATATTTTTAGTAGAAATTTGCATTGGATCTCAGTGTATTGTGAAAACCACATTAGTGCAAAGCTCTCTACAGAGGACCTGGGAAATGTGCGCATAGGAACACAATCAGATTTATAGATATTGAGATGCACTGAACCTCTACCATGGAATATAAGTTAGAATATTTAACTAAGTTTACCTCATTGTCAGTGGTGCTTAAAAAGTGAAATGAAGAGAGAAAAAGAAATATTGGATTATGAGAGATAGATAAATAAAAGAAGTAAAAGGACTTTTTTTTCCTGGAAGCATATGGTACAGAAGAGGCCCTTCAGCCAATTGAATCTGTAACACCGAACATTTCCTAACAAAATGCTTTTCAAACTAATTAAATCCTGAAAGAATAAAACTCCATACCTGTAAATATTAATTTTTATGGCCAGTCAGAGTGCTTGTCAATGAAACGGCTTCTCCAAGCACTTCAATGAATGATTGGCAATCATTAAGATAAATCCTAGCATTAACAATTTACTCTGGAATAGACAAATTCTATCGTTTCCTGAATAAAAACTGAGAAAACAGTGGATGTTGTAAATCAGAAACAAAAACAGAAATTGTTGGAAAAGCTCAGCAGGTCTGGCAGCATCTGTGAAGAGAAATCAGAGTTAATGTTTCAGATCAAGGTTCTGAGTAAGGGTCACTTGACATGAAACGTTAACTTTGATATATCTTCATGGATGCTGTCAGACCTGCTGAGCTTTTCCAGCAACTTCTGTTTTTGTTTCTACCTTTTCCTGAGCAGTCAGCGCTTTAGTTTTGAAAGAGAAATTACATTCATAGAATATAAGCATTGCTAGCTGGGCTAATTTTTTAATCCATCCCTAATTACCAGAGGACAGGTAAGACTCAACCACATTGCCTTGGGTGTGGAGTCACATAGATAAGGACAATAGATTTCCTTCCCTAAGTGAACCAGGTATATTTTTTACACCAATTGATAATGGTTACTTATTAGACTAGTTCTTCTTTAATTCCACGTTTTTTATTGAATTTCATCATCTGTCATGTTGGGATTCAAACCCACATCCTCAAGACACGAACCTGGGTGCTGGATTACTATCCCAGTGACATTATCACTTCACAACCATCTCTCCCAAGTTATATAAGGTAGACACAGCAAATCTATATAATCAATTTTGAGTGTCCTGGAAGGACACTTTCTCATTATAGCTTCTGTTGGAACAGGGGAATGGAGATTTCCCCTGTTTAACTATAGATGTGTGGTTACTGGAAGTCTATCATCTGATTTACACTTTCCTATCAGTGAACAAACACTGCCAGCCAGCTATTTATTCCACATGTAAATTCCTGGCCTAGATCACACCAGATAATTCCATTATCCAAAATTAATACAGGAACTTGGGAAACGCATTGCTCCATTTTAATTTTAATGTTGTGTATTTATATAGAAAAGAATGTATAAAATTTCATCCCTGCTTACATTTAATGTAGCACTTGAGATTTGGTGCATTAATACTTTTCTGTAAGTCAATTTTGTTCCATGGTGAATCATCAGTAAGGTGCAATCAGGAATGCAAATTGCATTAAAAAATAATAATTGTAAGTATGAAATGTTTTTCTTCAAATAAATTTGTTGATTGTTGATGTCATCAGAACAGAGCAAACCTTCATGCTATCTTTTTCAAGTTAGTTTTTTCCTCAGCCCAACAGAAAATGCCATTTAAATAAAAAACAAAAGAACTGTAGATGCTGTAAATCAGAAACAAAAATGGAAATTGCTGGAAAAGCTCAGCAGGTCTGGCAGCATCTGTGGAGAGAAATCAGAGTTAATATTTTGAGTCAAATGACCCTTCCTTAGAATATAAAGTTTGTGAAAAAGGATCACACAAACTGACATGTTAACTCTGATTTCTCTCCAGAGATGCTGCCAGACTTCCTGAGCTTTTCCAGGAAAATTCCACTTACTGTTTTCTGATTTTTTTTCCAGCCTTGTCCCCCTCTTATCCTCTAATTGTATCATCTTCTATCTTCTACGAGTGACCTGTACTTTATGCATGAGCCAAGGGAGTGAGTATCACGGAATTGTACGAATAGATGAGAATGTACTGCCAAAAATGCATTAAATCATACACTAGTCCCACTTTACAGCACCAGGCCCATAGCCTGAATGTTATGCCATTTCAAGAGCTCATTCAAGCAATTTTTAAATGTTGTGAGGTCACCTGCCTAAACTACCCTCTCAGGCATCGAATTTCCAATCCCCATCACCTTCTAGGTGAAAACATATTTTAAAAGTTCCCTCTCCATCTCCTGCCTCTCAGTTTAAAATTATGCATTCTTTTGGTTTGTCAAAGGTAAGAGGGAAGTAGGAGTGAGACATTGGGCCACTGGAAAATGAGGCTGGAGGGGTAGTAATGGGATCAAAGAAATGGCAGAGGAGCTGAATAGGTATTTTGCATCATTCTTCACAATAGAAGACACTAACAGCATAGCAGAAGTTCAAGAGGGTCAAGTGAAGAGGTGAAGGTAGTGGTCATCACTAGGAAAGATGCAGGGGAAGCTGAAAGGTGGATAAATCACCTCAACCAGCTGGACTGCATACCAGAGTTCTGAAGGAGATAGCACTGGAGATTATAGAGGCGTTAGTGGTGATCTTCCGAGAATCACTTGAGTCAGGAAGGGTCCCAGAGGACTGGAAAATGACTAAGGTAACACCCTTGTCTAAGAAGGGAGGGAGGCAGAAGACTGGAAGTTATGGGCCCATTTGTCCCACTTTGGTCATTGGTAAGAGTTATGAGTCTAATATTAAAGGATGAAATTGTAGAATACTAGGAAGTGCATGGGAAAATAGGGCTGAGTCATCACGTGGAGCTCATGCCAGGCAATCTGTTAGAATTCTTTGAGGAAATAATGAGCAAGTCAGCCAAAAGAGAGCCAGTGATTGTGATCTATTTGGTTTTCCAGAAGACCTTTAACAAGGTGCCATACAAGAGGCTGCTAAATAAGAAAAGAGCCCGGGTGTTAGGGGCAAGATACTGGCATGGATAGAAGATTGGCTGACTGGCAGAAAACACAGAGTAGGTATAAAGGGATCTTTCTTCAGTATGGAAGTTAGTGATTAGTGGAGCTCTGCAGGGGTTAGTGTTGGGATGACAACTATTCCCATAGTTATACATAAATAATTTTGATGATGGAACTAAGGGCATTGTTGCTAAATTTTTATATGACACAGAGACAGGTTGAGGGGTAGGTCATGTCGACGAAGAGGGGGAGGCTGCAGAAGGACTTGAACAGGCTAGGAGAGTGGGCAAGGAAGTTGCAGATGCATGAGCCAAGGGAGAATCATACAGTATAGAAAAGGTCCTTTGACCCTTTGTGTCTGTACTGCCAAAAATGCATTAAATCTACACTAGTCCCATCTTAGAGCATCAAGCCCATAACTTGAATATACAATGTGGAAATGTTGAGGTTATGCATTTGGTAGGATGAATCGTGGCTTAAACTATTTTCTAAATGCGGAAAGGCTTTGGAAGTCTGAAGCACAAAGGGACTTAGGAGCTCCAATTCAAGATCTATGGGATTTCAGTAAGGTGTTTGAAAAGTTTCCCCATGGGAGACTAGTTAGCAAGGTTAGATCTCATGGAATAGAGGGAGAACTAGCCATTTGGATACAGAACTGGCTCAAAGGTAGAAGACAGAGGGTGGTGGTGGAGAGTTGTTTTTCAGACTGGAGGCCTGTGACCAGTGCAGTGCCACAAGGATCAGTGCTGGGTCCACTACTTTTCATCATTTATATAAATGATTTGGATGTGAGCATAAAAGGTATAGTTAGTAAGTTTGCAGATGACACCAAGATTGGAGGTGTAGTGGACAGCGAAGAAGGTTACCTCAGATTACAACGGAATCTTAATCAGATGGGCCAATGGGCTGAGAAGTGGCATCACTAATAGTGCAGCACATCCCTCAGTACTAGAGTAAAACCAGAAGAACTGTGGATGCTGTAAATCAGAAACAAAAACTGAAATTGCTGGAAAAGCTCAGCAGGTCAGGCAGCTTCCAAAGAGCAGGAAAATCGACGTTTCATGCAAAAACCCTTCAAACAGGAATGAAGGACTTTTGCCGAAATGTCGATTTTCCTGCTCCTTGGTTAACATTTCAGGTCCGGTGACTCTTCCTCAGAACTGATGAAGGGTCACCCGAACTAAAACGTCAACTCTGAATTCTCTTCACAGATGCTGCTAGACCTGCTGAGCTTTTCCAGCAATTTAATTTTTGTTTCTGATTCACAGTTCTTCTGGTTTTACTCTCGTACCATGGGATATGCTGCACTGTTGGAGATGCAGTCTTTTGTGTGAGATATTAAACTGACGCCCTCTCTACTGTCGAAAATGTATTAGAAAGATCCCACTGCAATTTTTAGAAGCAAAGCAAGGGATTAAAACCACTGGAGACTCAGCCTATATTTAATCCTTGACCATCATCACAAAATTATCTGGATGTTGTAACATTGTTGCAGACTTTCTTGTGTTAAAAATTGGCTTAATTATTCCTATATTATCATAGTGACTGCACTTCAAAAAGGAACATTTTTTGTTGTAAGGCCCTTTGGTATTTCCTGATATCACGGAGATGCTATACAGATTGAAAAAAACATGCTCTTGCCTTATAGAGTCATAGTTACAGTGGTGTACAGCACGAAAACAGACCCTTCGGTCCACCTTGTGGCGACCAGGTATCCCAACCCAATCTAGTCCCACCTGCCCATATCCCTCTAAATATTTCCTATTCATATACCTATCCAGATGCCTTTTAAATGTTGCAGTTGTACCAGCCTCTACCAATTCCTCTAGCAGCTCATTCTATACACCTACCACCCTCTGCGTGAAAAAGTTGCCCCTTAGGTCTCTTTTATATCTTTCCCCTCTCACCCTAAACCTATGCCCTCTAGTTCTGGATTCCCCCACCTCAGGAAAAATACTTTGTCTATTTATCCTATCCATGCTTCTCATGATGTTATAAACCTCTATAAGGTCACCTCTTAGCCTCCAATGATCCAGGGAAAGCAGCCCTAGCCTATTCAACCTCTCCCTTTAGCTCAAATCCTCCAACCCTGGCAACATCCTTGTAAATCGTTTCTGAAACCTTTCAAATTTCACAACATCTTTCCGATAGGAAGGAGACCAGAATTGCATGCAATACTCCAACAGTGGCCTAACCAATGCCTTATACAGCCGCAACATGACCTCCCAACTCCTGTACTCAATACCAAATACCTTCTTCACTATCCTTTCTACCTACGATTCCACTTTCGTGAACTATGAACCTGCACTCCAAGGTCTCTTTGTTCAACAACATTCCCTAGGACCTTATCATTAAGTGTATAAGTCCTGCTAAGATTTGCTTTCAAATGCACCACCTCATATTTATCTAAATTAAACTCCATCTGCCACTTCTCAACCCATTGGCCCATCTGATCAAGATCCTGTTATAATCTAAGGTAATTCTCTTCGCTGTCCACTACTCCTCCAATTTTGGTGCCATCTGCACACTTACTAACTATACCTCATGCTCACATCCAAATCGTTTATATACTGATCCTTGTGGCACTCCACTGGTCACAGGCCTCCAGTCTGAAAAACAACTCTCCACCACCCCCTCTGTCTTCTACCTTTGAGCCAGTTCTGTATCCAAATGGCTAGATCTCCCTGTATTCCATGAGGTCTAACCTTGCTAACCAGTCTCCTATGGGGAACCTTGTCGAACGCCTTACTGAAGTCCATATAGATCACATCGACTGCTCTGCCTGTCATCAATCCTCTTTGTTACTTCTTCAAAAAACTCAATCAAGTTTGTGAGACATGATTTCCCACAGACAAAGCCCTGTTGACTATCCCTAATCAGTCCTTGCCTTTCCAAATACATGCACATTCTGTCCCTCAGGATTCCCTCCAACAACTTGCCCACCACCAACTTCAGGCTCACTGTTATAGTCTATAGTTCCCTGACTTGTCCTTACCACCTTTCTTAAACAGCAAGGGGCTCTTCTTTCATTCCTAGTAAGGCTTAACAATGTTGAAAGTCACGTAATTTTCACAAAATTCTGCAGGGAGAGGAGATTGGAAGACATAAGGGAAGGTCGTGGTCTAGTGGTGTTGTTGTCACACAATTAATCCAACGACCCAGATAATATTCCAGGGAACAGGGCACTCCATCAGATGGTAGAATTTGAATTCAATAAAAATGTGGAATTAAAAGTCCACCGATGAGCATGAAACACTGCCAATTGTTGCTGGAAAATCCCATCTGGTTCCCTAATGTCCTTTGGTATCGTCTTTAGCCAGTCTGGCCTTTGGTGACTTCAGACCCACAGTGAGGTAATTGACTCTTAACTGCCATCTGGGCAATCAGCAATGGTCAATAAATGCTGGCCTTGCCAGAGATGCCCACATTATGTGAATGAATTTTTAAAAAAATCTCAAGGAAACAAGGTTAACATGAGGTACAATGTGACCTCTGTATCTGCAGAATAGTTTTCTACAGTTTCAGTTACCCACGAATTACCGCGCCTCGAACATATTATAGGAAGCCAGGGACCAGGAAGCTTCTGGGAAGGTTCATTTCCCATTGAAATAAATGGGTTCACTCCTATCTGCAGTTTTGGGCTTCCACAGTAGATCCTGGATTGTATCTCCATTGGTACGGGGGCAATTTACTGTATATCAAAATTGAGTTTCTTGATGCACTGTTTTCAGGTTGCTAGTAAGGGACAATGAATTCAGCTTATGCTAGCTTGGCGGATATCACTAGTCATGGGAAAGATGATTATGTGAATGAAACTTTGCTCAGGCAATCAATTATTCATACAGATTGATCCCTATTTAGAGCTACTTTTAAAGACCAGTGCACTGATTTACTTTTTTTAAAATGTTTTGAACATCAAAGTAACTGAATTCATTTCTAAGACTGTAAGAGCTGACTTTCTGGGTGACAATTATTAGTGAAAATTCCAACCAGTGCAGAAGGAAATTGCAGACAGAGCATAAGTACAACTTGATGACATGTATCGTTGTGACTGACATTCCAACACTGGGTATGCAAATTTGGAAAATAACTGAAATATATTTTAGACTTAGCACAAACTGTGACAAAGAATCCAGTGTCAACAGAAGTCAATTCCCTGAAGAAGAATGGCTATCACAAATTTCATTTATATAGCACCTTTAACATGGTAAAATAACCCAAGGCACTTCACATTAGCATCATCAAACAAATATTACAACTGAGCAAACAGAGGAGATGCTCATAAATACAAGCAAAACACTGCAGACACTGGAAATCTGAAACAGTGTTCTGAAGAAAAATTGGATTCAGAACGCCCAACAATGTCTCTTCTTCCTCAGGCAGCTGAGGAAATTTGGCATGATGGCAAATACACTTGCAAAGGTTTGTAGGTGCGCCATCGAGAGCATTCTGTCTGGATGTATCACTACCTGGTATGACAACTGTACCTTTCAAGATCAGAGATGGTTACAGAGAGTGGTGAACTTGGCCCAGACAATCACAAAGGCCAACTTCCCATCTATAGAATCCATTTATCAGGCTCGCTGTCAAGGAAAGGTCGCCAGCATTCTTAAAGATCCATCCCACCCTGGCAATGTTTTTCTACAACCTCTACCAGTGGGGAGAAGGTACAGAAGCCTGAACACACACACCAGCTGGTTTCGCAACAGTTTCTACCCCAGTGTTGTTAGAATACTGAATGGACTCACAAAATCTTAACATTCACTGGTACCTGAGTTTTTGTTTCTACTGCTGTTTACTATTATTTACTTATCTGTGCTACTTAACTCTGTGATCTGCCTGTATTGCTCGCAAGGCAAAGCTTTTCACTGCCTCAGTACGCATGACAATAAATTCAATTCCATTCCATTTCTCTCTCCACAGATGCTGCCAGAGATGGTATCAGAGCTGGTTAATGTCTTAATCAAAAATACAAACATGCAAACATGTATTCAAATTTGGAGCAGAAGAAGGTCATTCAGCCCTTCAAGTCCTCTCCACCATTCAATACGATCACGGCAGATCTGGTTGTGTTTCGAATTCCACATTCCCATCCAACTCCCAATAATCTTTGATTCCCTGCATACCAAGAATCTCTCTATATCCACCTCAAAATTATGCAATG
This sequence comes from Chiloscyllium punctatum, assembly GCF_047496795.1. Taxonomy (NCBI): domain Eukaryota; kingdom Metazoa; phylum Chordata; class Chondrichthyes; order Orectolobiformes; family Hemiscylliidae; genus Chiloscyllium; species Chiloscyllium punctatum. The sequence continues at coordinate 7,272,313 of NC_092747.1, read as the reverse complement.
ACCCCACCTCTCCTGCCTCCCAAAGTCACATGACCTTCTCAGAGGAAAAATCCCATCATTTCTGGCCAGAAAGTACAACCCTTAATTTGAATAGTGTCCCCACGTTATGGACTGATCCACAAAGGAAACCACCTTTTCAAACTTGTCAAGACCATTCAGCATCTTTTAAAATTCAATCAGATCACTCCTCACTCATCTAAACACCAGTGAAAACAAGCCTAATGTTATGAAGTTGTAGGTGTGTCCTGTACTTTTAAGAGAGAGTGAAAGCTGGCACGGACCTAGAAAAGCACAGAGGGTGCTGAAAACTTTAAAAGTGTAACATTTGGTTGTGAAACAAATAGCTGAGCTGCATTGATATGTTACACAACAAATTCAAATTTGGCCAATCATATTAAATTATGCCCCAAGATACCAAAATTCAATCAAATTTGAATTTTACTTTTTTGACAACATCAAACCAATCAGACATCCGATGTTTTGGGGTATAAAAATCAGGTATTTTGCACAGTTAGGTAGAGTGGCAAAGAGCACCAACAAACAGACTGCCCACAGAGACCCTCTCTGCAAGTTACATGTTCATATGAAATCTGTGAAGCAGAAGACTGAAGAAAAGGAGACAGGAAGATAGAGAGGAGAATAGACACAGCTGACTGCTTTTGAAATCTGAATTTTTTTGTAAAACCTAATCGGGGGTTTTTATTAAATCAGTATGTTATTGCAGGGTGAGAGCTAGATAAATTGATAAGAAAAAGGAACATTACAGTGTAGATAGCTGTTGTTTAATGTTCTTTTTTTTGGAGTCAACAAATAAATTGTTAATTTTTTAAAATAGTGAGATTTGGTTGTTCTTTGTCACTCGTGCTTCAACAGATTATGAGGTGAGGTGAGCGTTTCTGTGAGCCTGGCTTAAATTAGCAGAAGGGTTGACCCCGTGTCAAAACACTAGCCTGTCCAATCTTTCCTCATAAGACAACATATATCAATCTTGTTAACCATTGCTCAACCATCCTCGATGCATTTACATCCTTTCTTAAATAAAGAGACTAAAACTGTGTATTATATTCCAGATATGTTCTCATCAAAGTCCTACATAACATGAAAACATGGGAAATTCATGGATGATCATCAAACTTAGTCCCATGTTTCCACTATTTTCCTATTCCCTTTTGATTCCTTTAACCAGAAGAATATATTGAGTACAGGAGCTGGGAGGTCATGCACCTGTACAGCACATTGGTTAGGCCAATTTGAAACACTGCGTTCAATTCTGGTCTCCCTTCTGTAGGAAAGATGCTGTTAAATTATGAAAGGGCTTAGAAAAGATTTGCAAGGCTGTTGCCAGGATTGAAGGGTTTGAGTTATAGGGAGTGGCTGAATAGGCTGAATAGGGAGTGCCGTGGGCGGCACAGTGGCACAGTGGTTAGCACTGCTGCCTCACAGCGCCAGAGACCCGGGTTCAATTCCTGCCTCAGGCGACTGACTGTGTGGAGTTTGCACGTTCTCCCCATGTCTGCGTGGGTTTCCTCCGGGTGCTCTGGTTTCCTCCCACAATCCAAAGATGTGCAGGTCAGGTGAATTGGCCATGCTAAATTGCCTGTAGTGTTAGGTAAGGGGTAGATGTAGGGGTATGGGTGGGTTGCGCTTCGGCGGGGCGTTGTGGACTTGTTGGGCCAAAGGGCCTGTTTCCACACTGTAAGTAATCTAAAAGGAGGCTATTTGGCCACTGTGTATGCATTTGGCCACTGTGTAGGCTGGGGATATTTTCCCTGGAACATTGGAGACTGAGGGGTGAACTTATAGAAGTTTATAAAATCATGAGGTCCATGGATAGGGTGAAGAGACAAGGTCTTTTTCCCGGGGTGGGGGAGTCCAGAACAAGAGGGCATAGGTTTGAGGTGAGAGGGGAAAGATTTAAAAGGGACCTAAGGGGCAACATTTTCACACCGAGAGTGCTGCAAGAGGAAGTGGTAGAGGCTGGTACAATTATAGCATTTAAAAGGCATCTGGATGGGTACATGAATAGGAAGGGTTTGGAGGGATATGGGCCGAGTGCTGGCAAATGGGACTGAATGAATTTAGAATATCTGGTCGGCATGGACGACTTGGACCAAAGAGTCTGTTTCTGTACAGTACATCTCTATGACTCTATGACTCTATTAGTGGCTACCCTGCATTTGTAGACTGTGATTATGGCCTTTAAAAATGACATCCTCACATTTAGGTTCAATTCCTTTCATAATAAAGAAGAATATTTCATTAGCCTTTTTAAATATTTGCTGTGCCAGCATTCGACTTTTTGTGGCTCTTGCATGAGAACTACAAAATTCTCACAAGACAGAGTAGATGTAGGAAGGATATTTCCAATGGTGATGAAGTCCAGAACCAGGGGTTATTGTCAAAGAATATGGGATTTTAATTTTTTAAAATTCATGGATAGGCTATTGTTATGGCAGATTTCATTTAATTACCAGAGTTGAAATTCACTCAGTGATCAGAGTTGAACTCAGGTCTTCAGCACTGGTCTGACAGTATTTCATCAATATCACATTGTTACTCATGGTAACAGGGTCAGTTAGGTTGGATGACTGATTTGAGATGCTGACTGTATGGGTTCAGTTCCTGCTCTGGCTGGGGGGAGGATACTCCTTCTCAGTATCTCCCCTTGCCTAAGGCATGGTGACCCTCAGGTTAAACCACCATCAGTTGTCTCTCTCTCTCTCTCTCTCTCTCTCTAACTAAAGAGCAGCCCCATGGTCTGACAGGACTGAGGCAACTTTACCTTTGTTGTTTGTGGGAGCTTGCTATGGACAAATTGGTTGCTGCAGTTCCTACATTATAGCAGTGGCTAGACATCAAGGCTAGTTCAATGATTGTTAACCTTTGGGACATCCTGAGATTGTGAACGGTAATATATGAATGCAATTTATTTCTTTTTAACTCTTCCAGTGAGCCATGAGCGAGATGAATCTCAGGTCTCGGAGATTCCATAATCTTCATTGGAAAAACAAACAAAGAGGAATTAGATTTGAAAGCTGATTTGACAAAGTTGAGATCAATTCAAATTGCATTATCAGATGAGAGATCCGCAATTGCAGAATCAAATCAGGAAATAGAAGGCTAATGATCTGCTGACTTACAGCCAGAATAAAATAGAGCCACAGAATAAGCAAGAAATGGAGTTGACAAGCAAGAAATTTCTCAGATCGAAAATAGAAATGCAAAAGAAAATTAAACTCAAATCAATGAAAGGAATAAGCTGAGGCAGAGAACTTATAGCTGAATCCTCTCCAAAGGACCATGGAGTTCAAGCACTTGGAGAAAAAAGTGCTTCACCTCAATACATTAGCATAAAGCTATAAGTTTCAAACACTTATTTATACATAGAAACAAAATTGGAAATTGCTGGAAAAACTTGGCTTGTCTGGCAGCATTCATGCAGAGAAAGCAGAGTTGACATTTCAGATCCAGCGACCTTCCTCAGCAATTTCTGATTGTGTTTCTGATTCCCAGCACCTGTAGTTATTTCGTTTTTTTCTTTATTATTAGGGCAGGTTGTATAAACTATACTGGTGTGCCCCTTGAGTGTAATAGTGTAAAAGGTGAACTAACTGAGGAGGTTACCAGGAGTTGAGGGGTTGAGATGCTCAGGAAAGAAAACTAATTCCTTTGGGTGTCCAGAATGGGAGTTGAGGAAAGGGTACAATCTTAAATTTGGAGCTAGGTTCATCGGTGGAATCATTTCTTCACACAAAAGTAACCAAGGCAGATAAACTAAGTTATGGTAAAAATTGACCACAATCTAACTAAATGGTAAAACAGGCTAGATGGGCTGAATAGCCACCTATTTCTGTGTAGAGAGTGTGGTGCTGGAGAAAGACAGCAGGTCAGGCAGCATCCGAGGAGCAGGAAAATGGTCATTTCAGGCATTAGTCCTTCATCAGGAAGGCCTTATGCTTGAAACGTCAATTCTCCTGCTTCTCGAATGCTGCCTGACCTGCTGTCTTTCTCCAGCACCACACTCTCGACTCTGATTTCCAGCATCTGTAGTCCTCACTTCCTCCTATTTTCTATGTTTCTATCCCCTACCCTCCCATCACCTCTATGCCAATATTCTGAGATCATTTGTCAGTGCTGAATCAGTGGTCGCACCCTCACAGTCAGTCTGAATATTGTGGATTTGAAACCTATCACAGAGCCCAAATTGCGCAATTCAGATTGACACTGCCTTTGTAGTACTGAGAGGGTGCTGCATTGCTGCTGGTGTCAACCTACAGATAGCTATTTAAGCAAAAAGTACCTCTCCTATGGATGTAAATAAATACGTACAGTTTGAACGATTCCAGCCTTGGGTGACTGTCTGTGTGGAGTTTGCACATACCACATAGAACATAGAACATTACAGCGCATTACTGGCCCTTTGGCCTTCTATGTAGGTCTGACCTGAGGAACCAATCTGAAACCCAACTAACCTACACTATTCCAATCTCGTCCATATGCCTACACAATGACCATTTAAATACCCTTAAAGTTGGCGAGTCTACTATTGTTGCAGGCAGTGAATTCCATGCCTCTATTACTCTCTGAGTAAAGAAACTACCACTTACATCTGTCCTATATCTATCACCCCTCAATTAAAAGCTATGTTCCCTAGTGCTAGCCATCACCATCTGAGGAAAATGGCTCTCACTGATCACCCTACCTAACCCTCTGATTATCTTATATGTCTCTATTAAGTCACCTCTCAACCTTCTCTCTAACAAAAACAGCCTCAACTCCCTCAGCCTTTCCCTATAAGACCTTCCCTCCATACCAGGCAACATCCTGGTAAATCTCCTCTGAACCCCTTCCAAAGCTCCACATTCTTCCTATAATGCAGTGATCAGAACTGTAAGCAATACTCCAAATGTGGCCGCACCAGAGTTTCGTACAGCTACAGCATGACCTCATGGCTCCGAAACTCAATCCCTCTACCACTAAAAGCTGACACACGGTATGCCTTTTTAACAACCCTATTAATCTGGGTGGCAACTTTCAAGGACATCAAGATCTGTCTGCTCATCTACACTACCAAGAATCTTACCATTAGTCCAGTACTCTGCATTCCTGTTGCTCCTTCCAAAGTGAATCACCTCACACTTTTCCACATTAAACTCCATTTGCCACCTCTCAGCCCAGCTCTGCAGCTTATTTATGTCTCTCTGTAACCTACAACATCCTTCATCACTATCCACGACTCTACTGACCTTAGTGTCATCTGCAAATTTACTAACCTATCCTTCTATGCCCTCGTCCAGATCATTTATAAAAATGACAAACAACAGTGGACCCAAAACAGATTCTTGTGGTACCCCACTCGTAACTGAACTCCAGGATGAATATTTCCCATCAACCACCATCCTCTCTCTTCTTTCAGCTAGCCAATTTCTGATCCAAACTGCTAAGTCACCCTCAATCCCATGCTTCCGTACTTTGTGCAATAGCCTACCATGTGGAAGCTTATCAAATCAATTTTTGTCTCTAACATTCTCCTTGTGTCTGCATGGGTTTCCTTTGGGTGCTCCGGTTTCCCCTCACAATCAAAAGATGAACTAGTCATGGGAAATTGCCCACAGTTTCCAGGGATGTGCAGGCTTAGCCATTGGAAATGTAAGGATGCAAGAATGGGGTGGATTTGGGTGGGATGATCTTCAGTGGGTCAGTGTGGACTCAATGGGCCAAATAGCCTGCTTTCATGCTGTAGTTATCTGATTGTGGATTCAACCCTACTTACCTCCCCCAATACCTTTTGACTCCATTATCAAACAAAAATCTGTCTAACACAACCTTGGATATATGCCCACAGGAGACTGGAAGAACACAGCAAGCCAGGCAACATCAGGAGGTGGGGAAGTCTACCTGTTGGGTATAACCCTCCTCCAGTCCTGAAGAAGAGTTACATCCAAAACATTGACTTCTCTACCTCCTGATGCTGCCTGGCTTGCTGTGTTCTTCTAGCCTCCTGCTAGTCTACCTTGGATTCCAGCATCTGTAGTTTTTTTTTTGTCTCTAACCTTGGAGAAATTCACAGCCTCCTCATCCCCTTAAATGGGATGTTTAGTGTCTATTCTATAATTCTAATGCCTCTCACAAGAGGAAATTGTCCCTCAGAATACACCACCTTAAGTCCCCTCAGGATATTATAGATTTCAACAACATCTTCTCTCATTCTTCTAAACTACAATGAAAATAAGTGCAGTCTGTTGTGCCTTTCTTCATATTATAACCCCTCACTCCAGGAAACAGTCAACAGTCAATTCCTCTGAATTGCTTCTGATACATATGTCCTTCATTAAGTAAAGGTGAAGTCACTATAGATGTACCGGATCATAGGGCTGCTTCTTCAAAGAGAGAGAAGACTAATGATGGTTTAACCTGAGATCACCACACCTCTGACAAGGGGAGAGGCTGAGAAGGAGAATTCTTCTTGGCCATTGTTGTTCCAGCAGCAGGAGGTGCGGGAGCGTCAAGCAGGAGGCTGTCAGAGAAGTCACAAGGTCACATATTTGGGTGGTTGCTTTACCCAAAACACTACTCAGGTAGTGTCTCCCACCCATCCTCCTCCTCTAACCAAAAAAACGTGATCTGATCATCGTTTGGTAAGGTGATAAGTGTTTTCTTCTGTGTTTAATTTCTTCAGCAGTCTATTTGGGAACTTAGAATAGTGGGAATGAACGTTAGGGCAATTGAATGTACCTCCTGCAGAATGTGGGAGGTAAGGGTCACCTCTAGAGTCCCTGCTGACTTCATCTGTGGGAAGTGCACCCAATTTCAGCTCATCGAGAGCCATGTTAGGGAACTGGAACTGGAGCTGGATGAATTTCGGATCATTCGAGAAGCAGAGGGGGTTATTGAGAGGAGTTACAGGGAGATAGTTACTCCACAGCCACGTGAAGAATGTAGATGGGTTACCATCACGGTAGGAAAGGGAACCAGCAGGCAGTGCAGGATCTCTTGTGGCTCCGCACAACAACAAGTATACCATTTTGGATACTGTTGGGCGGGATGACTTGCCAGGGGTAAACAATGGGGCACAGGTCTCTGGCGCAAAGTCTGTCCCTGTTGCTCAGAGGGGAAGGGGGAAGAGGAGCAGAGCTTTAGTCACTGGGGAGGACAGTTAGGAGGTTTTGTGGGATCAAGAGAGACTCAGTTGATGTGTTGCTTCCCAGGTGCCAGGATTTGTGATATCTCTGATTGTGTTGCCGGGATCTTTGAAGGGGAGGAGGAGCAGCCCCAAGTCGTGGTCCACAAAGGCACCAACGACATAGTTAGGAAGAAAGGTGGGGATCTAAGGCAGAAATTCAGGGAGCTAGGGTGGAAACTTCGAGCTAGAACAAACAGAGTTGTTATCTCTGGTTTGTTGCCCGCGCCACGTGCTAGTGAAGCGAGGGACAGGGAGAGCGCGGAGCTGACCATGTGGCTGCAGGGATGATGCAGGAGGGAAGGTTTTGGATTCTTGGACAATTGGAGCTCTTTCTGGAGAAGGTGGAACTTCTACAAACAGGATGGTCTTCACCTGAACCAGAGGAGGGAGGGAAATTTGCTAATGCTCTTTGGCGGGGGAGTGTTAAACTAATGCAGCAGGGGGATGGAACTTGAATTGTAGTTCCAGTGTACAGGAGGTTGAGGGTAGTGAGGTCAGGGATAGATTTACAAGATTGCGAGAGGGCACCGGCAATCAGGGTGTTGGTTTGAAATATGTGCACTTCAATGCCAGGAGCATCTGGAATAAGGTGGGTGATCCCGCAGCATGGGTTGGTACCTGGGATTCTGATGTTGTGGCCATTTCAGAGACATGGCTAAAGGTGGGATAGGAATGGTTATTGCAGATTCTGGGATTTTGATGTTTCAGCAAGAACAGAGAAGATGGTAAAGGGGGGTGGATGGGGGGATGTGGCACAGTTAATCAAGGGTAATATTACAGCAGCTGAGAGAATGTTTGAGGACTCATCCACTGACTTAGTTTGGGCTGAGATTAGAAACAGAAAAGGCGAGGTCACCTTGTTGGGAGTTCTCTATAGGCCTCCAAATTTTTCCAGGGATGTAGAGGAAAGGGTAGTAAAGATGATTCTTGATAGGAGCAAGAGTAACAGGGTAGTTGTTAAGGGAGACTTTTAATTTCCCCAACATTGACTGGAGATACTATAGTTCAAGTAGTTTAGACGGGTCAGTTTTTGTTCAATGTGTGCAGGAGGGTTTTATGACACAGTATGTAGACAGGCCAACAAGGGGAGATGCCATATTGGATTTGGTATTGGGGAATGAACACAGCCAGATGTTAGATTTGGAGGTAGATGAACACTTTGGCGATAGTGACCATAATTTGGTTATGCTTACAATAGCAATGGGCAGGGATAGGTATATACCACAGGGAAAGAGGTATAACTGGGGGAAAGGGGCGAGAGTGTAGTGCTGGAAAAGCACAGCAAGTCAAGCAGCATCCAAAGGGCAGGAGAGTTGATGTTTCAGGCAAGGGAAATTGAGAAACTAACTTGTAAGGAGATCTCAGCTATCTGTAAGAATAATAGGGTAGTTATGGTAGGGGATTTTAACTTTCCAAACATCGACTGGGACTGCCAGAATGTTAAAGGTTTAGATGGAGAGGAATTTACTTAAGTGCGTACAAGACAATTTTCTGATTCAGTATGTGGATGTACCTACTAGAGAAGGTGCAAAACTCGACCTAAATAGTAATAATAATAAATAAGGCAGGGCAGGTGACTGAGGTGTCATTGGGGAGCACTTTGGGACCAGCGACCATAATTCTATTCGTTTTAAAATAGTGATGGAAAAGGATAGACCAGATCTAAAAGTTGAAGTTCTAAATTGGAGAAAGGCCAATTTTGACGGTATTAGGCAAGAACTTTCGAAAGCTGATTGGAGGCAGATGTTCGCAGGTAAAGGGACGGCTGGAAAATAGGAAGCCTTCAGAAATGAGATAACAAGAATCCAGAGAAAGTATATTCCTGTCAGGGTGAAAGGGAAGGCTGGTAGTTTTAGGAATGCTGGATGACTAAAGAAATTGAGGGTTTGGTTAAGAAAAAGAAGGAAGCATATATAAGGTATAGACAGGATAGATCGAGTGAATCCTTAAAAGAGTATAAAGGAAGTAGGAGTATACTTAAGAGGGAAATCAGGAGGGCAAAACGGGGACATGAGATAGCTTTGGCAAATAGAATTAAGGAGAATCCAAAGGGTTTTTACAAATATATTAAGGACAAAAGGGTAACTAGGGAGAGAATAGGCCCCTCAAAGATCAGCAAGGCAGCCTTTGTGTGGAGCCACAGAAAATGGGGGAGATACTAAATGAGTATTTTGCATCAGTATTTACTGTGGAAAAGGATATGGAAGATATAGACTGGAGGGAAATAGATGGTGACATCTTGCAAAATGTCCAGATTACAGAGGAGGAAGTGCTGGATGTCTGAAACTGTTAAAGGTGGATAAATCCCCAGGACCCGATCAGGTGTACCCAAGAACTCTGTGGGAAGCGAGAGAAGTGATTGCTGGGCCTCTTGCTGAGATATTTGTATCATCGATAGTCACAGGTGAGGTGCCGGAAGACTGGAGGTTGGCAAATGTGGTGCCACTGTTTAAGAAGAGCAGTAAAGACAAGCCAGGGAACTATAGACCGGTGAGCCTGACTTGTTGTTGGAGGGAATCCTGAGGGATAGGATGTACATGTATTTGGAAAGGCAAGGACTGATTAGGGATAGTCAACATGGCTTTGTGCGTGGGAAATCATGTCTCACAAACTAGATTGAGTTTTTTGAAAAAGTAACAAAGAAGATTGATGAGAGAAGAGCAGTAAGGCATTCGACAATGTTCCCCATGGGAGACTGGTTAGCAAAGTTAGATCTCATGGAATACAGGGAGAACTAGCCATTTGGATACAGAACTGGGTGAAAGGTAGAAGACAGAGGGTGGTGGTGGAGGGTTGTTTTTCAGACTGGAGGCCTGTGACCAGTGGAGTGCCACAAGGATCGGTGCTGGGCCCTCTACTTTTTGTCATTTACATAAATGATTTGGATGCGAGCACAAGAGGTACAGTAAGTAAGTTTGCAGATGACACCAAAATTGGAGGTGTAGTGGACAGCAAAGAGGGTTACCTCAGATTACAACAGGATCTTGACCAGATGGGCCAGTGGGCTGAGAAGTGGCAGATGGAGTTTAATTCAGATAAATGCGAGCTGCTGCATTTTGGGAAAGCAAATCTTAGCAGGACTTATACACTTAATGGTAAGGTCCTGGGGAGTGTTGCTGAACAAAGAGACCTTGGAGTGCAGGTTCATAGCTCCTTGAAAGTAGAGTCACAGGTAGATAGGATAGTGAAGAAGGTGTTTGGTATGCTTTCCTTTATTGGTCAGAGTATTGAGTACAGGAGTTGGGAGGTCATGTTGCGGCTGTACATGACATTGGTTAGGCCACTGTTGGAATATTACGTGCGATTCTGGTCTCCTTCCTATCGGAAAGATGTTGTGAAACTTGTAAAGGTTCAGAAAAGATTTACAAGCATGTTGTCAGGGTTGGAGGATTTGAGCTATAGGGAGAGGCTGAACAGGCTGGGGCTGTTTTCCCTGGAGTGTCGGAGGCTGAAGGGTGACCTTATAGAGGTTTACAAACTTATGAGGGGCATGGATAGGGTAAATAGACAAAGTCTTTTCCCTGGTGTCGGGGAGTCTAGAACTAGAGGCCATAGGTTTAGGGTGAGAGGGGAAAGATATAAAAGAGACCTAAGGGGCAGCTTTTTCACGTAGAGGGTGGAAAGTGTATGGAATGAGCTGCCAGATGGAGGCTGGTACAATTGCAGCATTTAAGAGGCATTTGGATGAGATACGAATAGGAAGGGTTTGGAGGGATATGGGCTGGGTGCTGGCAGGTGGGACTAGATTGGGTTGGGATATCTGGTCAGCATGGACAGATTGGACCGAAGGGTCTGTTTCTATGCTGAACATCTCTATGACTCTATCAGGAGGGCTTCCTGATGAAGGGCTTTTGCCCAAAATGTCGACGTTCCTGATGAAGGTTTTTTGCCCGAAACATCGACTCTCTTGCTCCTCGGATGCTGCTGACCTGCTGTGCTTTTCCAGCACCACACTCTCAACTCTGATCTCCAGGCAACCTTTAGGGTGCACAGGATGGAGAAGGAAACTGCAGGGGATGGAAACACTTAATATGTGGAGCTTATTCAAGGAACAGCTACTGTGGGTCCTTGATAAGTGTCTACCTGTGAAGCAGGGAGGTAGTTGTCAAGAGATGGAGCCATGGCTTACTAAAGAAGTTGAAGCTCTTGTCAAGAGGAAGAAGAAGGCTTATGTGAGGATGAGACATGAAGGCTCAGTTAGAGGGCTTGAGAGTTATAGGTTAGCCAGAAAAGATCTAAAGAGAGGGCTAAGAAGAGCCAGGAGAGGACACGAGAAGTTGTTGGCAGATAAGATCAAGGAAAACCCTAAGGCCTTCTATAGGTATATCAGGAATAAAAGAATGACTAGAGTAAGATTAGGGCCATTCAAAGACAATAGTGGAAAGTTGTGTGTGGAATCTGAGGACATAGGGGAAGCACTTAGTGAATACTTTTCGTCAGTATTCACATTGGAAAAAGACAATGTTAGTGAGAATATGGAGATACAGGGTACAATATTAGATGGAATTGAGGTTGACAAAGAGAAAGCTTTAGCAAATTTGGAAGATCTGAAAATAGATAAGACCCCTGGGTTGGATGGGATTTATCCTCGGATTCTCTGGAAAGCCAGGGAGAAGATTGCAGAGCCTCTGTCTTTGATGTCATCATTGTCTACAGGAGTAGTGCCAGAAGACTGGAGGATAGCAAATGTTGTTCCCTTGTTTAAGAAGGGGAATCGGGACAACCCTGATAATTCTAGGCCAATGAGCCTTACTTTGGTTGTGGGTAAGGTGTTGAACAGATAGGATGTATAATCATCTGGGAAGGAATAATTTGATTAGGATAGTCAACACAGTTTTATGATGGGTAGGTCGTACCTCACTAACCTTATTGAATTCTTCAAAAAGGTGACAAGACAGGTGGATGAAGGTAAAGCGGTTGATGTGGTGTATACGCATTTCAGTAAGGCATTTGATAAGGTTCCACACGGTGGGCTATTGCACAAAATACGGACTTTCGAAATTGAAGGTGATGTAGTGGTTTGGACCAGCAATTGGCTAGCAGAAAGAAGACAGAGGGTGGTAGTTGATGGAAATGGAGCTCAGTTACCCAGTGGTGTGCCGCAAGGATCTGTTTTAGGGCCTCTGCTGTTTGTCATTTTTATAAATGATCTGAATGTGGGAATAGAAGGATGGGTTAGTAAATTTGCAGATGACACTAAGGTAGGTAGAGTTATGGATAGTGCCAAAGTTGTGGGTTACAGAGGGACATAGATAAGATGCAGAGCTGGGCTGAGAAGTGGCAAATGGAATTTAACGCAGAAAAGTGTGAGGCAGTTCACTTCAGAAAAAGTAACAGGAATGCAGCGTACTGGGCTAATGGCAAAATTCTTGATTTGGAGATGCCGGTGTTGGGCTGGGGTGTACAAAGTTAAAAATCACACAACACCAGGTTCTAGTCCAACAGGTTTAATTGGAAGTACACTAGCTTTCGGCGCGACACCTGATGAAGGAGCGTCGCTCTACAAGCTAGTGTACTTCCAATTAAACCTGTTGGACTAGAACCTGGTGTTGTGTGATTTTTAACTTGGTAAAATTCTTGGCAGTGTAGATGAATAGAGAGGTCTCAGTGTCTTGGTGAATAAATCCCTGAAAGTTGCCACCTAGGTTGATAGGGTTGTTAAGAAGGCATATGGTGTGTTGGTGTTTATTGGTAGGGGGATTAAGTTTCAGAGCCACGAGATCATGCTTCAGCTGTACAAGACACTAGTAATGCCGCACCTGGAGTATTGCATACAGTTCTGGTCACCACATTATAGAAGGATCTGGAAGCTTTGGAAAGGGTTCAGAAGAGATTTACTAGGATGTTGCCTGATATAGAAGGAAAGTCTTATGAGGAAAGGCTGAGGGAACTGAGGCTGTTTTTGTTGAAGAGAAGGAGGTTGAGAGGTGAATTCATCAAGACGTATAAGATAATCAGAGGGTTAGATAGGGTGGACAGTGAGAGCCTTGTTCCTCGGATGGTGAAGGCTAACATGAGAGGACATAGCTTTAAATTGAGGGGTGATAGATTTAGGACAGATATCAGGGGTAGTTCCTTTACTCAGAGAGTAGTAGGGGCTTCGAAAGGCCTGCCTTTAACAGTAGTAGACTTGCCAACGTTAAGGACATTTAAATGGGCATTGGATATACAACTGGATAATAGTGGGATGGTGTAGGTTAGATGGGCGTCAGATTATTTTCACAGTTTGGCACAACATTGAGGGCCGAAGGGACTGTACTGCGCTGTAACATTTTATGTTCTATAACTACAGGGCAAAAGTAAGGACTGCAGATGCTGGATATCAGAGTCTAGATTAGGGTGGTGCTGGAAAAGCACAACAGGTCAGGCAGCATCCGAGGAACAGGAAAATCAACGTTTCGGGCAAAAGCCCTTCATCAGGAATTTCATCAGCCCTTGTATAACTTCAACCAGGAATCAAACCCATAATGTTAGCATCACTCATCCACCCAACTGAGCACCAAAGCTGCATATCCAACACTTTTCAAACACAAACTGGGGTGTTCTCCTAAATATTCCAGTCAATATTTACCCCTCAACTCATATATAAACACATTAACTGGTTATTATCACATTGCTGTTTTTGGGAACTTGCTGTGCTCAAATCTGCTGTGTTATTTCCCGCAATTACAACAGTGGCAATACTTCAAAAAGTAGTTCTGAAGTAGGGTCACAGTACTCGAAACGTTAATTCTGCTTTCTCTCCACAGAAGCTGCCAGACCTGCTGAGTTTTTCCAGCCATTTCTGTTTTTATTTCAGATTTCCAGCACCCTCGCTTCTTTGTTTCATTCATGTAGTATTTCATTCACTATAAAGTATTTTGGGACACCCTGGGATTGTGAATAAAACTATATAACTGCAATTTACAGTACAGTCCACCCTGGATGTGCAAGAGGGGATTTTAACAGAGTCTTTGCACATTCTGCAAATGGAAGAAGGCGACTTGCAAATGCCTTGCCTCATGGTAAATAGCTTTTATATTTTCTGGGTTTAGGCAAATAGGATGTACTGAAGTGGATTTCTCAGTCCAATGGTTTCGGGGTTTCTTGAAACTGGCTGTGTTTATTCAGACTGCGCCCAGGAGAATTCCAATTACACTCATCACTCACATTCAGCTGTCACCCCTGGCAACGTGTGGCAACGATTAGCTCAGGGAAAAATAATTCCCCGTTAATTATTTGTTTTCCATCTGGTGCAGGCTGGATTGAGTGAGGTGAGGAAGGGGTCTCTGACTTTCCAAGTCCCAAAACAGCTGCTCTCGTGTGCTTTAATTGTGTGTGAGAGAAAGATAAATGGGAGTGTGTGCCTGTGTGTGTTCGTGTAACCACGTGCATGCGTGTGTGTCTGTATTTGAGAACATGTATGCCTGTGTCTGTGTGTAAGTTGCAATGTGTGTATGAGAACATGCGTGTGTGTGCGCACATGAATTGGGTTAGCGTGCATACGTGTGTGTCAATAGTGGCATTTCTGTGAGTGGGCATATGTGAAAACATGTGAGTGTTTGCATGTGAGTGAGTGCTAGTGTGAGTGTGTGTGTGTGTGTGTGTGTGACGTGAAAATATGAAATTATTATTTCTGTCTGGTAGCCTGCAGTCCCACCTGTTTCCTTTTCATTTTCATTCTCTTTACAATGCCTGATTTTTCCCAACTCCTTCCTAATCACTTCATATATTTCTTTACCTCAATGTTCGATTTTCTCAATACTTTTGTCTCTCTCCTGTTTAATGTATCATATGTGTATATTTCTGGCTCTGCCTTTTGCACTGAGCCACATAAGGAGCTTTTAGGAGATAAGACTAAAGTTTACAGTGAGATTTAAGAGAGAGAGAGAAAGAGGAGGAATACCTAGAAACTAAGGTATGGTCCAGCAGTAATGATAGATGGCACTAGTGGACTGACTGAAATCAGGGAAGAATTGAGGAAGTGCAAAGATCTCAATCTGAGAGAGTTGTTGGAGTAAAGGTGATAACCGAGATAAAGAGAAGTGAAGTTGCAGAGATATTTGGGTGTCGAATGATGCTTTTAATGCAAGGGTATTCCTGTACGAGGAACCAACGTAGGTCAGTGAGTGGAGCAAATGGTTTATCTCTTATAAGTTTCGGACCGAGGTTAGTTTGTATGCATAGTTGGGTTTTTCTTTATAATTTCTTCCTCTTCACAGAACATCTACGCTCTCTTCAAAAAAGACCCGGAGCTTCCAGTTGTCTGCCACCCCACCCTGGTTCCCTGGCCAACATCTCTGTCTCAGGTTTGCTGCAGGGCTCCAGTGCAGCTCAGCACAAGCTGGAAGAATAATGCTTCATTTTCCACTTGGGAATTCTACAGCCTTCTGGACTCAGTATTGAGTTCAACCATTTTAGGGCTTGAGAACCTTCTCCATGTCCTTACCCCAACCCTCACACACCAGGCCTTGTAATCACATGGGGTGGGAGGATTCGAAGGAGAAATTGTTAAGGGTGAGGACCAGCTCAGCCAAATGAATTAGAGTGTTGGGTAGCAGGGTACTGTTGGGGACGTCGGGAGATGAAGAAACAGAGGGCTTGGAGGCCCTGGTCATGGTGGATGGAGGTGTAGAGGGATTGGATGTCCATAGTGAAGTTGAAATGTTAGGGGCCGGGGAAACGGAAGTCTTGGAGGAGGTGGAGGGTGTGGGTGGTGTCTCGAACATATGTGGGGAGTTCCTGGACTGGGGGGGGGGGGATAGGACAGTATCGAGGTAGGTAGAGATGAGTTCGGTGGGGCAGGAGCAGGCTGAGAGAATGGGTCGGCCGGGGTGGTCAGGCTTGTGGATCTTGGGAAGGAAGTAGAATCGGGCAGTGTGAGGTTCCCAGTCCTGATGAAGGGCTTTTGCCTGAAACATCGATTTTCCTGCTCCTCGGACGCTGCCTGACCTGCTGTGCTTTTCCAGCACCACTCTAATCTAGACTCTGATCTCCAGCATCTGCAGTCCTCACTTCTGCCTTGTTATCACATGGTCTGCTATTACACACAAATTGTTTGACACTAACAGTCCCCATTAGCTATTCACTCTTCCAGACTGACAATGATCCACTTCTTTGTCTGTCCAACTGTTCCTGTCTCTCTTTGGGCCCCATCTCCATCTATCAGTTACCCCTTACCCTCTTCACCCACCCTATCTTCCGCATAAAAAAAACAACCTTTTCTAAGCTACCATCAGTTCTGTGGAAGGGTAACTGGACTCAAAATGTTAACTCTGATTTGACATATAAACATAGAAGATAGGAGCAGGAGGAGGTCATTCGGCCCTTCGAACCTGGTCCGCCATTCATCACAATCATGGCTAATCATCCAATTCAATAGCCTGCTTTCTCCCCATATCCTTTAATCCCATTCCCCCCAAGTGCTATATCTAGCCGCCTCTTGAATACATTCAATGTTTTGGCATCAACTACTTCCTGTGGTAATGAAATCTACAGGCTCTGGGTGAACATGTCTCTCATCTCTATTCTAAATGGTCCATGCTGAATCCTTAGACTGTGACCCCTGGTTCTGGACACACCTATCATCGGGAACATCCTACCCTGCCGAGTCCTGTTAGAATTTTATAAGTCTCTATGAGATCCCGTCTCATTCATCTGAACTCCAGCAAAAATGATCCTAACCTAGCCAATCTCTCCTCATATGTCAGTCCCGCTATCCCTGGAATCAGCCTGGTAAAACCTCACTGCGCTCCCTCAATAGCAAGAGTATCCTTCCTCAGAAAAAGAGACCAAAACTGCACCCAATGTTCTAGGTACGGCCTCAGCAGGGCCTTGTATAACCACAACAACACATCCCTGCTCCTGTACTCAAAACGTCTCGCAATGAAGGCCAACATCCCCCATTTGCCTTCTTTACCCAGATGCTGCCAGACCTACAGAGTTTCTCCAGCAATTTATGGTTTTGTTTCTGAATGCTGAAATCTACAAGAAAATCTAACACAAAATGGGAGCTTCTTCGAAATAAGGACTCATCACCGCACAAGACAAGTTGAGGGGGACTCCAGTCCTTGGGTTACAAGAATCCTCTTGACTTCTGTTCTCCCAATCTTCAAGATGCAAATGCTCAAACACAAAGCCTATGGTTGCTTGTGCTCATGGTGTTCCTGCACTGGCAGATCTCTATCATCATCCCTTAAACATTCTGCAGTTTGCAAAACCACAAACAAGCACTGGACCATTTCAACTCTCCAATTTACTTCCCCATTCAGTGAGATTGTGGCTGATGTGATTGTGGCTTCAACTCCATATTTGCCGATAAATCAGTGCAGAAGGAGGCCATTTGGCTCATTCAGTAAGCACCAACCCTCCAAAGAGGATCCCACCCAGATCAAGACCACTACTGTATCTCTGTACCCCCACATTTACAATAATAAATCCACTTAGCTACACATCCCTGGACATTATCGACAACTTGGGGAAATGAAGAACATTCCAGTTGGCTTAGGAATGCATGAAGATGGAAATAGCATTATACCAATGGTAGGAGTTGGAGGGTGGGCTGGTCTTGAGGGTATATGATGAAACCATCATTTGGGTACAGCACTGAAGGAGGCCAATCATCCCATCAGGGTCTTGCAGCCTTCCCAAGGACCAGTCTTAGAGAGCTGAGTGGCCGACTATTTGACCAGTCATTTGTTTGTATGTGTCAGTGATCCAGTCAATCCCAATCCCTGTTCCACACATCCCATCCCCCTTGAACACCAGAGACCCTTCAAGTTGGTTCTCTTGAAAATATCCATAGAGGGAGACGATGGCCTGGTGATATTATTGCTGGACTGTTAATCCAGAAACCCAGAGATTGTTCTGGGGAGCCAGGTTCAATACCTGCCATGGCAGAAGGTGGAATTTGAATTCAATAATCTTTTTAAAACCTTAAATTAATAGTCTAATGTTGACCGTGAATTCATTGTTGATTGTTGGAAAAGCCCATCTAGTTCACTAATGCACTTAAGGGAAGGAAACTGCCATCCTTACTTGGTCTGACCTACATTGACTCCAGACCCCCAGCAAAGTGTTTGTCTTTTAACTGCCCTCTGGGCAATAAATGCTGGCCTAGCCAGTGATGTCCTCATCCCATGAATGAATAATAAAAAAAGGTCTTATAATTATTAGGCAGTTAAGTCCTTCTTCCCTCGTGGGCTGTGAGTGGACGAAATTAGACTTGTGAATCAATATGCCCCTACTCTACTGCCAATATCTTGATAAGGAATAAACGGAAAAATGCTCAAAATAAAAATTCCGTTTAATGATTCAATGGTCTTGCTCTGGGTTTCAGTCACAGTAGAGCCCTGGAGATTAGTCTTTGACTCCTGGAGTCTTCAGGGTGTTCCTGGAGATGTTGGGAACCTGATCCTTTGGGAAATGGTGGAGACTTGCCTTAACCCAGGTGGCGCCAGGTCTCTGGATTCTGATTAACCTCCCACCTCTAATTCCAATGGGAGACCAGGAAAATGTCAATGGCTTGATGCTGGAATGAGATACCATTACTCCAATGCATAACACATCACAGCATAACACCAAATCCAGAAGAGAAAGATTCAACAAGAGAAATAACTATGTAGGAATACAATTGAGTCAACGCCAAAATGACTAAAGCACAGCAACTACAACTATAGGAACACAAGACCTAGGAGTACAAGTAGACCATTTGGCCCCTCGAGCCTGCTACACCATTTAATGTGATATTTAAATATGCCATTTATCACATGCATTTGTTGTCTGTATCTGTTTCGGTTTGTACTCAGTCCAATTCCAGTTAGTACAGAATTGCCCCGGTTTTAAACTGCTATATCAGAGGAGATGGAAGAGGATTTACAAATATATAAGACAGATGTCAGAGGCAGGTTCTTTACACAGAGAGTGGTAAGGGCGTGGAATGCCTGACCTGCTAATGTAGTCAACTCAGCCACATTAGCGAGATTTAAACAATCCTTAGATAAGCACATGGATGATTTTGGGATAGTGTTGGGGAATGAGCTGAGAATAGTTCACAGGACGGTGCAACATCGAGGGCCAAAGGGCCTCTTCTGCACTGTATTATTCTATGTTCCATGTTCTATAACATGGTGGGATCATATTTTTCCATGGCACTACCCCTCTGTATTTTTCCACTATCAGTCATGTCAGGCAGGAGCTGAGTTGGCAGTGCAGTATACAATCTAGAAGATGCCCTGACAATAAATATGTCTCAACTGACATCCAAAAAAACAGATAATCTGGTCATTAAGTTGTTGCTGTTTCATGTGGGATCTTGCTGTGTGCACATTCATCATTGTGTTTCCTGCCTCGCAGCAATTTTTACACTTCAAACAAACACTTCATTGGTCATCGAGCATCTTTAGATGTCCAGAAGTGTGGAAAGCATAACATAACTGCTTTATTTATTTTATTAACCCTCTCTAACGCCTTAATCCTCAAAATATTTGCCTCTTGAGCATCACCAGTTTCAGTCTCACCAACACTGATGGACAGGCCATTGGCTGGAACGATCTACAGAACAGAAAAAGGCCCTTCAGCCCATCGAGTCTGCATTGGTTGAGTATCATCTCCCCACTATTCTAATCCCATTTCCAGTACTTGGCCCAGAGCCTTGTAATCACAAATACACATCTAAATATCGGTCTATTAAGTGCTCCTAACTTCTGAAGAGCATCGACCTGGACCCAACCCCTACTTTATCACTGTAACCCCACTTTTCCTATGCCTAATCCACCTAGTCTACATATCCCTCGACACTATGAACCATTTAGCATGGCCAAGCCATCTAACCTGCACATCTCTGGACTGCAGGAAACCAGAGCACCAGATGGAAACCCACGCAGACACAGGGAGAATGTGCGAACTCCACACAGACAGTCACCTGAGGTTAGGATCAAACCCAATCTGTGGTGCAGTGAGGCAGCAATGCTAACCATTTAGCCACCGTACCACCCTTCAATATCCTGCAATGTTATGATGGTTCCTGCCTCTACCATCCTTACGTGCATCAATCAGTCCATGCTACTATCACATTACACACCTTGGTGTCATGCTTTATATCATAATGCTCCTGTGAGGATCCTTGTGAAGTTTAATTTGACCATCCCTCCGTCATAATGGCAGAAATGGAATATTCGCTGATAATTGCACAATGTTCAGCACCATTTGCTACTCCTTAGATACTGGAGCAGTGCAATACCCAAATGCATCAAAACCTGGACAATATCCAGTTTGGGGCTGACAATTGGCAAGTAACTGTTGCACCCCAAAAATACCAGGCAATGACTATTTTCAACAAAAGAGAATCTAACAACCTCTTTCTGACATTCAATGGCGTTACCATCATGGAAGCCCCCACTGTCAACATCCTGGGGAGGTTTCTTACCAACTGCAGACTCCTCTGAAGCCCATGCAACATAGCGATTTCTGTAATCAGAAGTCATTGCTGTGATCAGTAGGCTGATGCAGATTACTGTTAAGGGCTGAGGACATGTGTGGCCTGGATGGGACACTGGTTACCATTGACCAGGGATTGGACTGGATTCACCATGCAATTACCGCAGCTATAATGGCAGGAATACTACAGCGAGTATCTTAACTTGTGACTCGCCAGAGCTGTCCACCACTTACAAGACAGGAGTATGATGGAATATTGCCCACTAACCTGGCTGAGTGTGGCTCCAACAACAGGAAGCTCAACACCATCCAGGACATAATGGCCTACTTTATTGAGAGCCAAACCACCACCTTCAATATTCACACACATCACCACTGTTGTACAGTAGCATTGGTCTCTCACACCTACATGATACATTGCAGCATCCCACTAAGGCTCCTTTAACAGTACCTCCCAAATCCATGGCCTCCACCATTCAGAAGGACAAGAGCAGCAGATACATGGGAACACCACCCCCTTCAGGTTCCCCTCCAAGCCACTCACCATCCTAATTTGGAAATACAGGTGTATCCCTTTTCCTTTAGAGTCATGCAACCTGGAAAGAGACCATTCAGTCCAACTTGCCCATGCTAACTAGGTTACCCAAACTAGACTAGTCCCATTTGGCCCATATCCGTCTAAACCTTTCCTATTCATGTACATGCCCAAATGTCTTTTAAATGTTGTGACTGTACCTACGTTTGGCTAAGTCCAAAATTATAGTACTTCCTCCACGTCAGGTGTTCCTATACTATAAAGAACTTGTGATGGTTCAAGAATGCAGCTCACTTTCTCAAGGGCAGCTATGGATGGGCAATAAAGAGAGATTTAGAGAAGGAATTCAGGAATTTGGATTCTTGCAACATCCCATGAACAAATTTCTTTTTAAAAACTGATTGCACGTTGGAAATTGCTGTTGTCGTTAAGACTTCCTTCTGGCGTGAATCCGAGATGCCATAAGGCCATTAGAGTTCCTGCACAAATGCAATTTCTTTCTTTTTATCGAACCACTCATTACTCGTTTCTCATTGTCGCCTCTCTAGCTTTCCCAATGCATTTCAAGTATTTTCCACTCCCTTGAGCACAGTGTCATGTCACCCCCTGCTTCCGACCTTCCCTGACATCTCATTGCTGAATTATTCAACTGCATCTGTTCCAGCCAGCGAGCGTTCAGTGACTGGTTTTCTCCTAGACTATTCATTTTATGGTTCTGGTTTGACAAGATTCCCCACTCTCCCCTAGCACATGTTCTGCTAATGCAGTAGTAACACTTCAAGAAGTGTCAGGCAGACACTGCATTCAGTTCCCTTCTTTAAATAAGATGAAATGAAAGTAAAGGTTTTGAAGACAATGTCATTACAACTTTCCAGTTCCTCACACATTATTAGATGAGCTATTAAACTCACAAACTTCAGTGAGAAAAGAGAATGTGATACTCAATCAGAATAAGGTGGGGAGGAGAGAGTGATGGATCCCGCTGCTAGACAGGAAGTTCAGTCACTCATGCAATATGGGCTTCACCGGACTGGCATTTATTGCCCGTCCCTAGTTGCCCCTTCATAAGGTGGGGGTGAGCTGCCTTCTTGAACCGCTGCAGTTCATGTGCTGTTGGTTGACCCACAGTCCCCTTAGGGAGGGAATTCCATGATATAACCCAGCACTTCCTGATGAAGGGCTTTTGCCCGAAACGTCGATTTCGCTGCTCCTTGGATGCTGCCTGAACTGCTGTGCTCTTCCAGCACCACTAATCCGGAATATATTTCCAAGTCAGGATGGTGAGTGATTTGGAGCGAACTTGGAGGTGACGTTGTTCCCATGTATCTGCTGCCTTTGTCCTTCTAGATGGAAGTGATTGCTGGTTTGCAAGGTGCCATCTGAAGATCTTCAGTGAATTTCTGCAGTGCGCCTTGTAGATGGTACACACTGCTGCTACTGAGCATTGGTGGCGGAGGGAGCATCTGTTCAAGGTGGCCAATAAGATGAAGCATGTTTATGAGAACAGTTCGGTTCCATTGAATAAGTTAGGGAAAATCAGAGATCTAAATGTTATAAAAGCAAAACACTAGAGAATCTGGACGTCTGAAACAAACACAGAGGATGCCGGAGAAACTCAGCAGGTCAGGCAGCATTTGTGTAGAGAGAAACAGAGTTAACTTTTCAAGTCTGATATGACTCTTCTTCAGAACTGAGTTGACATGACAACAAATCAAGTTGTTTTCTCCAGTAGCATAAATTGTTGACATTAGTTGAAACTTGACATTCTTGAATTTACCCTGATGTTAATCAGTACATAAGTTAATCATTGTCTGGTGCCCTGTGGAGCTATTTTGAAATTTTGCTGTATAGATCACGATTTGCTTTTGTTCATAATTACACTCAGCAATAACTGTTCCCAAGATAGCCAGCAGGGATTGCAAGATCAGGACCTGAGTGTTCTCTTTTGATAAATCAAGCAACCAGCCCCCTCCAGTGGTTGAGTTTGATAAAGCAGCAAAAAAAAGGATAAAAATTTGCGTAGGGCCTTTCACAAGCTCAGAAATGTGTGTTACTCCCAATGGTATACTTTTGAAGTTTAGGCACTATTGTCATATTAAAGGTGCAGTTAATTTGTGTAAAGCAAGTTTCCTGGTTTACATTAATGATCTGGATCCTGGTGTGCAGGGCTGAAAATGTGTTGCTGGAAAAGCGCAGCAGGTCAGGCAGCATCCAAGGAGCAGGAGAATTGACGTTTCGGGCATCAGCCCTTCTTCAGGGCTCTCCTCAAGAAGGGCTCATGCCCGAAACGTTGATTCTCCTGTTCCTTGGATGCTGCCTGACCTGCTGCGCTTTTCCAGCAACACATTTTCAGCTCTGACCTCCAGCATCTGCGGTCCTCACTTTCTCCTGGTGTGCAGGGGACAATTTCAAAGTTTGCAGATGAATCAGAATTTGGAAGAATTATAAATTGTGAAGATGACAGTGTGGAACTCGGAAAACAACATTGACAAGTTGGTGGTGTGGGCAGACTGCAGATGGGCTTCAATGCAGAGACATGTGAGGCGAAGCCCCTTGGAAGGAAGAATATTGAAAGACAAAATAAAATGGGAAGTACAATTTTAAAGGGACTGCAAGTGCAATGGAACCTGGATGTATATGTGAACAGATCATTGGCAGGACAGGTAGAGAGCAATTATTACAACATACAATATTCTCAACTTTATTGATAGGGGCATTCAATACAAGGGCAGGGACATGATGTTGAACCTGTGCAAGATCTGTGTTAGGCCTCAGCTGGAGTATTGTGTGCAGCTCTGGGCATTACATTCTAGGAAAGATGGGAAACCTCAGTTACAAAGATAGGTTGAAGGAGTTAGGACTGATCTCATTGGAGAGAAGTGATGGAGGTTTTCAAAATCACAAGTGGGCTGGATAGAGCAGATCGGGGAAGCGAGAACTTTATCTGCTCGAAAAGGAACAGGAACAAGAGGGAGTAGATTTGAGGTGATGTGCCCAGTGAAGCAAGGGTGAAGGGAAGAAAAGCATGTTCACCCAGCGAAGTAGTTAGGATCTGGAATGCACTCCTAGAAATTTGGTGGACCCCGGTTCAAGTGAAGCATTCAAGAGGGGCATTGGACAGGTATTTAAATAAAAATAATGAGCAAGGGTGTAGGGAAAAGCAGGAGATTGGCACAAGGTAATGATGTTCGTTTGAAGAGCTTATGCCAAGACAATGTGCCAATTGACCTTCAGTATTGTATCACTTCCATGATTCGGTGAACCTATTACAAAGAGAAATGATAAAATAACCTGTTTCTTTTGACAATGCAGTTTGGAGGCTAAATATTGCTTGAAATTTGGCACTCTTGAGTTTGTTGTGATGAGTGCAGAATGAAAAGATTCACGGCACATCAGGTCTTTTGTTCTGGAAAGCAGAAGTGAATCGCTGTCTGATATCTTTTTGAGCGTGCATGACCTAAAGGATAACTTTCCTTTTCTTCTTCAGAATAGAGCCATTGGAGCTTTTATACGACCTGAGAGAGGCGGAGTGGGACATCAAGCAGGGTCTTGATTTAACACTACATCCAGAAACAGCGCCACTGACCATATAGCTGTCCCCTCAGTACCATACCTGACCAACTGACCCACAGCAGAGACTAAGATCCCAAAATGGGGCTCGTCATAGCTCATATTGAATAGCACTACTGAGGATCACATAATTCAACTCAAGCAGTTTGATCTAAGCAGGGAAGAAAGCAAGCAAGATTCCTCTCATTGACCAGTACCAATGATAAACTCTCTTTGATAGATATCCAGGTGAAAATGTCAGGGATGCATGATATCAGGTTTAGCTGATCCATTGACAAATTAGGCAGGCAGGAGGCTAGAAGAACACAGCAAACCAAGCAGCATCAGGAGGTGGATGGCAACTGAAATTCAGCTATTTTGACCTGTGCTCGTGATAGTTGTCTCTCAATCCAGACACTCCATCTCAATGTTCTCTGAGGTGAAACAAATTTCTGCCTTCATGCTCTTTCAACCAAACTCAAAGATTTATGGGAAAATCCGATCAATATTTTCAAAATCATGAAAGGTTCAGGCATAGTGGAGAGAGAGAAATTGTTCCCTTAAGTGGATGAGAGAGAACACTGAGATCACTGTTATGCGAAAACTGTAAAGTGAACCCAACTTTGATTTCTCTCGACAGATGCTGCCAGACCTGTCGAGACTTTCCAGCAATTTCTGTGTTTGTTTCAGATTTCCAGCATCTGCAGTTCTTTTAATCTCTTTCCTAAACTAATATTCATCTGTGTATAGTTGACCAACAGATTGACTAGCTTTCTGCTTGCTGGCAGAATTACTAGCTGCCTAACTGAGTAACAACAGTAAAATTCAGAAGTTATATATTGTTACGACATGGCAGGAAACTCCTCTGCTAATTAAACCAATCCCAGAAAAGCTCACCTCACCTCGTAATCTGTTAAAGTATGAGTGACAGAGAGCTACCCAAATTCCACGATGTAAAGAAAAAATAACAATTTTATTCTTTAACTCCAAAAGTTAACATTAAACAACAACTATTTACAACTCCAAGCCTATTTTCTCTTTAAAAATTGTTATCTACCTCCCGCTCTATAACAATCTACTGACCAATAAAGCCCCTATTACATTTACAGCAACTTAATGTCTTCAAAACTAAACAGTGGCTGTTGTCTCCAGTGTCGATCTCCCTCTGTTTATAGATCTCCCTGGGTTGTCTTTGGTCTTCTGCTGCAAATTAGTATTCATTTGAAGAAAAGTACATTTTAGAGAGTACTTTGAATAGCAGTCTTCTGTTGGCAGAAGGTGCTCTTTCTATGGCTAACTGTCCAAAATGCCGGCTTTTTATACCCCAACCATCAGATCATCTCATTGGTTCAATGTTGTCAAAACAGTAAAATTCAACTTTGATTAGGTTTAAGTAGGTTGGGACATAAGTTAAACTGATTGGTTCAATTCAAACTGCTGAGATAACAACTCAAGCATCGAGGTTACAGCCCAAATGTTACATCTTCAAATTGTCCCGTACACTTCATGCCTGCTGGTCAGTCACAAGACAGGTGTTTGCCAGCTTTTCAGCTTTCACTCTCTCTTAAAGGTACAGTACACACCTTCAAATTCATAACACCACCCCAGTTAAGAAAAACTGAACCATTATAATGAAAAGCTGCCTTCATTTATTTTTCTATTTCTTAACCCCATCACTATAAAGTAGAGAGGACATTAATCTAAATTCATACTAACTTTTGCACACTATATATATATAAAACATTGTTATCTGTTCAATCTTATCTAGACTTTATCCATTAAATCCACAAAAACTCATCTGCTATCACATTCTTACGAGCCGCAACATGTACGATTTGTAAATTAAAAGTCTGTAACATAAGACTCCAATGAAATAGTCTCATAGTCTTATCTTTAAATCATTCCAAAAATGTAACAGGACTGTGATCTGTGTACACAACCATCTCCAACACATTGTTCGTGACATAAACATGAAAATGTTGGAAGGCCAGTTCCAAACTCAATAATTCCTTTTCGATTGTAGAGTATTTTCTCTGGGGGATGTTGAGTTTCTTTGAAAAGTAAGCAACTGGCAGTTCAATTCCATCATCATTGTCCTCTAGCAATACAGCTCCAACTCCTATGTTGCTAGCATCGATTGCATCTTTGAAGGGTTTCAAAAAGTTTGATGTAGCTAAAACTGGTGCAGTGGTTAATAAATGCTTTTAAATTGTTAAATGCCTCCTGGTGTTGTTCTGTCCAATGACATTTTGTGTTCTTTTTTAGCAAATCTATTAATAGAACATAGAACATTACAGTGCAGTACAGGTCCTTCAGCCCTCGATGTTGCACCGACCTGTGGAACCAATCTGAAGCCCATCTATCCTACACTATTCCATTCTCATCCATATGCCTATCCAATGATCATTTAAATGCCCTTAAAGTTAGTGAGTCTACAACTGTTGCAGGCAGGGCATTCCATGCCCATACTACTCTCTGAGTAAAAACACTACCTCTGACATCTGTTCTATATCTATCACCCCTCAATTTAAAGCTATGTTTACTCGTGCTAACCATCACCATACAAGGAAAAAGGCTCTCCCTGTCCACCTTACCTAACCCTCTGATTATCTTGTATGTCTCTATTAAGTCACCTCTCAATCTTCTTCTCTCTAACAAAAACAGCCTCAAGTCCCTCAGCCTTTCCCCATAAGACCTTCCCTCCATACCAGGCAACATCGTAGTAAATCTGCTCTGAACCTTTCCAAAGCTTCCACATCCTTCCTATAGTGCAGTGACCAGAACTGCACACAATACTCCAAGTGCAGCCGTACCAGAGTTTTGTACAGCTGCAGCATGACCTCGTGGCTCCGAAACTCAATCCTCGACTAATCAAAACTAACACACCATATGCCTTCTTAACAACCCCATCAACCTGGGTGGTAACTTTCAGGGATCTGTGTACATGGACATCGAGATCTCTCTGCTCATCTACACTATCAAGAATCTTACCATTAGCCCAGTACTCTGCATTCCTGCTACTCCTTCCAAAGTGAATCATCTCACACTTTTCTGCATTAAACTCCATTTGCCCCTCAGCCCAGCTCTGCAGCTTATCTATGTCCCTCTGTAACCTACAACATCCTTCAGCACTATCCACAACTCCACCAGCCTTAGTGCCATCTACAAATTTGTCAACCAATCCTTCTACACCCTGATCCAGGTCATTTATAAAAATGACAAACAGCAGTGGACCCAAAACAGATCCTTGTGGTACACCACAAGTAACTGAACTCCAGGATGAACATTTCCCATTAATCACCACCCTCTGTCTTTTTACAGATAGCCAATTTCAGATCCAAACCGCTAACTCACCCTCAATCCCATGCCTCTGTATATTGTGCAACAGCCTACCATGGGGAACCTTAACAAACGCCTTACTGAAATCCATATACATCACATCAATCACTTTACCTTCATTCACCTGTTTGGTCACCTTCTCAAAGAACTCAATAAGGTTTGTGAGGCATGACCTACCCTTCACGAAACCATGTTGACTATCCCTAATCAACGTCTTCCTCTCTAGATGATTATATTTGGGTTACAAACCCAGAAAGTTCCTTTGCTTTCTCTGTTAAAAATACCTGCCAAGAACCACAAAGTAAGTCAACTGTGTGATGTAACTGGCTTGTTCAACTTTCTGTACCAAGTCCTGCAATCTTGGTATTGGGTATGAGTCTGATTTTGTTTCGGCGTTGGCCTTCCGATAGTCCACACAAAATCGTTGAGTCCCATCAGGTTTGGGAGTTAACATGATCGGCGAATTTGACTTGCCCTGACTTGGTTCAATGATATCTTTGTTGAGCATCACATCCACTTCTTTCAGGATCTGTGTGTCTTTGAAAGGATTAAGCCTGTAGGGGTGTTGTTTTTATCAGAACAGCATTCCCTACTTCTACCTCATGTGCAATATTATTAGCCCTCCCCATCTTATTCTTGCATATGTTCTGCTGCAACAACCTTTCAAGTGTGTTCTTTGCTCCTAAGATGGATAGTTCACTAACCTATCCCACTCCTCAATGACATTCTCATTGCTAGTGTATTTTGAGGCACATCAAACTTCACAGCATCTGGATTTGATTCCTCACTCTGCAGGGCAGTAACTAACACTTGTTTCTCCAGTTCCTTCTCTCTATTATAATAAATTTCAACATATTCACATGACATACTCAATATAGTTTTTTATCTATCCAGCATATTTACCAGATAGTTTACCTGACAACTTTTTCTCAATTTGATACGTACCACTAAACCTGGCTTTAAAGGGATCTCCTACCACTGGTAACAATATTAATACATCATCCCTATGGGAAAATGTCCAAATTTCTGAGTTTTTATCTGCCATCTACTTCATTCTATGCTGTGCACTCTTCAGGTGCTGTTAGCTAACTCACCTACCCGATTTAATCTCTCCCTCACCTCCAGTACATAGTCCAAGTGTGAGATTTCCAACTTCAGTCCTGTCAATTTCTCTTTAATTAATTTCAAAGGCCCTCTATCTTCATGTCTGAATATTAACTCAAAGGGAGTGAACTGAGTAGATTTGTTTGGGGCATCTCTAATGGCAAACAATGCGAATGGAATACCTTTATCCCAATCATTCGGGTAATCCTGACAGTACGCTCTTAACATGGTCTTCAGGGTCTGATGCCACTATTCCAAAGCTCTCTGGGATTCAGGGTGATAAGCACTGGATTTAAAGTGTTGTATACCTAAGCTAGGCTTCCTTAACAGCCTAGCAGTAAAATTAGACTCTTGGTCCGACTAAATCTCTTTGGGTAGCCCATACAGTGTGAAGAAAGCTATTAACTCTTCTATCATCGTTTTTACCTTAATACTCCATAATGGAATTACCTTCAGATATCTGGTAGACACATTCATCAAGGGTAGCAAGTACAGATTCCTTGGCCTTCTCCACAACAATGAGTGTCACTCCCACCTTGGATCCTGCTATATCGTTCCCAGGGGCAAACTATATTCCTGGAACTGACACTTTGTCAATCACTCCCACGGTTACTTCCCTAGTCTTGAGTTGGCACTCCAACCTGATCTTACATAGGGGAATGCTAAATATCTGTCCATCTATCCCACAAATTACCACACTCTTGGGTAATAGGTCAGAAAGTGTGCAAATACATAAATCTCTTACTATTAGAGACTGGTTAGATCCTGTATCTCTCAAAATTATAACTTCTTGCCCTTCTCCCCCTGTTCTTTCTGAGTAAACTTCATCCACAGAGGTGAATTCTTTGTAGAGATCAGGTACTAACTCCATACCCAGCCCCTGCCTAGACTGTGAACTCTCCTGCAGCTCCTTGACTTTTCTTGCGGTTTCCTTTACTACTTTCACTCATGCCACTGGCTTAGCTTCTTTTACAACACCTTTTCCCACAATGCCTTTTTTCAATGACCAGCACTGTGACTTTGTGTGTCCCACTTTACCCCAGTGAAAACATAGAATATGGAACATAGCAAAGTACAGCATAGAACTGGTCCTATGGCCCACGATGTTGTGCCAAGACTTAATCCTAATGTAAAATATAGTAACTTAACCTACACACCCCTCAACTCACTGCTCTCCATGTGCATGTCCAGCAGTCGCTTAAATGTCCCCAATGACTCTGCTTCCACCACCTCAGCTTGCAACGCATTCCATGCATTCACAACTCTCTGTGTTCAGAACCTACCTCTGATGCCTCCTTTGTATCTTCCTCCTAATATCTTCAAACTATGACATCTCGGACCAGTCAATCCTGCTCTGGGGAAATGTCTCTGGCTATTGACTCTATCTATTCCTCTCCTTATTTTGTACCCCTCGATCAGGTACCCCTCTCTTCCTCCTCCTCTCCAGAGAGAAAGGTCTGAGCTTATTCAACCTTCTTCATAAGGCAAGCCCTCCAGTCCAGGCAGCATCCTGGTAAACCTTCTTTGCACCCTCTCCAAAGTCTCTGTATCTTTCTAATAGGAGCGCGACCAGAACTGCACACAATAGTCCAAGTGTGGTCTCACCAGGGTCTTGTAGAGCTGCAGCAAAACCTCGCGGCTTTTAAACTCGATTCCCCCTGTTAATGAAAGCCAAAACACCATATGCTTTCTTAACAACTCTATCCACTTGGGTGGCAACTTTGACGGATTTATGTACTTGCACACCCAGATCCGTCTGTTCCTCCACACTGCCAAGAATCCTGTGTTTAATCCTATATTCAACATTTGAGTTCGACCTTCCAAAATGCATCATTTCGCATTTATCCAGGTTGAACTCCATTTGCCATTTCTCAGCCCAACTCTGCATCCTGTCTATGTCACACTGCAGCCTACAGTAACCCTCTATACTATCAATGACACCTCTAACCTTTGTGTCATCTGCAAATTTACTAACCTCCTCATCCAAGTCATTTATAAACACTACAAAGCGCTGAGGCCCAAGAACAGAGCTCTGCGGGATGCCATTCAATACTGACCTCCAGGCAGAATACTTTCCATCCACAACCACTCTCTGCCTTCTGTCAGCCAACCAATTCTGAATCCAGACAGTCAAATCTCCCTGTATCCCATACTTTCTGATTTTATGAATGAGTCTACCATGGGGAACCCTATCAAACGCCTTGCTGAAGTCCATATACACCACATCCACTGCTCGACCATCATCAACCTGTCTTGACACTTCCTCAAAGAACTCAATAAGATTTGTGATGCATGACCTGCTCCTCACAAAGCCATGCTGACTGCCTTTAATCACACTATGCTTTGTCAAATAGTCATAAATCCTATCCCTCACGATTCTTTCCAAAACTTTGTTGACCACAGACGTAAGACTGACACCTGAGGCCTTTCACCTCCTTTCCATCGTCTTGGGCTTCTTTTTAACCTCTGGCAAACAATTACCAGTGCTCTCTACACTTTGTTTCTTTGTGTAGGATCTCTCCTTCTCCCAATTTCTTTCCCTCACGGGATGAAATTATGCCCAGAAGCTAAACTTTGCCTTATGCACCAATGCATATTCATCTGCCATCTCTGCTGCTCTTCTCACTTCTTGAACGTTCTGTTCTTCCACATCATAGAGTAATAGAGTCATAGAGATGTACTGCATGGAAACACCACCCACGTCCTCCACCTCCTCCAAGACTTCTGTTTCCCTGGCCCCCAGCGCCTCATGTTCACCATGGATATACAATCTCTCTACACCTCCATCCACCATGACCAGGGCCTCCAAGACCTCTGTTTCTTCCTCTCCCAACATCCCCAACAGTACCCTTCCACTGACACTCTCATTCGTTTGGCTGAACTGGTCCTCACCCTTAACAATGTCTCCTTTGAATCCTCCCACTTCCTCCAGACCAAAGGGGTAGACATGGGCACACGTATGGGCCCCAGCTATGCCTGTCTCTTTGTTGGCTACGTAGAACAGTTGATCTTCCGTAATTACACCAGCACCACTCCCCACCTCTTCCTCCACTACATTGATGACTGCGTTGGCACCACCTCGTGCTCCTGCGAGGAGGTTGAGCAATTCATCAACTTCACCAACACATTCCACCCTGACCTTAAATTTACCTGGACCATCTCTGACACCTCGCTCCTCTTCCTGGACCTCTCCATCTCCATTAATGACGACCGACTTGACACCAACATTCTTTACAAACCCACCAACTCCCATAGCTAACTGGATTACACCTCTTCCCATCCTACCTCCTGCAAAAGTGCCAAACCGTATTCCCAATTCCTCCGCCTCCACCGTATCTGCTCCCAGGAGGACCAGTTCCACCACAGACAACACCAGATGGCCTCCTTCTTTAGAGACCGCAATTTCCCTTCCCACGTGGTAAAAGATGCCCTCCAATGCATCTCGTCCACATCCTGCACCTCCGCCCTCAGACCCCACCCCTCCAACCGTAACAAGGACAGAACGCCCCTGGTGCTCACCTTCCACCCTACCAACCTTCGCATAAACCAAATCATCCGCCGATATTTCTGCCAGCTCCAAACAGACCCCACCACCAGGGATATATTTCCCTCCCCACCCCTTTCCGCTTTCCGCAAAGACCGTTCCCTCCGTGACTACCTAGTCAGGTTCACGCTCCCCAACAACCCACCATCCCATCCTGGCACCTTCCCCTGCCACCGCAGGAATTGCAAAACCTGGGCCCACATCTCTGATGAAGGGCTTTTGCCTGAAACGTCGATTTTCCTGCTCCTCGGATGCTACCTGAACTGCTGTGCTTTTCCAGCACCGCTCCAATCGAGAATCTGGTTTCCAGCATCTGCAGTCATTGTTTTTACCTGCATGGAATCAGACCTTTCGGTCCAACCCGTCCATGTCGACCGCAAATCCCAACCCAATCTAGTCCCACCTGCCAGCCCCGGCCCATATCCCTCCAAACCCTTCCTATTCATATATCCATCCAAATGCCTCGAAAATGTTGCAATTGTACAAGCCTCACCACTTCCTCCGGCAGCTCATTCCACACACATACTACCCTTTGTGTGAAAAATTTGCCCCTTAGGTCTCTTTTATATCTTTCCCCTCTCACCCTAAACCTATGCCCTCTAGTTCTGGAGTCCCCCACCCCAGGGAAAAGACTTTGTCTATTTATCCTATCCATGCCCCTTATAATTTTGTAAACCTCAATAAGGTCACCCCTCAGCCTCCGCGCTCCAGGGAAAACAGCCCTTGCTTATTCAACCTCTCCCTATAGCTTAAATCCTCCAACCCTGGCAACATCCTTGTAAATCTTTTCTGAACCCTTTCAAGTTTCACAACATCTTTCCAATAGGAAGGGGACCAGAATTGCACACAATATTCCAACAGTGGCCTAACCAATGTTGGGAATTTGTGTTGCAGACATTTAGTCCCCTGTCTAGGTGACATCCTCAGTGCTTGGGAGCCTCCTGTGAAGCGCTTCTGTGATATTTCCTTCGGCATTTGTAGTGGTTTGTATCTGCTGCTTCTGGTTGTCAGTTCCAGCTGTCTGCTGCAGTGGTCGGTATATTGGGTCCAGGTTGATGTGCTTATTGATTGAATCTGTGGGGATGAGTGCCATGCCTCTAGGAATTCCCTAGCTGTTCTCTGTTTGGCTTGTCCTATAATAGTAGTGTTGCCCCAGTCGAACTCATGTTGCTTGTCATCTGCGTGTGTGGCTACTAAGGATAGCTTAGATACTATGGACTACCTAAAGTACACAAACCAGACATCCCACTCAGACCAATAGTATCAGTACCAGGGACATAATCACACAAACTGGCCAAAGAACTACAGCAGAAACTGAAACACCTGATCAGCAGATCCAGACACTCTATACAGTCAACACAGGAATTCTTGGACATCATCAGAAATATGCACATAGACAACGAAGAAACCATGGTCTCATTCGATGTAACGGCACTGTTCATCTCTATCGACAAAACCCTAGCCAGAGAAACAATAGCCAACCTGCTGGACATACAGAACAAACAACAGGATGGTGAACCTATCACCAAAGACGGCATACTCAAACTACTGGACCTGTGCCTCACAACACACTTCACATTCAACAACCAAATATATGAACAAATCAACGGCACACCCATGGGCTCACCCATCTCTGGACTCATAGCAGAAGCGGTAATGCAAAGATTAGAACAAACAGTCTTACTGCAAATTTAACCCAAACTCTGGGTCAGATATGTAGATGACACCTTTGTAATCATTAAAAACACAGAAATAGAGAACACACACGATCATCAACGCCACACTCACAGGAATCTGATTCACTAGAGAGGAAGAAAAGGACAATTCCTAGGCATGATGGTACAGAGAACACCGAACGGAGAATTCACCACAAAGGTATACAGGAAAGCCACACACAGACCAAGTCCTGAACTACAAAAGCAACCACCCCAACACACACAAAAGAAGTTGCACCAAGACACTGTTCAAAAGGGCCACAACACACTGCAGTACACCAGAACTGCAAAAAGAGGAAGAAGAACACCTATACAATGTATTTGCCAAAAACGGATACCCCCGCAATTTCATCAACGGATGCCTAAGGGAAAGACAACGGAACGAGGACATGCCACAACCCAAAGGACTAGCCACACTACCATACATCAAGAGCATTTCTGAACTGACAGCCAGACTACTGCGACCACTAGGACTCATAACAGCACACAAACCAACAGCCACTCTCAGACAACAACTTACCAGAACGAAGGATCCGATACCCAGCATGAGCAAAACCAAAGTAGTGTACAAAATCCCATGCAAGGACTGCACAAAACACTACATAGGACAAACAGGAAGACAGCTAACGATCCGCATCCATGAACACCAACGAGCCACGAAACGACATGACCAGCTATCCTTAGTAGCCACACACTCCGATGACAAGCAACATGAATTCGACTGGGACAACACTACTATTATAGGACAAGCCAAACAGAGAACAGCCAGGGAATTCCTAGAGGCATGGCACTCATCCACAGATTCAATCAATAAGCACATCGACCTGGTCCCAATATACCGAACACTGCAGCGGACAGCTGGAACTGACAACCGGAAGCGGCAGAGACAGGCCACTATAAATGCCGGAGGAAACATCACAGAAGCGCTTCTCGGGAGGCTCCCAAGCACTGAGGATGTCACCTAGACAGGGGATGAAACGTCTGCAACACAAATTCCCAGCTCGGCGAACAGAACCACAACAATGAGCACCCGAGCTACAAATCTTCTCACAAACTTTTAACCAATGTCCTGTACAATCACAATATGACCTCTCAACTCCTGCACTCAATACTCTGACCAATAAAGGAAAGTATACCAAACGCCTTCTTCACTACCTTTGTTCAGCAACACTCCCTAGGACCTTACCATTAAGTGTATAAGTCCTGCTAAGATTTGCTTTCCCAAAATGCAGCACCTCGCATTTATCTGAATTAAACTCCATCTGCCACTTCTCAACCCATTGGCCCATCTAGTCAAGATCCTGTTGTAATCTGAGGTAACCTTCTTTGCTGTCCACTACACCTCCAATTTTGGTGTCATCTGTAAACTTATTAACTGTACCTCTTATGCTTGCGTCCAAATCATTGATATAAATGACAAAAGGTAGAGGACCCAGCACCGATCCTTGTGGCACTCCCCTGGTCACAGGCCTCCAGTCTGAAAAACAACCCTCCACCACCACCCTCTGTCTTCTACCTTTGAGCCAGTTCTGTATCCAAATGGCTAGTTCTCCCTCTATTCCATGAGATATAACCTTGCTAATTAGTCTCCCATGGTGAATCTTGTTGAACATCTTACTGAAGTTCATATAGATCACGTCTACCGCTTTGCCCTCATCAATCCTCTTTGTTATTTCTTCAAAAAACTCAATCAAGTTTGTGAGACATGATTTCCCACTCACAAAGCCATGTTGACTATCCCAAATCAGTCCTTCCCTTTCCAAATACATAGGAGAAAGTGAGGACTGCAGATGCTGGAGATCAGAGCTGAAAATGTGTTGCTGGAAAAGCACAGCAGGTCAGGCAGCAACCAAGGAGCAGGAGAATCAATGTTTCGGGCATAAGCCCTTCTTCAGGAATTCCTTTAGAAGGGCTCATGCCTGAAACGTCGATTCTCCTGCTCCTTGGATGTTTTGGATGTTTCCAAATACATGTACATCCTGTCCCTCAAGATTCCCTCCAACAACTTGCCCACCACTGATGTCAGGCTCACCGGTCTATAGTTCCCTGACTTGTCTTTACCGCCCTTCTTAAACAGTGGCACCACGTTTGCCAACTTCCAGTCTGCTGGCACCTCACCTGTGACTATCGATGAAACAGATATCTCAGCAAGAGGCCCAGCAATCACTTCTCTAGCTTCCCACAAAGTTCTAGCCTACACCTGATCAGGTCCTGGGGACTTATCCTCCTTTATGCATTTCAAGACATCCAGCACGTCCTCCTTTGTAATGTGGACATTTTACAAGATGTCACCGTCTATTTCCCTGCCTTCTAAGGATTCACTCGATCTATCCTGTCTATACCTGACATGTGCTTCCTTTTTTTTCTTAACCAAACCCTCAGTTTCTCTCATCATCCAGCATTCCCTATACCTACCAGCCTTTCCTTTCACCCTGACAGGTATATACTTTCTCTGGATTCTCATTATCTCATTTCTGAAGGCTTCCCATTTTCCAGCCGTCCCTTTACCTGTGAATATCTGCTCCCAATCAGCTTTTGAAAGTTCTTGCTTAATAGCGCCAAAATTGGCCCTTCTCCACTTTAGAACTTCAACTTTTAGATCTGGTCTATCTTTTTCCATCATTATTTTAAATCTAATAGAATTATGGTCGCTGGCCCCAAAGTGCTCCCCCACTGACACCTCAGACACCTGCCCTGCCTTATTTCCCAAGAGTAAGTCATGTATTTCTCATTTTCTAGTAAGTACATCCACATACTGAATCAGAAAATTGTCTTGTACACACTTAACAAATTCCTCTCCATCTAAACACTATGGTAGTCCCAGTCTATGTGTGGAAAGTTAAAATCCCCTACCATAACCACCCTATTATTCTTACAGATAGCTGAGATCTCCTTACAAGTTTGTTTCTCAATTTCCCTCTGACTATTGGGGGGTCTATAATACAATCTCAATAAGGTAATTATCCCTGTCTTATTTCTCAGTTCCACCCAAATAACTTCCCTGGATGTATTTCCAGAAATATCCTCCCTCAGCACAGCTGTAATGCTATCCCTTATCAAAAATGCCACTCCCCCCTCCTCTCTTGCCTCCCTTTCTATACTTCCTGTAGCATTTGTATCCTGGAACATTAAGCTGCCAGTCCTGCCCATCCCTGAGCCATGTTTCTGTAATTGCTGTGATATCCCAGTCCTATGTTCCTAACCATGCCCTGAGTTCATCTGCCTTCCCTGTTAGGCCCTTTGCATTGAAATAAATGCAGTTTAATTTATTAGTCCTACCTTGTCCCTGCCTGCCCTGACTGTTTGACTCTCTTCTGTTCTCAACTGTACCAGTCACAGATTGATCTCTTTCCTCACTATCACCCTGGGTCCCCCACCCCCCCACCTTACTAGTTTAAATCCTCCTGAACAGCTCTAGCAAATTTCCACAGCCAGTATATTTCCGATTTAGGTGCAATCCGTCTTTCTTGTACAGGTCACTTCTACCCCAAAAGAGATTCCAATGATCCAAAAATGTGAATCCTTCCCCCATACACTAACTCCTCAGCCATTCATTCATCT
Organism: Chiloscyllium punctatum; assembly: GCF_047496795.1. Lineage (NCBI taxonomy): Eukaryota > Metazoa > Chordata > Chondrichthyes > Orectolobiformes > Hemiscylliidae > Chiloscyllium > Chiloscyllium punctatum. Next base: position 7,234,367 of record NC_092747.1, on the reverse strand, counting down.
GCTCTATCCTCCTATTCCTGCCCTCACCAGCTCGTAGCACCGGGAGCAATCCAGCTATTACTACTCTCGAGGACCTCCTTTTTAAATTTCTACCTAACTCTCTGTAATCTCCCTTCAGAATCTCAACTGTTTCCTTTCCTGTGTCATTGGTTCCAATGTGGACAATGACCTCCTGCTGGCCCCTCTCCCCCGTGAGAACATTTTGCACTCTCTTGATCCTGGCACCAGGGAAGCAACACACCATTCTGCTTTTTCACTGCTGGCCACAGAAGCATCTACCTGTACCTCAAACTAGAGAATCCCTGAACACAATTGATGTCTTGGAAGCCGACGTACCCCTCGTTGCATTAGAGCCAGTCTCAATACCAGAAACTTGGCTGTTCATGCTACGGTCCTTTGAGAATCCATCGCCCCCTACATTTTCCAAAACAGCATACTTGTTTGAAATGGGTATAGCCACAGAAGGCTCCTGCTCTAGCTGCCTACCTCTCTTACTTTTCCTGGAGTTAACCCATCTATGTGACTGTATCTGAGACTTTCACCCCTTCCTATAAATGCCATCCATCACATACTGTTGCTGTCGCAAATTCCTCATTGCTTCTATCTGTCTCTCTAACCGATCCATTTGATCTGATAAGATTCACAACTAACAGCATTTATGACAGTAACGCTTAAACTCCCTTTAAACTCCCACAACTGACAAGAAGCGCATATCACTCTACTAAAGGCCATTTTTGCTCCTTCACAATCTACAGACCCAGAAAATAACACCATCTTATTCCTCTACAAAACACTGCCCCAGGTTAAATTAATAGTTATGTCTTATATTTTAAGTTTAATCAAGAGACATATCTCCAAAAACATATAATCAAGAAAGAATCTACTCTACTCACTACTGCAGATTCTCTGTAGGCCACACTTAAAACAACAACTAACTTATCTGATTCTGTGCTGTGAACATCACCCAACAGTTCCTCCAAGATTAGTTGTGAATTTCATTGTTTGTTAATTTTCTCAGATGCACTCCGATGTCCAGCGATACACGAATTCAAACATCAAAGGCAGTAACTGTGCAGGTCCTCTCTCTCTCTCTCCTGCGCTGTCCTCACTATGTGCTTCCTTTGTCTGCTCTTCTCCCTTTTAAAACTGCTGTTGTTTTGACTTTTTTTTTTCCAAAGTTCCAAAGTTCCAAAACAATGCAACAGCATATGAAACAGTAATTGCTGGTCCTGCAATTTGAGGACATCACCTCCAGCACCTAAAATACCTCAAAAAGGCACAGCTGTTACCATCATCTCTGGAAGTGAGTTTTTGAACTCCTCCAGCCAAACAACCTCTCTTAGAGCCTCATAGGTCTTATCTATTTTATAAGGCCCGCGCTATGACAATGTCTAATTCTTTCGAACTCACAATCTTAAGTTTGACCTGGTTCCTTCTTTATGTTTCTGAACCACTGTCCTGGTTCCAATTCATAAGCACTCAAAATAGCCTGTATAACCTCTTCATATTGTCTTAACCCCTCATCTCACAGTGCGGCAAATATCTCACTAGCTCTGCCTACCAGTTTAGTCTGAACTAGCGTTACCCATATTGGGGGCAAAGTACTAGATTGGATAGAGAATTGGTTGGCTAATAGGAAACAAAGGGTAGTGATTAACGGCTCCATTTCGGAATGGCAGGCAGTGACCAGTGGGGTACCGCAGGGATCCGTGCTGGGACCGCAGCTTTTTACAATATATGTAAATGATATAGAAGATGGTATCAGCAATAACATTAGCAAATTTGCTGATGATACAAAGCTGGGTGGTAGGGTGAAATGTGATGAGGATGTTAGGAGATTACAGGGTGACCTGGACAAGTTAGGTGAGTGGGCAGATGCATGGCAGATGCAGTTTAATGTGGATAAATGTATGGTTATCCACTTTGGTGGCAAGAACAGGAAGGCAGATTACTACCTCAATGGTATCAAGTTAGGTAAAGGGGCTGTTCAGAGAGATCTGGGTGTTCTTGTCCACCAGTCAATGAAGGCAAGCACGCAGGTACAGCAGGTCGTGAAGAAGGCTAATAGCATGCTGGCCTTCATAACAAGAGGAATTGTGTTTAGAAGCAAAGAGGTGCTTCTGCAGCTGTACAGGGCCCTGGTGAGACCACACCTGGAGTACTGTGTACAGTTCTGGTCTCCAAATTTGAGGAAAGACATTCTGGCTATTGAGGGAGTGCAGAGTAGGTTCACGAGGTCAATTCCTGGAATGGCAGGATTGCCTTACACGGAAAGACTGAAGCAACTGGGCTTGTATACCCTTGAGTTTAGAAGACTGAGAGGGGATCTGATTGAAACGTATAGGATTATGAAAGGATTGGACACTCTGGCAGGAGGAAACATATTTCCGCTGATGGGGGAGTGCCGAACCAGAGGACACAACTTAAAAATACGGGGTAGACCATTTAGGACAGAGATGAGGAGAAACTACTTCACCCAGAGAGTGGTGGCTGTGTGGAATGCTCTGCCCCAGAGGGCAGTGGAGGCCCAGTCTCTGGATTCATTTAAGAAAGAATTGGATAGAGCTCTTAAAGATAGTGGAGTCAAGGGTTATGGATATAAGGCAGGAACAGGATACTGATTGGGAATGATCAGCCATGATCATATTGAATGGCGGTGCAGGCTCGAAGGGCTGAATGGCCTACTCCTGCATCTATTGTCTATTGTCTATTGTCTATTATCCTCAGACCACTCCATCTACCTAGCCAATTTTTCAAATGAAATAAAGAAGGCTTCAGAAAATCACCTTTATCTTCAAAATGTGGTAGTGTTTTCCCATATTTGTATATACAGCTGCCTCTTTTTTTCATCTCCATCCTGTTATCTTGACTTTTCTCACTAATTTGCAACTTCTGAAGTTCAAATTCTCTCTCTTTTTCTCTTTCTCTTTGTCTTTCTTCTCTCTATCCCTGCTCAGCTAAGACCTTCTCTCTTTCCTTTTCGTCACTGCCTCTCCCTTTCTTTTTCCTCTCGAGGCTGGAATCGATCCCGGGCTCCCTTTGGCTCTGGAAAAGTTCTGAATGTTGCTAAAATGTCAATGTAACACCCTTATTCAAAAAGGGAGAGAGGTTCCATGTTTGCAAGCTTGTGAGTAGATGTACCCATAGCCCAATGGACTCCAGTGGTTTAAGGCAGCTCACTGCCACCTTTCCCAAGGCAATAAATGCTGCTCTAGCCAGCAATACCCGTATCCCAGAAGTGAATAAAGTTTTATGAAGAATGTAGCCATTGGAATGATTAGAATCCATTTCACACTCTGGCATTGATCTTTATCAATGAAGCAAAATAAACTCTGCCCTTTGGCTCCCTCCCCTCCCCCTCTACATAACAATGAAAGACGCTATCTACTGTTGCTCTTTTGCAACAAGTAACAATCCTTGTTTAAAGTGCACACGGTGAAAGAAGACTTTGCACTGTGACCTGACGCAGTCTCACTGATTTCCTTCTGAGATTCTGTGTGTTGAAGGGAACTCCTTGGGGGTGCCAGGATGCTCATCGATTTCGCCCCATTGAGGTTGCCATTGTATCGCCGGGCTCAGACAGCAGCTGTCCTCCAGTGGGTGTTCTCCTTCCTTGCCCTCGGTAAGTGAGTTTTGACTTCCACAACCCTCATCCTGCCTTCCCTCTTCAGTTTCATGTTAACTAGACACTTAGTGTATGTAATCTCCTGACCTGTCGGTCCAAACTTCTTCATTCATTCCCTACATTGATGCAAACTCAAAACATAAAACTTACTCCAGTAAGTTTCGTACACACCGAATTAACAGTGTGACTACAGCCTTAGGTGTGGTATTTGTAAGGTTTGCAAACAAGCCCTGGTTTACTAAATAACTAAACCTTAGTGATATTACACTCTAAGCATTTCACTCTCCATTCACAGGTGAATCACTGGTTTTGCCAATGCTGCACCGACATATGGCCCTCAGCTTGGAATTATTGCAAATATCTCATTGCCAAATAATAGTCAACAACTTGTAATTTGTTTGCCTCCAGAGAAAAGGTCAGTTATCAGAGGGTATATATTGAAATAATTGGTGGAATGGTTGTAAATCTATAGAATTCTTTACCACCAGAGGGTTAAGTCATTAATGCTGAGATGGACAGATTATTAATTAGAAAAGGACTCAAGGATTATGGGGGAAAGGCAGGAAAGTAGTCAGCATTTCAGATCAGCCATGATCTCATTGAATGGCAGAGTCACCGCCCATTTTAATTCCCCTTCTCACTCCCTTTTCCAACATGGCCATCCTTGGCCACATTGCCACAATGAACCACACTGCAAATTTGAGGAACAACACCTCACCTTCCAGCTGAGCGGCCTACACTCCAGAGGACTCAACATTGACTTGAAACGTCAGCCGTTTTCTCTCCTTACAGCTGCTGCCAGACCTGCTCAGATTTTCCAGCATTTTCTCTTTTGGACTCAACATTGAGTTCTCCGATTTCAAATAACCTCTCTTCCCATTCCCTGAATCCCTTCCCAGCTCGTCCCCATTCCTTCCACTGCCTCCTGCCACCAACTGGATTCATTCCTCCCATTGACCAACCAGGTCGTGCCGTCTATTTGTCTTCACCTATCTCCACTTCACCATCCTACCCCCGCCACCCCCTTTATCTGCAGCTCCCCCCACCCCCAGTCCTGAAAAAGGGTTAGACCCGAACTGTCGACTTTGCTACCTCCTGATGCTGCCTGGCCTGTTTGTGTTCTTCCAGCTTTCAGCCTGTCTAAAGCAGACTCACTGGGCTGATTGGGCTACTTCTGCTCTTATGGCTTTATGGATTAGGGGATGCGAGGAAAACTATTTTCATCCAGGAGGCAGTGGGTGTCTGGAACTCATTACCCAGTTTGAGGGTTGAGGGGGAAACCCCAAACTCATTTAAAAGGAACGTGCATCTGCACCTTAAGCACTAAAACCTGCCAGGCTACAGACCAGGGGCTGGAACGTGGGATTACAATGGGTGGCTAGCATATTCAGCTAGTACAGGCAAGATGGGCTGAATGGCTGCTTTCTGCACCGTAGCTTTTCTACAATTCCATGGGCATTGATGTGGCACCTTTCACATCCTCAGTACATACCAAAGAAGCCAACTTTTTGGAGTAGAGTCATAGCTGTAATTCAATGAGATTTGACAGTAAATTTGTGCAGAGAAAGCTCCCACAAACAGCAATGCGTGAATGCCGAGATATACTATGTCCAGGGGCCTGCAGTAAGCTCATGTACCACAGGAAACTTCAGTAGGAGTCAGCCAAGGCCATTCAGGCCTCAAGCCTGTCCTAATACTAAATTAGATCAAAGGTTGATCGGTGCCTCAATCCCATTTACCCATCTCAGCTCCATGTCCCTTGAGACTGTTTGGTCTCATCAATCTAACAACATTGATTGCATTCAAATAACCTCTGAAAGAACGTCCCAAGTCAATTTACAACAGTGTTTGTTAAGCCATATTTAACAGAGATAGGGCAAATAGGCAGAAACATTTCATTGTTTTAGAGAAGTCAATAACTAAGAGACACAGATTTAAAGCAGGAGTCTCAAAAATTTGAAGACAACTTGAGGAAGTAATATTTGAGGAGAAAGTGAGGACTGCAGATGCTGGAGATCAGAGCTGAAAATGTGTTACTGGAAAAGCACAGCAGGTCAGGCAGCATCCAAGGAGCAGGAGAATCTGACATTTCGGGCATGAGCCCTTCTTCCTTTCCTGAAGAAGGGCTCATGTCCGAAATGTCGATTCTCCTGCTCCTTTGATGCTGCCTGACCTGCTGTGCATTTCCAGCAACACATTTTCAGAAGTAATATTTGACCCAGAGATTAAAAATCAGGAACTCACTTCAGAAGGCATGGTCTTTGGGGGAAATCACACTATTGTTAAGAACTACTTAGACAATCACTTGAAATGTCAGAATGCATAGAGCTGTGAGCTCAGTGCTGGGATTTGTATAGACTGGCGCTTGAGAATGTTATGGACATTCTGTGCTGTTACATTCTGTGAAAAAAATATCCCCTCCCTCCAGCATTGACAATCAGTTGCAGCGATGTGCACTATCTCCAAAGATTCACTGCAGAAATTCAACAAGGCTCCTCAGACAGCAGCTTCCAAACCCATCACCATTTCCATCTAGAACAAGGACAACAGATACATGGGAACACCTCCTCCTGCACATTCCCTTCGAAGCACTTACTATCCTGATTTTCAAATATATCGCTCTTCCTTCAGCGTCACTGGATCCTGGAATTCTGGGGGGGGAGCGGTGGTGGAAGGGCATTGTAGGGGTATGCACATCGCAAAAGAATACACAACTATCTTTAGCCACAAGTGCCGAGTGGATGATTCATCTTGGCCACCTCCGATGGTCTCCAGCATCACGGACACCAGTCTTCAGCCAATCCGATTCACTCCATGTGATATGAGCAAAGGGTTAGAGACACTGGACCATCAATAAAGTGATGGAAGGTGTCATCAACAGCGCTATCAGGCAGTACCTGCTCAGTAATAACCTGCTCAGTGATAAACCAATCTGGGTTCTGCCAGGACCACTCAGCTCCTGATCTCATTATAGCCTCAATTCAAAGAAAAAAGAACCAAGAACAATGAAAATTTACAGCCCCTTCAACAGGCCCTTCAACCCTCCAAGCCTGTGCCAATCCAAATCCACTGCCTAAACCTGTCACCCAGTTCCTAAGTATCTGTATCCCTCTGCTCCTCATCTACTCAACTATCTGCCCAGACGCATCTTAAATGAATCTACTGTACCTGACTCTACCACCTCTGCTGGCAACGCATTCCAGGCACCCACTACCCTCTGTGCGAAGTATTTGCCACGTGTTTCCCCTTAAACCTTTCACCTCTCACCTTGAAAGCGTGACCTATCGTTATTGAATCCTTCACCCTGGGAAAAAGCTTATCTCTATCTATACCCTTCATGATTTTTGCAAGGTTTGTGAAGGCTTGTAGCTCAGGTTGAGGTTTAGGGTGTAGGTTTGCTCGCTGAGCTGTAGGTTTGATATCCAGACGTTTCATTACCTGGCTAGGTATCATCAGTGGCGACCTCCAAGTGAAGCGAAGCGGTTGTCTCCTTCTTTCTATTTATATGTTTGTCCTGGATGGGGTTCCTGGGGTTTGTGGTGATGTCATTTCCTGTTCGTTTTCTGAGGGGTTGATAGATGGCATCTAGATCTATGTGTTTGTTTATGGTGTTGTGGTTGGAGTGCCAGGCCTCTAGGAATTCTCTGGCATGTCTTTGCTCAGCCTGTCCCAGGATAGATGTGTTGTCCCAGTCGAAATGGTGGTGTTTTTCATCCGTGTGTAGGGCTACGAGGGAGAGAGGGTCATGTCTTTTTGTGGCTAGCTGATGTTCATGTATCCTGGTGGCTAACTTTCTTCCTGTTTGTCCTACGTAGTGTTTGTGGCAGTCCTTACATGGGATTTTGTAGATGACGTTGGTTTTGTCCATGGGTTGTACTGGGTCTTTTAACTTGGAGGTTGCCACTGATGATGTTACTTAGCCAGGTAATGAAACTTCTTGACCACTCTATCCACCTGTGCATCAACCTTTAGGGTACAATGGACCTGCACTCCCAGATCTCTCTGCCCATCAACTTTTCCCAAGGCTCTTCCATTTACTGTATAATTTGCTCTAGAATTAGACTTCCCAAAATGCATCACCTCACATTTGCCTGGATTGACTCCATCTCCACTTCTCCGCCCAACTCTCCAGTCTATCTATATCCTCCTGTATTCTCTGACAGTCCCTGCTACTCCACCAACCTTAGTGTCATCTGCAAACTTACCTTGCCTTTCCTATCCTTTGTTTTCAACGGGACATGCCAATCCTGCACTATCTTTAACCTATCTTTGAAAGTCTCCCACATATCAAATGTGGACTTCACTTCAAATAGCTGTGTCCAATTCACATTTCCCAGCTCCTGCCTACTTTTGATATAATTGGCCTTGGTCCAGTTTAGTACTCTTCCCTTAGGACCACTCTCATCTTTGTCTACAAGTATTCTAAAACTTACAGAATTGTGGTCACAGTTCCCAAAGAAATCCCCCACCGCAACTTCTACCACCTGGCCTGGCTTGTTCCCTAACACCAGGTCCAATATGGCCCCTTCCCTCATCGGACTATTCACATACTGCTCTAGAAAACTCTCCTGGATGCTTCTTACAAATTCTACCCCATCCAGACCTCTGACTTTAAGCGTATCCCAGTCAACGTTGGGAAAATTAAAACCACCCATCATCACCACCTTGTTGTTTCTACATCTTTCCATAATCTGTTAACCTATTTGTTCTTCTACCTCACTCTCACTGTTAGGAGGCCTGTAATACAGCCCCAACAGTGTAACTGCACCCTTCTTATTTCTCAGCTCCACCCATAATGCCTCACTACTCAAACCCTCCATGGTGTCCTCCTTTAGCACAGCTGTGATATCATCCCTGACCAGCAATGCAACTCCACCCCCCCTTTTACTTCCCTCCCTGTCCTGTCTGAAGCGTCTATATCCTGGAACATTTAGTTACCAATCATGCACTTCCTTCAACCAAGTCTCCGTGATTGCAGTAACGTCATGTCTAAGGCACCAATCCAAGCCCTAAGTTCATCTGCCTTGCCCACTATACTCCTTGCATTAAAGTATATGCACTTCACGCCACCAGTTCTTTTGCACTCATCTGCTCTCTGCCTACTCTTTTTCATATTAATGCTAACTTCATGATTCTTACAGTCTCCAGTTTCCACCTCACTGTCTACTTTTCTCCTCTTTTGGTTCCCAGCCCCCTGCCACTTTAGTTTAAAACCTCCCCATTCAAACATGGCTAAAAGAGTTGACTTCCAGGGGTGAGGTGAGAGCACAGCCCTTGGCCTCAAGGCTGCATTCAACCAAGTGTGGCGTTACAGGGCCCTAGCAAAACCAGAATCAATGTATATCCAGGGGCAAACACCCTACTGATTGAAGTCATACCTGGCCCATAGGAAGATGGTTGTGGTTGATGGAGGTCAGTCATCTCAGCTCCAGGACATCTCTGCAGGAGTTCCTCAGGGTAGTGTCCTCGGCCCAACCATCTTCAGCTGCTGCATCAATGACCTTCCCTCCATCATAAGATCAGAAGTAGGGATGGTCACTGACGATAGCAAATGTTCAGCACTATTCACGACTTCTCAGACACTGAAGCAGTCCTTGGTCAAATGCAATAAGGTCTGGACAATATTCAGATAAGTGACAAGTAACATTTGTGCCTCACAAATACCAGGCAACAATCTTCTCCAATAAGAGACAATCTAGCCATCACCACTTGACATTCAATGGCACTACCATCACTGAATCATTCAACTATCAACATCTTGGGGTTTACCATTGACCAGAAACCCAACTGGACTGATCATATGAAAACTGTGGCCATAACAGCAGTTCAGAGACTAGGAATACTGCGGCCAGTAACTCCCCAAAGCCTGTCCACCATCTACAAGGCCCAAGTCAGGAGTGTGATGGATTACTCCCCACTTGCCTGAATGAGTGCAGCCCCAACAACACACAAGAAGCTTGACAATATCCAGGACAGAGCCACCTGCTTGATTGACACCAAATATACAAACATCCACTCCCTCCACCACCGACGTTCAGTAGCAGTAATGTGTACCATCTATAGGATGCACTGAAGAAATTCACCCAAAATCCTCAGACAGCACCTTCCGAACCAATGACCATTTCCATCTAAAAGGACATGGGCAGCAGATACATGGGACACCATCCCCTGCAAGTTTCCCTCCAACCACTCACCATCCTGACTTGGAAATATATTGCTATTCCTTCAGTGTCACTGGGTCAAAATCCTGAAAATCTCTCCCTAACAACATCGGGGTCTCCCTACAGCACATGGACTGTAGTGGTTCAAGAAGCAGCTCATCATCACCTTCTCAAGGGGCAACTAGGAATGAACGATAATTGCCTGTCCACCTAGTAACACCCACATCCCATGAATGCGCACCTCTCTGAACCGCACTGTAAGTATTCCTTAAGTTCTGTTCAGAACAAAAGTGAAGATATTAATCAGGAGCAACTACCTTCAAGCTCAAGTGATGTGGCCAACAAACTCTTAAGTGTGACCTGAAGCTGGAGCTTCTGAATTAGTGTAAGAGATCCATTGAGCTACAAGACCTCCATGTTGCTGAAGGTTCTCTCTCAATACTGTCACCACTATCTCTAGAAAAACCTTACCACCCATGGTACGGCCTCCATTGTTTACAATTTACTTGCGCCTGGGATTGATATCTGGGGTGTGTTTTGCTGGTGAGTTACAGTCAGGGTTTCTTTCCTCATTCCACAGCTCAGTGCTGCATTGCCCTCTTTGTCTTCCTCCTCTTCACCCGTTTCTGGTTTGTGTCTGTGCTCTACGCAACATGGTGGTACTGGGATCGCAACACGCCTTATCGAGGAGGCCGGAGCTTTCGCTTCCTCCGGAGGTTGAGGTTGTGGAACTACTTTCGGGACTACTTTCCAATTCATGTAAGTATCATTGATTCTAGCCATGTTGTGTCTTTTTTTCTCTGTTTTCCATGGCTGAGAGTTATCATATTCAAGCTGTATTATCCCACTGGGAAAACAGTGCAATAACTTAATACATTTCTGGTTGGGTCCCAGCTGAAGCATTCATCATTATCAATATCATCATTATCATCAGCAGTCCCTCACAGACAAGGATGGACTCTCTCCCACTCTCGGATGAGACCGTAGGTGGTTGTACAGACCGATGCTGCTGCCACAGACTCTGTTAGCCTTAGGACAGGTGATGGTCTCAGGGAGGGGTGGATGGGGTGTTGATGTGGTAGCGTGCTTCTTCCGTTGTTTCCCCCCAGCTTCTGCTTTTTCCCAACGGCAAGTCTCGAGGTTCTACATGTCTTCCTTAATGCTCCTCCTCCACTTTGGATGGTCTGGGCCCAGTAATTCCCAGGTGGGAATGTTCACTTCCCCAGTGAGGCCTTGAGGGTATCCCTGAAGCACTTTGTCTGTCCCACCTGGGGCTCACCTGCTGTTTCGGAGCTGGGAGGAGAGCACCTGCTTGGGTCGGTCATGGGGACGACGTGGCCAGCCCATTGCAGCCGATCGCGGGTGGGGGTCAGTGCCTCGATGCTGGGGATGTTGGCCTGGTGGAGGACGCTGGTATTGGTGCGTCTGTCTTCCCAGGAGATTCACAGGGTCTTGCACAGGCAGCATTGGTGGGACTGCTCAAGTGCCTTGAGGCATCTGTTGTGGACAGTCAACATCTCAGAGCCACAGAGCAGGGCAGGAACCACCACAGCTCTGTATACCATGAGCTTGTTGTCAGATCTGATGTTGTTGTCCTTGAACAGCCTTCTCCTCAGACGGCCTTCACACCATCAGCCGGGAAGTACAATGCAGCATCCTTTTCTGATTTAAAGTGTTACAGCCAATTCTGGATGCCCTCTTTTGGGAAAGATAGGAATGTGTTTGAAGCAATGTAGAGGTGATTTGCTGAAATGGTACCAGGGAAAGACTGAAGAATTTGGGATTGTTCTGCTGAGAGAAAAGAATGATTAAGGGGAGATTTGTTAGCCATTGTAACCTGATAGATATTTCGAGTCCAGAATGTATTTGCATTTGAGTGAAGTACATGGGACTGTTCTCTGAAAACAAAGGGACAGATCTGAGTCCTGCATTCTCCTGTAGCTTGGAGAGCCTAAAATATAGTCCACAGCATTCATCACTCACGGAATCCCAGATAACTTCCAAAGGAATCAACACTCTTGCCTTCTGCAGTATAAATTGTTGTGATTGTTTTGGAATTTGCAACCTTACATTTGTCCTAATGAGTGCCTCAAGACAATATCTTTGTGGCAATATTTAAGGGAGATGATCAAAATACTAAAGATCTTCCAGAGAAACTAATTCTACTAGCAGGACGTTTGGTAACCAAACAACAGAGTAACTGGCCAAAGAATCAGAGGGAGAGGGGACGAGAGAAGAATTTAATCAGTGAGTTGTGATCTGGAATACATTCCTTCAGAGGCTGGTGGGCATAGATTCAATAGAAACTTTCAAAATCAAATTTGAGAATGTTTGGAAAGGATAATGGGGTCAGTTCAGGAGAATAGATTAATGAGATATTTTTGGAAGGCAATGGTGAGATTGGAAAAGGATTTGGTATCCAAGAATTTGCAATTTTTCTATTATGTGTTGCACATGGACACTACTGGCTAGGCTAGCGTTTATTGCCAATCCCTAATTGCACAGTGGGCAGTTAAAGGTCAGACATTTTTCTCTAGGCCTGGAGTCACATGTAGGCCAGACCAAGTAAGGATGGCAGTTTCTTGTAGACAATAAGGACTGCAGGTGCTGGAAGCCAGAGTCAATAGATGTGAAGTTGGAAAAGCACAGCTGGTCAGGCAACATCCGAGGAGCAGGAAAATCGACGTTTTGGGCTGAAACCCTTCATCAGGTCTGGGAAGGGGGAAGGGAGCCCAGAAGTATATAAGGGGACAGGGTGGGATTGGGGGAAGGGTAGTTAGGATGATGATAGATGGATGTAGGTAGAGGGTTATTGTGATTGGTCAGTGGGAGAGGATAGGCAAGAAGGAAGGTGGATAGGTTGAGTCAGGTCAGGGAGGCAAGGTCGAGGGGTGCGACGAGACATGGAATAAGGCTGGGGGAGCAGGGATTTTGAAGCTGGTGAAGTCCATGTTGAAGCCATTGGGCTGTAAGCTCCCCAGGTGAAATACCAGGTGTTGTTCCTCCAGTTTCCATTTGGCCTCACTCTGACAATGGAGAACTCCAAGGATGGACGTGTCACCGGGGGAATGGAAGGCGGAATTAAAATGGATGGCAATTGGACAGTTTCCTTCCTAAAGGGCATTAGTGATCCAGATGGGTTTTTGCTGACAATTAACAATGGTTATACAGTCATCATTAGAGTCTTAATTCCAAATTTTTTAATGATTTCAAATCCCATGATATCACTACAAGGCCATCGCCTCCTTCTGGTCAAATTGATGTCATCCTCAGATTCAATTTGTTTTTGTAAATGGTGGGTGACCATGGTCCCAGCATCACACCTTATGGGGCATCACTTCCCGCCTGATAGTGACCTTTACTTTCCTGCCATTTATTTGCAGAACTTCTTGCAGAGATTTTAAAACTGAATTCTAATTCTTGAACTGTGATGGTGGGATATTAATTCCTTGCCAGTGACTTTCTGATTCATTCATTTATTGCCCATCCCTAAAATCCAGAGGGCAGCTAAGAAGCAACCACAATGCTGTGGACTGGAGTTACATGTCAACCAGACTGGGTAAGGAGGGCAGATTTCTCTCCCTGTAGGGCATTAGTGAACCACAGAGTCATAGAGATGTTCAGCACAGAACCAGACCCTTTGGTCCAACACATCCATGCCAACCAGATATCCTAAATTAATCTATTCCCAATTGCCAGCATTTGGCCAATATCCCTCTAAACCTTTCCTATTCTTGTACACATCCAGATGTCTTTTAATTGTTGTAATTGTACCAAATTCCACCACTTCCTCTGGCAGCTCATTCCATACACGCACCACCCTTTGTGTGAAAATAGTTGCCTCTTAGGTCCTTTTTAATCTTTTCCCTCTCACCCTAAACCTATGCGCTCTAGTTTTGGACTTCCCCTCCCCAGGGAAACAGACCTTGTCTATTTATCCAATCCATGCCCCTCATGATTTTATAATACTCTGTAAGGTCACTCCTCAGCATCTGAAGCTCCAGGGAAAACAGCCCCAGCCTATTCAGCCTCCCCTTGTAGCTCAAACCCTCCTACCCTGGCAACATCTTTGTAAATCTTTTCTGAACCCTTTCACAAAGTCTTTCCTATAGCAGGGAGACCAACGTTGAATGCAGTATTCTAAAAATGGCCTAACCAATATTCTGTGAAGCCTCCTGTACTCCCAACTCATACACTCACCAATAAAATCAAGAGTACCAAATGCCTTCTTCACTATCCTACCTGTGATCCCACCTCCAAGGAACTATGAACCTGCACTCCAAGATCTCTTTGTGCAGCAACATTCCCCTTTCCATTAACCAGATGGGTCTTCACAACAATCAACAGAATTTACATTGCCTTTTAACTCTAGGTTTTATTGAATTCAAACTTCAAACTTGTGGTTGGATTTGATCCTGTACCTCCATCTGGATACACCAGGCCAGAAACATTACCATTACTCTACCATGTCCCCCTGGTCCATTGGTAATACCTCTGGTGCATTATTCCTGTAATAAAACCACCATGCTGCCAAATCCACAGGGACTCTTGGTTGAGGGACACCTAACTGTATTTAGCATATTGTTCATCAAAACCCAGTCTGTCAAACATAGAAACATTAATAAAAAAACAATGAGTTCCTTTTCTCTGGAAATAAAAGTTGAAAGCTCTTAGAGGTTTTCAAAATCATGAGTGGGCTGGATAGGACCACAAACGTCTAATTTCTCCACCACCGACACCCAGTAGCAGCAGTCTACAATCCACAAGATGCACGGCAGAAATTCACCAAAGATCCTTAGACAACACCTTCCAAACCCACGACCACTTCCATCTAGAAGGATAAGGGCAGCAGATACATGGGAACACCATCTCCTGCAAGTTCCCCTCCAAGTCACCCACTATCCCGACTGGAAAATATATCACCGTTCCTTCAATGTGTCACTGGGTCACAATCCTGGAATTCCCCTCCCTAACAACATCATGGGTCAACCCACAGCAGGTGGACTGCTGCGGTTGAAGAAGGCGGCTTGCCCCCATCTTCTCAAGGGGCAACTAGGGACGGGCAATAAATGCTCACCCAGCCAGCGACGCTGGCATAACACAATTTAATGCATTTTTTAAAAAATGGTAGGGAGAAGCTATTCCCACTTGTAAAAGGAACAAGAATGAGAGGGCACAGAGTTAAAGTGATGTGCATACAAAGCAAGGACCATGTGAAAAGAAAGTTTTTCCACATGAGTGGCTAAGGTCTGGAATGCACTGCCTGGAACTGTGGTGGAAACAGGCTCAACTGAGATATTCAAAAGGGGCTTTGGATGGTTATTTGTTTTGAAATGGTGTGGACGGATACGAGGATTAGGCAGGAAATTGGCTGTAGATAATAGAACCAGTGCAGGTACAATGGGCTGAATGGCCTCCTTCTGTGCCACAACAATTCTGTGATTACGGGATCAAAGTCTAATTAAGAACATCTTTATTTATTTGAGAAGTATTTAGCTGAGCACTTGAAATGCCACGGGCCAAAGGCTATGGATCAGGTGCTAGAAAATGGGATTAGACTACATGAATACTTGATGACAGGTGTGGAGGGGATGGACCCTTTAAAAACATGGAAAACCATCAGCTTCAGATGGATGTCACCTGACCCCTAGTGGTACCATCTGCATAGTGCAAGTAGATTCTCAGTCAACATCATCTCCACTGTTTTTTTTTAAAAGATGAGATTACTTACAGTGTGGAAACAGGCCCTTCAGCCCAACAAGTCCACACTGACCCTCTGATGAGCAACCCACCTAGACCCATTCCCCTACACCTAACACTACAGGCAATGTAGAATGGCCAATTCACCTAACCTGCACATCTTTGGACTGTGG
Organism: Chiloscyllium punctatum; assembly: GCF_047496795.1. NCBI lineage: Eukaryota > Metazoa > Chordata > Chondrichthyes > Orectolobiformes > Hemiscylliidae > Chiloscyllium > Chiloscyllium punctatum. The sequence continues at coordinate 7,218,708 of NC_092747.1, read as the reverse complement.
GAGGAAACCCACACAGAGAATGTGCAAACTCCACACAGATAGTTGCCTGAGGTGGGGAATTGAACCCAGATCTCTGGGTCTGTGAGGTAACAGTGCTAACCGCTGTGCCACCATGCTTTTCATCCCCTGGTAGTGCCTAGATCGAGCAATATTAGGGCAGGCAGAATTTTCAAGGAGCCAGTGCTCAAGAAAATCATACTTTCAGAAATTAAACTCTCTTGACTAATCCAACACACCCCAGCTAGCCTGTCCATAAAGACTCTCACAAATGTTAATAGATGCACCGTAGAAAAAATTCTATCGGGATGCATCATGGCTTGGTCTGACAACTGCTCTGCCCAGGACCATAAGAAACTATGGGGAGTTGTGAACACAGCCTAGTCAATCACATAAGCCAACCTCCCATCCATGGACTCCATCTACACTTTCCCCTGCCTCGGCAAAGCAGCCAACATCATCAAAGACCCCTCCCACCCTGGTAATAGTCTCTTCCACCCTCTTCCAATGGGCAGAGGATACAAAAGCTTAAACACTCGTACCAATAGATTCAAGAACAGCTACTTCCCTGCTGTTATTAGATGTGTAAATGGACATCTCAAATTTTGGGGTGGCACAGTGCCTAGCACTGTTGCCTTGCAGTGCCAGGGACCCAGGTTTGATTTCAGCCTTGGGCAACTGTCTGTGTGGAGTTTGCACATTCTCTCTGTGTCTGCTTGGGTTTCCTCCCACAGACCAAAGATGTGTGGGTCAGGTGAATTGGCCATGCTAAATTGCCCATAGGGAGTAGGTGAATGAGTCTGGGTGGGTTACTCTTCAGAGGGTTGATGTGGACTTGTTGGGCCAAAAGGCCTGTTTCCACGCTGTAGTGAATCTAATCTAATCTTTCAATTTAATGTTGATCTCTGTGCACCTTCTCTGCAGCCATAACATTGTATTCCTTGCTCTGTTCTATTACACAAAGGCATTTTGTATCATATGGTCTGCCTGTACAGCACTCAAAACAAAACTTTTCACTGTACCTAGGTACACAGGACAAATCAAATCAAATCAGCTGATGCCTTGCATTCTACCCTCTGTAAGCTGGAGGTTGCCAGTAAATTTACTAACTGTATATTAACTCCAAGTCTGATTTCCTTATCAATGCTGTGCTCACTGATCGACACTGGCTCCTGATCAATCAGTGACTTGATTTTAAAATTCTCATCTATTTTCAAATCTCCCTATGGCCTCAGTCCCTTTCAATCTCTGACATCTCCTCCAGCTCCACAATGTCCCCAGATTTCTCAAATTCCGACCACCTGGGAATGTCTACCTTTAATTGCTCCACCTTTGGTTGTTGTACCTTCAATTGCCTGGGCACTAAGTTCTGGAAGTACCTCTAGACAGATCACCAGCTCCTTATCTCTCTCCTCCATTGAGGGTCCTCCCTAAAATCAATTGGTGCCACACTTAATTGTTTACTTCTTAAATATTATCGGGATGTGAGTAATCCTGTACAGGCTGCCCAGCAAATGAAGGAAAACAATAAGATGATGCAGTGCAGTAGGAGTCCATTCAGCTGACTGTGTCTGAAAAGCTCTTTGGAAGATAACTACCACAGAGAGAGTGCAGTGGAGGTGCATTATACTGCCACCAGGAGTAGTAGGGCTGTCTTATGAGGAGAGATTGGTTTGGTTATGAGGAGAGGTTGGATAGGCAGGGACTCTTTTTACTGGAATGTCAGAGATTGAGAGGTTACCTTATAGAGGTTTATAAAATCATGAGAAGTATAGATAAGCAGGTGTCTTTCCTCTAGCTTTCCCCACCTTTTTCTCAGCTTCGTTGATGACTGCATCGACACCACCTCGTGCTCCCTCAAGGACATTGAACAGTTCATCAACTTCACCAATACATTCCACCCCAACCTCAAGTTCACCTGGACCATTAGATTAGATTAGATTACTTACAGTGTGGAAACAGGCCCTTCGGCCCAACAAGTCCACACCGCCCCGCCGAAGTGCAACCCACCCATTCCCCTACATCTACCCCTTGCCTAACACTACGGGCAATTTAGCATGGCCAATTCACCTGACCTGCACATCTTTAGACTGTGGGAGGAAACCGGAGCACCCGGAGGAAACCCACGCAGACACGGGGAGAATGTGCAAACTCCACACAGTCAGTCGCCTGAGGCAGGAATTGAACCCAGGTCTCTGGTGCTGTGAGGCAGCAGTGCTAACCACTGTGCCACCGTGCCGACCATCTTGGACACCTCCCTCCCCTTCCTGGACCCCTCCATCTCCATCAATGGTGACAGACTCAACATAGACATCTTCTACAAACCCACCAACTCCCACAGCTACCTGGACTACATTGTCTCCCACCCTGCCTCCTGTAAAAACGCTATCCTTTATTCCCAATTCCTCAGCTTCCGCTGCAGCTGCTCCCAGAAGGGCCAGTTTCACCAAAGAACACACCAAATGGCCTTCTTCTTCAAAGACTGCAATTTCCCCTCCTACTTAGTTGATGATGCCCTCCAGTGCATCTCATCCAATTGCCCACCACTGTCCTCAAATCTCACCCCTCCAATCACAACAAGTACAGAATCCCCCTGGTCCTCATCTTTCACCCCGTATACATTGCATCATCCTCTGCCATTTCCGCCACCTACAAATGGACCCCACCACCAGAGATATATTTCCCTCCCCATCCCTACATGCATTCCGTAAAGACCATTCTCTCCTCGACTCCCTTGTCAGGTCTATGCCCTCCCACCAACTCACCATCCCCTTCCGGCACCTTCCCCTGCCTCTGCAGGAATTGCAAAACTCCCTCACCTCCGTCCAAGGCCCCAAAGAAGCCTTCCACATCTATCAGAGTTTTACCTGCACTTCTACATGTCATTTACTGTATCTGATTCTCCCAACGTGGTCTCCTCTACATTGGGGAGACAGGGCGCCTACTTGCAGAATGCTTCAGAGAACATCTCTGGGACTCCCACACCAACCAAACCCATCGCCCCGTGGCCGAACACTTCAACTCCCTCTCCCACTCCGCCAAGCACATGCAGGTCCCGGGTCTCTGCCATCGCCAAACCCTTACCACACGACGCCTGGAGGAAGAACGCCTCATAATCCGGCTTGGGGCCCTCCGACCACACAGGGTCAAAGTGGATTTCACCAGTTTCCTCATTTCCCCTCCCCCCACTTTATCCCAGATCCAACCTTACAACTCAGCATCACCCTCTTGACTTGTCCATCTTCCTTCCCATCTATCAGCTCCACCCTCCTCTCTGACCTATCACTATCACCCCCACCTCCATTCACCTATCACACACTCAGCTACCTTCCCTCCCAGTCTCACTCCCCTCACATTTATCTCACGACCCCCTCGGCTCACAAGCCTCATTCCTGATGAAGGGCTTTTGCCCAAAGCGTCAATTCTCCTGCTCCTCGGATGCTGCCTGACCTGCTGTGCTTTTCCAGCACCACACTCTCAACTCTAATCTCCAGCATCTGCAGTCCCCACTTTCTTCTCGTTGACTGGAAGGGGAGCCAACGGTGGAGCAGTAATGGTCAGAGTTTCTGGGGGTAATTCAGGAGGCACAGCAAAAATTCATCTCAAGAAGCAAAGGAGAGGATGGGGCAACTGTAGCTGACAACAAAAGTTACAATGGCATAAAAGCAATAGAAAAATCGATGTGATGAAGATTAGTGGGAAGCCTGAGAACTGGGAATCCTTGAACAACCAGCAGAAGGCAGCTAAGCAAGGCAATAAAGGGGAGAAGATGAAATATGAGAGTTCGTGATACAAAAGAAAATTTCAAGAGTTAGTTTATAGACATATGCAAGTTAAGAGAGATACAAAAGTGGACAATGGACTGCTGGAAATTGAAGAAGAGTTCATGAAGAACAACAAAATAGTGTTGTTAGAACTTTGCATCAGTTTTCACGGTGGATGATACCAGCAGCATACCACAGTCATCGAATCCCTACAGTGTGGAAGCAGGCCATTCAGCCCATCAAATCCACACCGACCCTCCAAAGAGCAGCCCACCCAAACCCAACCCCTACTCTATCTCTGTAACCCTGAAGGTGAGGGACATGGTCAAATGCTTTAGTAAAGTCCATGCTGCCTTACCGTTGTGTTCGATTGTTCTGGTTTTGATTATGTGTTTGAGAAATGATCTAAACTTTCTGGTGCTTGATTGGTTAGATTGGGTATGAACTCTGAGCAAAGTGAACAGACACCGTAGACGCTACAAGAAGCAGGACTGTAGTCAATGATGCAGATGTTTTGTGATTACAGGAAAATGTTCAAACTTTTGTCAATAATGTTGTGTCATATTTTGTCATAGTTATGGATGTATATTCACCAGTGCTGTCCACATGGTGCAGATGTAGTGTCCCTATCCCTGGACCAGGAGGCCAGGGCTCAATGTCCCATCTGCTACAAAAATGCACAATAACATTTCTGAGCAGATTGATTTAGGAACATAAGTTAAATATTTATTAAAAGCTGCAATTTTCCCATTCTGACAGAGGTTCCAAAATCAGGAGAAATTGCATGTTCAATGCTGGCCTTGGTAGACTGCCTGTATAGAATTTGCACCTTCCCCCTTTGTCTGCATGAGTGTGGTCCAGTTTCTTCCCACAGTCCAAAGATGTGTAGGTTAAATGGAATGGCCCTGGACAATGCAGGGATTGGTGCATCTGAGTGGGATGCTCTTTGGAGAGTCAGTGTGGACTGAATGGTCTGCTCCCACACTGTAAGGGTTCTATGAAAGTGGGACGAGCGTAGATTTTGAGTAGGCTCTTTTGTCTGTGCCGACTCAAATGGTTGAAGTGCCTGCCCTGTACTCTATGATTCCGTGAGCAGACACAAGGCAACTGAGGGTGGATAAATGGGTTAAAAGAGAAAGGCAATATCAATTTCCGTTTCTCTCTGTGGTCCTTTCAATAAACAAAAACGATTTGCAATGACCTTGCATCCCTAGGTCCCTTGTTTATTTAGATTGTCTTTACAAGGCTCCCTTCGGAATCTGTTTGGGGGAAAGGTTGAGTGATCTCACTGCGCTCTGGCAAAGATCAAGGATCTGAAAACAAAATCATTCAACTATCGATATGTAAACTAAACAAAGACACATTCAGGCCATAGATGGGTAACCACTGAAAGTTGAGGGATAGAACGTGATGTGTGTGTCCACGTTAAAGGTACACACACACAATTACAACGGAAAAGCATTTTCGCAAAACAAAGTGAATAACTAACAAATACAGATAGCAGTATCACAGTACTGGAATATAGAACACAGAGCAGTATAGCACAGGATTAGGCCCTTCAGCCCACATGCCTGTGCTGACCATGATGCCATTCCTAACTAATCCCATCTCCTGCACATGGTCCTTATCTCCCTCTTCCTGCCTATTCATGTATGTGTCTAAATGCCTCTTCAACATTGCAACCATACCTGCTTCAACCACCTCCCCTGGCAACACATTCCAGGCACTGACCCTCTGTGTAAAAAACTTTCCTCATCATCTCCTTTAAACATTTCCCCTCTTACCAATGCCCCCTAGTATTTGATAATTGCACCTTGGGAAAAAAACTCCAACTATCCACCCTATTCATACGTCCCATAGTTTTACATATTTCTGTTAGGTTCTATCCATGCTTTCAGATGAATGTAAATAAAAATCCCGTCAAATTGTTTTCAAGGGGCTGTTTGGCTGAGTGATATAAATGAGAAAAGTAAGTTAACTTTTAAGCTTACAGGAATGATCATATGGCCATTACAGTGCTTCCTGGTTTTTCCTTTATTCATTCATTGGATGTGGACATTTATTTAGGAAGCATTTATTACTCAAATGGCAGTTAAGAATCAACCACATTGCTGTGGGTCTGGTCTCACATGTAGGCCAGATCAGGTAAGGATGGCAGTTTCCTTCCCTAAACAGATATTAGTGAACCAAAAGGGTTTTGCCTGACAATTGCTTCAGGGTCATCAATAGACTCTTAGTTCCAGGTTTTGTTTTTTTTGTTGACTTCAAATTCCACCATCTGCCATGGTGGGTTTCAAACAAAGCACCATTGTGTCTCTGGATTAACAGCCCAGTGATAATGTCACTAGGCCATCACCTCCTACCATCACCTACAAGGAGATTAAAACTAATAACTAAATATTCAAGGTATATGACTTCACTAAAAGAAGGGCAGGAATAAAAGTGTGGGGGGAGGGGGTGCAGCATTGGTGACAGGGGGTGGAATAAATACAAAATAAGGAATGATCTTGAATTGGAAGAATCAGTATAGTGGAGATAAGATATGTAAGGTGTAAGAAGTAGTCTGTAGGCCCCTACCTGTAGGTGTATGGTGGGACAGAAAATAAATCAGGAGATAATAAGGACATGTAACAAAGACAGTACATTAACCGTGTGTAACTTTAATCTTCATGTAGATTGGATTAGTTACAATGGCAGACTTGGGCATGAGGAATAATTCAAAGTGTTTCCTGGAATAGTATGTATGGATTCAACCAGGGATCAGACTATTTTGAATCTGGTGATGTGTAATGAGGAAGGTTTAATTGATGATGTCAGAGTAGAAGATCTCCTAGGAAACTGACCATTACATGCTTGAAGTTTAGCACTCAGTTAAGAGTCATAGAGTCATAGAGCCATAAGCATGGAAACAGACCCTCCAGTCCAACCAGTCCATGTCGTACATAATTTCAAACTAAACTAGCTCCACCTGCCTGCCATTGGCCCATATCCCTCCAAACCTTTTCTATTCATGTACTTAGGAGAAAGTGAGGACGCCATATACATCATATCATCCGTCGTCATTTCCGCCACCTCCAAACGGATCCCACCACCAGGGATATATTTCCCTCCCCTCCCCTCCCCTATCAGCATTCCGAAAAGACCACTCCCTCCATGACTCCCTCGTCAGGTCCACACCCCCCCCCCCCCACCAACCCAACCTCCACTCCCGGCACCTTCCCCTGCAACCGCAAGAAATGCAAGACTTGTGCCCACACCTCCCCCCTCACTTCCCTCCAAGGCCCCAAGGAATCCTTCCATATCCGCCACAAATTCATCTGCACCTCCACACACATCATTTACTGCATCCGCTGCACCCGATGTGGTCTCCTCTACATTGGGGAGACAGGCTGCCTACTTGCAAAATGTTTCAGAGAACACCTCTGGGACACCCGGACCAACCAACCCAACCACCCCGTGGCTCAACACTTCAACTCCCCCTCCCACTCCACCAAGGACATGCAGGTCCTTGGACTCCTCCATTGCCAGACCATAGCAACACGACGGGTGGAGGAAGAGCGCCTCATCTTCCGCCTAGGAACCCTCCAACCACAAGGGATGAACTCAGATTTCTCCAGTTTCCTCATTTCTCCTCCCCCCACCTTGTCTCAGTCCCAACCCTCGAACTCAGCACCACCTTCCTAATCTGCTATCTTCTTCCTGACCTCTCCGTCCCCACCTCCACTCCGGCCTATCACCCTCACCTTATCACCCTCACCTTAACCTCCTTCCACCTATCGCATCTCCAACGCCCCTCCCCCAAGTCCCTCCTCCCTACCTTTTTATCTTAGCCTGCTTGGCACACTTTCCTCATTCCTGAAGAAGGGCTCATACCCTAAATGTCGATTCTCCTGCTCCTTGGATGCTGCCTGACCTGCTGCCCTTTTCCAGCAACACATTTTCGGCTATTCATGTACTTAGCCAAATGTATTTTGAACGTTGTAATTGTACCCACATCCACCCACTTCCTCAGGAATTTCATTCCACACACAAACCACCCTCTGTGTAAAAAACTTGCCTCTCATGTCTTTTTTCAAATCACTCTCTTCCCACCTTCAAAGTGTGCCCCCAGTCTTGAACATTCTCATCCTAGGGAGAACTAGCATTAACTCTATCTATACCCCTCATTATTTTATAAACTTCTCTGAGGTTACTTTCAACCTTCAATGCTCCAGCAAAAAAAATGCCCCAGTCTATCCAGCCTTTCGTTATAACTCAAAGCTTCCATACCCAGCAACATCTTGGCAAATCTCTTCTGAACCCTTCTCCAGCTTAATAATATCCTCCCTATAACTGGGCAACCAGAACTGGACACAGTATTCTAGAAGAGACCTCACCAATGTCCTGTACAACCTCAACATAATGTCCCAACTCCTATACTCAAAGGACTGAGCAATGAAGGCAAGCATGCCAACTTGCTTTTGAAACAACTGTGCTAAGCTTAAATCAGGGTAATTAATTAGTTGGAGTGACTGAGGAACGTGATCGAAGAAAATTTGCAGATATTTAAGAAATAGTTCATGGCTCACAGCTGAGACATATTCTAGCGAGGAAGAAGAATTTTAGGAAAGACATAAGCTAACCATGGTTATCAGGGAAGTTAAGGTTAGCATCAAATTGAAAATAAAATATGTGGCAAAGATCAGCAGATTCGGAAAGTTTTAAAACCCAACAAAAGATGACCAAAATGATAATAAAAAGGAAGAAGATAAATTCTGATGGTGAACTTGAAAAAGATATTAAGTGGGACAGTAAGAGTTTCTTTAAATATAGAAAAAGGAAGAGTGAAGTCAAAGTAAACATAGACCCCTGACAGAATGAGACTGGGCAATTAAAATTAGGAAACAGAGGAGTTGAATAAATGCTTTACAACAGTCTTCACAGTAGAATCCATTAATTGAATTCCAAAACTGCTAGATAATCAAGAGACAAAAGGAGGTGAGTGCATAGATGCAAAATCTATCATTCAGGAAATGTTGCTTGAGAAACTCAGGGGACTAAAGACTGATAGTCCCCTGGACCGGATGGAATTATTCCTAGGATATTGAAGTAACCTCAGAGACAGTGGCTGCTCTGGTAATAACCTTTCAAGAATCCTTAGATTGTGGAAAATTCTCCGAGGATTAGAAACCTGCAAATTTACCATTTCTATTTAAAAAAAGGAGACAAAACAACAGGTAAGTATAGGCCAGTTGGCTTCATGTCCATTACTGGCAAAATAGTAGGACCCATTATAATTAGCAGAGCATTTAAAAACACATAATATGATCATGCAGAGTCAAGTCATTTCAAGAGGGCTGGAATACAAGAGCAGAAATGTACAGCTGAGGCTGCAGAAGGCTCTGGGCAGACCACATTTGGAATACTGTGAGCAGTTTTGGGCTCCATATCTAAGGAAGATATGCTAGGTTGGTGGGAGTCCAGAGGAGGTTACAAGAATGATCATAGAATCATAGAATCAGTACAGTGCAGAACAAATGCAGAACGTTTGGCCCCTCGGGTCTGTACCATCTCTCTGAACAGCATGATTGAATGGCGGAGTGGACTCGATGGGCCGAATGGCCTTACTTCCACTCCTATGTCTTATGGTCTTATGGTCTTATGGTCTCACTCAGACCTACATCCCCATTCCATTCCCATAACCCTGATTTTACCATGTCTAACCTTCCGAGCTTGCACATCCTTGGACACTGCAGGACAATTTTTAGCATGTCCAATCCATCTAACCTGCACATCTTTGGATTGTGGGAGGAAACTGGAGCACGCAGAGGAAACTCACACAGACACAAGGAAAATGAGCAAACTCCACATAGACCGTCGCCCGAGGCTGATCCCAGGAATGAAGGATTTGACATATGAGGATAAGGTGGTAAAGAAGGCTGAGGTATACTTTGCCTTCATTGGTTGGGGCATTGAGAACACAAATTGGCAAGTCATATTGCAGGAGTATAAGACTTTACTTTGGTCGCATGTGGAATATTTTGAGCAGTTCTGGTCACCATTCTACAGGAAGGATATAGTGACTTTGGTTAGGATGTAAAAGAGGGTTGACACGATGCTGTCTGGATTGGAGTGTATTAGCTATAAGAAGAGGTTGGACAAACGTGGATTGATTTTGCCAGAGTGTCAGAGGCTGATAGGACTATATAAAATTATGGGACATATGGATAGGATGGATAGTTGGAGTCTTTTTCCCAAAGTGAATATGTAAATACTAGGGGGCATTGGTTTAAGGTGAGAGGAGCTAAGTATAAAGGAGATGTGTGAGGAAAGTATTTTACACAGAGTGTGGTAGGTGCCTGGAACACACTGCCAGAGGAGTTGGGAGAAGCAGATATGATAGGGGGCATTCAGGGACATCCAGACACATGGACAGGCAGGGAATAGAGCGATATAGACCATACACAAGCAAATGGGATTATTTTGGAATGGCATCTTGTTCGGCACAGAAATAGTGGACCAAAGGGCCTGGTCCTATGCTGGACTGTTCTGTGTTCTAAGAACTTGATGGAGGGTTTATGCCTGAAACATTGATTCTCCTGCTCCTCAGATGCTGCCTGACCTGCTGTGCTTTTCCAGCGCCACACTCTCGACTCTGATCTCCAGCATCTGCAGTCCTCACTTTCTCCCTGTTCTATGTTCTAGTAAATCATCCCATAACATTTCACAAGAACCACAGTAAACAGAATTTGATGCTGAACAAATTAAGAAAGGTCAATATTACGTTTCCTGTAGGAACTGTTAAATCAAAAGATTGTACCAATCAGCCTATATATAAAGAAATTACTTGATATGATTTCATTGTTTTGTAATTTTTACTTCAACATGAATCAGAATTAATATGTTAATCATAAATTAATATTCAAATCATTATTTTTATGAACTATAATTTACACAGGGAATAGCAGATATAGTTCATGAAGTGCTTGGGCAGTCTGCTCTTTCTGTGTAGCTTAATTTCAGGCACACAGTCCATTCAGTCCCAAACTTTCCTTGGATCAAGTCACAGGTCCCATCTTTCAAGAGTTCATGGCTGGCAGCAACGTTCCTAACTGTAGTGTTCCACCCCGATAATGTTCGACAGGATTGGAAGATATTTTCCCAGACCCTTCTCAAACTTCATTCCCCCCTCAGTTGTCATGGTGTGTATCCATCTGTACCACTTTTATGTTCGTGCGGCACGGTCAATTCTGGCCTTCAATCACACAGAAACGGGAAACAAAAACAGGAGCAGTACTTCAGAAATGAGCTAACAAGAATCCAGAGAAAGTGTATTCCTGTCAGGGTGAAAGGAAAGGCTGGTAGGTATAGGGAATGCTGGATGACTAGAGAAATTGAGGGTTTGGTTAAGAAAAAGAAGGAAGTATATGTCAGGTATGGACAGGATAGATCGAGTGAATCCTTAAAAGAGTATAAAGGCAGTAGGAATATCTTAAGAGGGAAATCAGGACGGCAAAAAGGGGACATGAGATAGCTTTGAAAAATAGGGTTAAGGAGAATCCAAAGGGTTTTTACAAATACATTAAGCACAACAGGGTAACGAGGGAGAGAATAGGGCCCCTCAAAGATCAGTAAGGCAGCCTTTGTGTGGAGCCGCTGGAGATGATGGAGATACTAAACGAGTATTTTGCATCAGTGTTTATGGTGGAAAAGGACGTGGAAGGTATAGAATGGAAGGAAATAGATAGTGACATCTTAAAAAATGTCCGTATTACAGAGGAGGAAGTGCTGGATGACTTGAAACACGTAAAAGTGGATAAATCCCCAGGACCTGATCAGGTGTACCCTAGAACTCTGTGGGAAGCAAGGGAAGTGATTGCTGGGCCTCTTGCTGAGATATTTGTATCATTGATAGTCACAGGTGAGGTGCCAGAAGACTGGAGGTTGGCAAATGTGGTACCACTGTTTAAGAAGGGTGGTAAGGACAAACCAGGGAACTTCAGACCGGTGAGCCTGATGTCAGTGGCGGGCAAGTTGTTGGAGGGAATCCTGAGGGACAGGATGTACATGTATTTGGAAAGGCAAGGACTGATTAGGGATAGTCAACATGGCTTTGTGCGTGGGAAATCATGTCTCACAAATTTGATTGAGTTATTTAAGGAAGTAACAAAGAGGATTGATGAGGGCAGAGTAGTGGATGTGATCTATGTGGACTTCAATAACGCATTCGACAAGGTTCCCCATAGGAGACTGATTGGCAAGGTTAGATCTCATGGAATACAGGGAGAACTCACCATTTGGATACAGAATTGGCTCAAATATAGAAAACAGAGGGTGGTGTTGGAGGGTTGTTTTTCAGACTGGAGGCCTGTGACCAGGTAGGTACGATAGTGAAGAAGGCATTTGGTATGCTTTCCTTTATTGGTCAGAGTATTGAATACAGGAGTTGGGAGGTTATGTTGCAGCTGTACAGGACATTGGTTAGGCCACTGTTGGAATATTATGTGCAATTCTGGTCTCCTTCCTATTAGAAGGATGTTGTGAAACTTGAAATGATTCAGAAAAGATTTACAAGGATGTTGCCAGGGTTGGAGGATTTGAGATATAGGGAGAGGTTGGATAGGCTGGGTCTGTTTTCCCTGGAGCATCGGAGGCTGAGGGGTGACCTTATAGAGGTTTATAAAATGATGAGGGGCATGGATAGGATAAATAGGCAAAGTCTCTTCCCTGGGGTCGGGGAGTCCAGAACTAGAGGGCACAGGTTCAGGGTGAGAGGGGAAAGATATAAAAGAGACCTAACGGGCAATTTTTTCACGCAGACGGTGGTAAGTGTATGGAATGAGCTGCCAGGGGAAGTGGTCGAGGCTAGTGCAAATGCAGCATTTAAAAGGCATCTGGATGGAATGATGAATAGGACGGGTTCGGAGAGATATGGGCCGGGTGCTGGCAGGTGGTCAGCATGGACGAGTTGGACCGAAGGGTCTGTTTCTGTGCTGTACATCTGTCTGACTCGATGACTAATTGTAAATATGCTTTAGGAATGCTCAAGAATCCTACTCTGCCACCAGACATGTTGATTCTCTCTTTTCTTTCTTCATTGGCTACTTACCTGGTGACCTGCTTCCAGGTCAGGGGTTCCCAAATCACATAACCTATCTTAAAGCAGTTACAAACTTTGCTTACTTTATTCCATCAGGATCAAACATTGCTGCAGTGAGTAAAAGTTGATGAAAGTGGCAGCTGTAAAGAAACTTTTTTAAGCAGACACAGCTCCAGAATGGAGAGGTTAAGACATGGAATTCTAGAGCTACGGGACCAGGAAGCTGTAGGTTGGATTGATGGGGCCTTGAAGAATTATAGAATCATAGACTCATACAATATGGGAGAAACCCTTTGGCCCATCAAGTCTCTACCATCAAAAATATACTACCAGCTACACTAGTCCCACTTTCCTGGACTAGACCCATGGTCTTGGATGTTATGATGCTGCAGGTGCTCATCCAAGTACTTTTTAAAGGTTTTGATATTTCATGCCTCTACTATCCTCCAGGCAGTGCATTCCAGACCCCCACCACCCTTCAAATCCTCTCTAAACCTCCCGCCTTCACTTTAAAATAATGTCCCCTTGTTAATGACCCTTCAACTAACGGGAGCAACTTCTTTCTATTCACCCTGTCCATGCCCCTCATCATCTTATACCTCTCTATCAGGTCCCCCCCTCAGGTCTCTGCTCTAAAGAAAACATCCCGAAGGTATCCAGTCTCTCTTCATCACTAAAATGCTCCATCCCTGGCAGCATTCTGGTGAATCTCCTCTGCACCCCCTTCAGTGCAATCACACCCTTCCTATACTGTGGATACCTGAACTGCACACAAGACAGCTGTGGCCCCACCAAAGTCCTGTACAGCTCCTACCTAATTTCCCTACTCTTATAATCTGTGCCACGATTGATAAAGGCAAGTGTCTCATACACCTTCTTAACCACTCTATTAACCTGTCCTACTATCTCAGGGATCTGTGGACAAACACCATAAGATCCCTCTGCTCCTCTGAGCTTCCTAGTGTCCTGCCCTTCATTGAGAACTCCCTTATTTTGCTTGACTAAAAATGTTAACTCTGTTCCTCTCTCCACAGATGCTGCCAGACCTGCTGAGTTTCTCAAGGACTTTGGAGATGGCACAATAGCACTGTTGCCTCACAGCACCAGGGACCTGGGTTCAATTCCTGCCTTGGGCCACTGTCTGTGTGGAGTTTGCATATTCTCCCTGTGTCTGCGTGGGTTTCCTCGCACAATCCAACAGTGTGGAAGTTAGGTGAATTGGCCATGATACATTGTCCATACTATAAGATACATCAGTCTGGGGTAAATGTCCGGGTGGGTTATTCTTCGGAGGGTTGGTGTGGACTTGTTGGGCCGAAGGGTCTGTTTCCACACAGTTAGGGAATCTAAAATGCCACCCAGCTTTCACAATTTAAACTAGTGCCATTTCCCTGTGTTTGGTCCATATCCCTTCATACCTATTCCATCCACGCTCTTGTCCAAATGTTTTTTAAATGACAAAATTGTACTCACTTCTACCACTACTTCTGGCTGCCCAATCCAAACAACCACCACCTTCTGTGTGAAAAGAATTGCCTCTCTGGACCTTTTTGCATCTGTCCTCTCTCACCTTCAACCTATGCCCTCTAGTTTTAGACTCCCCTACCCTGGGAAAAAGCTATCCTCTATCTACCCTATTTATGCCTCTCATGATTTAATACACCTCTATTAGGGTCACCTCTCAGTCTCCTACATCCCAGGAAAAAATGTCCCAGCCTATCCAACATATCCTTAATAACTCAAACATCCAGTTCAGGTAGCACCCTGGTAAATCTTTTCTGCACTCTTTCTCGTTTAATAATAAGCATTCTACAGTAGGGCAATCAGAATTCGCAGTACTCCAAATGCGACCTCGCCAAAGTCTTGTACAGTTGCAGCAAGACGTTCCAACTCCTCTACTCAATGGTCTGGCCGATGGAAAAATAATTTTAAAGTTCTCCCATGAATTTGGTCCTCAGTACTATTTGTCTCAATGTAAACAAAATGTCCAACCTCATTTCAATTAATGTTGCTAACTTCCTCCTTTTTAATGTGGCCTCTCTTTATGCTGAATTCTTTGCCTTTCAAGCTTCTTCCTCATTGGAACCTGTCTCCCCCACACTCTCACACACTAACCACTTTCTCCTCGTCTCACATTCCCACTTTTGCTAATTGTCTTGAATCAGTTCTATCAAAGTTGTGGATCCTGTCATCAATGTGGATAATGCACCTTTTGGTAGCAAGATCCACATTCCCACTGTTAATTGGGTGGTGAAAATCCTACAAAGGTACACCAAACATGTAAATATTGCCCTTTTGATTCTATAATCAGATGCACAGCAGAAAAGCCTTTGTTTTTTTGAATAAGTGTCAGATATGAATGGTTGAGTAAGGAGCCATTAATTCAAGATGACCAATGTTGGGACAAACCACCAACTCCTGGTTGCATTCATATTTGGCATAGTCTGAAGAGAGAGTCAAAGATTAATAAAGTTGTCTTTCAATGGATAACATTGAGAGTGTGGTACTGGAAAAGCACAGCAGATCAGGCAGCATCCGAGGAGCAAGAGAGTCAACTTTTCAGGCAAAATTCCTTCCTCAGGAATGAGCAAGTGCTTTTGCCCAAATGTTGACTCTCCTGCTCCTCGGATGCTGCCTCACCAGCTGTGCTTTTTCATCACCACACTCTTAGAGTCATAGAGTCATAGAGATGTACAGCATGGAAACAGACCCTTGGGTCCAACCTGTCCATGCCGACCAGATATCCCAACCCAATCTAGTCCCACCTGCCAGCACCCGGCCCATATCCCTCCAAACCCTTCCTATTCATATACCCATCCAAATGTCTCTTAAATGTTGCAATTCTGCTTTGTTCCTGCCTGCCCTGACTGTTTGACTCACTCCCTTTCCCAACTGTACCAGTCTCAGATTGATTTCTTTTCTCACTATCTCCCTAGATCCCACTCCCCCACCGTACTAGTTTAAATCCTCCTGAGCAGTTCTAACAAGTCTCCCTGCCAGTATATTAGTCCCCTTCCAATGCAGGTGCAATCCATCCTTCTTGTACATGTCACTTCTACCCCAGAAGAGACTCCAATAATCCAAAAATGTGTACCCTTCTCCTCTGCATCAGCTCCTCAGTCATACATTTATCTGCTCTGTCCTCCTATTCCTACCCTCACTAGCTCGTAGCACCGTGTGTTGCAATCCAGATATTACTACTCTCGAGGAACTCCTTTTTCAATTCCTGCCTAACTCTCTATATTCTCCCTTCAGAATCTCATCCTTTTCCTTTCTTATGTCATTAATTCCAATGTGTACAATGACCTCCCGCTGGTCCCTCTCCACTTTCTGCCCCTCTCCAAGCTATCCTTGATCTTGGCACCATGGAGGTAATACACCATTCTGATTTTTCACTGCTAGCCGCAGAAATGTCTCTC
This sequence comes from Chiloscyllium punctatum, assembly GCF_047496795.1. Lineage (NCBI taxonomy): Eukaryota > Metazoa > Chordata > Chondrichthyes > Orectolobiformes > Hemiscylliidae > Chiloscyllium > Chiloscyllium punctatum. Next base: position 7,202,449 of record NC_092747.1, on the reverse strand, counting down.
TGTGCCTCAGACTACAGAGCCCCCTCACACAATTGATCACTTGGAACCCGACATATCCCTCACTGCATTAGAACTAGTCTCGATACTAGAAACTTGGCGGTTTGTGCTACATTCCTCTGAGAGTCTATCACCCCCTACATTTTCCAAAACAGCACACTTGTTTGAAATGGGGATAGCCACAGAAGACTCCTGCACTATCTGCCCACACCATGGTGAATTGGCCATGTTAAGTTGCCCGTAGTGTTAGGTAAGGGGTAGATGTAGGGGTATGGGTGGGTTGCGCTTCGGCGGGGCGGTGTGGACTTGTTGGGCCGAAGGGCCTGTTTCCACACTGTAAGTAATCTAATCTAATCTACCTTTCCTGGAGTTGACTCATCTGCCTGACTGTATCTGCAGCTTTTCTCCTTTCCTCTAACTGCCATCCATCACACCCCCTCGCTCTTATGAATTCATCATTGCCTGTAATTGCCATTCCAATTGATCTATGTGATCAGATGGGGTTCGCAACCAAAGACACTTCCTGCAGACATAATAATCTGTAACATGGAAACTCTCCCTAAACTCCCACATCCAACAGGAAGAGTGCATCACTCTAATAAAGACCATCTTTGCTCCTTCACAATCTACAGACCCAGAAAATAGCACTGCCTTTTTGCTCTGAAAAGGTGCTCTAGGCTAACTTAGTACTTATGGTTTATATTTTTAAAATTTAATCAATAGACAGATCTCAATAAAACATATAATCAAGAACCACTCTACTTGCTACTGGAGTCCTCACTTTCCCCTTTCAATAGATAACGTCAAATTTGATAGGCTGAAGGGCTTCTTCTGTACTGTATGACTCTATGTCTCTATGTACCTGCATTTACACAGATTGAAGGTCCCCCACGCTGCATCCAGGTGGTTTGATCTATATAATCAAACAAACCCAGAGAATGCTGGAGAAACTCAGCAAGTCTGGCAGCATCTGTGGAAAGAAAAGCAGAGTTAACATTTCGAGTCCAGTGTGACCCTTCTTCAGTTCTCCAGAAATTTCTATTTTTATTTGTTTCAGATCTCCAGAGGTCCCCTTTCTTTTATTTTCCTGCTCTGAAGAAAATTAACAATTTTACAATACTTAACCACAGGAGGAAGCTCAAATGTGTGACAATTCAAACATTTGTTCTCCCTCAGACTTCCCATGAATAGGCTGGTTGCAATATGTTTACTTCAATTTCCAAGTGCAGCTAATTAAAAACTTGTCCTACACTTTCATTCAGAAATAAACAATTGCATAAATGGTTGTTTTCCTAGAGGTTAAGAAGTTACACCCTCATGGTATATAATCCTCATTAACTTGCAATTATATTGTGCCTCTATCATAGTTAAACACCACCGATACAGGAATGTCTTCTGAGGTATTGTTGGCACCCAAGTGCCCTGTAAATAGTCTTCCACTCTTTCTAATCATAACAACTCCCTCACTGACTGTGTGCTCACTGCCTTTTGTGGCACTGGGAATCAGTTTAGCTCAGTTGGCTGTGTTGCCGGTTTGCAGAGCAGTGTTATGTGAACAGCGTGGGCTCAATTCCCATCACAAGTTTGAGGTATCCACAAAGGACTTTCCTTCTCAGCCACTTCCCTCACCTGAGCTCTGGTGGCCTTTAGGCTAAGTCACCTCTCTGTCACTAGCAAGAGAGCAGCCCCTGTGGTTTGGTAAGACTATGATGACACAACAACAAGGATGAACCTGTTGTTGGAAGTTCCATATAACACAATATCGTGTTAATAAAAACTAGAGCAGAAATTCAGCAGGTCTGGCACTCACTGTGGTGTTAATGTTTTAGGTCCAGTCACCTTTCTTCAGAACTGGATGCAACCAGACCTGCTGTGTACCTCCAGCAATTTCTGCGTTTGGTTCAGATTTCCAGCTTCCACAGTTCTTTGTTTTATTTCAGTGTTAACTAATTTGCTCCCTTCCCGATCTGCAAAAGGAAAATTAAACCAGGGTAATGAGGAGAAGGCAGTGGAATGACTCTAAATGAATTGTTCCTTCAACTAAGACCATGATGGTGGTGATGATATCACTGGCCTAGGAATTGGGAGACCCAGACTAATATTGAGGGGGGGGTTCATGAGTTCAAATGGCAGCTGGTAGAATTTAACTTCAATTAAATCAAACTTGGAATTCAAATCTAATCTCAGGTTTTTCTTTGGTTGATTATTCTTTCAAGGGATATGGGCAATACTGGTATTTATTGTCCATCCCTGGTTACACTTGAACTGAGTGACTTTCTGGGTCATTTCAGAGGGAGGGTAAGAGTCAACTGCATTGCTCTGGGTCCAGAGTTACATATGGATCAGACCAGGTAAGGAAGGCAGATTTCCACCCCTAAAAGGCATTGTGAACCAGGTGGGCTTTTCACAGTAGTTTAGATAATCTCATGGCACTTATTATCAACAACAGATTTATCAATAGAATTTATATTTCACCATCTGTTCCAGTGGGATTTGAGCCCAGTCCCCAGAACATTAGACTGGGCTTCTGGGTCCAGTGATATTACTACAATGTCACTATTCTCCATCCTCAGTCAGCATGCATTGAAATAATTCTATTAGTTCTAGATGATTCAGATCCAAAAATGCCGATATGGATTTCTGCCTTACCATAAAAACAAATGAATATGGAACAAGAGTAGGCCGTTCTGCCCTTCGAGCCTGTGCTACCATTTAAAAAGATCATGAGTGATCTCAACTCTACATTCCTGCCTATCCCTGATATTGGTCATGAAGAATCTGATCGACTGATCAATGAAGACACTCTCTCCCGTCCTTTCACCACGAACACTGAACCTGGAGAGATCTGTGTTTGTGCTGTCAAGGGTTAAGTCAGATGGTGTGCATGGGTAACTTTCCATCAATATCTCACCCAATCCAACTTCAATGTTTCCATCCTGTTCCTGACACAGTGGGATTAACATGCATTGAGTAAACACAGGGTTCAGAGTGTGTCACAGCAAAGGACAAGGGACAATCATTAACCCAGGCACTGCATTTTAGGTTTCTCAGTTTATTCATTCAAAGGAAAGTAACTATCGGATGTGATAACATGCCACATGTGTGTTAATCTAATCTAACTGAATTCAGGATTACCAATCCAGAGACCTCGATGAATAAAACATAAATTCAAACATTTGAGAGATTTTATGATCAGCTTGTATAAAATTAGGACCACACTCAGGCATGGCTTTCAAGGTTACATAGCCTACCAGATGAAGAGTTGGCAAAGAACAGTCCCCACCAATCACAACAGTTCCCCAGCCACTTAATGGGCTTAAAACAAAGCTTGTGCCCTTCCCTCGGGTGGCGATGCCATGTCAGTGAGCTGGTGGCCAATGTCCTAATCCCAGTGACACTAGCGGCCAAGGCTAGAATTTTAAAAAGTCCCCAGACTCTACATCCTGAAATCTTGGGCCAGATCCGCAGTGGGGCAGAGATGGGGAAGGCTAAGAGTAGAAAGGGGTTGGTGAGCCCTGAAGGAGTTTGGCAGAGGTGTTGGGTGGAAGGGGGTTGGTGGAAGGAAATTGGCCACAGTCTGAGGATCCAAGGGGGGGGGGGGTGCATAGATCATTTGGGGACTGAGATGAGGAGAAATGTCTTCACTCAGAGAATGGGGAGCCCGTGAAATTCTCTGCCTCAGGAGGTGGTTGAGGTCAAAACATTGAATGTTTTCAAGGAAGAATTCAATATAATTCTTAAAGCTAAAGGGATTAAAAGGATATTGGGAGAAAGTGGGAACAGGGCACTGAGTTGGGTGATCAGCCAGTGGATATCAATGAATTCTCTGCCACAGAAAGTTGAAGACAAAACATTGAATGTTTTCAAGAAGGAGTTAGGTATAGTTCTTAGGGCTACAAGGATCAAAGGGTATTGGGGGAAAGCGGGAACAGGGAACTGAGTTGAATTTTTAAAAATTCATTTGTGGGATGTGGGTGTCACTGGCTGGGCCAGCATTTATTTCCCGTCCCTAATTGCCCTTGATGTGGGGGTGAGAATGATCAGGAGAAAGTGACGACTGCAGATGCTGGAGATCTGAGTTGAGAGGGTGGTGCTAAAAAAGCACAGCAGGTCGGGCAGCGTCCGACGAGCAAGAGAATTGATGTTTCAGCCGAAAGCCCTTCATCAGGAATCGAGAATGATCAGCCATGGTCATATTGAATGGCAGAGCAGATTTGAAGGGCCAAATGGCCTTTTCCTGCTCTTATGTTTCAGTATATCTTGGGGAGACTGTGATTGCTGAACCCCTTGAAGTCTTAGCTGTGTGATCTTTGGGGCTTCCATCTTGCCCTTGAACACCTCCCATGGTATCAACTATGAGGCCAGGCAGAAAGTGGCCGTTAGGTAGTCAATAAATGAACATTTAAGGACATGAATTTGGGTGAGGACTGACAGGACTAAGTACTGTGCCCTTAGAGCCCTGTTGAATAGTTTGAACATAAAATTGATCTAGAAGCACTGGAAGAAATAGTATCAGAACTGAGTATGTTTGCCCACCAGGGAGGATTGAACAGACTAGTGCTCTTTCTCGAGAACAGAGAAGATTGTGGGGAGGGACCAATATTCTGATAGAGATTTTAAAGGTTATGTAAAGGCTTTGGTGGAAGGGTTTGTCCACCCACTGGACCAGAACCAGGAACATTAAATATTCACCAGTTACTAACACACCCAACAAAGAATTCAGGCGAGACACCTTTACAAAGTAGCATGGTAAGAACCTGGTGCACTTCATGGTTCTGGGATAAACACATGAGGGAGAAAGGAATGGAGGAATATGTTGAGTGGATGAGGTGAAGACTTTCACAGGAGGCTCGACTGGAGCTTGGACATTGTGCGTTCAGCCAAATTGGCTAATTACATTCTGTAAGGCCTTTGTAACAACTTGTAAAACCCCAGCTTCACATCTGCAAAACATTTATGTTTTAAAAGTAACTGCAAATTAAAACACTGGTCTCTCTCTGAATCATGAATCTCTCTGATCCTGGGAATCAGCATTTTCTTTGCTGTTCCCAGAAAGGGGACTCTTTGATGCCTAGAACACTTGCAGAGACCTTGCAGAAATCCTGAAATCATGCCATCTCAGATTCAACCCTCCAACTTGGCACCTCCCACTGTCCTACCTGTCCACCTTCCTTCCTACCTATCCACTCCATTCTCCTCTCTGACCTATCACCATCAGCCCCCACTTCCATCTGCCCAGCACACTCCCAGCTACCTTCCCCCCAGCCCCACCCCCTACCCATTAATCTCTCAGCCCCCTTAGGCCCCCACCCCCACATTCCTGATGAAGAGTTTATGCTTGAAACACCAACTCTCCTGCTCCTCGGATGCTGCCTGACTGGCTGTGCTTTTCTAGCAACACACTTTTTGACTCTGGCCATGCCTGAGACCCCAATTTGAAAAGAGGATGATCTCTTACTTAAGAAATTTTTTTCATTGTTATTGTAATTCAAGATAGCACTGGATTGTCGAGACAAAACACTTTTCACTGTATCTTAAAGATATATGTGATAATAAATCATTCATTCATCTGGTTCACTAATGTCCTTTAGGGAAGGAAATCTGCCATCCTTACCTGGTCTGGCTTACGTGTGACTCCAGTCCTATAGCAAAGTGGTTGACTCATAACCATCCAGTAAACTAGTTTAGCAAACTATTCACTTTTATCATCACCTCCTCATGGCAGTCTAAGAATGGGTATTAAATTCCACATGAAAGCTAGACCATGGTGTGTTGGATCGGACTTTGTCATTCAAACACACAAAATAGGAGCAGACATTGACTATCAAACCTCTTCATTGGATCTCCATTACAGATCCTTCTCTGGATCTTCTCTATCACGCAACAGGATCAAGACTTCAAGTTTTGAATTCCACATCCCCATCTATCCTGCACCACTCTCAGTTCCCTGCCCAATCAATCTACCTCAGTGTTGAAAATATTCAATAGCTCCACTCCTGTCACTTTCTGAGGCAGAGGGCTCCAAGGTCACACCAACCTCTGAGAGAAAATAAAATCTCCTTGTCTCTGTACTGACAGGGAAATCCCTGATCTGGCCCCCTAGTTCTGGACTGATCCACAAAGGGAGATATTCTTTCTGCATCCACCTTGCCAAGACTGTTCAGGGTTTTATAACCTTCAATCCAGACACCCTTCCATCTCCTAAACACCAGCAGCTACATACCCAGTCCATATGATGCTTCCTCACAAGACAATCCAGGTATCAATTTAGTAATTTGGGAACCACCTCCAATGGATTTATATCCTTCCTTAAATCAGGAAGTATTTGAGATGTGGCCTCACCAATGCTCTCTATAACTGAAGCATGACATCCTCATTTTAATATTCAGTTCCTCTTGTAATAAAGGAGAATATTCAATTTGCCTTCCTAGTTAAGGGCTGTACCCCCATACTCACCTTTTGTGACTCAGTTGCCAAAACACTTAAATCTCTCTGCACCTCAGAATACCAAAGTCATTGTGTCGAAGTAATACTTTATTTTCCTTCCTGTCAAAGTGAACAATTTCATGATTTCCCACATTATACTCCATCTGCCAGATTTTTGCTCACTCCATTGTAAACTTCTTCACAAAACACTTTTCAACCCAACTTGATTTTGTCTACAAACATAACTACAATGCCTTCACTCTCCTTATGTGGGAGACAATCGTCTAGTGGTATTATCCTGCTGTGAATCCAGCGACCCAGGTAGCGTTCTGGATGCCTCAGTTCAAATCAGCAGATGGTGGAATTTGAATTCAATTAGAAGTCTGGAATTAGAAGCCTCACAATGACCATAACCATTGTCAAAGAAACTGATCTGGTTCACTAGTGTACTTCAGGGATGGAAACTGACATCCTTACCTGGACTGACCTAGATGTGACTCCAGACCCACAGCAATGAGATTGACTCTTAACTGCCCCGTGGGCAATAAATGCTGTCCTAGCCAGTGATGCTCTCATCCTGTAAATAAAGAATAAATAAAGAAAAGAGTAATCTCAGTCATTGATGTAAACTGTAAAAAGCTGAAGCTCCAGCACAGACCTCTGAAAGACTGTTCTTGTCCAATCCTGCCTATCAGCTGAAGACTCCTTTATTCATACTCTCTGTTTTTTTGCCAGCCAGCCAATCCTCTCTGCACTGAGCTTTTACTGTTCACAATAACCCTTGACGTAGCATCTTATCAAATCCCTTCTGGAAATCAGAGTAGAGTACATCTATGTCTTCCCCTTTATTCATAGCAAGCATTATCCCTCCAAAGAACTCCAATTAATTGGTTGAACATCATTTTCTGCTGACAAAACCAAACTGATTTTTCCTAACTGTATTGTGTTTTTCTAAGTGTGCAGCTATAGTCGCTTTAATGATCAAGTCTAATGTATTTCCCATGACAGATAGCAACCCAACTGGCCTGTAGTTTCCTGTTTTCTATCCTCTCCCTTCTTGAATAGAGGCATTGTATTTGCTACTTTCTGGTCTGATTGAACCTCTCCTGATCCTAGGGAATTTTGCAAAGTTAACACCAACCCATCTTGTACCTCAATTGCAACCTCCTTTAAGATACTAGGATGCAACTAGGGGGTGGCATGGTGGCTCAGTAGTTAGCACTGCTGCCTCACAGTGCCAGGAACCCAGACTGGGTGACTGCGTGGATTTACATGTTCTCCCTGTGTTTCCTCCGGGTGCTCTGGTTTCCTGCCTTAGTCCAAAAATGTGCAGGTTGGGTGGATTGGTAATAGGAAATGTAGGGATATATGGTTGGGCTGGGTCTGGGTGGGATGCTGTTCAGAGGATATGTGTGATCTCATTGGGCTGAATGGCCTGCTTCTATACTGTAGGGATCCTATGAAATCCATCAGGACTCAAAGACTTCTTAACCCATAGCTCCACCAATTTACTCAGTATCACTTCCTTCATGATTAAAATTTCTCTACATTCCTCGCCCTTGCACCTCCTGATTTATAACTGTCTGTGAGATGCTTTTTTGTGTCCTCAGAAAAAGATAGAAGAAAAACATTAGCTCATTTCACCTGCTATTTCCTTATTATCTACTATTAACTCCGAATTCTCCCTCTCTAGCAAACCGACGTTCACATTATTTACTTTTTCAAGTCCCTGTAGAAACTCTTCCAACCTAAACCGAACTGAGTTGGGTTATTCTAGGTCAGGACCTTCAGAAGCAATGGTCAAAGGTGAATGGTTTACTCGGCCACGGGAAACAGAAGCTACAGATAATGGGGCTAGATTGTTGACTAGATTCCTCAAAGCCCTGCAATGTAATCCCACCAGTTTCAATTTTCTTGTTGGAGTAATAGGACAGGAGGAGGCCATTCTGTCTCTCCATCCTTTCTACTTTGTAGTTCAATATACCTCACACTTGGTTTGGTAAACATTAGCCCCTTTAGCAAACAAAGAATCTCTCAACCTCAGTCTTGAAAGCCAGATGTGAAACTCAGACCTTAACAGTGTTTTCAGGGAGTGAGTTCCAGATTTCTAGTCTGTTTACGCGAAAAGTTGCTTCTTCACATCATCCTTGATCGGCTTGGCTTGACTTTCAAGATTCCACTCCCTGGTTCTGATGGCAGTCCCCACCACCAAGGCCTCCCCCAACCCCTCAACCATTCCTCCAGTGGTGGAATTTTACCCAGGAGAAAGTGAGGACTGCAGATGCTGGAGATCAGAGTCAAAAAGTGTGGCGCTGGAAAAGCACAGTCAGTCAGGCAGCATCCGGGGAGCAGGAGAGTTGACGTTTTGAGCATCAGCTCTTCAGCAAGAATTTTATCGTCTTGTTTAAAGTGTGGGGTGAATGTGTTAGTCGATGCCTAACATGCCCTGCCCCCAACCCGGCAGACCTGACCCCCTGCTAATCAGCTCGTTAAGAGCTAGCAGGCAGGCTTTGCTGGCCTGTGGTATCTCACCATACTACAGACCAATAAAGCTTCAGTGGTACAGTGAGGTCTGCAGATGCCAGAGATCAGAGTTAGACAATAGACAATAGATGCAGGAGTAGGTCATTCAGCCCTTCGAGCCTGCACAGCCATGCAATATGATCATGGCTGATCATTCCTAATCAGTATCCTGTTCCTGCCTTATCTCCATACCCCTTGTTTCCACTATCTTTGAGAGGTCTATCCAACTCTTTCTTAAATGAATCCAGAGACTCGGCCTCCACTGCCCTCTGGGGCAGAGCATTCCACACAGCCACCACTCTCTGGGTGAAGAAGTTTCTCCTCATCTCTGTCCTAAATGGTCTACCCCGTACTTTTTAAGCTGTGTCCTCTGGTTCGGCACTCACCCATCAGCGGAAATATGTTTCCTGCTGCCAGAGTGCCCAATCCTTTAATAATCTTATATGTCTCAATCATATCCCCTCTCAGAACTGCACACAGTACTCCAGGTGTGGTCTCACCAGTGCCCTGTACAGCTGCAGAAGCACCTCTTTGCTTCTATACCCAATTCCTCTTGTTATGAAGGCCAGCATGCTATTAGCCTTCTTCACTACCTGCTGTACCTGCATGCTTGCCTTGATTGACTGGTGTACAAGAACACCCAGATCTCTCTGTACTGCCCCTTTACCTAAATTGATTCCATTGAGGTAGTAATCTGCCTTCCTGTTCTTGCCACCAAAGTGGATAACCATACATTTATCCACATTAAACTGCATCTGCCATGCATCTGATCACTCACCTGACTTGTCCAGGTCACCCTGTAATCTCCTAACATCCTCATAACATTTCACCCTGCCACCCAGCTTTGTATCATCAGCAAATTTGCTAATGTTATTGCTGATACCATCTTCTATATCATTAACATATATTGTAAAAAGCTGCGGTCCCAGCACGGATCCCTGCGGTACCCCACTGGTCACCGCCTGCCATTCCGAAATGGAGCCGTTTATCACTACCCTTTGTTTCCTATCAGCCAACCAATTTTCAATCCAATCTAGTACTTTGCCCCCAATACCATGCGCCCTAATTTTACTCACTAACCTCCTGTGTGGGACTTTATCAAAAGCTTTCTGAAAGTCCAGGTACACTACATCTACTGGATCTCCCTCGTCCAACTTCAGAGCTACATCCTCAAAAAATTCAAGAAGATTAGTCAAGCATGATTTCCCCTTCATAAATCCATGCTGACTCTGTCCTATCCTGTTACTACTATCCAGATGTGTCGTAATTTCATCCTTTATAATAGACTCCAGCATCTTTCCCACCACTGAGGTCAGACTAACTGGTCTATAATTTCCTGCTTTCTCTCTCCCACCTTTCATAAAAAGTGGTACAACATTAGCCACCGTCCAATCCTCAGGAACCGTCCCCGAATCTATCGAACTCTGGAAAATAATCACCAATACATCCACGATTTCTAGAGCCATCTCCTTCAGTACCCTGGGATGTAGACCATCAGGCCCCAGGGACTTATCAACCTTCAGACCCAACAGTCTCTCCAACACCAAATCCTGGCAAATATAAATTCCCTTAAGTTCAGGTCCTTCAGCCACTGTTACCTCAGGGAGATTGCTTGTGTCTTCCCCAGTGAACACAGATCTGAAGTACCCATTTAATTCTTCTGCCATTTCTATGTTCCCCATAATATAGTCCCCTGTTTCTGTCTTCAAGGGCCCAATTTTAGTCCTAACTGTTTTTTTGCCTTGCACATACCTAAAAAAGCTTTTACTGTCCTCCTTTATATTATTGGCCAGTTTACCTTCGTACCTCATTTTTTCTCTGCGTATTTCCTTCTTAGTAATCCTCTGTTGTTCTTTAAAAGCTTCCCAGTCCTCAGTCTTCCCACTTATCTTTGCTATGTTATACTTTTTCTCTTTTAACTTTATATGTTTCTTAACTTCCCTCGTCAGCCACGGCCACCCCTGCCTCCTCCTAGGATCTTTCTTCCTTTTTGGAATGAACTGATCCTGCAACCTCTGCATTATACACAGAAGTATCTGCTATTGTCCCTCCACTGTCATCCCTGCTAAGGTATTGCACCATTGAACTTTGGCCAGCTCCTCCCTCATAGCTCCATAGTTCCCTTTATTCAACATAAGTACTGTCACTTCCGACTGTACCCTCTCCCTCTCAAATTGCAGATTGAAGCTTATTGTATTATGGTCACTACTTCCCAATGGCTCCTTCACTTCTAGGTCTCTGACCAATTCTGGTTCGTTACACGATACCAGATCCAGAATTGCCTTTTCCCTGGTCGGCTCCAGCACCAGCTGCTCTAAGAATCCATCTCTGAGGCACTCCACAAAGTCTCGTTCTTGAGGTCCAATACCATCCTGATTCTCCCAGTCTACCTGCATGTTAAAATCCCCCAGAACAATTGTAGTAACATCTTTGCGACAGGCCAATTTCAGCTCCTGATTCAACTTACATCCGACATCCAGACTACTGTTTGGGGGCCTGTAGATGATTCCCAAGAGGGTCTTTTTACCCTTAGTATTTCACAGCTCTATCCACACTGACTCTACATCCCCTGACTCTAGGTCCCCTCGCGCAAGAGACTGAATATCCTCCCTTACCAACATGGCCACCCCACCCCCTCTGCCCCTCAGTCTGTCCTTACGATAGCAAGTGTAGCCTTGAATATTCATTTCCCAGGCCCTGTCCACTTGAAGCAATGTCTCAGCTATCCCCACAATATTGTATCTGCCAATTTCCAAAAGAGCCTCAAGCTCATCCATCTTATGTCTAATGCTTCATGCATTCATGTATAGTATTTTTAATTTGTTACTGCTCTCACCCTTCCCATCAACCCCTATTTCACTCAACCTTACAGCATGATCCCTTTCCGAGTTTTCTGCCTAGTTGAGAGTGTGTTGCTGGAAAAGCACAGCAGGTCAGGCTGCAACTGAGGAGCAGGAGAATCGACGGTTTGGGGCTGGAATCCTTCATCAGGAATGAGATTTTTTACTGGTGGGGACATCAAGAGAGGAAGAAGTGGAGGGCTTGGAGGCCCTGGTCATGGCAGATGGAGGTGTAAAGGGACTGGATGTCCATGGTGAAGATGAGGCATTAGGGGCCGGGGAAACAGAAGTCTTGGAGGAGGTGAAGGGCCTGGGTGGTGGCCTGAACGTATGTGGGGAGTTCCTGGACCAGGGAGGAATAGGATAGTATCGAGATAGGTGGAGATGAGTTCGGTCGGAGCAGGAGCAGGCTGAGACAATACGTCGGCTGGGGTAGTTAGGCTTGTGATTCTTGGGCAGGAGGTAGAATTGGGTGGTGTGGGGTTCCCAAATAATGAGGTTGGAAGCTGTGGGTGGGAGGTGGTGAGGTTGTGGATAGTCTGGGAGATGATGGTTTGATGATGGGGGGCTGAGGTCATGGTTGAGGGGGGAGTAGGAGGAGATGTCTGCGAGTTGGCGCCTGGCTTCAGTGGTGTAGAGGTCATTGCGTCAAACTACCACTCCACCCCACTTATCCACTGGTTTGGTGGTGAGGTTGGGGTTGGAGCGGAGGGAGTGGAGGGACTGCGCGTTTTGAGGGCAAGAGGTTAGAGTGGGTGGGGGGGGTGGCCACGTTGAGGCGATTGATGTCATGGCAGCAGTTTGAAATGAAGAGGTCAAGGCCAGATAGCAGGCCAACATGGGATGTCCAGTTGGATGGGGTGTGTTGGAGGTGGGAGAAGGGGTCCTCAGTGGGAGGGCGGGTGTCTTGGTTATAAAAGTAGGCACAGAGATGGAGGAGTGGAAGAAATGTTCAAGGTTGCAGCGTGTGTCGAACTCATTAATCTGGGACCGTAGAAGGATAAAGGTGAGGCGTTTGTTGAGGACTAAATGTTAGTCCTCAGTGAGGGGGAAGTCCGGGGGAATGATGACGACACGGCAGGAATGGGAGCTAGAACCTGGAGTGGGGCTGGAGATCGAGGTGGGATGGGAGCTAGGACCTGGTGGGGGGGGGGGAGTTTGAGGTGGGGGCGGAGACAGTGGCTTGAGTGGGCATGACTATGGAGTCAGTATTGACGTCACCAAAGTAGATGATGCTTACAAAGGAGGCGGAAGTGGTGCTTATGGTTAAGTTCACGGGGGCGGAATTCCTGATGAAGGGCTCCAGCCCAAAATATCGATTTTTTTCCTGCTCCTCGGATGCTGCCTGACCTGCTATGCTTTTCCAGCAACACACTCTCTACATCAAAGCTTCCGATCTATCAGAGAATTACTCAAAGTCTACTCCAGGGCAAGCCGATGGCTCAGTGGTTCACACTTTTACCCCATGGGACCTGAGTTCAATTCCAGTCTCGGGAGACTGTATGGAGTTTGCATGTTCTCCCCATGACCGCGTGGAATTACAGCTGGGTTCTTTGGTTTCCTCCCAAAGTCCAGAGCAGTGCAGATTAGGTTTCTTTTCATTCATAAAGAGGATGTAAGCATTATTGTCTGGATCAGCATTTATTACCCGTCCCTAATTGCCCAGATGGCTGTTAAGAGTTAGTCACTTTGCTGTAGGTCTGCAGATACATGTAGGCCGGACCAGGTAAGGATAGCAGTTTCCTTCCTTAAAGGACATTAGTGAACCAGATGGGGTTTTCCCCAACAATTGACAATGGATTCATAACCATCATTAGGCACTTAATTCAAACTTTTACTCAATTCCACCATCTGCTGTGGCAGGATTTGAACCTGGATCCCAGAACAAAACCACATTCAAAACCAAAATCACTCTACTCCTCTCCTCCTAACTCCTTCTGCTCCACCCCCAGTTCTACAACCGTGTTTATTTATTTATTGAACAATTAATCTGTTAAAGATTAATTTACGGCCTTTAAAACTGTAGCATTGCACTCGATGTTCAAGGTCACTGTTCCACATGACCTTCACTTTTCAAATCACTTCCAAGATGTGCGTTTTGTTTACAAAAATAAATCTTTGGAAATTCTGACAGGATGGGATACAATTGACCATTTGTATGTTGTACGTTTGGATGAGAATCCAGAGGCAGCATTTTTCACACGGGAACTGAAGAAGGCCATTCAGCCCCATGAATATATTCTGATATTCAACTCGGTCAAGATAGTTTTACTCACCTTGGCTCCATGACAAATCAGGTCAGAATTATATCAGAAAGGAATTGTTGGCTGACTACTGGAATGAAGGGGTAAAAACAATGACTGCAGATGCTGGAAACCAGATTCTGGAGTGGTGGTGCTGGAAGAGCACAGCAGTTCAGGCAGCATCCAAGGAGCTTCGAAATCGACGTTTCGGGCAAAAGCCCTTCATCAGGAAGAAAGGCAGTGAGCCTGAAGCATGGAGAGATAAGCTAGAGGAGGGTGGGGGTGGGGAGAAAGTAGCATAGAGTACAATGGGTGAGTGGGGGAGGGGATGAAGGTGATAGGTCAGGGAGGAGAGGGTGGAGTGGATAGGTGGAAAAGGAGATAGGCAGGTAGGACAAATCCAGACAAGTCATTGGGACAGTGCTGAGCTGGAAGTTTGGAACTAAGGTGAGGTGGGGGAAAGGGAAATGAGGAAACTGTTGAAGTCCACATTGATGCCCTGGGGTTGAAGTGTTCCGAGGCGGAAGATGAGGCATTCTTCCTCCAGGCACCTGGTGGTGAGGGAGCGGTGGTGAAGGAGGCCCAGGACCTCCATGTCCTCGGCAGAGTGGGAGGGGGAGTTGAAATGTTGGGCCACGGGGCGGTGTGGTTGATTGGTGCGGGTGTCCCGGAGATGTTTCCTAAAGCGCTCTGCTAGGATGCGCCCAGTCTCCCCAATGTAGAGGAGACTGCGTCGGGAGCAACGGATACAATAAATGATATTAGTGGATGTGCAAGTAAAACTTTGATGGATGTGGAAGGCTCCTTTAGGGCCTTGGATAGAGGTGAGGGAGGAGGTGTGGGCACAGGTTTTACAGTTCCTGCGGTGGCAGGGGAAAGTGCCAGAATGGGAGGGTGGGTTGTTTGGGGGCGTGGACCTGACCAGGTAGTCACGGAGGGAACGGTCTTTGCAGAAGGCGAAAAGGGGTGGGGAGGGAAATATATTCCCGGTGGTGGGGTCTGTTTGGAGGTGGCGGAAATGTCGGCTGATGATTTGGTTTATGCGAAGGTTGGTAGGGTGGAAGGTGAGCACCAGGGCCGTTCTGTCGTTGTTACGGTTGGAGGGGTGGGGTCTGAGGGCAGGGATGCAGGATGTGGACAAGATGCGTTGGAGGGCATCTTTTACCAAGTGGGAAGGGAAATTGCAGTCTCTAAAGAAGGAGGCCATCTGGTGTGTTCTGTGGTGGAACCCGTCCTCCTGGGAGCAGATACAGCGGAGGCGAAGGAATTGGGAATACGGGATGGCATTTTTGCAAGAGGTAGGGTGGGAAGAGGTGTAATCCAGGTAGCTGTGGGAGTCGGTGGGTTTGTAAAAAATGTCAGTGTCAAGTCGATCGTAATTAATGGAGATGGAGAGGTCCAGGAAGGGGAGGGAGGTGTCAGAGATGGTCCAGGTAAATTTAAGGTCAGGGTGGAATGTGTTGGTGAAGTTGATGAATTGCTCAACCTCCTCGCGGGAGCATGAGGTGGTGCCAATGCAGTCATCAATGTAGCGGAGGAAGAGGTGGGGAGTGGTGCTTGTGTAATTACGGAAGATCAACTGCTCTACGTAGCCAACAAAGAGATAGGCATAGCTGGGGCCTGGTCAGGTCCACGCCCCCCTACAACCCACCCTCCCATCCTGGCACTTTCCCCTGCCACCGCAGGAACTGTAAAACCTGCGCCCATACCTCTTCCCTCACCTCTATCCAAGGCCCTAAAGGAGCCTTCCACTTCCATCAAAGTTTTAATTGCACGTCCACTAATATCATTTATTGTATCCATTGCTCCTGATGCGGTCTCCGCTACATTGGGAAGACTGGGCGCCTCCTAGCAGAGCGCTTTAGGAAACATCTCCGGGACACCCACACCAATCAACCACACTGCCCCGTGACCCAACATTTCAACTCCCCCCCACCCCCCCCCCAACTCTGCCGAGGACATGGAGCTCCCTCACCACCAGACGCCTGGAGGAAGAACGCCTCATTTTCTGCCTCGGAACACTTCAACCCCAGGGCATCAATGTGGACTTCAACAGTTTCCTCATTTCCCCTTCCCCCACCTCACCCTAGTTCCAAACGTCCAGCTCAGCACTGTCCCCTTGACTTGTCCGGACTTGTCCTACCTGCCTGTCTCCTTTTCCACCTATCCACTCCACCCTCCTTCCTAACCTATCACCTTAATCCCCTCCCCCACTCACCCATTGTACTCTATGCTACTTTCTCCCCACCCCTACCCTCCTCTAGCTTATCTCTCCATGCTTCAGGCTCTCTGCCTTTAGTCCTGATGAAGGGCTTTTGCCCGAAACGTCGATTTCGAAGCTCCTTGGATGCTGCCTGAACTGCTGTGCTCTTCCAGCACCACTAATCCAGAAACTGGAATGAAGGAAAGTCCTTATGAGGAAAGATGAACATTTTGGGCTTAGCCCATTAGAGTGAAGAATAACGAGAGCTGATCTTATTGAAGCATATGAGATCGTGAAGAGGCTGGATAGTGTAGATGCTGAGAGGATCTCTCTCCTCATGGGAGAATCTATACTGAGGAGCTGAGGGACTTCCCACTTTAGACAGAGATGAGAAGGTTTACGTCCTCCCTTGGAGGATCATTAATCTGCGGGATTCTCTTCCACTGAGTGCGCTGGAGACGGACTCATTGAACATATTCAAGGTTGAATTAGATAGATTTTTGAGCAATAATGAATTCTCAAGGATATGGGGGAACATCCGAGGAGCAGGAGAGTCAACGTTTCAGGCATAAGCCCTTCATCACGAATGAGCCTCATTTCTGATTGTTGAAGAAAACTGTCCCACTCGGACCTCGCAAACTGATTAGTTTCTTACACGCTATATCATGGGGAATTAACCGTCCTAACTGTGGCTCGGTATTATTCCAAAATACATCAGGATACTACAGGATTATATAGAGAAAACAGCTAGGAGCTGACCGTTAATTACACAGTTTGGCATGCTTACAAGTTGGTACTAAATTAGAGGTTAGTCATTAAGTTCAAAACTAAAGCACTATTATGCATTCCACAAGTGGACAGATCAAGTGGTATCTGCTCTAGTTCCACAGATTGCTAATACTGAGCAGAGATATCCCTAATTGGCTGCATGACCATGAAAAGGCAATAACTAGAGGAGGAAGGGGGATTAATTGGAAAGTCTATGTCACCTTGACTGGTTCTACAGCCTGCGCTGATCATTCAGCAAAGGGAGGAGACACTATCTTGAGAAGGAAGATAAGGACAACCTTTCACATTACCTCATAGTAAGGAATGCATAGCCAGCAAGTCCTGGCTGGGGACACAAAATGGAACTCTCAGCTGAATCAGGAAAATGGCTTCCAGGCAAATAATGTTAACTTTTCCCCAATACTGATGAAGGGCTTATGCCTGAAACGTCAACTCATCTGCTCCTTGAATGCTGCCTGATTGGCTGCGCTTTTCCAGCACCACATTCTTCAACTGATCTCCAGCATCTGCAGTCCTCACTTTCTCCGAGATATGGGGGAACAGGCGATAAGGTGGAGTTGAGGCCACAATTGCATCAAACATGATCATATTGAATTGTTTTCAATGACATCCCATCTCATTCTTCTAAACCCCAATGCCTATACCTCCAATCAATCCAATTTGTCAAGCCTGCCATGCCAGGAATCAATCTGGTGAATTCCCACTGCACTCCCTTGATGGCAGGATATTTAAAATTCATTCACTGAATGTGGGTGTCAGCATTTATTGCCCATCCCTAAATATCCAAAGGGCAGTAATGAGACCTGGAGTCACATGTAGGCCAGACCAGGTAAGGATGGCAGCTTCCTTCCCTAAATGACATTACTGAACCAGATGGGTTTTCTCAACAGTTGGCAACAGATTCACATAGTCATCCTTGGACTCTTAACTCCACACTTGTGTTGAATTCAAATTCCATCACCTACCACAGAAGGATTTGCACCCAGGTCCCCAGAACATTACCTTTGTCTCTGGATTAACAGTCCGGTGATAATACCACCAGGCCATCACTTCATCTATAGTAGATGGTTTCTTGGATAAGAAGATTAACACTGCACACAATACTCTGCGGTGAAACAGTCTCGCTCCTATCCGCAAACTGGAGACAGAGGACTGACTAAGTGCAGAGACTGGGGAAACTGGGTTCATTCTCAAAAAGGCAGAAGTGGGTACTGCAGATGCTGGAGATTAGAGTCAAGATTAGAGTGGTGCTGGAAAAGCACAGCAGGTCAGGCAGCATCCCAGGAGCAGGAAAATCGATGCTTCGGGCATCTCCAGCACCACTCTAATCTTGATTCATTCTCAAAAAGGCCAAATGTTTAAGACAGTATTTGATGGAAGTGTTCAAAATTATGATTTGGAAATGCCGTTGTTGGACTGGGGTGGGCAACATTAAAATCACACAACACCAGGTTAGAGTCCAACATGTTTATTTGGAATCACTAGCTTTCGGCGTACTGCTCCTTCATCAGGTGGTTGTGATCTTATACTCCACAACCACCTGATGAAGGAGCGACGCTCCGAAAGCTCGCGATTCCAAATAAACCTGTTGGACTATAACCTGGTGTTGTGTGATTTTCAACTTCAAAATAATGAGTGGTTTTTGATCGAGCAGTTTTGATTTTGAACACAAAGAAATTATTACCTTTGGCACAAGGGTCAGTGGTGGCAATATTGGCTGGTCTTGTCTGTGCGATACACTCATCACAAATGAACTAATAAAAAATGGATACAGAGTAACAGTAATTGGCAAAAGTAGCTCAAGTGCAATTAGAGATGGACAATAAATACAGACATAGCCAGTAAGACACATATTCCATTAATGAGCCTGTTGTTTTAAAGCAATGGAAGAATAAGAAAGAAAAGCATTACACAGAATAATGATCTGACATTCATTTTCTGAAAGGGTGAGTGAAGCATTCATACTGTACTTGAATCATTAGCTCAGTTTCTTTCTCCACAAATGCTGCCAGAACTATTGAGTTTCTCCAGTAATCTCTGCGTGAGTCTCTGGATATGTTTTTACTTATTCATTCACACAATGTGGGTGTTGTTGGCTGGGCTCATATTTAATAGCCACCTTTAGTTGCCCTTGAGAAGGTGACGGTGAGCTGCCTTCTTGAACTGGTGCAGTTCATGTGCTGTAGGTATTCCAGAAATTCCCTTAGGGAGGGAACCCAGTGACACTGAAGGAACGGCAATATATTTCCAAGTCAGGAATGGTGAGTGGCTTGGATGGGAACTTGCAGGGGCTGGTGTTCTCGTGTATCTGCTGCCCTTGTCCTTCTAGATGGAAGTGGTCATGGGTTTGGAAGATGCTGCCTGAGGATCTTTGATGAATTTCCACAGTGCCGCTTGCAGATGGTACACAATGTTGCTACTGAGTGTTAGTGGTGAACGGAGTGGATGTTGAAGGTGGTGGATGTCTTACATATTGTCAATGTGAATGCGAAATATAGTCAAATGAGAAAAGACCAAGTGATTGGGAGTAAACAGTGGCATGATGGGCTGAAAGGTCTCTTTCTCTGGTTCACAGATTCACTATTGGGAAAACTCTCATGCTTCCGTGCATCTGAAGATTGACAGTTTTTTTACCACGATGTTCTCTTGCAGCTTATTAAGACTGCAGACCTGGATCCCAAGAAGAATTATATCTTTGGTTTCCATCCACATGGCGTATTGGTTGCTGGGGCCTTTGGAAACTTCTGCACTGAGGTGACAGGGTTCAGGGAAATGTACCCCGGGCTGAAGCCACATCTGCTGATGCTATCTCTCTGGTTCAGGATCCCATTCTTCCGAGACTATATTATGAGTGGAGGTAGGTAACGTGCTTGGGAAGGCAATTGTGCTGTGATAATATGACTGCACTAGTAATCCAGATTCTGGGAATATGGGTTTCTAATCCCAACATGGCAGTGGGTGGAATTTGTATTGAATAAAATGTCTGAAAGACTAAAGTTAGTTTTGGGGGCAAGCGATGTTTGTACCAACTGATGGGTTACATCTTAAAAGGACAGGTATTGCTACTGGGGAGGGAATGGGGTTCTGCCCTAGTGGCGATTGGAGGGGCGGGGCTCAAGGGCAGAGGAGCGGGAAGTGGAGGAGATGCGGTGGAGAGCATCGTCGATCACGTCTGGGGGGAAATTGCGGTCTTTGAAGAAAGAGGCCATCTGGATTGTTCGGTATTGGAGCTGGTCCTCCTGGGAGCAGGTGCGGCAGAAATGAAGGAATTGGGAATATGTGATGGCGTTTTTACAGGGGCAGGGTGGGGGCAGGGTGGCAGGGACCAGGACAGAACCCCACTGGTCTTCACCTACCACCCCACCAACCTCCATATACATCGTATCATCCGTCGTCATTTCCGTCACCTCCAAACGGACCCCACCACCAGGAATATATTTCCCTCCCCTCCCCTATCAGCGTTCCGAAAAGACCACTCCCTCCGTGGCTCCCTCGTCAGGTCCACACCCCCCACCAACCCAACCTCCACTCCCGGCACCTTCCCCTGCAACCACAAGAAATGCAAAACTTGCGCCCACACCTCCCCCCTCACTTCCCTCCAAGGCCCCAAGGGATCCTTCCATATCCGCCACAAATTCAGCTGCACCTCCACACACATCATTTACTGCATCCACTGCACCTGATGTGGCTCCTCTATATTGAGGAGACAGGCCGCTTACTTGCGAAACGTTTCAGAGAACACCTCTGGGACACCCGGACCAACCAACCCAACCACCCCATGGCTCAACACTTCAACTCCCCCTCCCACTCCACCATGGATATCCAGGTCCTTGGACTCCTCCATCGCCAGACCATAGCAACACGACGGCTGGAGGAAGAGCGCCTCATCTTCCGCCTAAGAACCCTCCAACCACAAGGGATGAACTCAGACTTCTCCAGTTTCCTCATTTCCCCTCCCCCCACCTTGTCTCAGTCCCAACCCTCAAACTCAGCACCACCTTCCTAACCTGCAATCTTCTTCCTGACCTCTCCGCCCCCACCCCCACTCCGGCCTATCACCCTCACCTTAACCTTCTTCCACCTATCGCATTCCCAAAGCCCCTTCCCCAAGTCCCTCCTCCCTACCTTTTATCTTAGCCTGCTTGGCACACTTTCCTCATTCCTGAAGAAGGGCTCATGCCCGAAACGCCGATTCTCCTGCTCCTTGGATGCTGCCTGATCTGCTGCGCTTTTCCAGCAACACATTTTCAGCTCTATATATGACCCCAGACCCACAGCAATGTTCTTGACTCTTAACTGCCCTCTAGAATGGCTGAGCAAGCCGTGCTGTTGTACTGGAGGGCAACTAGAGATGGTCAATAAAAGCTGGCCTAGATAATGATGCTTACATCCTGCAAATGAACTTTAAAAACCTCATCAGGAGGTTTGATGAGGGGTTGGTTTAAACTTTGGTGAAATGAAGTGGAAAAGCTGCAAGGGAGACTCGAAGCTGGGAGAAACAAAGGTGAGCATCGAGTGTAACTTGAATGTGGAATAATATCAAAAAGACAATGTTAAGTTCACTCTACCTGAATGCCCACAGTATTCACAACACAATGATCTAAAGGCACAAACAGGGCATGATCTAACTACCATTCCAGATACATGATTTGGAGGTGCTGGTGTTGGACTGGGGTGTACAAAGTTAAAAATCACACAACACCAGGTTATAGTCCAACAGGCTTATTTGAAAATATAGGCTTTCAGAACGCTGCTCCTTCATCAGGTAGCTAGTGAGGCAGGATCATAAGAGGTGGAGTTGCACTGGTCATACAATGTGGGATTAGTACTTCAATAAGGGAGTAGTTCAGATCCGCCAATTTGCCCAGAACCCCTCCCCTCCCCTGTTGTTGGCCTTCCCACATCGGCTGTGACCCCTGACACCTCCACAAAATTCCCTCTGAAATGTGTAGCGAAGACAGAGCAAGTGAGACCACAGAGGAATTTAACAGATACGAATTTTCACATTTGCTGGATGAGGAGCCA
Source organism: Chiloscyllium punctatum (assembly GCF_047496795.1). NCBI lineage: Eukaryota > Metazoa > Chordata > Chondrichthyes > Orectolobiformes > Hemiscylliidae > Chiloscyllium > Chiloscyllium punctatum. Next base: position 7,180,403 of record NC_092747.1, on the reverse strand, counting down.
ATGTAGATCAGCAAGGTACGTAGGCAATGGGAGAACAGATTTTGTTGCAAGTAAGGATTTAAGAGCCAGTGCTTTGAATGAACTCAAGATCACTATCATTTTATGATAGATAGTATTGACACCAAAACGTGTACCAGCCATGCCTTCAATACCAGCACCAAAACTGAGTCTTTCTATTTTCATGTACTTTTAATTATGGACTGAAGTGAGAGAAAAAAATTACAAAATGTGGAGATTAATATACAGCAAAGTGCTTGGATATTTTTAAGATGTAGATGGATAGATTCCTGACAAGTGAAGGAATGAAAACGTTACTAGGGATGTGCAGAGAATTGTTATCATAAGTTCAGCCATGATGCTACTGAATGACAGAACACACTAGGGTGGCTGATTGGTCTCCTCTTACTCCTAATTCATACGCTTATACACCCGCATACTTTAGGAAGTCCTCATGTCTGTAGAGCTTTGACATGTCTTGAAGGGAGCTACATTTGTGCATGTGATTTCTGATCTCTCTTGTTCTTGGTTAGTGTCAAGAGTGTGATGCTGGAAAAGCACAATAGGTCAGGCAGCATCCGAGGAGCAGGAGAATTGATGTTTCGGGCATAGGCCCTTCATCAGGTTCATGGTTGGTTTCCACACACATGCTTCCCATGTTCCAGGTCTGGTGTCATCAGCCAAGGAGAGCGCACAGTATTTACTGAAGAGAGCAGAAGGTGGCAATGTCGCTGTCATTGTCATTGGAGGTGCTCCAGAAGCTCTGGATGCTAGACCAGGAGCATTAACACTGCTGCTGAAGAACAGAAAAGGATTTGTCAAACTTGCTCTCCAGTACGGGTAAGTGATACACCTGGATCACATTAACCTCACCAGCACCAGGTCTGATTAACGAGTCACAATGTTAATTGTCTGGTTAATCTAGGAGAAAAACAGAGACATTGTGGTAATCTCACTGAGCTGGCAAACTAAAGGGACAGGCTAATGCTAGGGAAAATTTTTTATTCAGTTGTGGGACATGAGCGTCGCTGGCTGGCCAACATTTATTTTCTGCCCTTAGTTGCCCTGGTTGCTGCTTCAGGTCCTAGTGAAACTTAAATTCAATTAGCAAAGAGAAAACCAAGGTTGAGTTTTACCAAAAATCAGCAAAATGTCACTTTTGGCTCAATCCATGGAAGATTTCTCTCTGTGGACCTCTAATGAAATCTCACATGATTCTCCCAAACTTGCGTCATTAGAAAGATGAAAATAAGAGCAGGAATAGGCCATTCGGCCCTTTGAGCCTGCTCCCCCATTCATAGTTGAACATCAAGCTCAACACCCTAATCTGACCTTCCCTCCCTCCATATCCCTCGATCCCTTTAGCCATAAGAGCTATCTCCACCTCCTTCTTGAACACACATAATGTTTTAGCCTGAACCAGTCTCTGTGGTAGTGAATTCCACAGGTTCACCACTCTCCTTATCTCACAGTGCCTCTATAATGCCCACCTCATCCCTCTATCCCTCTTGCCAGAGGCAGACTTACTTGTCATTGCTGGGACTTCCCAGGATTCATGGCATAAAAAGCAGTCCGGCACCAGGTGAAATGTCATCGGTTCAGAGCTGCCAGGTCCAGTCCTTTTCCCTATAGAGTTGCCTGGTGATGTTGGACAGGGGAAAGGTGGCATCCCCACTTACTGACAGGGTCCTGGTGGAAGGGCTGATGGAGAGGAGGGATGGCTTGTTCCCTTGACACCACCAGAGGGAGCTGAGACACCAGACCATGGTCAGGGTGACCTTTCCCCTCCGCCCTCAGCTCCACGGGACTTCTCACTGAGTCGGGTGAACCTGTCTCTTTGCATTCAGCATCTCTGGGCCCTCTGTCCACAAACTCCGCCTGGGCGCCGGCACCCAAGCAAAACCCCAAGGCCAATGGGTTCCAAGGCAGGGCAGGCTCCCTCAAGACCAGTTGCACACGCTGGGACTTAACAAAGACATAGTGGGAGGGACAGAGAGTAGAAGGTGGCCAGCTGAGGGCACAGAGATGCCATGAGTGACACGTCCTTGTAAATGCTGCATCACATTGGTTAAAATATGACCACCAGCTGTAAGTGGGTGTCATTCTAGCTGCAACTACAAGACTGAAGGTGCAGAATTTCATCACCCTTAGTGCCACACCATGTTTGATGGTCCCAAGGGGCGGGGTGAGCAACCCCTGTGCTATCTGCAAGCTGTGGTACCCTGGAAGGTGACAGTTACTTTGATGAACAGGATCAATCCTTCCAGGCCTCAATGAGCTGCTTGTGCATCACAGCCAATAGTGGGAAGAGTTGCTGCCATTGTTTGATGGCACAAAGAGTGTTTGTGACCTTGCGTTGTACTCCAACAGTAGATCAATGCCTCAGGTAGGCATGCAGCAGTGTATGATGTCAGGTGCCCTTCACCTGGACTGTGTGGGTATCTGATGGATGCCCTGTGAAGGGCCTCACATTGAATGAATGTGGATCCCAGAGAGTGAAACACTTACACTGCCCTTGCCAAGCCAGAGTGGAGCCATTTCCATCTCCATGGTGCACTGACTGTTTGCATCTTGATGGAAGGAGACAGCAATCAAACTTCACACAGTGAGCCACAGATTCAGCCTCTCAGTCTAGGTGACCCCCTCCCCTCAGCATATCTTCACTTCCCTTCTTGGTTCTGTGACCTGTCAACCCTGTTAGCTACCAGTGATGTCAGGGAGGTGATAGCCTAGTGGCATAATTATCACTCGACTATAAATCCAGAGACTCCGTTAATGTTCTGGAGACCCAGGTTCAAAGGCAAATAGTGGAATTTAAATCCAATAAGAGTCTGGAATTAAGAGTCTGATGATGACAACCAAACCATTGTTGAATGTTGGAAAACCCCATCTGGTTCACTAATTCCCTTTAGGGGAGGAAACTGGTGTCCTTACCTGGTCTGGCTGACATGTGACTCCAGACCCACAGCAATGTGGTTGACCCTCAGGGTGCCCCCTGAGCAATAAATGCTGGCCTAGCCAGCGATGCCCTCAATCCATGAATGAATATCTTTTAAAAAAATGACATTCTGGGGGATGTAAGTTAATTCTGCCTTAGCAGGAGGTGAAATAGAAGTTCAATGAAAACTCTGGAATGGAGGGCTCGACTGACGGTGACAATAAACACTCTCATCGGGTTCACTGGTGACACATCAGTCTATACTCGCCTGGTCTGGCCTACGTATGACTCCAGACCCACAGCATTGTGCTTGATTCTTCACTGCCTTCTGGGTAATAAATTCTAGCCTAGCCAGAGATATTCACATTGTGTGAACGAATTTTATAAAGTGTTCCCACCCAACTCAGTTACCAATCCAAATGTTCACTCCTCAATGTATCCACCATCCCAAGCATTCGACATGCCACACACAGTAACACATTGTATCCCAACTGAAGGCAATTGGTACTGATGCATCTCCATTACCACTTTCCTTCCAATGATCCTCTATCTCCCTGACCCCTCCTTACATGTTGTTCCTCTCTCTTCACAGATGTCACACCCTCTTCATCCTAGCATGCTGCCTTCAATGCCCACAATTGAGTTCCTCAACTTTCCCTGTAGGAGTGGTCCCTTATAACACACTCTCCCCAACCCTGCCATTGACTGTTTGTGGTCAAAACCCCAGGACTGACCGTGGAGCAGCCCCTTGACTGACTTGGGCAAACAGTCCCTGACTGATCTCTGTGCAACCTCCCCGACAAGCATAGCACAATCCCCAGACTGTTACCCTGGACTTACCGGGCTGACCAAGGCTCTATCACCAGACTGGAGTGATACAGGCCCTCTGACAATGACCACCCCCAAGTGACCGACTGACTGTGCCCAAACCCCCGGGCAGATATCAAATGATGCCCATGACTCCCAGTGCTGGCTCCCTTGATTTGACTGAGGACCGATCCGTTTAGACTTTGAGGCAAGGCACTTTGTTTAAGTCACGTAGAGTCATACTGTCATACAACATGGAAACAGACCCTTTGGTCCAACTAGCCCATGCTGACCATGTTTCCAAACTAACAGTCCCACTTGCCTGCGTTTGGCCCATATCCCTCCAAACCTTTCTGATTCATGAACTTATCCAAATATATATTAAACATTGTAACTGCACCTGCATCTACTGTTTCTCTGGCAGTTCATTCCACATATGATTTCTGCATAAAAAAGTTGTCCCTGTGTTATTTTTAAATCTTTCTTCTCTCATCTTAAAAATATGCCCTCTAGTTTTATACTCCCCCCCCCCCCCCCCAGGGGAAAAACCTTTGCTATTTATCTTATCTATGCCCCATATGATTTTATAAACCTCTCAAAGGTCACCCCTCAACCTCTGATGCTCAGCGAAACATGTCCAAGCTGATCCAGCTTATCTTTACAACTCAAACCCTCCAGTCCTGCCAACATCCTGGTAAATCTTTTCTGAACGCTCTCCAATTTAATAATATCCTTCCGATAATAGGGTGTTCAGAACTGCACACAGTACTCATATAGTGTGTATACTGCAGAGAGGTAAATATGTGATGCAGATATGAGATTGTTGCCATATTGGATAAAATGGTCAGTTAGCTCAGTTGGCTGAATGACTGGCTTGTAAGATAGAGCGACACCAACAGCATGGATTCAGTTTCTGCACTGGCTGAGGTTACCATGAAGGACTCGCCCTCTCCCCTCACCTGAGGCATGGTGATCCTCTGGTTAAACCACCACCAGTTGTGTCTAATGAGGGAACAGCCATTTAGAATCAGAGAATCCATACAGTCCTGAAGTAGACCCATCGCGTCCATACTGACCCCTTCGAAGAGCAACCCACCCAGATGCACCCACCTTACCTATCTCCTTAACTTGCATTTCCTATAGTTAATGCACCTAGCCTGCACTTCCCTGGATACTATAGGGAAATTTCCCATGGCCCATCCACCTAACCCGCAGACCTTTGGATTATGGGAAGAAACCGGAGCACCCGGAGGAAACCCACACGGGGGGAATGTGCAAACTCCACACAGACAGTCGCTTGAGGGTGGAATCAAATTTAGGTGCCTGGTACTGTGTGGTAACAGTGCTAACCACTGAGCCACCATGGTGCCCATGATGTGGTCTGGTAAGACTCAGGTGACTTTACCTTCTAGTGTAATCCAGCAACATGTCCACCCATATGACTGCTGACATCCATGATGAACTGCCCAGCTTTGTGTCTGCTGCTAAAGGGCAAGGCAAGGTAGAAATATCGTACACCCTTAAGGTGCAGCTGAGGGGGGCAAAGTGCATAAAGGCAAAACGGGGATTCTGTGAGCATCCAAGTTAGTGCAGGGTGAATGAGCACCAAGAGAGCAAGCAGTGAGTCCCTGAGATGTGGCCTGGTATAATCCATGAGCTGGCTCCCGTCCCTGGGCACAGGGTGTCTTGTACTGCAATGCTGAATACCAGTGCACTCCAAGATGCAGAGCCTTGTTGTGATTGGGTTGGAGATATACCAGTGAGGCTGGTACATTTCTAATGCCAATGTCCAATGGTCAGGGCCTGGGCAGGCAGTCGCCCTGAGACATTGGTGACCAGTACCCAAGGCTTACAGAACACATGGTGAGCTGAAGCCTACAAGTGCCCACTTTAGGGGGACCTGTTTGAGGTTTAGAAAGATCTGAGGGACATAGACAGGGTAGATAGGGAGAAGCAATTCCCCTTTGCAGCTGGATAAGCAGACACGGGGACAGATTTAGCATAAGGAATAGGAGATTTAGAAGATTTTTGAGGCATTATCTTCAGAGCCAGAGGGTGGTAGGTATCTGGAACACACTGCCTGTAAGGGTAGGAGAGACCGAAACCCTCAAATATTGAAGAATTATTTAGATGAACAGATGAACAGCATATAAGGCTATGGACCAAGCGCTGCAAAATGGGATTATGATAGATGGATGTTTGATTGCATGATGTGCCAAATGACTTCCTTCTATGCTGTAAAATTTCTATGGCCTTTTGACTTTGAATTGTCACTGGGGAATCTCATATCGTGAGGCAAGATCAAGTCATAGATAATGTCACCATAATCCTACCAGACCATAGGGCTGCTCCCACAATAAAGAGAGAGAGAGAGAGATGACTGGTGGCAAATTAACCTGAGAGTCACCACACTCTAAGTGAGGGGAGAGGGTGAGAAGGAGAATCCCTTTATGGCAACCTCAGTTGATGCAGGAATTGAATCCACACTCAAATGAATGGATGAATCCAACAAAAGAGGGGGGGAGGTTGGGGGAACGGTGGCTCAACAGTTAGCACTGTTGCCTCACAGCACCAGGGATCCGGATTCAATTCAAGCCTCGGGCGACTGTCTGGGTGGAGTTTGCACTTCCTACCTGCATCTATGCAGGTTTCCTTCCACAGACCAAAGATGTGCAGGCTGGGTGGATTGGCCATAGGCAATGCAGGGTTAAAGGGAGGGGGTGGGTTTGGGTGGACCCAATAGGCTGGATGGCCTGCTCCCACACTGTAGGGATTCTCTGATTCTTGCAATCATTAGCCAACTGAGCCAAACAACCCCATACAAACATATGCAAGTACTTCTCCTGCCCCTTCCTAGCAAGGTTCTTGTCTCACTGTTCAGAGGTTGGTTGCTGAAGCAGTCTCTTTTCTCTTAACATCAGGAATCTCATTTCTGCCAATCCCACTTTACTTTCCAAACTGACTCGCCAAAGGTGGTCTGGCATTGGAAAGGTCCCACCTCTCACCTTAGTAATGATAACTGTGAAGCTGTGATCAATTGTTGTAAAAACCCATAAGGCTCTCTAATGTTCTTTAGACCATAAGGCATTGGAGTTGAAATTAGGCCATTCAACCCATCAAGTCGGCTTCAGCATTCGATCATGGCTGATAAGTTTATCAACCCCATTCTCCCACTTTCTCCCCGTAACCCTTAATCCCCTTGACAATCAAGAACCTATCTATCTCAGTCTTTAATACACTTCATGACCTGGCCCCCACAGCCTTCTGTGGCAGTGAATTCCATCGATTCCCCACTCTCTGGCTGAAGAAGTTTCTCCTTATTTCCGTTCTATAAGATCTTTCTTCTATTCTTTAGGGAAAGAATTTTGCAGTCCACGTTCCAATCAGCACTCTTTCCCATCTAGTATAAAAACATTGTCCCACCTTTACTCTGGTATTCTTGTAAATGATCCTGATGAGAATGCATGGTGGCTTAGTGGTTAGCACTGCCGCCTTGCAGCACCAGGGACCCGGGTTTAATTCCAGCCTCGGGCGACTGTCAGCGTGAAGTTTGCACATTCTCCCCATGTCTGCGTGGGTTTCCTCCGGGTGCTCCGGTTTCTTCCCACAGTCCAAAGATGTACAGGTTAGGTGAATTGGCCATGCTAAATTGCCCGTAGTGATAGGTACATGAGTAGGTGAATGGGTCTGGGTGGTTTACTCTTCAGAGGGTCGGTGTGGGCTTGTTGGGCTGAAGGGCCTGTTTCCGCACTGTAGGGAATCTAATCTAAGATGAACAGCTTTGACAAAGTAGGTATTTTTCAGCAATTGTCAAGTTGTGCACTACCAAACAAAAATTAAACGTTATAATCTGACTGAAAGATCCCTTTCAAAATTAAAAGCTTGTGTTTGTTTTTTTTCCCCTCAAGGGCGTCCCTAGTTCCAGTATTTTCCTTTGGTGAGAATGAGGTATTTGATCAGGTGAACAATCCAAAGGGTTCACTGTTAAGAAAGATCCAGGAACGTTTGCAGAAGGTGATGGGAATATCACTCCCCCTTTTCCACGCCCGTGGTATATTCCAGTATAGCTTTGGCCTCTTACCATACAGGAAGCCCATTTACACAGTGGGTAAGTAACACAATCATATTTAAAAGCATGATTTGGAAGTGTTGGACTGGGGTGGACAAAGTTAAAAAGCATGCAACACCAGGTTATAGTCCAATAGGTTTATCTGGAAGCTAGCTTTCAGAGCGCTACTCCTTCATCAGGTGGTTGCGGCACCTGACACCCACCCAATGAAGGACCAGCGCTTCAAAAGCTAGTACTTCCAAATAAACCTGTTGGACTATCACCTGGTGTTGTGTGATTTTTACATTTGAAGGCATGTGCCACATGTTTGACCAAGATCATCTGCCAAAGTCAAGGTTTCTCAACGAGTAAATTCATTTCCAATTCACTTCAGAAGACCAGAATGGGAGAATGACAGTGGGAAAAATACTCAAGAACTGACATTTCGTGGACAGATACAAAACATAATCAGAAAGGCTGGTGGATTGTTGATGTTAACCTCAAGGTGGAGGGGTAAAAGTTAAGTTCCAGCTGTACAAAGCTCCAATCAAAGTGAAATAACGCGTGTTCTGTTCTGGGCCTTTGGAGGTGATACAGTTTAGACTCAACAAGCTGGTACCCAGGATAAAAAAGGTTAAATTGATGAGGACAGGTCTCATTGATGTGGCTAATACAGCCATAGGTTTAAAATATTGAGGGGTGATCGAATTGAAATAGTTAAGGTGACATATTTGAGAAGTGTTAGATTGAGCAAAGACCTTCTGTTCCTCACCTTCTGCACATAACCATTCAATTGTGTTGTGATGTCAATTTTAAAGTGACCCCCATCAAACTTTCTTGAAGTTACCCAGTGATGAATAGTAAAACCAAAAATGTAGCTATCCGACTGAGAGTCCAATGAGAGGAAATTTGTTGCAGTTAGATATTAAGCTCCACGAAATGTTTGGGAGCTGAAGGGAGTAATTCTAGAGATTCCTGAATGTAAGCAATGATGCAGCAAGGTGATGTTTGGAGTCAGAGGACATGTTTACTTTCCAGGCAAATGCAAAGTCCCACTGGAAAGAGGATTCATAAGATCCAGGAGCAGGACTAGGTCATTCTGCCCTTCCAGCCTGCTCCGCTAATTGATATGATCTCATCTCAACATCAACTTCCTCTTCCTAAATCGCTCTCCATACACCTTTAACCTGTTACTAATTAACAATCTGTCTATCTCCTCCTTAAATATACTCAGAGTCCTGGCGTTTTGAGGTGTTTTAAACATTGCATTCTTCAAACATAGGTGTTAGCTTGCTTTCTTTTGCTGGATTTATTGTAGACTGACTCAAGGATTCAGAAGTTGTGGATAAAATCCTTTAAAATTCAGAGGTACTTTGATCATGAGGTGAGGAAGTAGAGTGTTGAAACAATCTCTTGCATTGCTCATGTCATGTGAACACGATAGAATTGGTCATTAGTGGCACAGTCACCCTCCTCTGACAGTACCAAGGGGACACAGTTGTACAATTCAAGCCAGGACATTCGGGGTGACATAACAAAAAAGGGAGTGAAAATCTGAAACTCTCTTCTTGGAAAGGCTGTCAGAATGATATCGATGTATTTCTATTGGCAGATCCTCTGCTCCAAGAGGGTTCTGTTTCTAAATCTTAGTGTTTGACCTTAGGGTTCAGGACCAGAGAGCAAAACTCAGAGTTCGGGGTGCTCATTTAAGTCAGAGATTGAGGAGGAAGGTCTTCTCTATTTCAAAAAAAACTTGGTTGAGATGGTAAATGGTGAGCCTTAGATTATGGAGGATGTAGATGGGCGAATGGGCTGATCAGTGACAAAAGGAACTCAGTCCGGTTAAGTGTAACATGCTGCACTTGGGCAGGACCAGGCAAGGTGAACAGCACTGTGTAGACACGATGGGCCAAATTGCCTTCTTCTATGGACTGACAGCTGTGATGGGCTGCCTGAAGGGCTGGAGGAAGCAGTTTCTGTGGGGAGCTGGAGAAACATTGGAGGGGGACAAAAATATGACAAAAAGCTCATGGGGCAAGAGAACAAGACAGCCGGGACAGTGCATGTCCTGAGACACAATTTGCATGTCCCTACCAAAAGAGTCAGAACAAGAACAGAGGGCTGAATGGCCTCCTTCTGTGCGACATTGTTCGACAATTCTTATGGTTCCATTTGACAAAACCATTTGTTTCACACTGTCAAGCAGCTAACAAGTAAATCTCCCTTTCACTTTCAGTCGGCAAACCCATAGACATGGAGAAGAAAGAAAATCCAACACAGCAGGAAATTGATGAAATTCATCAGAAATACATCGAGGAACTCATCAAACTCTTTGAGGAGCACAAAACAAAATATAAGCTGGCTGAGGATAAACACCTAACTTTTATCTGAGCTCCGTCTTCTTAACTGCACTCTTGATTTCACTTTCCATCTGCCATTCCATGTATATGACGTGACTGACTAGGAGTTGGTGCTAGGTGGAAGGAGTTGCTGAGCAGTGTTTCAGAGAACATATCAAAAGGCATCCAATTTGGACACTCAGTGAACAGAATAAAAATGCTAGCCTGCGTGATATTGCTTTTTTCTTTGTTATTTTCCACTATACGCTGAGATCACGTTTAACAAGCTGTTACAGTAGGACCTATATAAACACAGTTGCCACTTCTCCTCAGTAACCATTGAAACACATAAATGGTCCAAAATTGGGATACCACTACATAGAAAGCTGGATCCCTGAAACCATGCCGCTGCCTTGAGTAGTGTGAGAGCACAAATTTTAAGATATTAAACAAAAACAAAATCAAAGACGGATGCTTGAAGTTAGAAATAAAAACAGAAATTACTGGAAATTCAGCAGGTCTGGCAGCATCTGTGGAGAGAGAAACAGAGTTAACATTTTGGGTCCAGTGACCCTTCTACAAAACCATTCAAAGAGTAAGAACTGAGGGAGTGCTGCACTGTCAGTAAGCCAGTACTGAGGGAGTGTTTTACTGTCAGACAGTCAGTGCTGATGGAGTGACACACTATTGGAGGGTCAGTGTTGAGGGAGTGCTGCAATGTCAGAGGGTCAGAGGTGAGGGAATGTTGCACTGTTTGAGAGTCAGTACTGAAGGAATGCCACACCATCAGAGGGTCAGTATTTGCGCTGTCAGAAGTTCAGTGCTGAGGGAGTGCTGCACCATAGGAGGGTCAATGCTGAGGGAGCGCCGCACTGTCGGAGGGTCAGTGCAGAGGGAGTGCCGCACTGTCGGAGGGTCAGTGCTGAGGGAGTGCCACACTGTCGGAGTGTCAGTGCAGAGGGAGTGCCGCACTGTCGGAGGGTCAGTACTGAGGGAGTGCTACACTATCGGAGGGTCAGTGCTGAGGGAGTGCTGCAGTGCTGAAGGGTCAATGCTGAGGGAGCGCCGCACTGTTGGAGGGTCAGTGCTGAGAAGTGCCGCACTGTCAGAGGGTCAGTGCTGAAGGAGTGCTGCAGTGCTGGAGGGTCAATGCTGAGGGAGTGCCGCACTGTTGGAGGGTCAGTGCTGAGGGAGTGCCGCACTGACGGAAAGGTCAGTGCTGAGGGAGTGCTGCACTGTCAGAGTGTCAGAGCTGAGGGAGTGCCGCACTGTCAGAGGGGTCAATGCTGAGGGAGTGCCGCACTGTCAAAGGGTCAGAGCTGAGGGAGTGCCGCGCTGTCGGAGGGTCAGAGCTGAGGGAGTGCCGCACTGTCACAGGGTCAGTGCTGAGGGAGTGCCGCACTGTTAGAGGGGTCGATGCTGAAGGAGTGCTGCACTGTCAGATGGGCAGAGCTGAGGGAGTGCCGCACTGTCACAGGGTCATTATTGAGGGAGTGCTGTCCCCACTCCTATTTTCTATTATTTTTAGTTCCCTTCTCCAAACAAATTTGTTTTGCCAAATCATCTGTAACTAATCCTTTTAACTGTTCAAACACCTCCAACAGATTGTGTATCAATCTTCTCCATTGAAAAAGACACTGGAGAGATCAATTCAACCTGTCCTCCCCCTCAGCTTTTTCGGCCTAGTCAATCTTGTGAATTTGCACTGTGCTCTCTCTCAGGCCAGAATGCGTTTTGGATGAGATTGATAGATTTAACTCATCACCCAAATCAAGCACCATGTGAACATACATCAGGCCATTCAGCCCAGAGATCCTGTTTTACCATTCAATGCCATCATGACTAATCTGATTAGGTCACATTCCTGCCTACCTCCATTAACCGTTTATCTCTCCTCTTATTAGGAATCTCTCTCCCTTTTGCCTTAAAACTAATTCAAGGACTCTACTTTCAAACCTGGTGAGAAACAAAAATCCCAAAGACTCTCAGCCCTTGGAGGGGAAGAAATTTTGCTAATCTCTGTTTCAAATAGACTACCTTTTTCTTTTGTTCAGTGACTTCCTAGTTCTAGATTTTCCCCACAAGAGGAAACATGCTGTTCACATCCACCTCCATCCCTACATCCCTATCAAGATCCTTCAGGATTATGAATGTTTCAATTAAATTGACTCAGATTATTTTAGACTCCAATAGATACAGGTCTAGTCTGACCAACCTTGCCTCATAAGACAATATGCCCTTTTCAGATATTGATCTGGTAAATATTCACAGAATTGCGTCCTGTGCATTCCATTCTTCTTTAGATAAGGTGACCAATAACGCCCTATATAACTGAACCATAACCTTCCTACTCCTGCATTCAATTCTGTGCATTTGTAGATTCTAGCACGTGTAAGTAAACTACTTGATAATCTCACATTGCTTGTTAATTTAAATGTTGGAACACTTAGGATTGTATCAAGTGTATATCATTCATGGAATCTTGTCCAACATCAGACATTGTGTTATGAGTTTTTCAAGGGTAACATAGAACATAGAACAATACAGCGCAGAACAGGCCCTTCGGCCCTCAATGTTGCACCGACCTGTGAACTATTCTTAGCTCGTCCCCCTACACGATCCCAAAAACATCCATTTAAGTACACTCAATGACGCAAAATTGAAAACTTCAACAGTAAGATTGAGATTCTGAGATGGAGCAATGCTCACCCTGACCGAACAACTGTCTGAGAGCCCCAGGCAAAACGGCAAGACAGAAGATCTAGAGGTCCAGATGTTAGATACGATGCTAAAGCCAGTCATCTGAGAAGAAGCAAGCTAAAAGTTCAGACTAATAAGCATAAATGTTTCAGAAGAGATTTAGGGTGTTTTACAACTGACATGGACCAACAAGCAGATAAACAATCAGCGTGAGGGAGAAGGCAAGACTGCAAAGGAAACGTGATGCCAAAGTCAAAAGTGAAAAGGTTACCTTGAAGGACGCAACTATAAAAGGCAAGTGGTATCTCCAGCAATAGCACAAGACTGCAGAGACAGCTCAGAAGTGACAGAGAGCAATTGTTTCAACCAGCTGACATCAGAGAAACAGCATGTTCATTATCACAAAGCCCAAACATTTTAAGCACATAAACATAGGTGCGGGAGTAGACAATTCAGTCCTTTGAGCCTGCTCTGTCATTCAACATGAGCACTGCTGATCATCCAACTCAATACCCTGTTCCCATTTTCTCCACATACCCTTTCATCCCTTTAGTCCTAGGTTTGAGATATAAAGAAAGGCTGGATAAGCTGGAACTTTTCTTCACTGGAGCATAGGAGGGTGGGTGGCGACTTGATAGAAGTTTATAAATAATGAGAGGTATGGATTGAGTTGATGGTAGGTGTCTTTTCCCTAGGATGGGGGATTTCAAATTTGGGGGCACATTTTTAAGGTGAGAGAAGAGAGATTTAGAAAAGAAATGGAGGCAAATTTTTTACATAGAGGGTGGTTTGCGTGTGGAATACCTTCCTGAGAAATTGGTGGATGTGGGTACAATTACAACATTTAAGAAATTTGGAGAAGTACATGAATAGGAAAGGTTTGGACCAGGAGCACATGGACCAGGAGCAGGTAGGGTGGACTAGTTTAGTTTGGGATTATGTTCGGCATGGACTGATTGGACAAAAGGGTCTGTTTCTATGCTGTATGATTCTATGACTCTATGACTATAGCTACACCTAACTCGGACTTGAAAACATTCAATGTTTTAACCTCTGCAGCAGAGAATTCCACAGACCCACCACTCTCTAGATGAAGAAATTTCTTCTCATCTCAATCCTACTCCATATCATTAAATGTGTCCATGATCATGTGTGTAAATAAACAGACAATTGCAGGACTAGCTATCTGTTGTTAATGCATGGGAACTGTTTTTGGTATTGGTGTGCAAATGTGTCTTTTTTTTGTCCATTGTGAAAAGGGGGTATTTGGATTGATGTGTAATCTGTACAAATGTCATTCCTGGTCTGTTGGGACACTTCCTTGGTTGTAAAGCAATTAGTGAGAGTGTGGGACTGGGAAAGCACAGCAAGTCAGGCAGCATCCGAGGAGCAGGAGAATTGATGCTTTGGGCATAAGCCCTTCATCAGGGGTTAGGAATGTCCCCATAGGGTCTGAGCTTACTGTGCAGGACTGATCTCAGAGAAGAGCAAAGTGTGTTGATTGAAACACCTCCAGTAGATGACAATATGATCCACACTCGCATCTGTCAGTCTTGAGCAATGACAGCACAATCTTTCATCTCCTCTAAGCAAAAGTTGCAAGTAAATTGTGATCAGGGTACAGTGACAGTGCATCCATCAGGCTTCAAAGAGAAGGCTATTAGAAATGTAGAAAGTAGGAACAGGAGAAGGTCATTTGCCCCATCAAGATCACTCTGCCATTTAGCATCATCATGGCTATCTTCTATAACAATGTCACCCTCCTGCTCTTTCCCCAAGCTCCTTGATGCCATTAGCCTCTAGATATCTATCTCTTTCTTTCTTAAATAAGTTCAGCGACGCAGCCTCCAATACTTTGTGCAGTAGAAAATTTCACAGGTTCTAAGAGAAGAAACAAAGAATTGGAGAATTTAGGAATACTAAAAATGTACGTGTGGAATTGAAGGAAATCAGTATTAGTAAATAAGTGGTGCCGGGGTAATTAATGGGGTTAAAGGCTAATAAATCCCTAGGGCCTGATAATGTATATCCCAGAATACAAAAGGAAGTGGCCTTGGAGATACAGGATGCATTGATGGTCATCCTTCCAAAATTCAATAAATGCTGTAGCCAATCTTACCATTTGGACGGTGGAAAATATAAACCAACTGTTTAAAAAAGGAAGAGAAATAAAGGACAGAACATTACAGACCTGTTAACCTAACATCAGTATTGGGGAACAAAGCTTAAGTCTGTTGTAAAAGATGTGACAATAGAACATTTGGAATGCAATAATGGGATTCGTCAAACCCAAAATGGATTTAAGAAGGCAATTCATGCTTAATAAAACAACTAGAGCTTTATTTGATTTTGATTTGATTTATTGTATTACATGTACCTAAATACAGTGAAGAGTTTTGTTCTGTGAGCAGGACAGGTAGATTATAGCAAACAAGGACATACAGATTATTGTTGAAAAGTGTGGTGCTGGGAAGGCACAGCAGGTCAGGGAGCATCTGAAGAACAGGAGAGTCAACATTTCGGGCATAAACCCTTCCGGTGCTTAGACAGAGCAAGACATGCAAAGTTACGACCGCACAGGAGGTGCACAAAGCAGGGTAAACACTAAAATTATTAGTAATTTTTACAGATGTAGAACTTAGTTTTAAAAGTGTGGGTTAAGTAGTAGAATAGATAAGGTAGAACTATTGGATGCAGTGTACTTGGATTTTCAGAAGATTTTTAATAAGCTCCCTCATAAGAGGTTAGTGGGCAAGTTAAAGCACATGGGATAAGGGGTATTATAGAGTCATAGAGTCATAGAGATGTATAGCATGGAAACAGACCCTTCAGTCCAATCTGTCCATGCCGACCAGATATCCCAACCCAATCTAGTCCCACCTGCCAGCACCCGACCCAGATCTCTCCAAACCCTTCCTATTCATATACCCATCCAAATGCCTCTTAAATGTCGCAATTGTACCAGCCTCCACCACTTCCTCTGGCAGGTCATTCCATACACGTACCACCCTCTGTGTGAAAAAGTTGCCCATTAGGTTCTTTTTATATCTTTCCCCTCTCACCCTAAACCTATGCCCTCTAGTTCTGGACTCCCTGACAACAGGGAAAAGACTTTGTCTATTTATCCTATCTATGCCCCTCATAATTTTGTAAACCTCTATAAGGTCACCCCTCAGCCTCCGACGCTCCGGGGAAAACAGCCCCAGCCTGTTCAGCCTCTCCCTATAGCTCAAATACTCCAACCCTGGCAACATCCTTGTAAATCTTTTCTGAACCCTTTCAAGTTTCACAACATCTTTCCGATAGGAAGAAGACCAGAATTGCACGCAATATTCCAACAGTGGCCTAACCAATGTCCTGTACAGCCGCAACATGACATGTTAACTCCTGTACTCAGTACTCTGACCAATAAAGGAAAGCATACCAAACACCTTCTTCACTATCCTATCTACCTGCGACTCCACTTTCAAGGAGCTATGAACCTGCACTCCAAGGTCTCTTTGTTCAGCAACACTCCCTAGGACCTTACCATTAAGTGTATAGGTCCTGCTAAGATTTGCTTTCCAAAAATGCAACACCTTGTATTTATCTGAATTCAACTCCATCTGCCACTTCTTAGCCCATTGGACCATCTGGTCCAGATCCTGTTGTAATCTGAGGTAACCCTCTTCGCTGTCCACTACACCTCCAATTTTGGTGTCATCTACAAACTTATTAACTGTACCTCTGATGCTCGCATCCAAATCATTTATGTAAATGACAAAAAGTAGAGGGCCCAGCACCGATCCTTGTGGCACTCCACTGGTCACAGGTCTCCAGTCTGAAAAGCAACCCTCCACCACCACCCTCTGTCTTCTACCTTTGAGCCAGCTCTGTATCCAAATGGTTAGTTCTCCCAGTATTCCATGAGATCTAACCTTGCTAATCAGTCTCCCATGGGGAACCTTGTTGAACACCTTACTGAAGTCCATATAGATCACATCTACTGCTCTGCCCTCATCGATCTTCTTTGTTACTTCTTCAAAAAATGCAATCAAGTTTGTGAGACATGATTTCCCACGCACAAAGCCATGTTGACTATCCCGAATCAGTCTTTGCCTTTCCAAATACATGTACATCCTGTCCCTCAGGATTCCCTCCAACAACTTGCCCACCACCGACGTCAGGCTCACCAGTCTATAGTTTCCTGGCTTGCCTTTACCGCCCTTCTTAAATAGTGGCACCACGTTTGCCAACCTCCAGTCTTCCGGCACCTCACCTGTGACTATTATATTGACATGGATTGAGAAATGGTTAACAGACAAGAAACCGGGCATGGGATTAAATGGATTTGTTTGAGTATCAGGCTCAGGCTATTGGGATACAACATGAATCAGTGCTAGGACCCCATCTATTTGTGATATGTATAAATAACCTGGACAAGGCAACCATGTTCAACATTTGCAGTACAACATGCCTAGCTGTGCAGTTATACAAATTACTGCAGATGCTGGAATCTGTACTGAAAACAACAAATGCTGGAGATCGCAGACAGTCACACAGCATCCGTGGAGAGAGAGCAAGTGAATGTTTCGAGTCCAGATGACTCATCAGCAGAGCTGGAGTCATCTAGACTCAAAATACTAGCTTGCTCTCTCTCTCTCTCTCTCTCTCTTTCTCTCTCTCCATGGATACTGCCTGACCCACTGTGAATAGATTAGAATCCCTACAGTGTGTAAAACAGGCCACTTAGCCCAACAAGTCCATACCAACCCTCTGAAGAGTAACCCACACAGACTCATTCCCCTACTTTTACTCCTGACAAATACATCTAACACTATGCGCAATTTTAGCATAGCCAATTCACCTGACCACAATCTTTGGATTGTGGGAGGAAACTCACACAGACATGGAAAGAATGTGCAAACTCCACACAGATGGTCGCCCATGGCGGGAATTGAATGTGGGACGCTGGCACTGTGAGGCAGCAGTGCTAACCACTGAGCCACCGTGCCATCCAACAGATCTCCAGCACTTTTTGTGTTCTGTGCGGTTATACAGTTTGGTGTGAGAAACAGAAAGGAAGAGTATTATTTAAATGGTGATATATTGGGAAGTGTGAATGTACAAAGGGATCTGAGTGCCTTTGTACACGAATTAATGAAACCAGATGGATGGGTTCAGCAAGCAATGTGGAATGCAAAGGATAAATTGGCTTTCATTGCAGGAGGAGTTGAGTTCAGAAGTAGGGATGTCCTACTGCAGTTACACAAAGCCTTGTTGGGGCCTCATCTGGAATATTTCAAGCAGTTTTGGGCTCCCTAACTGAGAAGGGATATATATATATCCTGGAGAGTGTGCAGCCGAGGTTCACAAGGAGTGGCAGGATAGGCTACTATTCCTATTTATCTGTTCCATTAGGATTACTCTGGATATCAATATACAAGACAGTTCCAACAATGGAGCAAAATAATTAAACAGTGACCACAATGAGGAAGTATTTGTAGGAAGGTGGGGCTAAAGGGATCAAAGGGTATGGGGAGAAAGCAAAGATCAGGGGACTGAGTTGGAAGATCCACCATGATCATATTGAATGGTGGAGCAGGCTCGAAGGGCTGAATGGTCCAACATTGCCCCTGTTTTCTATGTTTCATTGTTACTTTTTCACAATAGGACTCAAAGCAATTTGCAACACTCGACCCAAGAAGGCTGTGGACATTGTGACAAATGGAGCTTAATTCTGCAACAAATGGAGCTTTCAAAACTGCGAAGAATAAATTACGGGAGATTTAATAAATGGTCCAACACAAACCAGTACAAGGATACTCTCATCCAATGGCCAGCAGGGGTCACTGCATCGCAATCAGAGCTGAACTTGTTGCTGTCTTTAGTTTAATCCCAGCTATAATTAGCCAAGCAGCACGAGCTGAGCACACCCTTATTTTTATTTTACAAAAAGTCCAACACTAATTTGTGTTATGGGGTCACACATCATCCCGGCTTAGTGGTAGCACACACTGCCTCCCCCAGAATCAGAGGACAGTGAGCGCCTGACTCTGAGTGGAATGTGCGTTGAAAATTGAACATTTTTCAGAGAATCAAAATGTTCCATTTATCCAGCTCCTTTCAGAACCATCCCAAATACACTCCTGTCGATGAAGTACGGTTATGCTGAAAATGGGATTGCAAAAGTTGGCAGCAAATGTAGGCCATTTGGCCCAACAAGCCTGCTCAGCCATTCAACCAGATCACAGCCCATCTCCTCCCTCGGTGCCATTTTCTCACTATCCCCATATCTCTTAATGCCATTAATATCCAGAAATCTATTGATCTCTGCCTTGAGCATACACAATGTTTGAAGTTGCTCAGCCCTCTGGGTCAATGTTCCCTCCAAACTCTGTGGCTGCTCTAAAATTCCATACATGGCAAGTGGTATCAGCATGCCAATTGTGACATTGACCTCCAATTCCTGGGGTCCCTACATCGCGTCGAACTCCAAGGTCAACACAGCTGGAAAGAAAATTTGAGGGAACGCTGGTCTGAGGCAGAGAATTCCAAAGATTCACCACACTGTGAGTGAACAGGTTCCTCTTCAACTCAGTCCCAAATGGTCTGTCCCTTACCATGAGACCGTGTCCCCTAGTTCCAGACTCACCATCCTTCCTGCATCCACTCAGTTGAGCCCTAAAAGTTTTAATGAGATCACTTCTCATCCTTCAAATCTCTGGGCAATACAGATCCACTTCCCCCAGTATCTCCTCATAAGACAATCCTGCTTTCCCAAGAAGTATTCTGGCAAAACTCAACTGCATCCCCCAAATGACAGGTATATCCTTCCTCAGATAAGGAGACCAAACTCTCACTAAGGCTAAAAACCACGCAACACCAGATTTTGACCAACAGGTTTATTTGGAAGCACTAGCTTTCAGAGCATGCTCCTTCATCAGGTGGTTGTGGAGAATAAAATTGCAAGACATGGAAATTACAGCAAAAGTTTACAGTGTGATGTAACTGAAATTATATATTGAAAAAGGCCTGGATTGTTTGTTAAGTCTTTCATCTTTTAGAATGATTATGTAGGTTTCAATTCTTTCAATTGTAAATTGCAGAACTTTTGTAAAGTTACATTCTCAAGTGAACTTTAACAATAGGTGTCATGCCCACCCAGAAAACACGGCATCCCCAAATCCTCACTGAGGCTGTGCACGATAGGAGCCAGACATCTAAAGGAAAAAAACAGGAGTCAATTTGTACTCAGTGAACTCCTACAAATGATAATGTAATAATGACCAAGCAAACTGTTTACCTGGAAACAAATATTCGTCGGTGCACCATGACTCCTGTTCTGACATTACAGATAGAGACAGAGTCAGAAGTCACATGACACCAGGTTATAGCCCAACAGATTTAATAGAAATCACAAGCTTTCGTACTGCTGCCCCTTCATAAGGGGAACTGGAGGGAAGTGCTTCCTTTAATTTCACCTGACGAAGGAGCACTGCTCCGAAAGCTTGTGATTTCAAACAAACCTGTTGGACTATAACCTGGTGTCGTGTGACTTTTGATTTTGTCTACTCCGGTCCAACACCAACACCTCCACATTCAGATTGTGAGCCTGAAATTTTTTACAGCACTGGAGAGTGCAGGCTAGGTCTTGGTTTAACATCAGAAAAACAGCAACATTTGACAGTGCTCCATTCCTCAATACTGCACTGGAGTGCCAACAAGACGTCTATGCTCAAGTTTCGAGAACATGTTTAATAATCATAACCTTCAATTGCAGATATAGCAACAATACACAGGAAATAAGCATTTTCTCATTGTAGAACATGTTTTTGGAGAAGTATTTTTTCCACTAATTCTTTCACTGAATGTGAGGGTCACTGGCCGGGCCAACATTTGTTGCTCACCCCCAATATCCTTTGAGAAGGTAGAGTTGAATTTATTCCGGAATCGCTGCAGTCCATAGACGCACCATCCTATTAGGGAAGGAATTCCAGAAGTTTGAGCTTCTGAAGGAATGGTGATATAGTTCCAAGTCAGGATGATGAGTGGCTTGGAGGGGAACTTGCAGCTGGTGGTTTTCCCATGTACCCGCTGCCCTTGTCCTCCTAGATGGAAGTGGCCATAAGATTGGAAGATGCTGTCTAAGGACCCTTGGTGAATGTCTACAGTGCACCTTGTAGATGGTACACACTGATGCTACTGAGCATTGGTGGTGGAGGGAGTGAATGTTGAAGGAGGTGTGTGGGATGCCAATTGAGAGGTGAAAGTTCTGTTTGAAGTATTTGAACAACAAGCTTTTCAACAGAATTAGCATCAATGCAGTTCCACCAAATGAAGCACTATTTTCCATGAAGTTCAGTCTCTTTTACTTAGATTTGGAGGAGCTGGTGTTGGACTGGGATGTACAAAGTTAAAAATCGCACAACTCCAGGTTATAGTCCAACAGGTTTATTTGGAAGCACACTAGCTTTCAAATCACTGCTCCTTCATCAGGTGGCTGTGGAGTAGAAGATCGTAGGACACAGAATTTATAACAAAAGCTTACAGTGTGATGTAATTGAAATTATATATTGAAAAAGACCTGGATTGTTTGTTAAGTATCTCATCATTTAGAATGACCATATTGGTTTCAGTTCCAGAACTTTCTTAAAGTTACATTCTTAAGTGACATTTAACAATAGGTGTCATGTCAGCCCAGATAGTGCATTGAAGGTGTGAGGTGCCCTGTGTGAGGCTGTCTGTGCCCCAACATTCAGACTGATTCTAATCTAAAAAAAAAGGGATTTACAAAATCTTACATGCAGTTTTTGAGCAAAATAAAATGTAATTCTGCAAGTACAAATTCACACCACAAACTTATATGTGTGAATATGTGCATGTGAGTGTGTGCATGTGTGTGCGCGCGTGCGGGGGGTGTGCACGTGGCATGTGTGCGGGGGGGGGCGGGTGTATAGGTCTGTGAGAGGATTCATGGGAGTGTATGTGCGAGTGTATGAGAGACAGTCTGTGTGAGTGTATGGGTCCGCAGGTGTGTGTGTATGTGTGTGTCTGTAAATCCCTTTTTTAGATTAGAATCATTCTGAACTTTGGGGCACAGACATCCTCACCTTCAATGCATTATCTGGGCCAACATGGCACCTTTTGGTAAAGTTCACTTGAGAATATAACTTTAAGAAAGTTCTGAACTTTACTTATGAAAGAACTGAAACCAACATGGTCATTCTAAAAGGTGAGAGACTTAACAAACAATCCAGGTCTTTTTCAATATATCATTTCAGTTATATCACTCTGTAACTGTTGCTATAAATTCTGTGTCCTACAATCTTTTACTCCACAACCACCTGATAAAGGAACAGCGCTCCAAACACGAGTGCTTCCTAATAAAGCTATTGGACTATAACCAGGTGTTGTGTGATTTTTAACTCTTTTATTTAGCTGTTGTTGCCACTCGGACAGGAGGAAACCTCAAGAATGTTGAACTAATTGATTCTATCATGTTTGACCTGAACTTCAATGCCATCTAATTGGCCTAGTTACATAATGATTAACACCAATATACATCAAAAAATTGATTCAACTTCAACTCCTAATTGACACTAAGCCTCAACCCTGTTCATTTGGGAGGCTGAGTCTCAGATTTCCAATTCCTTTGTTTTTCTTTATTCTTTCATAGGGTTTGGGTATCACTGATGGCCCAGCATTTATTTCTGACCTGTTAATCACTCTTGTACTGAGTGTCTTGCTCACCCATTTCAGATGAGCAATTAAGAGTCATATGTAGGCCAGACCATGTAAGGATTGCAAATTTCCTTCCCTAAAGAACATTCATGAACCAAATGGATTCTTATGATCATTGATGGTGGTTTAATGGTCATCATCACTGAGACTAAACTTTTATTCCCGGTATTATTGAATGAATTTACATTCCACTAGTGCAACAGTGGGATTTGAACACGTATTATCTTGGGTTAACATTTTGAGTCCAGTGTACCTCCACCAGAAGAATTCAGAAGAAGGGTTATTGCACTCAAAATGTTAACTCTGTTTCTCTTTCCACGGATGCTGCCAGACCTGCTGAGTTTCAGCAGCAACTTCTGTTTCATGTATGCCAGCATTTGCAGTTTGATTAGATTCCTCACAGTGTGGAAACAGGCCCTTCAGCCCAAACCAACCCTCTGAAGCATAACACCCAGACCCATTTCCCTCTGACTAAATTGGGGGTCTAGCATGGCCAATTCACCTGACCTGCACATCTTTGGATTGTGGGATGAAACCAGAGCAAACCCACAGGGAGAACATGCAAACTCCACACAGACAGTCACCTGAGGCTGGAATTGAACGAGGGACCTTTGTGCTGTGAGACAGCAGTACGAACCACTGAGCCACCATGCCACCCTTCTTAGTTTCATTTTCTTGAGCTTCTTGATTACTAGCCTAGTTAGCCATACAGCTTCAGTTAAGGGTATGGGAACCAACACAAATCAATTATTTCAGGAACAGTGTCAACTTGGGGTAACAGAGGATGTGCTGTGGTAATTCACCAGACTATAATCCAGAGACTCCATTTAATGGTTCAGAGACACTGAGTACATGTGACAATAAAGCTAATTCTGATTCTGATTCAAATCCCAGCAAAACTAAGTTTTTTTTTCTTTTAAATCTGGAACCCATCTGCTTCACTAAGATTTTATAAGAAAGTACATCCACCATCCTCACCCAGCGTGGCCAAGATGTGATTCCAAACCCACAGCAATATATTGGTTAACTGAAATGGCCAAATAATTCACTCAGTTCAAGGAGAAACAAACCCTGGCTTTGCCAGCAATGATCACATCCAATTAAATAACAATGAAAAATCTCTGGCTCAGTGGTTTAGCACTGCTGCCCCAGGAACCTGGGTTCAATTCCAGCCTCGGTGACTGCCTGTTTGGAGTTTGTACCTTCTCCCCATATCTGCATGGGTTTTTTCTGGGTGCTCCGGTTTCCTCCCACAGTTCATAGATCTGCAGGTTAAGTGGATTGGCCATGCTAAGTTTAACCATAGTGTCCAGGGATATGCAGGTTAGGTGGATTAGCCATGCTAAACTTCCCTGTAGTGTCCAGGGATGTGCAGGTTAGGGTGAATGGTCATGCTAAATTTCCCATAGTGTGCAGGGATGTGCAGGTTAGGGTGGATTGGCTAGGGTAAATTTCCCATAGAGTGCAGTGATGTGCAGGTTAGGGTGGATTGGCCGTGCTAAATTTCCCATAGTATGCAGGGATGTACAGGTAAGGGTGGATTGGCCGTGCTAATTTTCCCATAGTGTGCAGGGATATACAGGTTAGTGTGGATTAGTCAGGGTAAATGTCAGGTTAGAGATAGGATGAGGGAGCTGGGTCTGGGTGGGATGAACTTCAGAGGGTCAGTGCAGACTTGATGGGTTGAATGGCCTCTTTCTATGCTACAATATTATTGTCTCCAAATCAGAAGGTTGCAGGTTCAGTTCCAACTCCAGTGTCCAT
Source organism: Chiloscyllium punctatum (assembly GCF_047496795.1). Taxonomy (NCBI): domain Eukaryota; kingdom Metazoa; phylum Chordata; class Chondrichthyes; order Orectolobiformes; family Hemiscylliidae; genus Chiloscyllium; species Chiloscyllium punctatum. The sequence continues at coordinate 7,156,087 of NC_092747.1, read as the reverse complement.
AAGAGTCCAGGCCGACACAGTTGTGGGTGCTGTCCTTCAGATGTAATGATATTTGAAAGCCCTGCCTGCCCTTTCCAGTGGATACATAAATCCTGTGATGCTATTTTAAAGAACAGGGGTTCTATCCAACATTTCTGCTTTATTTAACATCACCAAAAAAAAGATTATCTGTCCATGAACAGATTTACTATTTGTGGGAGTTTGCTGTGCACCAATTTTCTGCTGTCTTTCTAAATTATAGAATCTTTACAGAGTGGAAACACGCCGTTTGGTCCATCAAGTCAACATTGATATACCCTATCACCCTGCGTTACCCAGCACTAATCCGCCCAGCCAGCACATCTTTGGACTTTGAGATAAAACTGGAGCACCTGGAGGAAACCCACGCAGACACAGGGACAATGTGCAAACTTCACCCAGACAGACACCCTGGGTCCCTGCTGTGAGGCAGAGTGCTAACCACTGAGCCATTATGTTGCCCTAACAGTGGTCACACATGAACAAGTGTTTCAGTGGGGTGAAGGGCTTTGGGCTGTCCTGAGGTCACGTAAGGTGCTGCAAAAATGCAAGTCTTTCTATTCAAGTGCCAAATGTAGCACCTCAAACAGCAAAAAAGACAATCCTGGGAATTTGAGTTGCACTTTGGAAGCGCCTGCTCATTTTACAATGTAGCACTGGGGCAGAGTGAACAGGACTGCTCGGTTGGACATTGATATGTCCAATCCTCGATCATTGAAGGATTATGGGGAAAGGGCAGAAAAGCGGACCTGGAAATATCACGATTCTACTGAATGATAGAGCAGGATGAAAGGGCTAAACAGCCAAATCAAATTCCTGCATGTTGTAGCCTTAAATAGGCCATTCAGCCCATCAAGTCTGCTCCACCATTCAATGAGACCATGCTGATTTGATTTGAACTCCACTTTCTTGTCTTTACCTCCCAATTCCCATCTCGTACTCCTTTTTTCTCATGGTCTCATCCCTCTCTAACCCACATGCAAACCAATCTGAATTGACCAAAGGCAAAGGCAAAGGGAGAGGCGGGGCATGCAGACTGTGCCATTCCAACACCATCAAAGGACGGAGTAATTTCAGAATTTTATGGACTGTACATTCCCTGTGCATAGCAAGTAAATCTTAAAAGTTATTGGAATCTGTAAAAGAAATTATAACTTGTATTGTAAAGGTTTGATAGTGTTGTCTGGCGGCAGCTGGTTGAAGTGTAGTTTAAAGTCTCCCCCTTTTTTAAACAATAGAATGGTTTTCCTCGGCTATTAAAGGAACGTGCGGTCCCAATGCTGGGGTCTCGTTTAACTTGAACCGCTTACATTCTTCACTTAAAACGAAAAGGTGCTGCAAAACAAAAAGAGAATCATATTTCTGTGCGATCTGCTGCATTGGAACGTAGAGGGACCTCCCCGACTCTTAATTTGATTCGGAAAACAGAAAATCAGAAGGAAAGGAATGAAGACAATTATTGCAGCCCATTCAGGCATCTTAAGAGGTAAAGGCAGATCTTTATACGATATACCTTTTGTCTACGTTTTTCTGTCCTCAGTTTTTAAAATACCTTTAATAAATGTCACAGCAACTCGCACTGACATGCCTTGCGATTTATTTAATACCTCTGATGTGTAAGGGTTAGGTTGGGGACAGTGATAACTGGGAACAGGGGTGTTGAAAGTTTCAAAGTCGATTGAAAAGTTCGATCTGAATTTGGCAATCGCACCGTTTCAATTATTGAAACACCCGGCTTCCCCCTAACGCTCCCTCATAAATGTATTTGAGAGAGTAATGGAGGTGGAAACCATAGACTCTTTTAGAAATACATACACCTCGAGTGCTTTGTTCGCCAGGATACAGACTGTGGGATTAAAGGGGTGACTCGTTAATTGACCTCTTGCTGTTCCCTAAACTTTCTGTGCTTCTGTGAAACTTGACAGCGAGAATTCAGATCAAAAATGTGTGTGCCAGTCATGCTAACTCTGCTCTGCACACGTGAATTGCTTGTTTGTCTACTCCAATGCAAATATCAGCAAGGTACAACTGGCTAAAACTACTTTAGTAGATCGAACAGGATTACCTCTATCTTCTCTCTTCAGTGTTCTGACGGCTGTTCAAATTGTCTGAAGCCTGTCATGCATTCCAATTTGGCAAAATTTTAAACATCTTGCCTCAGTTGTCATATCTCCTAAGTCAAATTACCAAATGCCATTAAAGGGTACAGAATCTGGCCAGAGACTTGTGGGACAGTTCCGAGGGAATGCTGCACTGTCTGGAGGTGCCACCTTTCACATGAGGTGCTCCACTATGAGACCCTCCCACCCTGTTGGCTTGGTGTAAATGTTGCTGTGACAACGTGGTGTGTATTTTACTTATTGTTCATGGGATGTGTGAGAATTGTTGGTTGGAGTCTGATTTATAGTGTCCTGCAAAAAGAGATGGTGAGCTATCTTGCCAAACCACTGCAGTCCTTGGGGTCTAGAGAGTGTTACATAGAACATAGAACATAGAAAAATACAGCGCAGTACAGGCCCTTCAGCCCTCGATGTTGCGCCGACTGAAGCCTACCTAACCTACACTAGCCCAATAACCTCCATATGCTTGTCCAATGCCCGCTTAAATGACCATAAAGGAAGTGTTGTAAGGAAGTGAGTTCCAGGATTTTGAGCCAGTGACACTGAAGGAATAGCATTGCATTTCCAAGTCAGGGTGGTTAGTGGCTTGGAGGGCAATTTACAGGGGTGGTGTTCCCATGTATCTGCTGCCCTTGTCCTTCTGGATGGAAGTGGTTGTGGGTTTGAAGGCTGCTGCCTGAAGATGTTTGCTGATTCCTGCAGTACATCTTGTAGATAGTACACACTGCTGCTACTGAGCATCGGTGGCCATGGAAGTGAATGTGGTTCCAATCACTCAGGCTGCTTTGGCCTGGATGGTGTCAGGCATGTTGAGTGTTGTTGGAGTTACCTCCCTTAACTTCACCTGATGAAGGAGCAGCGTTCCAAAACCCTGTGGTTTCAAACAAACTATTGGACTATAACCTGGTGTTGTGACTTCTGACTTTGTCCACTCCAGTCCAACGCATGCACCTCAGCGTCATCTCTTAAATATGGAAAATCAGGCAATATTAAGCACCAAAACTACAGTGCCTAAGTATAGGGTCAAAGAGTCATAGACATGGACCGAAGGGTCTGTTTCTATGATGTACAATTTGTCTATGCCAACCAGTTATCCTAACCTAATCTAGTCCTATTTGCCAGCACTTGGCTCATATCTCTCCAAACCCTTCCGATTCATGTACCCATTCAGATGCCTTTTACATGCTGTAATTGTACCAGCCCTCACTACTTCCTCTGGCAGCGCATTCCATACAAGCACCACCTTCTGTGTGAAACAGTTGCCTCTTAGGTCCCTTTTGTATCTTTCCCCTCTCTCCCTAAACCTATGCCGTCTCGGTCTGGACTCTCCCACCTCAGGGAAAAGACCTTGTCTAATTACCCTATCCATGCCCGTCATGATTTTATAAAACCTCTTATAAGGTCACCCCTCAGCCTCCAACGCTCCAGGAAAAACAACCCCAGCCTATTCAGCCTCTCCCTGTAGCTCAAATCCTCCAACCCTGGCAACATCCTTTTAAATCTTTTAAAGTTTAATTTATGAACCAATGTTTCTTAGGATTGCTTTTTCCATTTAAAACAAAAATACAGATGCGAGGGTGATAATGTACTTAGCATCTTTCATATGTTGGAGTGTTTTTGGAAGGCCGTCACTTGGTAACAGAGGATCTGCAGCATTTATGCACAGCGCGATCCCAACAGCAGCCTGAGTTAAACTATTTCGGTCATGTTGTTTCAGGGATAAATGTAGGTCAGGACGCTGCATTGGGATTGTGGGGGAAGGAGGGATTTATTCACAGCATTATCAAACATTAGCTCTGATTCAAAGTATTTGCCGTAAATTTACTTTCAATAAAACAAAACGTCTGCACTAGGGGACAGGCGGGTTCCACATTGAATAGAAATACAAAGAGCAGGAGTAGGCCATTCAGCCCCTTGAGCCTGCTCCCCCATTCAGTACGGTCATGGCTGATCATCCAATTCAGTCTCCTGTTCCCACGTTCTCCCCATACTGTTTGATCTCTAAGAACAATATCTAAGTCCTCTCTTGAAATCGCCTTCCTCAGTCTGGGGTGTCAGGATGGTGGGGATGATCTGCAATCATCTGATTCCAAGGGAAAAGTGTTAACTCCAGAGCCACTGCTGACACCTTGTTATTTCCAGTGAGACTGTGGATCTTACCTAGTCATGTAGAGACTGACTTGTGCACCCTACTGTAGTGAACAAGTATTGGTTTTGATTGCATGGAATTGTGTGGGAACTTGCCTAGCCTTTAGGAAAACCATTCCCCAACTCTGTCCATACCCTTCTTAAAAACAGATATGCCAACACTCTCAAGGCCTGTAAACCTTCCTCTGGTTCATTGCACAAGCAACAATACAGCTTAGAGTTCATACACAGATGATAATGTTGTGAGCGAAGTCTTGTGCAGGTGATCAGGGTCTTGGCCTCTGAATCAGGAATCCTGAGTTCGAATCCATCCACAGGATTTGATGGTCACAAAAGGGTGTGTTTGTAATGTGACCAAAGCAGGTCGTCATCAACTTGTAAACCCTTCCGATGATAAAATGTAGGAGCATAAATAGACCGTTCGGCCCATCAGATCTGCTTTATCTCTCAATGAGATCGTGATTGATCTGATAACCCTTGATTCTACTTTCCTGCCTTTTCCGCATAGCCCCTGATTCCCTTCCTCATTAAAAATCTGTCTATCTCAACAGAATTAACTTAAATCCAGCCTCGACAGACCTCTGAGATAAACAATTCAAAGTATTCACTATCCTAAAAGGAAATTTTTCATCTGTCTAATGGGTGGTCCCTTATTCCAAAGTGATGCCCTCTGCTCCTAGACACTCCCGCAAGGGGAAACAACCTTTAGATCAGATTAGATTTCCTACAGTGTAGAAATAGGCCCTTCGGTCCAACAAGTCCATACCAACCCTCCGAAGAGCAACCCATCCATACCCATTTCCCTCTGACGAATGCACCTAACACTACGGGCAATTTAGCATGGCCAATTCACCTGACCTGCACATCTTTGGACTGTGGGAGGAAACCGGAGCACTCGGAGGAAACCCGCGCAGACACTGGGAGAGTGTGCAAACTCCACACAGACAGTCGCCCGAGTAACCTCTCCCAAACTACCCTGTCAAATCCTCCAAGAATCCTATTGTTTACAAATGTCACCCTCTTCTAAACTCCAAAAACACCAGATTCAACCTCTCCTCATCCCTCCATATCCGGAATCAGCCTGGTCAACCTTCTCTGGACTACCTCCAATGCTGGTATTTCTTTCTTTAGACAAGTGTTCACAGTATTCCAGTTGTGGTCTGACCAGTCAGCTTGAGAGAAAAAATGGCCCACTCCGGCTCCTATCTATTGTGTTCTTATCAACCCATGACCTCAATCACCTAACAGGACAAGAGCAGCAGACATATAGGAACACCACCCCCTGTAAGCTCCCCTCCAAGCCACTCACCATCCTGACTTGGAAGTATATTGCTGTTCCTTTGGTGGGACTGGCTCACCAAGCCTGGAATTCCCTCACTACTGGCATTCTGAGTGACTCTACATCCCAAGGACTGAAACTGTTCAAGAAGGTAGCTCACCAACTCCTTCTCCAGAGTAACTAGTTGTGAACAATAAAGTGTGTGACTCCTGATTTTTGTTTTAAACAGTAACCCTTTGTTCTAGATTAGACCATAAGAAATAGGAATAAGAATTGGCCATTCAGCCCCTTGAGCTCTTGCTGCCATTCAGTAGGATTATGATCCTCCCATAGAGACTATACCTACATGCCCCTCTGCCCCCCACCCTCATACAGAATCTTGCATCCTTTAATCAAGTTCCTCTTAATCTTCTAAACTCTGGTGGCTAGTCAAGTCTGTCCTTCCTTTTCATTATTGGTTGGTGTGTGTGGAGAGTGGGCGTACATGTGACTGTGTGGCTTTTGAAGGATTGCTTTGAGGCCAACCCCTTGAGTGATAGCCAAAGACCTTTCTGATATCAGGATGAGGGTGACTGGCTGTAGTGAGGACATTTCTCCACAGGCTGACAATAAATCTGACACTCCGACACAAACCAGCCATTGTTTCGAGATTCTCTTGAGCATCCATCACCGTTTATCATTGACTTTTGCTGGTGTACCCAGTCTAAACTGAGACTGAATGCTCCAAGATTTCACTGATAGATCTGGGAGCAGGGTTCCAGTGGTGTAGTGTCTTGACTGTACCCCCACACTTTCTCCTCCTTTTTTGAAGGCATTGCTGACAATTTGCCACTTTGAGCAAGCAATTGTTCACTTGTCCTAATGTTTCCTCCTTTGGTTTAAGTCAATTAATATCTGAGGGCAGTGATGGTAGTACAGTGGTAATGTCAGTGGACTCAAAATCTAGAACTCCAGACTACTGCTCTGAGAATATGGTGAAATTTTAAATTCAATTAACTGATAAATCTGGAATATGAAGATTGACTAAGTAATGTTGACCATGAAACCATCACTAATGGTTCACAGCCATCCTTATCTGACCTGGCTTACACATGACTCCAAACCCCTAGTCATGTGGTTGACTCTTAGCTTCTATCGATGGTTGGACTGGAAGCCTGTGCCCAGCGGTGTGCCACAAGGATCGGTGGTGGGCCCACTGCTTTTCATCATTTATATAAATGATTTGGATGTGAATATAGGAGGTGTGGTTAGTAAGTTTGCAGATGACCCCAAAATTGATGGAGTAGTGGAGAGTGAAGGTTATCTCCATATCAGAAGGGCCAATGAACCAAGAAGTGGCAGATGGAGTTTAATTTAGATAAATGAGGTGTTGCAAATCAGGACAGCACTTTCACACTTAATCATAGTGCATTGGGGAATATTGCTTAACAGCATCTTGGGGTGCAGGTATAGAGTTCCTTGAAGATGGAGTCGCAGGTAGACAGGATAATGAAGAAGGCATTTGGTAAGCTTGCCTTTATTAGTCAGTGCTGAAAATGTGTTGCTGGAAAAGCGCAGCAGGTCAGGCAGCATCCAAGGAACAGGAGAATCGACGTTTCGGGCATCAGCCCTTCTTCAGGAATCCTGAAGGGTTGGAGGCTGAGGGGTGATCTTTAGAGAGGTTTATAAAATCATCAGGGACATGATTAGGATGAACAACCTAATTCTTTAGGGTAGGGGAATCCAAAACTAGAGGGCATAAGTTTTAAGGTGAGAGGGGAAAGATATAAAAGGGACTCAAGGCGCATTTTCATGCAGAAACTGGTACATGTATGGAATGAGCTGCCAGAGGAAGTGGTGGTGGAGGCTGGTACAATTACACCATTTAAAAGGCATCTCGATGGGTACACGAATAGGAAGGGTTTGGAGGGAGAAGTAGCATCCGAGGAGCAGGATGCTGCCCGACTTGCTGTGCTTTTCCAGCACCACTCTGATCTAAATGCTGGTTTCCAACATCTGCAGTCCTCACTTTTTTTTTTAGACTACTTACATTAGATTACTTAGTGTGGAAACAGGCCCTACGGCCCAACAAGTCCACACCGCCCCGCCGAAGCGCAACCCACCCATACCCCTACATCTACTCCTTACCTAACACTACGGGCAATTTAGCATGGTCAATTCACCAGACCTGCACATCTTTGGACTGTGGGAGGAAACCGGAGCACCCGGAGGAAACCCACGCAGACACGGGGAGAACGTGCAAACTCCACACAGTCAGTCGCCTGAGGCGGGAATTGAACCCGGGTCTCTGGCGCTGTGAGGCAGCAGTGCTAACCACTGTGCCACCGTGCCGCCCACTTTTGCCTAGGGTTTGGAGGGATATAGGCCAAATGCTGGCAAAATGGGACTAGATCAGATTGGGATGTCTGGTCAGCAAGGACGAGTTGGCCGAAGGGTCTCTTTCTGCGTTGTTTGACTTTATGGTAGTTGGGGATGGTCTTCCATAAGGGACATAAGCTCATTATGGAAAAAGAAAACTGCAGTCCCTATGAAGCATCTTGAGATGCCTTAGTATATTAAAGACAGGTTTCTGGTTTGTAGTTGTGTGCTTCTGTTTGAAACCATAATTCACTCCAATTTTATTTTCACCAACAGCTCCATATTTCATGATTTCTCTTTCCTGTCATGGGGATTGTGAATTTTACTGGAACAGGATTGGTTCATTGACACGAGGTGCAATATGTTTGCCACTTCAGTGACTGTACTGAGGGTTGCCAAGGAATCAAGTCCAGTTTGCCTTAGGTAGGGAAGGTGCAATGACTCTTTGTTTTGGTGCACTTCCAAAACTCCGAAACTGACAGTGAGTTCATCAAAACCCCCTTGGATTCTTTGTCAATTGACAGAAAATCCTTTGTGTCAGGATAATCAGAATTGTTGAATCGAAGCATGTCTTTGTTTTTAAAAAAAATTAACTTCTTTTAAACCTTGCCATTTGCATGCAACGTATGAGCAGTGGATTCCAACAGGATTTACTCGTGTGTTTGAGAGTGTGTGCTACATACAGAGTGTCTCAGGACAGAGTGAAAGAAGCCCATTGTGTCTATGACAGCTCACTGCAGAGCTCCCGATTAGTCCCACTGCTTCCAACACTTCACTCAATACCTCTGCAAATGTTGTTTTTCCAAAACTGTTTTCTTACGTGGGTGTCACTGGCAAGGCCTGCATCTGTTTCCTATCCCTAATTACCCATGGACAGTTCAGATTGCAGTTAAGAGTCAACCACGCTAAGACATTGAGTGTTTCCACAAAGAAGTTCAATATGGAATGCTTGTTCATGACTGCCACAGACTTGACAGGTCAAAGAGCTTTTTTTTGTCTTTGCTATATAGTTCCTGGTGCTAATGGGATCAGGTCGTATGGGGAGAAAGTGGGAACAGGAGACTGATCAACCATGATCATATGGGATAGCAGAGCAGGCCCAAATGGCCTACTCCTGCTTTTGTTTTGTGTTTCGGGTCTGGACTCGTGTAGAGCAGAGCAGGTAAGAATGGCACGTATCCTTCCATAACCAACACTTTTCAACCAGAAGTGTTTTCATCAAGACTGGCTTTTCTTTCCAGATTTACTCTTCTACTCCCTGCCACAGTGGGATTTGAACCCATGGCCCCACAGCATTAGCCTGGATTACTCATCCGATGACATTATCACTACACCACCCTCTCTCCTCCTGTATTGAAATTCCAATTAGAACTGCATCAGCTGCTCCTTCATCCAGGCAATGCATTCCAGATCATAACAGCATATGATCTTGGCGCAGGAGTAGGCCATTTAGCCCCTCAGGCCTGCTCCACCATTCAAAATGATCATGGCTGATCTCTCAACCTCGCCTCAGTGAGGGGTGACCTTTTATATAGGTTTTTCAAATCATGAGGTGTAGAGCTAAGTTGAATGGCAGGTGTATTTCCCTTAGGGTGAGGGATTTCAAGACTAACGCGCATACTTTTTAAGGTGGGAGGAGAGAGAATTAGAAACGATATGGGAGGCAACGTTTTTACGTAGGGTGGTTAGTGGTGTTGCTTCGTGTGTGGAATGAACTTCCAGAGAAAGTGGTGGATGCAGGTAAAGTTAGAACATTTAAAAGACATTTGGAGCAGTAAGCAAAGAAATATTTGGAGGAATATGGGCCAGGCGCAGGCAGGTGGGACTGGTTTAGTTTGGGATTATGGTTGGCATGGACTGGGTGGACTGAAGGGTCTGTTTTGAGCTGTGCAACTCTATAACCCCACTTTCTTGCCTGCTCCTCTGAACCCTTCAGCTCATTAATAATTAAAAATCTTGTCTATCACCTCCTTAAATTTACTGAATGTTCCAGTATCTTCTGCACACTTGGTGAATTCCAGTCATATTCCTTTGAGAAAAATGAGTTTTCCTCATCACTATTTTTAAATCTACTACCGCTTATCCTAAAACTATGACCACTAGTTCTGGATTATGCCATGAGAGAAAACACCCTTTCTACATCTACTTTGTCAATTCCCTTTAGTCTCTTATTTCTCTCATTTAAATTTCCTCTCATACTTTGTTGTATGATGTGGAGTTGCCAGTGTTGGATTGGGGTGGACAAAGTTAAAAATCGCACAGTCAGGTGATGGTCCAACAAGCTGAAAATGTATTACTGGAAAAGCGCAGCAGGTCAGGCAGCATCCAAGGAGCAGGAGAATCGACGTTTCTGGCATGAGGCCCTTTTTCAGGAATGAGGAAAGTGTGTCCAGCAGGCTAAGATAAAAGGTAGGGAGGAAGGACTTGGGGGAGGGGCATTGGAAATGCAATGGGTGGAAGGAGGTCAAGTTGAGGGTGATAGGCCGGAGTGGGGGTGGGGGCGGAGAGGTCAGGAAGAAGATTGCAGGTTAGGAAGGTGGTGCTGAGTTTGAGGGTTGGGACTGAGACAAGGTGGGGGGAGGAGAAATGAGGAAACTGGAGAAGTCTGAGTTCCTCCCTTGTTATTGGTGTTCCTAGGCGGAAGATGAGGCGCTCTTCCTCCAGCCATCGTGTTGCCATGGTCTGGCGATGGAAGAGTCCAAGGACCTGCATGTCCATGGTGGAGTGGGAGGGGGAGTTGAAGTGTTGAGCCACAGGGTGGTTGGGTTGGTTGGTCCGGGTGTCCCAGAGGTGTTTTCTGAAACGTTCCGCAAGTAGGCGGCCTGTCTCCCCAATATAGAGGAGGCCACATCGGGTGCAGCGGATGCAATAAATGATGTGTGTGGAGGTGCAGATGAATTTGTGACGGATATGGAAGGATCCCTTGGGGCCTTGGAGGGAAGTGAGGGGGGAGGTGTGGGCGCATGTTTTGCATTTCTTGCGGTTGCAGGGGAAGGTGCCGGGAGTGGAGGTTGGGTTGGTGGGGGGTGTGGACCTGACGAGGGAGTCAAGGAGGCAGTGATCTTTTCGGAACATTGATAGGGGAGGGGAGGGAAATATATCCCTGGTGATGGGGTCTGTTTGGAGGTGGCGGAAATGATGATACGATGTATATGGAGGTTGGTGTGGTTGTATTTGAGGACCAGTGGGGTTCTGCCCTGGTGGCAATTGGAGGGGCAGGGCTCAAGGGCAGAGGAGTGGGAAGTGGAGGAGATGCGGTGGAGAGCATCGTCGATCACGTCTGGGGGGAAATTGCGGTTTTTGAAGAAGGAGGCCATCTGGGTTGTACGGTATTGGAACTGGTCCTCCTAGGAGCAGATGCGGCGGAGACGAAGGAATTGGGAATATGGGATGGCGTTTTTACAGGAGGAGGCTGGGAGGAGGTGTAGTCTAGGGAGCTGTGGGTATTGGTCAGTTTATAGTAAATGTCTGTGTTGATTCGGTCGCCCGAGATAGAAATGGAGCGGTCTAGGAAGGGGAGGGAGGAGTCTGAGACGGTCCAGGTAAATTTGAGGTCGGGGCGGAAGATGTTGGTAAAGTGGATGAACTGTTCAACCTCCTTGTGGGAGCACAAGGCAGCGCCGATACAGTCATCGATGTAGCGGAGGAAAAGGTGGGGGTTGGTGCCAGTTTAGCTGCGGAAGATGGACTGTTCCACATATCCTACGAAGAGGTAGGCATAGCTGGGGCCCATGTGGGTGCCCATGGCTACTCCTTTGGTTTGGAGGAAGTGGGAGGATTGGAAAGAGGAGTTGTTCAGGGTGAGGACCAGTTCAGTCAGTCGAAGGAGGGTGTCAGTGGAAGGGTACTGATTGGTACGGCGGGAAAAGAAGTGGAGGGCTTTGAGGCCTTCGTGATGGGGGATGGAGGTGGACAGGGACTGGATGTCTATGGTGAAGATAAGGCATTGGGGACCAGGGAAGCAAAAATCATGGAGTTGGAGGGCATGGGTGGTGTCCCGAATGTAGGTGGGGAGTTCTTGGACTAAGGGGGACAGGACAGTGTCGAGGTATGCAGAGATGAGTTCAGTGGGGCAGGAGTAGGCTGAGACAATGGGTCGGCCAGGGCAGTCAAGTTTGTGGATTTTGGGCAGGAGGGAGAAACGGGCGGTGCGGGATTGTGGGACTAGAGGTTGGAGGTGATGGATGGGAGATCCCCTGAGATGATGAGGTTATGGATGGTCTGGGAGATGATGGTTTGGTGGTGGGAGGTGGGGTCATGGTCAAGGGGGCAGTAGGAGGAGGTGTCTGCGAGCTGGCGTTTAGCCTCAGCAGTGTAAAGGTCGGTGCGCCAAACTACTACTGCGCCTCCCTTGTCTGCCGGTTTGATAGTGAGGATGGGGTTGGAATGGAGAGAGTGGAGGCCTGCATGTTCCGAGGGTGAGGGGTGGAGAGGTTGAGGTGGTTAATGTCGCGGCGGCAGTTGGCTATGAAGAGATTGAGGGCAGGTAAGGGGCCAGCACGGGGTGTCCAGGTGGATGGGGTGTGTTGGAGGCAGGAGAAGGGGTCGTCAGAGGGTGGGCAAGCATCCTGGTTGAAGAAGTAGGTGTGGAGGTGAAGGTGGCAGAAGAATTGTTCGATGTCACGCCGCGTGTTGAACTCGTTAGTCCGAGAGCGTAGGGGAATGAAGGTGAGGCCTCTGCTGAGGACTGATCTTTCATCCTCTGAGAGGGGTAGTTCTGGAGGGATGGTGAAAATACGGCAGGGCTGGGAGCTAGGACCTGGTGTGGGGCTGGAGCTGGGAGTGGGGGTGGGGTTAGGTGTGGGGGCGGGTCCAACAGGTTTATTTGAGAGCAATTGCTTTCCTAAAAATAAGCTTGTACTTCCAAATAAACTTGTTGGCCTATAATCTGGTATTGTGATTTTTAACTTTGCTATTTTACATATTGAAAGTATAATTTGGTTGAGGAATTGAGGTCAAATTCTGTATTAGTAATTCAGCACTTTGCATTAGTAAGTCTCACTTTGCATCTTGTTCTGAACTGTTCTACAAATAGCTGAAGGTTGGCTAACGTGGTGCTAAGGACAAGTCAGGGAACTATAGGTCAGTGAGCCTGACATCAATGGTGGGCACGTTGTTGGAGGGAATCCTGAGCGACAGGATGTGCATGTACATGGAAAGGCAAGGACTGATTAGGGATAGTCAGCATGGCTTTGTGTGTGGGAAATCATGTCTATCAAACTTGATTGAATTGTTTGAAGAAATAACAAAGAGGATTGAGGGCAGAGCTGTGGACGTGATCTATATGGACTCCAGCAAGGCGTTCGACAAGGTTCTTCATTGGAAACTAGTTATCAAGGTTAGATCTCACAGAATACAGAGGGAACTAGCCATTTGGATACAGAACTGGCTCAAAGGTAAAAGACAGAAGGTGGTGGTGGAAGGTTTTTTTCAGATTGGAAGCCTGTGACCAGTGGAGTGCCGCAAGGATTGGTGCTGGGTGCACTACCTTTTGGCATTTATATAAATGATTTGGATGTGAGCTTAAGAGATATAGTTAGTAAGTTTGCAGATGACACCAAAATTGGAAGTGCAGTGGACAGCGAAGAAGGTTCCCTCCGATTACAATGGGACCTTGATCAGATGAATTAATGGGCTGAGGAGTGGCAGATGGAGTTTAATTTAGATAAATGCGAGGTGCTGCATTTTGGGAAAGCAAATCTTACCACTAAGTGTATAAGTCCTGCTAAGATCCGAGGGAGTGTTGCTGAACAAAGAGACCTTGGAATGCAGGTCCATAGCTCCTTGAAAGTGGAGTCGCAGGTAGATAGGATAGTGAAGAAGGTGTTTGGTATGCTTTCCTTTATTGGTCAGAGTATTGAGTACTAGGAGTTGGGAGGTCATGTTGCGGCTGGACAGGACATTGGTTAGGCCACTGTTGGAATATTGCATGCAATTCTGGTCTCCTTCCTATCGGAAAGATGTGGTGAAACTTGAAAAGGTTCAGAGAAGATTTACAAGGATGTTGCCAGGATTGGAGGATTTGAGCTTTAAGGAGAGGCTGAACAGGCTGGGGCTGTTTTCCCTGGAGCGTCAGAGGCTGAGGGATGACTTTATAGAGGTTTATAAAATCATGAGGGGCATGGATAGGATAAATAGACAAAAAGTATTTTCTCTGGGGTGGGGAGCCGATAACTAGAGGGCATAGGTTTAGGGTGAGAGTGGAAAGATATAAAAGAGACCTAAGGGGGCAACCTTTTCACAGAGAGGGTGGTGCTTATGTGTAATGGGCTGCCAGAGGAAGTGGTGGAGGCTGGTACAATTGCAACATTTAAAAGGCATTTGGATGGGTATATGAATAGGAAGGGTTTGGAGGGATATGGGGTGGGTTCTGGCAGGTGGGAGTAGGTTAGGTTGGGATATCTGGGTCGGCATGGACAGGTTGGACCAAAGGGTCTGTTTCCGTGCTGTACCATCTCCATGACCTGTTTTGGAAACAGACTGGAGAATGTTCACTAGGTTTACTCAGGGTGTGGGGAGATTTTCTTATGAGGAGAGGTTAAGTGGGTTGGGCCTGTACTAATTGGAGTTTAGAACAATAACTGGTGACCTTATTGAAAGCTTGGAGAGCTTGAAAGAGCAGATGTGGAGAGTTTCTTTCTCCTTGTGGGAGAGTCTAGGACCAGAGGGCAGCCTCTATTGCACAGTTCAGACAGATGAAGAAGAATTTCTTCTGAGGGGAGTGGTTCTGTGGAATTCTTTATCACAGAGGGCTGTTGCGGCTGGGTCATTAGGGCTGAGATAGACGGATATTTAATCAGGAGAGGAATGGGAAAAAGGCAAGATACCGGAGTTGAGGATTATCACGGTACTGGATGGTGGAATGTGTCACTCTCCCTGGAGCGTCAGGGGCTGAGGGATGATCTTGTAGAGGTTTATAAAATCATGAGGGGGATGCTTAGGGTAAATAGACAAGGTCTTTTCCTGGGGTGGGGAGTCCAGAACAAGAGGACATGGGTTTAGAGTGGGAGGGGAAAGATTTGAAAGGGATCCAAAGGGCAAATTTTTCACGCAGAGGGTGGTGAGTGTTTGGAATGACTTGCCAGAGGAAGTGGTGGAGGTTGGTATAATTACAATATTTGAAAGGCCACTGGATGGGTATATGGATAGGAAAAGTTTGGAGGGATATGGGCCAAGTGCTGGCAAATGGGACTTGATTAGTTTAGAATATCTGGTCAGCGTGGACGAGTTGGACCAAAGGGTCTGTTTCTGTGCTGTACATCATTTGACACTGACTTTATTTGGTCAAGGCAAAAATCCCATTTAAAAAAACCAGAACGAATGGCTGACAGTTGTTGGAGGTGTGGATTTTGTTTGTTGGAATGGTTAAGATAGATGACATCAACCCCTTTTAAGAAGAAGCTAGACAGAGATAGGCAATAAGATAATATGCAGAGATGGTTAATGAAATATAGTGAAAGGATGTTTGTATGGTGGATAAAAGACCAACTCGGACACCTCATCCCAATGGATAGCTGGAAATAGTGAAAACCTATTTTTAAAATTTACTGAGAGGATTTCAGCTTGAGACATGCTGTTCCATATTCATAAGTAACACCCATCTATTGAAGTAAACCCATCTATAACACACTTGGGTATCCAGGTAAAGGGAAAGCACATCAAATCTCATTTGAGCATCTCTCCCTATGCTTGCTGATCTAATATTGCCAAACCATGAAGAGTATTAGTGAACAGTTGAGTTATAGAGATGTACAGTCCAGAAATAGACCCTTCGGTCCAACTTGTCCACGCTGACCAGATATCCAAAATTAATCTAGTCCCATTTGCCAGTATTTGGCCCATATCCATCTAAACCAGGACGATAGAATCTACAGGAAGTTGTGTACACAGCCCACAGAACATCACACAAGCCTATATCCTATCCATGGACTCCATTTACATTTCTCATTGCTATGGAAAGGCTGCCAACATCAAAGACCCAGGTAATAGTGAGGACTGCAGATGCTGGAAACCAGAGTCTAGATTAGAGTAGTGCTGGAAAAGTACAGCAGGTCAGGCAGCATCCGAGGAGCAGGAAAATCGACGTTTCAGGCAAAATCCTTTAAGGAGAAGCTAGACAGAGATAAGGAATAGGATAGTATGCAGGGATGGTTAATGAAATATAGTTAAAGGATGTTTGTGTGGAGGATAAAAGACCAGCTCAGACTCATCCTGATGAAGGGCTTTTGCCCGAAATGTTGATTTTCCTGTTCCTCGGATGCTGTCTGACCTGCTGTGCTTTTCCAGCACCACACTAAACTAAACATCAAAGACCCCTCCCAACTCAGTAATGCTCTCCTACAACCTCTTCTGTCAGGCAGAAGATGCAGAAGCTTGAACATATGCTCCAACAGATTCAAGAACAGCTCTTTCCCTGCTGTTATTGACTACTGAATGGACATCTCTAACTTCAAGTAATGTTGATCTTGTTTTTTGAATCTCCTGTGCAGCTGTAACCCTATATGCCTCACTGTCTAAACACCCTGTGATTTGTTTGTCCTTGTTTGCTATGATCTGCCTGTACTGCTTGCAAAACAAAGTTTTTCACTGTACTCAGATACATGTGACAACAATAAATCGATCAAATCAAAAGTCCTTCCTATTCATATACCCATCCACATGCCTTTTAAATGCTGTAATTGTACCAGCCTCCACCACTTCCCCTGGTAGCTCATTCCATAGACACACCATCCCCTGCATGAAAATGTTGTCCTTTGGTTCCCTTTTAAATCTTTACCTTCTCTCCTTAAATCTATGCTCTCGAGTTTTGGATTCCCCTACTCCTGGGGAAACAGACTTTTTGGCTATTCATCTTATCTATGCCTCTCATGATCTTGTAAAATCAAATAAGGTCACCCCTCAATCTCTAATGCTCCAGGGAAAACAGCCCCAACCTATTCAACCTCTCTCTATAACTCAAACCCTCCAACCCTGGCAACATCTTTTGTAAATCTTTTCTGGGCCCTTTCAAGTTTCTCAACATTTTTGTTGATTGGTCTTTCCAAATCTCTCGCTCCACTCTAGGGAGTGGACTTAGGAACAGACAGAGACCATTCAGCCCTGGAAGTTATTTTGCTATTCAATAATATCATGGCTGGTCAGTATCCATCTGCCTGATTCATTTTGTCCTTTAATATCATTGCCCAACAAAAAAATCCATCCATTTTCTGTTGAAATTTCAATACTGGGTTGAATGGGCTCAAGCTGCTTGGATTTGGAAAACCAATGTAAGAGTAGGCCATTCAGCCCATCCACTCTACTCTGCCATTGTTAAATCATGGTTGATTGTCTGGCTTGGAGCCATATTCCCACACCATCCAGTATCCTTTGTTGTCATTAGATTACCAAAAGAGTGCACCAACTGGCTTGAGCAAATATATTCAGAATCAAAATCGTTATACCATCAATGGAGGCAATTCAGCTCACCATCCTGAGCTGGCTGTCCGAGTGATTAATGTCATTTCCCCTCTCATTCTTGACCCCTTTCCCAGAGCTCTGTACAGACTACATACTTGGAATCATAGAATCCTTACAGATGGAAGGCCATTTGGTCCATCAAGTCCACACTGACCCTCCAAACAGCATTTCCTGTGGCTAATCCATCTAACCTGCATGTCTTCAGACTGAGAGGAAACCAGAGCATCTGGAAGAAACCCGCAAAAAACACAAGAAGAATGTGCAAGTTCCACACAGACAGTTGCCTGAGGGTGGAATTGAACCTGGATCCCTGGTGCTGTGAGGCAGCAGTGCTAACCACTGAGCTACCATGCTGCCCCCAAGACACCATTGCCATTTTTCTTCAAAGCAAGAGCTTAGTGGAGGTGAAAGCAAACTGTGCAACTGATTAGCAACAACACTTACAACCAGACAATCCAGATCCACAGTAAACAAGTCCAAAAATTCCCTCTGGCTGTTGTGAGAATCCCAGAGACTCTCTCATTATCATCTATACAATCCTGATCACTTGCATTCTGGGTGTGACACTCCCTGATGCACAACACAGGCTATAGCTAGTATTCTGAAATAATACAGTCCTTTCACGCTGCCTGTAAACACATAACTTAATGAGCAGGATTGAATTTTCTAGATACTGGTTTGATCCTTTCATAAGGCACCTACCAAGAATAAAACACTTATTGTCTGTAACCCCTGTAGACTGGGCTGTTGCGAGAGGACTGGAGAATTGCAAATGTTAAAACCTTTTTTCAAAAAAAGGAATGAAGTTAAATCCAGTGACTAGAGGCCAGTCACATTAAACTCTATGGTGAAAGGATTTTTAAAAGTGATAAATTATTTGAGGGTGTGCAACTTTGGAGCTCTCTGCATCGGATGACAGTTGGGGGCAGGATCAGTGAATATTTAAAAACAACAAACCTAGAATCAGAGTCTAATGATGACGATGAAAACATTGTTAATTGTTGGGAAAACCCATCTGGTTCAGTAATTCCCTTTAGGGAACGAAACTGCAGTCCTTACATAGTCTGGCCTATATGTGACTCTGGGCCCACAGCAATGTGTTGGACTCTTAACTGCCATCTGGGCAAATAGGGATGGGCAATAAATACTGACCTAGCCAGTAATGCCCTCATCCTGCGAATGAATTTTTTAAAAGAAATTTCAGACTGATTTCAGTTGGAAAGGGGACTTGAGTGTTTGAGGATTGATGGGAACATGGAATCAAAATGCAAACCCATCAACCATGACCTTATTGCATGGCAGGGCAGACTCGAGGGAACATAGTAGGCCATTCATCCCCTTGAACCAGTCCCTTGAACCATTCAGTGAGATCATGGCTGATCTGTTGTCTATCTCCAAATACTTGTTCAGATCAAATGGTCTATCCCTGTTCCCATGTTACATGGTTGTAAAATTGATACTCACTAGGGCAAAAGCAGGTTAATTAAGTAAAACCAGCAAAGATTTGTTAAGGGCAAATCAGGTTTAACTAACTAACTTGAGCTTTTCAATGAGATACTACAAAGGACTGATAAGGGCAATGCTGTTGATGTGGTGTATATAGAAGGTACTTGCTACAGTGCCACACAATAGACATAAGCAGAGTTAGACCTCATGAAATAAAAGGAACAGTGCCAACATGGATACAAAATTGCTGAGTTTCTACAAACAGGATAATGCTTATTTACCACACCGGAGGTAGGCTAATAGTGAAGGAGTTGGTGTTCGGAACCCCTGCTCTTCCAGAAATGTATTAGTGATCTAGATTTAGTTGGGCACAATTTCAAAATGTGTGGATTATATGAAACTTGGAAGTACTGAGCCATGTGAACCATTCCCTCTGAAATAAAGGCTAGTATTTTATTCACTTCCTGATTTCCAATGAACTGGAATGGTAGCTTTTAGTGATTCATACACAAGGACTCTCCAATCCCTCTACAGTAGTTTTCTACAGACTTTTCCCATTTAAAAAAAAATTACTTTTCTATTCTTCTACCCCAAATGCATTATCTCTCATTACCCCACATTATGTTCCCTCTGCTAGGTTTTGCCCACTTGCTATATCCTTCTGTAGAGTTTTGTCATCCTCACCACTCCCTTTAGCACCTTTTATTTTTGTCATCTGCAAACTTGGCAGTAGTCGGTTCACTTCATTCGTCCAAGAAATTAACTTAAATAAAACCAAGAACTGTGAACGCTGAAGGTCAGGAGGGAGCACAGGATTAGTGGTTAGCACTGTGACCAGGTTTCAAATTGTTGTAGCACTTTTTGGTTGTGGTTTCCTCCCTCAGTCCAAAGATGCTATGCAGGCTAGACGGGCTGACCATGGAAAAGGTAGGGTTACACTGGATAGGGTAGGAGTTTTGGAAGGTTGGTGTGGTCTCAGTGGGCCAAATGGCCTGCTCCCACACTGATTCTATGATTCTACATAAAACACACACAACACAAATTGCTGGAGAAACTCAGCAGGTCTGACAGCATCTGTGGAGAGACAGCAGAGTAAACATTTTGAGTCCAGTGACCCTCCTTCAGAAATCATTAACTGCCCAGTCATACAGTAGGAGAGTTACCAATGAGGCTTCAGATTATGATTAAGTTATCAAGGTTTGGAAGTTTTGGAACAAATTTTATTGCTGATACAGGATTTAGTGATATCAAACTCCTAAAGGTCATCCAAAAAGTGTCTATTCATGCTAATCTTACCTTAGGCAAACTTTGTAAGTCTACTTCATACGTATTTAAATAAACATTTGCAGCAATATTTTGTTAAATATCCATGTACTTTTGGGGGAAAAAAGCAGAGATAGAAACAGATAATGTATATTTACTTATTAAAACTCAAACTGTATTCTTCCAAATGCAGAATCTTGCCAAACATTTCCAGCTCTGACTGGTCCTCTGCCCTGGTCAAATCTTAGACATAGCTCTTGCCAAATATGATTGTTCAATTTGCTCTGTTTTCTTCACAGACTTTACATATAAGAAACATGCTAGCCAAGTATTCAATTAGACAGGCCAGGAGAGTAGGTAAAGAAGTGGCAGATTGGAGTACCACGTGGAAAATTGAGATTTTGCACTTTGGTACGAAGATTAGAGGCACAGACTATTTTCGAATTGGGGAAAGCCTTCAGAAATTTGAAGCACAAATGGTATTGGGAGTCTAAGTTCAGGATTGTCTTGAGGTTAACATGCAGGTTCCAAATTGCCAACTGAGCACCAATACAAATGTTATATCCATTTCAAGAGGCCTAGAGTACAAGAGCAGAGATGTCTGGCTGAGGCCATTTAAGACTCTGGTTAGACTGCATTTGGAATATTTTGAGAGTAATTTCAGGCCCCGTATCTAAGGATGTGCTGTGGGTGGAGGAACTCTAGAATGCTCTTAGAGATAAAGGGCTCACGAGGAATGATTTGGACACTCTGTTCTGTACCCAGGGTCATAGAATCCTTCAGCACAGAGAGAGACCCTTTGTCCCAAATTGGTCCATGCTGACCAAAATGTCCATCCACACTAATCCCCTTACCCTGCTCTTGACCCATATCCTTCTAACCCCCTTTCCCTGCGCTTGGCCCATGTCCTTCCAAACCTTTCCTATCCATGTATTTATCCAAAGCCAATGGAATTTAGAAAGATATGGAAGGATCTGAGTGAAACTTAGAATGCTGAGAGGCATAGAAAGAGTGGATGTAGAGAAGATATTTCCATAAGGATGAGAGACTAGGACCTGAGGACACTGCCTCAATGAAGGAATGACCCTTTTTAGAACTAGATGAAGAGGAATTCTTTTTCAGCCAGAGGGTTTTGAATCTTTGGAGGCCAAGTCATCGAGTGTATTTAAACAGGTTCTTGATTAGTAAGGCATCAAGGATTATGGGGGGATGGGAGGAGAATGGAGTTGAGAAACGTATCAGCCATGATCAAATGGTGGAGTAGATGTGACCGAGCAGAATTAGGTCATTCAGTCCATCTTATGGTCTAAAATACCACTTGTAAATGTGCATATGGTTTTGAATGGTGCTTTGTAACCATTTCCTCTCCCTTCATGTGACATCTGAAACAATTAATGTATGTATCAATGACCCTGATTATGTCAGACTCCATGGTTCCAGTTTGTGCTGAAGCTAATCAGTTTTGAAATGCATATTAAATGATTAGATGCATGTACTGTAAAATCTGAATATTGCAGACCATACTCAACTAGTGCGCATTTACAAAAGCCAGTGAATTGTCTGGAATAATCACATTGAACAGCAATGGACAGCACTTGCAGAATCACTCGGTGTGCTCAAATAATAAAAACCAATTGAAGATAATCAGTTAGACTTATAATGTGGATTATTTAATTCACAGGTAAGTGTGTACATAGGGACCAATTTTGATTTGATTAATTGTTGTTGCATGTACCTAAGTACAATGAAAAGCTTTGTTTTACGAGCAGAATAGGCAGATTATAACACAAGGACATACAGACCATAGGGTGCTTAGGCAGAGCAAGGCATACAAGGGTACAGCTGAACAGAAGGTGCACAAAGCAAGATCAACATTAGATTTGAAATTAGAGTGATCCATTCAGCGGTCTAATGACAGCAGGGAAGAAACTATTCCTGAACGTGTGTGTGTGTGTGTGTGTGTGTGTGTGTGTGTGTGTGTGTGCTTTTAAGCTTTTGTATCATTTGCCTGACAGAAGAGGGTGATAAGTTCATAGAATCTCTACAGTGTGGAAACACTCCCTTTAATTTGACAAGTCCACACTGACCCTCTGAAGAGTAACCCACCCAGACCCATTCCATAACACTATTACTCTACATTCCCCTGACTAATGCACCTGACCTACACATCCCTGAACACTATGGGCAATTTAGCATGACCAATTCAGCTAACCTGCACATCTTTGGATCGTGGGAGGAAACCAGAGCACCTGGAGGAAACCCACACAGACACTGGGTTCATTAGCAGAGGGATTGAATTCAAGAGTCGTGAAGTGATGTTGCAGCTGTACAGGACTTTGGTTAGGCCACAGTTGGAGTACTGTGTGCAGTTCTGGTCGCCTCACTTTAGGAAAGATGTGGAAGCTTTGGAGAGGGTGCAGAGAAGATTTACCAGGATGTTGCCTGGAATGGAGAGTAGGTCGTATGAGGATAGGTTGAGAGTTCTCGGCCTTTTCTCGTTGGAACGGCGAAGGATGAGGGGTGACTTGATAGAGGTTTATAAGGTGATCAGAGGAATAGATAGAGTAGACAGTCAGAAACTTTTTCCCCGGGTACAACAGAGTGTTACAAGGGGACATAAATTTAAGGTGAAGGGTGGAAGGTATAGGGGAGATGTCAGGGGTGGGTTCTTTACCCAGAGAGTGGTGGGGGCATGGAATGCGCTGCCCATGGGAGTGGTAGAGTCAGAATCATTGGCGACCTTTAAGCGGCATTTGGATAGGTACATGGATGGGTGCTTAATCTAGGTTAGAAGTTCGGCACAACATCGTGGGCCGAAGGGCCTGTTCTGCGCTGTATTGTTCTATGTTCTATGTTCTATGTTCTATGTTCCACACACAGTCGCCCGAGGCTGGAATCAATCCTGGGTTTAAGGTGAGAGGGGAAAGATTTAAGTGGCGTAAGGGACAACTTTTTTATGTGCAGAGGGTGGTGCATGTTTGGAATGAACTGCCAGAGGAAGTAGTGGAGGCTGGTACAATTAAAAGACATCTGGTAGCATTTAAAAGACATCTGGATGGGTACATGAATAGGAAGGGGTTAGAGAGATATGGGGTAAATGCTGGCAAAATGAGACTAGATTAATGTAGAATGTCAGGTTGTTGGACCAAAGGGTCTGTTTCCATGCTGTACAGCTCTGACTCTGAGTGAACAACTTTGCCAATATGTCAGTTTTTCCCAGCTGGTCACAGCTTGAGAAATGCAAACTTTCAGAATGCAGTGGGATAACTAGGAAAACAATTGAGCACATGATGGAGATAGAGCAGGGGAGTGGAACTAACTGGATAGCTCATTTAAAGGGGCAGTGCAGGCCATTCAATAAGCGGTGTAATGAGCAACTTGAAGGCGCAGTATAAAATG
This sequence comes from Chiloscyllium punctatum, assembly GCF_047496795.1. Classification (NCBI taxonomy): domain Eukaryota; kingdom Metazoa; phylum Chordata; class Chondrichthyes; order Orectolobiformes; family Hemiscylliidae; genus Chiloscyllium; species Chiloscyllium punctatum. The sequence goes on along the minus strand of NC_092747.1, from coordinate 7,132,600 downwards.
ATGAGTGTTCACCGGATGGATGAGAAATCTGGAAACTGGGATATAATCTAGAATGTGAGCTAAACTGTGAAAAGTTAAGCTGGTGTAAAAGTACACGCAAAGTACTACGACAATTTGAAACCAAGTGAATATTGAGGTATTGATATCAAATTATATTTTTCAGAAAATCACAGAATGGTTACAGCACAGAATGAGCCTATTCAGCCCATGTCTGCACTGGCTCTTCAAGCATCATTTAACCACAGTCAACCTCCTGCTTTTTTCACATAATTTCTTAAACTGACAAAGGTTTCAGCTGGAAACGTTGACTTTCCCGCTCCTCGGATGCTGTCTGATCTGCTGTGCTTTCCCAGCTCCACATCTATTGACTCTGACTTCCAGCATCTGCAGGGCTTACTGTCTCCAACCTTCTTGAATGCCTCAATTGAACCTGCCCCCATCACACTTCCGTACAGTACATTCCAGATCTTAACTACCTACTGGTGTGTGAAGGCTTTTTTTTTTGCCCCCCCCCCTCACAAATCACTTTTACAAATCACTTGTGATCCACACCTTCTCATTCCTTTTACGAACAGGAATGGTTTCCATCATAACGACTCCATCCTGCCTGCTAATGGTTTTGAAAATCCCTGTCCGGTCTACTCTCTGCAGCCTTCCATCTAAGGCCAACAGTCTCGGTTCCTTCAATCTATCCTCCTGACTGAAGTTCCTTATCCTTGAGACATTCTTGTAAATCACTTCTGCACAGAGGCTAACATCAGAAACAGGATCAGAAGTAGGCCATTCGGTCCTTTTGAGCCAGTTCCATCACTTTGGAACACTCAGTGGTCATGAAAAAGTGTAGAAAGGGAAAATCGCACAGCAAGGGAATTCTGGCAATTTTCCACAGCACACATAGCAAATTGTCAGGAGCAAATTACTACACTTACAACAAAGATGGACTTACCTTATCTGTTTCACCTTTGTCTAGGAGCTGGTGCAAGTATTCTCTCAGCCTTGAGTAACCTACCATCTCTTCCTTGGCTGGCAAGGTCCAAGGTGGAACGACATTTGCAAATGATCTCTGTCTATCAGTGGGTTATCACTTTTCTAATTATGGGTAAGTTCACACCTTCCTTCAAAGTTTTTCTTTTTTCATTTTAGTTGAAGTCTGGAGACTGTTCCTTTTTATAATGTTTTTTGTTAAGCAGTTGTGCATATTGAAGTGCAGATGAGATTTGTGTGTGCTTAAAAGAAGAGAATAAAAGCAATAGATAATTGATCATAACGACAATGGAGAAGTTTGGTTTGCCCAAATGTTTTGATAAATGTGCAGAGACTCACTTTAAGTGGTCAAGCTGAGAACAGGAATGACCATTCAGCCTCAAACCTGTACTAACATTAGGTTAGATTACTGCTTATCTGGCTCCTGAATTCCTGGTTTCTTAAAACTTCATGCTGTTCTTAAAAAAAACAAGAATTAAGGTGCCAAACACTTTTTTTTATTTGGCTCAGCTTTTATTAGTCATTCTTGTATCACTACCTTGATTCTCAGTCTCTCACGTAATAGAAAGTGAGGACTGCAGATGCTGGAGATCAGAGTTGAGTAGGTGCTGGAAAAGCACAGCAGGTCACAGCAGGACGGGGCAGGAGAATCGACATTTCTGGCATAAGCCCTTCATCAGGAATGAGGCTTGTGGGCCGGGGGAGCTGAGATAAATGGGAACGTGGGTGGGGCTGAGGGGAAGGTAACTGGGAATACGATAGGTAGATAAAGGTGGGGGTGAAGATGATAGGGTGGAGCGGATAGGTGGGAAGGAAGATGGACAGATCAAGAGGGCAGTGCCAAGTCAGAGGCTTGGGACTGGGATAAGGTGGGGGGAGAGGAAATGAGGAAACACTTTAACTCCCCCTCCCAATCCTTCAACGACATGTAGGTCCTGGGCCTCCTCCATTGCCAAACCCTTACCCCTTGACATCTGGAGGAAGAACGCCCCATCGTCTGCCTTGGGACCCTGCAACCCCACGGGATCAATGTGGATTTCAACAGCTTCCTCATTCCCCTCCCCCCACCTTATCCTAGATCCAACTTTCCAACTTGGCACCACCCTCTTGAACTGTCCTACCTGTCCATCTTCCTTCCCAGCTATCCACTCCACTCCCTCCTCTCCGACCTTTCATCATCCCCTTCACCTCCATATATTTATCACATTCCCAGCTATCTTTTCCACCCCCAACCCCCTTCTTTTTATCTCTCAGACCCCTGGCCCACAAACCTCATTCCTGATGAAAGGCTTTTTCCCTGAAACATCAATTCTCCTGCTCCTTCGATGCTGCCTGACCTGCTGTGCTTTTCCAGCACCCCACACACAACTCTCAGTCTCAAACTTTCTCAATGGTTCCTAGTCAGTTAATGCTGAACTAAACTTTTTTTTAGTTTGGCTCTAAACTCTAAACAGGGCAAAAGTGAGGACTGCAGATGCTGGAAACCAGAATTTAGATCAGAGTGATGCTGGAAAAGCACAGCAGGTCAGGCAGCATCTGAGGAGCAGGAAAATCAACATTTCGGGCAAAAGCCCTTCATCAGGAATCTAAACTCTAAACAAGCTCTTGTCAGCTTTCAGAATGATGACACTCTTCACTAAAGGAAGGAGGTACATACAACACAGGAAGAGACCCTTCGGGGCTCCATGCCTGCTCCACAACATTTTGCCCTTTCATACTAAAACTGTCTTCCCTTACAGGATCCATATCCCCCTATTCCCTTCCCAATCATGTATTCATTTTAGGTGTTTCTTGAATGTTGCTATTGTGTCTGTTTCCACCACCATCTCTGGCAGCACGTTCCAGGGTGTAGCCACCCTTTAGGTTTTCAAAAACAAAAGTGCGCACATCTCCTTTAGGCCCCACACCACCCTGTCTCCCCTAGTAACTGCTCCTCCTCCCTGGGAAAAGCCTCAGACTTTCCACTCCAACGTTGCCATTCACAATGTTTTAAATTTCTATCGCCCCTCAACCTCCTGCATTCCAGTGAAAACAAACCCAGTCTATCCAACCTTTCTCCATACCTAAAATCCCCCATACCAAGCAATATCCTGATAAACCCGTTCTGTACCATCTCCTTCTGGTAGTGTAGTGACCAGAACTGTACACAATATTCCAAGTGTGGCCTCATTAAATATCTGTAGGCTTTACCTGATGTAGTGCAAAGACCAGCTGGATGAATGTTCTGGGACATGTATTCAAATTCCACCATGGTGACTGGGAATTTATATTCAAACAATTGCTTAGTTGTGCACAACTCTTCAAGGGGCAATTAGGGGAGGGGTAATAAATGCTAGGTCAGCTAGCAATACTCACCTCCCATGAATGAAAAAGAAATTAAATAGTATTCAGCTTGATGGGATTAGTAAAATAATCTTAACAAACTATATAGGGCTGTTCGCCTATTAGGGAGATGGCTTAGTGGTGGTTTAACCTGAGGGTCACCACACCTCAGTTGAGGGGAGAGGTTGAGAAGGAGGGTCCTTCATGGTAATCTCAGCTGGTGCAGGAATTGAACCCACTCTGACATCACTCTGCATCACAACCCCCTCACTGGAAACGAGAATTCCTGAAGTGATATGAGTGAAAGAATGTTCTGTTCTTCACCATTGTAGTGTCTCTTAACTTTGGTTTTGGGTTCCTCTCCATGACTGTGCTTCTGATTTCATGTTACAGGGATCACATGCACTATGGTCTTGTGCTACATGTTCTTCACTAAACTGTGGCCCGTTGCAGCTTTATACTTTTCCTGGCTAGTCATCGATTGGAATACGCCGAACCAAGGTTAGAAACTGGGCAAGGAGTGGACCCGGTTAAGTTGCAGTAGGATTCGATCAAGGAGCATAACAGCTGATCTTGTGTTTGCGGAGTCTTTTTCTTTATTTTGTCTCCAAGAGTCCTTCATTTGTCAGCTTAGCCACCACAGGAAAGCTTCAGGACAAAGCAGTCTGTTCGATCAGCGGAAACTTAAACATGTATGCTGTTGGTCAAGGGTATAAAAGGAGCAGCAGTGTATACCACTTACAAGATGCAGTGTAACAACTTGCCAGTGCCCCTTCCACAGCATCTTCAGTAGTCACAGAGGAACACTGTCAACTGCAATCTGACTTGGAATTGTAACACTAGAGTCAAAATCCTTTCCTTCTAGCACTGAGCCTGTTAATGTGGAATTGCTGGTGTTGGACTGGGGTGGACAAGGTCAGAAGTCATACGACACCAGGTTTTAGTTCAACACGTTGATTTGAAATCACAAGCTTTTGGAGCGTTGCTCCTTCATCAGGTGAGGATGACCAGCGTGTCATTTGTTACCCATCCCTAATCATCTTTGAAAAGATGAACCATCTTGAACCACTGCAGTCCATGTTGCATATGTATACTCATTTGTCAGAAGTCACAATAACCGGTTTGTTTGAAATCAGAACCTTGTCAGATGAAGTCGTACATTTCTATGACTCTGACTTCACCTGACAAAGGAGCAGTGCTTCAAAAGGTTCTGATTTCAAATAAACCTGTTATTGTGACTTCTGACAATGAGTATACATACGCAACATAGACTGCAGTGGTTCAAGATGGTTCATCTTTTCAAAGATGATTAGGGATGGGCAACAAATGATACACTTGTCATCCAAGCTTGACATTCAAGCAATGAAATTACTAAACAGTAAATAGGAGTTAGTTCAACCTAAGAAATAGAAAGTGGAGTAGAGTGGTCCAGACTGCTACACCTTATCCCATTACAATATCATAGAGATGTACAGCACAGAGACAGACCTGTTGGTCCAATCCTTCCATGCCAACCAGATATCCTAAATTAATCTAGTCCTATTTGCCAGCACTTAGCCAATATCCCTCTAAACCCTTCCTATTCATGCACCTAGATGCCTTTTAAATGTTATAATTGTACCAGCCTCCATCACTTCCTCTGGCAGGTTGATACTATCTACAATATACTTGATATCCACAGGTCTTTCGTGCAAGAAATTCCAAAGTTCTTTTTTGATTCATTCATAGGATGTGGACACTAGCTAGGCCAGCATTTATTGCCCATCCCTAATTGACCTCAGGGCAGTTAAAAGTCAACCACATTGCTATGGGTCTAGATCCAGACCACGTAAGGACAGAAGATTTCCTTCCCTAAAGGAAATTTTCTTTCCTAGATGTTTTATTGAATTAAATTCCACCACGTGCCATGGCGGAATTTGGACACATTTCCTGAGCACGTTAACCTGCGGTACTGGCTTATTAATTATCGACATTATCGTTACAGGTGATGGGGGCATCTCGGTAATGTCACTAGACTAGTGCTAGTAATCTGAGACCTAAGCTAATGCTTTGGTGACATGGGTTAGAATCCAGTGAATCCTTTGTGTAATTTACATCCAATAAATAAATCTGCAAATGAAATTGTCTCCATTCTCATGGTCACCACCACATCTCAGCAACTCAACAACTATCAGCATAACTCATAAAAACCCAATGGTCCTTTTTTATTTGGTCTGGCCTACATGTGACTTCAGACCCACAGCAATGTAGTTGACTCTTAACTGCTCTCTGAAATGACTGAGCTAGTCACTCAGTTCAAGGGGGCAATTAGGGATTGGCAACAAGGTCTGGTCTTGCCAGCAAAATCCACATCCTTTTGAAAGAATTAAAGGAAAAAGGAATTCTCCTTATCTGTCCTACGAGCGACCCCTCAGACACTGTTCTGAGTTTCGGATTCATTACCAAGGAAGCATTTTAGATTAGATTTCCTACAGTGTGGAAACAGGCCCTTTGGCCCAACAAGTCCACACCGACCCTCTGAAGAGCAACCCACCCAGACCCATTCCCCTACATTTACCCCTGACTAATCCACCTAACTCTACGGGGAATTTGGCATGGCCAGTTCACCTGACCTGCACATCTTTGGACTGTGGGAGGAAACCGGAGCACCCGGAGAAAACCCACGCAGAGAATGTACAGACAGTTACCTGAAGCTGGCATTGAACCTGGGTCCCTGATGCTGTGAGGCAGCAGTGCTAACCACTGAGCCACAGTGCCGCCAGCAATTATCATGCTAGGCATCTTTAGATGTTGATTATAGTTCAGTGACTCAACTCTCCTCCTTGTAAACACCAGCAAATGTGGGCCTGGTCTACTCAAACATGTTAGTGAAATTAACTTTAGGGAATTGAGCAGCGGTGACATGAAAGATCTTTTTCTTTATGCGGAAATGCTTGAAGTTGCCATTAGTGGATTGTCTGCAATTTCCCAGTACTCATATAGGTGGGTGTTGCCCACGATGTCTCTTGCAGTTTAACAGCCCAGCAAACACTTGCTGCTGAGGCTACTGCGTAATTGATAGATGTGATTGGCGTATGGGGTCCTCGGCTGCTTCATTAGAGGAGTAGACTAATCAAATGAAATTGTTGGCAAACGTTAGTAAATCACTGGCGAGGCCCCACCTGGAGGGTTGTGCTCTGTTCTGGGAGGCAAGTTTTGGAAAAGATGTGAAGACCTGGGAGAGGGTGCAGAGGAGATCTCCCAGAATAGTTTGTCCTTAAATTCAGTGGAAAATCTGCAGCTGCTGATCTTCAGATGAGGGGAGGGGGAACAAAAGGTTGAGGGAAAATAGGGGATGGGTTTTAATCGGAATATTGATCAGAACTTTTTCCCACCATGAAGGGTGTGGTGTGGTTAACCAAAAGGTGCACAAATTCAGGATAATTGGCAGAAGGAAAGGGATGAGGGAGAGGAGAAATTTGTTACACAGCAACTTCTGATCTGGAACCTGCTGCCTGAATCTACATTGCCAGTGAATTCGGTAAGTACTTTTCAAACATGAATTGGATAAATATTTAAACGGAGGAATTTTCAGGACAAGGGAAAATAACAAGGGGGAGTAACATGTACTTGCAAGTCACGCCGTGGCTGATTTGCTTTAACAAAATTAAAATATCTTCTTTCAAGGTGGACGGAGGTCAGAATGGGTTCGGAACTGGGCTGTGTGGAGATACTTCCGAGAGTACTTCCCTGTCCGAGTGAGTACATTAAGACGACCAAGTAGTGATTTGTATTTTCTTGGGAAAATGCCCCTTTTTCAAATCCATTATGGTGTGTTTAAATAACTTCAGGAAGGGCACAGTGGTAGTCAGGTGACCAGCTTTATGTTCCAGAGGTGTGTCATAACATCTGAGCTGGTTAATAAGCAGATATCTTAAATAATTCCAGTGTACAATTTTGCTTTTCTAACCTCCCTTCAGCATGTCAACTCCATCCATAATGCTCTCCAGTGTCATAGTTTGGAGATGCCGGTGTTGGACTGAGGTATACAAAGTTAAAAATCACCCAACACCAGGTTATAGTCCAACAGGTTTAATTGGAGGCACGAGCTTTCGGAGTGACGCTCCTTCATCAGGTGATTGTGGAGTATAACAACAATAACAACAACAGTACTCCATAACCACCTGATAAAGGAGCGACGCTCCGAAAGCTGGTGCTTCCAATTAAACCTGATGGACTTATAACCTGGTGTTGGGTGATTTTTAAGTGTCATAGACGTTAGTGTCATGCCCTCTAGTGGCCAGAGGCCCGGTTCCCACTCCCAGAACCTGGGGTCAAAATCCACGCTGACCCTCCTCCACTGAGCAGCGCCATACATAGCGTGTGCTGCGTGACTGAAGGTGCCTTTTTTTTTAAACAAAAACATAAAATTAAGGCCCAGTCTGTCCTTTAAGTGGCATGCAAAAGGTCCCATGACAGTATTTAGAATGGGGGAGCGGGCAGTGGTGTAGTGATAGTGTCACCGGGCTGGTAGTCCAAGCAACCAGGGTTCACTGGTTCGGATCCCACCAGGAAAATTGGTGGGATGAGAGCTGCATGAATAAAATTCTGGCCCAGTTTCCTTGTCTAATGGGCATTTAAAGAACCATGTCACCATCACTTCCTTTTTTCCTTTATAAATTCCAGATTGTATTACTGAACTTAAATTCCACGAGCTCCTGTAGTAGGATTTGTACTCATGTCCCCACAGCATTAACCTGGAGCTCTGGTTTGTTAGGTCAGTGACATTACCATTACGCCACTGACTCCCTTTTGAAGGTCACCGAGAAGTTGAAGGTGCTTTATAAATGCAAGATGTTAGTTTTTTTTTTAAATACACAAAATTCCAGTTGACTAGTATCAGTTTTTTGTCTTGCACAGTATTGGTAAGTATTTGATCAGGATGTTGTGGTTTGATGCTTTTAAGAATAGTTAAGTCATGCGACCAGTTAACCCGATTCCAGTGAATGTTCTATTTGAGATTGCTATGTGTTTAAAATCTGAATTCACGGTGAGTTAGAGGCAGTGACTTTTTGGTCAAGCTTCCCTTTTGTTGGGAAATACCTCATGATCTTATTTTGTGCATGGAGGAGGGTTCTCCTATTCTGGGACCAACATTTATCCCTTACCAACATGACCAAAATCAGATAATACGGGCATTGTCATACTGCTGTTTGTTTGTGACCTTCTGAGTAAGTGAGCTGCTCTATTCCCCACCTACTCAAACATCTGCATCGTGGGGGTGGGGTTGGGGTTGAAACACTCGCACATCTCCTCTTTGGAATGTGCCTTTGCAAAGAAAGTCTGGAGAGACATGCAGTGGTTTTTGAGATTCGTCCCAAGCACCTCCGTCTCGCGATCACACACTGGGACAGACATCAACTGTGTCTGGAGGACCATCAACTCGGTGAAAGGCACTCTTTGGTCTGACTGAAACATGCTGGTCTTCCAGGGCAATGTGTTGCCCCTGACCAAATGTTGCAGACTTGTACATTCCAAGGTCCAGGACGACGTGCTGAGGGACACACTAAAGCTTAGGGCAGCTTCTGCCAAAGTGTAGTCAGGAAAGACCACTGTCTGAGGCCTTCCTGCCAAAGCACAAGGGGGGGTCTGTTCAGTTATCAGATCCTCCTGGTGCCTCAAATGTATGTAAATATGATTTTGAATAAATAAGAAATGCCTGGGGCTCTTTGCAACTGCAGGGAATGTCAAATTCCAATGTTTGCTTCTTATTCATATGCAAAGAGTATGCAGAAATGCTTCAGTAACTGTGTACGTACATATTTGTTGTTCTACTTTTATATTTTTGCAGTTAAAAATAAACTGCACTTTCCATGATACGCTAGCTATCAAATGATTTGGGGCGGTCCCTGCATCCTCCTGGATGAGCAAATCATTCACATATGCCCGAAACGTCGACTCTTCTGCTCCTCTGATGCTGCCTGACTGGCTATAGTTTCAGTGCTACACTCTTTGACACTAAAACAAAACCAAGACCTGTGGGTATTGGAGTTCTGACACAAGCAAAAGGATTGCTGGCGAAGCTCAACAGGTCTTGCAACATCTGGAGACAGAAACAGGGTTAACAGGGTCCAGAGACCCTGCTTCAGAACTGATAGTAACCGGGTAAAGGTGGTATTTATTCTGAGGGGCGGGATAGAAAAGGAGTGAATGGATAGTGGAGATAAAGCTGAGAAAGAAAGGAAGGCGGACAATGGAATGGTTGATAGAAAACTAGGGAGATAAAAAACTGATATTGGGATATTGAGATGGTGGAAATGGGTCAAAGGGCGTGGCTCTGGAAAAGCACATCCGGTCAGGCAGCATCCGAGGAGCAGGAGAGTCGACGGTTCGGGCATAAGTTCTTCATCAGGAAATGGTGAAAATGGATTGGCTGTGCTGAAAGCTTATGCCCGAACCATCGACTCTCCTGCTCCTCTGATGCTGTCTGACCGGCTGTGCTTTTCCAGCACCACACTTTTCAACACTAATCTGCAGTCCTCCCTTTCTCCTCTGCTGAAAGCAGACCATGTCATGACAGTGTCTGAGATTAAAGGGTGGGTAAAGGATATGGAAGAAAGACTTCAAGATTGAACTCTGTATTGCAGTCTTCCAAAAAGGGCCAACACAAGATAGAAGAATGGTCTTTATAATCATTCATGAGACGTGGGAGTTACTGGCTAGGCCAGCATTTATTTTCTATCATTAATTGCCCAGAGGGCAGCTGAGAAACACACATATTGCTGTGGGTCTGGAGTCACATGTAGGCCAGGTAAGGATGGCAGTTTCCTTACCTAAAGGACATCCGTGAACCAGGTGGGTTTTTCCAAAAATCAGCAATGGTTTTACTGTTATCATTAAACTCTTAATTCCAGATTTTATTTTATTATTATTGAATTCGATTCCACTGTGTCATGGTAGGTTTTGAACCCAGATCCCTAGAGGTTTGCTTTGATCTCTAGATTAACAAACCAATGATACCACCAGGCTATCGCCTCTTCTCTCCTCTTCCGCTTGGCGACCCTGCAGCCAACTGGACTCAACAACACGGTGACTAGCCTCAGAATGCACTGCTCATTTGGAGTGCTAGCTGGTGTATGACTGGCTGAATGGCCTCCTTCTGTACTGTAACAATTCTTTTGAGCGTAGAGATACTAAATAGGGACAGCAGTTGGCCATTTGCTGGGTTTTACGACTGAGGGGGATAGAATCTTGACTAATGAATGGCAGAGATTATTGGGGACTGTTCGGAATGTGGAGTGGCAGTCACCGTGAAGTCAGTGATGGTGGTGGTCTTGAATCTTAAGGAGTGTCAATCATGAGTGCCTGGACTGGGGCAACAGGGTAATGTCATGGGAGGTGAGAGCATGTGGGTGCCCAGGCAAAAAAATGATTATGCATTCTCTAAAAATTCTATGTTCTTTCATCCTCTTCCATCTCCTTGCATTTTGGAAACACTCCCACGTTAGATAGAGCCTTTCATGCCTCGAAGGGATCCCCAAGCTTTGAGTACTCCCCAATGAAAGGGGAACTTAGTGAAGGGTGTCGTATTTGAACGGACATGACAAGGTGGATAGAATCTCCTTGTGGGAGATACTAGAACCAGAGGAAACTGGTTCAAATTGAGACTTTCACTTCACACAGGGCGTTGTTTATTTGAGTTTCATGGGTCTTTGGAACTTCCTTCCCCAGAGCAGAGTGGAAGCAGGGTCATTGAATATTTCCAAGGGAGAGGTATTGGCTCCTTTATTAGTCAAAAATCTAAGGTCAGTGGGGGAGTAGGTGGGACTGTAGAGTTGGCGTCACCATTCACTCAGCCATAACTGATGGATGTTCAGGGGCTGATTGGTCTTTTCCTCTCGGTCATGTGCTTGAGCTCATTACAGTAATGGCTCCCATCTCATGTGGCTGCAGACAAGGTGATATTATTCTAAATTCTTTGTGTTTTCCTATTTTCAATTTTTGGGGTAAAGAGATGACTGCGCTAAAAGCTTCCAAGGGTTTAATGTTGCTTCAAGAGCAGTACTTGGCTCACGTACTGGGTAATGGCTGTCGGGCAAGTGAGGATTTACCATGGACATGAGAAGTAGCATTGTTTTTGTGAAGCTGCTAAACACATCAGGTTATTTACAACAGTTGTAGGCAGTATGTCTCTGGTTTACAAAGTTTAAAAATTACACACCAGGTTATAGTCCAACAGATTTATTTGAATCACTAGCTTTTGGAATGCTGCTCCTTCATCAGGGCAACCATCTGACAAAGGAGAAGTGCTCCGAAAGCTAGTGCTTCCAAATAAACCTGTTGGACTATAACCTGGTGTTGTGATTTTTAACTTTGTCCACCCCAGTCCAACACCAGCATCTCCAAATCATGACTGTAGTTTAGCTGCACAATGTTTGCACAGTCAATGGATTACCAGGGGGTACTAGTTGAGGGTTTATTTGTAAAACCCAACTTGAAATTCCTTCACACAACAAATGCAGCCTTGATGTCAAGGGCTGTCACTCTCCCCTCCCCTCTGGATTTTAGCTCCTTTTATTTCTCCATGTTTGAACCAGGGCTATAATAAGGTCAGGAACTGATTGGACCTGGCAGAACCCAAACTGGGCGTCACTGAGCAGATTGTTGCATGATAACATTGTTGATGACACCTTCCATCACTTTTTACTGATGATTGTGAATAGACTGATGGGGCAGTAATTGGCCTGGTTGGATTTGTCCTGCTTTTTATGTACAGACATACCTGGGCAATTTTCCACATTGTTGGGTAGATCTGTACTGGAAGATCTTGGCTAGAGGGTTGGCAAGTTCTGGAGCACAAATCTTCAGTATCATTGCCAAGAATATTGCCAGGGCTTGTAGTCTTTGCAGTATCTAGTGCTTCCAACCACTACTTGATATCACATGGAATGAATGGAATTGGCTGAAGACTAGTATCTGATGCTGGGGTCCACGGGAGGAGGCCAAGATGGATCGTCCACTCAGCGTTTCCAGCTGAAGATTGCGTGAATGTGTTAGCCTTGCCTTTTGCTCTGTGCTGCCTGGGCACTTCCATCATTGAGGATGGGGATATTTGTGGAACTGCCTCCTCCACTGAGTTGTTTAACTGTCTACTCCCATTCACAACTGGATGTGGCAGCACTGCAGAGTTTAGATCTGATCAGTAGTGCGATTGCTTAGCTCTGTCACTTGCTGCTTATGCTGTTTGGGAAGTAGGCCTGTTTGGTGGCTTCACCAGGTTGACATCTCATCTTCAGGTATGCCTGGTACTGTTCCTGGCATGCCCTCCTGCACACACTATTGGATTGTTGGAAAAGTACCATTATGGTTGACTGACCAAATGTGACTGAATTTTACATTTATATTTGAGAGTGTGGTAGTTCAGTATGAAGCAAGGGTGTTGAATTGAGACCATAAAACACAAATTAGCTGAACTGGTTTAGGGAAATAGATTAAAATGCATAACTGTACACAGGCAATAGACTGTTCTATACAGAATTATTACGTGGCTTAGTGCAACTATGTACCACTTCTAAATGTAAAAACTCTAAATTGTCAGTCAACCATGATTGATAGGATGTTAAAGATTGTAGATGATTTTAAAGGAAGTTATCAGAAATGGTAATAAATCAGCATTGGGAATATTTTAGAATTCAGCAAAGAAGGACCAAGAAATAGGCAAAAAAGGCTGGAATAGGAATGCAATCTAGCAAAAATAAACTGTAAAAGCTTCTCCAGGTACATTAAAAAGGAAATGTTCAACAAGGATGAATGTGGGTCCATTAAAAGCAGAGGCAGGAGAGTTTTTTTTTTAATGATGTGGAATAGAGAAATAACAGAAGCTAAATGTTTTATTGTTTTTTTTTCCTTTTGCTGAAGGAGATACAATAAATCTCCTAGAATTAGAGATCCAAGTGACTAGTGAGTTTGAGGAATTGAAGCAAATTAGCATTAATTAGAAGGTTGTGCTGGAGAAATTTGAGACTGCAAGTTAAGTCCCTGGGATCTTGTATTCTATTTCCAGAGTGTTGAAGGATGGGGCTATATAGATGGTCCATGTATTAATGCTCATGTTCCAAACTCTCTAGATTCTGGAATGATTCCTGCAAATTGGAAGCTTGCAAATGTTACCTGCCACTTCAGAAAGGAACAAAGGGAATAAACAGGGAACTAGAGAGCTGTATGTCAGTAGGAGAGGGAATGTTAGAATCTATAATAAACCCATGATGGATGCTTGGATAAAAGTGATCTGATTGGACATAGTCAGTGCATTTTTGAAAAAGGAATATCTTGAGCATGAAGTCTTATCAGAGGCAATCCTGCAAGTCAGCTGTTAAGTTACTATAGTCATAAAGTTACTCTGCTTACCATGATCCATTCCCCTCTTCTTCCAAAGACTTTGTGTGGACAAGATTTACAAGGATGTTGCCAGGGTTAGAGGGTTTGAGCTACAGGGAGAAGCTAACTAGACTGGGACTGCTTTCCTGGAGTGACAGAGGCTGAAGGAGTGGTCTTTAGAGGTTTATAAAATTATGTGGGGCATGGATCAGGTGAATAGCCAAGGTCTCCTGTCCAGGTGGGGGAGTCAAGAACAAGAGGTTTAACAGGAAAGATTTAAAAGGAACCTAAGGGGCAATTTTTTCATGCGGGTGCGTGTATGGAATGAGCTGCCAGAGGAGGTGGCGGAGGTTGGTTCAATTACAACATTTAAAAGGCATTTGGATGGGTATATGAATAGGAAGGGTTTAGAGGGATATGGGCCAAATGCTGCCAAATGGGACTAGAATAATTTAGCACATCAGGTAGGCAAGGACGAGTTGGACCGAAGGATCCGTTTCCATGCTGTACACCTCTATGACTCCGTAACCTTCACCAATTGGTATCACTAACTTAGACAAACAGCAAAAAGGAATTTGGGTTGCAGCAGCACTTTAGATGTTCCAGTGAAACATGACCACATATACCATGTTGACCAAGGGATGATTACAAGTTCTACCTCCTATTTCAAAATTCCCAAAATTGTGTACATCTAATGGATTGCTTTTGAAGTGTAATCTCTGTTGGAAGGTAGGAAACATGACAGCCAATTTGTATAGTGCAAAATCAGCAATATGTGAATTTTTAAGGACATCATTTGAGGGATAAAAATTGGTCAAGAGTTAAGGCTTTGAACTTAATCGAAGGCGTACGACATAGGGCGTGTAAGATCAAAGGACAAAACCTTGCATTTGACTTGCTTTTCAATCTGATGAATGTTCTCATCTGATTGTCCTTTTAAGTCATCTGCTAGTGATCTTTTAAATTATGAAGTGAACTCAATCAGGTAAATGTAGGGAAAATGTTCCCACTTGTTGTAGGGGTGGAGGGATGTCCAAGTAATTAAAGACAGTCATGAATAAAATCAAGCCGTAGAAAATTCAGAAGAAATCTTTTTATCCAGAGTGGGGAGAATATCAAGGTTCCTCGTTGTCAGGGAGAGGTTATGATGCCCGCAATGATGGAATGGGAGCAGGAGAGGAGATTGAGTTATGATACACCAGGACAATAGGATGTGGAGCATAAGAGCTCGTCCAGACCAGTTGGATCCATTTCTCAGCTGCATTTCTTCTGTCAATTAATTTGAGATGGTTACGGCCATCCAGGAACATGCACGTCATAGCCTGTTGTCCTGAAACTCTCCTCCTTTTTCACCAAGGGAGGAACATGATTGTGATAATCTATATGTCATGTTTGTGAGTTAACTTGTGATAGTCAATGTAATCTTTGCATGAGCTGTATCCGGACTTTAAACTTGCAACAAAACACTTTTTTTTTCTTTCTATTTGATTGTCTCTAACTTTTACCTTTGCACTGATGACTAACTGTACTGTAGATTTATGTTGTACTTGCTTCTCCTGATTCTTAGCATGAGACTGGGAACAGACCCCTAATGGAAAATAACTCCTACACTCTAATTCATTAGAATCCCTACAGTGTGGAGACAGGCCCTTCAGCCCAATAAGTCCATGCTGACCCTCCGAAGAGTAACCAACCCAGACCCATTCCCCTACCCTATTACTCTGCATTTACCCCTGACTGATGCACCTAACCTACACATCTCTGAACACTACGGGCAATTTAGCATGGCCAATTCACCTAACCTGCACATCTTTGGACTATGGGAGGAAACCCATGCAAATACAGTGAGAATGTGCAAACTCTACACAGACAGTTGCCAGAGGCTGGAATCTAATCCAGGTCCCTGGCACAGTGAAGCAGCAGTGCTAACCACGGAGCCACCACATTTAACTTAATTCTAAATACCCTGTTTGCAAGAGTTTGGCTTAGGGAAAATAAATGTTTTCCTTGCATTTCACTTGAAGTGATCAATTTTTTTGTGTAGGTTTGCTGTAGATATTTGTAGTCATTTATAAATTAGTTTTGTGTGTTTAGTTTTCCTTCAAATACTAACCAGTGTAATTTTCTTGACTTCTACAGTTGGTGTTTGCATTTTGAGAGTGTACAATAGGTACAAATTTCTCTGAAACCGAAAGAACTGCAGACACTGTAAATCAGAAACTAAAACAGAAGTTGCTGGAAAAGCTCAGTAGGTCTGGCACATCTCTGGAGAGAAATCTGAATTGAGGAAGGGTAACTCGACCCTTAACTCTGATTTCTCTCCACTGTGTTGCCAGACCTACTGAGCTTTTTCCAGCAATTTCTGTTTTTGTGCAAGTTTCTCTGAACTTTTCTAGGCTGAGTGAGGGGATGGTGATGAAATAATGTATTAAGGAAAAAGTTTTTTTAGGAAATTGTAGAGGAACGAGATGTACAAGGCAGTAATCATACATATTCACAGATTGAGAGACAAATGCCTAATGACTTAAGGTTAAAGACAAATCTGCAGGTGCTGGAATCCAAGGTAGACCAGCAGGAGGCTGGAAGAACACAGCAAGCCAGGCAGCATACAGAACCTCATCACCTCAGGAGATCTCCCACCCACAGCTTCTAACCTCATAGTCCGGGAACCCCGCACTGCCCGGTTCTACCTCCTTCCCAAGATCCACAAGCCTGACCACCCTGGCCGACCCATTGTCTCAGCATGCTCCTGCCCCACTGAACTCATCTCTACCTACCTTGACACTGTCCTATCCCCCCTAGTCCAGGAACTCCCCACATACATTCGAGACACCACCCACGCCCTCCACCTCCTCCAAGACTTCCGTTTCCCTGGCCCCCAACGCCTTATCTTCACCATGGATATCCAATCCCTCTACACCTCCATTCGCCATGACCAGGGCCTCCAAGCCCTCCGTTTTTTCCTCTCCAGACGTCCCCAACAGTACCCTTCCACTGACACACTCATTCGTTTGGCCGAACTGGTCCTCACCCTTAACAATTTCTCCTTTGAATCCTCCCACTTCCTCCAGACCAAAGGCGTAGCCATGGGCACACGTATGGGCCCCAGCTATGCCTGTCTCTTTGTTGGCAATGTAGAACAGTTGATCTTCCGTAATTACACCGGCACCACTCCCCACCTCTTCCTCCGCTACATTGATGACTGCATTGGTGCCACCTCATGCTCCCGCGAGGAGGTTGAGCAATTCATCAACTTCACCAACACATTCCACCCTGACCTTAAATTTACCTGGACCATCTCTGACACCTCGCTCCCCTTCCTGGACCTCTCCATCTCCATTAGTGACGACCGACTTGACACTGACATTTTTTACAAAACCACTGACTCCCATAGCTACCTGGATTACACGTCTTCCCACCCTATCTCTTGCAAAAATGCCATCCCGTATTCCCAATTTCTCCGCCTCCGCCGTATCTGCTCCCAGGAGGACCAGTTCCACCATGGAACACACCAGAAGGCCCCGCCTCCTTTTAGAGACCGCAATTTCCCTTCCCACGTGGTTAAAGATGCCCTCCAACGCATCTCGTCCACATCCCGCAGCTCCGCCCTCAGACCCCACCCCTCCAACCGTAACAAGGACAGAACGCCCCTGGTGCTCACCTTCCACCCTACAAACCTTCGCATCAACCAAATCATCCACCGACATTTCCGCCACCTCTAAAAAGACCCCACCACCAGGGATATATTTTCCTCCCCACCCCTTTCCGCCTTCCGCAAAGACCGTTCCCTTCGCGACTACCTGGTCAGGTCCACACCCCCCTACGACCCACCCTCCCATTCTGGCACTTTCCCCTGCCACCGCAGGAACTGTAAAACCTGCGCCCACACCTCCTCTCTCACCTCTATCCAAGGCCCTAAAGGAGCCTTCCACATCCATCAAAGTTTCACCTGCACATCCACCAATATCATTTATTGTATCCGTTGCTCCCGATGCGCTCTCCTCTACATTGGGGAGACTGGGCGCCTCCTAGCAGAGCGCTTTAGGGAACATCTCCGAGACACCCGCACCAATCAACCAAACCGCCCCGTGGCCCAACATTTCAACTCCCTCTCCCACTCTGCCGAGGACATGGAGGTCCTGGGCCTCCTTCACCGCTGCTCCCTCACCACCAGACGCCTGGAGGAAGAACGCCTCATCTTCCGCCTCGGAACACTTCAACCCCAGGGCATCAATGTGGACTTCAACAGCTTCCTCATTTCCCCTTCCCCCACTTCATCCTAGTTTCAAACTTCCAGCTCAGTTACTGTCTCCTTGACTTGTCTGACCTGCCTATCTTTTTTTCCACCTGTCCACTCCACCCTCTCCTCCTTGACCTATCACCTTCATCCCCTCCCCCACTCACCCATTGTACTCTATGCTACTCTCTCCCCACCCCCACCCTCCTCTAGCTTATCTCTCCACGCTTCAGGCTCACTGCCTTTATTCCTGATGAAGGGCTTTTGCCCAAAATGTCGATTTCGCTGCTCGTTGGATGCTGCCTGAACTGCTGTGCTCTTCCAGCACCACTAATCCAGTATTTGATTTTCAGCATCTGCAGTTATTGTTTTTACCTAGCATCAGGAGGTGGCGAAGTCAACGTTTTGAGTGTAACCTACGAAGGGTTACACCTGAAACATTGACTTCTCCACCTCCTGATGCTGCCTGCCTTGCTGTGTTCTTCCAGCCACCTGCCTGTCTAATGACTAAAGGTGCCAGTGATGAGCAGAGAACATATTTAATGTTGTCACTTCATCCATTTGATCTCATTTCTATATTCAAATCTGTAAACTGTCTCAGTTTGAAGTCTGCTTTCACTAGATGGTTTTGAAGGTAACATTATTTTTTGGGCAGATTGGGAGCAATTGCAGGGGCCTTTATCTTTTTGAAAGTTGGATTGGATCAAAAGTGAGATGAGGCAACACCTACACAGCCACTTTGTGTCTCTTTCCCCTAAGCCCCACATCCCACGACAGAATTCTGAATGAATCCACTTTCTCTGTGCCCTTCTAGCAATCTGTGCAGCAGCAATAGGCCCCCAGGAAGTGAAATGTGATGGACTATATCTGTATGATCTGGTCGACTGGTGCTGATCCTTGGAGTCATTGTCCTACAGCACAGAAAAGAGCCTTTGGTCCAGCCAGTCCATGCCAAATTAGATTAGATTAGATTAGATTACTTACAGTGTGGAAACAGGCCCTTCGGCCCAACAAGTCCACACCGCCCCGCCGAAGCGCAACCCACCCATACCCCTACATCTACACCTTACCTAACACTACGGGCAATTTAGCATGGCCAATTCACCTGACCTGCACAACTTTGGAGTGTGGGAGGAAACCGGAGCACCCGGAGGAAACCCACGCAGACACGGGGAGAATGTGCAAACTCCACACAGTCAGTCGCCTGAGGCAGGAATTGAACCCAGGTCTCTGGCGCTGTGAGGCAACAGTGCTAACCACTGTGCCACCGTGCCGCCCAATGTAATATGAAACTAAACTTGACCCACTTTGCTGCTCCTGGTCCTTCTCCCTCCAAATATTTCCTACTCATGTATTTATCCAAATTGTAATTGTTCCCACATCCACACTTTCTCATGAAGTTCACTCCATGTAAAAGCACCCTCAGGAATGACATTCCTGATGAAGAGCTTATGCTTGAAACGTTGACTCCTCCTCTGACTGACCAGCTGTGCTTTTCCAGCACCACACTTCTAACACTACCCAAGGCCCTACCATTAATTGTGTTAGCCCTACCCTTGTTTGCCGTACCAAAATGGAATACTTGGCACTTATCCAGCTGGAACTCCATATGCCTTTTTTTTTTAGCCCATTGGCCAATTTGATCAACATCCCATTGTAATCTTAAAAAACCTCCTTCATGTCCACTGCACCACCAATTTCAGGGTCAGCTGTAAACTTACTAACCATACCTTTTATACTCTCGTCCAAATCATTTATGTAAAGTAATTTTTTTTAAATTTGCTACCTTCCCGATGGTGTGTTCTAGATCTGAACTACTTGTACAATTAAAGCTAATGTCCACTGCTCCCTTGGTCAGGTGAATGGGAATCTCAATTCCAGACCAGACCAGCTTTCTGGGTGAGACTCCCTCCTTGGGGATGGGCAGAAGTCCCACTCCACGCTTGTTATGTGCTGCGGGGCAGACTCTTTTGATTCTGTCTCCCTTTTTCATTTGGGCCATGAGCAGTCAGAACCCCTTCCCTCCACACCCTGCCCACCCTCCAGGAAAATGCAGACTTGAGTAGGAATACTGAGCTCATGCTGCATTGCAGTACTGAGTGAGTGTTGCACTGACTGAGGAGCTACTTTTCAAATGAGGACCTGCATGAGGCACGTAAGGGATTCCACTCCAATATTCGGAATAGATGGTTCTCCTCCAGCCCAAATCCCGATGTTCTGCCTGTGATCAATATCCTGTATGTCAATTGGCTGCTGCAATTTCCAGCATTGCAACGATGCTCGAATCTGCCAGCGAGCACTTTGGGGAAGGGATAGATGCTATAAACGCAGGTTTGTTTTATTTCAGTGAGGGCAGGGAGTAATTAATGCTGATCAAAGCTAATGCCACTTGTAAGTGATGCTTATCAAGCCGCAGACAGTCTGATAATCACTTTGCCAGCTACACCAGAGGCATCGGCAACCACTGAAATAGCTTGGACTTTGTCTTAGTTACTGTTGAGCAATGCTGTGGAAAAATTGCAGCATGTTTGACAATTGCCTGCCTGACCACTTGAAATAGGCATGTGTGCCTCTCATCCAGGCACACAGTGCCTGCCTTATCTGCTGGTTTTACAATATTTGCTCAACAATTTGAACTGAAATGGCTGATATCAAAGTAGACATTCTGCTGCATTTTCACAAAACTCTGGCAAGGGTCCCAGTCATTAGCCTGCATGCCTTTCACAATGAATTCAGGGCACTGGGTCAGTGAGGAGGATATAGTGAGCCCTGAGTTTGGAAATTTAGGGCAAGTTATGCTCTCTTTTTTAAAGTTTGTTTAAATAAATCATTGAAAAGTCTAACTTTTACCATGAGCTTTTCTTTTGATGAGCAAAGGATTTAAACTTAAAACGAAGGCATTTGAAACCACAAAGGGGATCTGTAGTTTCAGATTGGGAAGGTTGTCACCATAATCCCAGGGGACCGTGTCCTCGCCAGAGATAACTGGTGGTGCTTTAACCTGAGGGTGCCCATGCTTCAGGCAAGGGGTGGGGTTGAGGAAATCACCTTCATGGTAACCTTAGCCAGTGTGAGAATCGAACCCATGTTGTTGACATAACTCTGCATTGTAAGCCAGCCATCCAGCCAACTGAGCACCACTCTGAGGAGGGCTCACTCAATGAGAAATGTTAACTCTGATTTCGCTCCACAGATGCTGCCAGACCTGCTGAGCTTCTCTGGCAACTTCTGTTTTTGTTCCAGGATACTGGCTTGGTGACTAGCTTATCCTGAGAAGGTTTAAGTTTGGAAGACTAAAGGGGTAGGTAATAGCCTAGTGATATTGTCACTGGGCTGTTAATCCGGAGACCTGGGTAATATCCCACAGTCCTGGGTTCAAATCCTGCCAGGTCCACAGTAAAGAGTGGAATCTGATTTTTAATATAAAAAAAACAAGACTCTAATACTGACTATTGTCAGGGGGTTGGGGAGAGGAGGAATCCTATCTGGTTTTTCTGCTGCCCTTTAGGGAAAGAAACTGTTGTCCTTACCTGTTATGTGACTCAAGAGGAAGTGAGGACTGCAGATGCTGGAGATCAGAGTTGAGAGTGTGGTGCTGGAAAAGCACAGCAGGTCGAGGAGCAGGCAAGTCAACATTTTGAGCATAAGCTCATCAGGAATGTGTGATGAAGAAATTATGCTCGAAACGTCGACTCTCCTGCTCCTCGGATGCTGCCTGACCGGCTGTGCTTTCCCAGCAGCACACGTTTTGACTCTGTTCTATGACTCAGTGTGACATGTGATGTCAGATTCACCTTTACCTGCCCTCTGAGCAGTTAGGGATGGGCAATAAATGCTGGCCCAGCCAGTGATGTCCACATCATGTAGATGAATACACAAGCCTTATTGAAACATCTAAGATTCAGAGGGAGCTGATTAGGTGGATACCAGCGTTTCCTGTTGTGGGAGAGACTGAAACAAGGGAACACCATTTTAAGAATTAGTAATCAAGACCGAGGGTGGTGATGGAAAACTGTTGTTTGGACTGGAGGCTTGTGATCAGTGGTGTGCCATAAAGATCGGTGCAGGGTCCACTGTTTTTTGTCATTTACATAATTGATTTGGATTTAACTATAGGAGAAATAGTTAGTACATTTGCCGATGACTCCAAAATTGGAAGTGTAATGGACAGCAAAGAATGTTACCTCACCGTACAATGGGACCTTGATCCAATGGGCTGAGGAGTGGCAGATGGAGTTTAATTTAGATAAATGTGAGGTGTTGTATTTTGGAAAGGCAGAATGGGGCAGGATTTATACACTTAATGGTAGGGTCCAAGCGAATGTTGCCAGGCAGAGCTTAGAATGCTTGTTCAAATTTCCTTGAAGGTGGAGTCTCGGGTAGACAGCATAGTGAAGAAGGAATTTGGTACGCTTGCCTTTATTGGTCAGTGGATTGAGTATAGGAGTTCAGAGGTCATGTGGCAGTTATACAGGACATTGGTTAGGCCATTTTTTTTGGAATATTGCATTCAATTCTGGTCTCCCTGCTACAGGAAGTATGTTGGGAAGCTTCAAAAAGTTCAGAAAGGATTTACAAGGATGGTGCCAGGATTGGAGGGTTTGAACTACAGGGAGAGGATGAATAGGCTGGGGCTGTTTTCCCTGAATTGTCAGAGGCTGAGAGGTGACCTTATAGAGGTTTACAAAATCATGAGGGGCATGGATAGGATAAATAGATAAAGTCTTTTCCCCAAGATGGGGAGGTCCAATACTAGCGGGCATAGATTTGAGGTGAGAGGGGAAAGATTTAAAAGGGACCTAAGAGGCACCTTTTTCATGCAGAGGGTGGTACATATGGACTGAGTTGCCAGAGGAAGTGATGGAGGCTGGTACAATTACAACACTTTGGATGAGTATATGAATCAGAAGGGTTTAGAGGGATATAGTCCGAATGCTGGCAAATGGGACTGGATTATTTCAGGGTATATGGTTTGCATGGATGTGTTGGACCAAAGGATCTGTTTCCATGCTCTGACTCCATAATCCAGCAACCGAAATTAATGGTGAAATGTGAATTTGATTGATAAATATGGAATTGAAAGCTAGCCTAAAGAAGATGTTGAAATGTGTGTTGATACTTTGGAAAACTCCTCCGGTTCATCAATGTCCTTCACGAAAGTGAATCTGTTATTCTTGGTCTGGTCTACGTGTGACTCCAGACACTCCCAGCAATGTGGTTCCATCTTAACTTCCCCCCGAAATAGCCTAGCACGCCGTCTGGTTCAAGGGTAATTGAGGACGAGGAGGTAAAGAATGTGGGCTGTACCAGTGATACCTACATCCCATGAAAGAATGAATGAATAAGAAATTTTTAGTTTGACCAGGGGACACAGATCTCTTAGAGCAGAAGGCAAAGTGGAGGGTAGCAGAAAGAAACGTCAGCCTCGAATTGGATGACTGATATTGCAGCATGGTTACAGATTACCTACAGTGGATGTGTCAGGTTGACAGGTGAATGCAGCACTATTCTGGCAAGAGTAGCTACAAGAAACAGGGACGGTCTCACTCTAAATCTGAGACCTCTCCCTCTGAACTTCACTGCTAGTTTCACCCTACCCAATCTGTCCAGACCCCAGCCTGCTAAACTTTGAAAATCTCCTGTCTACCCTCTGTCCGGCTCCTCCAGTCTGTTCACCCCTAACAAATTCTCACTTTCTCCTCTGTAGAGCCAGCTCCCCAACCTGACTGTGAACACAATAATGTCATGTTTTTGTGAGCCTAGGGGAGATGGGAGAAGGTCAGGGGGCATTGGTGGCCAAATGGCTACATTCGATACTGCAGAATGGTGCACCTTTGTTCCACTGCCTTTAAGGAAGTGGGAGTCTAGGAGGTGAAAGACTCAGCTTCTCTTGTGGAAGGTCACTTTTGGTTGGACCCTTTACCCTGGACCACGATGTCTCCTAGTCAAATGACGGTCTAGATTTTTAAAGTTCTCGTCCTTTTGTTTTTGGTTCCAATTCTCTTAATAGCCTTGTTCCTCTCTATATCTCTAATTTCCTCCAGTCCCACACTGCTTCCAAATCTCTGCGTTCCTCTTGTTACAATCTCTTGAGCATCCCATTGCTCCACCATTGGTGGCTGCAGTTGTCTGGGGCCTAAGCTGTGAAATGTCCCGACACCTCCATCTCTCCACCTCGTTTTCTCCCTTTCCTAGCCTATCTCTCATGGACCAAGCCTTTGGTGACCTTGGTTAATATTTCTTTGTGGTTCAGTGTCATCCTTTGTTTTATATTTGACCTGTGGGTCTCTGAGACATTACATTATCCCATTTATGTAGTGACTTTACGAAAATACAAAGAATTGTGGATGCTGGAAATCTGAAACAAAAAGTACTTGACAAACTCAGCAGGTCTGGAAAGCTCTTTTTGGAGAGAAAAACAACAGTTAATGTTTTGAGTCCAGTGACTTTATAAATGCAACCTGTTCTGACTCAGAATCTAATGTAAATGCAGTTCATTTGAACTGGGGAGACTTTACATATCCAGTATCTGGATTAGTGGTGCTGGAAGAGCACAGCAGTTCAGGCAGCATCCAAGTAGCTTCGAAATCGACGTTTCGGGCAAAAGCCCTTCATCTTAGCGTTCCTTACCATCTTACCTTTGAATTGGGTGGTGGGGAGCTCGATTTCTCCTGGGTGAGGTGGTGGGGAGATGAGGAAGGGCACCTCGTTGGTAATGGAAAATGACAGTAGAAAAAGGTCAATCTCAATTCACTGTCCCTTGGCATGTATGTTTGTCAGTCTGTTTACATAGACAATACAGTAACTAGCACTGTCTGAAAGATTTATTCACCAGTTATGAAATCCTGGACAAACTACAATTCTTGAGAAATGGCTCAAATTGTGAAAATAGATTGCTGTTTGATTATACTTGTGATTGCAAAAAACCTGGAAAGGTTACAAGCTGCTGTTGAGTGTGGATTTTGGCTCAGCTTCTGTTTGACAGCAAGTATCAGTTAATGTCCATCTCTCTCTCTCTCTCTCTCTCTCTCTCTCTCTCTCTCTCTCTCTCTCTCTCCCCATTTGTGGGAGCTGTCCTTTATATAGAATCATAAAGCAGTTACAACATCAAGGGTGGTCATTCAGCCTGTAATATATTAAGACTGGCCTTGCCACTTCCACTTCCCATCATGTTCGTTGTAGTCACTTTAAAGTCTTCAAGATCTTAAGTAGAAAAGACAGGGTAAAGATGAACTCTTTCCACTGGCTGGAGATTCTAGAATGAGGGACACAGTCGGAGAATGTTAGAAAGCACTTCTACACGCAGTTAAAACTCTCTTCCACAAATGTCAATGGATGCCGAATCAGTTGTTAGTTTTTAATCCAAGATGGATCAATTTTTATCAAGCAAAGGCATTAAGGGATAGTATGAAGTGAGGCTACAGATGAGCAATGATCTCTTGAGGGGCTGAATGGCCTACTCCTGTCCCTATGTTCCATTGCAATTTGTTTCTTTTCAAGAGCTTCTCTAATTCCCTTTTTTAAATACAAGATGTGGTTTGCCTCAGACCATCTCTTTGATGTTGAAATCCAAATCAAGACACTCAACTGTGATTTCCCTTCATTGCATTTTGTTCCTTTTTTTTAAAGTCTTTGTTTTATTTTTCTTGTGGGAGTGCAGCATCCATGTTGGTTATTTATCTCCTCAAACCTTTTCCACCATTTCATTCCGCTATCACAATACCCTTTTTTTAAATAAAGAGCCTTTACCCACAATGAGGCTACAAATTACATTCTATTATCACAACAACAACCTTAGTTTAAGTTAAACTCACACAGCATCAGGTTATAGTCCAACAGGTTTATTTGGAAGCACTAGCTTTCAAGGCGCTACCTCCTCTTCAACCAACTGAAGAGTCAGCGCTTCAAAAGCTATTGCTTCCAAATAAAGAATCACACGATACCAGGTTATAGTCCAACTTTGTCCACCCCAGTCAGCACTGACACCTCCAAATCATAACCTTAGTTTATCTAGAGAGCCTTTTCCCCTAAAGAGGCTACAAATTACATTGTAAAACTGGAATTGAACTATTTGAGATCAAATGGCCAGAAGCTAGGTTGGGAAAAAAAAAGGCTTTTGATTATCGTGCAATTTGATGTCAGGCTGGGTTTGGGATTAAGACACCGAATGGTTGAGGAGAAAGAAAAGTCAATGTCTGTCCTCAACTTCAAAGTATCACAATTTGTTATACTTCCATGCTGAATACTGCTGTTTCTAGTTATCATAGAATCCTACAGTGTGTAAGCATGCCATTCAGCCCATTGCATCCACACCAACCCACCAAAGAGCATTCCAGTCAATCCCTGCAACCCAATGTAGACAAGCAGAAGGCTGGAAGAACACAGCAAACCAGGCAGCATCAGGAGGTGAAGGAGTCAATGTTTCAGGTGTAACCCTTCTTCAGCCCTGTAACCCTGTATTTCCCATGGTCAATCCCTAACCTGTACATCTTTGGACTGTGGGAGGAAACCAGAACACCCAAAGGAAATCCACGCAGACACTAGGAAAATGTGCAAACTCCAGTCTGAGGCTGGAATCAAGCTTGGGTCCTTGGTACTGTGAGGCAGCAGTGCTAACCACTGAGCCACCATGCCACCCTGAAGTAACTGTTATTTCAGGACTAATCTATCACTTCATGTGTCAATGTCCAAACAACTTGTCCGACTCTCATTCCAGAGTTTTACTTCTGCTCACACTGCACTATTTATGCCCAGTGATGTGTCACTTTGTGACATGAGCACAAAGTTGCTCACAGATCCTAAACCCCTTACAAAGGCTTATAAATAAAACCAGAAAGTGCCAGAGAAACTCAGCAGGATCCAGCAGCATCTGTGAGGGGAGAAACAGTTAATGTTTTCAGTCCAGGCATGACTGTTCCAAACTGGACTTCATGTTAACTCTGTGTCTTTGTGTCTCTGTCTCTCTCTGTCTGTGTGTGTGTGTCTCTCTCTCTCATGGCGAGTTGAGGCTGTGATGAGATCAGCCAAATACGTTACTGCAAATGAACAATAATAGAGGGAATTGGACTTCTTAAAAATCAACGAGGCTGTCTTTGTGTTGAACTTCTGGAGATGGGAGAGATGTTAAACGATTATTTCATGTTAGTTTTTACTGGGGAGAAAGAAAGAAAGGCTAGAGAATTTGGAAATAAATATTGATATTTTGAAAACTATTCACATTACAGAAGAGAAGTGCTAGAGGTCATAAGACATAAAGGTAGACAAATCTCCAGGACCTGATCATGTGTATCCCAGGACAGTATCCTTCTCTCATCAACTTGTGAGAAGTTAGGGTCCCTAGCAGAAACATTTTTCTCTTCTATAAAGATTGAGGGCAGAGCAGTAGACATTGTTCACTTTGACTTTAGTGAAGGCATTGACAAGGTTCCACATAGCAGACTTATTCATAAAGTTATATCGTATGGGATTTGTGGTGAGTTTGACAATTGGATACCAAATTGGCTTTATGGTAGGAGGTAGAGCGGTGGAGGGGGACTGTTTTTCAGACTGGAGGCCTGTGACCAATGGGTGTTCCACTTCTGTTTGTCATTTATATAAATGATTTGGATGAGAATATAGGGGGTATGGTTAGTAAGTTTGTAGATGACCCCAGAATTGGTGGAGTAGTGGACTCTGAAGAAAGTTATCTTAAGATTACAAAGAAATCTTGATCACTTGGATCAATGGGCAGAGGAGTGACCAATGGAGTTTAATTTGGATAAATGTGAGTTATTGCATTTTGCTAAAATAAACCAGGAAAGGACTTGCACAATGAATAATAGTAGGGCCTTGCGTAGTGATGTGGAACAGAGACCGGGGGGGTTCAGGTACATGATTCTTTGAAATTTGCGTCACATGTAGACAGGGTAGTTAAGAAGGCATTTAGTGTGCTTTGTCTTCATTGCTCAGACCTTTTTGAGTATAGTGGTTGTGATGTCAAATTGAGGTTGTACAGGACGTTGATGAGGGCATCCTGGAATATTATGTACAATTCTGGTCACTATGTTATAGGAAGGATGTTATTAAGCTGGAGAGAGTTCAGAAATATTTACCAGGATGTGACTGGGAATGGAGGGTTTGAGATTATAAAAGTAGGCTGGCAAGATTGGGATGTTTTTCACTGCAGTGAATGTGATAGATAAGCTCGACCTCTTCATTTCCAACTGCCGCCGGGACATTAACCACCTCAACCTGTCTCCCTCCCTCCCCCACTCCAACCTCTCACCCTCACAACGCACAGCTCTCCAATCCCTCTGCTCCAATCCCAACCTCACCATCAAGCCAGCGGATAAAGGGGGCGCAGTGGGAGTCTGGCGCACTGACCTCTACACCACTGAAGCCAAACGTCAACTCGAGGACACCTCTTCCTACTGCCCCCTCGACCATGGCCCCAACCCCCATCACCAAACCATCTTCTCCCAGACCATACAGAACCTCATTACCTCAGGAGATCTTCCAACCTCATAGTCCGGGAACCCCGCACTGCCCAGTTCTACCTCCTTCCCAAGATCCACAAGCCTGACCACCCTGGCCGACCCATTGTCTCACCATGCTCCTGCACCACTGAACTCATCTCTACCTACCTCGACACTGTCCTATCCCCCCTAGTCCAGGAACTCCCCACATATATTCGAGACACCACCCACGCCCTCCACCTCCTCCAAGACTTCCGTTTCCCCGGCCCCCAACGCGTCATGCTCACCATGGATATCCAATCCCTCTACACCTCCATCCACCATGACCAGGGCCTCCAAGCCCTCCGTTTTTTTTTCCTCAACAGACGTCCCCAACAGTACCCTTCCACCGACACTCTCATTCGTTTGGCCGAACTGGTCCTCACCCTTAACAATTTCTCCTTTGAATCCTCCCACTTCCTCCAGACCAAAGCGGTAGCCATGGGCACACGTATGGGCCCCAGCTATGCCTGTCTCTTTGTTGGCAACGTAGAACAGTTGATCTTCCGTAATTACACCGGCACCACTCCCCACCTCTTCCTCCGCTACATTGATGACTGCATTGACGCCACCTCATGCTCCCGCGAGGAGGTTGAGCAATTCATCAATTTCACCAACACATTCCACCCTGACCTTAAATTTACCTGGACTATCTCTGACACCTCGCTCCCCTTCCTGGACCTCTCCATTCCATTAGTGACACTGACATTTTTTACAAACCCACCGACTCCCACAGCTACCTGGATTACACCTCTTCCCACCCTATCTCTTGCAAAAATGCCATCCCGTATTCCCAATTCCTTCGCCTCCGCTGTATCTGCTCCCAGGAGGACCACTTCCACCACAGAACACACCAGATGGCCGCCTCCTTTAGAGACCGCAATTTCCCTTCCCACGTGGTTAAAGATGCCCTCCAACGCATCTCCTCTACATCCAGCACCTCCACCCTCAGACCCCACCCCTCCAACCGTAACAAGGACAGAACGGCCCTGGTGCTCACCTTCCACCCTATGAACCTTCATATAAACCAAATCATCTGCCGACATTTCCGCCACCTCCAAACAGACCCCACCACCAGGGATATATTTCCCTCCCCTCCCCTTTCCACCTTCTGCAAAGACCGTTCCCTCCGTGACTACCTGGTCAGGTCCACACCCCCCTACAACCCACCGTCCCATCCTGGCACTTTCCCCTGCCACCGCAGGAACTGTAAAACCTGCGCCCACACCTCCTCCCTCACCTCTATCCAAGGCCGTAGAGGAGCCTTCCACATCCATCAAAGTTTCACCTGCACATCCACTAATATCATTTATTGTATCCGTTGCTCCCGATGCGGTCTCCTCTACATTGGGGAGACTGGGTGCCTCCTAGCAGAGCGCTTTAGGGAACATCTCCGGGACACCCGCACCAATCAACCACACCTCCCCGTGGGCCAACATTTCAACTCCCCCTCCCACTCTGCCGAGGACATGGAGGTCCTGGGCCTCCTTCACCACCGCTCCCTCACCACCAGACGCCTGGAGGAAGAACGCCTCATCTTCTGCCTCGGAACACTTCAACCCCAGGGCATCAATGTGAACTTCAACAGTTTCCTCACTTCCCCTTCCCCCACCTCACCCTAGTTCTAAACTTCCAGCTCAGTACTGTCCCCTTGACTTGTCCGGACTTGTCCTACCTGCCTATCTCCTTTTCCACCTATCCACTCCACCCTCTCCTCCCTAACCTGTCGCCTTCATCCCCTCCCCCACTCACCCATTGAACTCTGTTACTTTCTCCCCACACCCACCCTACTCTAGCTTATCTCTCCACGCTTCAGGCTCACTGCCTTTATTCCTGATGAAGGGCTTTTGCCCGAAACGTCGAATTTGAAGCTCCTTGGATGCTGCCTGAACTGCTGTGCTCTTCCAGCACCACTAATCCAGAATCTGGTTTCCAACATCTGCAGTCATTGTTTTTACATATTTGTACAGTCAACTGGTCAATCAATTGAATGAATTTGCAAAATTTGAGCAAATATATGCTTGGTGCTTTGCCATGAAGGTGTCTGGGTTTGTCCTAGGAAGACCTCACTGGTCTGGTATATTGTAGAAGAGGCAGTAGCTCAGTGGTGGTCTTGCTGGCTTATTAACCCAGAGAGCCAGATAATGTTCTCTGTTTGAATCCTGCCACACACTATGGTGGAATTTGACATCAATTTAAAAGAATTTGGAATTAATGGAACTATTAAAAGGAATCTTATCTGGTTCACTAATGTCATTTAGCAAGGAAAATCTGCCTACAGTGACTCCAGGTCTACCGCAATGTGGTTGAATCTTAATTATCTGAGCAGTAAATGCTAACTTGCCCAGTAACACGGTGCCATGAATGAATTTTTAAAATTCACCGGCTCACAGAATTGTTACAGTTGGGAAGGAGGCCATTCAGCCCATCATGTTTGCACCAGCTCCCTGGGCATTATGTCTCTGTGCCATTTCCTCACCTTTCTCCCAACTGTGATCCTATTGAATAGTAGAGCAGGTTTGAATGGCCTACACCTCCTGCTATATTCCATGTTTCTGCATTTACCACAAAATCCTGCATGTTGATTTGTACTGAATAACTGTCTCTGGTGGCTCAGTGGTTAGCATTGCTACCTCGCAGTGCTAGGGGCCTGCGTTTGATTCCTGCCTTGGGTGACTGTCTGTGTGTCCATTAGAAAAGGAAATTTACTCTCCTTTCCTGGTGTGACCTACATGTGACTCCAGACCCATAGCGATGACTCTTAACTGCTGTGCTGGAGCAAGCCGCTCCATTTAAGGGTAGTTATTAAGTGTTAGCCTTGCCATGTGACAAGATAAAGATGTGGCTCTGTGCCAAGTTTATTTTGGTAATTTTTCTCTGAAACGGTTTGGGATAAGTAATGGTCTTCAAGGCAGTTATTGGGCATGGCAGTATTGGTTGGCACAGTGATTCACACTACTGCTTCAGTGCCAGGGACCCAGGTTCAGTTCCAGCCTTGGGTGACCATGCAAACTCCACACAGACAGACATTCTCCCCCTGTCTTGTGGTGGTTTCCTCTGTGTTCCAGTTTCCTCCTACAGTCCAAAGATGTGCAAGTGAGGTAGATTGGCCATGCTAAATTGCTCAGTGTCCAGGAATGTGCAGGTTAGATGGATTATACTATTGTATTTGGATTTGCCAGGGTAAATGTAGGTTCCTGGGGATAGTCTGGGTGAGATCCTCTTTTGGAGGGTTGGTGTGGACTTAATGGGCTGAATGACCTGCTTCCGTGCTGTAGGGATTCTGTGATAACGCTGTGTTAATCGAACCAGTCTCTGCCACGCTTCCAGCCTGGATGAGATTTTAGACATTGGCCCTGCCTGCTTTTCTTAAAAAAAATTAAATAAAACCTCCCACAGCATTCGTCAAAGAGCAGGCTCTCATAATTCCTAAACCAAGAATCATCCCTTAACCAACAGAAACAAGAAGGTCATCTATTAATTCCCAAGTCCCTTTTGTTTCCTCAAATGTTACTATGCTTGTCACCTTGACTACTCTGTACTCATTTATTTTGACTTTTTTTTCCTCAGATGACAAACCCCAGAAACTTTGAACTGATGCTTTTTCTCTATACAATGAGGCACAGTTGGGTGTTTTTTTTCTTGTTGCTTACTGAGCTTTGTGTCCTGTTTTATTTTCTCCCACAGTTGGTGAAAACTCACAACCTGGATCCCAGCAGGAACTACATCTTCGGTTATCACCCCCACGGCATCTTCTGCTTTGGGGCCTTTTGCAACTTTGGAACAGAAGCCACTGGATTTTCCTCGAAATTTCCAGGAATTCGACCCTCCCTGGCCACGCTGGCCGGCAATTTCCGGATGCCAATCCTGCGGGACTATTTAATGAGCGGAGGTGAGCCCAACAAATGGGAAAACCCTTCTTGCCTGAGTGTGACTGTAGGATTATTGATGTGGTGTCAGCTACAAATCAGTGAGCAGGCTGCTGTTCCTGAATGAGTTGGTCATGGGTACTAGCTCCAGTCCAAACCCTTGGCTGTAGGTTCCAGGCTGCCACTTCCATTGCAGGATTGAGGGAATGTCTTACTGTCAGAAGTGCTATCCCTCCGATTGGAGGTAAAGGCAAGAGCCGAAATGCCCACTCTGTCCTAGATGTGGATATGCGTAAAAGGTAGGATATTAGCACTCGTCCTGGCATGGGCACAATGGACTGAATGGCTTGCTGTGTTGTAACAATTCAGTGATGTAAAACGATCCCATGCCACTGTACTTATTGTAGTTTCTTACATGGAGCTGCAGATTCAAATTTGGCAAAAGCATTATCAATTTATCAGAAATATGCTGGGGCTGGGAAGTGTGAGGTCATTTCCATTGAAGACACATTTCTTATCAAATCCAACAAAGATAATTGTGAGAGCTGGCTTAGTGGGGATCCGAACTCAACACCATTTGTACATCCCCAAGATTGGATCATAACCATCAGCAAGCTGGGGTTCAGACTGTACCCAACTAGTCTGTTTGCAAAGTTTGCAGCACAGTGCCCAACATTTAAGTATGATTCTCATTGGGCAGCATTTGCTGGACAGCCCTGAGTGTGTAAAGAATTAATGCTGGCAACCTGTTTAGGTTTGTTATTTCAGAGGGTGTTGTGGTGTATTTGCTTCATGTGTTAATAGACAGGGTCTTGTTCTTACCAAACAGACAGATTGTGAGACCCACTGCACCAGAATCATAGAATCCCTGCAGTGTGGAAGCAGGCCATTCGACCCATTGAGTCTACACTGACCTTCCGCAAAGCATCCCACCCAGAACCACCACCACCATCTCCCATTCCTGTAAACTTGCATAACAACCCATGGCCAGTCCACCTAACCTTCCCATTTTTGGACTATGGGAGGAAACTAGGCACCTGGAGGAAACCTCCGTAGACACGGGGAGAATGTGCAAACTCCACATACCCCTAAGGCTGGAATTGAGCCAGGGTCCCTGGCACCATGAGGCAGCAGTGCTAACCACTGAGCCACCGTGCCTGAATGAACTCAACATCCAATTTTTGGTTTATTTCTTGGAATGATGTGCTGACCAATAGGCCTGTAAGCCTTGCTTAAAATTCAGTCAAAGCTCAGCAGTTAACTGTCGGTCATCATTACCTTGTCCATTCTCCAGTGCAGTGGTACTACCAATCAGAATTGACTTTTCCAGCAATCTCCTATCATTCAGTATAGATGATATTTACCCTTTTTTGCTATTTCTCGGGAATTGGCTTGTTCAGTGCAAGACAGAAAAGATGCGACAAAATGTAGCTATTTCTCAGCATAACCTACCACCGACCAATTCTGAGATGATTGTGATTCACACTGAGCAATGGCTCATTGTTGTTCATAGTGATGAGTGCGCATTGGTGCTTGTGTTTGGAAAAGGAGCTGTAAGTTTTTTTTTTTATTTCTAAAATACGTTTTTAGTTAAAAATAAAAAGGTTTTTTCTTTTGAATATTACGACAAATACAAAACCAAACAATTCAAACCAATGTCAAAAAACAAGCCCACTAATTACAGTTAAATAACTATGCTAAAGATAGAAAATCTTAACAATACCAATAACAACCATAACACAACTGAGAGAAACAAAGCAATAGCCCTCTATCATTGAGTGGATACAGTTGTACATATTCATATGTGCGTAGTTCCTCTTCTCTGGATATCAGATTAATTAAAGAGAATTGTCATGGCTGTATAAAGGCTCTTATTAGTATGGTGGACAAATCTGTACCTGAGTAGTCCAAAAAGGACCACCACGTCTTAGAAATTCTCAGTTTTATGGTGCACCATATTCCTAAGAGAGTCCAAGGGGATGTGCTCTATGCCTAGCTTACGCCAGCCTATCAGCCTCAGGGGACTTTCTGACACCCACCCTAACAGAATGTTCTTTCTAACACAAAAAGTGAGGATAGTGAAAAGCCTTTTTTTGTGTGCATCTAATGAAAGTGAATTAACAAAGCCAAGAAGAAGAGGGGAAGTCTTTTTTTTTAAGAGTCATACAGCACGGAAACTGATCCATTTATCCAACCAATCCAAACTAAAGTAGTCCCACCTGCCTACTCCTGGCCCATATCCTTCCAAACCTTTCCTATTCATGTACTCATCCACATGTCTTCTAAGTGTACCCACATTCACCACTTCCTTAGGAAACTCATGCAAACTGCCCTCTGCTTTTAAAAAAAATGCCCCATATGTCTTAAAATCTTTCTCCTCTCACCCTAAAAATGTGCCCCTAGTCTTGAAATCCCCCATCCTAAGGAAAAGACGGATGCCATTATCTCTATCTGTACCCCTCATTGTTTTACAAACTTTTCTGGTCACCTTTCAACCTCAAATGCTCCAGTGACACTAGTCCTGGCCAATCCAGCCTTTCTTTATAACTCAAACTTTCCATACCCAGCAACATCCATTGGATGTTGGTCATTGGATAAACATCGGGATGAAAGTGGAATAGTGTAGGTTAGATCGGCTCCAGATTGGTTCCACAGGCTGAGGTAACATTGAGAGCCGAAGGGCCTGTACTGCGCTGTAATGTTCTATGTTCTATCCTGGTAAACATCTTTGGTCAATGTATTCACGTTTTTGCTGCTTGCTCTGCTCTCCTCCGTTACCATGTCAGCAGCTTGGTGGCTGACGTGACCATGTGCGCGCACACTTTTGAAAATCTAATCTAATCAGGAGATGTCTCTCCTGGGATCAGAGGTACTTTCCCCTGAAGGCATTTGTAATTGAAGCTCCACGTGTCTTGGAGAGCAATGTCCAAATGTAATGATTCTTATCAGTTTCATGCACTTGAGAATCATGGCCACTCCCTGCCCCGATGTGGAATCCAATCAACTGGCTGCAGGTCCTGTCCAAAATCTCCAACTATTTTGATAATGTATTGATTTTTGTAATCACTTTTCTTCCCTCACTAATGAGACTATGCTGCACGTTGAATGTGGCAATTTGTAATAAGCTAATGAAGTCCTTGACTTATACCCTCTTTTTTTTTTTTTTGCCAACTGCTTTGCAACCTGCCAAAAGGTCTATTGCCACCTGGAAAGGTGTTGGTTGGACTATTTTTAGTGAGATTTATACAGCATATAAACAGATCCCTCAGTCCAACTCAGCGCCGACCAGATATCCTAACCTAATCTAGTCCCACTTGCCAGCATTTGGCCCATATCCCTCCAAACCCTTCCTATTCATATACCCATTCAGATGCCTTTTAAATGTTGTAATTGTACCAGCCTCCACCACTTCATCTGGCACCTCATTCCACACATTCACCACTGTGTGGAAAAAGTTGCCCCTTAGGTCCCTTTCAAATCTTTCCCCTCTCACCTTTAACCTATGCCCTTTAGTTTTGGACTTCCCTACCCTGGGGGAAAAAGACCTTGACTATTTACCCTATCCATGCCCCTCATGACTTCATAAATCTTTTCTGAACATTTTCAAGTTTTAGCAATGCAGACCCAAGACATGTTCAAATCCTGCTATAAGCAGATGTTAGAATTTGAATTCCATAAAAATCTGAAACTAAGTGTCTTAATGATGACCGTGAAATCATTGCTGATTGTTCGCGGAAAACCCAACTGGTTCACTAATGTACCTTTGGGAAAGAAATCTGCCATTCTTACCCAGTCTAAGCTCTGTGACTCCATACCTACAACAATGTGACTTCATACCTACAACAATGTGCTTGACTCTTAACTGCTCTCCTGGCAATTGGAGAAGGGCAATAAATGCTGGTCTCCTGACGCCCACATCCCGTTAACAAAATTTAAAGAAAATACAAGAACGGCAGATGCATGGGAACAGTATCACCTGCAAGTTCCCTTTAGAGCCTCTTGCCATCCTGACTTGGAAATTTATTGCCATGCTATCAGTCGCTGGGTCAAAATCCTGGAATTCCCTCCCTAAGGGCATTGTGGGTCAACCCACAGCACATGGACTGCAGCGATTCAAAAAGGCAGCTCACCCTCACCTTTCAAGAAAGAGTTGGATAGAGCTCTTAAGGATAGTGGAATCGAGGGTTATGGGGATAAGGCAGGAACAGGATACTGATTGAGGATGATCAGCCATGATCATAGTGAATGGTGTACTGGCTCGAAGGGCAGAATGGCCTACTCCTGCACCTATTGTCTATTCGCAAGGGGCAACTCTAAATGGGCAATAAATGCTGGCCCTTGCGTCCCTTTTTTTTCAATCTTTCCCCCTCTCACCTTTTAACCTATTACCTCTAGTTTTGGACTTCACTATCCTGGAGGAAAGGACTTTAGCTACTTACCCTCTCCATGTCCTTGATGATTTTGTAAACCTCTACAGGGTCACCCCTCAATCTCTGCTGCTCCAGGGAAAACGGCCCCAGGCTATTAAGCCTCTCCCTGTAGCTCAAACCCTCCAACCCTGGGCAACATCCTTTGTAAATGTTGTCCACACAAAGTCTATGGAAGAAGAGAGAGATGGATCTTGGTAAGCAGAGTAATTTTATGAGGAGAAAGAAAAATTCCTGAGGAAGGGCTGGTGCCCGAAACATCGATTCTCCTGTTCCTTGGATGCTGCCTGACCTGCTGCGCTTTTCCAGCAACACATTTTCAGAGTAATTTTATGACTATAGTAACTTCACAGCTGACTTGCAGGATCTTCTCTGGTAAGACTTCATGCTCAAAGGTATTCCATTTTCAAAACTACACTATGTCCAATTAGATCATTTTTATCAGAGTATCCATTTATCACATGTGTTTATAATAGATTCAAACATTCCCTCTCCTACTGACATACAGCTGATGGCTCTCTAGTTCCCTGTTTATTCCCTTTGCTCCTTTCTGAAGCAGCAGGTAACATTTGCAAGCTTCCAATCTGCAGGAATCATTCCAGAAGCTGGAGTTTTGGGAAATGACCATTAATACATTGACCATCTATGTAGCCCTACTGCCAACAATTAATGAGCAGTAAATATTGGCCCAGTCAGTAATCCCCACATCCTGTGAATTAATTTTTTTTTAAAAAGTGACATTGACCACCACCTCAAACAGAAAATATTTATTGAAGGCTGCAAATAACTTGCAAATAGAATATTCAAGAGGTCTTTTAAAATTCTGGGGCGACTCCTATTTTACATGCCCTCTTGTTCTGGGCTTGCTCCTGCTGACGTGTGCTTGTACATTCTGTGCCGTCCTCCTTACTCCAGCTCCTTGGTAACTGCTCTGTGATGTCCATCATCCAACAACCTCTAGATTGACTAAGACTCTTCCTTCCCCACCATCAGCAATAGGGGAGTGTATTTCTCTAATATGCTCCATTTTCCCCCCCCCATCCCCCTTTGATTACCTGAAAGTCTACACTCCAGGTCACCTTTTATTTACATATGAATATCCCTTGACTTTCGTACTGCCTCATTCAGAGTAAGCTCTGAGTAGCAGTATCTCTGACACACCTGTTTTGTTTCAGTCAGCCAGGGCTCCCTGATTGGGGCTGTTAATCTGGTCCAATCAGGGAGTTCCTTCTGAGGTCTAGCTCGCTGACCCTGTTATAATCACCACAGCTGGGTCGTGCCTTGTTCTTCAGTCCTTGAGTGAATGTAGCCTTCTCTCTGGAAGTTCTCTACACAATCTAACCCTGTCACTGTTCCAGGGAATCTGCAGCACACCCCTTCCCAGACTAGTACATCCTTTGTTGCGGTGCCCAGAACGGAAGACAGTTACTCCAACCCTGACTTCATTCCTGAAAGTAGCGTTTCTGAACGTTTCCCCCACTGGGATTCCGTGTCCAGGCTAGAAGATGGTCAGGAGCCCGCGGCAAGAGCTTTAAGTGTTGTGTGTATTTCATTCCTACATTAAGCCATAGGAGCAGAAGTAGACCATTCAGCCCATCGAGTCTGTTCCACCATTCAATGAGATCATGGCTCTTCTGATAATCTTCAACTCCACTTTCCTGCCTTTTTCCTCCATAACCTTTGATTCCCTTAATGATGAACAATTTGTCCATTTTCAGCCTTGAATGCACTTAATGACCCAGCCTTTGCAGCCCTCTGCAGTAAAGAATTCCACAGATTCACTCCCCTAAGACAGAAGAAATTCATGCTCATCTTTGTCCTAAATAGGGTCCTCCTTATTTCTGAGGTGATGCCCTCTGGTCCTAGACTCTCCCATGGGGAAAAGAACCTTTCCACATCTCCCCTGACAAGTTTTCGAAGAGTCTTGTATGTTTCAATCAGATCAACTCTTATTTTTTAAAAGCTAGTGCTTCCAAATAAACCTATTGGACTATAACCTGCTGTTGTATAATTTTTAACTTTGGCCATCCCAGTCTAACACTGGCACCTCCAAGTCTTTTAAAATGCAGTGAGTACAGGCCCAACCCACTCAACCTTTCCTCCTATAGCTGGGATCAGCCTGGTGAATCTTCAAACGCGATCCATCTTTCTTTCCCAAATCCTTTCACAGTATTCCATCTGTGGACTAACTAGTGCCTTGATGTGTATTTTAAGAGTTGGAGATGGTGCATATTTGAACTGCAGATCACCTTCTCACAGCTGCTTATATCTGACCCTGCCCCAGGTATTTTCCCAGTGACTAGGGATGCTATCGACTTCCGGCTGTCGAAAAATGGCAGTGGAAATGCCATCATCATAGTAATCGGAGGAGCAGCCGAATCCCTGGACTGCAACCCTGGAAGGAACATGGTGACTCTCAAGAACCGCAAAGGGTTTGTGAAGATAGCACTGCAGAATGGGTAAGGAATTCTCTCCTTTTGGGTTGGACCCCATGCCTGACGACAGGCATGAGGTCACTATTGTACATGTCCAACAATCCTCTTAACCACCAACCCCTCTGAGCTTTCGCTCTCTCGCTCTCTCTGATTTGTGTTCCGTTCTATCTGGACACAGCCACATTCCTGTGTCTCTGGAGTCACATGTAAGCCAGACAGGGTGAGGATGGTACATTAGCTGGAAGTGGGAGCTGGAGGATGCAAAGAGGTCTAGGCGAGTTAGTGATGGGCAAGACACTGGCAGGTGGCAGATAATCCAAAATGTTGATTTTTTTTTTCCCCTTTGGCAAGAAGGATAGGAAATTCACTTTGGTTCACAAACAGCTAGGTCATTGGTGAGGCCTCTTCAGAAGTGCTGTGTCCAGTTCTAGTCACCCTGCTACAGGAAGGATATTAAGTTGGAGAGGGTTTAGAAGAGATTTACCAGGGTGTTGCTCGTACTGGAGGGTTGGAGTTATATGGAAAAGCTGGTTAGGCTGGGATTTTTTTGACTGGAGGTGTGGGAGGTTGAGAGGTGACCTCATAGAGGTTTATGTAATCGTTTAGGCATAAGTAAGATGAATGTCTGGTGTCTTTACCCTAAGATTGGGGATTTCAAGTCTAGGGGGCATATTTTTAAGATGAGAGGAGAAAAATTTTAAAAAGACATGAGGGGCAACTTTTTTATGCAGTGGTTGGTTTGTGTGTAGAATGAACTTCAAAACAAAGTCGTGGCTGCAGGTACAGTTACAATGTTTAAAAGATATTTAAACAAGTACATGAATAAGAGAGGTTTTGGGGAGATATGAGCCAAGCACAGCTAGGTGGGACTAGTTTAGTTGGGAACATCGGAGTGGACCAGTTGGATTGAAGGATGTTTTTCCATGCTGTATGATTGTACAAAACATTTAGTTCTGCACCTCCAGTAAGGTCAGTGCAGCCTAAAGAGAACCATTTGTAAAGCCTCCAAATCCCGTTGAGAATTTTGCAGGTTATTAAAACTGAGAAAGTTTAAGCTCTCAGATTTGTGAAAGGCTCGTGTCAGCAGACTTTGAAGGAATGTTTCCATCGCCTCTAGCAAAGAAACTGGAAGGAGTCTGTTGACTAGAAACTTGGAGTTGAGATAGAATTAATCTAAATTTGTTTAATATATCACTACAGCTCCATGACACTGTAACCCTTTTGCTATAAATTCTTTGTCTTATGGTCTGGTTTCCCAACCAACTGATGAAAGAGCAGTACTCTGAAAGCTAGTGCTTCCAAATAAACGTGTTGCACTATAACCTGGTGTTGTGTGATTTTTAACTTTGTCCACCCAAGTCCAACACCGGCTCTTCCACATTATGTAAATAATGAGTGACTTGGTAACGCGATACCAGCCTCTGTGCAGTTATTTCAGTGTTAAATCAGGGATCTGACTTACATAGAACTGCCATCTAATGGGGAAGACCAAAATCAGAGCAAACCGATACAATAAAAGCAAAATATTACAAATGCCAGAAATCTGAAATTAAAAACAGAAAGTTCACGAGAAACGCAACAAGCCTGGCAGCATTTGTGGTGGGAAAAACAATGTTTCAAGTCTGATATGACTCTTCTCCAGAACTTTTTGAGTCACACGGCCCTCTCCACAGATGCTGACAGACCCTGCTGAGTTTCTGCAATGCTTCTGCAAATAGATACAATCTTCCTTTTATTGAGATTAGATGAATGTGAGAGAAATGTCTTTAAGATGCTCTCCTCAGCCTTATTCATTGATCAGACTCTCTGACTACCTCCCTCTAATGAGGGAAGGCTGTAGCCAAGTAGTAATATCTGGCTCATAATCTGACATTCCTAACATTTTGGGAACATGGGTTCAAATCCCACCATGGCAGGTGGTGAAATCGAATGCAATAATTTTAAAGATTCTGGAATTAAAACTAACCTAATAGCAACCATTGCTGATTGATATAAAAATGTTCACTAATGCCATTTAGAAAGGAGGTCTGCCCTCCTTACTCAGTTCAGCCTATATGTGACTCCAGACCCACAGCAATGACTCTTAACTGTTGTCTGAAATGGTCGACCAAACCACTCTGTTTAAGGGCAATCGTTAAATGTTGGCCATACTACATGAAAGTATAAAGGTGTGGCTGTGTGCCGAGCTTATTTTGATCATTTTTCTCTTCTCTGAAATGGTTTCGAATAAGTAATTATCTTAAGGGGGGTTATTGAGAGGGGCATTATTGGGCTGTACAGTGGTTAGCACCGCTGCCTCACAGCGCTAGGACCCAGGTTCAATTCCAGTCTTGCGCTACTGTTCGTGTGGAGTTTGCACACTCTCCACATATCTGCGTGGGTTTCCTTCAGGTGCTTCAGTTTTCTCCCACAGTCCAAGGCTGCCCAGGTTAGGTGGATGGGCCGTGGGAAATACAGGGCTACAGGAATAGGGTAGGGGTTGTGGATCTGGGTGGGTTGCTCTTTAGAGGGTCAGTGTGGACATGATTGGCTGCAAGGCCTATATCCACATTGTGGGGATTCTATGATTGTAAATGACAATTTTCTAAAATATTCTTTCCCTCCCACCCACCCCCCACCTCCCTTGACAGAGCCGATTTGGTCCCTGTTTACACTTTTGGTGAGAATGAAGTTTACCGTCAGGTTATCTTCAAGGAAGGCAGTTTGATGAGAGCGATACAGAAAAGGTTCCAGAAGCTGATTGGATTTGCCCCCTTGGTTTTCCAAGGCCGTGGGTTTTTCTCGAGCAATTCCTGGGGTCTCGTGCCTTACGCCAAGCCCATCAACACTGTGGGTAGGTTTCTTTCCCTCCAGATAGTGCTTTAATAAATGCAGAATTAACAGGGACGAAAATCACTGGACTATTAATAAAGATTCACGCAAACGTTGTACTGAGGAGGTGGTCGTAATGTCACTGGACTAGTAATACATAAACCACAGGCCAATACAACATAGAATATTACAGCAGTACAGGCCCTTCGGCCCTCCGATGTTGCGCCGACCTGTGGAACCAATCTGAAGCCCATCTATCCTACACTATTCCATTTTTATCCATAAGTCCATCCAATGACCAGTTAAATGCCCTTAAGGTAGGTAAGTCTACTATTGTTGCAGGCTGGCCGTTCCACGTCCTGAGTAAAGAAACTTCTGACATCTGTCCTATATCTATCACCCCTCAATTTAAAGCTATGTCCCCTCATGCTAGCCATCGCCATCTGAAGAAAAAGGTTCTCGCTGTCTAACCTATCTAACCCTCGGATCATCTTATGTCTCAATTAAGTCACCTCTCATCATCTTCTGTCTAATGTAAACAGCCTCAAGTCCTCAGCCTTTCCTCATAAGAACTTCCCTCCATACCAGGCAACATCCTAGTAAATCTTGTCTGAACCATTTCCAAAGCTTCCACATCCTTCCCACAAGGCGGTGACCAGAACCATACGCAATACTCCCAGTGTGGCCATACCAGAATCTTGTACAGCTTCAGCATGATCTCATGGTTCCAAAACTCAATCCCTCTACCAATAAAAGCTAACACACCAAATGTCTTAACAACCCTATCAACCTGGGTGAGGTTTTGGGAATCTATGTACATGGACACTGAGACCTTTTCTGCTCATCTACACTACCAAGAATCTTACCATTAGCCCAGTACTCTTTATTCCTATTACTCCTTCCAAAGTGAATCACTTCACACTTTTCCACATTAAACTCCATTTGCCCCCTCAGCCCAGCTCTGTAGCTTATCTATGTTCCTCTGTAACCTGCAACATCTTTTGGCACTGTCCACAACTCCACCGACCTTAGTATTATCCACGAATTTTCTAACCCATCCTTCTACGGCTTCATCCAGGTCATTGATAAAAATGACAAACAGCAATGGCCCTCAAACAGATCCTTGCAGTACACTGCTAGTAACTGAATTCCAGGATGAACATTTCCCATCAACCACCACCCGCTGTCGTCTTTCAGCCAGCCAATTTCTGATCCAAACTGCTAAATCACCCGCAATCCCATACCTCCATATTTTCTGCAGTAGCCTACTGTGAGGAACCTTATCAAATGTCTTACTGAAATCCATGTACACCACATCAACCGCTTTACCCTCCTCCCCCTGTTTGGTCAGATTTTTCAAAGAGCTCAATAAGGTTTGTGAGGCACGATCTAAGCTTCCCAAAACCATGCTGACTCTCCCTAATCAACCTATTCCTTTCTAGATGATTATAAATCCTATCACTTTACCCAGAGCATAAGTAAGGCTCACTGGTCTATAATTATCAGGCTTGTCCCTACTCCCCTTCTTGAACAAGGGGAAATCATTTGCTATCCTCAAGTCTTCTGGCACTATTCCTGTAGACAATAATGACCTAAAGATCAAAGCCAAAGATCTCCTGCCTAGCTTCCCAGAGAATCCTAGGATAAATCCCACCTTGCCCAGGGATCTTATTTATTTTCGCACTTGCCAGAATTGCTAACACCTCCTCCTTGTGAACCTCAATCCCATCTAGTCTAATAGCCTGTACCTTCATATTCTCTTTGATAACATTGTCTTTTTCCAGTGTGAATACCGACACAAAAATATTTGTTTAGCACTTCTCCTATCTCCTTGGACTCCACACACAACTTCCCACTACTGTCCTTGATTGGCCCTAATCTTACTCTAGTCATCTTTTAATCCTGATACACCTATAGAAAGCTTTAGGGTTTTCCTTGATCCTATCTGCCAACGACTTCTCATGTCCCCTCCTGGCTCCTCTTAGTTCTCTCTTTAGGTCCTTTCTGGCTAACTTGTAACTCTCACATGCCCTAACAGAGCCTTCATGTCTCATCTGAACATAAGCCTTCACGGTTCCCTCACTTGACCACTTCCTCCCTGCCTGACAGGTACATACTTATCAAGGACACTCAGTAGCTGTTCCTTGAACAAGCTTCACATTTCAACTGTACCCATCCTATGCACCCTAAATCTTGTCTAATGGCATCATAATTGCCTTTGCCCCAGTTATAGCTCTTGCC
This sequence comes from Chiloscyllium punctatum, assembly GCF_047496795.1. Taxonomy (NCBI): domain Eukaryota; kingdom Metazoa; phylum Chordata; class Chondrichthyes; order Orectolobiformes; family Hemiscylliidae; genus Chiloscyllium; species Chiloscyllium punctatum. The sequence continues at coordinate 7,088,425 of NC_092747.1, read as the reverse complement.
CTGTGGTATATACCTATCCCTTTCCGTTGCTACAGTAAAGGTAACCGAATTTTGATCATTATCACCAAAGTGCTCACCTACCTCCAAATCGAACACCTGGCCAGGTACATTACCCAGTTCCAAATCTAATGTGGCCTCACCCCTTGTTGGCCTGTCTACATACTGTCAGAAACCCTTCTGCACACATTGGACAAAAGCTGACCTATCTAAAGTACTTGAACTATAGTATTTCCAGTCAATATTTGGAAAGTTAAAGACCCCCATAACAACTACACTGTTACTTTCACTCCTATGCAGAATCATCTTTACAATCCTTTCCTCTACATCTCTGGTACTATTGGGAGGCCTATAGAAAGCTCCCAACAGGGTGACCTCCTTTCCTGTTTCTAACCTCAGCCCAGACTACATCAGTAAACAAATCCTCAAACGTCCCTTTTGCCACTGTCATGCTGTCCTTGACTAACGATGCCACACCGCCCCCTGCTTTACCATCTTCTGTTCTTACTGCAACATCTAAATCCTGGAACCTGCAACAACCATTCCTGTCCCTGCTCTATCCAAAATGGCCACAACATTGAAATCCCAGGTACCAACCCATGCTGCAGGTTCACCCACCTTATTCCGAATGCTACTGGCATTTAATAGACACACTTCAAACAGCCTTCCTGTCTGCCAGTGCACTCTTGTGACCTTGAAACCTCATTTCTGACCTCTCTACTCTCAACCTCCTATACACTGGAGCTATAATTCAGGTTCCCATTCCCTCTGCTGAATTAGTTTAAATTAGTTTAAATCTTCCTGAAGGGCACTAGCAAACCATCCCCCACCCCCAGGATATTGGTACCCCTCGGGTTCAGGTGTAGACCATCCTGTTTGTAGAGGTCCCACCTACCCCAGAATGAGCCCCAATTTTCCAGGTATCTGACTCCCTACCCCCTGCACCATCACCTTTTTAGATGGTCCTTTTTGGTTTGTAATCTCTTTTCTTTTTCTGGAAAGACTGCCGAATCACCTCCCTTCTCTACATTAAACTGCAATTGCCATCTGACCATCCACTCCACCAACCTATCCACGTTTTTCTTGAAATTGTGCACTGCCCACTCCAGATTTCACAAAGTTGCCAACTTTCGTGTCTTTTGCAAATTGTGAAAGATTGTGTACACCAAGTTCCACAACCTAGTGGGGGAGGGGTGGGGGTGGGTGGAGGGGTGTTGGTGACAATTGGAAGCCAGCAGATGCATGGAAGCTCCTGAACTGTGACTAATGCTTCAGCCATACCAAGCCCTGGCTACAGCACAGTACACCAGAGGCACCCCAAGGCTCAGGACAGAGATTGGTTTTGGAGGGCAGGTCATATTGTGGTCATAATGAGCAATGCCAAGGGATTAACTGCCAGCAGCAGTTAAACAGTTAGATTGTATTCCTCAGAATTTGGAAGATTGAACTAGGATTTGGTTGAAGTTTTCAAGAGATAATTGGGAGCAAAAAGGGAAACAAATTAGGAGAAACTGTTTCTGTGAGTTGGACTTTAAGGCCATGTTTAAAACTTAAAAATTAAAGGTGGTTCTTTCAGAGTTGAAATTTCTGAAACACTTTGAATGCTGAAGGGGTAGAGGTTTGTAACTTTGTGCAACTAGCAGCAGTTGTGTTAAATTAAAGTGATGGAAGGTGTCATCGATAGCGCTATCCAGCTATAAACTGCTGAGAGACACCACCAGGGCCACTCAGCTCCTGACCTCATTACAGCCTTGGTTCATACATGGACAAAAGAGCTCAATTCTAGAGGTGAGATAAGATGAGATAGTGGAAGACAGTAGTGCAATGCTACTATCACTGGTGCAGAAACCCAGGCTAATCTCTGCTGACACAGGTTCAAATCCCATTGCAGCCACTTGTGGAATTTGATTTCTGTGAGTGACTGCCCTTGACATCCCAGTGAGCATCGGACAGTGCTCAGGAATTCTAGTAAAAGTAGAGTCAATTTGGATTCGGGGGGTAAACCATCTGCTGGTTGGAGTCATCCCTGACACAAAGATGGTGGCTGCTGGAGTTCCGCCATTGCTGGTTTGGGCTGACAGAGGGCAAGTAACACTCATGTTGGGCAATGACCATCTCCAATAGGATAGAATTTAATCATTGTGACTTGACATTCAGTGGTGTTACCATCACTGAATACCACTCACCCCTCCATTATCAACATTGACCAGAAAATTAGGTCGGCACATCTTATACATACAGTGGCTACAAGAATAGATCAGAGACTAGGAATTCTGCAGTGCGTAGCTCCCAGTCCTCACTTTCTCCCTGTCCACCAACTGTAAAGCGCAAGTCAGAAATGTGATGGAATACTCTCCACTTGCCCAATGATTACAGCCCCAACAACACCCATGAAGCGTGACACCATCCAGGACAAAGCAGCACGCTTGATTGGCACCACATCCGCAAACATCCACTCCCTCCATCACTGACATGCAGTACTAGCAGTGTGTTCCATCAACAAGGTGCACTGCAGAAAAGTAGGAATGAGGAGTTAGTTCACATTTAAACCATGGTCTTGTTGAATGAAAGAATTAATTAAAATAGATGATCTGCCTATTATCACATTGTCATTGTGGAATCATGTTACATACAAACAGCGAATTGATTTATTGCATTAATCAGATGACAGTGAACGAGACCATGTTTTGTTCCTTGGACTTCAGCAGTTAAATTGAGAAGATTCTAGGAATGAGCTGCTTGAGGAAGTAGTGGAGGCAGGTACAATTACAACATTTAAAACGCATCTGGATGGGTATATAGATAGGAAGAGTTTAGAGGAATTTGGGCCAAATGCTGGCAAATAGGATTAGATTAATTAGGGATATCTATTTGGCATGGACGAGTTGGTCTGAAGGGTCTGTTTCTGTGCTGTACAACTCTATAACTGGGGAATATTCTGAGAATTAGGTCCAGACCATTCCAGAGTGATGTTAGGAAGCACTTGTACACACGCAAGGTTTGGTAGAGATTTGGAACTCTCTTCCAACAGGCAGGTGATGCTAGATCAGTTGTTAATTGTAAACCTTGCCTTTTTTTTATTATTAAGCAATGGTATGAAGGGATATGGGCCAAAGGCCGGTGTATGGAGTTAGGCCACAGATTAGCCATGATCTCATTGAGTAGTAGAACAGGCTCAAGGGGCTGAATGGTCTATTTATGTTCCTGATGAAGGGCTTATGCCTGAAATGTCAACTCTCCTGCTCCTTGGATGCTGCTTGACTTGCTGTGTTTTTCCAACACCACATTCTCGACTCACTTTCTCCTATTTATGTTCCTGTCTTACATTAGTTACCGTTTTACAATTTATTTAGTCTTCAAAACGGTTTCATTTGTCTGCCGAGTGGGTTTGTGGACAGTCCTGCAATCACATGAGGCGCTATATTAATGCAAGTGCTGGCTCTCTCTTTGGCAAGACTGACCAAACATCCTTTTCTTTCTCTTGCAGTCGGGGAACCAATTACAGTTCCACGGATTGAGAACCCTAGTCCTGAGGAGGTAGACAGCTATCACAACATGTACATCTGCTCCCTCATCAAACTGTTCAATAAGTACAAGACCAAGTTTGGCTGCAGCGAAATGGATCGGCTGGAGGTGATTTAAGGCACTTTTGTTGCAAACACCTGGTGCCCATTTGTTGGGATCCCTCTGGAAGATGAGGAACCCTTTCAGCAGTTTCACCACTAAAGTTCAAAACTTACTAAAATTCTGCCACACCTGGACTACTGAATATCGAAAGGAAATCTTTTTTTAAAAACAACAGCTACAAAAAAAAGAAAATTATTTTCATCAAGGAACATTCTTGCCAAATTTAACATCTTAACTTGCTGGTGATTTTTAAAATTATATATAATCTATCGACACCTGTTTAATCTCTTTTTATATAACAGGATTAGTAACAAATCGATATTTGGTTTTTGAACAATAAGTGGAGAAATGTTTAAAATGCACAAACAATGCAAAAATGCCAATGTATTCGATTATCTGATAGCTTTTTGTATCTTGGCTATTTCGTTGAATTTCTATAGCAGCCCTTTTGTAATTGGAAGGGAGGAAAAACAGACTTTTTTTGTGTATGGGAGAAGTGTGTTGCTTGGTCAGGTTCAGTGTTAGAATGACAATTAGCACTATGACGTGGTAATTGTGCAATAAGATAACTTCTACAGCTCTGCCAAAACGTGTGGAGTCCTGACTGGAATCTTTTGCGAATCTGGCTTCAAGCGCAAGTCAAGGTCAGACAGGATGGCGATGGTTAATCTGCAAGCCTGCAGTAGAAAGAAAAGAAAACAGTTCTGTGTTTGGGATCAGAATAATCTGGGGACTCTTGGATGTCTGAAACAAATTGCCGGAGAAACTCTGTGGTTGTGGCAGCATCTGTGGAAAGAGAAAGTTAACGTTTTGAGTCCACTGATGACTCTTCAGAACTGCAGGTAGCTAGGGGAAAGATGCGGAAGATAGTGGATGAAAGGAATGAGTGGATAGGGAGCACAGAGCGAGACAAAAGGTGAGGATAACAGTTGGTTGATAAAGGGATTAGTGATCATAAGCCAGGGCACAAGAGAAACTAAATAGGTCATTATGGGTGAGTGAATGTAAGTGGGTGAAAATGGGTTCATTTGAGCTGAAGGCACCCCATTTTATGACTGAATCTGGGGTAATAGACGTTAAAAAATGTCTTCATGTTCTAAAGTTATTAAACTTGATATAGAATCCAGAAGGCTGCAGGTTCCCCAAGTGGAAGATGAGATGTTGTTTCTCTGTCCTGCAGAGTCCACCTCACCTGGAACACTGCAGCAGGCCTGAGACACAAATGCTGGCCGGCGAGCACAGCTCTGTTTCCGCTTCACAGATGCTGCCTGACCTGCTGTGTTTCTCCAGCAATCGCTGATTGTCTTGTGATGCTCTTAGTTTCTTGCCTTCAAGTTGCTGTTGTCAGCAGCTGCCTTCTGTTTGTGCAGCCAGCAGGAGGTGCTGCAGTTGCCATGACTGTCTCAATGGGAAAATGACTGAGCTGTGATTCTCTAACCACATGCACCTGGACATGGGGTGCCCCTGGATTGACCTGTGTTTGGAATAACACAGAATGAGTAGTTATGTTCATGGTGAAAACAAAAGGGGAGAGAGAACATTTAGGTCTCAAATACTTATGGAGGGGGAGCAAAAATAGAGCTGAACTTTCTTGCTCGCTCTCTTTCTCGCTCACTCTCTTTCTCGCTCTTTTTTTCTCTTTTTTTTATTCTCTCTTTTTCTTTCTCTCTCTCTCCCTCTTTTCTCTGTCCCTCTGAAGCAATTTGATAGAAGGATCCAATTGATTCAAATTTGCACAATGTTTCTCACAAGGGTTCAGCACAGCACCAATAGAGACATTCCAACAAGCTTTTAAAATACTTTTTATGACAATGTGTTTACAGCTCGCTATTTGAAGCAAAGCCATATTGTAACATCTTTTTTAACTCTAATTTTAAATGAACTGTATAAAATTGGTTTCTGAGTGACTGTGGTGATTTGGAAACAGGTGAAAGACCCTGCTTTGTGGTGCCCGGTGTTCAAACAGTTTCAATATTTTTCTGCTTTTGCCTTTCACCACTTTTCCCCCCATCTTGTCTTAACCTCTTTTCCCCACCCCACTCCCTCCACAGTTACACCACAAGTTGACAAAACAGATTTTTGTACCATATTGTGGAGTCAAAATAAAAGTGTTTTTTTTAAAAAAAAGCAAACCTAGTTAATGTTAACTAGTGCTTGATTTCGATTTTTGAAGAGCATTCATGTTAATGACCCAAGAAAACAGCATTGACAAGTTCCTTAGTCAACGAAGCAGTCCATGTTGGATGAAAGCAATTGGGAGTGTTCTCCTGGGAGAGAAGAAGGCTGAGGAAAGATTTGATGGAGGTTTTCAAATCAGTGGGCTGGATAGAGTGGATAGGGAGAAGCTGTTCCTGCTTGTAAAAGGCTGTAGAACAAAAGGCATGATTTGGAGATGCTGGTGTTGGACTGGGGTGTACAAAGTTAGAAATCGCACAACACCAGGTTCAACAGCTTCAACACCAATTGTTAAAGTGTGCTTGAGAATGTAACTTTTTTTTAAAAAAAGTTTTGCAATTTACATATGAAAAAACTGATACTAACATGGTCATTCTAAAAGATGAGAGACTTCACAAACAATTAGGATCTTTTTCAAGCTATAACTTCAGTTACATCACACTGGGAAATTTTGCTATAAATTCTGTGTCTTACAATCTTACTCTCCACAATCGCCTGATGAAGGAGCAGCGCTCTGAAAGCTAGTGCTTCCAAATAAACCTGTTGGACTATAACCCGAACAACAAAATAGTGCGCAAAAGAAGCCAGGGTGAAGTGAGAAAATACTTTTGCACCCGGCGAGTAGTTAGGGTGTGGGATGCACGGCCTGGCAATGTGGTGGGGACAGGTTTAACTGAGACAGTCCAAGGGCATTGGATGGTTATTTAGATAGAAATGGCGTGCAGAAATATGGGGGGAGGTAAGAGATTGACCCTAAACAGCCAGTACAGGCACAATGGGCTGACTAGCCTCTTTCTGAGCTGTAACAATCCTGTAATTCTGTTTCTGCACACAACTGCATTCAGAACGGGGCTGGTTGATGCTTCCATGTTATTTATGAATATTCAACTCTGGAACAGAAGGTGGCCATTTGGTGTCTCAAGTCTGCTCCATTGTGCAAAATGATCATGGCTTGCCTGATTTGTAACTCCACGTTCCTGACCCCCTTTTCACCCCTCCATCACCCTTTCGTGCCCTTTTTTAAAAAAAATTCTATCTTTGCCTTAAAACTATTTGGAGCTCACTACCTTTGAGTTCCAAATGTACTTGTAGAACATAGAACAGTACAGCACAGGAACAGGCCCTTTGGCCCATGATGTTGTGCTGAGCAGGACGTCAAATTAAACTAATCCCTTTTGCCTACCCTTGCTCCACATCCCTCCATTCCTTGCATATCCATGTGTTATCTAAAAGCCCCCAAATGCCCCTATCGTATCTGCCTCCAAACCCACCCACCCCCACCTCCTGGCATAACGATACACACTCTTATCACTCTGTTTTAAAAACAAAACTTGACCCTCATGGCTCCTTTAAACTACCCCCCCGCCCCCTCTTGCCTTCATTTATGGGGGAAAATTCTGGCGGAATGGTGGCACAGTGGTTAGCACTGCTGCCTCACAGCGCCAGAGACCCGGGTTCAATTCCTGGCTCAGGTGACTGTGCAAACTCCACACAGCCATTCTCCCCGTGTCTGCGTGGGTTTCCTCCCACTGTCCAAAGATGTGCAGGTCAGGTGAATTGGTCATGCCAAATTGCCTGTAGTGTTAGGTGTAGGGGTATGGGTGGGTTGTGGGTCGGTGTGGACTTGTTGGGCCGAAGGGCCTGTTTCCACACTGTAAGTAATCTAATCTAAAAAAAAATTTCTGTCTGACATGGGTGAGCCCCTATTCTTAAGCAGTGACCCTGTAGTTCTAGTTTTTCCCACAAGGGGGAAGTATCCTGGTGTTCTTGGTCTTTCACCTGCTTCATCACTGACCTTCCTTCATCACGTGGCAAGTAACATTTGTGCTGTCAAGCTTTAACTTCAAGTCTTTTGAAGTGGATGTTGAAGGTGCATATTCCATCTCGACCAGCAGTGTTTGCCAACTACAAGATGTGCTGCAACAACTCACTAAGACTGATTAGACAGCACCTTCCAAACCCACGACCACTTCCATCTAGAAGGACAAGGGCAGCAGATACACGAGAACACCACCCCCTGCAAGTTCCCCTCTGAGTCACTCCCCATCCTGACTTGGAAATATATCGCTGATCCTTCATCGTCACTAGGTCAAAACCTGGAATTCCCTCCTAAGAGCATTGTGGGTCTACCTACAGTGCACGGACTACAGCGGTTCAAGAAGGCAGCTCACCACCACCTTCTCAAGGAGTGACTAGGGCTGAATAACCATTACCTATCTCTCAGTGATAGCCCAATCCTCCACACACATCTTGGTTTTAAATATTGTTGGATCTGTCTACTTCTTTAAAACCATCCTTGCAGACGATCTACTTGTCTTGGAGGCCTTTGTCGGCACGAGCTTACTTCTCAAAGGGGCAGGACCTATCCCCATAGTCCCTCAACTAACATCAGTAAACGAAATGATCTGGTGGGAGCTCACTGTGCACTGATTGGCTGCCACATTTCCAACATTGCAAGACTTCAAAAAAATAATTCATTGATTGTGAAGCATTTGGAACATCCTCTGGTGGCTGCCGATAGGTGCTATATAAATATAAGTTCTTTCTTATATGACAGACAGCAACTGCAGCTGAAGTCAGGGTGGGTTGCAATGATGGAGTAGTAATGTCATTATGCTAATAACCCAGAGTCCCAGGACAAGGAACTGAGTTCATATCCCACCAAAGCAGCTGGTGGCACTTCTGTTTAATTAATAAATCTGGAACCAATAATTAGTCTCAGTGAGGGTGACCGTGACACGAGTGGTTATTATAAAATGTCTTCTGCTGCTCCAGACCCACAGCAATGTAATTGACTCTGTGACTCTGAACAGTCCTCTGAAATGGCCCAAGCAAGATGCTCAACTCCAGGGCGACAAGGAATGTGCAGCAAAACACTGGCCAAGCCAGTGACACCTACATCCCAAGAAAGAATATTGAACAGGCCTACCCATATGAGGTGTGTCTCAATGATGTTACTATATTAAAAGATCAAATCACTGCTGTTTTGGCTGTTTGAAACAGATCAGAAGGGAATGCATTGGAGAAGCAATTTATAAAAGGATCAATGTGAGGTATTGCATTTTGTAAAAAACACAAACGGGCAGGACTTATACAACTCAGTGTCGGGCCCTGGGGAGTCGAATGGAACAGAGAAACCTAGGGGTGCGGGTAGATAATTCTTTGGAATTTGTATCACGTAGAAGACTGGTTAAGAAGGCATTTAGCACACTTGCCTTCATTGCTCAGACCTTTGAGTATAGGAGTGAGGACGTCATGCTGGGGTTGTACAGGACATTGGTGAGGCCTCTTCTGAATGACTAGGGCTGAATAACCACTACCTGTCTGTCAGTGATAACCCAATCCCACAAATAAGTCTGGTCACTCTGTAATAGGAAGGATATTATTAAATTGGAGAGAAAACATTTCTGAGGATTTTATGGGGATTGGAAGGTTTCAGTTTTCGTCAGAGGCTGGATAGGCTGGGACTATTTCTACTGGAGCGTAGGAGGTTGAGGGGTGATCTTAGAGAGGTTTATAAAATCATGAGGAGCATAGATAAGGTGGAGAGCAAAGGTCTGTTCCTCAGAGTGGGGGAGTCCAAAACTCGAGGACATGTTTTTACAGTGAGAGAGGAAAGATTTAAAAGGGACCTGAGGGGCAACATTTTCACACAAAGGGTGGTTTGTATGTGGAGTGAACTGCCAGAGGAAGTTGTAGATCCAGGTACAGTTACAACATTGAAAGACATTTGCACAGGTACATGAATAGGAAATGTTCAGAGGGATATGGGCCAAATGCCAGCAAATGGGAAACTGGTTGGCGTGGACAAGTTGGACAGAAGGGTCTATGCTGTATGACTCTATAACAGTACTATTTAAATGGAGAAAAACTGCAACACAAAGGGACCTGGGGGAGCTTGTGCATGAAACCCAGAAAGATAGCACACAGAGGCAGCAGGGAATCAGGAAGGTTAATGGATTGTTGGCCCTTACTTCAAGGGGGTTGGAGTATAAGAGTAGGGAAGTCTTACTGTAACTGTACAAGGTGCTGGGCAGATCTGGAGCACTGCGAGCAGTTTTGCTTCCTTATTTAAGGAAAGGTATCATTTCATCAGAGAAGGTTCACTAGGATGATCCCTGGGATGGGAGGGATTGCCTTATGAGCAAAGGCTAAACAGATTAGGACTTTACTCCCTGCAGTCCAGAACAATGAGAGGTGATCTCATTGATATGTATAAAATTCTTAAGTGGCGTGAAAGGGTCAATGCTGAGAGGAAGTTTCTCCTCATGAGAGAGTCTAAGACCAGAGGGCACAGTCTCAGAATAAAAGGGCACCAATTTCAGACTGAGATGGGGAGGAATTTCTTCTCTCAGAGATGTGTGGGTTTTTGGAACTCCTTGCCACAGAAAGCTGTGGGGGCAGAGTCCTTGGGTATATTTAAGACTGAGACAGATTCTTGATCAGTCAGGGAATCGAGGATTATGGGGAAAGGGCAGGAAAGAGGATGTGAGGAATATGGTATCAGCCATGAACCTATTGAATGGGGGAGCAGGTTCGAGGGGCTGAATGGCCTACTCCTGTTCCTATTTCTTATGGTCTAAATAGATAGGAAGAAGCCATTCCCACTCATAAAAGAAAAATAACGAGAGAGCATCATTTTAAATTGATGTACAAATGGAGCAAGGGCGAAGTGAGAAAATCCTTTTCACCCAGCAAGTAGTTAGGGTTTGGGAGTGCACTGTCTGGAAATGTGGGGGAGGTGGATTCAATTAAGGCATTCAAGAGGGGCATTAGCTAATTATTGGATGGAAATGGTGTAGAAGGGGACTGTTTCTGAACAAAGAAACTTTAGAGCGCAGGTTCATAGCTCCTTGAAAGTGGAGTCGCAGGGAGATAGGATAGTGAAGAAGGTGTTTGGTATGCTTTCCTTTATTGGTCAGAGTATTGAGTACGTGAGTTGGGAGGTCATGTTGCGGCTGTACATGACATTGTCTAGACCCCTTTTGGAGTATTGCATGCAATTCTGGACTCCCTGCTATAGGAAGCAGGTTCTTAAACTTGAAAGGATTCAGCGAAGATTTACAGTGATGTTGCCAGGGTTGGAGGCTTTGAGCTTTCAGCAGAGACTGAACAGGCTGGGGTTATTTTCCCTGGAAAGTCAGAGACTGAGGTTATAGAGGTTTATAGAGTGACTTTATAGAGGTTTATAAAATGATGAGGGACATCAATTTGGTGAATAAGCAAGGTCTTTTCCCTGGGGTGGGGGAGTCCAGAACTAGAGGGCATAGGTTGAGAGTGAGAGGGGAAATATATAAAAGGGACCCAAGGGGCAACTTTTTCATGCAGAGGGTAGTATGTGTACGGAATGAGCTACCAGAGGATATTCAACATAGACATCTAATACAAACCCACCGACTCCCACAGCTGCCTGGATTCCACCTCCTCCCACCCTACCTCCTGTAAAAGCACTATCCTTTTTTCCCAATTCTTCCACCTCCACAACACCTGCTCCCAGGAGGATCAGTTCCTACACAATACATACCAGATGGCCTCCTTCTTTAAAGACAGCAATTTCCCCTCCCACATAGTAGATGATGCCCTCCAACACATCTAATCCACTTCCCGCACTTCTGCCCTTGAACCTTATCCCTCCAAATGCAACAAGGACCCCCTAGTCCTCACCTTCCACTCCACCAACCTCCGTATACATTGCATCATCCTCCGCCACTTCCGTCACCTACAAGTGGGCCTCACCACCAGGGATTTATATCTCCCTCCCCACTCCATCTGCTTTCCATCAGGACCATTCCCTCTGCGACTCTCTTGTCAGATCCACGCCCCACACCAACACACCGTCCCCTCCCAGCACCTTCCCCTGCCACCGCAGGAATTGCAAAACCTGTGCCCACTTCTCTCCCCTCACCTCCGTCCAAGACCACAAAGGATCCTTCCACATCCATTAGAGATTCGCCTGTACACCCACACTCATCATCTACTGTGTCCGTTGCTCTCAACGTGGTCTCAGCTACATTGAGGAGACAGGACGCCTACTTGCAGAACACATCTCTGGACACCCGCACCCACCAACCCCACCGCCCCGTGGCTGAATACTTCAATTCCCTCTCCCACTCCCCCAAGGACATGCAGGTCCTGGGCCTCCTCTTTTGCCAAGCCCTTACTACCCGATGTCTGGAGGAAGAATGCCTCATCTTCTTCCTTGGGACCCTCCCACCACACGGGATCAATGTCGATTTCACCAGTTTCATCCTTTCTCCTCCCCCCACCTTATCCCAGATCCAACCTTCCAATTCAGCACCTCACTCTTGAACTGTCCTACTGTCCATCTTCCTTCCCACTTATGTGCTCCACCCTCCTCTCTGACCTATCACCTTCTCCCCCACCTCCATCTACCTGCCACACTCTCAGCTCCCTTCCCCCCAGCCTCACCCACCTCCCATTTATCTCTCAGATCCCCGGCCCACAAACCTCATTCCTTATGAAGAGCTTATGCTCAGAATGTCAATTCTCCTGCTCCTCGGATGCTGCCTGACCTGCTGGAAAAAACTCTCGACTCTGATCTCTAGCATCTGCAGTCCTTTCTCTCTGCCAGAGGAAGTGGTGGAGGCTGGTGCAATTGCAACATTTAAAAGTCATCTGGATGGTTATATGAATAGGAAGGGTTTGGAGGGATATGGACCAAATGCTGGGCAAATGGGACTAGACTTAATCTGGTCTGCTTCGACAAGTTGGACTGAAGGGTCTGTTTCTGTGCTGTATATCTCTATGACACTATGAAGGGTATGGGAAGAAATCAGGAGATTGGCACTTGGTAATGACGCTCGTTTGAAGAGCCGATGTAGGCATGATGTTCTGTGCTGTTACAGTTCGGTGATTTAGTCTCATACCCTGTCTCGCCTCACAGCCCATTCGTCCAGTTCTGACTGTTGCTTAAAATTGTAATGAGTAGATTTTACCACTAGAGGATGCCACAGTCAATTAGATTTAATAACTGAGTGAGGAAAAGTAGCACAGAAGTTCCAAATGAAATATACGAAACACAAACATAGAAATCGGCAGCGGGAGGAAACTATTCAACCCGAGTTTTGAGAAAATTTGTAGCTCAGGTTGAGTTTCTGGATATAGATTTGCTCACTGAGCTGGAAGGTTTGTTTTCAGACGTTTCGTCACCAGACTAGGTAACATCATCAGTGAGCCTCCAGATGAAGCACTGCTGGTATGGCCCCCTTTCTATTTATATGTTTAGGTTTCCTTGGGTTGGTGATGTCATTTTCCTGAAAACGAACCTTCCAGCTCAGTGAACAAACCTATGTCCAGAACTAGGCCCCATCTTCCGCATCGGGACCCTTCAAACCCAGGGCACCAATGTGGACTTCACCATTTCCTCATTTCCCCTCCCCCCCACCTTACCCTAGTTCCAAACTTCTAGCTCAGCACTGTCCTCATGACCTGTCCCACCTGTCAATCTCAGGCAGCATCCAAGGAGCAGCAAAATCGACGTTTCGGGCAAAAGCCCTTCATCAGGAATAAAGGCAGTGAGCCTGAAGCGTGGAGAGATAAGCTAGAGGAGGGTGGGGGTGGGGAGAGAGTAGCATAGAGTACAATGGGTGAGTGGGGGAGAGGATGAAGGTGATAGGTCAGGGAGGAGAGGGTGGAGTGGATAGGTGGAAAAGAAGATAGGCAGGTCGGACAAGTCAAGGGGACAGTGCTGAGCTGGAAGATCTCTGAGACACCCGCACCAATCAACCAAACCGCCCCGTGGCCCAACATTTCAACTCCCCCTCCCCCTTCTGGGCCTCCTTCACCGCTGCTCCCTCACCACCAGACGCCTGGAGGAAGAACGCCTCATCTTCCGCCTCGGAACACTTCAACCCCAGGGCATCAATGTGGACTTCAACAGCTTCCTCATTTCCCCTTCCCCCACCTCATCCTAGTTTCAAACTTCCAGTTCAGCACTGTCCCTTTGACTTGTCCGGACTTGTCCGACGTGCCTAGCTCCTTTTCCACCTATCCACTCCACCCTCTCCTCCCTGACCTATCACCTTCATCTCCTCCCCCACTCACCCATTGTACTCTATGCTACTCTCTCCCCACCCCCACCCTCCTCTAGCTTATCTCTCCACGCTTCAGGCTCACTGCCTTTATTCCTGATGAAGGGCTTTTGCCCGAAACGTCGATTTTGCTGCTCCTTGGATGCTGCCTGAACTGCTGTGCTCTTCCAGCACCACTAATCCAGAATCTGGTTTCCAGCATCTGCAGTTATTGTTTTTACCACCTGTTAATCTTCCTTCCCACCTTTCTGTTCCACCCTCCTCTCCGACCTATCACCTTTACCCTTTCCACCATCCACCTATTACACTCTCAACTACCTTCTCCCTAGCCCCATCCCCTCTCATTTATCTCGCTGTCCCTGAGGTTTCCAGCCTCATTCCTGATGAAGGGCTCCTGCCCGAATCGTCGACGTTCCTGTTCCACGGATACTGCTTGACCTGCTGTGCTTTTCCAGCATCACTTTAATCTTGACTCTAATCTCCAGCATCTGCAGTCCTCACTTTCGCCTACATCCAGAACTATTCAACCCATGGAGCCTGCTCCAACATTCAATAAGATCATGGCTATAACCTCAAAATGATAAAGTGTGGCGCTAGAAAAGGCACAGCAGTTCAGGCAGTGTCCAAGTAGCAAGGGAGTCAAGGCTTCAGCAGGACTGGGAAGGGGAAAGGGATTGTGAGCTAAATGGAGGGAAAGAGGTGGGGCTGGATGAAAGGTAGACGAATGGTGGGCGAAGGTAGGAGGTGATTATGATAGGTCGATGAGAAGGATGGAGCAGATAGGTGGGAATGAAGATGAACAGGTAGGTCAGGTCAAGAGGGCGGTGCCGAGTCAGAGGGTTGGATCTGGGATGGTGTAGGGGGAGGGGAAATTGGGAGTTCAATGAAGATGCCGTGTGGTTGTAGGCTCCCACAGCAGAAGATGAGGTGTATCTCCTTCAGTTTGCGAGTGGCCTTGTGTAGGCGATGGAGGATGCCCAGAATGGATGTGTCCTCAGGGGAGTGGGAGGGGGAGTTGATGTGGACGGCCACAGGAAGGTGGGTTTGGTTGGTGCTTATGGACCAGAGATATTCCCTGAACCGTTCTGCGAGTTTGCGCTTGGTCTCTCTGAGAGGCTAGTACGTGTATGGATTAAGCTGCCAGAAGGAGTGACGGAGGCTGGTACAATTACAACATTTAAAAGGTATACGAATAGAAAGGGTTTAGAGGGATATGAGCCAAGTGCTGGCAAATGGGACTAGATTAGATTGGGATACCTGGTCAGCATGGACGAGTTGAACTGAAGGGTCTGTTTCTGTGCTGTACATATCTATGATTGTCTGACTGTATGTAGAGGAGACCACACTGAGAGCAGCAGATGCTATAGATGAGGTTGGAGGATGTACAAGTAAATTTCTGCTGGATTTGGAATGATGCTTGGGGAGCCTTGGACAGAGGTGAGGAGGGAGGGGTGGGCGCAGGTTTTGCACCTCTTACAGCCTGTCCCCAATAACCTTTCAACACCTCGTTTATCGAGAATCTATCCACCTCTGCCTTAACAATTCAAGGACTTTGCTTCTCCCACCCTTTAAGGAAGAGAGATGCACAGTCTCATCACCCCCTGAAAGAGGTCAATTTCCACAATCTCGGTCTTAAATGGGTGACCTCTGATTAAACAGTGACCCCAGTTCTACATCCTCTCCACATACACCCTGTCAAGCCACCTCCAGATCTTAGACGTTTTAATCAAGTTACATTTACGCTTCTTAACTCCAACTGATCCAAGTCTAGTCTGTCCACCCTTTCCTCATAAGGCAACCCACACATTCCAGGTATTAAATTAAAAATCACACAACACTAGGTTATAGTCCAACAGGTTTAATTGGACACACTAGCTTTCGAAGCACTGCTCCTTCATCAGATGGTTGTGACACAACCTAGTGTTGTGTGATTTTTAACTTTGTACACCCCAGTCCAACACTGGCATCTCCAAATCATGACTTCCAGTTATTAGTGTGGTAAATCTTCTCTGAACTACACTGCATTGAAAATCTTCCTTTAAAAAGGTGACCAGTATTATACACAGTGCTCCAGATGTGGTCCCACCAGTGCTCTGTATGATGAAGCACTACTTCCCTATCTTTGTATCAATTCCCCTTGCTATATCTGATTATATTCTATAAGTTTCCTAATTAGTTGCTGTATCTGCACACTAACCTTTTGCGATAAATACCTCAGAATCCTCTGCATCTCTGGGCTCTGCAAACTCTCACCATTTGGATAATCTTTTTTATTCTGCCAGTGAATATGCCATTTTTGCATTTTCCCACATGATGCTCTCTTTGCCACATCTTTGTCTACTTAATCCAGCTATCTAAATCTTTCTATAACCTCCATCTGTCCTCTTCACAACTTACTTTCCCATCTACCTTTGTGTCACCAGCAAATGTGGCAATCCATACCTTCTGCACCTTTGTCCAATAAACATTTAACATGATTCCTTAATTATTCAGTGAAGATTCCTGTGTGAAGATGAGGGTGGCACGGTAGCTCAGTGGTTAGCACCACTGCCTCACAGTGCCAGGGACCTGAGTTCAATTCCAGCCTCAGGGGACTGTGTGGAAGTTGTACATTCTCCCTCTGTCTGTGTGAGGTTCCTTCCATGGTCCGTCCAATCATGTGCAGGTTAGATGGATTAGCTATGGAAGGTGTGGGTTGCCTTATGAGGAAAGGGTGGACAGACTAGACTTGGATCAGTTGGAGTTAAGAAGCGTAAATGTAACTTGATTAAAACGTCTAAGATCTGGAGGTGGCTTGCAGGGTTATGGGGATAGGGTTGGTATGGGCTGAATGGCCTGCTTCCACTCTGCAGAGATTCTATGGTTGTATGAAGTAGAGAACATGAGGGCTTTAGGAAGGTGTGAGAGCTGAGGGCAGTTTTTCAATTTTCTTTTGTTGTTTCAACAAAGTGCCAAAAGGCAGGGTGGCAGGGTTCAATTCAGTTTACCTTCACATCCATACCCCTAGTTATCCCAAGGGCAGTTAAACATCAATCGCCCTGGTGTCACACATGGGGCAGACTCGTTAAGGACGGCAGATTTGCTTCCTTAGTGAAGTAAATGGATATTTATTACAATCAACAATGGTCACATAGTAGAATGTTGGTCAGTTCAGTTGGCTGGACTGCTGGGTGAGTGTTATCAACAGCGTGGGTTCAGTTCCTGTACTGGCTGAGGTCACCATGGAGGACTCTCCTCAAGCTCTCCCCTCTGACCTGAGGCATGGCGAGCCTCAGGATAAACCACCATCTCTCCCTCTCTCTCTCTCTTTTTCTTTCTCTCTCTACTGAGAGAGCAGTCCTATGGTCTGGTTGAGATGAAGGTGACTTCACTTTTATCGATAGTTGCCAATTTGGCTAGCTATTCATTCCAGGTGTTTTCCCTCAATGAATTAAGATTTCATCATCTGCTCTGTGAGATTGGAAGCCATGTCCCCAGAACATTATGTTGGCATTCTGGAGTAAGTGTCCAGCGATATTACTACCACCGTCTCCTCGCTGAAGACCACCATCCAAGTGAGGACAGGCTCCACACTTGGCCAAGCTGCTGGCACACTCAGAGAGGTGGCACTCAGAGAAGGTATTGGAAAGAGAAGCAGAGAGTTTGTTCAAACTGAGACCCTCAGATAAAGTAGGGAGCAGTGGTAGTGATAATAATACATAGGCACAGGCTGATAAACCTGGCACGGATGAAGGGCTTTTGCCTGAAATGTCGATTTTCCTGGTCCTCGGATGCTGCCTGGCCTGCTGAGCTTTTCCAGCACCACTCTAATTTGGACTGTGGGTTCAAATCCCAGCCTGTCAGCTGGTAGAATTTAAATTCAGTTAGTAAATCCTGGAATTGAAAGTTGCACTCAGCAATGGTGACCATGATCATTATCACAGAAACTCCATTTGAACTGGTGATCTGGAAATGTAATTTTAATTACCTATGGTAACATGGGCTGTTGAAGAATTAATTCAACCTGAAGTTTAAACTCTGATAGTTATATTAGTAGCAATTGTTAATTGGCAACTACTGTCTTTGTTGTAAGTACCGACCTGGGTCTCAAATGTCCTTTAGGGAAGGAAATCTGCCTACATGTGAATCCAGACCCACAGCAATGTGCTTGAGGAGCATGGATCTGATGAATAGCCAATGTCTTTTTTCCCCAAGATAGGGGAGTCCAAGACTAGAGGGCATAGGTTTAAGGTGAGAGAGGAAAGATTTAAAAGGAATCTTAGAGGCAGCTTTTTAACTCAGAGGGTGGTACATGTATGGAATGAGCTGCCAGAGGAAGTGGTGGAGGCTGGTACAATTACAACATTTAAAGGCATCTGGATGGGTATATGAATAAGAAGAATTTGGAGGGATATAGGCCAAATGCTGGCAAATGGGACTAGATCAATTTAGGATATCTGGTCAGCATGGAAGAGTTGTTTTGTTGGATCTGTTTCCGTGCTGTATAGCTCTATGATTTTTCTCTGCCTGCTGAAATGGTAGAGCGAGACATTCAGATCAAGGGCAATTCGAGATCGGCAACAAATACTTGCCCTGCCTGGGACACACACCTCCCCTGAATGAAGAAAGAAAGAAAATTAATATTTTGAAGACAGGCAGGTGCCCACCAACTGTGTGTATGAGAGAGTCTGCGTGTGTGTGCGTATATACGTGTGTGCAGCTGTGTGGGGGAGGGGGAGTTGTTGGAACCTTCCAGAAACCTGGACACTGGGAGCCTGCCTTGATATCATTGGCTAATATAACATACAGTGATACAATTCCAATGCTTGTTAAATCAGAGCAACCTTGTAAAATGGCCATCAAACAGCATTAGCTATCTCCTCTCCACTGTTTTACAATGGTATACAGACCAAAGAGCAGACCTAAATTAGAGGGTATCATCTCAGGTGTTGGGAGGGATTTGTGGTGGGGCTGGGAGGGGGAGTCTGCTACAATGTGCATGGAACTTCAGTGGGAAATAGGAAAAGGATTATGGAACATTGTCCTTTATTTCAAAGGAAGTGGAGTATAAAACTAAGCAAGGCACTGGTCAGACTACAGCTGGAATACTGTGAACAGTTTTGGGCCCCTTATCTAAGGGATGATGGATTGGCACTGGAGGGAGACGAGGGAAGGTTCACTCAGTCGGTAACAGGTATGGAGGGACTGTCTTATGGAGAGAGCTTGAGTAGATAGGGCCCAGACTCATTGGACTTTAGGAAAATGAGAAGGATATTGAAAAACACACGATTCTCAGAGGGCTTCAAGATAGATGGGGAAAGGTAGTTTCCCCTTGCAGGAGAGTCTAGACCCTGAGGGCATCATCTCAGAATAAGGGGTCACCTATTGAAGAGAGAGATGAGAAGGAATTTCCTCTCTCCAAGCAGAGTAAATCTGTGGAATTCTTCACTGCAGAGGGCTATAGGGGCTGGGACATTGAGTTTATTCGAGACTGAGATAGAGAGATTTTCAATCAGGAAGGGATCAAGGGTTATGGGTAAAAGGCAGGAAAAAGGAGTTGAGAATTATCAAATCTTTGAATGGGGAGTAGACTCAATGGGCTGAATGGCCTATTTCTGCTCCTATGTTTTACTGTGGTCTTGTTGCCTTTTCACAAAACTGTTTGTCAAAGTGGTGTTGTGAATCATTGGACTGCTTAAGTCAGCCAGAGTAGGCAGTGTAATGTTCGGAACAATTGCCTTGTTTAAAAGCTCAACTGCTGAATTTTTGAATGTCAGACAGGCTGCCAATTCCACCAAAAATATTCCCTTTGTGGAGGGACCAAATCCAGCAGCTCTGTGGCTCAGTGGTTAGCACTGCGGCCTCACAGCGCCAGGGACCTGGATTGGATTCCAGCCCCGGGCGACTGTCTGTGTGGAGTTTGCACATTCTCCCCGTGTCTGTGTGGGTTTCCTCTGAGTGCTCCAGTTTCCTCCCACAGTCCAAAGGGGTGCAGGTTAGGGTTGGATTGGCCATTGGAAATGCAGGATTACAGAGAAAGGGTAGGAGGGCTGGGGGTGGGATGCTCTTCAGACTTGAGGGGCTGAATGGCCTACTTTCATTCTATGGGGAATCATAGGGATGCTATGTTTTCATGATGTAATTGATCACGCATCAGAAACTCTGCTTCTCTCTGCTGCCTGAATGTATTCCCACATTTTGTTTTCCTGGCACATGTGGTATTTTGACTTTGTGCATTATCTTCCCAAAATTCACCAAGGTTCCTCCAAGAGTACCTTCCAAACCCACGGCCGCTTCCATCTAGAAAGACAAGGGCAGCAGATACATGGGAACACCATCCCCTGCAAGCTCCCCTCCATGCCATTCATCATCCTGACTTGGAAATATATCACCATTCCTTCAGTGTCGCTGGGTCAAAATCCTGGAAATCCCTCCCTAAGGGCATTGTGGGCCAACCCTCAGCACACGGACTGCAGCGGTTCAAGAAGGCAGCTCACTCCCACCTTCTCAAAGGGCAACTGGGGACTGGCAATAAATGCTGGCCCCAGCCAGTGACATCACATCCCATGAGTGAATTAAAATGATAACTTGCATGTCACTGTGTGAGGTCTCATTTAGCACCTGCTCCAAAGGACAGCACCTTCTGACAGTATGGTACTCTCTTGATGCTGTACTAGGTGTGTTAGCCTGGATCACAGCCCCACGTCCTTGGAGTGGGAACTTGAATTGTAGACCCTGTGAATCAGCAGCAACAAGTAACCCTTACAGAATGAAGGCAGAGAATGAACTCTCCAACAAGGGAAATCCCTGAGGGCCACACTGCAAGCACATTTAATCAATCTTTCACCTCATCCCAAGTCAAAAACAACCAAACAACTGTTTTTTTTTTCCTCAGTGGTTTTATTAGTTAAAATAAGGAAATCTGTAAATCAAAAAATAGTGCAAATGAACTTCAACTTTAGGACAATGAATCTCAGAGAATCACAGAATTGTTATGGCACCGAAAGAGGCCATTCACCCCATTGTTCCTGCGCTGCTTCTATTATCTCATGCCTTCTGAAAGGCCCAAGTCAGGAGTGTGATGGAATACTCCCCACTTGCCTGGATGAGTGCAGCTCCAACAGCACTCAAGAAGCTTGACACCATCCAGGACAAAGCAGCCCGCTTGATTGGCACCATATCAACAAACACACATCCACAGATTCCTGATGAAATCAGTTTTCCAGCTCCTTGGACGCTGCCTGATCTGCTGTGCTTTTCCAGAACTACACTCTTGATGTTATATCCACAAACAACTATTCCCTCATCACTGACGCTCAGTCGCAGCAGTGTGTAGTACAAGATGCACTGCAGAAATTCACCAAAAATCATTAAACAGCACCTTCCAAACCCACGACCCCTTCCACCTAGAAGGACCTGGGCAGCAGATACGTGGGAACACCACCATCTGAAACTTCCCCTCCAAGCCACTCACCATCCCAACTGCAAAATATATCAGCGTTCCTTCAGTGTCGTTGGGTAAAATTCCTGGGATTCTCTCCCTAAGGGCATCTCTCCCTGAGTCTACCTACAGCACATGGACTGCAGCAGTTCAAGAAGGCAGCTTACCACCACCTTCTCAAGGGGCAATTAGGGACGGGCAATAAATGCCGTCCTTAACTCATCTGGCCCACCTGTGACTCCAGACCCACAGTGATGTTGTTGCCTCTGAACCGCTCTCTGCAATGGCCTGAGTAAGCCATTGGCGAATATCCATTCAGTTCAAGGGATTAGGAATGGATAACCAACACCCACAACCCATGAAAAAAAATAAATTAAATTAAAATAAAATATGCAAATTCAGGAATATTTCACCTCCCTATTTGCATTACAATAGAATTCTCTCAGCTAATAAAACGCAATGTCAATGAAATTCATGTCTCCTAATTTTCCAGGGGCTGGGAGAAGCCTGGACAATTCCCTTTACAAAGTACTCTCAGTGCAGAAATAGGTCATTTGGCCCATATTAGCCTGCTCCCATTCCTTCTCCATTTAATTCCACCACCATGCCTTCCTGTTACTTCCTCGTTCGTTGAAGAAAGGATTGCGAAGATGATTCAGGAGAAGAGTGACAGTAATAGGGTGGTTGTTATGGGGGCTTTAACTTTCCTGATGTTGATTGGGAAAGCTATAGCTCAAGTTCGTTAGATGGGTCAGTGTTTGTCCAATGTGTGCAGGAGAGTTTCCTGACACAATATGTAGATAAGAAATTGGAATCCCTTGTTAAATGGAAGAGGGCGGCCTTTGTAAAGATGAGGCGTGAAGGTTCAATAGGGGCGATTGAGAGTTATAAGGTAGCCCGGAAGGACCTGAAGAGAGAGCTAAGAGCAGCAAGGAGGGGACATGAAAGGTCCTTAGTTGGTAGGATTAGGGAAAACCCTAAGGCTTTCTATAGGTATGTTAGGAATAAAAGAATGACTAGGGTAGGAATAGGTCCAATCAAGGATAGTAATGGGAAGTTGCGTGTGGAGGCTGAAGAGATTGGGGAGGCACTGAATGAATACTTTTCGTCAGTATTCACTCAGGAACAGGACATTGTTGTCGATATGAATACTGAGGCACGAATAAGTAGAATGGATGGCTTTGAGATATGTAGAAAAGAGGTGTTGGAAATTCTGGCAAGGGTGAAAATAGATAAGTCCCCTGGGCCTGATGGCATTTATCCTAGGATTCTCTGGGAAGCAAGGGAGGAGATTGCAGAGCCATTGGCCTTGATTTTTGTGTCCTCTTTGTCTACAGGAGTAGTGCCGGAGGACTGGAGGCTAGCAAACGTGGTTCCCTTGTTCAAGAAGGGGAGTAGGGATAATCCTAGTAACTATAGGCAAGTGAGTCTTACTTCTGTTGTGGGCAAAGTCTTAGAGAGAATTGTAAGGGATAGGATTTATGCACATCTGGATAAGAATAATGTGATCAAGGATAGTCAGCATGGTTTTGTGAAGGACAGGTCGTGCCTCACAAACCTTATTGAATTCTTTGACAAGGTGACTACGGAGGTAGATGAGGGGAAAGTGGTAGATGTGGTATATATGGATTTTAGTAAGGCGTTTGATAAGGTCCCCCATGGTAGGCTACTGCAGAAAATACAGAGATATGGCATTGAGGGTGAGTTGGAGGTTTGGATTAGGAATTGGCTGGCTGGAAGAAGACAGAGGGTAGTAGTTGATGGCAAAGGTTCATCTTGGAGTGCCGTTACTAGCGGTGTTCCGCAAGGATCTGTTTTGGGACCATTGCTGTTTGTCATTTTTATAAATGACCTGGAGGAAGGGTTAGAAGGTTGGGTGAGCAAGTTTGCAGATGATACGAAAGTCGGAGGAGTTGTAGACAATGAGGAAGGATGTGGCAGGTTACAGCGGGATATAGAGAAGCTGCAGAGCTGGGCAGAAAGGTGGCAAATGGAGTTCAATGTAGCTAAGTGTGAGGTGATTCACTTTGGTAAGAGTAACAAAAAAATGGGGTACTGGGCTAATGGTCGGATACTTGGTAGTGTGGAAGAGCAGAGGGATCTTGGTGTCCATGTACATAGATCTCTGAAAGTTGCCACCCAGGTAAATAGTGCAGTGAAGAAGGCATATGGCGTACTGGCTTTTATTGGTTCCGGAGTCCTGAGGTCATGCTGCAGTTGTATAAGACTCTGGTGCGGCCACATCTGGAATATTGTGTGCAGTTTTGGTCGCCATACTATAGGAAGGATGTGGAGGCACTGGAACGGGTGCAGAGGAAGTTTACCAGGATGTTGCCTGGTATGGTAGGAAGATCCTATGAGGAAAGGCTGAGGCACTTGGGGTTGTTTTCATTGGAGAAAAGAAGGTTTAGGGGTGACTTGATAGAGGTGTACAAGATGATTAGGGGGTTAGATAGGGTTGACAGTGAGAACCTTTTTCCACGTATGGAGTCAGCTATTACAAGGGGGCATAGCTT
Source organism: Chiloscyllium punctatum (assembly GCF_047496795.1). NCBI lineage: Eukaryota > Metazoa > Chordata > Chondrichthyes > Orectolobiformes > Hemiscylliidae > Chiloscyllium > Chiloscyllium punctatum. The sequence goes on along the minus strand of NC_092747.1, from coordinate 7,064,639 downwards.
TAAATTAAGGGGGGGTAGATATCGGACTGATGTTAGGGGTAGGTTCTTCGCTCAGCGAGTCGTAAGTTCATGGAATGCCCTACCAGTAGCAGTGGTGGACTCTCCCTCTTTATGGGTATTTAAGCGGGCATTGGATAGGTATATGGAGGATAGTGGGTTAGTGTAGGTTAGGTGGGCTTTGATCGGCGCAACATCGAGGGCCAAAGGACCTGTACTGCGCTGTATTCTTCTATGTTCTATGTTCTATGTTGTTCTATGTTCCTCCCTCAATCCTCATCAAGCTTCCCTTAAAAGCTCTTGAGCAAAATACTGTAGGTGCTACAAATCCGAAACTGACACAGGCAACGCTGGAAAATCTCAGTAGGTTTGCCAGTATCTGTGAAGAGAGAAACAGAGTTAATGTTTTGGGGCTGATGACTCCACTTCAGAACTGTTCCATACTCAAGAAGTTAACTTTGTTTCTCTCTCTGCAGATCTGCTGAGTTCCTCCAGCTTTCTCTGTGCACATTTCAGACTTCCAGCAGCCTTTGCTGCTTACTTAGCTTTTATAATGCAAAATAATTCAGCCCTAAAAATCATAATAAGAAAGTTCAGAGGCTTGTAGAGGTTTAAAATAAACAACCAATTTGTATGTGAGGCTAAGTGGCTTCTGTAAACTTGGACAGATGAATGTACAGTGGCTTCACATTGATATTTAAAATATCTGTAAATTTTCATTTCCAACAAATTATATTAATCTGGTAACTTTAATGCAATGAAAAGGTCCCAAATAGTTTCACAGGAGTGTTTGTTTGCCAAATATAACACAGAGCTACTGTAGGAGATGTTAGGTCAGGTGATTCAAGGTTAGCTTAAAGGAGTTGGAGTCTTACAGCAGTGTTTTACAAGAATAAAGTTCGAAATCACATGACTGCAGGTTATAGTCCAACAGGTTTATTTGAAATCACAGGTTTTCAAAGCGCCGCTGCTTCATCAGATGACGTCTTCACTTCATGAAGGGGCAGTGCTCCGAAATCTTGTGATTTCAAATCAACCTGTTGGATTATATCATGGGCTCGTGTGACTTCAGACTTTGCCCACCCCAGTCCAACACCAGCACCTCCACATCACGGTAACAAGAATAAAAAGTGAGGCTGACAAGTAGTAGATTGGGGGGTGGAACTGTCAGAGCTTGGGACCTAAGCAACTGAGGCTCTGATCCTAAATGATAAGAGTGATTAAAATCAGGGATGCTTTAAAAGGCCAGAACTGGAGGAGTGCAGAGATCATAGAATCATATGAGTCTGCACTAACAAAGCAACACTCAACCTATAACTGGTCTCACTTTCCCACACTTATGACATTTCAAGTGCTCATCCATGCACTTTTTTAAAAAGTTCTGTGGTTACTGTCCCCAGCTGCCCTCCCAGGTAGTGCATTCCAGATGCCCACCACCCTCTGGATGAGAAAACGTTTCCTCAAATCCCCTCTAAACCTCTTGCCCTTCGCCACAAAATTATTTATAGACCTTTCAACTAAAGGGAGCAGTTGCTTTCTGTACCAACAGTTCTGAAGAAGGGGCACCAGGTTCGAAACGTTAATTCTGCTTTCTGTCTTTACAGGTGCTGCAAGACCTGCTGAGTTCCTCCAGCAAGTTTTGCTTTATTGCTTCTTATCCACCCTGTCCATGCTCCTCATAAACTTACACACCTCAATCAGGATGCCCCTCAACTTCCTCTTCTAAAGAAAACATCCCAAGCTTATTGAGTCTTTCTCATCCCTGGTGAAATGCTCCATCGCAGGCTGCATCTTGGTGGATCTCTTCTGCAACCCCTCCAGTGCAATCACATCCTACTACAGTGCAGTGATCAGAACTGCACAGAGTACCCAGACAGCTGTGAAACTGAGTGAGACTACGGAGGGGATGAAGACAAGATTTTCAAAATCAAAATGTTCATTGACTTCGAGTCAATGCCAGTTGGCACACGCAAGGAGGACAGGGGAAAGGACTCAGGTAGAGGTTTGGATGATCTCCGGGTTACAGAGGGTAGAGTCTATGAGACCAACCAGGAGTGCATTGAAATGGTCGAGTCCAAATGCAGTAAATGCATGATCTCAGGTTTCAGTAGCAGATGAACTGAGGTAGAGTCAAAAGTGATGGAGATGGTAAACAGTGGTGATATCTCTGATACGTAACCCAAGAAGTTACCATACCTTAAGTAAAGAGATGAAAGACTGGCAACACTGTCAAAGATACCCAAAAATCAAAAGGCTTAGAGTTGGGATGACTCTGAACTCCGAAGTCCATGCTTAGAAACGAATCAGTCCCAAATACTTGCAATCCCCCCTTGTTAAAGCAGTCTTTGTATTTTAGTTTTTGTGAAATGAGGGATGAAATTTTGGTTGGGTTAAAGCATGTGCGTCAGTGCATTATCAATGCAGTTGCTTATCTCTGGTCATCATTTTAACTCCAGCATTCCAGCCTCGGGTGCTGACACGCTGTGTCAGATGTTGCTTGTTCTCCAGATTCACAAACACGGCTCATGCAGGCCACCCACCGTCCATGTCAACCCCACCCCATCCCCCTGAATCATGCCAGGTGGGAGGCCATCACTTGGTCCAGTGCGTTCAGACTACCCTGCGCAAGCCTCCACCCAAGCTGGCTGACGTAGGTGGATGAAGGTGAGGGAGGTCAGGTCTCGTCACTCCTGCATACCCTCGCCTTCAGGTTGGTGTTGACCCTCTGCAGCAGCAATCGCGTGCTCTGCCTCAGCTTCTCATGGGTGAAGTAGAAGAGGATGGGGTCCATGACGCTGTTCATGCTCGCCAGGGGTCTCGTGGCCTTGTAGGCCCGGGCGAAGCCTTGAAGCGTCAAGCAGGCAATGGAGCTCTGAGCGCGGACGATGAGATAGGCAGTCTTGGTCAGGTGGAAGGGCAAGAAGCTAATGATAAAGACCACGGCCACGATGACAATCATCCGCAGGGCCTTGCTCTTTTTGCGCTGGATGGCGTGGCCCAGTGCCTGGTTAGGTTTAGACAGCTCCATCGCCATGGCACAGTAGCACGCCAACAGTCCAGCAAATGGGAAGGCAAAGCCCACCACCGTCAGGGCAATGCCGTACGGGAAGTAATAAAGGGACTGTTCAGGGCTGCTCAGGTCATAACACACGGTCCTGTTGCGCTGGATCCCGGTGGAAGCAAATTTCCAGATGGGAGCACAAACTGCCAACACAAAGGTCCAAACCAGGCCGCAGACTGCCCATGCAAACTTGGGGCCCCGTTTCTTGTGCCAGGTACTCAGTGGGTGGCAGATGCCAATGTACCGTTGCAAGCTGATGCAGGTGAGGAAGAGAATGCTCCCATGAAGGTTGGCGTAGAAGAGGAAGCGGGTGGCCTTGCACAGCGTCTCACCGAAGGGCCAGTAGTCCATGTGAATGTAGTTGTAGATCAGGAGCGGCAGGGAGCAGACGTACAGAATGTCCGCCATGGCCAAGTTGACCATGTAAATGGCAGTCCTGGTCAGAGGCTTCTGGGAGAGCCGGATCTGAATGATAACTGTCAGGTTTAGGGTCAGGCCAAGGACCAGCACCACCGAGTATGTGACAGGCAGTAGAATGTTCTTGAACTTCTCTTGGTATGTGCAGCCTTTGCTCGGAGGGCCAGAGGTGGAATCATTCATGTTCCCGTCTCCTGAACGCTTCAACTTCTATTCCTCTCACTCGGCCCTGTCCAAACAAAAAGTGAAATCTGAATAGGAAGCATCAGAACAGGAAGAGGCCATTCAGCCTCTTGGGCCTGTTACTCCGTTTGGTTAGATAATGGTCAATCTATGCCTCAACCCCAATTACCTGTCTTGATTCCTTATCCCATTCATCCATCATCCCCAGAAACAAAGTACACCTGATGCTTGATGAAACCCCAATGATCACTCAGGGTACTGCAATCAGAGAGTTATGGAGCACAGAAACAGACCCTTCAGTCTAACTCATCTGCTCCGACCAGATATCCCAATCTTAACTACTTCCATTCGCCAGCTTTTGGCCCATATCCCTCTAAACCCTTTCCATTCATATACCCATCCAGATGCCTATTAAATGCTATAATTTTACCAGCCTCCACTACTTCCTCTGGCACCTCATTCCATACACATACCACCCTCTGTATGAAAACCTCTTAAATCTTACCCCCCTCACCTTAAATTTATGCCCTCTATTTTTGGACTCCCCTACCCTGGGGAAAAGACCTTGGTGATTCACCCTAACCGTGCCCCTCATGATCTTATAAACCTCTGTAAGGTCACCCCTTGGCATCCAATGCCACAGAGAAAAAGTCTCAGACTATTCAGCCTCTTCCCATAATTTTGTGAGAGGTGTTGCATTTTGGAAAGATAAACCAGAGCAGAACTTATACAGTTAATGGGAGAACCCTGGGGAGGGTTGCTGAACAAAATGACAGAAGAGTGCAGGTGCATAGTTCCTTGAAAGTAGATTTACAGGTAAACAAGGTGGTGAAGGAGGAATTTGGCATTCGTGTCTGTATTGGTCAGTGCATTGCATTATAGGAGTTTGGATGTCATGTTGCAGCTGTACAGAACATTGGTGAAGACGGTATTCAGTTCTGGTCTCCCTGCTGTAGGAAACATGTTATTAAACCTGAAAGGTGCAGAAAGGATTTATGAAGATGTTGCCAGGATTGGAGGGTCTGAGTTATTACATTGTGCAAATCCCAGTCCTAACTCATCATTGCTGGTGTTAACTAGTCAACTCCATTTCCTGATGATAAAACCGTACACAACTATGAAAACTTTACAACACAGAAGGAAGCCATTTGGCCCATCTCGTCTCTGCTGCCTCATTGCAAGACCAATTCATCTGAAGCCCTACAATTCTTCCCTCTGCTAATCCAATGCCCCTTTGAAAGCCTCAGTTGAAGCAGCCACTGCTACACTCTCAGAATTGGATCAGCTGGGCAATTAAATATCCTTCGCTGGGACAATGCTTCCGAAGAAACTCCCCCTCTTAATATCCACTAGAAGCCCCTGAGCTACCTGCCTGGCTTGGGTATTCCCCTGGTGCAAGTAATGTAGAAGAAGGTAATGGGTTCAGGCACATCATTATCCTGATCTAAGGTCCTCAATAGGCCAAGGACAATAGCCAGGTAAAAACAATGACTGCAGATGCTGAAAACCAAACACTGGATTAGTGGTGCTGGAAGAGCACAGCAGTTCAGGCAGCATCCAACGAGCAGCGAAATCGACGTTTCGGGCAAAAGCCCTTCATCAGGAATAAAGGCAGTGAGCCTGAAGCATGGAGAGATAAGCTAGAGGAGGGTGGGGGTGGGGAGAGAGTAGCATAGAGTACAATGGGTGAGTGGGGGAGGAGATGAAGGTGATAGGTCAGGTCAGGGAGGGTGGAGTGGATAGGTGGAAAAGAAGATAGGCAGGTCGGACAAGTCCAGACAAGTCAAGGAGACAGTTACTGAGCTGGAAGTTTGAAACTAGGATGAGGTGGGGGAAGGGGAAATGAGGAAGCTGTTGAAGTCCACATTGATGCCCTGGGGTTGAAGTGTTCCGAGGCGGAAGATGAGGCGTTCTTCCTCCAGGCGTCAGGTGGTGAGGGAGCAGCGGTGAAGGAGACCCAGGATCTCCATGTCCTCGGCAGAGTGGGAGGGGGAGTTGAAATGTTGGGCCACGGGGCGGTTTGGTTGATTGGTGCGGGTGTCTCGGAGATGTTCCCTAAAGCGCTCTGCTATTTCCCTCCCCACCACTTTCCGCCTTCCGCAAAGACCGTTCCCTCCGTGACGACCTGGTCAGGTCCACACCCTCCTACGACCCACCCTCCCATTCTGGCACTTTCCCCTGCCACCGCAGGAACTGTAAAACCTGTGCCCACACCTCTTCCCTCACCTCTATCCAAGGCCCTAAAGGAGCCTTCCACATCCATCAAAGTTTCACCTGCACATCCACTAATATCATTTATTGTATCCGTTGCTCCCGATGTGGTCTCCTCTACATTGGGGAGACTGGGCGCCTCCTAGCAGAGCGCTTTAGGGAACATCTCCGAGACACCCGCACCAATCAACCAAACCGCCCCGTGGCCCAACATTTCAACTCCCCCTCCCACTCTGCCGAGGACATGGAGGTCCTGGGCCTCCTTCACCGCCGCTCTCTCACCACCAGACGCCTGGAGGAAGAACGCCTCATCTTCCGCCTCGGAACACTTCAACCCCAGGGCATCAATGTGGACTTCAACAGCTTCCTCATTTCCCCTTCCCCCACCTCATCCTAGTTTCAAACTTCCAAGACAATAGCCAGCCAACCTTTCCACCATCCCTATAAAATTGGAGGCAGATCAGGAGAAGGCAGATAGGCAGTGGCTTGTATTCTTTTTTAAGAAGTAATAGATAGAGTCATAGTCATAGAGTCATACTGCACGGAAACAAATTTGGGCCAACCAGTCCATATTGAACATAATTCCAAACTAAACTAATCCCACCTGTCTGGTACTGGTCCATATCCCTCCAAACACTACCCATTTCACCTTCAACAACAAAACTTACAAACAAATCAATGGGATGCCTATGGGATCACCAATATTAGGATTATGAGCAGAAACAGTGATGCAGAGACTAGAACAAACAGCCCTCCCCCACAATCCAACCCAAACTTTGGGTCCACTGTGTGGATGACACCTTTGACATCATGAAACAAAACAAGTTAGAAGAGACCTGCAATATCATTATCACCATCCTTACTGGCATAAAGTTCACCAAAAAGGAAGAGAACAACAGACTCCCCTTCCTAGACATCACAGTGGAACAAACTGTCAATGGAGAACTGCAGACATGTGTCTACAGGAGAGCAACATACACAGACCAGATACTCAACTACAGAAGCAATCATCCCAATACTCACAAACGGAGCTGTGTCAGGACGTTATTTAAATGGGTCACAACAAACTGCACCATCCAGGAACTATGAGCAGCAAAAGAAAAATACCTGTACAGCGTATTCATGAACAACGGGTACCCCAATAAACACAGTCCACCGATTCTTAACCAATAAACCAAAACAAGTAGATACAACATGCCCAGAGACTCTAGCCACACTCCCATACATCAAAGACATCTCAGAGATGACTGCGAGACTACTCCGACCCCTTACCGTCATGGTAGCCCACAAATCGACCAACATACTGAAACAGCTACTGATGTACCAGCAACCTGCAAAACAAATCTCATTTACAAAATACCCTGCAAGGACTGCAACAAACAATACATCAGACAGACAGGCAGGAAACTAGCCACTAGGATACACGAGCACCAACTAACCACCAAAAGACATAACCAGCTATCACTAGTTTCCTTTCATACAGATGAAGAAGGACACCACTTTGACTGGGACAACACATCCATCCTAGGACAAGCTAAACAGAGACACGCACGGGAATTCCTAGACGCCTGACATTCAAACCAGAACTTCATCAAAAAACACATCTATTTAGACACCATTTACCAACCTCAGGAAAAAGAACCGGAAATGACGTCACCCACCTTAACAGACCAAGACATATAAATTGAAAGCGGGACAGAACACCAGCACTTCACTGGAGGCTCACTGCTGATGTTACCTCGCATGGTGAAGAAACGTCTGAGAACAAACCTACCAGCTCAGTGAGCAAACTTACAACCTGGATCACAACCTTTCCTATTCCTGTGTCCATCCAAATGTCTTTAAATGTTGTAATTGTACCCAAATCCACTACTTCCTCAGGAAGTTTATTCACACGAGAACTACCCACGTGCCCCTCATGTCTTTTTTAAATCTCTCTCCTCTCACCTTAAAAATGTACCCCTTTTGCCTTGAACCTCATGCTTCGAAACTACACTGAGTACTGACCTAGACTGCTCAACTGCTCCTCATATAACAAACCCTTGATCCCCAGGATCATTCTTGTAAATATTTTTGACAATTCATATCAATCCTCGTCTGGTAATGAAAGAGCTTGTGTAATTTGGAATTAAATAGTTCAATCAAGTCAAGATTAGACAGTAATATTCACACCACAAAAATGCCACACAATGACCATCTCCAACAAGACAGAATCTAACCACCACCCTTTGACATCCAGTGGTGTTACCATGACTGAATCCCACTCTGTTAAACTCCTGTGGGTTACTATTGATCAGAAACTGAACTGGACTAGCCATATAAATGCTGTGTACAGGAATAGGTCAGAGGCAAGGAATCCTGCAGTCAGTAACTCACCTCCTGACTCCCCAAAGCCTGTGCATCATCCACCAGGCCAACCAAGGATGGATAACAAGTGCTTGACTAGCCATGACTAAATAAAAAAGCATTAATCTTTTCTTAGATTTGAACAACTCTTTTAGCTGCAATTAATGTGATGGGTTTACATGAAGATTTCCTGCCTTTGGTTAATATTCCTTTTAAAGGTTGCTTGTTCAATGATCCACCACACACACACACACACATGCACCTGCATGCTAACACACGCACACACAGACATGCAAACACATTCAGGTGCACACACACAGATGCAGATACACACACTTTTGCACAGAGAAACAGACACACACGCACACAAGTTACTCCTCAGTATAAGCACTAGTCCGCAGCAGAAATGGCATTGCGTGAGAAACCAAGAAACTGCCCTTAGTAATGGGTTTTGTGTTGACATGCTATCACTGAGCACTGTGCTGCTGTTTATAAACCAAATTATGGAAGATGCACTTTGAGAATATAGTCGCCTTCACTCTCAGACAATCAGACTGATGATTCACAGGCAGTTCTGAAGAAGGGTCACCAGACTTGAAATGTTAACTTTGTTTCTCTCTCCACAGATACTGCCAGACCTGCTGAATTTCTCCAGCGTTCTTTGTGTTTGTATGACACTGATTCACAACTTTGCAATCCTTTGACAAATGGAATCTTCAGGATATTTCTCCTTTACTGTATGTATGTATGATAATGAATGTTTATTTTATATTTAATGAGTCTATAATTTGAAACAGTCCAGCAAGATGGAAAGTCTCTGAAGAAGTTGGACAAATGTTTAAAAATAAACTATAGTCATAACAATGGGGAAGGAGAGGAGCTCAATGGAAAGCTGTGGCTCAGAGAGTATCAGAAGCCTCTTATCAAGTTGGGAAACCAAGTCCAGGAGGCCATTACAGGAGCAGCACCGGCATATGAGGTGTCATCCTGGTGAAGATACCAAACAGGACAAGAGATAAGGCTAATGATCCCACAACCAACAGACCAGATCTAAACTCTGCAGTCCAGTCGTGAATGGTGGTGGACTATTGAACGACTCACTGAAGGAGGAGGCTCCACAAATATCCCCATCCTCAGGATCACAAGTGCAGAAAGTTAAGGCTGAAGCTTCCGCAACAATCTTCAGCCAGAAGTACCGAGTGGATGATCCATTTCGCCCTCCCCCAGCATCACAAATATCAGTCTTCAACCAATTCCACTCGCTCCACGTGATATCAAGACATTGGATACTGCAAGGTCAGTGTGCCCTGACAACATTCCAGCAATAATCCAGTGCTCCAGAACTTGTCGTGGTCTTTGCCAATATGTTTCTGTGCAGCTATATCACTGACATTTACCTGGCAATCTGGAAAATTCCTGCAAATTCTAAATTTCCAGCAAAGGAACGGAGCTCAGTTTAGGTTCAGGGCAATTCGGCTCCTGACCTCATTGCAACATCAGTCCGAACATGGTCACCAGAGCTGAATTCCAGAGGTGAGGCTAGAGTGACAGCCCTTAGCAACCAGGCTATAATCAACTGAGTGTGGGATCAAGGTGCCCTGGCAAAACTGGAATCAATAGAAATCAGAGGAAAGCTCTTCACTAGTTGGAGCCATACCTGGCACAAATAGAAAAGGAAAAGGATGGTCAGCAAAAAAGCATTTTGTATTGGGAGGGTGGGGGTGAAGAAGCAGATTTTATTAAAATAAGACAGGATCTTGACCAAAGTAGACTGGGAATAGCTATATATGGGTACATCTCCAGCAGAGTGGAAGGTGTAACAAAATGGAACTGGGGAGAGTTTAGCCTTAACATATTCCCTTTTTGGGGTGAAATGTAGGAGTAACAAGCCCAGAGAACCCTAGATATCCAGGAGTATTCAGAACTGGCAAAGCAGGAAAAGAGAGGTATATAATTTGTACAAAGGAAGCAAATCAATGGAGGCCCGAGAGGAGTACAGGAAGTGAAGTAGGGAGCTCAAGAAAGCAATTCGAGAGCAAAGAAGGGGCATGAGTATAGCACTGGCATGTAAAATTAGGGAGAAATGGGAGGTAATAGCCTAGTGGTAATATCAGTGGACTGTTAATCTAGAGACTCAGGTAATGTTCGAAGCCTGACATGATGGTAGAATATCACTTAAATAAAAATCTAATAATAAGAGTCTAATAATGACCATGAATCCATTAGTGATTGTCAAAAAAAAACCTACCTCATTCACTAATGTCTTTAGGGAAGGAAATTGCCATCCTTACCTGGTCTGGCCTCCATGTGACTCCAGACCCTCAGCAATGTGGTTGACTCTTAACTGTCCTCTGGGCAATCAGAGTTCAGCAATAAATGCTGGCCTAGCCAGTTACACCCTCATTCTGTTAATTAATAAATGCATATCAAGAGAAAGAGATTAACCAGGAAAAGATTGGGGTCCATTAGATATCAAGGTGGAAATCTGTGTGTGCACTTCTCATCTGTCTTTACTCAAGAGAAGGAAGATATCGGTACAGATTCAGGAAGATGAAGTGTTACTGAAGAAAATTATTTTTCACTTGGCCATTTGGAATGCAGTAGCAGAAGTTGCTGGAAAAGGTCAGCAGGTCTGGCAACATCTGTGAAGAGAAATCAGACTTAATATTTCAGGTCCGCTTGGGCCACCAGACCTGAAACGTTAACTTTGATTTTTCTTCACAGATGCTGCCAGGCCTTTCTGTTTTTGTTCCTGATTTACAGAATCCACAGTTCTTTTGGTTTTTATCAAGAATGTACTGCCTGGGAGTGTAGTTGAGGAGAGTAACCTCATGACCTATAAAAAGTACTTGGATGAGCGCTTCATGTGGCATGATATTCAAAACTAGGTGGGATTTGAGCCCATGTTACAGATTACTAACCCAGTAGTGTTACAAATAGGCGACTGTGTTGCTTCTCATGGCATCCCATTCACAGGCATTATCCAGGGTCAAAATTCAAGAAGGGCAACTGAAATCTCATTGCATCTACCAAACCCAAGTGATAGATTGTTGCAGAACAACTGAGGAAAAGCGAGAGAAAAAGCACAGGGACAAATTTCTCTTTGTCATTTTTAACATCTCTCTTGTCCAGATTGAAAATATGGAAAATGGGGAAAAGACTTGTTTGGCTGACAGGTATGCAACATTCAATTTAATGATGAGACATTTTACTTTCCAATTGGCGTAGGAGGACAATGCATGCCAGTCTATTTGTTTTAGAGAGAGGGTAAATGTCATTATCCCCTGTGGAACTGAATCGCAATCAGCTACTGGTTGATTGTAATGTGGTTAACCATCTGGCTAACATTAATCTTATTTCCCTTTTGGAAGTTCCACTTCGCTGTCTAGAATCTAACAGATTAATGTCCACTATTTATTTTTAAACTAGCTATCATTTTCAATGTTTTTCCTTTCACAAGTTCTTCCATTAATTCTGTCCAATTAACATGCAACGTGCAATTTTAAGTGCCTCACTGAACATAGTCCAACAAAATTTAACACAGTCACAAAAATATTGGCATCACATCCAGTTCATTCACCAGCAACATTCAGCAGTAGTCATCTGCAGGATGCATTGCATTTCAATAGCCTCTCTATGCTATTGCTGGACTATTAATGCAGAGATACTGGGTTAGTGGTGCTGGAAGAGCACAGCAGTTCAGGCAGCATCCAATGAGCAGCGAAATCGACGTTTCGGGCAAAAGCCCTTCATCAGGAATGCAGAGATTCAGCTAATGTTCTATGGAACCAGGTTTGAATCCCATTGTAGCAGATGGTGAAATTTAAACTCAATTAAAAAAAAACTGAAATTAAGAGCTAATTCTGACCATAATCCATTGCCTCTCATACTCATCTAGCTTTCCTGTAAACACTCCCATACCAATCAGATTCCTCCATCTCACATGCTTTGAGGGAAGGGATTTGCTTTCGTTGATCATCCTATTGGATTTATCAATGATTTCATTTATTCATTCACTAGAAGGGCACGGCAGTGTGCCAGTATTTATTAGGCGAAAGTGGTTACTGCAGATGCTGGAGATTAGAGTCAAGATTAGAGTAGCACTGGAAAAACACAGCAGGTCAGGCAGCATCCGTGGAGCAGGAAAATTGGCTTTCCTGCTCCTTGGATGCTGCCTGATCTGCTTTGCTTTTCCAGCACTACTCTAATCTTGCCAGTATTTATTGCCCATCCATAGTTGCCCCTTGAGAAGGTGGTGGTGAGCTGTCCTCTTGAACCGTTGCTGTCCATGTGCCGTTGGTTGACCCACAATGCCCTTAGGGAGGGAATTCAAAGATTTTGACCCAGTGACACTGAAGGAACGGCGATACATTTTCAAGTCAGGATGGAGAGGGGCTTGGAGGAGAACTTACAGGGGGTGGTATTCCTATTTATCTGCTGCCCCTTGTCCTTTTAGATGGAAGTGGTTGTGGTTTTGGAAAGTGCTGTCTGAGGATCTTTGATTTTTTTTTCTCTTCATTCACGGGATGAGGACATCACCGGCTAGGTGAACATTTATTTCCCATCTCTAATTGCCCAGAGGGGAGTCAAAAGTCAACCACATTGCTGTCACATATAGACCAGAATAGGTAAGGGTGGCAGATTTCACAGTAACGAATCTAATGGGTCTTTCCAACAATTGGCAACGCTATTATCTCTTCCAGCAAACGCCTCTAATGCTGTAACATACTCCAACCACACAAAATTCCCTCTCTCTGTAAACACCTCTACCTCTTACACTGTTCTTCCTCTCTGTTACCATGACTAGTTCCTTTCAATCCTCTCTAGCTTTGTAATCTCCTCCAACTCTTCCTATCTCTGTAAACCTCGAACAACCCTCCAATATTTCCACCTTCCTCTAATTCTGGCCTCTCAAGTAATCCCAGTTTTAGTTATTCCACCACTGGCAGCTGGGACTTCAGTTACCTGGACCCCAAGGTCTGGAATCTCCTACACAGACCTTGCTATTTCTCTCTCCTCTTCTTGGCAAAAGGTTTGTTTTTAATGTCTGCAATTCCTTTTTGCAGCTCAGTTTTAAAGTTGTGTTTGATGTTCATTCCTGTGAAGCAACTTTGGCATTTTACTGTATCAAAGGTGCTACTTAAATGCAAGTTGTTATTATTGTTTAGTTCAGCTTTTGAATGTCATACTGGGAAGTGGTTCAAAACCATTGTTTTTGATACAAGTCTGGTTACCACATCACAGGAAAGGGGTGAACACATTGGAGACTGTACAAAAGCTGCCTGCCTCCAATGTGTGTAGAGGTTATAGGTTGGCACGGTGGCTCAATGGTTAGCACTGTTACCTCACAGCACCAGGAACCTGGGTTCAATTCCAACCTCAGGTGACTGTCTGTGTGAAGTTTGCACATTCTCCCCGTGTCTGTGTGGGTTTCCTCCAGGTGCTCTGGTTTCCTCCCACAATCCAAAGATTTTCAGGTTGGGTGAATTAGCCATGCTAAATTGCCTGTAGTGTTCAGGAATGTGTAGGTTGGGTGCATTAGTCAGGGTAAATGTAAGATAATAGGTTAGGGGAGTGGGTCTGGGTGGGTTACTCTTCGGAGGGTTGGTGTGGGCTTGTTGGTCTGAAGGGCCTGTTTCCACACTGTAGGGAATCTATGAAGAAGTGATTTACAAAAATGGTTCCAAGAACGAGAAACCTCAGTAATGAGAATAGATTGAAGAAGTTGGGACTGCTCTCCTTGGAGAGAAGGTGGCCGAGATGAGATTTGGTAGAGGATTAAGTCATGAGTGGGCTGGACAGAGTAGTTATGGAGAAGCTGTTCCTGCTTGTAAAAGGAACAAGAATGAAAGGGCATAGATTTAAAGTGATGTGTGAATGAAGCAAGGGTGGTGTGAGAAAAACTACTTATCTTTTCACATAGCAAGTAGTTAGGGACAGTATTGCACTACCTGGAAATTTTGCAGGTTCAACTGAGGCATTCAAGAGGAGCATTGGATGGTTATTTGGATTGAAACATGGGTATCGGGATAGAGCAGGAAAGTGGCATGATGTAATGATGCTCATTTAAAATGAGCCAGAGCAGGCAGAATGGGCCAACTGGCCTCCTCTATATTGCAATAATTCTGTGATTCTTTGAAAAGGAAGGTGGTCAGTTTGTCTAACGCAGGGCAATAATGTATTTATGCCAACTGAACCAGGAATGCAGGCGCATATAAGGAAAGCCTCCGTTACTAGTCTCCAAAGTTATTTGGGAGACCCATCCACAGAATAGCCCTGAGCTTAATGGAAATATCCTTTGGCATGGTCTGAAAGTCTTGGCAAGAGATGAGACCGGAAGATAGAAGCTACGGAATGGAGGGATTTTGGATTCTTTATTCATGAATCACAGAAGTTCAGCAGGCAATAGGGAGGAGAATGGAACATGGGTCTTTATTTCAAAGGAAGTGGAATATAAAATAGGAAGTTTTTTCTAAAACTATACAAGGCATTAGTCAGATCACAGCTGGAATACTGTGAGGTTTTGTGGCCCTTAATCTGAGGTAAGATGCAAAATCATCACAGTCTTACCAGAACATAGGGCTGCTCCCCCATTACAGAGAGAGAGAGAGAGAGAGACAACTGGTAGTTGCTTGAACACAATGGTCACCATAGCTCAGGCGAGAGGTTGAGAAGGAGAGTCCTTGATGGTAACCTCACCTGGTGCAGGAATTGAATCAACACTGTTGGTGCCACATCAAACTAGCCATCCAGCCAAATTGGCCCCCAAGGCATACTGGAATTGGAGGTAATCCAGAGAAGGTTCACTTGGCTGATCCCAGGTATGAAGGGACTGCCTTATGAGGATAGGATGAGTAGATTGGGCCTGTGCTCACTGGCATATAGAGGAACCACCTTGCTGAAACATACAAGATTGTTAGGAAGGCTTAACAGGGTAGATGTTGAAAAAGATTACTCCCTTTTGTGGGGTGAAGGGTGCAAACACTTATGCTGCTGGCTGTGTCTTGCTTTGCCAACATCATTAAAAAAAAACACACAACACCAGGTTATAGTCCAATAGGTTTATTTGGAAGCACTAGCTTTTGGAGCGCTGCTCCTTCATCAGGTGGTTGTGGAGCAGAATCACAAGACACAGACTTTACAGCAACAGGATTGCAGTGCCATGGAATGTAATATTAAACAACCACCTGATGAAGGAGCAGCGGTCTGAAAGCTAGTGCTTCCAAATAAACCTGTTGGACTATAACCTGGTTTTGTGTGGTTTTTAACTTTGCCCACTCCAGTCCAACACCGGCATCTCCACATCATGACTTTGCCAACATCACTCAGCGACAGGCCCCACCCGTTGACCTTCCTTAGCTGTTAACTGAACAGGATTCTCACAATGAGCTTGGTACCGGAGATCAGCTATGCCAAGAGGGAAGAGGAAGAGACACCTTTGATTTGATTAATCATTGTCACATGGGTGTATTTCCAAGCTTGGTGACCAATAGGGGACTGACCAGCTTGGAAGAAGTCGGCGGTTTGAGGAGAGTGTGAGAGGGGGCACTCCTGTCCTATATCTTACAAGTGTGTTTCAGCAGCAGGGCCAGTATCTTGGATGGTCATTGTAGCTAATTTTCGACAGGTGGGTAGGGAATGCCGCAGAGCCTTTTTGGAGCCCTGCCCTGACCTCCCATTCCCCTCTTTCCAATAAATCCTGAGGTTTTCAGTCAGCCTCTGATTTCCTCCTTCTTCTTCGTTTTCTCAGGCAATCCCTGGAGTTTGAGGTGACTCCATTCCACTGTAGAGTTATCAGAATTAGAAATCAACCTGTCATGTATTAGAGTTGATCTTTCACTGCACCTCTCTATAGCTGTAACACTATATTCTGCATTCTGTTACCCTGATGGACTTATGTACAGTATGATTTTTCTGTATCACATGCAATACTTTTCACTGTATCTCAGTAGATGTGACAATAATAAATCAAATTAAACCAAAATCTTAATTTTCTGTACCAACCTATCTTCCCCAGAAACATTTTCTTCTGAGCAAAAAAAATACAGACGGCTGAATAAAGTCACCATTGTTCCAAACTCTCATTCAGGGGAGACAGAGGAGGAGAAAGAGCTGGTGGTAAGTTTAACCTGAGGGTCACCACCCTCAGGTAAGGGGTGAATTTGAGAAGGCAGGGGACTCCAGCCGGTGCAGGAATTGAACCACTGCAGTTGGCATCAGTCTGCGTCATGAACCAGCGGTCCAGCCAACTGACAATCAGGAAGGATGAGAAAGCTGAATGAGGAGTACCTTTATTGAATCTTCCTTTGGCTTCCAAGGTCCCAACTTACCACAGGCGTTGAAGGAAGAGCTCCCATTTCCCCTGGCTCTCCCTTTTCAAAGAATTATATGGTGTAGAAGAGGACCTTCGCCCTATCAAGGCTGGGTCTTGATGATACAAAGATGATACGAAGATAGGTGGAGTTGTGGACAGTGAGGAGGGCATTTGTTGTTTGCAAAGGGACTTAGATATGATGCAGAGCTGGGCTGAGGAGTGGCAGATGGAGTTCAACCCTGCCAAGTGTGAGGTTGTCCATTTTGGAAGAACAAATAACAATGCGGAATACAGGGTTAATGGTAGGGTTCTTGGTCAGGTGGAGGAACAGAGGGATCTTGGGGTCTATGTACATAGATCTTTGAAAGTTGCCACTCAGGTGGATAGAGTTTGTAAGAAGGCCTATGGTGTATTATCGTTCATTAGCAGAGGGATTGAATTCAAGAGTCGTGAAGTGATGTTGCAGCTGTACAGGACTTTGGTTAGGCCACATTTGGAGTACTGTGTGCAGTTCTGGTCGCCTCACTTTAGGAAAGATGTGGAAGCTTTGGAGAGGGTGCAGAAAAGATTTACCAGGATGTTGCCTGGAATGGAGAATAGGTCGTACGAGGATAGGTTGAGAGTTCTCGGCCTTTTCTCGTTGGAACGGCGAAGGATGAGGGGTGACTTGATAGAGGTTTATAAGATGATCAGAGGAATAGATAGAGTAGACAGTCAGAAACTTTTTCCCCGGGTACAACAGAGTGTTACAAGGGAACATAAATTTAAGGTGAAGGGTGGAAGGTATTGGGGAGATGTCAGGGGTGGGTTCTTTGCCCAGAGAGTGGTGGGGGCATGGAATACGCTGCCCGTGGGAGTGGTAGAGTCAGAATCATTGGCGACCTTTAAGCGGCATTTGGATAGGTATGTGGATGGGTGCTTAATCTAGGATAGAAGTTCGGCACAACATCGTGGGCCGAAGGGCCTGTTCTGTGCTGTATTGTTCTATGTTCTATGTTCTAAGGCTGTACTGCCAAATTACACTACAATCTACACTCATTCCACTTTCCCGGACTGGGTTCATAGCCTTGAGTGTTATGTTTGGCCTTCTTCATGGAATGGTTACAACAGAATAGGACACCCACTCTCCTGCTGGAAGAGTGTAGTATGGCATGGGTTCACACTCTTGTTCACCCCTCATCGACCTTGCTGCTGAATGTTTTTCCTTCCTTCTTTCATGGGATGTGGGCATCTCCCAGCATTTATTCCCCATCTCTAATTGCCCCTGATCTGAGCGGTTTGCTCAGACCATTTGAGAGGGCAGTTAAGAGTCAAACACATTGCTGTGTGTTTGGAGTTACCCTGAGGCCAGACCAGGTGAGGACTCCTAAAGGGAGTCAATGGACAACACGTGATGACAGTTTTGTGGTCACCACCACCAAGATTAGTTTTCAATTCCAGATTTTTTTCATTCAATTTATGTTCAACGAGCAGCTGTGGTGGGAATTGAAACTTTGGCCCCATAGCAATGACAAGGACAGCTAGATTACTGAACCAATGACACTGTCACTATCCCTGACATTTATTTAGATGAGATTAGATTCCCTACAGTGTGAAAACAGGCCCTTCGGCCCAACAAGTCCACACCAACCCTCCAAAGACCAACCCACCTAGATCAATGCACCTAACACTACGGGCAATTTAGCGTAGCCAATTCACCTAACCTGCACATCTTTGTAACTGTGGGAGGAAACCGGAGCACCCGGAAGAAACCCACGCAAACACGGGGAGAATGTGCAAACTCCACACAGAGGTGGGAATTGAACCCGGGTCCCTGGCGCTGTGAGGCAACAGTGCTAACCACTAAGCCACCATGCCACCCAAGAGACCATCGGGGGGGGTGGCAATGACCTAAAATCCAAACTGCTGAACATGTTTCAGCAAAACACTTACTGACTGCCGTGGACAATTAATGGGGAAACTATCCCATCCACCTGACAGGCAGATTATTGTTTGGACTTGGTGTCTGTCTGGCTGGGGTCCAGAACCTTGGGGCTGAATCAAAGGATATGGGGTCGGCCATTTTGCACAAAGATGAGGAGAAATGTTTTTCACACAGACAGTGGGGAGCCTGTGGAGTTCTCTGTCACAGAAAGTAGTTGAGGTCAAAAAAGTAAATGCTTTCAAGAAGGGATTGTTTTTAGAGCTAAAAAGGGTCAAAGGATATGGGGAGAAAGCAGGAATAGGGGACTGAGCTGGATGATCAGCCATTGTCACATCGAAGGGCCAAGTGGCCTACTCCTGCTCCTATATTCTATTCTTCAATCATTGATTCTTCACAAGATAACTAAAGGCTGTAGCCAGGTTTCCTGTTACTGGTGAAGACAGTCATCGTAGCAAGCATGACGTTGACTGTCTCAAGTCCCCTGAGAATATTTCGGAAAGTCTTCCACAGTGGCCAGGGGTGGATCTGAAATCAGGTCTTAGCAGAGGTCAAGGCCTATGTGGGGGATGCAGAATACTTTGGCAGGCTTTGCATTTCCTCTTTACAACATATACACAGTTTAGATTTTATGCATATTTCCCATGCTATCTGGAGTAGTCTCGGGAACTGATAACAATCCAATTTGTTTTAGATGGTGTCCAGAATGGACATAGCTTCTTGAATGAATAAAGGGTTGGAATGCTAAAGGGCCTTCCATGATCTCAGATTGGTCCCAAAGCCTTTTCTGGTAATTGTGTAGTCACTGTTATAGTGTGGAAAACACAATGCACAGCAAGCTCCCGCAGGCAGCAATTTGCCCTATTTCTGCAAAATAGAAATACCACATATACACAGTGCACCTATTTCAATCAACAAAATGAATGACAGCCATTGGTTGGTTCATTTCTCAGGACAATGCCAAGACCAGAGTCAACTTGCCTGGTTTAAAATGTAAACAAAACCTGGCAGTTAACTTAATTGGTGTATCCTCTGTGGCAACACCATATCTACCAATCACCAAGGCGTTCGTTAGCCAAACAACCAGCACTCTCCTCGCGTGCAGTACAAATATTGGTTCTCCATTGAATTGATATTCTTGCAAATTATCCTAATGAGTGCTTCTATAAAATGCACCTTTGTTTCAGCAAGTTCTGTACATCCAAACAGCTACACAAATGTAAGTTGTGATCGGTGATTGACTGATAGAGATTAATACACTCAGTCAAAAATTCCATTCTTTGTCTACTTACTTGGATGAGTAAACTGAATAAACCTTATTCTTTCTCTGTCCACCAATGCACTACATTGCTAGGAATCTGAGTAGAATCCATTGTCTTAAGAACTGCTTTGAAATATTTACAGTGGGTTTGATAAGACACTGTGATGGGTATCTGTAATTGTTATGGAAAACAAATGACTTTCCTCTCTAATAATTTCCAACCTTTTGTAATGCCTGCCTGTTGAACATTCATCATGCATTTAGAGTCATAGAATCATACAGCGCAGAAACAGACCTTTCATCCAACCAGTCCATGCTGACCATAATCCCAAACCTAGTCCCACCTGCCTGCGCTTGGCCTTTATCCTTCCAAACATTTCTTATTCATGTCCTTATCCAAATGTCTTTTAAATGTTGTAACT
Organism: Chiloscyllium punctatum; assembly: GCF_047496795.1. NCBI lineage: Eukaryota > Metazoa > Chordata > Chondrichthyes > Orectolobiformes > Hemiscylliidae > Chiloscyllium > Chiloscyllium punctatum. Next base: position 7,044,506 of record NC_092747.1, on the reverse strand, counting down.
GTTCCCACATCCACCACTTTCTCTGGAAGTTCATTCCACCCACAAACCACTCCTGTATATATAAAAAAGTTGCCCTTCATGTCATTTTAAAATCTTTCTTCTCTCCTTAAAAAATAAGTACAGCAGGTCAGGAAGGGCTCCTGCCCAAAACGTTGCTTTTTCTGCTCATCAGATGCTGCCTGACCCGCTGTGCTTTTCCAGCACCACTCTAATCTTGACTCTGACTTCCAGCATCTGCAGTCCTCACTTTCGCCTGAAACATAAGCACTCTAGTCTTGAAATCCCCCACCCTAGGGAAAAGACACCTGCCATTCACCTTATCCATGCCTCTCATGATTTTTAAAGGTCACCCCTCAACCTCTTCACTCTAGTGAAGCAAGTCCCAGCTAATCCGGCCTCTCCTTATAACACAAATCATCCATTCCCTGGCAACAGTCTGCCAAATCTCTTCTGACCTTTTCCAGCTTAGTAATGTCCTTCCTGTAACAGGACGACCAGAACTAGACACAGCACTGCAGAAAAGGCCTCATCAAAATCTTGTACAACCTCAACATGATGTCCCAACTCCTATACTTGATGGTCTGAGCAATGAAGGAAAGCGCACTAAATTTAGATTGACACAAAGCTATTATACACATCTGAGAACACTGTGTCCCTACAATTAGACTGCAATAGTTTGTAGCTCCTTGACCATTACACAGACATGCAAATTATCAGCCAGTGTAGCCATTCAGTCCCTTGAACCTGCTATATCTCTCAACAAGATGATGATTTATCTAATTTCAGCCTCACCTCCACCTTCCTCACTACCCCTGATAACCTTGGGGTAGTCAGGAATCCATCCACCTCCATCTTAAAAATATCCAATGACCCCCTCCACCAATCACTACTCTGCAAAAGACACTTCTTAAATCTCATGACTGTTTTCTCCAACTATTTCATTTAGTAAATTAGAAGATTAAGTGGTACAGTGGCTCAGTGGTTAGCACTGCTGCCTCACAGCACCAAGGACCCAGGTTCAATTCCAGCCTCAGGCAACTGTCTGTGTGGAGTTTGCACATTCTCCCAGTGTCTACGTGGGTTTCCTCCGGGTGTTCTGGTTTCCTCCCACAGTCACAAAGATGTGCAGGTTAAGTGAATTGGCCATGATAAATTGCCCGTAGTGTTAGGTGCTTTAGTCAGAGGGAAATGGGTCTGGATGGGTTACTCTTCAGAGGGTTGGTTGTGCCGAAGGGCTTGTTTCCAAACTGTAGGGAATACAATCTAATTTAACTCAATTAAGAGATCCTAGATAGATAAGAGTGAATACTGATTGTTACTATAAAAGATCTTGTTCAATTTGAAAGGTTTCAGAAAAGATTTACAAGGTGGTTGCTTGGGTTGGAGGGTTTGAGTTATAGGGAGAGCCTGAATAGGCTGGGGCTATTTTCACTGGAGTGTTGGAGGCTGAGGGGTGACCTTATAGAGGTTTATAAAATCATGAGGGGCATGAATAGGGTAAATAGCCAAGGTCTTTTCCTAGGGTAGGGGAGTCCCAAAACTAAAGGCATTGATTTAAGGTGAGAGGAGAAAGATATGAAAGGAACATGAGGAGCAACTTTTTCACACAGAGAGTCGTGCGTGTATGGACCAAGCTGCAAGAGGAAGTGACGGAGGCTAGTACAATTACAACATTTAAAAGATATCTGGATGGGTATGTGAAAAGGAAGGGTTTATAGAGATATGGGCCAAATGCTGGCAAATGGGATTAGATTTATTTAGGATATCTAGTCAGTGCAGATGAGTTGAACTGAAGGGTCTGTTTCTGTGCTGTATAGTTCTATGATGTTATGACTAGTTTGCAAATCCAGGACTTGGAGCCTTAGATTAAAAATTAGAATCAGACCTGGAAGAGACAGCAAAGGAGGGAAATACATCTGGTGTGTATGCAGAAAACCATTGAAAGGAAATGTTTGCCACCCTCAGTTCCGTCAGAAACTTTTAAAATGAATATGGGAGTTTTATGTCCCCGGGGTTCAGTGTCTGTAAAGGATATTACCCCTAAATGCATGACCCCAACCTAGCAATAATCCACCAGAATAGCTGAAGAGACAAAGGCAAAAGCTGCCATCTGAAAGATGGTAATTCCTCAGCACAAATACTGGAAAGTCAACCTTCTTTACACAACATTCAGAGCTGTAGCTGAGCTATGCTGGCGCTAGGGTCAGGAGAAAGGAAGAAATTGGCAGAAAGAGGAAGATTAACTGCTTGCGGTCAACACTTCTTGTTTTTCCTGACTGTATCTGAGCCAACTGTTAATGCACCTTAATTTAAGCAGCATTCATGCATCGTGAGCTGAGGCTGCATTTTAAATCAGTGCAAGTGGACCGCTCGGCTTCTCGCTGCCAGACAATAAATGACTAAACATTACAGATTGATGTTTGTGCAGAAATAGTTTGGGACAAATTGCCATAAATGGAAAGAATGTAACAGGGCCAGTCCTTGACCTCTCCTGTATTTCGTGAGACGGTCTTGTTTTAGGAAACTCGAGGGTAAATAAAGGAATAAATCTTTGAAAGGTAACTGGGATCTATCTCTGAGTCAAAGACAGGGCTGCAGATTCTTTCCTCTGGACGCTAGTTTCACTGGTAATGACACTTGCAATTGTCCACATTGCTTCAATGTAAACCCCTGTGTGCAAACACTGATTCAGATCTCCTTTAAAATTGCCTCATACGATCTCTACAGTGCAGGAAAAGAGGCCATTTTCCCCATTAAGTCTGCATCGACCCTTCAAAGACCATCCCACCCAGACCCCCACTCTATCCCTGGAACCTTGCAAACCTCATGGCTATTCCACCTACCCTGCACATCTTTGGACTGTGGGAGGAAACCCACGCAGACACAGCACAGTGGCTTTCAGCAACCTAGAGGTTCAGTGTTTAGCACTGCTGCCTCACAGTGCCAGGAATCTGGGTTCGATTCCACACTCGAGGGACTGTCTATGTGGAGTTTGCATGTTCTCCCAGTATCTGCACGGTTTCCACCAGGTTCTCTGGTTTCCTCCTACAGTCCAAAGAGGTGTAGATTACAAGGAATGGCCATGGTAAATTGCCTGTAGTATTCAGTGATGTGCAGGCTACAGAATTATAGGGTTGGGATGGTGGTAGATCTAGGTGGGGTGTTCTTTAGAGAGTCAGTATGGACTTGATGGGCCAATTGACCTGCTTCCACACTGTCAGGATTCTATCCTGTCTCATATGTATTTCCTGGTATTGTGAATGGTCTTGATGTAGCAAGGTAAAAAAATATTTCCAGTGGCAAATGGATCAGTAATCAGAGAGACCTGAGATAATTTGCAAAGGTGCTGAGGTGAATTGAGAGGATTATTTCATGTACCTGATATCTGAGATCTGGAACGAACTGCCTGAAAGGGCAGTGGAAACAGATGCAACAACCAGCTTTTGGAAAGGGATTTGGAAAGATATTTGAAAAGGAATGCAGGAGAATTATTTTGTCACAGTTTGTAACGACCCTGCCTATGAGTCAAAAGCTCTAGATTCGAGTCCCACTCCCAGATTTCATTGCTAAGGGCTTATCACTGAACCAAACAGGGTGAGTATCAATGGTAACTCATTCCAACACTCATCAACAGTGGACTGTAAGAGTAGGAGAGATCCCTGGTCAATCACAGAATGGGAAGAAAGTTAGTGTGCTTCCCATTGCTATCAATAGTTACAACACCATTGGTGCTGAGGTGGGGATGGCCAATACCGTTATGTTCCTGCGTGTGATGATCATCAAAAACAACCTGCCCATCCACAATAATGCGACAATCAAGAAAGCACAACAAACGCTTCTACTTCCTCAGGAGTCTGATGAAATCCGGCATCTCCATAATGACTCTTACAAAAACTTTTATAGATGCGCCACACAAAGCATCCTATCTGGATGCACCACGGCTTGGTACGGTAACTGCTTTGCCCAGGACCATAAGAAACTACAGGGAGCCAAGACCATCACGCACTAACTTCCATAAATAGCTCCCATTGCCTTGGGAAAGCAGCTAACATACTCAAAGACCCTTCCCACCTGAGTTTAATCTCTTCCATCAGGCAGAAGACACCAAAGCTTAAACACACATACCAACAGATTCAAGAATAGCTTCATCCCTGCTGTAATTAGACTTCTGAAAGGACCTCTCCAATTTTGAATTTAATGTTGATTTCATTCTTTATGCACCTTCTCTGCAGCTGTAGCATTATATTCCTCACTCTGCCTATACTGCATGTCAAACTAAACGTTTCACTATACACATGACAGTAATTAATCAAATCAAATCATGTCAAATAATAATGGAAATATATGGTACTACAGAAACACCATCCGATGGTGTTTGGTGAGGGGAGGTGGAGGTTATTGGATGTCAGTGTGGATCAGTTTGGCACAAACAGAATGAGCTTTGACCTGTGATCTATCCCACACCCCTGCCCTTTCCCTGAGAGGTGATCATGGGGGTGTGGGTTAGATCTGCCTTCGAACAGAGAGCTGAAGGAGGTGAATTTGCCAGGCTCTGGGGAAAGTGCAGGGAGAGTAAGATTAATTCAAGAGCTCTTTGAAGAGCCATCATACAAATGAAAGGGTAAAAGGCCTCCTTTAGTGCTGCATGATTCTATAATTTTTGATGAGTTGACAGCACTGGCATTCTGTCCTATTTCAACCACTGGCACCACCACAAACAAAACAGATAAGAACAGCACCACCTCCAAGAGCTGCACCCCAACATACTCTTAATCCAAGCTGGGAACGCAGCTCCATTCTTTCCACATCATTAGGTTAAAAATTCTTGAGACTTCTGTTTGACACCAGAGGGAAGAAAATCTCAACACAGACTGTAGAAATAGAAAACCTATCCAGTTCACGAATGTCCTTTAGGGTAGGACACCTGCTGTCCTTACCTGGTCTGGCTAACATGTGATTCCCAACCTACAGCAACGTGGTTCACTTGTACCTGCCCCCTGAGCAACTGGGGATGGGCAACAAATACTGGGCCTCTGGCTAGCCACACCCACATCCCGTGGATCAATTTTAAAAATAGCAGTGTCTAGTGATAAATATGGCCTTTCCAACATTGCTCACATTCCAAGAATTATTCATGCTTTATCTCATAACACAGGATGAAGTCCATTATGCCAGCAGTTTGGAAGACATTTCCAATTAGTTTCCTCTTGTGTTATGTATCAAGGTCAGGTATGTAATGGCTATATCTTTAAGAGAAGATCAATATGCCTGTAAAAGACATGTTCATAACATAAACTCTACATCACAACATGACATTTGAGGATATAAACATCTCAGACCTTTTCTGAACATGGACCACGTGAAACATGCCATTTTGCTTACATGTACACTCGGAGGGTCGGTATGGCCTTGTTGGGCCGAAGGGCCTGTTTCCACACTGTAGGGATTCTATGATTCTGTACTCTTTGTAATCAAATACGTTCATGTTAGTTCAAGTGCCTGTGAACATATCAGTAACTGTAGTAAAGGACTGTTGGAATAGCTTTTTATCCTACTGTTAACAGACTTATGGACAACCTCCCATATATTACAGCTGAGAGAGTCATAGATTTGTACAGCACAGAAACCAATCCTTTAGTCCAACTTGTCCATGCTGACCAGATATCCTATCCTAATGTAATCCCACCTGCCAGCATCTGGGCCAATATCCCTCCAAACCCTTCCTATTCATATACCCATCCAGGTGCCTTTTAAATGTTGTAATTGTACAGCCTCCACCATTTCCTCTGTTTAGATCAGAATGGTGCTGGAAAAGCACAGCAGGTCAGGCAGCATCCATGGAGCAGGAAAATCAATGTTTCGGGCAAAAGCCCTTCAACAGAAATGGAGGCAGGGAGCCTCCAGGGTGGAGAGATAAATAGGGAAGGGGTGCTGGGAAGAGGGTAGCAAAGAGTACAATAGGTGAATGGGGGTGGGGATGGAGGTGATAGGTCAGAGAAGAGGGTGGAGTGGATAGGTGGGAAGGGAGATTGGCAAGTCGGACAGGTCATGGGGACGGTGCTGAGCTAGAAGGTTGGAACTGGGGTAAGGTGGGGGGAGGGGAAATGAGGAAACTGGTGAAGTCCACTTTGATGCCCTGGGGTTGAAGTGTTCCGAGGCGGAAGATGAGGCGTTCTTCCTCCAGGTGTCGGGTGGTGAGAGGGCGGCGGTGGAGGAGGCCCAGGACCTGCATGTCATCGGCAGAGTGGGAGGGGGAGTTGAAACTTTGGGCCATGGGGTGGTGAGGTTGATTGGTGCGGGTTCCCTAAAGCGCTCTGCTAGAAGGCGTCCAGTCCAATGTAGAGGAGACCACATCTGGAGCAATGGATACAATAAATGATATTGGTGGATGTGCAGGTGAAACTTTGATGGATGTGGAAGGCTCCTTTGGAGGCTTGGATGGAGGTGAGGGAGGAGGTGTGGGCGCAGGTTTTGCAATTCCTGCGGTGGCAGGGGAAAGTGCCAGGATGGGAGGATGGGTTGTAGGGGGGGGGCGTGGACCTGACCAGGTAGTTACGGAGGGAATGGTCTTTGCAGAAAGGGATTGGGAGGGAAATCTGGCAGCTCATTCCATACACGCATCGCACTGAAAAGGTTGTCCCTCATGTCCCTTTTAAATCTTGCCCCGTCACCTCAGACCTATGCCCTCTGGATTTGCATTCCTGTATCCTGGGGAAAAAGACCTTGTCTCTTCACCCTGTCCATGCCTCTCATGATCTTATAAACTCTATAAGGTCACTCCTCAGTCTCTGAAACCCTGCACCTTCTCTGTAGCTGCATTCTGCATTCTGTTCTACTCCCCTCATATACTTAGGTAAGGTAGGATTCATCTGGTTAGCATGCAAAACAATACTTTTCACTGTGTCTCGGTACATGTGACAATAATAAGTCAAATCAAATCATTTGAAGTATTTTTTGAGATGATGCTGAGAGGTGAAATGGAGGACTAGGTACATGCAGCTCACATTCCCCATGTCCTTACTCACATCAGCAATCGGTCATTGACCTACACTGGCTGCTGGCTAAGCAACATTTCATTTTTCAAAATTCTCCTTCTTCTAAATCCCTGAGTGACTTTGGTCCTCTCTATCTCTGTGAACCCTCTCAACTCGCTCCTCTCCAGAACCCTTTGCTAAGCCATTCAGGACTGATTAGGTTTGATTAGATTCCCTACAGTGTGGAAACAGGCCTTTTGGCCCAACAAGTCCACACCGACCCTCCGAAGAGTAAACCAGCCAGTCCCATTTCCCTCTCACTAATGCACCTAACACTATGGGCAATTTAGCATGGCCAATCCACCTGACCTACACATCTTTGGACTGTGGGAGGAAACCGGAGCACCTGGAGGAAACCCACGCAGACACGGGGAGAATGTGCAAACTCCACACAGTCAGTCACCAGAGGCTGGAATCAAACCCAGGTCCCTGGCGCTGTGAGGCAGCAGTGCTAACCACTGAGCCACTGTGCCGCCCTGAGATGGACTGAGATGGAGAAGAATTTCTTCACTCAGAGAGGTGTGTGAATTCTCTGTCACAGAAAACTGTTGGGACCAATTTGTTTGATATATTCAAGAGGGAGTTGGACGTGGACCTTGCAGCTAAAGAGATCAAGGGAGAGTAAGTAGGAATGAGATACTAAGATCGGGATGATCAGCCATGAATGGTGGTGCAGGAACGAAGGGCCAAATGGCCTACTCCTGCACCTATTTTTCAAGTTTAACTCTGACCTCTGGAGAGTTCCCCAGTTTAACCGCACCACTCTCCATATCCATGCTTTAAGGTAAAGTCCTTCCCTACACCTCCCTCAAGACATTCTTCACACCAGCAGGAGGATATGCAAACAAGGAATACGTCATTCAGCCTCTCAAACCGCCCTGCCATTGCACACGCTCCTGACTGATCTGATAGTAACCTCAATCTCACTTCCCCTCCTGTATAACCTTTCACCTCTGTGCCCCCCAACCCCCCTCGCTTTACAAGAATCTATCTTAAAACTTTTACAAAACTTTCTTTGCCATCTACTGTCCGTGGTGCCATAGCAGATCAGAGTGAAGTGTTAGTTTCTAGTGCCCCTGAGATGCTCCTTTGCACTTTTTGTTATGTTAACGGTGCTAAGTAAATGTAGGTTGGTCGTGACTGTAACCGACAATAAATGATTTTGACTCCTCTTTAAGTACGGCTGATGATAGGATTATAACCGTTTTGTACAAAACAAGGTGATTCTGCACATAAAGCCTCAAATCACCATCTCCCTTTGAGAATCTGCACCAATCATTTCCCCAAATTTGTTTATGTTTTTCTTCCATTCAATAGTGGATTGAATGTCTTTTAATAGTCGCTTGTGGTGACATAGCCCACTTTGGAAAAATCTGGGATTGTTTCCGTTAGAAGAGGGTGTTACATTGTCAGGATATCTAGCACATTATAAAAATGTGACTGAGGAGGCCTGGGTAGATTTCCTGCACGACTCCTTCTTTGTAATACCAGTCTACACAAGTGATATCACAGGCCTTTAATGGAACCACACAACAGGGCCATTTGGCCCATCTTGTCCATGCTGACCCAAAGACACCCAGGTACCCTTTCTAATCCCATCTTCCTGCTCACGGCCAAGAGCCCTGCAGCTCACAGCGCTTTTGCAAAGGGCTTAGAGTCTTTGTCTCCACCACCAGCTCAGGCAGCGAATTCCAGACACCCACAAAATTTCCTCACGTCCTCTAATCCTTCTGCCACTGAGCTTGAAACTATGCCCCAGAAACAGAAGTTGCTGGAAAAGCTCAATAGGTCTCACAGCATCTGTGGAGAGAAATCAAAGTTAACCCAGTGCCAATTTCCTGCTTTTTCCCCATGCACATTATTTTTTTAATCCAGATAAGCATCCAAAACCTTCTTGAATGCCTTAGTTGAACCTGTCTCCATCACATTTCCAGGCTACGTATTCCATACTAACAAAGTGAAGGATTAGCGAGTTTTGAGAAGATTTGTAGCTCAGGTTGAGGTTCTGGCTGTAGGTTTGCTCGCTGAGCTGGAAGGTTCATTTCCAAACGTTTCATCACCCTAGAAGGTAACATCTTCAGCGGACCTCCGGGTGAAGCACTGTTGATAATTCCTGCTTTCCATTTATATGTTTGGGTTTCTTTAGGCCGGCAATGTCATTTCCGGTGTGACATTATTTCCGGTGGTGATGTCATTTCCAGTTCTCTTTCTTGGGGGTGGTAGATGGGGTCTAACTCAATGTGTTTGTTGATAGAGTTCCAGTTGGAATGCCACGTTTCTAGGAATTCTCGTGCGTGTCTCTGTTTGGCTTGTCCAAGAATGGATATGTTTTCCCAGTCATACAAATAAACATATACAGTAAATAGAAGGCAGAAATTATCAACAGTGCTTCACCCTGAGGCCCACTGAAGATGTTACCTAGTAGAGTGACAAAACGTCTGGAAATGAACCTTCCAGCTCAGCGAGCAAACCTACATCCAGAAGTGAAGGATGTCACTCCATGCTTGCTTCATTTGCACATTACTTTGAATCTATTTTTGTTCCTTTTTATGGGAAATAACAGTTTCACTCTATCTACTCTATCCAGCCTGTACAGGCTTTTGAAAAGCTCTATAAACTCTCCTCTCAGCCTTGTTCTCTCCAAGGGGTACAGCTCCAACTGTTTCCTCTTAACTGAAGATTTTTCATCCCTGGAACCATTCTTGGAAACCACTTCAGTACTCTCTCTCTCCAATGCGTTCACACCTTTCCTATAATGTGGTGCCCACAACTGTACACAATACTCCAGCTAAGGTCAAACAAGTATCTTGTACAAGATCAACATCAGCTCCTTGTTGGATTGACGATGTTGTAAATAATAGCCCTTTTAAGAATCAGGACATCTTCCAGTGACAATAGAGAGCAGCTGATTATCAATGGGGTATATTTTAAAGGAAGTGGTTTTCTCTAATAAACGGAGTAGGTTAGGAAGGATAGAGCATGTGATGATGAAATGTAAACAAAAGGTTCTGGAAGGCAGGTTAATTCCAGCATCAGCAAATGAGTCACGAGCAAAATAACGTGGAACCATCTCCATCACAGTCTGACACTGAATGCACTGCTGCAGTTCAATAAAGGCAGCTCATCACCAACTTCACAAAGGCTGGTCTAGCCCATGTTGCCTTGTGACCAGAGTAAAATATCAATCTCAGTGATCTCCACCATGCACGAGAGAAGTAGGTTGACATAGTTTTTCATCTTCTGCAATCTACTGCAGTCTAGGCAACCCCCTGACAGTCTCTGCAATTGACGCTAAGTTCAAACAAAGATCAACTTCTCCTATCTTTGGCAATGACTTCGGAAATAATTTTGAGAATATTAACTCTTTAAGGAGTTTCCTTCTAACATCATTTGACACTCACTTATCTACAAAATGCTAATTTGTTGTAATGTTCTCAGAACTATTCCAAAGCCATCGCCAAGGATAGGGGGTTGTGAGAACATAGGGAGGAAATTGTGGAATATTTGTAGAAATATTCATATCATCTATAAACACGGGTGAGGTGTTGGATGACTGGAGAGTGGCTAATGTTGTGCCTTTGTTTAAGGAGGGATATATTGAGAAGCCAGGGAACTAAAAGACATGTGAGTCTGACTTTGGTGGTGGGTAAATTGTTGGAGGTGATTTTGTTTGTCATTTATAGATGAGAAAATTAAAGGCATGGTTAGTCCATTTGTGGACGACAATAAAATTGCTGGTTTAGTCAACAGTAAAGAAAAATGTCTAAGATTACAAAGAGACCTTGATCAATTGGCCAATAGGCTGAGGCATGGCAAATGGAGTTTAATTTGGATCGATGCGAGGTATTGTATTTTGGTAAAACAAACAAGGACAGGATTTATACAATTAAAAATAAGGCCTTGGTTAGTGCTGTAGAACAGAGAGACCTAGGGGTTGAGGTATATAATTCTTTGGAATTTGCATTACTTGTAGACAGGGTGGTTAAGAAGTTAGTTAGTACATTTGCCTTCGTTGCTCAGATTTTTGAGTATAGCAGTTAGGACATCATGTTGAAGTTGTAGAGGACATCAGTGAGGCCTCTTCTGCAATACTGTGTGCAGTTCTTGTCGCCCTGTTATAGGAAGGATATTATTAAACTGGAGAGGGTTCAGAAAAGTTTTACCAGGATGTTGCTGGGTATAAAAATTTTGAGTTATAAGGAGAAGCTGGAAAAACTGGGACTTTTTTTCACTGGAGCGTAGGAGGATGAGGGGTGACTTTCTAGAAATTTATAAAATCATGAGGGGCAGGAGGTTTTTGTTGTGGGTGGGCGGGATTTCAAGACTGCGGGGCATAGTTTTAAGGTGGGAGGAGAAAGATTTAAAAAAGGACGAGCAACATATTTTACACATATTTTATTGTATGTGCAATAAATGTCTGCAGAAAGTGGTGGATGTGGGTACAGTTACAACAGTTAAAAGACATTTGGATAAGTACATGAATAAAGATGTTTGATGGATATGAGCCAAGCGCAGGGAGGTGGGTCTAATTTAATTTAGGATTATGGTCAGCATGGACTGGTTGGACCGAAGGGTCTGTTTCTGTTCTGTATAACTCTAGGAAGGAGCATGTGTAGGCCATTGGCCCCTCCAGCCCATTCTGCAAGATCTAATAGTCACCTCAACCTGCTTTTCCACCTATCCCACCTCCACCATTGCCATTTAACTGCCTTGCTGATTAAGATTCAATCCTCTTCCACCTGAAAAATACTAAAACCCACATCTCCACCACTGAACAGGAAAGTGAATTTCAAACTCATGACCCTCTGCTGGAAAAGAAATTCTTCTCATCTCTGTCTAGAACTTGGGAAGCACCTGACCTTAGAACTATGTCCTCTTATTATGGGCCCTCGCACAAGGAGAAACATCCACTCAGCATTAAGATTTCATCAGTAATTATAGACCCAAAACTAGAAGAGGAGAGAGAGTTCTTCATACAAACAGTGGTTGAAGTTCATAATCTCTTTTGCTAACTATAATTGATGGATGAAATGTTGATGGGTATTTACCATCAGAAAACAAGTCTGTAGGCACAGAAGTTCATAAGGATGTTAAATGGAATTTTGGCATTTATTGCTAAAGGAATAGAATATAAAAGTGCGGAAGTGCTGCTGTGGCTATACAAGACATTAGTGAGGCCATACCTGGAGTATTGCGTACTGTTTTGGTCTCCTTACTTGAGGAGGGATTTGAGGAGGGAACCTCAGATGGAGGTTCACCAGATCAATTCCAGAGGTGAGAGGCTTCTCGTAATGAAGAGAGATTGAGCAGTACAGGTCCAGTTTACTCTCTGGAGCTTAGAAGAATGAGAGGAGATCTAATTGAGATATTTCAGATGCTAAAGGGGATTGACAAAGTAGATACAGAGAGGATGTTTCCTCGTGTGGAACAATCTAGAATGAAAGGTCACAGTTTAAGGATAAGGGGTGACTGATTTAAAACAGAGATGGGGAGAAATTACTTCTCTCAAAGGGTCATGAACCTGTGGAATTCACTCGCAAAGAGTGAGAGGAATGCTCAGACACCGATTAATATTAAGCAGAAGCTAGACAGATTTTTTAAATTAATGAAGCTGTCAAATGGCAGGGCAGACTCAAGGGGCTGAATGGCCCACTCCTGCTCCTTGTGTTTATCAAATGGTGAGCCAAATTCATGGACTGACAGAAGGAGGCCATTCAGCCCTTAGTGCCTGTACTGGCTCCTGCTCCAATGTCTTATGATATCATGGAAAAGAGTCAATGAGGGACAGGATCCTTTGTTTTAAGTCATCTTGCTGTGACCAACAGTGGGAGCGCATTCCATTAAGAAAGGGAGCCTGTTCTTCTCTCCCAACCCAGGAAAATAACATATCAGGTGCCCTTGTCGTTGCCATAACAAGGCATTTGCATAAATAAAAAACTAACAACCAACATAAGATTATGAGCCAGGCTCACAAAACGGTTCTTTTACACTGGTAGACGTTCCATACACTCTCATACAGATCCCTGTCCTCCACAGGCAAAAGTCTCTTTGGAATTAAATAATAGCTGTTGGGAATTGGGGATCACAGTGTGTGGGAGATAATGAAAGTAAAACCACCATAGTCTCACTCTCCCATTAGATAGTTATGGCCATTGGTGATTTAACCTAAGGGTCACTATGTCTCAGGTAAAGAGAGAGGTTGAGAAGGAGAGTCTTTCAATGGTAACCCTCAGCCCATGTGGGAATTGAACCCATGCTGTTTTGTATTAGCACTGAAATACACACCAGCTGTCTAGCCACCTGAGCTAACCAACTCTAAACAGCAATATAGTCAATAACAGCTTCTTCCCTGCTGTTATTACACTTCTGAATGGACCTCTCAAATTTAATGTTGATCTCACCCTCTGTGCACCTTCTCTGTATATGTGCATTGCATTATTATTTCTTATGTTTAGTAATTAATAAATTTACTATTTTTATTAATTCAAGAAAGTCTGGTTAAACTGGCTCCTTTTGAACTATGAGTTTATTTGGGTCTGGAAGAAAATTATCCATAATTTTCAAATTAATTGGGTTGCACTCGTCTAACTGGGTGGGCAAATAGCCAAGGGAAGTCAATCCCTCACTCCGTTCTATTACCCCGATGTGCTTTGTGTAGAGTGGTCTGCCTGCAGTGCACACAAAACAAAACTTTTCACTGTACCTAGGTACATGTGACAATAACAAAGCCAATCAAATCCAATCATATCAACAGGGATAGCTGAAGTGAATGGACATGGAAAGGAGGTCAATGCATAGAAGTGTGAAGTCTGATGATTTTTTTCTAGATGTGGATGTCACTGGCCGCTCCAGCAGTTTTGACCATCCTCTTCCAGTTACCCTCAAACTGAACTACTTGTTCAGCTATTTCAGAGGGCACTTAAGAGCCAAGCAAATTGCTGCAGGTCTGGAGTCACATGTAGGCCAGGTGAGACAGGGATGGAAGATTTCCTTCTTTAAAAGGATATTAGTGAGTCAGAGACAAAAACAGAAACTTGAATTCTGACAAAGGGTCACTGGACTCAAAAAGTTCATTCATATTTTTTATGAATAAAGTATATTTTTAAATTAAAAGGTAGGGTGTGCTGATTAGTTTCCTTGTCAGCGTTTCTATGGTTTTATAACTCGATTTCTTCAGTCATTGCTTCAAAGAGCCAAGGAACATTCAGGATTCAATGGCCATTAATCTGTGAAACTAAACTATGCCTGACCAGCTGTATCTTGAAAAAATGGAAAAATGGAAAGAAATTCCATTTTTAACTTCCTTTTGATCTGATTACATCCCTCTTCTGGATAAATCAGAAAGATCTCCTTGCTGATTTGATGTTGTCTTTATTACCAGGCAGGGTTAAGACAAATAGATATATCACGACGCAGTCTCACAGCACTCAAACAGACACCAAAACCAAAAGCTAAAGTAATAAATTCTTTAGGGAAGATAAATGAGAAGACATCGGATTTACTGTGCATCCTTCCTCTTTTTTTGAAAACAAAGAATAAGATAATGCACCATAACAGCTATCCTCAGGATAATGAAATATCAGTACTTGGCAGTTGAGTCTAGATTAGAATGGTGCTGGAAGAGCACAGCAGGTCAGGCAGCATCTGAGGAGCAGGAAAATTGACGTTTCAGGCAAAAGCCCTCCATCAGGAATGAGGCAGGGAGCCTCCATGGTGGAGAGATAAATGGGAGGGGGTTGGGCTGGGGAGAAGGTAGCCAAGTGTACAATAGGTGAATGGGACTGGGGATGGAGGTGACAGGTCAGAGAGGAGGGTGAAGTGGATAGTTGGGAAGGGGGATTGGCAGGTAAGACAGGTCATGGGGACAGTACTGAGCTGGAAGATTGGAACTGGGGTGAGGTGGGGGGGGAGGGGAAATGAGGAAACTGGTGAAGTCCACTTTTTTTCCCTCGACAGATGTTGCCAGACCTGCAGAATTTCTCCAGCACTTGCTGTTTTTGTTCCAGATTTCCAACTTCACTGTTCCCTGTTTTATTTTAATGAATCAGTTGTTATGAAAATAAACAGTAGCTACAAGGCCACCATTGGACTGACTTTAAATCCAGACATTTATTGAATTCAAACTTCCCGACCTGCCTGACTGGGGTTCGGGCCCAGGCTAACAACACACCAGCCTAGAATGTTGGACTCATTATGCCAATGGCATGATCACTGCACCCACTGTCCCACCCAAACTGTAGCTAAAATGAGAGTTATATTAGTTGTGGGTATGTTCACTGAGCTGGGAAGTTGATTTGCAGAAGTTTTGTCCCCTGTCTCGGTGACATCTTCAGTGCTTCGGAGCCTCCAGTGAAATGCTGCTGTACTGTGTCTTCTGGAATTTACTTGGTCCCATTCCTGCTGGTTCCAATTGCTGGTTCCAGCTGTTTGTTGTAGTGTTTGGTATATTGGGTCCAGGTCAATGTTGATGGAGTCTGCAGATGAGTGCCACGCTTCTAGAAATTCTCTGGCTGTCCTCCGTTTGGCTTGTCCTATGATCCTTGTGTTGTCCCAGTCAGATTTGTAGTCCTCGTCACCTGTGCGTGTGGCTGCTGGAGACAGCTGGTCGTGGCATTTAGTGGCTTGTTGGTGTTTGTGGATGTGGATTGCTGGTTGTCTGCCTGTTTGTTGAGAGTTGTATACTTACTAGAAAAGGGGAAAACAAGTGCAGGATGATGAGAAAAATCAGGGGAGTGAATCGATTGGAGAGATCTTATGAAGAGTTGGCACAGGTAGGGTGTCTATTCTCTGGGACACACACCGAGACAAACATCAACTGTGGCTGGAGGACCATCAACTCGGTGAAAGATGCTCTTTGCTCTGCCCAAAACATGTTGGTCTTCCAGAACAAGGTGTTGACCCTGATCAAGTGTTGCAGACTGGCACATCCTAAGGTCCAGGACTATGTGCTGAGAGACGCACTACAGCTGGGGGCAGCTGCTGTCAAGGCACAGTGGGGAAAGGCCACTGTCTGAGGTCTTTCTGCTGAAGCTAAATGGGGGTCTGTTCAGTTATCGGACCCTCCTCATCCCTCAATGCATATAAATATAGTGTTGTTTATGTAAGCAATGTCTTGGCTTTGTTTGAATCAAGTAATACTGCAATGTTTGTTTATTTATTTCCTTGATATGCCACTGTACAGAACCAAACTGCACTTGTGACTATGCATGTATACAAAGATATTTTTTATGAATAAAAGTATATTTTTAAATTAAAAGGTAGGGTGTGCTGATTAGTTTCCTTGTCGGTGTCTCTGGTTTTATAACTCGATTTCTTCAGTCATTGCTTCAAAGAGCCAAGGAACATTCAGGATTCAATGGCCATTAATCTGTGAAACTAAACTATGCCTGACCAGCTGTATCTTGGAAAAATGGATAAATGGAAAGAAATTCCATTTTTAACTTCCTTTTGATCTGATTACATCCCTCTTCTGGATAAATCAGAAAGATGTGTCCTTGCTGATTTGATGTTGTCTTTATTACCAGGCAGGGTTAAGACAAATAGATATATCACGACGCAGTCTCACAGCACTCAAACAGACACCAAAACCAAAAGCTAAAGCAATAAATTCTTTAGGGAAGATAAATGAGAAGACATCGGATTTACTGTGCATCCTTCCTCTTTTTTTGAAAACAAGAATAAGATAATGCACCATAACAGCTATCCTCAGGATAATGAAATGTCAGTACTTGGCATTTGAGTCTAGATTAGAATGGTGCTGGAAGAGCTCAGCAGGTCAGGCAGCATCTGAGGAGCAGGAAAATCGACGTTTCAGGCAAAAGCCCTCCATCAGGAATGAGGCAGGGAGCCTCCATGGTGGAGAGATAAATGGGAGGGGGTTGGGCTGGGGAGAAGGTAGCCAAGTGTACAATAGGTGAATGGGACTGGGGATGGAGGTGACAGGTCAGAGAGGAGGGTGAAGTGGATAGTTGGGAAGGGAGATTGGCAGGTAAGACAGGTCATGGGGACAGTACTGAGCTGGAAGGTTGGAACTGGGGTAAGGTGGGGGAAGGGGAAATGAAGAAACTGGTGAAGTGCACTTTGATGCCCTGGGGTTGAAGTGTTCCGAGGCGGAAGATGAGACCTTCTTCCTCCAGGCATCGGGCGAGGAGGGACTGGCGGTGGAGGAGACCCAGGACCTGCATGTCATTGGCAGAGTGTGATGGGGAGTTGAAACTTTCAGCTATGGGGTGGTGGGGTTGATTGGTGCCAGTGTCGCGGAGATGTTCCCAAAAGCGCTCTGCAATTCCAAACTAGTCTCTTGGTTTGCCCTTCTTAGATTTCGCTTTATTGTCACATGTACTCACATGAGTACAATGCAAAGTTTACAAATCATGACTTACACTGCCATCTTGGATACTAAAGTTGCAAAGTACAGATTCTTAAGGAAAACATGAGAAAAAAAAGAAATAAAAAGTCTAGCAATAAATTTTTTTTAAAAAGACAGAAATAAGAGTTCAGAATAACAGTCCTTCCAAACCAGACTGCAGCAGGTTTCACCTCGAGGGCTGGGAGACCGGGACAATGCTGAGCGCCGGGAGTGTGGGTCAACACCAAGGACTGGGAGTGTGAGAACGCACCAAGGACAGGGAGTGTGAGTCCGCACCGAGGGCAGGGAGTGTGGGTCAACACCGAGGGCCGGGAGTGTGGGTCAACACCGAGGGCAGGGAGTGTGGGTCAACACCGAGGGCCGGGAGTGTGGGTCAACACCGAGGGCCGGGAGTGCGGGTCCGCACCGAGGGCTGGGAGTGCGGGTCAATGCCGACGGCCGGGAATGTGGGTCAATGTCAAGGACCGGGAGTGTGGGTCCGTGCCGAGGGCCGGGACTGTGGGTCAATGCCGCGGGGCGGGAGTATGAGTCCGTGTCGAGGGCCGGGAGTGTGGGTCAACACCGAGGACTGGGAATGTGGGTCAACACGGAGGGCCGGGAGGGTGAATCAACACCGAGGGCCGGGAGGGTGGGTTAACACCGATGACTGGGAGTGTGGGTCAGTGCCAAGGGCCAGGAGTGTGGGTCAGTGCCAAGGGCCAGGAGTGTGGGTCAACACCGAGGGACAGGAGTGTGGGTCTGTGCCGAGGGACAGGAGTGTGGGTCAACACCGAGGGACAGGAGTGTGGGTCTGTGCCGAGGGACAGGAGTGTGGGTCAACGCCGAGGGACGGGAGTGTGGGTCCATGCCGAGGGACGGGAGTGTGGGTCAACATCGAGGGCCGGGAGAGTGGGTCCGTGACAAGGGCCGGGAATGTGGGTCAACACCGAGGGACAGGAGTGTGGGTCAACACCGAGGGTTGGGAGTGTGGGTTAACACCGATGACTGGGAGTGTGGGTCCGTGCCGAGGGACAAGAGTGTGGGTCAACGCCGAGGGACAGGAGTGTGGGTCAACACCGAGGGACAGGAGTGTGGGTCAACGCCGAGGGACAGGAGTGTGGGTCCGTGCCGAGGGACAGGAGTGTGGGTCAACACCGAGGGACAGGAGTGTGGGTCAACACCGAGGGACAGGAGTGTGGGTCAATGCCGAGGGACAGGAGTGTGGGTCCGTGCCAAGGGACAGGAGTGTGGGTCAATGCCGAGGGACGGGAGTGTGGGTCCATGCCGAGGGACGGGAGTGTGGGTCAACACCGAGGGCCAGGAGAGTGGGTCCGTGACAAGGGCCGGGAATGTGGGTCAACACCGAGGGACAGGAGTGTGGGTCAACACCGAGGGACGGGAGTGTGGGTCCATGCCGAGGGCCAGGAATGTGAGTCAACACCGAGGGCCGGGAGGGTGGATCAACACTGAGGACCGGGAGTGTGGGTTAACACCGATGACTGGGAGTGTGGGTCAGTGCCAAGGGCCGGGAGTGTGGGTCAACACCGAGGGCTGGGAGTGTGGGTCAACACTGAGGGCTGGGAGTGTGGGTCCGTGCCGAGGGCCGGGAGTGTGGGTCTGTGCTGAGGACCAGGAGTGTGGGTTAACTCCAAGGGCCGGGAGTGTGGGTCAACGCCGAGTGCTGGGATTGTGGGTCCGTGCCGAGGTCCGGGATTGTGGGTCAACACCGAGGGCCGGGAGTGTGGGTCTGCCCCGAGTGCCGGGGGTGTAGCTCCGTGCCGAGGGCAAGGAGTGTGGGTCCGTGCTGAGGGGCGGGAGTGTGGGTCTGTGCCGAGCGTCGGAAGAGTAGGTCCATTTCAAGGGCCAGGAGTGTGGGTCAACACCGAGGGCCGGGAGTGTGGGTCTGTGCTGAGGACCAGGAGTGTGGGTTAACACTGAGGGCTGGGATTGTGGGTCTTCCCTGAGGGCCGGGATTGTAGGTCAACACAGAGGACTGGGAGCATGGGTCCGTGCCGAGGGCAAGGAGTGTGGGTCCGTGCTGAGGATCGGGAGTGTGGGTCCGTGCTCAAGGCTGGGAGTGTGGGTCTGTGCCGAGTGTCGGGAGTGTAGGTCCATGCCGAGGGCAGGGAGTGTGGGTCAACACCGAGGACCGGGGGTGTGGGTCAACACAGAGGTCCAGGAGTGTGGGTCCGTGCCGAGGACTGGGTGTGTGGGTCCATGCCAAGCGCTGGTTGTGTGGGTCTGTGCTGAAAGCCGGGAGTGTGGGTCCGTGCTGAGGGCTGGGAGTGTGGGTCAACACCGAGAGCCGGGAGTGTGGGTCTGTGCCAAGGGCCGGGGGTGTGGGTCCGTGCCGAGGGCCAGGAGTGTGAGTCTGTGCTGAAAGCCAGGAGTGTGGGTCAACACTGAGGGCCGGGAGTGTGGGTCTGTGCCGAGGGCCGGGAGTCCAAATCCATGTTGACACTGGGAGTGTGTGCTGGCTTTCACACCAGACATCGCCAATTCTGTCCGAAGAAGAGAGATAAAAGCAAAAATAAAGAAAATGCAAAAAGAGAATAAGAAAAGAAATGGATGGAGTGAACGAGCTCTGGCTCAGGAGACCTCCTCCAGCACCATTTTGACAAAGTAGTTCTGTTGGCAGCCGAGAAGTTTGGAAAATATCCTTCAGGCGGGTCTTTGAATGAGAGGTCAACATTTTAGGCTAAGTTAAAATGGAAATGAGGAGAAACTATTTCTCTCACGAGGACGATGAACCTGGAACTCACTGTCCCAGAGTGCGGTGGACACCGTGACATTGAATACATTTAAGGAGAGAGAGACAGATTTTTAATAAGTAACAGTTAAAGGGTTATGGAGAGTGAGCAGGAAAGTGGAGTTAAGGCCAAGAGGAGATCAGCCAGGATCGTATTAGATGGCGGAGGCGATTCACAGGACTGCTCCTAGTTCTTATATCACAGATTCGATGTCCAGTCTCAAAGTTCCAGTGTAGAACAGGGAAGGTGCTGCACTCTCGGAAATGGCACCTTTCACACTGGACCACCCAGGTAGTATTTTGAAGAGGGATGGTAGAGAGCTCCCTGGTGTCCGGATCGATACTTCTTCTTCCGTCAACATCACTCAAACGGATTGTCTAGTCGTTGTGTCGGCATCTGTGTCCGCTACTGGGAACTTGCTGTGCACAAACTTGGCTAGCACTTTTCCAACAGCTGCTTGGCCTCACTGTCTGCCCTATCCTCTGGAATGTTGTGAAAACACAGGAGAAAGTTCTAAGATTCTGAATCATTGGAGATAAGAAGGAGTTTTAGCAGAGATTTTAGGAGTGGAGAGGGAGATATTATTTAGGCTGGTAGAGGAGTCCACGGTGAGAATTAGAATAGAATAGAATCATAGAATCATATAGACCCTTCAGTCCAACTATTCCATGCCTATCATGTTCCCAGACTGAAGTAATCCCACTTGCATGCATTTGGCCCATATCCCTCCAAATCTTTCCTATTCACTTACTTATCCATAAGTCTTTTAAATGTTGTAACTGTATCTGCATCCATCACTTCCTCTGGCAGTTCATTCCACACAATAACCAACCTGCGTCTAAAAAAAAATTGCCCCTCATATCCTTTTTAAAACTTGCCCCTCTCACCTTAAAAATACGTCCCCTAGTTCTGAACGGCCCCAGCTTCGGGAAAAGATCCTTGCAATTCACCTTAATTATGCCTATCATGATTTTATAACCCTCTATAAAGGTCACCCCTCAACCTCCCAGACTGGGCACTAAACTCAACAATTACTTCAGAACCCATCAAATCAAAGGGCAAGCAAGTTATCCTCATTCCCAAAGGGCTGTCTAATAGCAACTGGTTACATAAATGGAGCTGTTACTGGCTGCAGTAAGCTCCATAGGATACCATCAGTTTAAAACTGTCACTAAGAAAGTGAAGGGAGATCATTGGATGGTCATGTATTAAACATAGTGGAGACAATGCATGAAGTGTTTCACCACAGGGAGAAATTGAGACAAAGACCATTACCATTTTTAGTGAAAGATGACGTCAGGGCGGTCGGAAAGTTCTGGATTGTTCTAGTAAAGTAAGAATGAGCACAGATTTGTCATCCAACTGGCTTCTTTTCTGAGTTTCTGGGTCTAACTTTTTTTATAAAATTGTGTGTTCACAGGACATGGGTATCAATAGCAACTTATTGCCCATCCCTAATTTCAAAGAAGGCAATTAAGGGTCATCCACATTGCAGTGGGTCTGGAGTCACATGTAGGCCAGACCATAGAACATAGAACATTACAGCACAGCACAGGCCCTTCAGCCCTCGATGTTGCGCCACCCTGTCATACTAATCTGAGGCCCATCCCACCTCCACTATTCCATGTACGTCCATATGCCTGTCCAATGATGACTTAAATGCACTTAAACTTGGCGACTCTACTACCGTTGCAGGCAAAGCATTCCATACCCTTACTACTCTTTGATTAAAGAGGTAAGGATAAGCAGGAGGTTGGAGGAACACAGCAAGCCAGACAGCATCAGGAAGTGGCGAAGTCAACGTTTTGGGTATCATCTTTCTTCCGGTTCCTGAAGGCGGGTTAATACCCAAAACATTGATTTCTCCACCTCCTGATGCTGCCGGACTTGCTGTGTTCCTCCAACCTCCTGCTTGTCTACTTTGCACTCCAGCATCTGCAGTTTTTTTGTCTCTAGTCCAGGTAAGGACAACAGATTTTCTTCCCTAAAGAATATTAGTGAAAGAGATGGGGTTTTTTACAACAACAGAAAGCAATTACATTGATAGAAAGATACTGGATTTGAGACACTAACTCTGTTTCTCTCTCCACAGATACAATGAAAGACTTGCTGAGTTTCTCCAGCAATTTCTGTTCTTGTGTGTTTCAGGTCTCCAGCATCCATAGTTCTAGGGTTGTTTATATAAAAGCAGTTATATAGTTGCCAATAGGCTAGCTTTTTATTCCAGAATTTCTGCTCATAATTTGCCATGGTGGGATTTGAACCCACACATCCAGAACATCAGCTTGAGGTCCTTGGACTAGTAACTTGTTTTATTTTTTATTTATCCACTGGATATGGATGTCATAGGCCAACAGAATTGAGGGGAAAATTCTTCACCCAGAGAGTGGTGGGTGTATGGAGAGCAGTGGAGGCCAAGTCTCTGGATACTTTCAAGAAAGAGATGAATAGAGCTCCTAAAGATAGTGGAATCTTTAGGGAAGAAAATCTGTCGTCCTTACCTTATGGGGATCAGGCAGGAACAGGATACTGATTGTGGCTGATCAGCCATGATCATAATGGTGGTGCTGGCTCAAAGGGCTGAATGGCCTACTCCTGCACCTATTGTCTATTGAAAGTATTTATTCCTCACTTAAAAGTTAACCACGTTGTCTTCAGTCCCTGCCCTCTCCTTTGCCACTGATTCCATCACTCTCCCTGGTAACTCCCCAAGGTGGACTAGACTTTCCACAACCGTGTTGCCTGTTTGTCCCTGGCACGAGACCAAGACCATGTATTTTCACCTCTGTTAACATTGCTTGACTCTCCGGCTGTTTCAGCTCCTCTCCTCTCCTGCTGAAACCCTCATCCACACCTTCCATTGAGACTTGACAATTTGAACATACTCTCGCGGTCCCAGCACCCTCCATAAATGTGAGGTCTTTCAAAATTCCACTGCCTGTTTCTTAACACACGCAAATGGTGTTCACCTGTGCTGCGTGTACCTCCCAACCACCCTGTCTCTCAGTTAAACTCTTTTAATAAATTCTGCACACATTGCACCAAATGTCTGATACTCTGCTCTGACAAACATGATGAAATAGCTCAGTTGATCAAGCAGCCATTGCGCAATTGAAGAGTTGGTAGCGTAATGGTAAAAGCGTCTCCAAGTGGGACGATGATGGCTGAATGGTATTATCACTAAGCTATTAAGCCTGAGCACCTCGGTTCATAATCCTACCATAGCAGAGGGTGGTAATTGAATTCAATAAAAATCTGGGATCAAGAGTTTGATCCATCTAATTTACTAATGCCCTTGGGGGAGGGGAAATCTGCCAATACTGAATATCTGATAATTAAGAGACAGTGAGGAGTTGGGAGTTGGCAAAGGGGTAGCGCTGATGACAAATGTGAAAATGGGAGTTGGATTTTCAGATGTTGTTGCTCAGGGCAACAAATATCTGTGAAATAGGAGGGGGTGTAAGAAGAGATCCTTGAGGGACACCAGAGGTAACTAAGTGGGAAGGGAAGTCATTGGATGTCTGGCTACAATTAAGTAGATAATAGGAGAACATGGGTAAAGCAGTGCCAACCAATTGGACCACAGTTGGAGGAGGAAGGCAGGTCAAAGAACGTCAGCAAGTCAAGAAGGACAAGTCATGGACGTGAACGAGTACTACTGGTGGATGCACATCTCAGTGGCAATGAGGGAATGGGGTTTTCAAATAGCAACACTAGGGGTTTGTCCTCCTGATAGTCTTCAGTGACAAATGTACCCAAGATGGATTAAAAAGGTACTTGGGTCTTCAGAAACCTTCATCAGAGAATCTATGTTGGATGTGCTCCCTCACCCTTGCCTTTATATCCCATTTAATCCTTTTGGGGGTAACAGTACAATGGGAAGGGGGCTAGCAAATCTAACACTGATGAGGATTGGGAAATCCATGTATGTGATCAGAGAGGATAATGAAGAGTAACTGGAAAGTCTGGAAAGTAATGTGTGAGTCATGAACAATGACTGAGGTTAACACTCTAATCTCTCCTGCACTGGAGGGACTCTGCTTTTCAATTTCTCTGTATGTGGCTGATTACAATGTTTGTTCTCCATGTTTGTTTTTGTAATTAGAATCCTGTTCAAAAATTAATCCCGGATTTAGGGATTTTAATTACTAAAGCTTTTAGTCAGGATGAGGGACGTTTTTGTGGGCTGTTTAGGAATTAACAAAAGAAGGCAGATCATCAGTAATTACAGAGGAGGTTCTGGGTTGAAGTAAAGTTGGTGCAGTTGGGATGTATCTGGGCAGGGTTTCATGCCCTGGGCAATGACAATATAGAGTCAGAGATGTACAGCACAGAAACAGACTCTTCAGTCCAATTTGCCCATACCAACCAGATAACCTAAATTAATCTACCCCTATTTGCCAGCATATGGCTCATATACCCTCTAAACCCTTCCTATTCATATACCCATCCAGATTCCTTTTAAACGTTGTAATTGTACCAGCCTCCACCACTTCCTCTGGCAGCTCATTCCATACACGCACCACCCTCTGCATGAAAAAAGCTGCCCCTTAGGTCCTTTTTAAATCTTTCCCCTCTCACCCTAAACCTATCCCCTCTTGTTTTGGATTCCCCCACCCCAGGGAAAAAGACCTTGTCTATTTACCTTATCCGTGCCCCTTGTGATTTTATAAACCTCTACATGGTCACCCCACAGTCAAAATCAATATACGATGGCGATTAAGTGGGACAATGGAGATAAAATGGAGTAATGGGGATAGAGATAGGGTAATAGGACACCAGTGAGGCAATTGGGTTTAAGTGGGGCAATGAAAATTAAATGGGGATCGAGGTGAGACAATGGAACTTAAGTGGGACAATGGAGGTGAAATGGAGCATACAAACATGTGACCAACAGCAGGCCACTCGGCCCTTTGAGCCTGCTCCACGATTCAGTGAGATTGTGGCTGATCGGATTTTAACCTCAACTCTACATCCCTGCACATTCCCAATGATCTCTGTCCCTTTGGTGATCTCCCTTTGGTACGCCTTCCACCAACCCAGCTTCAAAGCACAGACCTAAACCCGTAAATTACCATCCACCCTCCTGACAGTCAGCAGGAGTGGGGTGGCTGTGGTATAATGAGCCTGTCACTGGGAAATAATCCAGGGGTTCTAGCTAAATTCTCCTGGGAATGGAGATTCAAATCCCACCACAGCAGTTTGTGGAATTTTAGATTCAGTTAATTACAATTTGAAATCATTAGCTTTTCTCCATGATGGTGACTATGCAGTTATCATCAATTGTAAAAACCCATCTGATTCACTAATCCCTCTAAGGAAGCAAAGCTGCCTGGTCTGGTCTGGTCCATGCGTCACTCCAGACCCACAGAAATGCATAGAGTCATAGAGGTGTACAGCACTGAAAAAAAGGCCATTGGATGCATAGATCAAAAGCAAGCACCTAACTATTCCATACGCATCAGGTAAACATAGTCCCATTCTCTCTTGGACAGTCAACAGGTGGTGGTTTAACCTGAGGGCCACCAAGCCTCAGGCAAGGGAAGACGTTGAGGAGAGTCCTTCGTGATAACCTCAGCTGGTGCAAGAATTGAGCGCACAGTGCCAATGTCTGTATTGTGCACCAGCTGTCCAGCCAACTGAGCTAGCCAACTTTAAACAAGCCTCTGAAATGGCTGAGAGAATCATTCAGTTCAAGGACAATTAGGGATGGACAAAAAGCCCAGACACAAATAATTAGAACACGAACACACTGGGTTAAACAAATCTCCATGTGAATGGAGTATAGGGGTTGCTTTTTATACTGAACCATGAGAATGATTGAAAAGCCACATTTTTACTCTCTCACGGTTCAACTGCTTCAACAAATGTCTTCTCTCGAACTTGTGTAATATGTTTGTTAATCAAATGCCTCAATTCCCGTAAGTGTCCCGCCAATGTCTCAAATTGGCATCCAGATGGTAAGCAGGTCACAGCTGGAATGTTACAAGGTTATTTGTTCCATTTGTTTGAACTTTGTCATTGAGGGAAGTGAACGTCGGCTTCCAGACACCGGCAGCTTACTGCTGTCACTGTACATGTGATTGACACTGTCTGGGGAAGCTGCCAATATCAGGCAACTCTCACGCCTGGGCAAACAAAACTTGTGTTATGCTGCTGTCTCTACAATGCTAGTTACAGAGTCCATGCCAACCATGATGTTCCCAGGATATAACTTTAAACTTAGAGTTCAGTGGTGACATCATCAAACACTTTGCTCTTTCAAGAAATACTGTAGAGTAATTGGACACTTTTACATTGAGATTTACATTGAGATAACCATGCTGACTTAAAGATATGGTTAAGTCAGCATTTATTACCCATCCCTAATTGCCCAGAGGGCAGTTAAGAGTCAAACCACATTGCTGTGGGTCTGGGGTCACAATGTAGGCAGTTTCCTTCCCTGAAGGACATTAGTGAACCAGATGGGTTTATCTTCCCCAGACAATTGGTGACCGTTTTCATGGTCATCATTAGATGCAGATATTTTTTATTGAATTCAAATCTGAGAATCTGCCACCACAGAGATTAACTTCAAGGTTGGTTTATGCCATTATTTAACAGTTTTGATCCACTCCAAAAGAAAAACTCTATGGAAAGCAAGTTGACGTTTATCCAACAAGTGAGCAGTTTGCACAGGGTTACAGGGATTGGAACAATAGGTGAACTGACAGTGCATACAATGCATGCCAAGGCTCTTGTGCTGAAGTGGTAGTGACCCTGCCTCTGAGCCTGGAGAGCTGGTTTCTGGTCCCATCTGCTCCAGAGGTGTGTTCACAATCATAGAATCATAGACCATGGAAGCAGACCCTTCGGTCCAACTTGTCCATGCCGATCAGATATCCTAAATTAATCTAGTCCCAGTTGCCAGCTTGTGTGAACAAACTGAGTCCAAACTGCTCTCAGTTCCCTCCCTCTCCTACTCCATGAAGATTCTCCCGCCCCCTTCTTTGGACCAATGAGACTCAAGAGCTGCCCCCATTGAACTTCCATGGCCGAATAGCTTATCCATCTTCAATAAAAGAAGGCAGGTACTGGTGGATTGAAACTGGGAAACTGGCAACAGCAGAACCATATTCCCAGTTGAAGGTAAAGTTGGGTTTGGGAGTCAATGTAGGGGAAGATTAAAAATAAACAATCCTCTTCACACACCCTCTCAAATTCTCACAGATTGTGTATCTTTCCCTCTCCTGGTTAATATACTCAGACAATATTAAAACACACCCCTAGAGCAGGTGGGACTTGAACCCAGCTCTCCTGGCTCAGAGGCAGGGACAATGCCACGGCACCTCAAGACTCAAGCCTAGGCTACGGATCCAATCCATCCCCCCCCGGCCGCACAACCGTAAACTGACCGAATTCTGACGGAACAAGTTATTTTCCAAAAAAGTAAACTCTCCAAGGGGCAAACAAAGCACCGTTTTTAAAACGGCTCTGTAACTAAAACCCTGGCGGCATAGGAACAGGGCACCCTCAGAGGCATCCCACACAGACCACAAGGAGAAATGTACCAATTCCACACACAGACAGAGAGTATACTAAAACCCGGGTCCCCAGCGCTATGAGGTAGCAGTGCTAACCCCTGAGTCAGTTATTAAAGACACCCCCCACCCCCTTCCCTTCTGCTTTGGGTTCCCTGAGGTGCTCGATTCATCATTAAAGACTGACAAGTCACCTTTACTGTCTCCCCCACTGCTAGCCCCGAATTTGTATCATTATAAAACAGGACTGAAGACAAACATTTGAGAGAGTGTGAGGACATACCTGTCTCTGTTAAAATGCGGCATTGTTCGAACTTTAATCCTCAGTCCGTCGACCTCCACTCCATCCACGCTTTCACTTTTTACGTCTCTCCTTAAAATGATTTAAGAAATTGACGCGAGTCAATTTCAGATTTAAATCCCTCCTTCATCTCATGTGACAGGCACTGTCGGATCTGGCAGGCTGGGGCTGGAAGGCTCACATTTTGCTTTTTATTTTCGACCCTGTCGTCACAAATGTGTGTGGGCGTTTTTTTAAAAAATTGTGTTTTCCAATTAATTTCCTAGTTATTTCTATCCCTGATTACCTCCCCAGGGAGGTTTAGAGGGAAATTGAGGACTTTTGTTTCACTCAGAGGGTGGTGGGAGTCTGGAATACACTCCCTGGGAGTGTAGTTGAGATGGGAAACCTTACACCCTTTAAAACGTACCTGGAGGACCACTTGTAATACCATAACTCTCAAAGCTATGAGCCAAGTACTGGAAAGTGGGATTAATGTGGATATCAGCATAAACTCAATGGACTGAAGGGCCTCTGTCATGCACTCTGAACCTATAGCTTGGCATAGTGACTAGCCCTGCTGCCTCACAGCACCAGGGACCCAGGTTCAATTCCAGTTTGGGTGACTGTGTGGTGTTTACACATTTTCCCTATGCCTATGCAGGTTTCCTCTTGCAGTCCAAAGGTCTGCAGGTTAGGTGGATGGGCCATGGGAAACGCAAGGTTAGACAATAAGGGAGTGGGACACCTTTCAAAGGATTGGTGTGGACTGGATGGGCCAAATGGCCATGGCCCCAACTTGCCCACCTCAAATGTAGGGATTCTATGGCTGTTTATTACCCATCCCAAGTAAATCTTAGGAAGATCCTAATGTTCTTGTGGTGGAATGGTAGTGTCCACATCTCAGGATTGAAATCCTACCTCAGATGCCTCTCATAACAAGTAGATTGGATTTAAAACACATTTTAACCTTGAGAAACTGGTGAGCCACCGGCTGTTCTTGCAGTTTGAGATTGTTCTTTCACAGAATTGTTACATGCAGAAGGGAGCCATTGGCTTCTTTACAGAGGGTGGGGGTGGTATGGAATGCACTGCCTGGGGGGAGTAGTTGATTTGGGAAACCTCCCAACCTTTAAAAAGTGCGTGGTTGAATATTTAAAATGTTGTAACATTCAAGGCTACAGATCTACTCTGGGTAAGTGCAACTTGTATAGACTTAGAGTAATGTTGGTGGTGCAGACTTAATGGGCCAAAGGGCCTCTTTTGTATTGTGTGTTCATAGCTCCTTGAAAGTGGAGTCGCAGGTAGATAGGATAGTGAAGAAGGTGTTTGGTATGCTTTCCTTTATTGGTCAGAGTATTGAGTACAGGAGCTGGGAGGTCATGTTGCGGCTGTACAGGACGTTGGTTAGGCCACTGTTGGAATATTGTGTGCAATTCTGGTCTCCTTCCTATCGGAAAGGTGTTGTGAAACTTGAAAGGGTTCAGAAAAGATTTTCAAGGATGTTGCCAGGGTTGGAGGATTTGAGTTCTAGGGAGAGGCTGAACAGGCTGGGGCTGTTTTCCCCAGAGCGTTGGAGGCTGAGGGGTGACCTTATAGAGGTTTACAAAATTATAAGGGGCATGGATAGGATAAATGGGCAAAGTCTTTTTCACTGGGGTTAGGGAGTCCAGAACTAGAGGGCATAGGTTTAAGGTGGGAGGGGAAAGATATAAAATAGACTTAAGGGGCCACTTTTTCACGCAGAGGGCAGTACGTGTATGGAATGAGCTGCCAGAGGAAGTGGTGGAGGCTGGTACAATTGTAACATTTAAGAGGTATTTGGATGGGTATATGAATAGGAAGGGTTTGGAGGGATATGGGCTGGGTGCTGGCAGGTGGGACTAGATTGGGTTGGGATATCTGGTCAGCATGGATGGGTTGGACTGAAGGGTCTGTTTCCATGTTGTACATCTCTATGACTCTATGACTCTATGATACACCTTTGGGAGGTAGGGGAAGGGGGAGCTCCTGGACACACTCCAGGTTAGAAAAGCCAAATCACATCTGGCAAGAAAGATGAGATCATTAGACTCACGCACATTCCAGCAAGGACCATAGGCATCTCCTTCCATCAAACAGAGATGTTTTAACAATTCTTTCTCAAAGACCTTAGGACAATGAGCAGAAGTAGTCCATTTGCCCATCAAATCTGCTTGACCATTCAATAAGATCATAGTTGATCTGATAACCCTCAAAACCACTTCCCTGCCTTTTCCCCATAAACCTTGATTCCCTAACTGACTAAAAATCTGACTATCTCACCCTTGAGTATGCTTAATTACCCTCCCTCAACAGCAGTAAAGAATTCCACAGATTTATAACCCCCTGAGAGATGAAATTCCTCCTCATCTCCATCTTAAATGGGTGAAGGAGGTCAGAATGCAGGTTATAGTCCGACATGTTTATTTCAAAGCAAAAGCTTTCGAAGTGCTGCTCCTTCATCAGGTGAGATGATGCCCTCTGGTCCTAGACTCTCCCAAAAGGGCAAACAACCTCTCCACATCTCCCCCTGTCAGGCCTCCGAAGAATTGCTTTCATTCATTCACAGGATGTTGGTATCACTAACCAGGCCAGCATTTATTGCTCATCCCTAATTGAGAGTCAACCATATTACCACAGGTCTGGAGTCACATGCAGTCTAGATGGGTAAGGAGTGCTGTCTCCTTCCCTAAAGGGCATCAGTGAACCAGATGGTTTTTCCAAAGATTGCCAATAGTTTCATGGTCATCATTAGATGACTCTGAATTCCAGATTTCTATTGAGTTCAAATTCCACCAT
The DNA here is from genome assembly GCF_047496795.1 of Chiloscyllium punctatum. Taxonomy (NCBI): domain Eukaryota; kingdom Metazoa; phylum Chordata; class Chondrichthyes; order Orectolobiformes; family Hemiscylliidae; genus Chiloscyllium; species Chiloscyllium punctatum. Next base: position 7,013,754 of record NC_092747.1, on the reverse strand, counting down.
CTGCTGTGATGGGTTTCAAACCCAAGTCCCAGAACATTATCTGGGTTTCTGAGTTAATAGTTCAGTGACAATACCAATGGATTTTGGAAAGAGATCAATAATGGGAGTATTGATAATCAGAGGGCATAGATTTAAGAAAATTAGCTCAAAAGGTAGTGGCTACCTGAGGAGAAAGTTCTCATGCAGTGAGTGGTTAGGGTTTGGAATGTACTGTCTGAGAGTGTGGGGGAGGCAGGTTCACTCAAGGGGTTAGGGTCTGGAATGCACTGTCTGAGAATGTGAGGAGAGGCAGGTTCACCTGAGGGGTGAGGGTCTGGAATGCACTGTCTGAGAATGTGGGGGAGGCAAGTTAACTCAAGGGGTTAGGGTCTGGAATATACTGTCTGAGAGTGTGGGGGGAAGGCAGATTCAATCAAGACAGTCAAAAGGGAATTGGATCAATATCTGAAAAGGAAACCATTACAGACTGCAGTGAGTGTTACCGGGTGAATTGCTCTGTCAGAGCCCATTCAAACACAATAGGCCATAAGAAACTCCTCTGGGCTGTAATCGTTCTGTTTTTATGAATCGTCTGGATTTTCAATATCCTCCTGAGGACCATCTGCATTCTCACTTCCCCATGTCAAAGCTACCAGTGTCTATTTATACAACTGCAGCTCAACGCACAGCACTCTTTGCTTCTGCGTTCGAAATCACAATCACACTTCAGATGTAGAAATGTACCATTGCTAATGTTTAGGGGAACATATTGATTAGAGGAAATATTGGAGCAGGGATTCAAATTAGACTGGGGTAACTACTGGAATTGAAATTCAATTATTACATCTGGAACAGAAAACCTGTCTCAGCACTGGTGACTGTGACAAAAATATTGTCAATTGTCTTAAAAACCCACCAAGTTCATAAATCTCCTCTTGGGAGAGAAATCTGGTCTTCTTACTTGGCCTGACCTATAGACCTGTACCACTCTTTGGTAAGGGTCAAGCAAGCCATCTAACTCAAGGGCAGCAAATAGTGGCCTTGCCAGTGATACACACATCTTGTGAAAGAATAAAGGTATGTTTTTTAATAGAAAAGTAGAATCCCTACAGTGTTGAAGCAGGCCACTCTGCCCATTGAGTCCGCACCAGCCCTCCAAAGAGCATTGCACACAGAACCAGCCCCTCAACCCTATTTTGGCGTCAGAGAAAGATTTTCATTTATATCATGCCATTCCCAATTCCAGGGTCACACGTAGTGTTTCACAACCAGTTGTGTGTTTTTGAAGGACAGTTGCCACGTTAATGCAGGAGATGTGGCAGACAATTTTGTCCAAAGCCAGGTCCAAGATACAATAATGCAATGCCAATAGAGAACCGACTCAGTAATGTTGGCTGAGAGATAAAACACTGATAAGGATAACTCCCCCGATCTTCTTGGAAAGGGCCTGTAGGATCTTTTACACACACCTGAAAGGATAAGAACATAGAACATGGAAAAGTACAGCACAGTACAGGCCCTTCGGCCCATGATGTTGTGCCGAGGATTAATCCTAATCTAAAATAAAACAACCTAACCTACATCCCCCTCAATTCACTACTGTCTATGCACATGTCCAGCAGTTGCTTAAATGTCCCCAATGACTCTGCTTCCACCACCACAGCTGGGAACGCACTCCATGCATTCACAACTCTCTGCACAAAGAACCTATCTCTGATGTCTCCTCTATATATTCCTCCTAACACCTTAAAACTGTGACCCCGCATGGCAGTCAATCCTGCCCTGGGGCAAAGTCTCTGGCTATCGACTCTATCCATGCTTCTCATTACCTTGTACACCTCGATCAGATCACCTCTCTTCTGTAATGGAAAATGAACAAATTTAACATTTACTATGAAATCTGAAAGAAAATGCCTTTCTAAATTTAATGCTGTGCTGAGCTTTGTAAACAATACTTTGCTGAGTCCTGCAGCCAGGAGACAGCTTGGCTTTGTTTGAATTCAACTTGACCTTGCAACAGTCGAATTCAGCAAAGGCATTAGAACAGTTATGTCCACAACCAGGGGATGAGAAAATAAACAATTTGAATTTTCCCAGTCTTTGCCCTTGAAAGTGTGATAAGAAACAGTATAAGACTGAGTATCTGAATTGTGCTCAAGTACCCCTTACATGAGGCATCTGGCTGAATGTATTGGGTCAATTCTGCAGAATTTAAATTAAGCTCCTTTCTTTGCTCTTGCTAACAGTTGAGTCGAGTCAATTTAATTTCCACAGCACTTTCTCCTTCGCTCCAGAGAGAAAAGTCCGAGTTCAGTCAACCTTTCTTCGTAAGACAAGCCCTCCAGTCCAGGCAGCCTTTGCACCCTCTCCAAAGCCTCTGTATCTTTTCTATAATAGGGCGACCAGAACAGGACACAATATTCCAAGTGTGGTCTCACCAGGGTCTTGTAGAGCTGCAGGAAAATCTCGCGGCTCTTAAACTCGATCTCCCTGTTAATGAAAGCCAAAATACTATATGCTTTCTTAACAACCCTATCCACTTGGGTGGCAACTTTGAGGGATCTATGCACTTGAACACCAAGATCCCACTGTTCCTCCACACTGCCAGGAATCATGTCTTTAATCTCATGTTCAGCATTCAAGTTCAACCTTCCAAAATGCATCACTTTGCATTTATCCAGGTTGATCTCCATCTGCCATTTCTCAGCCCAGCTCTGCATCCTGTCCATGTCACGCTTCAGTCTGCAATAGCCCTTGATACTATCAACGGTACCTCCAACCTTTGTGTCATCAGCAAACTTACTAACCCACCCCTCAACCTCTTCATCCAAGTCATTCATAAAAACTACAAAGAGCAGAGGCCCGAGAACAGAGCCCTGGGGGACGCCACTCACTACTATCCTCCAGGCAGAATACTTTCCATCTACAACCACTCTCTGCCTTCTGTCAGCCAGCCAATTCTGAATCCAGACAGCCAAATCTCCATATATCCCATACTTCCTGACTTTATGAATGAGCCTACCATGGGGAACCTTATCAAACGCCTTGCTGAAGTCCATATACACCACATCCACTGCTAGACATTTGTCAACCTGTCTCGTCACCTTCTCAAAGAACTCAATAAGATTTGTGAGGCATGACCTGCCTCCCACAAAGCCATGCTGACTGCCTTTAATCATGCTATGCTTTTCCAAATTTCATAAATCCTATCCCTCAGAATTCTTTCCAAAACCTTGCTGACTGCAGAAGTAAGACTGACTGGTCTGTAGTTGCCAGGGATTTCCCTATTACCCTTCTTGAAAAGAGGAACAACATTCACCTCCTTCCAATCCTCTGGTTCGATTCCCATAGAGAGTGAGGAGGCAAATATCCTCGCCAGCAGCTTAGCAACCTCTTTTCTCGCTTCCCAGAGCAGCCAAGGATAAATCTTGTCTGGCCCTGGGGATTTATCAATCTTAATGTTTGCCAAAACTTCCAGCACATCAACTTCATTAATCTTGATCTGTTCAAACCTGTTTCCCAGCTCCTCAAAGTTCTCTTTCACAACAAGATTCCTTTCCTTAGTGTAAACCGAAGCAAAAAACTCATTTCGGGCTTCCTCTATCTGCTCAGACTCCACACACAAGTTCCCTCCGCTATCCCTGATCGGCACTACCTTCTCCCTGATCATTCTCTTATTCCTCACATATGAGTAAAATGGCTTTGGGTTCTCCCTAATCCTCCTGCGAAGCCTTTTTTGTGCCCCCTCCTGGCTCTCCTCAGCCCATTTTTGAGCTCCTTTCTAGCAAGCCTGTGATCCTCTAAAGCTGTGCTAGATCCTTGCTTCCTCCACCTTATGTAAGCTGCCTTCTTCTTTTTGACAAGAAGTTCCTCTGTTCTTGTCATCCAAGGTTCCTTAATCTTATACTTTCTTACCTGTCTCAGAGGAACAAATGTATGCATCACTCGCCACAACTGCTCCTTAAATAGTCTCCACATGTCTGTTGAGCCCTTTCTGTGGAACAATTGCTCCCAGTCTGTACTTCCCAACTCCTGTTTGCTAACATTATAATTTCCTTTTCCGCAATTAAATATCTTCCCTCGGTAACTGCTCCTTTCCCTCTCCAAGGCTATGGTAAATGTGAGGCAGTTGTGGTCACTGTCACCAAAGTGTTCTCCCACTGCAAGATCTGACACCTGTCCTGGCTCATTGCCGAGCACCAAATCCAAAATGGCCTCTCCCCTCATTGGCCTGTCTACATACTGAGTAAGGAAACCCTCCTGAACACACCTGACAAAAGCGGCGCCATCCAAACCATCTGCACTAAGGAGGTTCTAATCAATATTGGGAAGGTTGAAGTCACTCATAACAATAACCCTGCTACATCTGCATTTTTCCAAAATCTGCCGGCCTATGAGTTCTTCAATCTCTCTACTGCTATTAGTGGGTCTGTAGAAAACCCCCAATTAGGTTGCTGCTTCCTTGCTGTTCCTAACTTCCACCCATACTGACTCAGTAGACAAACCTTCCTCAACAACCTTTGTTTCTGTAACTGTGACGCACTCTCTGATTAGCAATGCTACACACCCTCCGCTTTTTCCACCCTCCCTGTTCTTTCTAAACGTTCTAATGTTCTAAACCATTCCTGCCCCTGTGAAACCCACGTCTCCATTATGACCATAACATCATAGTCCCAAGTACTGATCCATGCTCTAAGTTCATCACTCTTATTTCTGACACTCCTTGCATTAAAGCAGACACACTTTAACCAATCCCTTTGTTTCATCACGTGAAAGATCTTCCCGATAGATTCACTACATCCTGTCACTGCCCATATATAACCACCCCCTTCTCAGATATGTAACTGTGGTTCCCACCCCCCTGCCAATCTAGCTTAAACTCCCCTGAACCACACGGACAAATCTCCCACCCAGGACATTTGTGCCCCTCCAGTTCAGGTGCAATCCGTCCTTCATGTACAGGTCACACCTTCCCCAGAAGGCATCCCAATGGTCTAGGTATCTGAAGCCCTCCCTCCTGCACCAGCATCACAGCCACGTGTTAAGCTGCACTCACTGACTGTTCCTCACCTCACTATCTCGTGGCACCGGTAGCAAACCCGAGATCACTACTCTACTCGTCCTGCTCTTCAGCTTCCAGCCTTGCTCTCTGTAGTCACTTTTCAGATCCTCAATCCCTTTCCTGGCCATATCATTGGTACCAATATGTACCATGATTTCTGGCTGCTCACCCTCCCCCTTCAGGATCCTGTAAACCCAATCGGCAACATTCCAGACCCTGGCACCTGGGAGGCAACATACCTTCCGGGAGTCCTGTTCCTGACCACAAAATCTCCTGTCAATCCGTCTAATGCTTGAGTCCCTTACCACTAGTGCTTTTCTATTTCCCCCTTTCCATTCTGAGCCTCAGTGCCAGGCTCAGTGCCAGAGACCTGACAACTATCCCCTGGTAGGCTGTCCCCACCAGCAGTATCCAAAACGGTATATTTATTGCTGAGGGGAACGGCCACAGGGGATCCCTGCTCTGACCGTTGGTTCCCTTTCCTCCCCCTGACTGTAAACCAGCTGTCCTTTATCCTGTGTCTGAGGAGTGACCACCTCCCTGTTCATCCTCTCAATTTCGCCCTCAGCTTCCCGGATGATCCATAGTTCATCCAGCTCCAGTTCCCTAACTCGGTTATCGAGGAGCTGGGAGTTGGGTGCACTTGCCGCAGATGTGGCCAGCAGAGACATGCGTCATGTCTCTTATCCACCACATTCTGCAAGAGGAACATGCAACTGCCCTATCAGCCATACCCCGCTATGCTGAAAGCCCACACAGGACTAAACAAGGAAGAGAATAAAAGAGGAAACCTGAAAACCTTCCTGAGCCTACCGGCTCTTATGAAGGTTAGAGGAGGTGGGTGGGAGGTAGGCCCTACAGTGTAGGGTCTCAGGTTTAGATTGTGCCCACTTAAAATACCTTCCCAGCAGGCACTGTTTCTTCCACTCTCTGCTCCCGAACTCAAAAGAAGTATATGTCAGATAGGGCCTTCTTTTTTATTCATTCCTCGGATTGTGGACGTCACTATTTACACCAGCATTTATTGCTCATCCCTAATTGCCCAGAGGGCAGTTAAGAGTCAACCACACATTGCCACAGATCTGGAATCACATGTAGGCCAGGTCAGGAAAGGATGATTCCCCAAAGGACATGAGTGAACCAAATGGGATTTATAACTATTTGTAGTGAACACATGGTCACCATGAGGCTAGATTTTTAATTCCAGATTTTTACTAAATTCAATTTGGACCATCTGCTACAGTAAGAATCGAACCCACATCCCCAGAATATTGGATTGTGCCTCCAGATTACTGTCAAGACTAGAGCGGTGCTGGAAAAGCACAGCAGGTCAGGTAGCATCCGAGGAGCAGGAAAATCAACCTTTCAGCAAACGCTCTTCATCAGGAATGAGGAACGAAGCTCATTCCTGATGAAGGGCTTTTGCCCGAAATGTCAATTTTTCTGCTCCTCGGATGCTGCCTGACCTGCTGTACTTTTCCAGCACCGCTCTCGTCTTGACTCTAATCACCAGCATCTGCAGTACCCACTTCTGCCTCTGGATTACTGGTCCAGTGTACCAACCCTCCCTGAAAGCTGACATTGCTGACATGTAGTGCTGAACTGTGAGAACATGCTTACACCTCTAGCAACAAGCTTAAACCCATGACTCTATGAGTCAAACTTGAGAGTCCTACCAATTGAGGGAGTGCTGTGTAGACCCAAGGTCCGACTGTAGGATGAGGCATTGAGGCAAAGACTCAGCTACCTTCTCAGATGTAAGTAAAATGAAAATCTCAATGTCCTATTTCAAAGAGAGCTAGGCACCCTGGCCAATATTTATCCCTTAATCAAGGTGGCCAAAAAGATTGAATATCTGGCCATTATCACATTGCTGCTTATGGGATCTTGCTGTGCACTGAAATGGCTGCGACATTTTGTTCTATATATTCATTTATGGGATGAAAGTGTCACTGGCTAGGCCAGCATTCATTACTCAGATGCCTGTTAAGAGTCAACCACATCACTGTGGGTCTGGAGTCATACGTAGACCAGATCAGGTAAGGATGGTCAATTCCTTCCCTAAAGGGCATTAGTGAACCAGATGGGTTTTTACAACAATCAGCAATGGCTTCCTGGTCATCATTAGACCCACCATCTGCTGCAGTGAGATTTGAACCCAGGACCCTGAATATTTTCCAGATTAGACAATCTGGTGATAATATTGCTAGGCCATTGCCTCGCTCAACAGTGATCAACAGGTTGAGAAGTGCTTTGAGGTCAGAAGAGAGGCCACATGAATGCGAGTGTACTGTCCCTCCCCCATTCACTTTGAAGAGGAAGACAACAGAATGCTCCCTCCAAACCGATAAAGTATGAGAATAACTTTGGCTTTCATCTTGTCTCCCGTCACAGAGGAAGAGGAGGCCATGAGGGAGGGGAAACTCCCACCATTTTCCTGCATTCGGGAATTACGTGTGACCCACTTGTGGACTGTGGCTGCCTCAAAAGACGAAGGGGGCAGAAAGCAGCTGAGGCAGCAGATTCCACACAAACTGACTGTGGCAGCTTCATGAAGTATTTACCCAAAAAACAGGCACCAAAAAAAACAAACAAGGAGCTGCCAAGTCCTGACTTGGAAAGAACTGGTTTCATCCCACACCTGTGGAGTGACCGATGTTTCGATCAAGGTTAAAAACAAAAGCTAAAACTGCAAACAGATCCTTTCCAAGGGATCATCTCTGATTGGAAACAGAGAGTGAGATGTCCAGGGCAGTTTCTGACCTATGTTCGATTATTTACTGACCCACCTTCAGGATAAGAACCCAAGAATTCCTGAAGACCATCAAAGACACCAAGATAGAAGAGGATGAAATAATGGTCTCCTTTGACATAACAGCCCTATTCACATCAATCAACTTCAACCTGGCGAAGGAAACACTATTAGAAGAACCAAAGACACATACACCAAACACCACCAACATCATCAGCAAGGACAATATCATCAAGCTAGTGGACCTATGCCTTACCACACACTTCACCTTCAACAATAAAACCTACAGACAAACCAACGGAACACCCATGAGATCTCCGATATCAGGGTTCTTAGCAGAGGCAGTCATACAGAGACTCGAACAAACAGCTCTGCCAACCATCCATCCCAAACTTTGGGTCCTCTACGTGGATGACACCTTTCTCATCAATAAATGAAACAAATTAGTCTGAAATCTTCAAGACCATCAGTAATACCCTCACTGGCATAACATTCACTAAAGAGGAGGAAAACAACAACAAACTGCCATTCCTAGATGTCACAGTCGAGCGAACAGCCAATGGGGAACTTCTACAGGAAAATAACACACACGGACGAAATACTGAACTACAGAAGTAAGCTTCCCAACATCCACAAACGAAGCTGCATCAGAACATTTTTCCAACGAGCCACCACACACTGCAGCACAGAGGAACTATGCAGAGCAGAGGAAAATCACCTATACAGAGTATTCAAAAAGAACGAGTACCCAATGAACACAGTCCACCGATTTCTCAGTAACAAACCCCAACAAGCAGACAAAACACGTCCAGAGATCGCAGCCACTCTCCCCTACATCAAAGACACCTCGGAAATGACTGCCAGACTACTCAGACCCCTTGGTGTCATGGTAGCCCACAAACCCACCAACACAGCGAAACAGCAGCTAATGAACTTGAAAGCCCCTATACAGACAACAAGCAAAACTAATGTCATTTACAAAATACCGTGCAAGGACTGTAACAAACACTACATTGGATAATCAGGGAGAAAACTAGCCACCAGGATACATGAACATCAACTAGCCACAAAAAGACATGACCCACTCTCACTAGTACCTTTACATACAGATGAGGAAGGACACCATTTCAACTGGGACAACACATCCATCCTAGGACAAGCCAAACAGAGACACACATGAAAGTTCCTAGAAGCATTGCATTCCAAAAGGAACCCTATCAACAAACACATTGGCTTGGATCCCATTTACCATCTCCTGAGAAAAAGAACAGGACATGACATCACCACAGAAAATGACATCACCAACCCAAGGAAACCTAAACACATAAATAAAAAGCAGGCCATCGCACCAGTGCTTCACCAGAGGCACACTGAAGATGTTACCTAGTATGGTGGCGAAATGTCTGAAAATGAACCTCCCAGCTCAGCGAGCAAACTTGCATCCATGTGACAACAATTGCATGTTTATCATTTGCTTTACATCACGTGTGAAGATGGTGGCAAAGTCACATACCTGCCTTTTCTTTTTAATTCATGGGATGTTGGCAGAGCTAAAATAAAAGCAAAATACTGTGGGTGCTGAAAATCTGAAACAGAAACAGAAATTACTGCAGAAACTCAGCAGGTCTGGCAGCATCTGTGGAGAGAGACACAGAGTTAATGTTTCAAGGCTGGTATGACTCTTATTCAGAACGCATGTTAATTCTGTTTTTCTCTCCACAGATTCTGTCAGATTGATTGAGCTTCTCTAGCATTTCCTGATTTTATTCGTAGGTATCGCTGGTGAGGCCAACATTTATTGCCCATCCCTAATTGCCCAGAGGACAGTTAAGAGTCAACCACATTGCTGTGGGTCTGGAGTCACATGTAGGTCAGACCATGTAAGATTTCCTTCCTTATACAACATTAATGAACTAGACATGATTTGCTAAAATAAAATTCCTCAGCTATAATAATCTTTTTACTCACATTTTGTTTTACTGAATTATATTTCCAACAGTTGCCATGTTGGGATTTGAACCATTGTCTCCAGAACATTACCTTGAGATTTTGGATTACAAGCCCATTATACCACCACAGCTACTATTTAGAATCGTAGAACCCCTACAGTGTGGAATCAGGCCATTTGGCCCATTGAGTCCACACACACCCTCCGCAGACCATCCCACCCAGAACCACTCCCCCACCCTATCCCTGTAAGCCTGCATTCCCCATGGCTAATCCACATAACCTACACATCCCTGGACACTATGGGCAACTTAGCATGACCGATCCACTGTAACCTGAACATCTTTGAACTGCAGGAGGAAACTGGAGTACCCAGAAGAAATCCTCACAGACACAGGGAAAATGTGCAAACTCCAGACTGACAGTTGCTGGAGGCTGGGATTGAACCCGGGTCCTTAGCGCTGTGAGGCAGCAGTGCTAACCACTGAGCCACCGTGCCATCCCATGAGCCACTTGCCACACATCATGCTATCATGATGACTTTTCAATAACTTAAATTATATACAATTATGTTATATAACAAACAGTGTCGCAGCTCCCATATCCTCACCAGACTGGTGTTAAGTTGGGTGGCACTTTGGTTCACTGGTTAGCACTGTTGCCCACAGCGCTAGGGATCTTGATTTGATTCCACTCTCAGGTGACTGTCTGTGTGGAGTTTGCACATTCGCCCTGTGTCTGTGCAGGTTTCCTTCGGTTTCCTCCTATAATCCAAAGATGTGCAGGTTAGAGTGGATTGGCCTTGCTAAATTGCCCATAGTGTGCAGTGATGTGCAGGCTAGGTGCATTAGCTGTGGGAAATTCAGGGTTACAGGGATGGGGTGGGATGCTTTTCGAAGAGGTGGTGTGAACGCGATGGGTCGAATGGCCTGCTTCCACACTGTAGGGATTCTAAGATTTAACCTGATGGTCACCATACTTCAGCCAAGGCAGTGAGGTCAAGAAGGCTGGACCTTCAGCCAGTGCCCGCCTCATTGGCATCACTCTGCATCACAAACCAGCTGTCCAGCCAACTGAGCTAACAGACTCCCCACTCCCACACGCCCGAGTATGGGACAGTCTACAGTCTTCTACCACCCTTCCCTTCACACGACAATTTTTTTTTATCATTTATAAATTCGTATCCAATTCCCCTTTGGAAAGATCCTGCTGAATCTGCTCCTCACTGCCCTCTCAGACCACAGCACCTGCTGCCCACTGAAGGTACTCTGTTTTATTTTTGCCCATTACCTTCACCTGGTGTTCAGCCGACCCTCCTGCCAGTGGAAGCAGTTTCTCCCTGTGTGTTCTTGATCAGAACTGGATGAGACAGACAGAGGCTGCTTACAGTCAGTGCCCAGTCTTTGCAGGTTTCTCTCCTGAACACCGCAGTCACAACAACGTCAATTAGTTACAACTTGCCTCTCGGTTCAGCTCCTTTCGACAAATCAAAGCTCTTAGCTTTTAGCACAGGACATTACTCAGCCTTCCTGGGACGGCTTTATAAACTAATCGATTCTGCTGTGTTTGAGATTGTCACATATTTGCTAATTGTGGCTCGGGGTTCTTAATCTTACTGGGTGTAACAGCAAGGCTGGAAGCTGCAGTTTACACACACTGTAAACACTCCAGATATCATTAACGGCAGGTTCTATGCAGCTTTTTTTTAATAAAGGAAGTGGGTGTCACTGGCATAAGGCCAGCCTTATCTGTAATTGCCCTCAAACTGCGTGGCTTCCTGAGCCATTTAGGAGGACAGTTAAGAATCAATTACATTGCCGTGGATCTGGAGTCAGATGTAGGCCAGATGTCCTTCCCTAAAGAATATTAGTGAACCAGATGAGATTTTAGAACATAAGAACTAGGAGCAGGAGTAGGCCATTTGGCCCCTCGATCCTACTCCGCCATTCAATAAGGTCAGGGCTGATCTTCTTGTGGACTCAGCTGCACCCACCCGCTCATCATAACCGTCAATTCCTTTACTCTTCAAAAAAACTTTTGCCTTAAAAACATTCGAGGTAGCTTCAACTGCTTCACTGGGTTAGAGAGAAAAAGAAACTGCAGGTGCTAGAATCCAAGGTAGATGGGCAGGAGACTGTGCTGTTTTCTTCCAGCCCCCTGCTTGGCTACTTTCAACTGCTGCACTGGACAGGCAATTCCACAGATTCACAATCCTTTGGGTGAAGAAATTCCTCCTCAGTTGAATCCTTACTTTCTGTGAGAATTAATGATATTTGCACGACCACCATTACTGAGACTAGCTTTTAGATGCAGGCATTTTCAAATAAACCTGTTTGGAGATGTTATTACATTCCTCTGGAGCAGGGTGGGACTTGAACACCAGCCTCCTGGTCCAGGGGTAGGGACACTACCAGTGCACCACAACACCCTTTCAATTCAAGATTTATTAATTGACATTAAATTCCACTTACTGCCTTGATGGGATTTGAACCCGTAACTCTCCAATTACATTACCACCATGCCACTGCCTTGCCTTGCCTTGCCTGGATGCAACCTGCATGTTAGAATTTCCATTCCCATTATGCGTTGCTCAGCTTCATGAAGTCAATGAATTAAAATGAAGGGAGCATAGCTGCCAATTTGTTTGTAGAGATGCATTAAAAAAATTAAAAATAAAAATAAAGTGTAAAATAACAAGAGGATTGCATAGTTGCAAAACTTTCAGAATAACAATGATTATAATATGACGTGATGTGAAGGTGCTGGTATTGGACTGGGGTGGACAAAGTCAGAAGTCACATGACACCAGGTCCAACAGGTTTATTTGAAACCAAAAGTTTTTGGAGCGCTGCTCCTTTGTCGGGTGAATGTGTTGCAAAGTGTGTGTCTTCTCATATTACCGAATAAAAATGAAAGGCTTACTGTATCTTGTGCTTTGTATTAAACAATATGAATCATTCATTGTCAGGGTGAGTTCAGTAAATTCTCCTGGAGAAGGGCTTATGCCCAAAACGTCGATTCTCCTGCTCCTTGGATGCTGCCTGACCTGCTGCGCTTTTCCAGCAACACATTTTCAGCTCTGACCTCCAGCATCTGCAGTCCTCACTTTCTCGTGGATGGGGAGGCACACATGCTCAGGTGGCTGGAAGTGGCCACACAAACCATGGACCCCCAAGGTCAGTAAGGTCTTACCACCCCTCCCCCCAGCAAGCAAACTGACATGAGGGGCACCCAGAAGGAGGGGCAGGGAGGAGAGAAAGGGGAGCCAGCACAGAGGCACAACAACCAACCCAACCTCCTCCTGAGAAGGCAGGCTCAGTGGAGGAGGAGGAGACGAAGGAGGCCGGGGAGTGGATGCTGGTGAGAAACAACCAGAAAAGGAAAACACATCAGATTCCACCCCCATCCAAATCCCTCACAGTAAAACGGAAAGAGGCAGCTGCACAATGGACACACGAGCAGCTCATCTGATAATGGGATGGCCACCAACAGAGGCAGAGCACCAAGCTGGGGGCGAGGGGGAGGGGGCAGGAGGAGGAGCCTGTTGGAACCCAGAAACAACAAACGTCCCGAGGATCCCGGTGATGCCCATCCTCCAGCTAACAGGAACTATGGGGTACCCCACTGCACCACAAACCCAGGCCACCGGGGGCAGCAACATTCCCAGGCAAGAGCTGAGCATGAAAGTCCCTCTGATAGACTCTGAAACGCACCGTCCTGGCTTCATCCTTGCCCTGACAACACCGGATCAGGGCAATCCCCACACCACTATGGGAGGAGCAGGACGGCTACCTCAATGCGGAGAGTGTCTAACAATTTGGCCACAATGCGGGTTTGCAGGGCTACCCCCAATAATGTGGGTGATACCTGGCCAACATCAAAGCAGACCTCCTGTTTCTACAGGGAATGTGGGACTCCACACCTCAGCAGCTACAGTAGGTGGGTGGGTTTATCGAACCACGGGCCTTTGACTTGGCTGGGGAGAAACGATCCCCATTCATCCGCCCTGGTGTGAGGAGGCAACCTCAGCATCAGGTTAAGGAATTGGTGGGCAGTGTCTCCACATGTAAGATGTTACATATAGAAACACCCTGACACTAATTACCATCTATACCACAGGGATACAGAGCAAGCGACTGACTGTGCTGTAGTAGCTCCCACTGCTGCTGCCGATGTCCAGACCGTTCATTCTGGTTGGAGACTTCAACTACATCATTGATATAGATAGTCATTGACATAGAGTCATAGTCATAGAGACATACAGCATGGAACAGACCCTTCGGTCCAACCCATCCATGCTGACCAGATATCCCAACCCAATCTAGTCCCACCTGCCAGCACCCGGCCCATATCCCTCCAAACCCTTCCTATTCATATACCCCTCCAGATGCGTCTTAAATGTTGCAATTGTACCAGCCTCCACCACTTCCTCTGATAGCTCATTCCATACACGTACCACCCTCTGTGTGAAAAAGTTGCCCCTTGGGTCTCTTTTACATCTTTCCCCTCTCACCCTAAACCTATGCCCTCTAGTTCTGGACTCCCCCACCCCAGGGAAAAGACTTTGTCTATTTATCCTATCCATGCCCCTCATAATTTTGTAAACCTCTATAAGGTCACACCTCAGCCTCCGATGCTCCAGGGAAAACAGCTCCAGCCTATTTAGCCTCTCCTTAGAGCTCAAATCCTCCAACCCTGGCAACATCCTTGTAAATCTTTTCTGAACCCTCTCAAGTTTCACAACATCTTTCCGATAGGAAGGAGACCAGAATTGCACACAATATTCCAACAGTGACATAACTAATGTCCTGTACAGCTGCAACATGACCTCCCAACTCCTGTACTCAATACTCTGACCAATAAAGGAAAGCATACCAAATGCTGCCTTCACTATCCTATCTACCTGCGACTCCACTTTCAAGGAGCTATGAATCCACACTCCAAGGTCTCTTTGTTCAGCAACACTCCCTAGGACCTTACCATTAAGTGTATATGTCCTGCTAAGATTTGCTTTCCCAAAATGCAGCACCTCACATTTATCTGAATTAAACTCCATCTGCTACTTCTTTGCCCATTGGCCCATCTGGTCCAGATCCTGTTGTAATCTGAGGTAACCCTCTTCGCTGTCCACTACACCTCCAATTTTGGTGTCATCTGCAAACTTACTAACTTGTACCTCTTATGCTTGCATCCAAATCATTTATATAAATGACAAAAAGTAGAGGGCCCAGCACCGATCCTTGTGGCATTCCACTAGTCACAGGCCTCCAGTCTGAAAAACAACCCTCCACCACCACCCTCTGTCTTCTCCCTTTGAGTCAGTTCTGTATCCAAATGGCTAGTTCTCCCTGTATTCCATAAGATCTAACCTTGCTAATCAATTTCCGATGGGGAACCTTGTCGAACGCCTTACTGAAGTCCAAATAGATCTACTGCTCTGGCCTCATCAATCCTCATTGTTACTTCTTCAAAAAACTCAACTCATGATTTCCCACGGACAAAGCCATTTTAACTATCCCTAATCAGTCTTAGCCTTTCCACATATGTGTACCATCCTATCCCTCAGGATTCCCTCCAACAACTTGCCCACCACTGAGGTCAGGCTCACTGCTCTGTAGTTCCCTGGCTTGTCCTTACCACCCTTCTTAAACAGTGGCACCACGTTAGCCAACCTTCAGGCTTCAGGCACCTCACCTGTGACTATCGATGATACAAATATCTCAGCAAGAGGCCCAGCAATCACTTCTAGGGTACACCTGATCAGGTCCTGGGGATTTATCCACTTTTATGCATTTCAAGACATCCAGCACTTCCTCCTCTGTAATCTGGACATTTTGCAAGGTGTCACCATCTATTTCCCTACAGTCTATATCTTCCATATCCTTTTCCACAGTAAATACTGATGCAAAATACTCGTTTAGTATCTCCCCCATTTTTTGCGGCTCCACATAAAGGCCACCTTGCTGATCATTGAGGGGCTGAAAAATGTGTTGCTGGAAAAGCGCAGCAGGTCAGGCAGCATCCAAGGAGCAGGAGAATCGACGTTTCGGGCATAAGCCCTTCTTCAGGAATCGGCATCTCCAGCATCTGCAGTCCTCACTTTCTCCTGCCTGATATTTGAGGGGCCCTATTTTCTCCCTAGTTGTCCTTTTGTCCTTAATACATTTTAAAAACCCTTTGGATTCTCCTTAATTCTATTTGCCAAAGCTATCTCATGTCCCCTTTTTGCCCTCCTGATTTCCCTCTTAAATATACTCCTACTTTCTTCATACTCTTCTAAGGATTCACTCGATCTATCCTGTCTATACCTGACATATGCTTCCTTCTTATTCTTAACCAACCCTCAATTTCTTTAGTCATCCAGCATTCCCTATACCTACCAGCCTTCCCTTTCACCCTGACAGGAATATACTGTCTCTAGATTCTCATTATCTCATTTCTGAAGGCTTCCCATTTTCCAGCCGTCCCTTTACCTGCGAACATCTGCCTCCAATCAGCTTTCGAAAGTTCTTGCCTAATACTGTCAAAATTGGCCTTTCTCCAATTTAGAACTTCAACTTTTAGATCTGGTCTGTCCTTTTCCATCTCTATTTTAAATCTAATAGAATTATGGTCGCTGGCCCCAAAGTGCTCTCCCACTGACACCTCAGTCACCTGCCCTGCCTTATTTCCCAAGAGTAGGTCAAGTTTTGCACCTTCTCTAGTAGGTACATCCACATACTGAATTAGAAAATTTTCTTGTACACACTTAACAAATTCCTCTCCATCTAAACCCTTAACACTATGAACGATCCAGAGGGGCTGACAGAGAACTGGACTCCGTGGCTAGATTCTTGATGGGAATGGTTAAAGTCACCACACTGCATGGCATCTTCAGCACCCCTGCAGACAGAGCATAATGTAGATACACCTGGTCACGGGTCTATCTGCTCGAAGAAGAATTTCCTGTTTGTGTCTGAAGCGTTCTCGGTCAGATCCACCAATGTCAAGCTGGTGTTCGTCTCTGACCACTGCCTCCTGCTGGCCGACTGTCACCCTACAAGACGATCAGTGGACTGGTGAGGGAATGTGGAAGCTGAATGCCAGAAAACATTGAGGACTTCAGAAGGGATTACGCAGGTTGGAGAACCGTAAAGCCCCTCTTTGAGTCTCCAGCGGGCTAGTGGGAAACAGGCAAAGGGAACAACAAGAGGCTCTTCATTCTCAGAGATGTGACAGAAGAAGAGAAAGAGATTGGGAAAACTGACCAAATGCCAGAAAACTATGCAGAACCTGCTCCAGCTGCAGGCTACAGGAGTCGATGTGATGGAGGACCTCAAGGAGGTGAAGGGCCAGCAAGCCTCCCTCTTTGCCTCGGAGGCATCCAAGATAATCACCCGCCCCAAGGTCTGCTCCGTGGGGCAGGACGAGATGTGCTCACATTTCCTCTTCCAGATGGTGCACAGGGAGAGCTCCGTGCTCAGCAGACTGAAGGAAGAAGGTCGCTCGGTATTTCCATCTCAGTCCAACACCATCAGGCAATCCTTTTATTACCAGCCTGTGTGACTCGAAGCCAACTGACAGTGTGGCCTCCCAGTAGTCTCTGTCCTCTATCACCAAGGTTTTAGATGACAGCACGTGGGAGAGGCTGGACTAGCTGCTATCCCTGGACCAGCTGACCACGGCACTCGAGTCCTTTGAAAAGAATAAAACCCTTGGAATGGCGGCTTATTGGCCGAGTTGTATTTGGCTCTGTGGGACCTGATTGGCCAGGAGCTGCTGGAGGTGGATGAGAGTATGCATCTGTCAGGTGGCATGTGAGAATCCATAAGGATTATCATCCCCCTCATCTACAGAGGGAAGGGGGGAGTGGGAGGAAATTAGAAATTGGTGATCAATTTCACTGTTGAATGCAGATTACAAAATCCCGTCAAATGCCATCGCCAACTGGGTCAGTGTGCCCTGGGATCGATGATCCACCCTGACCAAACCCGTGCTGTACCAGGCAGAATGCCCTCTGAGAGCCTTGCACTCCTCAGAGATGTGATTACCTACACGCAGGACAGGGGGGCGGATGCCTGCCTCATCAGCCTGGACCAGGAGAAGGTCTTCGACAGGGCATTGCGAACCTACGTGTGGCATCTGCTATCCATAACAGGCTTTTGGGGAGAGAATCTGCAATTGGATCCGATTGCTCTACACCAACATCGTTAATGCAATCTCAATCAATGGGTGGGAATAAGAAAGCTGCCCGATCAGATCCAGAGTCAGGCAGGCTACCCACTCTCTCCTGCCTTGTCTGTGTGTAGTATCGAACACTTTGCTGCTTCTATCAGGAAGGATGTGAGCCTTAGAGGGGAGACTGTTCCAGGCAGCGGGGAGGCCAGCAGGTCAAAGCCTCCCTGTATATTTATGATATCACCGATTTCTGCTCAAATCCACTGTCAGTGCACAGGCTCATGAGCATCTGCGACCAGTTCAAACTGGCCTCAGGAGCCAAGAGAAATTGAGGGCAAAAGCAAGACGTGCACTTTGGGAACTGGACTGACCAATCCTTCATCCCTTTCATCGTCAGGACAGGTTAACTGAAGGTGCTGGGAATATGGTTCGGGGAGGTGGGGGGGGGGGGGGGGGGGATGGGGTGCAAATTTGGGAGGAGGGTATCATCAAGCTAAGGCAAAAACTGGGCCTTTGGGAGCACCGCACCCTCTCCATTGTGGGGAAAAACTTGGACAGTAGGTGTGAGGGACTCTGTCAGTTGTTGTATGTGGAGCAGGTCTGGCCCATCCCCAGAAATTGCGCTGTTTCAGTCACCCAAGCCAGTTTCCACTTCATCAGGAGGTCTCAGATGGACCATGTCTGCAGGGGCTCCATGTACAAAACTCTGGGTAAAGGGGAGAAGAATGTACCTTATGTCACCATCATCCTGATGGCCACCTTTGTTTGCAGCTGTATCCAGCTGTGCGTAGACCCTTGGTACGCAAACACCAAGTGTCACTATGTGCTGAGGATCTACCTGTCCCTGGCGTTGTGAAAGATGGGACTGGCCTCGCTCCAAGTAGTTGGACAGTTCCATGTTCCTTGTGGAGAAATTTGCAAATAAAAGCACAAGGCCATAAGGCAACGTACAGCACATAGTGTCGTCAAGCCCCTGTGGGAAAAGGAGAGGGTGGATCCTAAGGCGTGGTTCCCTGAGCAGACAGTCAATGCCATTTGGCAGAATGCCTCATCACCAGAATGTTCTAACAAGCACCAGGACATCGCTTGGCCAGTGAGGAGAAGGGCACTACCTGTGAGATCCTTCATGCATAGCCGGACTCTGCAGGACCACACGCTGCCCTCAAAGTGGCTGCAGGGAATGGTTATGGACTGCCAGCATTCCCTCAGTACTGCTCCAGGGCAGAGCGCAGCTGACCAGAACCTTGTGCTTAATCTCCTGCAATACCAGGTAGCAGCTTTCGTGTCTGCCTGAGATGTGACGATTAATGTGAAGGAGGAGGAAGATGTAAGTGTGCTGTGTTGAGTTTCACGAGAAACATCGAGATGAAAACTCTCAGCCCTCACAGGCAGATGTAAAAAACTTCGCAGCACTGTGACTGGGCAATATTCATCTGTTAGCTAAAGTCATCAAAACAATCTAATTGGCTCTTGCAGTTTGCAGGGGCTCGTTGCACACATTTAGCTGCTTTATGCCCTGCACTGCAACAGGAGCAACACTTCCCAACGTTACTGATTGACTTCTGTCCTCCCTGAGACACAGAGGTATATAAAAGGTGCGATGTTCCCTGGAGAAGGAGCACACGGTGTTGACCAACACCCTTGGAGAGGTGGGCACCGTGGGGTGTAAAGTGTTTTATTTCCCCCTCCAATTCTATATTTGATCCCTACCCTCCCCTTCACTTTTTTGATCACTCAGGCATTGCCCCTCAATGGTAGAGCACTGCGCGTGACTGGCCACTCAGGAGTTTTTTACTTCCTGGCTGTGGAACATGAATAAAGTTTTCTGCATTCATTGTTTCTTCGCTGTCTCCTACACCTACACGCACACAACATGGGTGCTGGGGAGAAATAAGGACTACCACTGTTTGGCGATAGTGTGGCATTTTTTAAAGCAAAAATGAAAGATGCTGCGTAAATGCAAGTTCTTTTTTCTTGTAAATAACTCGACTGTGCTGGATGAACTAGAGGTTGCAACAGACAAGAAAATTGTGGAAATGCCCTTTGCTTTCCCTTAGGAATGCATCTCGCTCACGAGTAACAGTGAAACTCTGCCAATGGAAGTCAACATTCTAGCGAAATGGTTTCTGTGGTTGGTTGGCAATCACAGGCTGTTGAGACCAAAACTGTTTAATTTTCCTCTGAAAGCAGAATGGGGAAAACCTAACTCTGATTTCTCTCCAAAGTTGCTGCCAGACCTGCTGAGCTTTTCCAGCAACTTCTGTTTTTGTTTCTGATATACAACGTCTGCAGTTCTTTCAGTTTTTACTGGAAAACATCAGTTAGGTTTTGCAATGCATTTAATCCCTGGGCTAGTTAGAAAAAATAATGCATTGACTGAGCGCCTTTCACATAAAAATGAAAAGATGTCGCAGCAAGAGGACTCTTGGAGCATCCAGAATGCTCTGCCATTTCTAAATTCCTGGTGGAACTGATTACTCCACCTTCCTGCCTATCCCCGGGATCCTTTCACTCCCCATGCTTATTGAGAATCTATGTACCTCAATCTTAAAAATATTTTTGGTCCCCTTATTTAAGAAAAGATTTCATTTCATTGGAGGAAGTTCACAGAAGGTTCACTCAGATGGTCCCTGGGTTGAGAGGGATTGTCTTATGAGCAAAGGCTAAACAGTTTGGGATCCTACTCTCTGGAGTTTAGAAGAATGAGAGGGGATCTCATTGAAACATCCAGGATTCTTAAGGGGCTTGAGTGGGTCAATGCTGAGAGGGTGTTTCCCCTCATGGGAGAGTCGAGGACCAGAGGGCACAGTCTCAAAATAAAGGGGCACCGATTTCAGACTGAGATGGGAAGGAATTTCTTCTCTCAGAGGGTTGGGGGTCTTTGGAACTCCTTGTCACAGAGAGAGCTGTGGGGGCAGAGTCCTTGGGTACATTTAAGGCTGAGAGAGATTCTTGATCACTCGGGGAATCAAGGGTTACAGGGAAAGGGCAGGAAATTGGATATGAGAAATGCCTAATCAGATGAGCTATGATTCTATTGAATGGTGGAGCAGGTTTGAGGGGCTGAATGGCATACTCCTGTTCCTATTTCTTGTGGTCTTATTATCTCTCTTGCCATTGTCCTTTGAGGAACAGAGTTCCGAAGACTTGGCGAAAATACTTCTCTTTAGTTCTGTCGTAATCGGTGACCCCTTTTTTTTGAAATAGTAGACCCGAGCTTGAGATTCTTGCACAAGACAAAACTCTTCTCCACATCATCCCATCAAGACCCCTCAGGATTTTATATGTTTTAATCAAGTCACTACTTACCCGTTTAAGCTCCGGTGAGTTAAAAGCCCAGCGTGTTCACCCTTTCCTTATAACACAACCTGCCCATTCCAGGTATTAAATAAAAACTGAAAAAACTGTGGAAACTGTAAATCAGAAACAAAAACAGAAATTGCTGGAAAAGCTCAGCAGGTCGGGCAGCATCTGTGGAGTGAAATCAAAGTTATCTAAAGTTCTGAGGGTGGGTCACCAGACCCGAAATGTTAACTCTGACTTCTCGTTACAGATGCTGCCAGACCTGCTGAGCTTTTCCAGCAACTTCTGTTATCATTCCAGGTATTAGTCTGGTAAACAATCCCTGAGAAGCTTCCAATGCATTTCACTAAATGACAATATTAAATATAGGAGGTCAGATGTGGTCTCACCAATTTCAAACAAACAACCACAGATGTTGGAAATGAACATTAACTCTGCTTTCTCTCCACTGATCTGTAATTCCCTTGCTTTCCTCCTTCATCCTGTTTAAAGTGTGGAGTGACATGTCCAATTTCCAATCCAGAGGGATTACTCCTAAATCTAGAGCAATCTCCTCCCTCAATACCTCCTTTTCTATCGTTACAGGAGGGAACAGCCCACAATGGGACAGAGTCTAGATTAGTGTGGTGCTGGAAAAGCACAGCAGGTCAGGCAGCATCTGAGGAGCAGGAAAATTGACGTTTCAGGCAAAAGCTCTTCATCAGGAACTTCCAGCACCACTCTAATCTAGACTCCAGTTTCCAGCATCTGCAGTCCTTGCCTTTACCACAATGGGACAGAGTCAAGTTAGATGCCGGAGGTGGGGGGGGAGGGGATGGCAAGGGGAGGGGTGGCTGCCTGATATTCTGCTCCTCAGCCCTTACAATGAGAGCAATCTGACCCTGACTACCTCAGATGGCCGGCTGACCATGTCCCAAGTCCCTGGACTGGTCTCAGAGGCTGGTCTTGATTTAGTGTGCCTGGACTCCCTGAGCCAACACTGTCCTCATTGCTAATGGCCACGACATGTTTCCTGGCTTTGTGTCTGTGCTCAATGGACAGGGGAGACAGAAATATCAGTGAATGTTTTAATCTCTGTGGCTGGGCTGGGGAAGTGCAAAATGGTAAGGCAAGGCAGGGATGCTGGGAGCATGAAGAACGAGTGAGTGCTGTGAGAGTCAGTAAGCAGGATTGAGATGCAGCCTGGTCCAATCTGGAAGCTGGGTCCCTTAAGGGATTGCAGTGAGAGATGCCAGTGTACCCAGAGCTGCAGCAGAAGCTCCAAGAGGATTGGAGAAGTGCTCACGATGAGGTAGAGACGTGGGCAAGAATTTGACACGAAGGTCGACGGACGGTGAGGCGCAGGCGGTCAGTACCCATGGAGCCTGCCTCGAGATGCTGGTGCCTGATTGTCCAAGATTGGTATCTAGAGGAGAAAGCAGGGACACGGGTTCAAATCCCACCACAGCAGCTGGTGGAATTTCAACTCAGCCAATGAAACTGGAATTGGAAACAAGTCTCATCCATGGTGACAGTCGCTCAGTGGTTAGCACTGTTGCATCACAGCACCAGGGACCTGGGTTCAGTTCCAGCCTCAGGCAATTGGCTGGGTGGAGTTTGCACATTCTCCCAGCGTCTGCGTGGGTTTCCTCCGGGTGCTCTGGTTTTCTTCCACAGTTCAAAGATGTGCAGAAGGTTTGGCCATGGGAAATTGCCCATTATGTCCAGGGATGTGCAGGACTAGATGGGTTAGCCCCGCAGAAAAACTGCTTTTGAGTTCTCATGTGGACCTAGTACGTCTGCCCATTCCCTTCCAGACCCAAGTTAAAAGCACAGACGTTTACAGAACAGGATAAGAGGCCTTTCAGCCTGTCAGGTCTGTGCCATCCTCTTGCCAGACAAATCCAAAACTAAAATTCAATGCAAAATACTTTGAATGCTGGAAAAAAAAGACAGAAATTGCTGGAGAAACTCAACAGGTCTGGTAGTACCTGTGGAGAGAAAACGAGAGTTAATGCTTCAAGTCCAGTATAACTTTTTTTTGGAGACACTAAGACCTGCTGAGTCACTCCATACTTTCTGTTTTAATTATATCCAAAACTAACGCTATGGACTGCAATTCTCTGCCGCACTGACCTGTAACAAACTCTGGTCGATATATCTATCAGTTTTCTACCTTGACTAATACAAGAGTTTCTGTATTAACAGATACCTGCAAAAAGAGACCCATCTACTGTTCAGAGAAACCTTTTGAGTTCTGACTCCCTGCTCAGTGGTTAGATCAGTTGGCTGGATGGTTGGTTCACTAACAGAGTGACAGCACAGTGCAGGTAGAATTCTTGGCTGAGGTCCTGCCTTCACAACCTTGCCCCTCACTCTTGGGGCTAGTTTAATTTGGGATTCTGTTCAACATTGACTGGTTGGACCGAAGGGTCTGTTTCTGTGCTATGTGACTCTCTGACTCTGACTCGTCTCCCCTAATGAGGGGGGAATGGACAGACGTACTAGGTCCACATGAGAACTCAAATAACCCATTCTCCCATTCTCCTTGTTTTGTGAGACAGGGGAGTTACCTGTGTTTTTTTTTAATGGGGCAGAAGAGTTATTTCTGTCTGTACTCATGATTTTAAAATAAAAGGGAAGTGTCTTTTTTTTTCCCCGAATTGATCTTCAGTTTGTATATTTCAAAATGCAACATCTGCTGACGTAACTGCTTTCTGTTCTCTAATACCATTGTGTGCTGGACTTGGAGACATGTATTTTCCAATGATCATTGGCACGTCTAATAAAAGCCCCTCAATGCCAGGTTTGTCTCGAAATGAAACAGTCAAACACTTCCTGATTGTTAACTCTAGTTAGTTTCTCAGTTTTAATAGGACTAGATTTTCTGGAAACACAGCTCACTGACCACTTCGAGTCATAGAGATGTACAGCACGGAAACAGACCCTTCGGCCCAACTCATCCACACCAACCAGATATCATAACTTAATCTAGTCCCATTTGCCAACACTTGGCCCATATCCCACTACACCCTTCTTATTCATATATCCTTTCTTCTCAGTTTACATTTGCTTGTTATTTATTATTAGTACAAGTGTTGGCATCGGGATCCCCCACGTGCATTTTCTATTTCCTAGTACATTCACATCATGTTCAAGAACAAGTTCCTTTGGATCTGTCCCCCTTACTCAGTAAGATCATGGCTGGTCTGAGTTTAACCTCAACTCTACGTTCCTGCATTCACCTGATAATCTTTTATCCTGTGGTCCTTAAAACTCTATCGACCTCTGCCTTCAAAATAATTAAAGATTTGACATTCACTGCCTTTTGAGGAAGGGAATTCCAAAGACCCTCAGAGAGAAAAATATGTTTCCTTATGTCTGTCTTAAAGGATGACCATTTATGTTTAAACTCTGACCCCTAGTTCTAGATTCTCATACAGGAGGAAACATTCATAAGACCATAAAACATAGGAGCAGAAATTAAGCCATTTGGCCCATCGAGTATGCTCTGCCATTCATAGTGGCATAGAGATGTACAGCATGGAAACAGACCCTTCGGTCCAACTTGTCCATGCCAACCAGATATCCCAATCCAATCTAGTCCTCTTCATCATGGCCGATAGGTTTTTCAACCCCATTTCACAGCTTTTTCCCTCTAACCCTTGATCCCCTTGGCAATCAATAACTTACCTCTCCCTGTTTTAAATATACTCAATGACCTGGCCTCAACAGCCTTCACTGGCAGTGAATTCCATAGATTCCCCACTCTCCGGCTCTCCATTCTAAAGGACTTTCCCTTTACTCTAAGGCTGTGCCCTCAGGTTCTCGTCTCTCCTGCCGATGGAAACATTTTCCCAACATCCATTCTGTCCAGGCCATTCAGTATTCTATACGTTTCAGTCAGAAGCCTCCTCATCCTTCTAAACTCCATTCAGTATAGTTCCAGAGTCTTCAAACATTTCTTTCTACATCCATCTGGTCATGTCCCTTTAGGATTTTTGAAGTTTTAATTAAGTCACCTCTGACTCTTCAGAGGATATAGGCCTAGCCTGACTAGCCTTTCCTCATAAGGCAGTTCGTTTATTCCAGGGATTAATCTAGTAAACTTGTTCTGTACGGCTTCAAATGTATTAAAATTCTTCCAGTTCTGTACACAATGCTCCAGATTTAATTTCATCTATGCCCTGTATAACTGAAGCATAAACTCCTTATTCTTGCATTCAATTCCCCTCACACAACATTCTATTAGCTTCCCTGATTACTTGCTATACATGTGTAATCACCTGCTTGATTCAGAATAAAAACTGAAAGAACTGTGGATGCTGTAAATCAGAAACAAAAACAAAAATTGCTGGAAACGCTCAGCAAGTCTGGTGGCATCTGTGAAGGGAAATCAGAGTTAACGTTTCAGGTCCGGTGACCTTTCCCTAGAACTGATTAACTCTGATTTCTTTTCTGTGATTCAGAAACTGAGACACCTAAATCCCTCTGCATCTCAGTGCTCTGCAATCTTTCACCGTTTAAATTATGTTTTTCTTTTCATTCTCCCACCCATTTATTCTGACTTTCTGTTTTCTGTTAACCAGCCAATCTTCTGTCCATGCCAATATTTTATCCCTTACTCGGTGAGTTTTTTGTTTTTTGTTACCTTTGATGTGGCACCTTATCAAATGCCTTCGGGAAATCTAAATGCAATGAACCAGAAAACCATAAGATGAGAATAGGTAGGCCATTCAGCCTATCGAGTCTGCTCCACCATTCAAGGAGATCATGGCTTATCTAATAATCTTCAGCTCCACTTTCCTGCCTTTCCCCTTAACCCTTGAATTCCCTTCCTGATTAAAAATCTGTCTCAGCCTACAACATACTTAATGACCCAACCTCAACAACCCTCTGTGATAAAGAATTCCACAGATTTATCACTTTGAGAGAAGAAATCCCTCCTCATTTCTGTTTTAAATATGACTCCATATTCTGGGATTATGCCTTCTGGTCTTAAACTCTCTCACTAGGGGAAACAAACTTTCTACATCTGTCCTACCATGTTGCCGTCCCCACCTCCCACTGCATCTGCCCCACCATTCCCCCACCAAAAACACCCCAAGCCAGGAATTTTGTCTATCTCAATACAATCTCCTCTTGTTCTTCTCAGTTCTGATGTGCGCAGGTCCAATCTATTCAACCTTTCTTCATGATACAGTCCCTCCTAGTATCAGTCTAGTGAACCTTCTCTGGACTGCGTTCAATGCTTCAGGTGTATTTTTTCTCAGATGAAGGGTTCAAATCTGTTCTGCGTTCCAGCTAGAGTCTGACTCATGCCAGTACAGTTTTAGCAAAAGTCTCTCTATACTCCAAACAGTTTGTAAAAGCCAATATCTCATTTGCTGTCTCAACTATCAGCTGAATTTGGATGTTATCATCTCATGATTCATGAACGAGGACTCTCAAATCCCTCAGTGCTACAGCCACCTCCAGCCTTTCTCTATTCATATAATATTCAATTTTATTCTTCCTGAAGAATCTTGGGGTCTTGTCAGCTCACAGTTGTGATAATTTACTCAGTAATACTTTCCTAGAAATGGTAAATCTTCTTGAGTTTCTCCCTTCCTTTTAATTCCTGATTTACTGCCATCTCCAGAATGCTACCTGCATCCTCTCTAGTGAAGACCATCGCAAAATATCTGTTCAATTCATCGGACATCTCTTTATCCTCCACTACCACTCCCCAGGCTCATCATTTATATGCTAACACTTATTTAAAAGAAAGAGAGTTGACAAAATATCTGAAGAAACATTTGGAGTGAGAGAGATGTCCAGCATGGAAACAGACCCTTCAGTCCAACTCGTCCATGCCAACCAGATATCCTAAATTAATCTAGTTCCATTTGCCAGCATTTGGCCCATATCCCTTTAAACTCTTCCTATTCATGTACCCATCCAAATGCCTCTTAAACATTGTAATTGTACCAGCCTCCATCATTTCCTCTGGCAGCTCATTTCATACATGCACCACCCTCGGTGTGAAAAATTTGCCCCTTAGGACCCTTTTATATCTTTCTCCTCTCACCCTAAACCTATGCCCTCTAGTTTTGAACACCCCTACCCTGGTAAAAAGACCTTGACTATTCACTCAACCCATGCTCCTCATGATTTTATAAACCTCTATAAGATCATCCCTCAGCATCCAAAACTCCAGGGAAAACAGTCCCAGCCTATTCAGCCTCTCCCTGTAGCTCAAACCCTCCAACCCCAGCAACATCTTTGTAAATCTTTTCTGAACCCTTTCACAACATCCTTCCTATAGCAGGGAGACTAGAATTGCACACAGTTTTTCTTACTTGTTATATTTTTGGCTAGCTTTCTTTTTAGAAAGCACACTAATTATTTCCTCCTTATTAATCTTTTAGCTTTCTTTAAAAAATGTCCAATCTGTCAAATTTTCTACCCTACCACTTACCTTTGCAGACTTGTACATGTTTTCTTTGAGTTTATAGTATTTCTGACTTTTTAGTTCACTGCAGATAATGGGTCTGTCCCTTAGAATTCTTAGTTGTTGAAATGTGTGATTACATCCCTTTAAATATTTAACCACTACATCTCCATTAGCCTCAATTACTTTCATGCCCTCATAGCTGCCCTTATTTAAATTCAAACCAACTATCTTGGAATCACACTTCTCTCTCTCTTAAATTGTATCCAAAACCCAATCAGATTATGGTCATAGCTGCAAAGGACGTGCTCACTATCAGTTCAGAAATTAATCCAAACTTGTTGGTCTAAACAGGGGCTAATATAACCTGCTGAAAACGGAAAATGCTGGAGATTACAACGGGTCAGCCAGTATCCACAGAGAGAAAGCAAGCTAACGTTTCGTCATCCAGACTGGAAACATTCGCTTTCTTTCTCGCCATGGGTGCTGCCTGACCCGCTGTGATCTCCATCATTTTTTGTCTTCAGTTCAGATTCCAGCATCTGTAGTGATTTGCTCCGAAAAATAGCCTACTCTTTGGTTGGTGCCATAACATACTGGACGAAGAAATGGTCTTGAATCATTCAATGAGTTCTTCCTCGAGACTACATTTTCCCATCTGATTTGCCCAGTTTATACACAGGTCTATCCTTCATCCAGGTCCTTAAGAAAGATGGTAAATTGTTGGAATCCATGGCATCGATCACTGTGGCAACCATGAGTTACAGTTTGTCAATCCAAAAATGACCCATTTCTCCCTACTCTATTTCCTGTTAGTTAATCAATCCTCAGTCTATTCTATGTCAAAGCCCACACCAGCTGTTTTTATCTCGTTCAGTAACCATTTATTTAGCCCTTTAGTGAATTCCTTTTGGAAACCCTGATTTCTCTTTATCACCCTGAGTACTATATCCTTGAAGAACATTAATAAGTCAGTCAACCATGGTTTCCCTTTCACAAAATCATGTTGCCTCATTGTCATATGATTATCCAAATACCCTGGTATTGCCTCTTTATTAATGAATTCTATCATGCTGCCAATGACAAATGTATGACTAACTCTGATTTTCTGCTTTCTGCCTTCCATCCTTTCTCGAATAGTGGTGTTACATTTATGGTTTCCAAATCCATGGAAAATCTAGGGCTTTTTTGGAAATTTACATTCACTACCTCTGCAGCTACTTCCCATAAGGATCAAGGGACTGGTCAGCCTCTCGTCCCATTAGTTTTCCCAATACCTTTCCTCTAGTGATTTTTTAAAAATGTTCCCTCATTTTGGGTCCTTTTGTTTCCTCTCTACTGGATGCTTTTTGAGTGTGAAGACAGGTTTGAATACCTGTTCAAAGTTTCTGCAATGTCCTTGTTTCCCTTGATTAATTCTTCAGTCTCATCCTTTAAGGGAGCAATGTTTACTTGAGCTACTCTCTTCCTTTTACTATCTCAGGCCTAGTTAAGATTAGAGTGGTGCTGGAAAAGCACAGCAGATCAGGCAGCATCTGAGGTGCAGGAAAATCGACGTTTCGGGCAAAAGCCTTTCATCAGGAATGGAGGAATGGAGGCAGGGAACACCCACCCCCATTTATCTCTCCACCTTGGAGGCTCCATGACTCCATTCCTGATGAAGGGCTTTTGCCGAAACGTTGATTTTTCTGCTCCTCAGATGCTGCCTGACCCACCTCCATCACTTCTTCTGGCAGCTTATTCCACTCACGTATCACCCTCTGCGGGAAAAAGTTGCCCCTTAAGTCACTTTTAAATCTTTCCTCTCTCACCTTAGACCTATAGCCTCTAGTTCTGGATTCCCCAACTCTGAAAAAAAAACCATTGACCCTATCCATGCCCCTCATGATTTAATAAACCTCTATAAGATCACCCTCAGCCTTCGATGCTCCAGGGAAAACAGCCCCAGCCTATTCAGCCCCTATCTCTATAGCTCCAACCTTCCAATCCTGGCAACATCCTTGTAAATTTTTGCTGAACCCTGTCAGGTTTCACATCTTTCTTTTAGCAGGGAGACCAGAATTGAATGCACTATTCCAATAGCGGCCTAACCAATAATTTGAAGGGTCTTTCTGCTTAATTGCATCCTCTGCCCTTGGCCCTGCAAACTATTGTTTTCAAGTAATTATCCAAGTCTTTTTGGAAAGTTTCTATTGATTTCGGATCTACCACGCTTGCAATCAGCACATTCCAAATCACAACAACTCACTGCAACGAAAAGGATTCACATTCCCTCCCCAAGTTCTGGTGCCAATTTTCTTAAACTTGTATTAAATAAAACAAAGAAATGTGGATACTGGAGATCTGAAACAAACAAGAACAGAAATTGCTGTAGAAACTCAGTGGGTCTGGCAGCACCTGCGGAGAGAGAAATGTTTTGAGTCAGTGCCTTCCTCTGAACTAACGACAGCTGGGAAAGTCACTTGCAGGAATTCAGTAACAGCGTAAATAATCCATTCCTTTTACACCCCCTAACACTGACTCAATCAGCATAAATACCTTCTTTTCCTGGTCGCTTTCACTTCCGAAGAAGGGTCATGTACTCAAAACATTGACTCTGTTTTCTCTCTCCACAGATGCTGCAAGACCTGCTGAGTTTCTTCAGCAATTCCTGTTTTATCTTAAATTGGTGTCACCTTGTCGCGGGCCTCCCTGACACTGAAACCAATTTTTCCTAATTTAATACTCTAATAATTTCAAACGTTTCTTTTAAAACTTCCCTTAACCTTGTCTGCTGTAAGGAGACCAATAACAGCTTCTCCAGTCTCTCCACACTCCCCACTGTCCAGCGGCCCAATTATCATCTGTACAAAATGCTCCAACTCACTGACTGTAATTAATCTTCTCCCGACCCTCAACTCATTCTCAAGAAGAATGTTCCCAATGATCAGACGAGTCCAGAATCAAGGATATTTTTGAGCTGGAGAGGGTTCATAAGAGAGTTACCAGGACATTGCCAGGAATGGAGGGTTTGAGTTATAAGGAGAGACTGGATAGACTGGGACCTTTCTCACTGGAGGGTAGAAGGTTAAAGGGTGACCTTATAGAGTTTTATGAAATCATGAGAAACATGGATAAGGTGAAATAGCAAATGTTTTTTCCTTAAGGTGGGGGATTTCAAAACTTGGGGGCATATTTTTAAGGTCATAGAGTCATAAAGTCCTACAGCAGGAGACAGGCCTTTTGGCTCAAACTGGCCCATGCCAAACAAAATATCTATCCCTGCTAACCCCATTTCCTTGCACTTGGCCCATAACCTTCTAAGGTGAGAGGAGAAAGATTTCAAAGGGATAGGAGTACAAATTTTGTTTATGCAGAGAGTGGTTCATGTGTGGAATGAACTTCCAGAGGAAGTGGTGGACACAGGCACAATTATGATGTTTAAAAGACATTTGGATAGGTACATGAATAAGAAATGTTGGAGGGACCTAGGCCAAGTGCAGGCAGGTGGGACTAGTTTCGTTTGGGATTATGGTCAGCATGGACTGGTTGGGCCAAAGGGTCTGTTTCTGTGCTGTATGACTCTATGATTCTACGATTAGAGGTTACAGCCTAAGGATATTGGGAAGACCACTTAGGACAAAGGTGAGGAGAAATGTTTTCTCCCAGAGAGTGGGGAGCCTGGGGAATTCTCTGACACAGAATGCGATTGAGGCCTAAACATTAATTGTTTTCAAGGAGTTCGATATGGTTCTTAGAGATAAAG
Source organism: Chiloscyllium punctatum (assembly GCF_047496795.1). Taxonomy (NCBI): domain Eukaryota; kingdom Metazoa; phylum Chordata; class Chondrichthyes; order Orectolobiformes; family Hemiscylliidae; genus Chiloscyllium; species Chiloscyllium punctatum. The sequence goes on along the minus strand of NC_092747.1, from coordinate 6,982,397 downwards.
GGATCTAAGGGTACGGGGGAGAAAATGGGAACAGGGGACTGAGTTGGATGATCAGTCGTGATCGTATTGAATAACGGAGCAGATTTGAAGGGCCGAATGGCCTGCTCATACTCCTACTTTCTATGTTATCTCTGATTCTATGGGAACATGATGGGCACTTCCCCAGATGGTGGTCTATTACTTGGCTACACTGAGCTCAATGTGTTTCTCCCTTCAATGTAGTGGACATGCTCCACCTGCTGATTCAGTGTGGGACTGCAGCTTGAGTTTTTGTTCAGCATCAATTTTGCAGGTCATAGAGTCCTAGAGATGTACAGCACAGAATCAGACCCTTCAGTCCAACCCGTCTATGCCGCCCAGATATCCCAACCCAATCTAGTCCCACCTGCCAGCACCCAACCCATATCCCTCCAAACCCCTCCTATTCATATATCCATTCAAATGCCTCTTAAATGTTGCAATTGTACCAGCCTCCACCACATCCTCTGGCAGCTCATTCCATACACGTACCACCCTCTGTGTGAAAAAGTTGCCCCTTAGGTCTCTTTTACATCTTTCCCCTCTCACCCTGAACCTATGCCCTCTAGTTCTGGATTCCCCGACCCCAGGGAAAAGACTTTGCCCATTTATCCTATCCATGACCCTCATAATTTTATAGATGTTCATAAAGTCATCTCTCAGCCTCCGACACTCCAGGGAAAACAGCCCCAGCCTGTTCAACCTCTCCCTAGAGCTCAAATCCTCCAACCCTGGCAACATCCTTGTAAATCTTTTCTGAACCCTTTCAAGTTTCACAACATTTTTCCGACAGGAAGGAGACAAGAATTGCACACAATATTCCAACAGTGGCCTAACCAATGCCCTGTACAGCTGCAACATGACCTCCCAACTCCTGTACTCTAACTAAAAAAAGGAAAGCATACCAAACGCCTTCTTCACTATCCTATCTACCTGCGACTCCACTTTCAAGGAGCTATGAACCTGCAGTCCAAGGTCTCTTTGTTCAGCAATATTGCCTAGGACCTTACCATTCATCCAACAAAAAGAGGTTTACATTTATATAGTACCTTTCCTGACCTCAGGCACACTCAGATCGCATCACAGCAAATTAACCAATGATCGACACTGGTGCAATGCACTGTTTGCAATGTGAGGAAAGCAGCACCAATTCACTGCACCATTGACAATAGATATTAAACAGGTCTCTACTGTCATGCACTTGCAGCAGAGAAATGTGCTTGTATTTAAAGGGCTCTGCGACACAGTGATAGTGCCCCTACCTCTGAGCCAGGAAGCAAGGTCATATAGGTTCACAGCATGGAAACAGGCCATTCAGCCTATCTTGCCTATGCAGCCCAGTTTTCACAATTTAAACTAGTCTCATTTGCCTGCACTTGGTCCATATCCCTCCACACCTATTCCATCCATGGACCTGTCTATTAACACCCCTGCATTAACACCCCTGAACAGGTTGATGAGGAAAATATCTTGAAAAAGACATTGCACCTATAGCCATCTGTGCAGTTTACTGATCTCATGGCCTCTCCTTCAAAGGAGAGCAGATCCTCCCCTGTGTGCTGCCCCCTGCTTTTGCCCTCAACCAATCAGCACCGGAGAAGCGGAATGCCTATACAGGGCTGCAGCGCTGTTTGTGGGATCTTGCTGTGCCATCATTGCTGTCATGTTCCCCACACATGGAACAGTCTTTGAAAATATTTAATATTTCATAAAACACTTTGGATCAGCCTGCAGTGATGACATGCACTGGAGACAAGAAACGTGTCTCTACATAGAACATTGCAGCGCAGTACAGGTCCTTCTGCCCTCGATGTTGCGCCAACCTGTGAAACCAATCTGAAGCCCATTTTGTGAAGGATTTGTAGCTCAGATTGAGCTTCAGGATGTAGGTTTGCTTGCTGAGCTGCAAGGTTTCTTTTCAGAAGTTTCATCACCATACTAGGTAACATCGGTGAGTTTCCAGACAAGCATGGCATTCCAACTGGAACTCTATCAACAAACACATTGACCTGGATCCCATTTACCACTCCTGAGAAAAAGAACAGGAAATGACATCACCGACCTAAGGAAACCTAAACACACAAATAAAAAGTGAGCCATATCACGAGTGCTTCACCAGAGGCTCACTGATGATGTTACCTAGTTGGTGGCAAAACACCTGAAAACAAGTCTCCCAGCTCAGTGAACAAACTTATATCCAATCTGAATCCCATTTAACCTACACTATTCCATTCTCGTCCATATGTCTATCCAATGACTATTTAAAAACCCTTAAAGTTGGCGAGTCTACTGCTGTTGCTGGCAGGCTGTTCCACACTCTGACTACTTTCTTGAGTAAAGACACTACCTCTGGCATCTGTCCCATATCTATCACCCCTCAATTTAAAGCGAATGCCCCTCGTGCTAGCCATCATCAACAGAGGAAAAAGGCTCTCACTGCTCACCCTATCTAACCCTCTGATTATCTTATATGCCTCAATTAAGTCACCTCTCAACCTCCTTCCCTCTAATGAAAACAGCCTCAAGGCCCTTAGCCTTTCCTCTTAAGGCCTTCCGTCCACACCAGGCAACTTCCGAGTAGATCACCTCTGAACCCTTTCCAAAGCTTCCACATCCTTCTTACAATGCAGTGGCCAGAACTGCAATCCCATTTGTCCTGTTCATAAACAAAGTTTTGCACTGCACTTCAGTACACGCGTCAATAAATCAACCAACCAATCCACCAGCTTCCTTCATCTGGTAAGTAGCCCACTTTGATGGTGATCTACTTGATTCTTCTCCCGATGAGAAGCATTTTCTCTATGGGTGGGTCATAGCAGGCTAAATTGCCCTGAAGTGTCCAGTGATACCCAGGTAAGGTGCCTTAGCCATGGTAAATGCTGGGTTATGGTGGGATGCTCTACGGAGAGTCAGTCCAGGCCCAATGGGCCAACTGGCCACTTTCTGCACTGTAGGCATTCTATGATTCTGAGATGAGGTGTACTCAATTCATGCTGTACCTTGCTCCAATCATCCCTAAGGGAACATCAAGGACAAATTCCTTTAATTAGGAATTTATGCCCCATCGGCACTTACAATCATAGAGTCATAGAGATATATAGCACGGAAACAGACCCTTTGGCCCAACTTGTCCATGCTGACCAGGTGCCCTCACCTATTCTTGTCCCATTTGCCAGCACCCGGCCCATATCCCTCCAAACCCTTCCTATTCATATACCCATTCAAATGCCTTTTAAATGTTGCAATTGTACCAGCCTCCACCACTTCCTCTGGCAGCTCATTCCATACACGCACCACCCTCTGTGTGAAAACATTGACTGTTAGGTTTCTTTTATATCTTTCCCCTCTTATCCTAAAACTACACCCTCTAGTTCTGGAGTGCTCCACACCAGGGAAAAGACTTGGTCCATTTAATCTATCCATGCCCCTCATGATTTTATAAACCTAATAGCTTACCCCTCAGCCTCCGACGCTCCAGGGAAAACAGCTCCAGCCTGTTCAGCCTCTCCCTCTAGCTCAAACCCTCCAACCCTGGCAACATCCTTGTAAATCTTTCCTGATTAGATTTCCTATAGTGTGGAAACAGGTCCTTCAGCCCAACCAGTCCACACCGACCCTCCGAAGAGTAACCCACCCAGAACCATTTCCCTCTGACTAATGCATCTAACACTATGGGCAATTTAGTATGGCCAATTTACCTGACCTGTACATCTTTGGACTGTGGGAGGAAACCCACACAGACATGGGAAGAATGTACAAACTCTATGCTGACAGTCATCAGAGGCTGGAATCGAGCCAGGGTCCCTGGTGCTGTGAGGCAGCAGTGCTAACCATCGTGCCGCCCAACTTTTTCTGAACCTTCTCAAATTTCACAACGTTCTTCCGATAGGCCTATCGAGAATTCACACAAATTTGTGATATGCACGCAGACACACATATGTAGTACATAGAGGGGCCATTTGGTCCATCGTAACCATGCTGGCTCTTTAAGAGCCCACTAACCCACTAGACCACTTCCACCGACCTCCCGGCTCACTCTCTTAAATCCTTGTAAATGTCTCCCTCTCAGGTCATTATGCCAATCTGTTTTGGAAGTTATTTAGTTGTCTCACAAAGTCCTTCATGCCTTCTGGAGAATTTGTTTGCTCATTTGCTTAAATTGCAAAAGGCAAGAACTGGCAATGACACTCACAGGAAACAAGTTACATTTGGTTGTGCGGATGTCAGAGAGAGCAGGACTGAGTCTTGTCGTTTGTGGCTGCATACCTCCCTGGAAAGGCTAATCAACCCATCAGGGAACAGAGGACTCTGTTCCAATCCTTCCTGTTCCCACTGGAGTGACACCCCTTACCTTCGGTGAGGAAAGCAGACATGAGTTTGAGAAGTCGAAAACACCCCACCACCAGACACTCAAGTAACTTGTTGCAAAAGGTAAGTATTAAGGACACCAAGCATTGAGAGAGGTGGTGGTGTAGTGATAATGCACCTGATCTAGTAAAGTTAGGCCCCCAGAATAGTGTGCTAACTGACTGGAAGGCTTGTCTTATGAAGACAGGTTGAGGGAGCTAGGGTTTTTCTCATCGGAACAAAGAAAAATGAGAGGTGACTTGATAGAGGTGTATAAGATGATGAGAGGCATAGATAGAGTGAATAGTCAGAGACTTTTTCCCAGGGTGGAAATGGCTGTCACAAGGGGGCATAATTTTAAGGTGATTGGAGGAAGGTTTAGGGGAGATGTCAGAGGTAGGTTTTTTACATACAGAGTGGTGGGTGTGTGGAATGTACTGGCAGCAATGGGAGTAGAATCAGACACCTTAGGAACATTTAAGTGACTCTTAATAGGCACAAGGATGATAGCAAAATGAAGGGTATGTAGCTTAGTCTGATCTTAGAGTAGGATTAAAGGTTGGCACAACATCGAGGGTGGAACAGCCTGTACTGTGCTGTACTGTTCTATGTTCTATGATATATACATAATTCAACTGGGAAGTAGAATAGAATAGAAATTTATTGTCACATGTACATTTACATGAAAAGTACAGTGGAAAGGTTTATAAGCCACCCCGCCACAGCCCCTACATCAATGACAGAAGCAATACAGAGTCATACAGCGCAGAACATAGACCCTTCGGTCCAACTTGTCCAGACCAGATATCCCAACCCAATCTAGTCCCACCTACCAGCACCTGGCCCATAGCCCTCCAAACCCTTCCTATTCATATGCCCATCCAAATAGAACAAAAAAGAGTAAAACTAAGGCAAGGGGGTCACTTTACATGCAGTATTGGGAATGAGCCTGGCCCAGGGATCGAAGCTTCAGCGGGGGTGTGTTTCAGGAACAGTGACCGCAATTCTCTAAGCTTTACGTTACTTATGGATAATGACAAGGGTAATCCTCAGGAGGAAGGCTAATTCCTACAATATCAGGCAGGAAGTGGAGAACATAGACTGGAGCTGGCTGTTTGAGGGTAAATCCACATCCGGCACGTGGGAATTTTTTTAAAGGCCAGTTGTTTTGAGTTCAGCACCAGCATGTTCCTATAAAAATGACCCTAAAGTATTTTATAAATACATAAAGAGTAGGAGGGCAGCCAAGGAGAAAGTGGGTTTACTCAAGTGAGGTGAGATTTACACATGGAGCTGGATGAAGTGGGCAAGATCCTTAAAGAGTACTTTGCATCAATGTTCACAAAGGAAAAGGACGTGGTGAATGGTGAGTCTCAGGAGGGGATATGTTGATATTCTAGGGCGTGTCAATACAAAAAAGTGTTGGGTGTTTGAAAAAACATTAAGGTAAACAACTCCCCAGATGGGAATTATTCCAAAATGATGAGAGGCAGGTGAGGTCTTGTACATAATCTTCATATCCATCACAGTAGAGGTCAATAGACAACCGACAATAGGTGCAGGAGTAGGCCATTCTGCCCTTCGAGCCTGCACCACCATTCGATATGATCATGGCTGATCATCCTTAATCAGTATCCTGTTCCTGCCTTATCTCCATAACCCTTGATTCCACTATCCTTGAGCTCTATCCAACTCTTTCTTAAATGAATCCAGAGACTGGGCCTCCACTGCCCTCTGGGGCAGAGCATTCCACACAGCCACCACTCTCTGGGTGAAAAAGTTTCTCCTCATCTCTGTCCTAAATGGTCTACCCCATATTTTTAAGCTGTGTCCTCTGGTGCGGCACTCACCGATCATCAGAAACATGTTTCCTGCCTCCAGAGTAAGAAATCCTTTAGTAATCTTATACGTCTCAATCAGATCACCTCTCAGTCTTCTAAACTCAAGGGTATACAAGCCCAGTCACTCCAGTCTTTCAGTGTAAGGTAATCCCGCCATTCCAGGAATTGACCTCGTGAACCTACGCTGCACTCCCTCAATAGCCAGAATGTCTTTCCTCAAATTTGGAGACCAGAACTGCACACAGTACTCCAGGTGTGGTCTCACCAGGGCCTGTACAGCTGCAGAAGAACCTCTTTGCTTCTATACTCAATCCTTCTTGTTATGAAGGCCAGCATGCTATTAGCCTTCTTCACTACCTGCTGTACCTGCATGTTTACCTTCATTGACTGATGTACAAGAACACCCAGATCTTTGTACTGCCCCTTTACCTAAATTGATTCCATTTAGGGAGTAATCTGCCTTCCTGTTCTTGCCACCAAAGTGGATAACCACACATTTATCTACATTAAACTACATCTGCCATGCATCTGATCACTCACCTAACCTGTCCAGGTCACCCTGTCATCTCCTAACATCCTCCTCACATTTCACCCTGCCACCCAGATTAGTGTCATCAGCAAATTTGCTAACGTTATTACTAATACCATCTTCTATATCATTAATATACATTGTAAAAAGCTGCGGTCCCAGCACTGATCCCTGCGGTACCCCACTGGTCACTGCCTGCCATTCCGAAATGGAGCCATTTATCACTACCCTTTGTTTCCTGTCAGCCAACCAAATTTCAATCCAAGTCAGTACTTTCCCCCCAATACCATGTGCCCTAAGTTTGCTCACTAACCTCCTATGAGGGACTTTATCAAAAGCTTTCTGAAAGTCCAAGTATACTATATCTACTGGATCTCCCTCGTCCATCTTCAGAGTTACATCCTCAAAGAAATTCCAGAAGATTAGTCAAGCATGATTTCCCCTGGAGAAATAGCTAACTTTGTTCCTTTGTTTAAGTAGGACAACAGGGATAATCAAAGAAATTACAAACTGATGAACCTTACAACAGTGGTAGGGAAATTATTGGAGAAGATCTTTAGGGATAGGATTTACTTACATTTGGAAAAGTATGGACTTATTAGTGATAGGCAGTATGGCTTTATGTGGGGAGGGTCATGTCTCACAAACTTTGAGGTTTTTGAGGAAGTGTCAAAGATGATTGATGAGGGCAGGGCAGTAGATGTTGTCCACATGGACTTTAGCAAGGCCTTTGACAAGGTCCCTCGTGGCAGATTGATACAGAAGGTGAAGTCACAGGGGATTCACAGATGGATACAGAACTGACTTCATCATAGAAGGCAGAGAGTAGCAGTGGAAGGGTGTTTTTCTGACCAGAGATCTGTGACCAGTGGTGCTCTACAGGGTTTAGTGCTGGGATCCCTGTTGTATACATACACCAATTTGGAGGAGAATTTAAGTGGCCTGATTAGAGTCAGAGTCCTACAGCATGGACACAGGCCCTACAGCTCAAACTTGACTAGGCTGACCAAAATGTCCATACTCTCTAACCCCATTTCCCTGCATTTGGCCCATATCCTTCTAATCCTTTCCTATCCACATATTCGTCCAAATGCCTTTTAAATGGTGTTAATGTCCCCTCCTCAACCATTTCCACAGGCAACTCATTCCATATGCGTACCACCCTCTATGTAAAAAAGGTTGTCCCTCAGGTTCCCTTTTATTCTTTCCCCTCTAACCTTAAACTGATGCCCTCTAGTCCTCGATTCCCCAACTCCGGGAAAAAGAGAGTGCATTCACCCTTTCCGTGCCCCTCATGATGTAAGTTCCCCCCCTCAGTCTCCTACACCCTTCTAAAAAAAAGTCCCAGCTCGTCCAACCTCTCCCTATAACTCAGACTATTGAGTCCTGCTGAGCTTTTCCAGCAATTTCTGTTTTTGTAGTTTCTCTTAGCTGTTCAGGTTGAGAGAGCAACTACTCAGTGTTGAGCCGACGTCAGAAGAATTTCAGCAAATGTCAGAAAGGCAGACCAAGAGATGGGTTAATATCTCACTTCTACAGTGACACCTCCAACAATACAGCATTGGGCTCTTGTGGCACAGCGGTAGTGTTCTGGCCTCTGACCCAGAAGACCTAGTTTCACATCCCACCCACTCCAGAGGTGTGTAATAACCTCTCTGAACAGGTTGACTGAAAAACTAAAACAGCAATTGCTGAAGAAACTCAGCAGCATCCGTGAGGAGAAAGCAGAACTTGACTTCTTCAAGGTGGGCATACCGCGTAGCGATTTGGCAGCGAGTAAATCACTAAAATAAAACGAAGAACTGCAGGACGCCGGAAATCCAAAACAAGCAAAACCAGAAAGTGCTGGAAGAACTCAACAAGGCCTTTCATCACTCTGAGGCAGGGTCACTGACCCTGAAATGTTAACTGATTTCACTCCACAGATGTTGCTGGACCTGTTGAGTTTTTCCAGCAAATCTTTCTTTTATTCGACGAGAACAATAATTTCCCTCCTTGCTGGGCCGTCATTCTGGGACTGTGGATGACCACATCCTGTATCATTACCATTACCTCAGTATGTATCTCTGTCCCCTCCAGCTTTGTCCTGGCTCAATTTGGAGTGGAGCTGCAATGTGTCAAGGCAATTTTCTCCCATTATCTCTGAAGCTTTCCGCTCAGATTTGCATTTGCATTTCATATTATTTTCATTCCACTAGAATATCCTGTTGTTACTGCTAATAGAGCACTTTGCAACACTGTTTACCAAGAATGGCTGGGAAACAACTGGCAGCTAGACCCAGGTAAAACCATAGAGTCATACAGCAGGGAAACAGGCCCTTCGGCCCAAACCATCCACGCTGACTAGGTTTCCCAGACTGAAGTAGGCCCGATTAGAATCATACAGCAGGGAAACAGACCCTTTGGTTCAACTCGTCCATGCTGATTAGATATCATAAATTAATCTAGCCCCATTTACCTGCAATTGGCCCATATCGTTTTCAACCTTTCCTACCCACATACCTGTCCCAATGTCTTTTAAATCTTATAATTGTACCAGCCTCCATCACTTCCTCTGGCAGCTCGTTCTATACATTCATCACTTTCTGCATAAATCCCTTTTCAATCTTTCCCCTTTCACCCTAAACCTATGCCCTCTCGTTATGGACTCCCCTACCCTGGGGAAAAGACCGTGGCTGTTTATCTTATCTATGCCCCTCATGATTTTATAAATGTCTGTAGAGTTACCTTTCAGCCTCCAACACACTAGGGAACAAAGCCCCAATCTATTCAACTTCTGCTTATAACTCAAACCTGGTTAGAGATTTTAAAAAACTGCTGATGCTGGATTCCAGAATAGACAGGCAGGAGGCTGGAAGAACACAGCAAGCCAGGCAGTATCAGGAGGTGGGTCCTGAAGAAGGGTTACACCCGAAACGTCAACTTATCCACCTTCTGTCTCTCCCTGGCCTGCTGTGTTCTTCCAGTCTCCTGTCTATTTTATAACTTAAACCTTCCAGTCTCGGGAAATCATTTTTGAATCCTTTCCAGTTTAATAACATCTTTCCTACAGCCAGGTAACAGAAAGAGGCTGCAGTTTATGCACAAACCACAGAAGTGCCCCAAACCATTTTAAAGCGATATTATTCTGTAAAACTAATTGCACAGCCACAAAGGGAAAGACCACCAAAAGAAAAAAGCGCAGTGGCTTCAGCGGTTAGCACTTGCTGCCTCATAGCATTAGGGATCTGGGCTCAATTCCACCCTCAGAGTTTGCACGTTCTCCCCGTGTCTGCGCGAGTTTCCTCCGGGTGCTCCGGTTTCCTCCCACAGTCCAAAGATGTGCAGGTCAGGGTGGATTGGCCATGGGAAATGCAGAGCAATAGTGGAGGGGTGGTGGGTCTGGGTGGGATGGTCTATAAAGTCATGAGGGACATGGATAGGGTAAATAGACAGGATCTTTTCCCTGAGGTGGGGGAGTCCAAAACTAGAAAGTGAGAAGCCTTTAGAGATGAGATAATGAGAGTCCAGAGACAGTATGTTCCTGTTAGGGTGAAGGAAAAGGCTGATAGGTGTAGGGAATGCTGGATGACTAGAGAAATTGAGGGTTTGGTTAAGAAAAAGAAGGAATCTTATGTCAGGTATGGACAGGATAGATCGAGTTAATCCTTAGAAGAGTATAAAGGCAGTAGGAGTATACTTAAGAAAGAAATCAGGAGGGCAAAAAGGGGACATGAGATAGCTTTGGCAAATAAGGTTGAGAGGAATTCAAAGGGTTTTTACAAATACAGTAAAGACAAAAGGGTAACTAGGGAGAGAATCGGGCTCCTCAAAGATCAACAAGGCGGCCTTTGTATGGAGCTGCAGGAGATGGGGGAAGATACTAAATGAGTAGTTTGCATCTGTACTTAACTGTGGAAAAGGACATAGAAGATATAGAATGTAGGGAAGTAGATGGTGACATCTTGAAAAATGTCCATATTACAGAGGTGGTGGTGCTGGATGTCTTGAAATGGATAAAAGTGGATAAATCCCCAGGACCTGATCAGGTGTACCTTAGAACTCCATGGGAACATAGTCCGCTGATTTCTCAGCAACAGACCCAAATAAGCAGACAAAACACGTCCAGAAACCCGAGCCACTCTCCCTTACGTCAAAGACATCTCTGAAATGACTGCCAGACTACTCAGACCCCTTGGCATCATGGTAGCCCACAAACCACCAACACACTAAAACAGCAGCTAATGAACTTGAAGAACCCTATACAGACAACAAGCAAAACAACGTCATTTACAAAATACCTTGCAAGAACTGTAACAAACACTACATTGGACAAACAGGCAGAAAACTAGCCACAAAATGACATGACCCTCTCTCACTAGTATCGTTACATACAGATAAAGAAGGACACCACTTCGACTGAGACAACAAATCCATCTTAGGACAAGCCAAACAGAGACACATACGAGAATTCCTAGAAATATGGCATTCCAACCTGAACTCTGTAAACAAACACATCAAGTTAGACCCCTAAGAAAAAGAACAGGAAATGACATCACCACAGGAAATGATGTCACCAACCCAAAAAACCCAAACATAGAAATAGAAAGCAGGAATCATGTACACTGCTTCGCCTGAGGCCCACTGAAGATGTTACCTAGTAGGGTGAAGCAGCATCTGGAAATAAACCTCCCAGCTCAGAGAGCAAACCTACATCCAGAACTCCATGGAAAGTTCGGAAGGTGTTTGCTGGTACCCTTGCTGAGATATTTGTATCATTGATAGTCACAGGTGAGGTGCCAGAAGACTGGAGATTGATTAATGTGATGCTACTATTTAAGAAGGGTGGTAAGGACAAGCCACAGAACTATAAACAGTGAGCCTGACATTGGTGGTGGGTAAGTTGTTGGAGGGAAGCCTGAGGGACATGATTTACATGTAGTTGAAAAGGCATGGACTGATTAGGAAGAGTCAGCATGGCTTTGTGTGTGGGAAATCATGTTTCACGAACTTTATCAAGATTTCTAAAGTAGTGGTCAGAAGGAGAATTGATAAGGGCAGAGCAGTGGACGTGATCCATATGGACTTCAGAAAGGTGTTTGACAAGGGTCCCGTTGGGAGACTGGTTTGCAAGGTTAGATCGCATGGAGAACTAGCAATTTGGATACAGAACTGGTTCAAAGGTAGAAGACAGAGGGTGGTGGTGGAGGGTTGTTTTTCAGACTGGAGGCCTGTGACCAGTGGAGTGCCACAAGGATCAGTGCTGGGTCTACTACGTTTCGTCATTTATATAAATGATCTGGATATGAGAATAAGAGGTACAGTTACTAAGTTTACAGATGACACCAAAATTGGAGGTGTAGTGGACAATAAAGAAGGTTACCTCAGATTACAACAGGATCTTGATCAGATGGGCCAATGGGCTGAGGAGTGGCAGATGGAGTTTAATTCAGATAAATGCGAGGTGCTCAATTTTGGGAAAGCAAATCTTAGCAGGACTTATACACTTAATGAGAAGGTCCTCGGGAGTGTTGCTGAACAAAGAGACCTTGGAGTGTAGGTTCATAGCTCCTTGAAGGAAGAGTTGCAGGGAGATAGGATAGTGAAGAAGGTGTTTGGTATGCTTTCCTTTATCGGTCAGATTATTGAGTACAGGTGTTGGGAGGTCATGTTGCGACTGTACAGGGCATTGGTTAGGCCACTGTTGGAATATTGCGTGCAATTCTGGTCTCCTTCCTGTCAGAAAGATGTTGTGAACTTGAAAGGGTTCAGAAAAGATTTACAAGGACGTTGCCAGAGTTGGCGGATTTGAGCTATAGGGAGAGGTTGAACAGGCTGGGGCTGTTTTCTCTGGAGAGTCGGAGGCTGAGAGGTGACCGTATATGGGTTTATAAAATTATGAGGGGCATGGATAGGGTAAATAGACAAAGTCTTTTCCCTGGGGTGGGGGGAGTCCAGAACTAGGACGCATAGGTTTAGAGTGAGAGGGGAAATATATTAAAGTGACCTAAGGGGCAACTTTTTCACACAGAGCGTGGTGCATGTATGGAATGAGCTGCCAGAGGAAGTGATGGAAGATGGTATTATTACAACATTTAAAAGGTATTTGGTTGGGTACATGAATAGGAAGGGTTTAGAGGAATATGGGCCAGGTGGTGGCAGGTGGGACTAGATTAGATTAGGATATCTGGTCAACATGGACGTGTTGGACTGAAAATCTGTTTCCATGCTGTACACTCAATAACTATGATTAGAGTCCAAAACTAGGTTTAAAATGAGAGGGGAAAGATTTAAAAGTGACCTGAGGGGTAACTTTTCACACAGTGGGTGGTATGTGTATGGAACAAGCTACCAGAGGAATTGGTGGAGCCTGGTACAATTACAACATTTAAAAGGTATTTGCATGGGTATATGAATAGGAAGGGTTTAGAGGAATATGGGCCAAGTGCTGGCAATTGGGACTCGATTAGTTTAGGATATCTGGTCAGCATGGACAAGTTGGGCTGAAAGATCTGTTTCCGTTCTGGATATCTCTGTGATTCTATGAATTATTTTCTCGTTTGACATCTAACCTTGTTCCCTCTTTACCCGCTGGTAACTACCCCAACCCCTGTGTTTCCCAAAATGATGACAGATCAGTCACGATCTCACAATGAGGAACAAACTTGAGAGGTTGAACAGCCTCTTCTGAATCACAGTCATATAGCATAGAAACATGCCCTTCGGCCCTCCATGTCTGTGCCTACCTAACTGTACTAATCCCACCTTTTTGCCCTTGGTCCATAGCCCATTACATCATGGCATTTTAACATAGAACATTACAGCACAGTACAGGCTCTTCGGCCCTCGATGTTGCGCTGCCCTGTCGTACTAATCTGAGGCCCATCCCACCTACACTATTCCATGTACGTCCATATGCCTGTCCAATGACGACTTAAATGTACTTAAACTTGGCGAATCTACTACCGTTGCAGGCAAAGCATTCCATTCCCTTACTACTCTCTGAATAAAGAAACTACTTCTGACATCTGTCTTAAACCTATCTCCCCTCACTTTAAAGTTGTGTCCCCTCGTGTCTGCCGTCCCCATACTTGGAAAAAGGCTCTCCCTGTCCATCCTATCTAACCCTCTGATTATCTTGTATGTCTCTATTAAGTCACCTCTCAACCTCCTTCTCTCTAACGAGAACAGCCTCAAGGCCCTCACAGCCTTTCCTCGTATGACATTCCTTCCATACAAGGCAACATTCTAGTAAATCTCCTCTGCACCCTTTCCAAAGCTTCCACATCCTTCTTATAATGCGGTGACCAGAACTATACATAATACTCCAAGCGTGGACATACCAGAGCTTTGTACAGCTGCAGCATAACCTCCTGGTTCCAGAACTCAATCCCTCTATTAATAAAGGCCAAAACACTGTATGCCTTCTTAACAACCTTGTCAATCTGGGTGGCAACTTTCAGGGATCTGTGTACATGGACACAGAGATCTCTCTGCTCATCTGCACTCCCAAGAACCTTACCATTAGCCCAGTACTTTGCATTCCGATTACTCCGTCCAAAGTGTATCACTTCACGCTTGTCCACATTAAACTCCATTTGCCACCTCTCAGCCCAGCTCTGCATCCTATCTACGTTTCTCTGCAACCTACTACATCCTTTGTCACTATCCACAACTCCATCGACCTTAGTGCCGTCTGCAAATTTACTAACCCACCCATCTAAGCCCTCATCCAGGTCATTTATAAAAATGACGAACGGCAGTGGACCCAACACTGACCTTTGCGGTACACCGCTAGTAACTGGACACCAGGATGAACATGTTCCATCAACTACAACCCACTGTTTTCTTTCAGCAAGCCAATTACTGATCCAAACTGCTATGTCTCCCACCAATCCCATTCCTCCGCATTTTGTATAATAGCCTACTGCGGGGAACCTTATCGAACGCCTTGCTGAAATCCATATACACCACATCAACCGGTTTACTCTCACCTACCTGTTTGGTCACTTTGTCAAAAAACTCAATAAGATTCATTAGGCACGACCTACCCTTCACAAAACCGTGCTGACTGTCCCTGATCAGATTATTCTTTTCTAGATGGTTATAAATCCTATCTCTTATAACTATTTCCAACACTTTACCAACAACTGAAGTGAGACTCACTGGTCTGTAATTACCAGGGTTGAACAAGGGAACCACATTTGCTATCCTCCAGTCCTCAGGCACTATTCCTGTAGACAATGATGATTTGAAGATCAATGCCAAAGGCTCGGCAATCTCTTCCCTTGCTTTCCAGAGGATCCTAGGGTAGATCCCATCTGGCCCAGGGGACTTGCCTATTTTCACACTCTGCAGTATTTCTAGTACCTCTTCCTTATGAACCTCAAGTGCTTACTCAGATGCTTCTTAAATGTCGCAAGTGTACCAGTCTTGACCACCCCCTCAGGCAGCATGTTCCATGCTTCCACCACCCTCCAGGTGAAAACGTTTTCCCTCCAATCTCCTCCAAACCACATGTTTCTCAGCTTAAACACATGCCCTCTGGTCTTAGACACATCTGCCCACAGGGTGTCCACAAGAATGTCATGATCTACTGTCTGTGCCTCTCAATCAGATTCCCCCCCTCCCTAACAAAGGGGTGCCATTCAAGGGTGGCTCAGTGGTGAGCACTGCTGTCTCACACGTCAGGGACCCACGTTCGAGTCCAGCCTCGGGCAACTGTCCGAGTGAAGTTAGTACATTCTCTCCGTGCCTGTGGGGTTCCCCTCTGGGGATGCTCTTGTTTCCAGCCACAGTCCAAAACTGTGCAGGTTAGGGTGGATTGGCCATGCTAAATTGCCCATGGTGTGCAGGCTATGGAGGGGGGTTAGCCATGGGAAATGCAGGGTTAGGGGGGGATTGGGGTAGGGTGGGGTGGGTGAGTCTAGGTGAGATATTCTTTCGAGGATCAGTGTGGACTTGATGGGCTGAATGGCCTGCTTCCACACTGTGGAGGTTCTATGATTACTGATATTAGCTGCCTACGCCAGGCTTTCTTTCATACACCACTACTCCAGGCTGCCTTGGTCGGATTTGAGCTTGAATTCAAGTTTAGAATGTAGAACATTACAGCACAGTACAGGCCCTTCAGCCTTCAATATTGCACCGACCTGTGAAACCAATCTAAAGCTCATTTAACCTACACTCTCCAATTATTTTTTTTTAGATTACTTACAGTGTGGAAACAGGCCCTTCGGCCCAACAAGTCCACACCGCCCCCCCAAAGCGTAACCCACCCATACCCCTATATCTACCCCTTACCTAACACTACGGGAAATTTAGTATGGCCAATTCACCTGACCTGCACATCTTTGGACTGTGGGAGGAAACCGGAGCACCCGGAGGAAACCCACGCAGACACGGGGAGAACGTGCAAACTCCACACAGTCAGTCGCCTGAGGCGGGAATTGAACCCGGGTCTCCGGCGCTGTGAGGCAGCAGTGCTAACCACTGTGCCACCATTTATCCAATGACCATTCAAATGCCTTTAAAGTTGGCGAGTCTGTTACTGTTGCAGGCAGGGTGTTCCACGTCCCTACTACTCTCTGAGAAAAGAACCAACCTCTGACATCTGTCCTATATCTATCATCCCTCAATTTAAAGCTATGTCCCCTCATGCTAGCCATCACCATCTGAGGGAAAAGGCTCTCTCACTGTCCACCTTTTCCATAGAACTCGAACATTACCGCGCAGTACAGGCCCTTCAGCCATCGATGTTGCGCCGACCTGTGGAATCAATCTGAAGCCCATCTAACCTCACTATTCCATTTTCATCCATATGTTTATCCAATGACCATTTAAATGTCCTTAAAATTGGTTAGTCTACGATTGTTACAGGCAGGGCTTTCCACACCCCTACCACTGAGTAAAGAAACTACCTCTAACATCTGTCCTATAACTATAACCCCTCAATTTAAAGCTATGTCCCCTTATGCTAGCCATCACCATCTCAGCAAAAAGACTCTCACTGTCCACCCTACCTAATCCTCTGATTATCTTGCGTGTCTCAATTATCTTGCGTGTGGGCGGCACGGTGGCACAGTGGTTAGCACTGCTGCCTCACAGCGCCAGAGACCCGGGTTCAATTCCTGCCTCAGGCGACTGACTGTGTGGAGTTTGCACATTCTCCCCGTGTCTGCGTGGGTTTCCTCCGGGTGCTCCGGTTTCCTCCCACTGTCCAAAGATGTGCAGGTCAGGTGAATTGGCCATGCTAAATTGCCCGTAGTATTAGGCAAGGGGTAGATGTAGGGGTATGGGTGGGTTGCGCTTCGGCGGGTCGGTGTGGACTTGTTGGGCCGAAGGGCCTGTTTCCACACTGTAAGTAATCTAATCCATTTTAATCTAATCCATCAAGTCACCTCTCAAACTTCTTCTCTGTAATGAAAACAACCTCAAGTCCCTCAGCCTTTCCTCGTAAGACCTGCCGTCCATACCAGGCAACAGCCTAGTAAATCTCCTCTGGCACCTTTCCACAGCTTCCACATATGTTTATAATGCACTGACCAGAACTGCCGCAATACTCCAAGTGCGGCGGCAACCAGAGTTTTGTACAGCTGTAACATGACCTCATAGCTCCAAAACTCAATCCCTCTACTGATAAGAAGGCATATGGTGCACTGGCTTTTAACAACCCGACCAACCCGGGTGGCAATTTTCAGGGATCTATGAACATTGACACCGATATCTCTCTCAAGATTAGAGTGGTGCTGGAAAAGCACAGCAGGTCAGACAGCATCCGAGGAGCTGGAAAATTGACATTTTGGACAGGACCCCTTCATCAGGAAGACTCATTTCTGATGAACGGCGCCTGCCCAAAACATCGATTTCCCTGCTCCTCGGATGCTGCCTGACCTGCTATGCTTCTCCAGCACCACTCTAATCTTAACTTTGTGCTCCAGCATCTGTAGTCCTCATTTTCACCTATCAAGATCCCTCTGTTCACCTGCACTACCAAGAATCTTACCATTAGCCCAGTACTCTGTATTCCTGTTGTTCTTTCCAAAGTGAATGATTTCACACTTTTCCGCATTAAAGTCCATTTGCCACCTCTCAGCCCAGCTCTACAGCTTATCTATGGCCCTCTGTAACCTGCAACATCCTTCAGCATTATCCACAACTCCACCAAATTTAGTGTAATCTGCAAATATACTAACCCATTCTTCTATGCCCTCATCTAGGTCATATACAAAACTGATAAACAGCAGTGCCCCCAAAACAGTACACCACTACTAATTGAATTCCACTATGAACATCTCACATCAACCATCTTACAGCTAGCCAATTTCTGATCTAAATCACTAAATCACCCTCAATCCCATGCCTCCGTATTATCTGCAATAGCCTAATGTGGGGAACAATATCAAACGCTTTACTGAATTCCATATACATCACATCAACTGCTTTACCCTCATCCACCTGCTTGGTCACCTTCTCAAAGAACTCAATAAGGTTTGTGAGGCACAACGTACTCTTCACAAAACTGTGTTGACTATCCCTAATTAAATTCTTCCTTTCCAGATTATTATAAATCCTATTTTTTATAATCCTTTCTAAAACTTTGCCCACAACAGAAGTAAGGCTCACTAATCTATAATTACTCCCCTTCTTGAGCAAGGACACAACATTTGCTATCCTCCATTCTTCTGGCACTATTCCTGCAGACATTAATGACATAAAGATCAAAGCCAAAGGCTCTGTAATCTCCTCCTTGGCTTCCCAGAGAATCCTAGGATAAATCCTATCTGGCCCAGGGGACTTTGCTATTCCTCCTTTTAACCTCAATCACATCTAGTCAAATAGCCTGTATCTCAGTATTCTCCTTGAGAACATGGTCTGTATTCACACAGGAAAAATACAAAAAATATTCATTTAGTGCCTCTTGTCAGACTTTACGCACAACCTCCCACTACCATCCTTGACTGGCCCTAATCTGACTCTAGTCATTCTTTTATTCCTGACATACCTATAGAAAGCTTGAGGGTTTTCCTTGATCCTATCTGCCAACGACTTCTCATGTCCCCTCCTGGCTCTGCTTAGATCTCTCTTTAGGTCCTGTTTGGCTAACTTGTATCTCCTAAGTGCCCCAACTGACTATTCATGTCTCATCTTTACATAAACCTCCTCCTTCCTCTCGACAAGAGATTCAGCTTCTTTGATAAAGCACAATTCCCTCATTCAACCACTTCCTCCCTGCCCGACAGGTACATACTTTTCAAAGACCCATAGTTGCTGTTCCTTGAACAAGCTCCACATTTCAATTGTACCCATCCCCTGCAGTTTCCTTCGCCATTCTATGCATCCTAAATCTTGCCTAATCGCATCATAATTGCTTTCTCCCAGCAATAACACTTGTCCTGCAGTATATACCTATTCCTTTCCAAGGCTGGAGTAAATATCACTGAATTATGGTCACCATCACCAAAGTGCTCACCTACATCTAAATCGAACATCTGGCCAGGTTCACACCCCAGTACCAAATCCAATGTGGCCTCGCCTCTTGTTGGCCTGTCTACATACTGTGTCAGGAAACCCTCTTGCGCAGATTGGACAATAACTGACACATCTAAAGTACTCGAACTATAGTATTTCCAGTCAATATTTGGAAAGTTAAAATGCCCCATAACAACTACTCTGCTGCTTTCACTCCGACCAAAAATCATCTTTGCAATCCTTCCCTTGCATCTCTGGAAATATTTGGATGCCTGTAGAAAGCTCCCAACAGGGTGACCTCTCCTTTCCTGTTTCTAATCTCAGCCCATACTACCTCAGTAGACGACCCTCATCAAACGTCTTTCTGCCACCGTAATATTGTCCTTGACTAACATTGCCATACCTCCCTCTCTTTTACAACATTCCCTGGTCTTACTGAAACATCTAAACCCTAGAACCTGCAACAACCATTCCCTTTCCTTCTCTATCCATGTCTCCGAAATGGCCACAACATCAAAGTCCCAGGTACCAACCCATGCTGCAAGTTCATCCACTTTATTCTGGATGCTCCTGGTGTTGAGGTAGACACACTTCAAACCACCTTCCTGTCTGCTGGTACACTCCTGCAACCTTGAAACCTTACTCATGATCTCACTACTCAACCTTCTTTATTCTGGAGATACAATTCAGGTTCCCATCCCCTTGCTGAATTAGTTTAAATTCCCCGGAAGAACATTAGTAGATTTCCACCCCTCAGGATATTGGTTCCCCTCAGGTTCAGGTGTAGACCATCCCATTTGTAGAGGTCCCACCTACCCCAGAATGAGCCCCAATTATCCAGGTATCTGAAACCCTCCCTTCTGCACCATCCCTGTAGCCACGTGTTCAACTGCTCTCTCTCCCTATTCCTCTCCTCGCTAGCACGTGGCATGGGTAACAAACCAGAGATAACAACTCTATTTGTTCGAGCTCTAAGCTTCCACCCTGGCTACCTGAATTTCTGCCTTACATCCCCATCCCTTTTCCCAACTATGTTGTTGGTGCCTATGTGGACCACAACTTGGGGTTGTTCTCCCTCCCCTCTTAAGGATCCCGAAAACATGAGTGGAGACATCACAGGCACTTGCACCTGAGGGGTAACACACCAACCGCGAGTGTCTCTCATTCCTACAGGATCTCCTATCTGTCCCCCTAACTACTGAGTCCCCAGTGACTAATGCTCTCCTCCTCTCCCCCCTGCTCTTCTGAGCAACAAGGACAGACTCTGTGCCAGACACATGTAACAGCAGACACCCATCTTAAAATACCTGCAAGAGAGAGAAAAAAAAGAGTCCCAGAAGCCTTTGCACTCTGGTAAGATCTTAAACAAAGAATTTAGCTTCCTGACAGACCCCAGTTTCTGCCTCTCGCCACTCCTGCTGCAGAAATGAAGGCCACTGCTCCCAAGAGATAAGTTTTTAAATGAAGTTTTACCAGTCTTGTAACATAACCACAACACTAGTCAGAGGGAAATGGGTCTGGGTGGGTTACTCGGAGTGTCGGTGTGAACTTGCTGGGCCGAAGGGAATCTAATCAAATCTAAACTACCATGCCCACTGAGAATTCATGTTTAATGATGAAATTCTCTTCTCTTCCCTCCCCTCCCTGTAACAGGCTTCAGGAGTTATGATTCTTAATGTTGGGGGTGAGATCTACACCACAACAGCGAGTACCCTGAAGAAATATCCTAGGTCCACACTGGCTGAACTATGCAGCAATCCTGGCAAAGCAACCATTGACCGCAAAGGCAGAATCTTCATCGACAGAGAAGGAACCTTCTTCAAATACATCTTGGCATTCCTTCGGAGTGGACAGCTACCAACCCGGTTCACCCAGCAAATTTACCAGGAGGCCCTGTTCTATAACATTGAGCCTCTGGTGGAGCTGCTCAAGGATTCGCCGGAACTGTACGGGGAGCTGGTCGGAAGGCAGCAGTTTTTGAGCGAGGTGCCAAATTACATGGAGAACATCGAGGTGCTCATTCACCTGGCCAGGGCGGAAAGCGTGGGCTCTCGCCGATCCTGGGTGATGGTCTGTGTGGTCAAAGACAAAGAGGATGAGGCAAAGGTCCTGGAAACCATCAGGGATCTGGGCCCTGACAAGGACACTCTGGTGAAATTTGGCCCCTGGAAACCTTCGCCAACGGCCTCCGATTTACTGGACTGCATCAAACTGGACATCGAGAAAAGAGGCTACAATGTTTCTTTCCAACCCTACAAAGCAGTGAGGGGACTGCTCTCTTCCTCTTGCAACTTGCTCTTTGAGTTTGTTTTCACTTGGTGGTAAAGGTGTTACCACAGTATTTACAGCCCAAATAAGCCAAATGGCCTGTGAGATTGTTCATATTACAGGCCAGCCTCCATCTACATATTCCCCTCTTCCTTCCCACCTTGTCTTTATTCAGATTTCCCCTTTGGTTCATCTGTGTTAATTACCTCAGCTACTCCTCAGGGCAGTGAATTCCATAGTCAAACCATTCCTTGCAAAAACACATTCTCCTGGATTCCCAGCTGAGTTTACAGTTACATAGTGCTGAGAAGGCCTTTCAGTCCATAGGTCAGCACTGACTCAATCTACACTAATCCCACACCAGGCTCATCGTCTTGAATCTTCTGACCTTTTAAGTGCCCAACCACATTTTCTTTTAAAAAGGTTGTGAGGTTTCCCATCTCTATTACCTTCCCAGGTAGGATATTCCAGATTACAAACATCATCTGGATAGAATATCTCTTCCTCAAATCCTCCTGCCTCTCACCTCATTGTGCCCCTTCACAACTGATCCTTTTATTAAGGGGAACACCTGCTTCCTACCCATATCCCAATGATCTTGTCCTTGTGGACCCAAGTTATTATGGAGAACAAGTAATCATTTGTTAGACCTCAGCTGCAGTATTGTGTACAGCTCTGGGCACCTCTTTATAGGAAAGATGTGAATGCATTGGAGAAAGCACAGAAGTGATTTACAAAAATAGCTCCAGAAACCTCAATATGAGGAGAGTTTGAAGATGGTGGGACTATTCTGCTCAGAGGGGAAAAGGCTGAGAGGGGATTTGATAGAGGTTTTCAAAATCATGAACAAGTTGGATAGAGTAGATCAAGAGAAGCTGTTCCCACTTATAAAGAGAAAAAGAACAAGATGTAAAGTGATATGCCAATGAAGTAAGGGCAATGTGGGAAAGAAAAAAAATCAGCAGCAAGAGGTTAGAGTATGGAATGCACTGCCTGGAAATGTAGAGGCAGGTTCAATTGAGGCATTCATGAGGGTCAGTGGATGATAATGTGGATCGAAATGGTGTTCATGGCTATGGGGAAAAGGCAAGAGACTGGCAATGGATAATAGAATCGACATAAGCACAATGGGCAAAATGGCCTTTTTCCTGCATTGTTGCAATTCAGTGAATCTGTGGATTGTTATTAAAATCTATATGGTTCACTAATACTCTTGAAGGAAGGACATTTTTAGCCTATCTGGTTTACACATGACTCCAGACCCACAGCAAAGTGCTAGACCCTGAACTGTCCTCCAAGCCGTTCAGTTCAAGGGCAACTCGGGATGGACAACAAATGCTGTCCTTGCCAGTGTCACCCACATCTGTGAAATAATATGAAGGATATTATCAAAGGGAGGCGATGGCCTAGTAGCATTATCATTGGACTGTTAGTCTAGAGACCTAGGTATCATTCTGAGGATCTGGGTTTGACTCTTGCCACAGCAAACGGTAGAATTTGAACTCAAAAATCTGGAATTACAAATCTACTGATGACCATGAATCTGTTGTTGATGTCAGGAAAAACCCATCTGGGTCACTAATGCCCTTTAGGGAAGGAAACTGCCAACCTCACCTGGTCCAGCCTACATGTGACTCCAGACCCACAGCAATGTGGTTGACTCTTAACTGTCAATGGACAGTTAGGGATGGGCAATAAATGTTGGTCTAGCCAGTGACACCCTCATGAATGATTTTTTTTTAAAATGCTACTCAATTGCCCTAATCGACAGGGTTGCTGCAAAGTGGAATTAGGTTGGGCATTTCATTATTTTGGCTAGCATAGAAATGATGGGAAGAGTGGCCCCTTTCCATGCCACAGACTTACCTGACTGATGGCTTTATGCCTTTCTTGGCCTCACATTTCAGCTTCACAGTTCCAATCATTTGTTTTCAAGTAATATCCAAGGTCACTGAAAATCACTATGACCTCTGATGTCATAAAATGGAAAGGATAGGGGTGCAATCCAGTCATTGAGTCATTCATCCCATTGCTCTGAAGAATCATTCAATTCCTCGTGTCTTTAACTGTAATGCAAGTGATTTGCATTTAAATTCCACTTCCCCATCACCTTTTAGCTTCATATGCCTTTGAAATCCCAGCAACGTTAGATTCAACTGTCCTGTCATTCACAGGGATGAACAGACAATTCCAAATTTCTCCCCCCACCCCCCACCCTCAACCTACATGAAATCAATGATTACCCTTCAAGAGAAACATGTCTAATTGGTGGCCGAAACACTTCAGGTGACTCTGCAGTGGGGGATAGCACAACATACGTCAATCTTCCTTTCAGTGACAGCTAACATTCAGTCACAAAAGCCCTGACCAACAATGTCATGAGGCTGGATTAGTGGTGCTGGAAGAGCACAGCAGTTCAGGCAGCATCCAACGAGCAGCGAAATCAACGTTTCGGGCAAAAGCCCTTCATCAGGAATAAAGGCAGTGAGCCTGAAGCATGGAGAGATAAGCTAGAGGAGGGTGGGGGTGGGGAGAGAGTAGCATAGAGTACAATGGGTGAGTGGGGGAGGAGATGAAGGTGATAGGTCAAGGAGGAGAGGGTGGAGTGGATAGGTGGAAAAGAAGATAGGCAGGTCGGACAAGTCAAGGAGACAGTAACTGAGCTGGAAGTTTGAAACTAGGATGAGGTGGGGGAAGGGGAAATGAGGAAGCTGTTGAAGTCCACATTGATGCCCTGGGGTTGAAGTGTTCCGAGGCGGAAGATGAGGCGTTCTTCCTCCAGGCGTCAGGTGGTGAGGGAGTGGCGGTGAAGGAGACCCAGGATCTCCATGTCCTCGGCAGAGTGGGAGGGGGAGTTGAAATGTTGGGCCACGGGGCGGTTTGGTTGATTGGTGCGGGTGTCTCGGAGATGTTCCCTAAAGCGCTCTGCTAGGAGGCACCCAGTCTCCCCAATGTAGAGGAGACCACATCGGGAGCAACGGATACAATAAATGATATTAGTGGATGTGCAGGTGAAACTTTGATGGATGTGGAAGGCTCCTTTAGGGCCTTGGATAGAGGTGAGGGAAGAGGTGTGGGCACAGGTTTTACAGTTCCTGCGGTGGCAGGGGAAAGTGCCAGAATGGGAGGGTGGGTCGTAGGGGGGTGTGGACCTGACCAGGTAGTCACGGAGGGAACGGTCTTTGCGGAAGGCGGAAAGGGGTGGGGAGGGAAATATATCCCTGGTGGTGGGGTCTTTTTGGAGGTGGCGGAAATGTCGGTGGATGATTTGGTTGATGCGAAGATTTGTAGGGTGGAAGGTGAGCACCAGGGGCGTTCTGTCCTTGTTACGGTTGGAGGGGTGGGGTCTGAGGGCGGAGGTGCGGGATGTGGACGAGATGCATTGGAGGGCACCTTTAACCACGTGGGAAGGGAAATTGCGGTCTCTAAAGAAGGAGGCCATCTGGTGTGTCCTATGGTGGAACTGGTCCTCCTGGGAGCAGATACGGCGGAGGCGGAGAAATTGGGAATACGGGATGGCATTTTTGCAAGAGATAGGGTGGGAAGAGGTGTAATCTAGGTAGCTATGGGAGTCAGTGGGTTTGTAAAAAATGTCAGTGTCAAGTCGGTCGTCACTAATGGAGATGGAGAGGTCCAGGAAGGGGAGCGAGGTGTCAGAGATGGTCCAGGTAAATTTAAGGTCAGGGTGGAATGTGTTGGTGAAGTTGATGAATTGCTCAACCTCCTCGCGGGAGCACGAGGTGGCGCCAATGCAGTCATCAATGTAGCGGAGGAAGAGGTGGTGAGTGGTGCCGGTGTACTTACGGAAGATCAACTGTTCTACATAGCCAACAAAGAGACAGGCATAGCTGGGGCCCATATGTGTGCCCATGGCTACGCCTTTGGTCTGGAGGAAGTGGGAGGATTCAAAGGAGAAATTGTTAAGGGTGAGGACCAGTTCCGCCAAACGAATGAGAGTGTCAGTGGAAGGGTACTGTTGGGGACGTCTGGAGAGGAAAAAACGGAGGGCTTGGAGGCCCTGGTCATGGCGAATGGAGGTGTAGAGGGATTGGATATCCATGGTGAAGATAAGGCGTTGGGGGCCAGGGAAACGGAAGTCTTGGAGGAGGTGGAGGGGGTGGGTGGTGTCTCGAACGTATGTGGGGAGTCCCTGGACTAGGGGGGATGAGGCTGTCAATGGGAGGGAGAAGGAAAGCCAAGTTCTGTTCTTCTGTATTTGTTGGCTCAGCAGCATAAAGAAAGGGATACCAGCTCAGGAATTGTGTCTGCAGCTGCATTGCCACATCCAGAAATTTGCACAATATTTAACAGAGAAAAAGGCTGTTCTGGGGGTCTTGGTCCAAACAAGCCTCTTTTTCGAACTCCCTCATTAGCATATCCTTCCATTCCTTCCTCCCTCGTGTTTATCCAGCTTCCCCCTTGTATGTTCTATACTATTCATCTGAACCAGTCTCTGCGAGGACGAAATGCGCATTCTCCTCACTCTCTGGGTGAAGATGTTTGGCACTAATTTCCAATTGGGTTTATTGGTGACTTTCTCCTACTTAGGATCTCCAGGTTACCTACAGCCAGAAGTGCCTTCTTCTCTGTATCAACTCCAATCAGAGTTTTAGAGTTAGAGCATAGGACATTGAGGGTGGAAGCAGGCAACTCAGCCCATGAAGTCCACTCCATAATTCAATAAGATTATGGCTGATCCCCTTATTTTGATTACTTTTACTGGCTCATGTCATGAACATAATTGTCATGTTGTAATTGCTGTGAAGGTAGTGTTGGTGTGTCACCTTCAGTGTGGAACTACTGCAGTCCGCATGCAGTGCAACGAGGGAGGCAGTCCCAGCATTTTGACCCAGCGACACTGAAGGAACAATGATATTATTTCCGAGTGAGGGTGGGGAGTGACTTTATGCTTTCTAAATGTATTCCTTCATGGCATGTCAAGATCACTGACACAGCCAGCATTTATTGCCTAACTACCCTTTGAGCTCTGCAGTTAAATATTCAGAAGTTCACAAATGGAGGACACGAGTTCAAATCCCACCACAGCAGCTTGGGCATTCCAGATCAATTGATAAATCGGGATTTCTTTTAAAAAGTAAAAAACTAATTTCATTAATGATGAAAATGAAACCACAGTGAATCGTTGGAAAAACCCATCTGGTTCACTTAATGTCCTTTAGGGATGAAAACTGTCGCCCTTACCTAGTCTGGCCTACATGCGATTCCAGAACTGCAGGATTGTGCTTGAATCTTAACTGCCCTCTGAAATGGTCCTATTCAGTTCAAGAGACTTGGGGATGGGAAACAAATGCCTGCAGTGCCCATATTCCATGAGAGAATAAAAGAGAAAAAAAAAAGCTCCCTAGCTTCCACTGAATTAGTGTCATAGAGCTGCACAGCAACTTTGGTCCAATTCATCCAGGCCAACAGATATCCCAAATAAATCTAGTCCCATTTGACCCATATCCCTCTAAACCCTTTCTATTCATATACCCATCCAGACACCTTTTAAATGTTGTAATTGTACCAGCCTCCACCACTTCCTCTGGCAGCTCATTCCATACACGTACCACCCTCTGCATGAAAACATTGCCCCTTAGGTCTCTTTTAAATCATTCCCCTCTCACCTTAAACCTATGCCCTCTAGTTTTGGAGTCCCCAATCCTGCCAAAAAGACCTTGACTATTCACCCTATCCATGCCCCTCATGATTTTATAAACCTTTAAGGTTGGCTGTTGTCGGCTGCAGAGGGACTTAGATATGATGCAGAGCTGGGCTGAGGAGTGGCAGATGGAGTTCAACCCTGCCAAGTGTGAGGTTGTCCATTTTGGAAGAACAAATAAGAATGCGGAATACAGGGTTAATGGTAGGGTTCTTAGTCAGGTGGAGGAACAGAGGGATCTTGGGGTCTATGTACATAGATCTTTGAAGGTTGCCACTCAGGTGGATAGAGTTTGTAAGAAGGCCTATGGAGTATTATCGTTCATTAGCAGAGGGATTGAATTCAAGAGTCGTGAGGTGATGTTGCAGCTGTACAGGACTTTGGTTAGGCCACATTTGGAGTACTGTGTGCAGTTCTGGTCGCCTCACTTTAGGAAAGATGTGGAAGCTTTGGAGAGGGTGCAGAGAAGATTTACCAGGATGTTGCCTGGAATGGAGAGTAGGTCGTACGAGGATAGGTTGAGAGTTCTCGGCCTTTTCTCGTTGGAACGGCGAAGGATGAGGGGTGACTTGATAGAGGTTTATAAGATGATCAGAGGAATAGATAGAGTAGACAGTCAGAAACTTTTTCCCCGGGTACAACAGAGTGTTACAAGGGGACATAAATTTAAGGTGAAGGGTGGAAGGTATAGGGGAGATATCAGGGGTGGGTTCTTTACCCAGAGAGTGGTGGGGGCATGGAATGCGCTGCCCGTGGGAGTGGTAGAGTCAGAATCATTGGCGACCTTTAAGCGGCATTTGGATAGGTACATGGATGGGTGCTTAATCTAGGTTAGAAGTTCGGCACAACATCGTGGGCCGAAGGGCCTGTTCTGTGCTGTATTGTTCTATGTTCTATGTTCTATGTTACTCCTCAGCCTCTGATGCTCCAGAGAAAATAGCCCATGTTCAGCCTCTCCCTATTGCTCCAATCCTCCAACCATGGCAACATCCTTGTAACCCTTTTCTGAACCCTTTCAAGTTTCACAACATCCTTCATATAGCAGGGAGACCAGAATTGAACACAGTATTCCAAACGTAGCCTAACCAATGTCCTGTATGGCCGCAACATGACCTCCCAATTCCTATACTCAATGTACCGATCAATAAAGGCAAGCGTACCAAATGCCTTCTTCACTATCCTATCTACCTGCAACTCCACTTCTATTCTGATACAAAAGGTTAGGTTTGAAGTGAAATTTCCATAAACCCACAATTATATCAACATAAACAAAAACAAAAATTGCTTAGTAAAACTGTGCAGGTCAGGCAGCATCCCTGGCGTGAAAGTTAATGTTTCAGGTCAACGTCATTTATCACTTTGCTGAAACCATTGTATATTACAAGAAAATAACCTTTCATTTTAAAAGTATATTTTCACCAGCTACACGAGGAATGAACACCTACAGAGAAAAACAACTCAACTTGGCTTCTATTTTGAAACAATTTTTTTTACAACAAGACAGGCTAGCTCTTGGATGATCAATTTACAATAGGTTTGTGTGATAGAAGGAAAGATGGCTAACAAAACATTTAGAAAGAGAGGTTGCAGAAACAAAATCAGCCAAAGATGCATGAGGCTCAGATGATACACAACAGGATTAGACCAGACTGTTAAGAGATCATAAAACATTTTAAATAGACAGAAAACAATAAAATTGTCACCATTTTTGTTTCAAAAACTTCCTGTACAAAAAAAAAAGCCTTCAGCTACTTAATCGATTGTGACACGGTTTCTCAAGACAGCGAGATGAATTTAACCCTCTGTGCTTTGTAACAAGGGAAGTTGGTTAGCTCTGTTGGCTGGATGGCTGGTTTGTGATACAAAGTGACACCAACTGTGGGATTCAATTCTCAAACCAGCTGAGGTTACCATGAAGCACTCTCCTCCTCAACCTCTCCCCTCACTGGAGGGGTGGTAACCATCAGGTTAAACCACCATTAGTTGGCTCTCTCTTTCTCTGATGGGACTACAGAAGCTTTACCATTTTTTTTGTTACTGATTTTATTTAAACTGATGTGTCTTTACAATAAACTTGTGTGTGCTTATTTGAAAAAATAGAGTGTACAAACAATTCAAACAGAGGTTCCAGAGATCTAACTATATTCTCCAGGGATTTTTAATGTGTTAAAGCACATCCTTGAAAATACAATGGTCATTTGTCAAACTGGTCTGCATAGGGTTCAAATAATGCTGGTGTACTTGCTTGCAATACAAGATTTTGACACAGACCTTCCTAAGTGAGAACATTGATAAAGGACTTGACTCGGTGGAATAAATGCAGGAAGGATGTTCCCAATCACAGGTGAGCCCAAACCACACACCACAGTCTAAGGATACAGGGTAGGCCATTCAGGACGAAGATCAGGAGCAATTTTTCACCCAGAGAGTGGGGAGCCTGGGGAATTCTCTACCACAGAAAACAGGAATAGGGCACTGAGCTGAATAGTCAGCCATGATCATATTAAATGGAGGAGCACTTAATGGGCCAAATGGCCTCATGCTGCTTTCTTTTTTAAAAAAAGATTTCTATAAGTTTTTAAAATTACTTTCCCCCTCCACCCCTCCCCCAAAGGAGTTACATCTTCTGACAAATTTCAGATCTTAAGGGAAGTTGATTTTTACATGGATCTCCTGATTCTGTGTACCATCTGTCTCAAATGTGGATAAGGACAATGGGATACTGAGCTAATGGTAGTTGGTCGCTCTCCTCAAACCCCTGTTAGGAGCATAGACTGCACAACTCGCTTCATCAGTATCACCCATCTCAAGAACCCAGGAGAAATGGCCACCCCTCACCCACCCCCACCAATGAGTTTTAAAGAAGTGTCACTGAACTCAAAGGGTTAACTCTCATTTCTCTCTCGACAGATGCTGCTCTCTCTCTCTCTCTCTCTCTCTACAGATGCTGCCAGCAATTTCTGTATTTGGAACTTTGTACAAGATGTGTCACTGCCATTGCCCACCATGAGTGGTTGTGCTCTGCCATCAGACCTTAAACTTTCCTGTTTTGAGAAGCTTCTTGAAATTAAGATGTGATCAAAAGAGAGTAATGTCTGGCTTGTCCTGGGCCAACTTTCGCCTCCTGTGAACCAGCTTGGAAAGGTTCATGTTAAAGACACGGAGTAATGTCAAGATATTGCTGTTCTCTTGCCTCAACTTCCATCCCAAAAGTTCCAGTAATTTGCGTTCAAGAATTAATTGATTTCACTGAATTACAACTTCCCTTGCCACAAATCCATTTCATTATTTGCTCACGACATAGGACATCACTGACAAAGACAGCATTTATTGCGCATTCTTAATCATCTCAATGGCCTACTCAGTCATTGTAGAGGGTCGCGAGTCTGGAGTCACAAGTAGATTGGATTGGTTAAGGGCAACAGATGACCTCCCTCTAGGATAAGTAACGTCACATAGTCCCAGAAGACCATAGGGCAGCTCTTGCATTAGAAAGGTGACTGGTGGTGGTTTAATCTTGAGGGTCATCATGCCTCAGGCAAGGGGTGAGGATGCAAGGGTGGAAGCTTTGGGAATTGAACCATCACTCTGCATCGCAAATTTACCGTCCAGTCAACTGAGCTAACCTAACCTCTTGCCCTATGGGATAATAGTGAACCAAAGTTTTTCCAAAATGACAATCCAGTAGCTGCATATTCACTATAACTAATCACTCTTTACTTCAAGTTTTATTTAATGAGTTGAATTTCCACAGTTGCCACAGTGGGGTTTGAACTCCCATGTTTGAAGCATTAGGGACATATTTCTGATCGATAACATAAGCACTATGCCACTGCACCCTGTAATTACCTGGAAGCGTTAGGAAATAGATTAGCAAATTGAAAAGGAGAACAGAAAGTCTGGTACAGTACCATATTGGGACATGCAGTACTGTAGCAATGAACTTTAACTGAGTCACTGAGGCAAGAAACTTTAGTCAGAAAACGAATGGATGGATTTTCTTAGAACTCATCCACCATCACTGGGGGCGGCACGGTGGCAGAGTGGTTAGCACAGCTGCCTCACAGCTCCAGGGACCAAGGTTCAATCCCTGCCTTGGGTAACTGTCTGTGTGGAGTTTGCACATTCTCCCAGTGTCTGTGTGGGTTTCCTCCGGGTGCTCTGGTTTCCTCCCACGATCCAAAAATGTGCAGGTTACGTAAATTGGCCATGTTAAATTGCCCATAGTGTTAGGTGAAGGGGTAAATGTAGGGGAATGGGTCTGGGTGGGTTACGCTTTGGTGGGTCAGTGTGGGCTTGTTGGGCCGAAGGGTCTGGTGTTTAGATTTTGAGCAGCTCACTTAATTATCCATACCAGCACTGAATAGCAAGCTCTTGGACTATAGGGGGGAACACTGGAGCAGGAGGTGGCCATTCAGCCATTCATACCACCACAGTCATTCTAACTGTTGCCTGATCATCATCTTCAACATCAATTTCCCACCCCATCCCCATTTCCCTCGAAGTCATTAGGATCTGGATATCAAACAGTCTCTGTCTTGGACATAGTGAACAAGCTTCCACAGATCTCGGAGGTCATACAGTCATACAGCATGGAAACAGACCCTTTGATCCAACTAGTCCATGCCGACCAAGTTCCATTTGTCTGTGTTTGGCCCATATCCCTCCAAATCTTTCCTATTCATGTAGCATAACAAATGCCTTAAAATGTTGTAACCCTACCTGCATCTACCACTTCCTCTGGCAGTTCATTCCACTTTAAAACCACTCTTTATACCCCCTCAGGTCCCTTTTAAATCTTTCTCCTCTCACCTGAAAATTGTTATCTAGTTTTAAACTCCCCTACCCTAGGGAAAAGACCTTTGCTATTCATCTTATCTATGTCCCTCGTAATTCTTATAAACCACTTTACAGTCACCCCTCAACTTCCTCTACTCCAATCAAAATACATTCCCAGCCTAAACAGCCTCGCTTCATATCTCAAACCCTTCAGTCCTGGTGACATCCTCGTAAATCTTTCCTGAACCCTCTCCAATTTAATAACATCCTTCGTATAGCAGGGCAACCAGAACTGTACACAGTGCTCGCAAAGCAGCCTCACCAACAACCTGTACAACTGCAATGTAACGTTCCAACTCTTATACTCAAAGGTCTGAGCAATGAAGGCAAGTGAGCCAAATGCCCCTCTCATCACCCTAGCTACCTGCGAAGCAACTTTCAAAGAACAGTGTACCTGAATCCCTAGGTTGCTCTGTTCAACAATATTCCCTACAACCCTACCCATTAATTATGCAAGTCCTGCCCTTATTCATATTACTAAAATGCAACACCTTCCAAACTAAACTATCTACCACTGTTCAGCCCAGTGGCCCAACTGATCAAGATCCCTTTGAAATGATGGGTAATCTCTTCACTGTCCACTATAACCACCAGCTTATTCGAGAGGATAAGCAACAATTAATGAAGTTGAGGTTACCTCACACACTCTATGATAAGAGAAATCTAGTAAACAGAATGGAGAATCTTGCTTCTTTGCTATAAACAACAGGAAGGCCAAAAAGCCTTCAAATTACCTAGACTAGGAAGCAAGCTGCATTGGCCACTCCAAAGCCAGTTAATTAAAGAATG
Source organism: Chiloscyllium punctatum (assembly GCF_047496795.1). NCBI lineage: Eukaryota > Metazoa > Chordata > Chondrichthyes > Orectolobiformes > Hemiscylliidae > Chiloscyllium > Chiloscyllium punctatum. Next base: position 6,949,654 of record NC_092747.1, on the reverse strand, counting down.
CACATACCCAACAGCAACTGATATTGAGATAAAAGGTATTGCTCCATTTTTTAAGTTTTTTTAAATTGAAAGGACAAATGATGAGTGCTTGCTCTACAAAGCCAATGTAAGGCGTGTTCCTAAATTAAATTCCAACTCTGAAGTATTATCATTGTGAATAAATCTTCTCTTGCAGAGTACAATGGCAATGGGTTCACTTTCTGAGCACTCTTCCAAAAATGGTACCTTCATTCATAAAGGTCAAATTGTAAACATTTTGGCTGGGGACCTATGGAAAACTTTTAGGGTTAATGGGAAATAGCAGGGGAATGGGACCAGTTCAGTGAGTCAGCATGCATGATGGGCCAAATGATCTTTTGGCATGTTTTATCACCACCAAGACACTTTATGCTACCGACTCAATACCAACAGTACTAATTGGTCTACCGACATCTGCAGAGTATCTGAGGGATACTTAGATTAGATTAGATTAGATTACTTACAGTGTGGAAACAGGCCCTTCGGCCCAACAAGTCCACACCGCCCCGCCGAAGCGCAACCCACCCATACCCCTACATCTACCCCTTACCTAACACTACCGGCAATTTAGCACGGCCAATTCACCTGGCCTGCACATCTTTGGACAGTGGGAGGAAACCCACGCAGACACGGGGAGAATGTGCAAACTCCACACAGTCAGTCGCCTGAGGCAGGAATTGAACCCGGGTCTCTGGCGCTGTGAGGCAGCAGTGCTAACCACTGTGCCTCCGTGCCGCCCGAAGTTCAGCTTTTATTGAGAACTCCACAGCACTTCGGACGTACCTAAACCACAAGGACTGCAGCTGATGGAGGCGACAGATCACTTCTTCTTTCACAAAAGTAATTAGGGATTTACGACAAATGCTGGCTCAGGCAGCAAGGCTCGCATCCCCTGAATGAAGTCAGGATATAGTAATAATTTGATGGTAGCTAGCAAGCTTTTATCCATCGCCTGATCGTTAGGAAAATCCCTGGGGGCAGCAGCCGCAGGTCAGACTTAGCAAGTTTGGGAGAGCGGTTTTCAAATTTTACTACGTCGGCTGAAATAATCAACACCATTTCTCTGCCATTCTCCAAAAATCAAATATCTTGATAGTTGTAGGAAACTAAAACTTGAGCAAACTAAGCCTTTTAGAAGCAGATGCACATGGACCTTTGAAGGCAACAAAGAAAATCTCACGTGAGTGAATGGAAACTGGCTCCCAAAGATAGTTATGAGTGATGAATTTGCCATGAGCAGTTCTGCACATTTCTACACTCGTCAACTGCAGTAGCATTTGCTGCTGCTATGTTACTTTGCACACATAAGTCTCAGTGGCACTAGAAGACCGAAATAAAATGAACTAAGGATGTTGATTAGAACAAACACAAACTGCTGGAGAAACTCAGCAAGTCTGGCAGCATCTATGGACAGAGACCGTTAAGGTTTCAATTCCAGTAACCCGTCTTCAGATCTGATAGTAGCCAGGAAACGGTCATATTTAGGTCTTTGTAGGAACTCAGCAGCAGAAAATACACCTCCCCACCACTATTTCTGAGTGTTATTGGTTCTGATGACTCACTCAACTTGAAACATTAACTCTGCTTTTTCTCCACAGATGCTGCTAGACCCGCTGAGTTTCTCCAGCAATTTCTGTTTGTTGCAGCAAAAATACTGATTTTTTTTTAAAGAGCACCTAAATTATGACAAAGCACCTTCCTTAATGAAACCTTACCTTCAGGCAACCTCCAGACTTTTATTCCCCTTTTTCCGATTAATAAGCCCCTGCCTCAACCTGCGATGTTGAGGTATTAATCCCGTAGCATTTAATACAATAGGACAGTTCTGTTATTAGTTTCCTCATTTGATGGCACTGCACACTTACTCATTTGAAGCTCAGAGCAGATACACATCTAATTTGTTCGCTATACAGGAGGAGGAGCTATTTGCTTCAAACAAATGCATATGTCCTTGTCAGAACTCAGTAACAGTGAGAGGCAGTAATGAAAATTGTCCAATTTGCTGGTTTTGCCAAACATGATGCACCTTATTGAAACAGTCCCAAGCATGATCTTGTTACGGTCTTGGACAGCACTTTCTCTCTGCATTGGGGGTGTTGTGGTAACGCCATGGACTAGTAATCCAGAAAACAGGCACACGTGCTCTGGAACCAGAGGTTCAAACCTCACCATGGCAGATGGTGAAATATTAATTCAAGAGAAAAACTGGAATACAAAGTCGGTCTAATGATAACCACATAACCATTGGTAACTGTAAAAACAAAAACCCCATCTTGTTCCCTATTTTCCTTCAGGGAAGGAAATCTGTCCTTACCAGGTCTCAACTGCACGTGGCTCCAGACGCAGAACACTGTGGTTGTCTCCCTCAGAAATCGTTGATTATGCTCGAAACATTGATTCTCGATGGGTTCCTCGGAAGCTGCCTGACCTGCTGTGCTTTTCCAGCATCACACTCTCAACTCTAATCTCTACCATCTGCAGTCCTCACTTTCTCCTAGTCAATCAAATGATCCCTGTGTTACTCACTGTGAGCCATTCAGAAAAAGGCCAGTTTATTAGAGTCAGAGTCATATCCCACAATCCAAAAGATGTGCAGGTCAGGTGAATTGGACATGCAAAATTGCCCATAGTGTTAGGTGCATTAGTCAGGGGCAGCACGGTGGCTCAGTAGTTAGCACTGCTGCCTCACAGTACCAGGGACCCAGGATCGATTCCAGCCTCAGGCAACTGTCAGTGTGGAGTTTGCACATTCTCCCCATGTCTGCGTGGGTTTCCTCCGGTTGCTCCAGTTTCCCCTCTCAGTCCAAAGATGTGCAGGTCAGGTGGATTGGCCATTCTAAATTGCCCATAGTGTTAGGTGCATTAGTCAGAGGGAAATGGGTCTGGGTGGGTTACACTTCAGAGGGTTGGTGTGGACTTGTTGGGCCATGGGCCTGTTTCCACGCTGTAGGGAATCTAATCTAAAATATAGTGGAATGGGTCTGAGTGGGTTCCTCTTCAGAGGGTTGGCGTGGACTTGTTGGGCCAAAGGACCTGTTTTCATACTGCAGGGAATCCAATCTAATCTAATCCTCAAAAAATTCCAGTTGTTTTGTCAAGTATGCCCTCCTATTTTGTAAAAATCCATAATGATACTGTCCGATCTTTTCATTTCACAGGACAGTTCAGTTACATTGCTGTGGGACTCAGTCACATGTTGGCCACGCACACACAGCCAATTTCCTTCCCTGAACAGCGGTGAACTTGATGAGTTTTTACGACAATTGATACTTATTTCAGGGTCGCCATTTCAAATCCTGAATTTGTAACTAAAATAAACTCCACCAGTCACCCTGGTGGGATCTGAACCCACGTTCTAGAGTATTAGCCTGGGCTATGGACTACCCATGACGACATTACCACTCCATCACTATCTCCACCATTCAATGAGATCAAGGCTGATCCTATACTGTAATCTCCAATTCCACTTCCCTGTATTTTCCTGATAATCTATCAATTCTCTTAATGATTAAAATTGTTATCTCAGCCTTGAACTCACCTCATGACCCAGCCTCTGCACCCTTTGCAGTGAAGAAATCCACACATTCAACACCTGATCGTTGCCATAAGTAAAAGAGGTAGCAAGAAGGAGACAGAGGAAGTGTGAAGGGGAAGAGAGAGAAAGCGAGACAGTATTGCTTGTTTTGTGACATGAAGTAATGCTTTGCTGGAGGACTTTGTGATTGCAAACCACACAGAGGAATCCTCTGCAAATGGCAAAAACACTTACCAGCAAGAACAGGCAGTACAGAGAGTACACAAAGTGAAACAGCTAAAATAAAATGTGCACTGAAACAAAGAGCCAACACATTCAGATGGCAATTTTTGCATTGCAAACAGGCTATTCCATGAACAGTACCTGTATGTTATGGAGGGGAAAACGGGTTTTAGAAAACACTCAAGACATCTCATGTGATATTCATCTCACTAGATCTGTAAGCATCTGCACAGCAGACAATGGTACAGCTCCAGACACAACCGGATGTCTATGAGGAACAAATCTACAATTGCATTGCAGTGTAGTTTAAGACCACGTGGATGAAACACTGCACGATAATTCACATAGTGCCAGTATCAACATACTATTGGCTGTGACAACTGATGAGCAGTGTTTTAATTTGGAATTTTGAGAACGTTGATAAGCAAATGTATGAATCAACGGGGAAAGGCAACATAGAAGCTTGGTGACTCAATGGTTAGCACTGTTGCCTCACAGCACCAGGGACCTGGGTTCGATTCCAGCCTTGGGCGATAATCTGTGTGGAGACTGCACATTCGCCTTGTGCCTGCGTGTGTTTCCTCCAGGTGCTCCAGTTTCCTCCCACAATCCAAAGATGTGCAGGTTAGGTGAACTGGCCATGTTAAATTACCCACTGAATTCAGGAATTTGTAGGTTAGGTGCATTAGTCAAGGGCAAATATAGAGTAACAGGGTAGGGGAATCGGTCTGGGTGGGTTACTCTTCAGAGGACAGGAAGTGAAATGAGAAATTGTAATTGCTTATCTAAAGAGTGGAAGCATTGCACAACAGAAATGGCTGTTAACTCAACAGTGACCTTCTGAAGAGAATTGGTATGAGGAGCAAAAATAGAGCAGAGAGTGGGACTAACTGGATTGATCTTTGAAAGAGCTAGCATACATAATGGGCTGATTGGCCTCATTCTGTGCTGTCTAACTGGATAAGTCTGTCACGACAGCGCCTAAGTGCAGGAAACCAGTTTGATTACTGCCTCTATACCCTCTCCCTAAACACAGGGCTGCCATTCTATAGAATGTAGAATATTACAGCGCAGTACAGGCCCTCGATGCTGCGTCAACCCGTGGAACCAATCTGAGGTCTATCTAACTTACACTATCCCATTCTCATCCATATACCTATCCAATGACCATTTAAATGTCCGTAAAGTTGGCAAGTTTACAACTGTTGCAGGCAGTGCATTCCACGTTCCTAGTACTCTGAGTAAATAAACTACCTCTGACATCTGTCCTATATGTATCACCCCTCAATTCGAGGCTATGCCCCCTCGTGCTAGCCATCACCATTTCAGGAGAAAGGCTCTCACGTTCCAGCCGATCCAACTCTCTGATTATCTCGTATGTCTCAATTAAGTCACCGGTCAACCTTCTCTCGAACAAAAACAACAAGTCCCTCAACCTTTCCTCATAAGACCTTCCCTCCACAACAGGCAACATCCTAGTAAGTCCTCTCTGAATCCTTTTGAAAGCTTCCGCATCCTTCCTATAATGCATGAACTGCATGCAATACTCTAATTGCAGCCACACCATGACCTCGATCCCTCAACCAATAAAAACTAACACACCGTATGCCTTCTTAAATAACCCTACCAACCTGGATGGCAACTTTCAGGGATCTATGTACATGAACAGCAAGGTCTCTCTGCTCATCTACAAGAATCTTAGCATTCGTCCAGTACTCTACATTCCTGTTACTCCTTCCAAAGTGAATCACCTCACACTTTTCTGCATTAAACTCCATTCACCACCTCTCAACCCAGCTCAGCAATTTATCTATGTCCCTCTGTAGCCTATAACATCCTTTGGCACTATCCACAACTGTACCAATCTTAGTGTCATCCGCAAAATTTACCAACCGATCCATCTATACCCTCATCCAGGTCATTTTTTAAAATATAAATTACAAACACCAGTGGACCCAAAACAGATCCTTGTGGTACACCACTAGTAAGTGAACTCCAGGATGAACATTTCCCATCAACCACCATCCTCTGTCTTATTTCAGCATACCCATTTCTGATCCAAACCGCTAAATTGCCCTCAATCTCATGCCGCCGTATTTTGTTCAATAGCCTACTGTGGGAACCTTGTCAAACGCCTTACTGACATCCATATACACTATAACGCCTTTACCCTCATCCACCTGTTTGGTCACCTTTTTCAAAGAGCTCAATAAGGCTTGTGAGGCACGACCTATCCTTCACAAAACCATGCTGACTATCCTAATCAACATATTCCATGCGAGATGATTATAAACCCTATCTCTAATAAGCTTTCTAACACTTCACCCACAACCAAAGTAAGTCTCATTAGTCTAGAATTACCAGGGTTGTACCTACTCCCCTCCTTGAACAAGGGAACATCATTTGCTACCCTCCAGTCTTCTGATACTATTTCTGTAAACAATGACAATATAAAGATCAAAGGTAAAGGCTCGGCAATCTCCTCTCTGGCTTCCCAGAGAATCCTAGGATAAATCCCATCTGGCTGAGGGGATTTATCTATTTTCACACTTCACAGAAATTCTACACCATCTTCTTGTGAAGCTCCATCCCACCTAATCTAGTACCCTGTTTTGCAGCACTCTCCTTGACAACATTGTCTTTTTCCAGTGTGAATACGGACAAAAAATGTTTATTTAGCACTTCTCCTATCTCCTCTGACTCCATGCACAACTTCCCACTACTGTCCTTGATAGGCCCTAATTTTACTCTAGTCATTCTTTTATCCCCTATTTACCTATAGAAAGCTTTAGGGATTTCACTGATCCTATCTGCCAACAACTTCTCCTGGCCCCTCCTTGCTCATCTTAGCTCTCTCTTTAGGTCTTTCCTGGTTACCTTGTAACTTTTCAAGTGTCCTGAGCCTTCACATCTCATCCTAATGTAAGCCTTCTTCTTCCTCTTGACAAGAGATGGATGAGTTTCCAAAACGTTGGCCGAAATTAGCTAACCGGGAAAGGCAAGCAATCAAATCTGGCATCTTCTATCCTATTCAACTCAATTCTGCATTTACTGCATAAACAGTGCCATCAGTGAAGTTCAATGATAAAGAATTTCTGATGTTCCATTAAGTAGCAAGTAGGGAGTTCAGTACACTTGCAATTCAGCCCCTACCAATTCACCACTCGCAAACATATCAGCATGCACTGCAGAAATTCGTCAAAGATCCTTAGATAGCACCTTCCAATTCCACAACCAGGACAGTAGATACATGGGAACCCGCACCACCTACAAGTTCCCCTCCAAGCCACTCACCACCCTGACTTGCAAATGTATCATTGTTTCTTTAGTGTCGCTGAATCAAAATCCAGGAATTCCCTCCCTAACTGCTTTGTGGATCAATGCACATGGACTGCAGCGGCTCTCGAAGGCAGCGCAGCACCTTCTCAAAGGCAACTAGGGACGGACAAGAAACGTTGGCCCTGATGACACCTGTGTACCTTGAATGAATAAAAATAAACTCCTTTTACACCCCCATTTCAAAGTGGCACTATGCAGTCACCTGGAGGAAGCATTTGTGGTGTATTAGCAGTGAGAGAGTTGACAATCAACTTTGTCTATTAATACATCAAGCAGTGACCCAAGTCTTGTGCATTTGCCTTAGAGTTCAGTGAATGCAGAGCCTTGTCAGTTCATGGGTCTCTGGCAAAGGTTACACTCCACATCGTGCTTGACCTAATCTTCAAACATCTTGTTGTTTTTTTCCCTCGTCACGTGCTTTTCTAGCTTTTCCTTCCAGGCCTTCTGAAACAATCCTTATAAATTACCCCAAATTTTGTGAGGTTCAGTCACAGCTTAAGGCGGAACGCTGACCCCTTAACCAAGGTGGAATATGGGAACAAATTTTCTCCTTGCTATACCCAGCACGTAGCTGAGAGGAACGTCTGGAGACAATGGTTGAAACAGGCCTCAAGGTGCTGAATGGCTTACAATTATTTCAGTAAGGGAGCCTGCCAGAAATGCTGACATGTTTACACTCTAAGATCTAGAATGCCTTTCCCTAAAATTGCCGACGATGTATTCCACTACTCGTGAGTCAGTACTGCAGTTTTGTGCACTGCCAGAGTTATACTGTTGAATGGCTAAAAGGAGATCAAGCAAGGAGCAAAGCAGGCAGCTATTATTCCAGCTAGCAGGCAAATGGACAGGGGACACAAAGTTCAGGAAAAGCAGCTTCTGTGTTGTGACACCAAGAATCAACGTGCACTTTTTCTTAAAAGTAGGGATATAATAATTTCATTAAAGAGTACAAAGATGGATTAAAGTAGCCTGTATACAGGACAATGGACTTACTACCACTGTACTAAAAAGTCAACTGTTAACAACATGAATAATCAACATTCATTCTTTTGTTCAGTACCCCAGATTTGACAAATGTTTTCGCAAAGCACATCAAGACGAGGTACCGTGACAAACAAAACTACTTTGAACAGGATTGTTACGATGCTTTGCAGCGAGTTTGACACCATCTGAAAATGATACTTCACGTGTTATATATAATATAACCATATATTATATATCGTATTTCATTCAGATAATGGGTCTATTTCAAGCAAGCAAAAGCAATACCTTAAAGAAATAATTCTTCAGCTTCACCCACTTAGGGTCAGATTTGGCTGTGAGGGTGTCCACAGTCCAAGAGGCTATTGGCACTCATCGCACCCTGTTGTCATGGTTTTGGGGGGAGCTGGGGGTGGAGGGGAGTGGTGAGAAATAGATCAGTGAAATTTTGGTATAAGGCAGAGCGCAGTGATGAATTAAAGCTCTGCTTGATGATCCGTTTCCACACTACGTTTATGCTTTCTCAGTAATTCAGAGCCTGCCAACCCCCCACTTCTACTTTCCTTTGGAGAATGTCCAAGTACCTCTGTGTAGGTAGGTTAAATTGAGCATTAAAACAGACCGCAATCCAAGTTCAAAATCACTCAGTAGGTTAGATGTATCAGCATTAAGCCTGAAGTTCAAATAGAGGCACCTAGGAAGAAATGATCTACTTTAAAAAAAAGTCTAAAAAAAGTGACAATCTGAGCACATCAGGGATGCTCATAATGCCATGACAGCCAATGCTACAGCATAATGACACTGTAGCAATTAACTGCAGTACTGGTACGCATTACAGAGATCTATTGTGTAGCACAGTAGAGTTGACTAGAAATAGGTTTTCAAAATGGGCACCATTTACTGCACTCACTACTACAGTTGCTCCTAAGTCAAAAGCACTGAATGTCATCTACAGAAAAAATTTGGTGTTTTTTTTTGGAAATATTTTCGATCCAGGTACATGGATTGCGAAATGGTGTTAGGATACTACACAACATACTTAAAAAGTCTTTTTTCTGTATAGATATATATATATATATTTTCTTAAAAAAAGACAAAGACATTAGAGGGTCAAAACAATCTTTCTGGAATGAGGGAGAATTTCCATTTTTTTTCCCTGGCACCACTCCCCCCTCCGATCTTTCTCTACTTATTTTGTGAAAAGGGGAGTCTTGAAAGGGAGGTCAACATCTTTCTTTCCTTAAGAAAAGAATCCTGAAATGTAACTTTCATCATCCACATTATATTGGGGCAAAGTAAATGAAACTACATTGAAATAAAAATGAGTATAAGGAACGTACAGTGTTAATACCTCAAAATTGGTCAATTCATGAAGGGGGAAAGAGGACAGGGGCAGGGGGATGTCGGCCAGAGTGATGGGGAGAAAAGAAAACAGGAAGTGGGTGCAGGAGAATCTTGCTCTCTGGAGTAGGGAAGGGAGGAAACAAAACAAGCAAACCAAAAAGACACACAATAACTGGCCAGATGTACAGCTACTATGGAATAAATTATTTGAACTAGTGTAAAAAGAGTTCTTATATTTGTTCATTATTACAAACATATTCTACAAGGTCAGTTACTCCCAAGAGGTCATCTTCTTCCTCCTCCCCTCCGTCACCTCCTGCCTCCACTCCTGCCTCAGAGGCCATAGCTTCACAGGCTCCATTCAGCGCCAGGCTGGGAGTGGGGTTAGTGTCCTTGGCCATTTGGTTCTTCTCACTGCTTCTGCTGATTACACCTCCTGAAGTCTGCCCCACGCTCTGTCCATTGGTGGAGGGCAGTACTACCAGGCCGCAGTCCAAAGAGCTGGCCTCCTTCCCTGCCGCCTCCAGGTCCTCCTCCTCTTCATCACTCATCAGCCGGTACTTCTTGCTGTAATCCCGGGCGGGTCTGCCGCGGAATCTGCTGGTCAGCGCTGGCTCGTCTTCATCCTCATCATCGTCCTCCTCCTCGTCCTCGATCCTGTTGAGACGTTTCCGTTGTGGCCGCTCATCTTCCTGCTCTTCATCTGAACTTCTGCTTCTGGAGCTCTCTAGAGAAAACAAATTATTTTGCAATTATTCTACTTAAAGTACAAGCGTTTTTCACACAAAATAAGATTTTACATGGCTGGACAAGGTGAGATGTTCATTCAGAAACAATTTCTTTAAAAAAAAATCATTTATGGGACTTGGGGCTTTTCTTTATTGCCCATGTCTAGTTGCCCAGAAGGCAGTTAAGAGACAACCACATTGCTGTGTGTCTGCAGTTACACATAGACCAAACCAGGTAATAACCACAGATTTCCTTCCCTAAAGGATATTACAGAACTATATGGAGTTTTCCAATGATCAACAATGGTTTTACGGTCATCATTAGACTCTTTGTTCACTGAACTCAAATTCTACTGTCCGCTGGAGGAGGATTCAAACTGAATCCCCAGAACCTTACCTGGGTCCCCTAGATTCCTGGGTCCCTGACATTGGAGATTAGAGCTTCTTCCAGGCTGTTCTAATAAAGTACTGATGTGGAAGTGCTGCTGTTGGACTGGGGTGGACAAAGTCCGAAGTCACACGACACCAGGTTATAATCCAACAGGTTTATTTGAAAACACAAGCTTTCAGTGTGCTGATCCTTCGTCTGGTGAAGTGAAAAGAAGTGCTTTCCTGCACTTCCACTGTCGAAGGAGCAGTGCTCCAAAAGTTTATGATTTCAAATAAACCTTTTGGACTATAATCTGGTGTCGGGCAACTTCTGACCTAATAAAGTACCACCACTCTCATGGTCAATTTGAAAAGAACCAATGGAATCTATTGTGGTATTTACTATTTCGCACAACCATTCCACTGCCTCGAGTGAAATTCCTGAATTAGGGGAAACTATGTTCTACACCATAAAGGATGTACTTGTAGAGCATGCAGATTACAGAACTTTACCAAGCAGAATCAATGTGGATTCAGGAAGAGAAATCTGGCAAATTTATTAGAGTTCATTGAGGAGATAATAAGCGGGATAGATAAAACCAGTAGATTAGATTAGATTAGATTCCCCTACATTATGGAAACAGGCCCTTCAGCCCAACAAGTCCACACCGACCCTCTGAAGAGTAACCCACCCAGGCCCCTACCCTATATTTACCCCTAATGCACCTAACACTATGGGCAATTTATCATGGCCAATTCACCTGACCGACACATCTTTGGATTGTGGGAGGAAACCAGAGTACCCGGAGGAAACCCATGCAGACAGTTGCCCAAGGTGAGAATCGAAGCCGGGTCCCTGGTGCTGTGAGGCTACAGTGCTAACCACTGAGTCACTGTGCCGCACCGGTAGATGCAGTACATTTGGATTCCCAAAAGGCATTAGATCAGGTCAAGCAACTTAAGATTAGACCCCATGGTTTACGCACGATACCCAAATTCCTTTGTGCTGTAACTGCCTGCAGTCTTTCTTAACTAAGTTATCCAGCTCTTCTATTCTTCTTGCCAAAGTGCATAACCTCGCATTTTCTCACCTGATATTCCACCTGCCAAGTCTTTGCCCACTCACTTAATCGGTCTTTACCCCTTTGCAGATTCTGTCATCCACACTACTTGCTCTCCCACCTATTTTTGAGTCATTCACAAACTTGGCTTTAGACCATTGACTACCCTCATCCAAATTATTAATGCATAACAAATAATTGTGTTCCTAGCACTGATCCCAGGGCACTCCATCCTAAAAATGCAATTTCTTGTCTCCCAATTTGTCTTTTATCAATCCTCTGTGCATGCTAATATAATACTTCCACGAGTTCTAATTTTCTACAGTGTCTTTTGTGTGGAACCATATCAAATTTTTTGTTTGGATTCCTAATATATAACATATACTGTTTTCTCTTTATCTATCCTGTTTGTTATCTCTTCAAAGAACTCTAATAAATTTGCTGGCCATGTTATCCTTCTCATGAAGCCATGCTGACTCTACTGGATATTATGTATTTATAAATGCTGTGCTGATACATCATTTATCATGGACTTTCATATTTCCCTAATGGCAAACATTGAACTATTCAGTTTCTAGTTTTCTTACTTTTTGATGAAGGGTGTTACATCAGCAGTTTTTAAATCCTATGAGACTTTCCCAGAATCTAAGGCTTCCTGAAAGTTTACACCCAATGTATCCACTATCTCCATAGCCATCACCTATCCTAGAACGCAAGCCATCAGGTCCATGGGACACATCAGTCTTCAGTCCTATTAATTTCCTTCATACTCTTTCTTTGGTGATAGTTACTGCAGTTAGTTCTTCATCGCTTTTTGGCCATTGAATATTTAGAATTTTTTTTTGGAATAGTGTGAGTGATTTCTACTGAGAAGACTGATGGAATGAAATGATTTCCACACAGCTTCAATGTCTAAGAGGCCTGTGTACACTTTGGCCTCTTTCTCCTTATTTACTTAAGGAACTCTTGCTGTCTGTTTTGATATTACTTTCTTTTTGGTTATCTTTTGTTTTTTCTGAAACACTTTCCTAATCCTCTGGCTTATTACCAAACTTTGCCATATTGTACATTGTTTCTTTCCATTTCATTCTATCCTTAACTTCCCTGGTTAATTATAGTTGTTTTTTTTTGCATTCTGGAACACTTCTTCCTCACTTTTTATGAGTCATGAACTATTAAACATCTGCCACTGCTCTTCAATTTTTTCTCTGCTGAGTTCCTTTCCCAATCCAGTTTATTCAAGAAACAGCCATTGTGTGCCCTTGATAAGTATGTAACTGCCAAAAAAGGGAGGAAGGAAGTTATCAAGCGTAGGAGCCGTGGTTTTTTAAGGAGGTTGAACCTCTTGTCAAGAGGAAGAAAGCGGCTTACGTTAGGATGAGGTGTGAAGACTCGGTTAGGGTGATTGAGAGTTACAAGGTAGCTAGGAAAGACCTAAAGAGAGAGCTAAGGTGATATAAACAGCCGTTGGCGGACAGGATCAGGGAAAACCCGAAAGCTTTCTATAGGTATATAAGGGACAGAAGAATGACAAGAGTAAGATTAGGGCCAATCAAGGATAGTAGTGGGAAGTTGTGCATAGAGTTTGAGGAGATAGGAGAAGAAAAATATTCATTTAGCGCGTCAGTATTCACACTGGAAAAAGACAATGTCATCAAAAAGAATACTGAGAAACAGGCTACTTGACTAGATGGGATTGAGGTTTACAAGGAGTAGGTGTTAGTAATTCTGGAATGTGTGAAAATAGATACGTCCCCGGGGCCGGATGGGGTTTATCCTAGGATTCTCTAGGAAGACAGGAAGGAGACTGCCGAGCCTTTGCCTTTGATCTTTATGTCATCATAGTCTACAGAAGACTGGAGGATAACAAATGTTATTCCCTTGTTCAAAATGGGGAGTAGAGGCAACCCTGATAATTATAGGCCAGTGAGCCTTACTTTGGTTGTGGGTAAACTGCTGGAAAAGACTAAGACATCGGATTTATAATCATCTCGAAAGCAATAAGTTGATTAGGGTTAGTCAACACGGTTTTGTGAAGGGTAGGTCGTGTCTCACAAGCCTTATTGAGTTCTTTGAAAAAGGTGACCAAACATGTGGATGAGGGTAAAGCCGCTGATTAGGTGTATATGGATTTCAGTAAGGCGTTTGATAAGGTTCTCCACGGTAGGCTACTGTACAAAATACAGAGGCATGAGATTGAGGGCAATTTAGCGGTTTGGATCAGAAATGGGCATGCTGAAATAAGACAGAGGGTGGTGGCTGATGGGAAATGTTCATCCTGGAGTTCAGTTACTACTGGTGTACTGCAATGATCTGTTTTGGGTCCACTGCTATTTGTCATTTTTATAAATGACCTGAATGAGGGCATAGAAGGATGGGTTAGTAAATTTGAGAACGACACTAAGGTTGGCACTAGCCACAACTGTGACAAAGGATGTTGTAGGTTACAGAGGGACATCGATAAACTGCAGAGCCGGACTGAAAGGTGGCAAATAGAGTTTTATGCAGAAAAGTGAGAGGTGATTCATTTTGGAAGGAGTAACAGGAATGCAGAGGACTGGGCGAATGGTAAGATTCTTGGTAGTGTAGATGAGCAAAGAGATCTCAGGTGTCCATGTACATAGATCCCTCAAAATTGCCAACCAGGTTGATAGGGCCGTTAAGGCGGCATATGGTGTGTTAGCTTTTATTAGTAGAAGGGTTGAGTTTCAGAACAATGAGGTCGTGTTACAGTTGTACAAAACTCTGGCATGGCCGCACTTGGAGTATTGCGTGCAGTTCAGGTCACCGCTTTACAGGAAGGATGTGGAAGTTTTGGAAAGGGTTCAGAGGAGATTTATTAGGAAGTTGTCTGGTATGGAGGGAAAATCTTATGAGGAAAGATCGAGTGACTTGAGACTACTTCCATTAGAGAGAAGAAGGTTGAGCGGTGACTTAATTGATACATGTTAGATCGGGTGGACAGTGAGAGCCTTTTCCCTAGGATGGCGGTATCTAGCATGAGGAGGCATAGCGTCAAATTGAGGGGTGATAGATATGGGACCGATGTCAAAGGTAGTTTCTTTACTCAGGGAGTAGTAGGGGCGTGGAACACACTGCCTGCAACAGTTGTAGACTCGCCAACTTTACGGATAGGCATATTCGATGAGAATGGAATAGTGTAGGTTAGATGGGCTTCAGATTGGTTTCACAGGGTGGCGCTACATCAAGAGCCTGTACTCTAGCCAAGTCTGCCTTCATTACTTTGTAGTTAACTTTACTCAAGTTTAGCATAGTTGTTTTCAACCACAGTTTCTCACTAAAACTGAGTGGTAAAATTTAGCTATATTATGGTCAACTGTTTCCTTCAATCTTTTACTCTGAGATTACTTATTAAAACTGAAACATTATCAGATCCAAAACAGCCTAAACCATGGCTGGATCGAAAACAACTGATCTATGATTTCAGGACAATTTGGTGTGCGAATTATGCCTCTGTTACACGCTCTAATCAAATCCTGATTTATTTCTCACCCTACTGTTTAGCTAGTTAAGCAGGCTACGGACTACACTCACGATTGTCTACTTCCTTGTTACTTCATACCACCACTCTCACATTTTCCGATTATACATTTTCTAATCCAAAATCATTTCCTGCTGTTGCATTTATTCTGTCTCCTGCTAACAAAAGCTACCCTAATGCCCGTTCTTTCAAAGTCGTATACCCTGAATTTTAGTTCCTAGTTTGACCACCTCACAACTAAGTCCCTGGAATGGCTATATGATCATACTCCTTAATCTCGATCTATGCCATTAAGTAATTACGTAAAGGCCACTGTTTTTGCCTTTTACACCATTCCACCACCAACACCTTCTGAACGTATTGGCCGTTATTTTTTCTGTGTGTATACATTCTGTCCTTTCCTGTCACATACTGGGTATCATTAACCAAATAGCTGCCCTGCAATGCTGCCATAAGCTTTTGTTTTGTAAATCCTACATCTCCTCTCTGCCAAATACCTCCCCTTCAGCCCAAAACATTGAGTTAAGGCCCTCTCTACAGCCCTCACTATTCGATTCATCAGGATGATTCCAGCATCATTCAAGTGAACCACATCCCACCATAAGAGTACCCTTTTACCTAGTACTGGTGCCAACGCCCAACAACTTAAACCAATTCTTCCTAAACCAATCTTTGAGCAATGCATTTAACTCCTTGATATTATTTACCCAATGCTAATTTACGTCAGCTTCCAAGAGATCAATTGTGTTAGGGGATTCAGTAGTCAGAGGTACAGACAGACGTTTCTGTGGCCAGCAGAGAAAAAGCAGAATGGTGTGTTGTTTCTCTGGTGCCAGGATCAAGGATGTCTCAGAGAGGGTGGAGAATGTTCTCACGGGAGAGAGGGGCCAGCAGGAGGTCATTGTCCACATTGGAACCAACGATATAGGAAGGGAAAAGGTTGAGATTCTGAAGGGAGATTATAGAGAGTTAGGCAGAAATTTAAAAAGGAGGTCCTCATGGTTGTAATATCTGGATTACTCCCAGTGCTACTAGTTAGTGAGGGCAGGAATAGGAGGATAGAGCAGATGAATGTATGGCTGAGGAGCTGTTGTATGGGAGAAGGATTCTCTTTTGGGGTAGAAGTGACCTGTACAAGAAGGACTGATTGCACCTAAATTGGAAGGGGGCTAATATACTGACAGGGAAATTTGCTAGAACTGCTCAGGAGGATTTAAACTAGTAAGGTGGGGGGGGGGGGGGGGACCCAGGGAGATAGTGAGGAAAGAGATCGATCTGAGACGGGTACAGCTGAGAAGAGAAGTGAGTCAAACAGTCAGGGCAGGCAGGGACAAGGTAGGACTAATAAATTAAACTGCATTTATTTCAATGCAAGGGGCCTAACAGGGAAGGCAGATGAACTCAGTGCGTGGTTAGGAACATGTGACTGGGATATCATAGCAAGTACAGAAACATGGCTCAGGGATGGGCAGGACTGGCAGCTCAAATGTTCCAGGATACAAATGCGACAGGAAGGATAGAAAGGGAGGCAAGAGAGGAGGGGGGAGTGGCATTTTTGATAAGGGATAGCATTACAGCTGTGCTGAGGGAGGATATTCCTGGAAATACATCCAGGAAAGATATTTAGGTGGAACTGAGAAATAAGAAAAGGATGATCACCTTATTGGGATTGTACTATAGACCCCCCCCCCCAATAGTCAGAGGGAAATTGAGAAACAAACTTGTAAGGAGATCTCAGCTATCTGTATGAATAATAGGGTGGTTATGGTAGGGGATTTTAACTTTCCAAACATCAACTGGGACTGCCATAGTGTTAAAGGTTTAGATGGAGAGGAATTTATTAAGTGTGTACAAGACAATTTTCTGATTCAGTATGTGGATGTACCTACTAGAGAAGGTGCAAAACGTGACCTACTCTTGGGAAATAAGGCAGGGCAGGTGACTGAGGTGTCAGTGGGGGAGCACTTTGGGGCTAGTGACCATAATTCTATTCGTTTTAAAATAGTGATGGAAAAGGATAGACCAGATTTAAAAGTTGAAGTTCTAAAGTGGAGAAGGGCCAATTTTGACAGTATTAGGCAAGAACTTTCGAAAGCTGATTGGGAGCAGATATTCGCAGGTAAACGGACGGCTGGAAAATGGGAAGCCTTCAGAAATGAGATAACGACAGCCCAGAGACAGTATATTCCTGTCAAGGTGAAAGGGAAGGCTGGTAGGTATAGGGAATGCTGGATGACTAAAGAAATTGAGGGTTTGGTTAAGAAAAAGAAGGAAGCATATGTCAGGTATGGACAGGATGGATAGAGTGAATCCTTAGAAGAGTATAAAGGCAGTAGAAGTATACTTAAGAGGGAAATCAGGAGGGCAGAATGGGGACATGAGGTAGCTTTGGCAAATAGAATTAAGGAGAATCCAAAGGGTTTTTACAAATATATTAAGGACAAAAGGGTAACTAAGGAGAGAATAGGGCCCCTCAAGAATCAGCCTTTGTGTGGAACCACAGAAAATGGGGGAGATACTAAATGAATATTTTGCATCAGTATTTACTGTGGAAAAGGATATGGAAGATATAGACTGTAGGGAAATAGATGGTGACATCTTGCAAAATGCTCAGATTACAGAGGAGGAAGTGCTGGATGGCTTGAAACAGTTAAAGGTGGATAAATCCCCAGGACCTCATCGGGTGTACCCGAGAACTCTGTGGGAAGCTAGAGAAGTGATTGCTGGGTCTCTTGCTGAGATATTTGTATCATCGCTAGTCAAAGGTGAGGTGCCGGAAGACTGGAGGTTGGCAAATGTGGTGCCACTGTTTAAGAAGGGCGGTAAAGGCAAGCCAGGGAACTATAGATCGGTGAGCCTCACCTTGGTGGTGGGCAAGTTGTTGGAGGGAATCCTGAGGGACAGGATGTACATGTATTTGGAAAGGCAAGGACTGATTAGGGATAGTCAACATGGCTTTGTGCGTGGGAAATCATGTCTCACAAACTTGATTGAGTTTTTTGATGAAGTAACAAAGATGATTGATGAGGGCAGAGTAGTAGATGTGATGTATATGGACTTCAGAAAGGCATTCGACAAGGTTCCCCATGGAAGACTGGTTAGCAAGGTTAGATCTCATGGAATACAGGGAGAACTAGCCATTTGGATACAGAACTGGCTCAAAGGTAGAAGACAGAGGGTGGTGGTGGAGGGTTGTTTTTCAGACTGGAAGCCTCTGACCAGTTGAGTGCCACAAGGATCAGTGCTGGGCCCTCTACATTTTGTCAGTTACATAAATGATTTGGATGTGAGCATAAGAGGTATGATTAGTAAGTTTGCAGATGACATCAAAATTGGAGGTGTAGTGGACAGTGAAGAGGGTTACCTTAGATTACAACAGGATCTGGACCAGATGGGCCAATGGGCTGAGAAGTGGCAGATGGAGTTCAATTCAGATAAATGCGAAGTGCTGCATTTTGGGAAAGCAAATGTTAGCAGGACTTATACACTTAATGGTAAGGTCCTAGGGAGTGTTGCTGAACAAAGAGACCTTGGTGTGCAGGTTCATAGCTCCTTGAAAGTGGAGTCGCAGGTAGATAGGATAGTGAAGAAAGCATTTGGTATGCTTTAGTTTACTGGTCAGAGTATGGAGTACAGGAGTGGGGAGGTCATGTTGCGGCTGTACAGGACATTGGTTAGGCCACTGTTGGAATATTGCATGCAATTCTGGTCTCCTTCCTATCGGAAAGATGTTGCGAAACTTGAAAGGGTTCAGAAAAGATTTATAAGGATGTTGCCAAGGTTGGAGGATCTGAGCTACAGGGAGAGGCTGAACAGGCTGGGGCTATTTTACCTGGAGTGTCGGAGGCTGAGGGGTGACCTTATATTACAAAATTATGAGGGGCATGGAGAGGATAAATAGACAAAGTCTTTTCCCTGGGGTCGGGGAGTCCAGAACTAGAGGGCATAAGTTTAGGGTGAGAGGGGAAAGAGACCTAAGGGGCAACATTTTCACCCGCAGAAGGTGGTACGTGTATGGAATGAGCTGCCAGAGGATGTGGTGGAGGCTGGTACAATTGCAACATTTAAGAGGCATTTGGATGGGTATATAAATAGGAAGGATTTGGAGGGATATGGGCCGAGTGCTGGCAGATGGGACTAGATTGGGTTGGGATATCTGGTTGGCGTGGACGGGTTGGACCGAAGGGTCCATGATGTACACCTCTATGACTCTAGGACTCTATTTTGCCAGTGGCTCAGGTAATAGTCCAAAATAAGAAGGCCCCTAACTGCTCAAATTCTTCCAGTACTACAGCCTATCAATGTTGTTGGTACCAACAGTGATAAAACCGGACGTGTCCCCTCCCAACCAAAGTCCCTCTCAGACCTTGAGAAGATTTCCTCAGTCCTAGCATCATGCTGGTAATACAGCCTTCAAGACCAGTGTTTACAAGTTGTGTTACACAGGAAGGAGGAGCAGAGAGATTTAGGCCAGTGAGCCCCTCCAATTTAACCTGGAGCAATCCAAGGTGGCCCAGTAGCAAAAGCCTGGGGATCCAAAACAGAACTGCAGAGTGAGAGCAACTCTGGGGGAGTTGGTAATCTCCTTAGATTGGTTGTATAGACTGGTAGTTTATTAGCAGCACAGTGGTTAGCACTGCTGCCTCACAATGATAGGACCTGGATATGATTCCAGCCTTGGATGACTGCATGGAGCTTTCACGTTCTCCTTATGTCTGCATGGGTTTCTGCTGGATGCTATGGTTTCTTCCCATAGTCCAAAAGTGTGCAGATTGGCAGGATCAGCCACGCTAAATTGTCCCATAGTCTCCAGGGATGTGCAGGCATGGTGGGCTAACTATGGAAAGTGAGGGATTACAGGGATAGGGTGGAATGATCTTCAATGGCTTATCTGTAGGGATTCTGTGACAGACAGACCAAAGTTAATGCTCTGGGGGCATGGGCTTAAATTCCACCATGGAATCTGGCAGAATATGAAATGGATTCTAAATCTGGAGTTGAAAGCTAGTATTAGTTTCACAGATACCATTACTAACGTTGATTGTTGTCAAAATCAAATTGTTCAGTAATTTACTTTGGGGAAAGAATTCTACTGTAGGTCTGGCTGACATGTGAGCCAAGACCCACAGCAATGTGTTTGACTCTTAACTGCCTTCTGAAAAGCAACACTCTGCTCAAGAGCAAATAAGGATGGTCAACAAATATATCCCTAGCAAGAATAAAGAAAAATTTAAAGAAAAATGCATTTATCAATAAATAATATTTTTTTAAAAATGCATTCAAATCCACAAATTCTAACAGAAATGAGAACTCAACTGCAAGTTAGAAGGAAGCTGCTTTAAAGGCTAGTTGGATAGCCTTGAAACTGGGGTGAGTTGAATGCATACAGGTTGGATACTTCTAGAATAATGTGGGATTTTTACAGATAATGCAAAGGGTTTGCAATTGCATCAGGGCCTTTACAATGTTGAAGAAATTAATTATACGGCAGATGGAGAACCATTTTCTTACCATCGCTTGCTGTAATGTACAGTCTACGCTTTCGTCCCCTAAGTCTTTCCTTTCTACTCGCACCACTTTTCATAGATTTCTCAGATTCAGAATCTTCCCTGTAGTTCACTTTTTTAGCCTGGTTCCGCTTTGATCGCCTCCTCCTCATGTCTAATATGTCACTGTAACAACTTGACCCTTCACTCTCTGTAGAGGAGAAGATACTTGTTAACAAACTAAGCACTCTTCAAGCACGAGAACCTCAGATGAGAGGTGGAAGACTTTTTATATTATGAGACATAACTCAATAACTGGTAGACTTGAAATGAAAATTTACTGTAGATGAACCTGGATTCAAAGCCCATGCCTTTGAACTAATGTTGATCAATTTTAATTCAAGGAAAAATCTTCGGATGTAGAATAACAGATCTGTTGCACACTATGTGCCACGAACTATACAGAACTGTGATTCAGCTCTCAATCATAATACTAATTGCAGTCCAACCAATATCAATGCCCTCCATGCATAAATTTTTTTTTTTTTTTTTTAGATTACTTACAATGTGGAAACAGGCCCTTCGGCCCAACAAGTCCACACCGCCCCGCCGAAGCGTAACCCACCCATACCCCTACATCTACATTTACCCCTTACCTAACACTATGAGCAATTTAGCATGGCCAATTAACCTGCCCTGCACATCTTTGGACTGTGGGAGGAAACCGGAGCACCCGGAGGAAACCCACGCAGACACGGGGAGAACGTGCAAACTCCACACAGTCAGTCGCCTGAGGCGGGAATTGAACCCGGGTCTCAGGCGCTGTGAGGCAGCAGTGCTAACCACTGTGCCACCGTGCCGCCCAGATAATGTCAGTTATCTGCAGGCAAAATCTTAATGTTGAGGAAGATGCCATGCTTTTGTTAGTTTTAAGCACATCTAACAGGAGAATACAAAGCTCTATAGGATTCCAAAGTGACTCCATCAAACAGTAAAAGGAAATGTTAAACTTTGGTTTCACACCAGACTAGAGTTCCAAATAAGTCATTGTATTTGAAATCTTAACTCTGTTTCTCTCTCCAGGTCAGCCAGACCTGCTGAGTTTTGTAGAACTTTGTGTTTTTATTACAGGTGGGCCATGCCCACTGAAGTTCCAATTGGTGCAAATTACCACTTAGTATGTTTTTGGGAGCTTGATCAGATGAAAGAAAGAAGACACATTTGCACAGTTCCTTTCACAACTGTGGAACAGTGTGTTTCTGGGCTAATTATGGACTTTTGAAGATGCAGTAACGTAGGAAGTATAGCAGTCCATTTGCAATCAGCCAAGTTCCTTAAAACAGTAATGCTATAATATTTGGATGAACCAGCTTTCAGTGATTTCGGACTGAGGGATAACTGTTGACTAGACACCAGGAAAAAAAAACATTTTTCTTCAAAATAACGGCTCTAGGTTTTTTTTTTCAGCTTCTGTCTAAGGGGGTATACAGGTTCTTGGTTTAACATGTTCTCTGAAAGAAAACACACTGCCCATTGCCTGGATTTGCAGGTCCTGTTGAGATCACATCTTCAGAAGTATTCACTGATCCTTTCGAACCAAACTTTGCCCGTCTCCTCCCATGCATCCTTAAATCAACCAAGACATCCCAGTCCCATCTCAAGACTTCATGTGAAATTAGCCACTGCCAAAATGCACCATTTTGACCAAGCTTTCAGTCACCTTTCTATTATCTCTTATGCAGATTAGAATCAAACTCTGTTTGACGGCACTCTTACAAAGTGTTTTGGGATATTTTCCTGCATAGGTGCTACATAAATGTAACTTGTTGAGTAGCAATTAATGCCATTCTACCTATCTAACTCCCACTGATTTTTTAATCTAGTCTTCTACCAAGCAAAAAAAACTTAAAGTCAAAACATTTGAAAGCAGCAACCATGATAACCTGACTGCAAACTTGGTCCCTTAGACTGTTACCGGAAATACAACAGTGTCACAATTCAAGGTATTGACATAAAGCCAGTGTCGCTTACAGTCATGAAACAAGCATCTCAATATTATGGTAGAAGGACTCAAATTTCCAGAACTATTGGTCAGTGTATTGAGTATAGGAGTTGGGAGGTCATGCTGTAGCTATACGGGACATCGGTTAGACCACTTTTGAAATATTGTGTGCAATTCTGGTCTCCCTGCTATAGGAAGAATATTGTGAAACTTGAAAGGGTTCAGAAAAGATTTACAAGGATGTTGCCAGTTTTGGAGGGTTTGAGCAATAGGGAGAGTCTGAATAGGCTGGGGCTATTTTCCCTAAAGGGGTGACCTTCTAGAGGTTTATAAAATCATAAGGGACATGGATAGGATAAATACACAGGGTCTTTTCCCCAGCTGGGGGAGTCCAGAACTAGATGGCAAAGGTTTAAGGTGAGAGGGAAAAGATGTAAAGGGACCTAAGGGGCAATTATTTTCATGCAAACAGTGGTGCATATATGGAATGAGCTGCAAGAGGATGTTGAGACGCTATTACAACATTTAGAAGGCATCTGGGTAGGTAAATGAATAGGAAGGGTTTAGAGGGATATGGGCCAAGTGCTGGCAAACGGGACTAGATCTATTTAGAATATCTGGTTGGCATGGACAAGTTGGATTGAAGGATCTGTTTCCATGCTGTACACATCTACGAATCTATAACTATAGCTTGAAGTGTTAGTTTATTCCGATCTTTTAAAACCTCTTACAACACTGCACTGCAACATACAAATTAGACATAAACTAGAAATATAAATGTTGATTGATCTGATACAAAGCATTGAAACACTTGAAAGCCTCCAGTCTGCAACAAGTTCATTAATATCTCAGCTGGGTTGGAGTCAAAACACCATAGTTAACCTTAAATGATTTGGGATGTCTAAGGTGTGAAAGGCATTCGAAAAAATGTACCGTTGTCCTTGATAAAACATAGCCTCATGCATGCTGGAACTGAGAATTCCAAACTCAGCAACTTCAGAATAGTGGGGGTCACAACCAAATCGTAAAACCCTTTTTACCTCCATGCTCTTCTTCATCCTCTTCATCCTCATCCGAATATCTCTTAACTTGTCTTCCTCTCAACCGCCAACTTCTCCTCATTGGCTCCCCGTATTTCCGGTGCCTCCCTCGCCGAACCTCAAAACCATCGTCGTCATTTGAGGCAGGGTCTGCCTCACTATCTCTGTCAGAGATCTCAAATTCTTCTTCACTGCTAAATGGGCAAATGTTATTTTTTTTAAAAAGTCATTAACTGTGGTTCATCGCTGGCTTGCTCTGTCACATATGTTCTTTTAAGTGACATTAGCTACCACAAAAGATGTCAAAGAATGTGAATACATGAAAGTTGAATTGGCATGTGGACATAAAGTGTCAGCACTTTCTAACTACTGTTTATTTTTCAAAAATAATATTTGCCTTGAGACAGAACAACTCATGAAAAAGATATTGGCCATCTACTGCTACAACCTGTGTTAATACTCAGAATAATGAAATGAGAAACCTCTTCAGGTTCAAGGTGAATTCTGTTTCAGTAGTCTCATTTCACTCTCTTGCTACAGGACTCCCAAGTAATAACGTCTCTACCTTTCAGGCAGGTATCATCCCTACTCCTGAAGTTCAAGTCCCAACTGCTTCAGAGGTGATTAGATTGTTTAGAAAATCTCCAATTTCTGATCTAACAGCCCAAAACAGGTAATCTACCTCAAAACCAAGAGTCGGTCATTCACCCCTTTAAGCCGAGTGGCCAGTCAATTAGATCTTGGCTAATGCATAACTCAACTTTATTAATATCCTTGAATACCCTTATTCAACTAATCCATCTAAATCTGAAAAGCACGAATAGCTGGATGCTTCTGAAGAGAATTCCAGTCATGTGTCTCAAAGTGCTTCCTGATGTCCGTCCTAAATTGCACTCATTAACTTCAGGATTACATTCCCTCATTCTATATTTCCCAACACTCTCCTTATTACTACTCCATGCAACATTTTAAATATATGAACAAGTAGAAATAAGTCATTTGAGCTCTGGAGCTTGTTCCACCATTCAATAAAATCTGACTGTAAAGTGAAATCTGCATTCCTGCCTAACACTACTAACATTTTGCCTCCTTGCATACTAAGAATCTACCAGGAGTGAGAAGTAGCAGTGATCATAGAAATTTACACCGTGGAAGGAGATCATTCAGTTCATTGTGTAGAACAGTTGCCAGCAGCTCCACAGCCTGATCCCACCTTCCAGCACTTAGTCTGTAGCATTGTACGCTATAGGCACTTCAAGTGAATGCTGAATGTTTCTGCTTCTCCCAGACTTTCAGGCAGTGAGTTCCATACCCCAACTACCATCTGTATGAAAAACAAACATCTAGAATCCCCATTAAATTCTTACCCTTTGCATTAAATCTGTGCTCCCTGAGCCCTCAACCCAGGGAGTCATATTTCTAACCAGAGTTTATCCACACACCCTTATAATTTCACACGCTCCAATTAGATCTGTTCTGAATCAGAACAACCCTTGATCTAGCTTTCCTTCATGACTAAATATTTTCTAAAGCAGGCAACATTCTTTTAAACCTGTAGAAAATGTAAAAGTTCAAACACGATGCTACTGAATGACAGGACCACATGCATACTCCTGCTATTTTCTCTACTCCTGACATTATATCTGGTGGTTCTAGTTAGCGCTGTTTTATTTCTTCTTGATCTCAAAAGTTCACCCTTCACTAGTGGCATATTTACTACTTAACAGTGACTGACCTTGTGAAATTAGTACGGCATAATTCTATATCAGATTCAAAACCAATTCACCAGATTTGGAAAAGCTTTGACCATGCTCAGATAGATACACAATTAAATGTTGTTCCTTCAAGAGTGAGTGGGCTGGGATAGCATTGTAGAGAATACAGATGAAATGTGATTCCTGGACTGGTTTCAATTGCATCAGGAGTTGATGGAGAGCTATCCACAAGAGGTGTTTTCTCTTGGGCCTGGGTCTTTAATTTTTTTTGCCCCCCTCAGAGATTATATGGCCGTGGACAGGTAGGACTAGGGAGGAGTGGGGTGGCAAATTCCTAGTCATCCAAGATCAAATTCCTGGCTTGTCATCCTAAAGATTAGGAGCTAAGAAGACCCACTATACGCGTGTGTCATCTTTTTGAGAAGTAGTCACGTGTTAAAAAAAAGTCATCTTTCTTTTTTTTGTCAAGTAATTTAAACGTGTGTCCTGATTGTTGACCCTCTTGCCAATAGAAACAATTTATGTATTCTATCAAAACCAATTATAATTTTGTATATGATTATTATTAGCCCTTCCCTTTATCCTTTTGCTCTAAGTGTACATTGACAATGTTTGCATGGCTGTATTTGTTACACATTCTAAATTGCTGAGACTAAGGTTAAGCCTTACCCCATGGTACTGCTGCAATTGACTTTCAAGATGGTGTTAGATGCCTAAAGAACAGTTACTAAGTGTATACACTAGGGGCTAGTGGTACTTTTGAGCTGCGTCCAAAGGAAAGGGATCGAAAATGTGCAGAATGGGAAAATATAGATAATATAGACCAAAGACTGTTTGTTTTCCAGACAGTGGTGGTGCTTCTAATGCAGATGAAGCTCTTCCCATTCCAACTACTTCAACTCATCCTTTCAGCATCACCTTTCTATTTCCCGTTCTCTCCATGTAATCTCACCCAGATTCTCTTTAAAAGCAACTGAACTATTTGCCTCAGCCACTTCCAGTGGTAGAGAGTTTTACATTTGTGTGTATGGAAATCAAAAGAGAAAGAAAGAAATTATCCTCACCTTTCACTTATCCTGAACTCCTCCTCACTCTCATCATCTTCAAGGGTGCTATCACTGTCAAGATCATTAAGTCTTCGCCTTTTCTTGCGTCTACAGGCAGCTTCACGTGTTGGTCGCTTGCTCTCTTTAGACCCCGCGAGTATAGTAGAGATATCTTTCCCTAGGGACTGTCCAGTGATATTTGCCATGTCTTTGCCTCGTCCAGCACCTAATGGATTAAAATGCAAAACAAAAAGCACCCAAAGTCAAAAATAATTAAGTCCTGAGTGAGGAATGGAGTTTTCTTACCTGTGGGACTTCAACAGATTTGGCTGAAACAATCACAGGAATAAAATTCAAATTACCATTAAGCAATTGCACTTGCTCAAAATGGAAACATTTTAACCCCTAAGGGCCAAAGCCTAAAGTTCTACTGAGGTTGAAAAAATAGGAGGGATTACGAGATGTCAAACATTCGTGGTTAGATAGACTTAAGCTACGGTTTGAAGAGAATAGGGAAGAATTAAACATAGAACAGTACAGTACTGGCTCTTTGGAACAGTGAAGGTGTCACAACACTTAGGATTCAGGAGAACAGCAAGTTCAAGCCTAGATCTGCTAAATTTATTTAAATTCTTATCTATGTCATCTCCTTCCCTGAGTCCCTCACCATTCAATAGGATAATGCCTGATATTCCACCTCAGCCTCACTGCCCAAGAAATTAGTAATCATTATCTTGAATACACCATGATGGGACACCTGCAGCTCTCTTGGGTACAGTATGCTAAAGGTCCATCACTCAGTGAAGAAATTAGTCCTCACCTCAGGCCTAAATGGATGACACTTGTTCTGAAAATGACTTCTGGTTGTTCTGAAGTTCCCAGACAGCAGAACAATGCCCAATATCTAGTAAGGAGGCCTTCTTTCAATGCAATTAGAATGCATGGACCAGCTTGAGAAAATCTTCAAACAAAACTTTGCCTTTGGATTTTCAGTTCTCAATCGTTAATACTGTGAATTAGCTGAACATCAATGGACACACATGGCCTATTCATAGACAATTATGTCTTTGGAGAGATAGTGCATTTAGGATGCAAGTATGCACTCAGTGCCCATTCTCGCCAATATGTTCTGCTTTATGAATAACAGTGACCTGACTTAAAAAGAAACCAGCACCTGATTTACTCACATGAAAAGGGTAAGAAGGGGAAAGTCAGAAATAAATTTCCAAACACAAAGTAATTAATGAAGGATATTGGTGAGAAGAGAATCAAGAGGTGAAAAGACTGACGTGTGACAATGACCTTTGCCCTCTGCCTCCTGTATGTCTTCATGTATTGCTTCATCGATTGCATCATCAAACTCGTCAAACCTGCAGAGTAAAAACAAGACTGTATATAGATCATTTGTGATTCTCTAGCTACAACAAGGCTTTCAGTTGGAACACAATCTTTGCAGAATAGGAAAACTGTGCAAGACTAGTATGCTGCACTTGCAGAAAAAGACTCATTTATATAAAAAAAACACCAAGTCACATTATACAGCAACTGTTCAGCAGTTCAGAGCAAACAGTAGATGATCTATCGTTAGACACAATTGCCTTGTTTGGCCAAATGACCTTTTATGTTACACTATCATTTATCCTCTAAATTGGTTTAATTCACCGACTGTGCTTCATAGTGCAAACCATCCATGATAACAGTGGTGTGAGTTAGAGGCCAAGATCTCCATGAATCTGATTACCGTGATTGCAGAGGGACAAAAGAATTTCTCTCAGCCCAATAATACAACAAGGAAAGCCATTTGCTGCCTTCTCTCTCTCTCACCTTTGGCCCTTGGGAGTCCCTTCACCAACCTCTGGTCTGGACTGGGATTTAGATGCATTTTCTCACTTGTGACTTCCACTTAGCAAGACAATATGGAATGTAACAAACAGAAATTGCTGGAGAAACTTAATGGATCTTGCAGCATCTGTCAGCAGAAAGCAGAGTTAATGTTTTGAGTCCAGAGACTTCTTCAGAACTGATTCAAACGGACTTGAAACATTAACTCTGCTTTCTATTGACAGATGCTACAAGATCTGCTGAGTTTCTCCTGCAATTTCTGTTTTTGTTTCAGATCTCTAGCATCGTAGTTCATTGTTTTATTTTAATGTGGAATGGAATTAAATGGGGGGAGATAGGTCACTTGTCCACTTTAGCCTGCTCTGCCATGCAAGGAGGTCATGGCTGATCTGACTGTAACCTCGTCTCCATGTTCTTGCCTATCCCCATATAGGTTTTCATCCCCTTACTGATCAAGATTCTACCTACCTCTGCCTTAAAAATATTCAAGGACCCTGCTTCCCATCCACTGCCTTTTCAGGAAGAGGATGCCAAAAAATTTGCAACCCCCTGTGGCAAATCATCTCTTTATCTGTCATCAAGTCATAGAGATGCACAGCTTGGAAACAGGTCCTTCAGTCCAACTCATCCATGCCGACGAGATATTCTAAATTAATCTCGTCCCACTTGTCAGCACTTGGCCCATATCCCTCTATTCATATCTCCATCCAGATGCCTTCTGAATGTTGTAATTGTACCAGCCTCCACCACTTTCTCTGGCAACTCATTCTATACACACACCACCATCTGCATGAAGAAGCTGCCCCTTACATCCCTTTTACATCTATCCCCTCTCACCCTAAAACTATGCCCTCTGATTCTGGCCTCTCCCACCCCAGGGAAACGACCTTCTCTGTTTACCCCATCCATGCCTCTCATGATTTTATAAACCTCTAAAAGGTCACTCCTCAGCCTCCAATGCTCCAGGGAAAACAGACCCAGCCTATTCAGCCTCTCCCCCTATAGTTTGAATTCTCCAACCCTGGCAACATCCTTGTAAATCTTTTCTGAACCCTTTCAAGTTTCACAACATCTTTCCTATAGGAGAGAGACTAGAATTGTACACAGTATTCCAAAAGTGGCCTAACCAATGTCTGTACAGCTGCAATGTGACCTCCCAACTCATATACTTAATGCTCTGTCTTAAAGGAACAATATATTATTTTTAAACAGTGACCCTTAGATCTAGATTCTGCCACAAAAAGAAACATCTCTTCCATAGCCACCTTGCCAAGCGCCCTCTGTTGGATCTTGCCAGTTGTTATCCTGTATGAGGAGTGCTTTTCCCAATAAGCAACTAAGAGGAGGTCAAAATCCCTTCTCACAGGATTTCTTTCCTTTATTTTTTCATAGAACATGGTCATTACTGGCAAGGCCAGCATCTGATGCCTGTCACTGACTACCTTTGAAGTAAGCCTAACATTAGTAAAGGGGAAAATGCTTGAGTCTGCTATAAAATATACATGATAACAGGAAAACATTAACAGGACTGGGCAAAGCCAGCACGGGTTTATGAAAGACAAATTATGTTTAACAAATTTACTGGAGTTTTACGAGGGTGCCACTAGTAGCATAGCGAAGTGAAAGCCAGCGAATGTCATGTATTTGCGTTTTCAGATGGGTTTTGATTACGTCCCACAAAGGAGGTTAGTGGGCAAAGTTAAAGTGCAAGGGGTGGGGATAATATATTGGCATGGATTCAGAATTAGTTAACAACAGGAAACAGAAAGAACAACAAATGGGTCTTTTTTCCTTTTTGCAAGCAGTGACTACTGGGATACAAGCAAGGCTGATATGTGGCCTATAACTCCATATACCTGCCTTTGGTACATACCCCTTAATACCTCAAATTTGAGACTAATTATTGATCTAGCGTAAACTGCCATTTGTGGCAAATACTTCCAACCTTTTGAGTAGAATTTCTTCCTAACATCTCTCCTGAACGGTCTGGCCATTATTCTCAGACCACCTAGTTCTAGAATCCTCAATCAGTGGAAAGAGTTTAAAGTTAAAGTGCTTGGACCCCAGTTATTTACTATGTGTATCAATTACCTGGACGAGAGAACCAAATGCAACATTTTCAAATTTGTTGATGACACAATAATACTGGATGAGATTGAAAATTATAAAGAAGATGCTATTACCACTATGGCACCACCTGCCCAAGTCAGAACATTTCTTACTGTGAGCAGTAAGGAAACCTGGAGCCCCCTAAAGAAAGCCAGTAATCTTCGCAATACATCTGCTTGACTCACCAGCAGCAGCTGCTTTCTCTTCTTTGATTCAAAGCCTTTTCCAGGCATGAGAATACAACTCACAATCTAATGACATTGTGGGGAACTGCTGGAAGCATCATTTTTCATTCATACAGACTTGTAATGATATAATGCCTTTCATAACCACCGGATATCTCAAAGCACATTATAGCCAATGAAAAATTGCATAAATTAGGCCTTTGTTTTCTAGAATTTGGAAAGTTAAGAGATTGAAGTCTTCAAGATATTAACAGGAAAAGACAGGTTGGATAAAAATAAACTCTTTCCACTGATTGAGGATTCTAGAACTAGGCGGTCTGAGAATAATGGCCAGACCGTTCAGGAGAGATGTTAGGAAGCAATTCTACTCAAAAGGTTGGAAGTATTTGCCACAAATGGCAGTTTACGCTAGACCAATAATTAGTCTCAAATTTGAGGTATTAAGGGGTATGTACCAAAGGCAGGTATATGGAGTTATAGGCCACATATCAGCCGTGATCTCACTGAATGGTGGAACCGGCTTGAGAATGGCCTGCTCCTGTTCATATTTTCCTATGAAGCATACTTTTGAAGTTCCAGCATTGTTGAAATGCAGGGAACGTGGCAGCCAACTTGCACAAAGGAGGGTCTCCAAAGTCGTAAAGGTACA
The DNA here is from genome assembly GCF_047496795.1 of Chiloscyllium punctatum. NCBI lineage: Eukaryota > Metazoa > Chordata > Chondrichthyes > Orectolobiformes > Hemiscylliidae > Chiloscyllium > Chiloscyllium punctatum. The sequence goes on along the minus strand of NC_092747.1, from coordinate 6,918,481 downwards.
GTGACCAGATAATCAGGTTTTGCGATTTCTGTTGCGGGATAAACATTAGCCAGATTTTTGAGAATAAAACCCCTGCTCTCTCTGAAATAGGGGAGTTGGGATTTTTAAGTCCACCTGAGAGGTAAGCATCTCCTCTGAAACATGGCACCTCAATCAGTACAGCGGTGCCTCATTAATGAGATGAGAATTCAGTCCCAATTTTCTGTTCAAGTGGGACTAGAGTATGGAGGCAAAAGATCCAATAGGACCAAAAGGATGTGCAGAGTACTCAACAAGCTATCCTGACAAAAAATGATCCCTTAGCTAAAACTATAAAACCATTAGTTGGTCAGGTATCTTACTGTTTGGAAAGTTTGCAGTGCTGACTTTAACTGACATATTTGCTTAAAATCAAGTCGCTGCTCCTAATATAATGGAGTCAATAAATGCAGAAATCAGCAAATGATGTCCCACCTCACATTAATTAAACATTGTCCAATTACTGCTCTAAATAATGAGTATATCTTGGTAAAAACAATGACTGCAGATGCTGGAAACCAGATTCGGGATTAGAGTGGTGCTGGAAAAGCACAGCAGTTCAGGCAGCATCCGAGGAGCAGGGAAATCGACGTTTCGGGCAAAAGCCCTTCAATCAGGAATACAGGCAGAGTGCCTGAAGGGTGGAGAGATAAATGAGAGGAGGGTGGGGGTGAGGAGAAAGTAGCATAGAGTACAATAGGTGAGTGGGGGTGGGGATGAAGGTGATAGATCAGGGAGGAGGGTAGGGGAAGGTAGCAAAGAGTACAGTGGGTGGATGCGGGTGGGATGAAGGTGATAGGTCAGAGAGGAGGGCGAAGTGGATAGGTGGAAAAGAAGATAGGCGGGTAGGACAGTTCATGCGGACAGTGCTGAGCTGGAACATTGGGGAGACAGGACATCTCCTAGCAGAGCGCTTTAGGGAACATCTCCGAGACACCCGCACCAATCAACCACACCGCCCTGTGGCCCAACATTTCAACTCCCCTTCCCACTCAGCAGAGGACATGGAGGTCCTGGACCTCCTTCACCACCGCTCTCTCACCACCCGACGCCTGGAGGAAGAACATCTCATCTTCCGCCTTGGAACACTTCAACCCCAGGGCAATGTGGACTTCACCAGTTTCCTCATTTCCCCTTCCCCCACCTCACCCCAGTTCCAAACTTCCAGCTCAGCACCGTCCCCATGACTTGTCCTACCTGCCTCTCTTCTTTTCCACCTATCCACTCCACCCTCCTCTCTGACCTATCACCTTCATCCCCACCCCCACTCCCCCATTGTACTCTGTGCTACTTTCTCCTCACCCCCACCCTCCTCTCATTTATCTCTCCACCCTTCAGGCACTCTGCCTGTATTCCTGATGAAGGGCTTTTGCCCAAAACATCGATTTTCTCGTTCCTCGGATGCTGCCTGAACTGCTGTGCTTTTCCAGCACTACTCTAATCCAGAAAAATGAGTGCATCTTGCCTACCAAAACCAAAAAGGACATTTTTTGGATGGGAATTTTTCAGCCTGACATATAGAACCTTTGTAATTATAAATCTATTCAAAATTGAAACCGTCTAGTAGGTTTCAATTTTCCTGGTGATGTGTTTGCACTGTGGTTTTACACCACAAATCATCTCAACTAGCAAAACCTTGTCCTTTGCAAAATTAGCTGACTGAAGACATGACAGGATGTGTTTTCAAGAGGCTTTTCAAGCGGGGATAGAATAAGTTGCAAGATACATTTAGGAAATTTTAAAGCTTGATCATAAAAGGGTGACACAGGCTGCTGAGGAGTGGGTGGGGGACTGGGGAGCACGGTCAGCAAATCTCAGCATGCAAGTTGAAAGAAACTATAGATGATTGTGGGAAGATGCCGGGAAAAATTAGTCAGTGGAGAATTTGGGTGAATGATGCACACTTGCTGGTCAAACCATTCACCAAGGCTGCCTACTCCCTTGACCTACCCAAGTGGACAGCCAACTAGAGGCAAGGAGTTGGGAGCTCAGATATGAAGTTTCAAGCAGGTGTCAATTTTCAACTGGAGAAGCAACTGGCTGGTTCACATCAGGTGGAGGCTAGGAACAGAGTCAAGGATTCCTCCAACTTCTATCTCTCAAGCATATTACAATGCATGCTAACCTACTGCGTGGGAGGGAGAAATAGATGCATAACTGGCATTTTCTATTTCAAAAACTACACAGCAAATGGCATTAGCACAATAAAATAAAACCTTACCTGTAATTAATAGATCTCCGTGTCCTCCCCGACCGCCTTTCCAAGGATTTGTAATCTTTTATTTCTTGTTCTTCAGTTACAGAATCCTGACAGAAACAAAAAGGTATTATAATAGGAGAAAATTTTACATTAGAGTCTTACACATTCCAGCACAGAAACAGACTTTTCAGCCAACCAGTCCATGCCAAACATGATCCAAAACTAAACTAGTCTCACCTGCCTATCCCTGGCCCATATCCCTCCAAAGCATGACTAGCATGGAAATCTACTTAGTCAGTTCACAAATAATTCTACAAACTGTTGTAAATACTCAGCAGGTCAGGCAAAATCCACGCCCTTTCATCAGAACTAGAAAATGATTAAAGATGTAACTAGTCTTATGCGAGTATGTAGGCAGACAAAGGGGTGGCAAGAAAGTAAGATCAAAAGGAGTTGGCAATGGGCAAGGTACTCACATGAACCCTCCCAGTTTCAAGTGCATCAGAAACTTTATTTCACTCTAGGTGAATGGTACCCAACTTCATGCTTCTTTCCATTTTACTTCAGATTTCCAGTATCTACAATGTTTTATTTTGTGGACCACTCAAAAGAGATACACTCCTTCCACATTTTCTACCATAAGGGCAGTGCTTCATAGCAGAACAAAGTAATAAGTCAGCGACAAATCTTTGGCCTTTTCCTTCACCTGCCCACGCACAATCCATTTTACTGCTCTTCTCAGTCTAAGCAATGAGCACCAAAGATAATTAGCATCACTGCCAAATTGGAATTTGTCCTCACTGGAGCTGCACACAATTTCCCACAGGAGACAATTCCTACTGGCGTTTCCTTCTGAGAGCTGCTAACGATTTAAAAGAAAATTAAGGGTGTAGCCCTCCAACAATCAGCTAAAAATTTCAGAATAAACCCAGAAAAGACACAAAGGAGTCAGCATGAGAAAGAATATAAACATTAGTTCAGCTTGCAGGTGAGACGTTCAGAATTGCTTCAAACAACAAAAACCGAAAGAACTGTGGATATTTTATCAGAAACAAGAATAGAAATTGCTGGAAAAGGTCAGCAGATCTGGGGGCACCTGTGGAGAGAAATCAGAGTTAATGTGTCGGGTTGAGTGACCTTCAGAAAGTTCTGAGAAAAGGTCACTTGATCTGAAATATTAACTCTGATTTCTCTCCACAGATGCTGCCAGACCTGCTGAGCTTTTCCAGCAATTTCTGTTTTTGTTGCTTCAAACAATCTTGTCTGCCCTTTAGATGCTGACTGACTAATGTGCCCTTCCAACAGCTTTTAAAAGTTTCTCTTCAGATTTCTTATTTTGGAGGTGCGTTTTTTTCTTCCTCCCCAGTATTTCAAAATCTCAAGATGTTGAGTTGAAACATGGGAAGGCATGTGGTTAAACTATATTGAACCTCATGTGAAGTATAAAGCTTTTTTTTAAATTGCCACACGAAGCTGAATTAATCCTTGCTCTCTTTCTTTTAAACTATAGTCCCGTTCAGTAGTTAAAACAGAAATCCCTAAACTATGGGTTATGATCTCCATTGGGGTCAGGAGCTCCACAATGGTGGTTCAGAATGAATTTTTACAAATGCAAGGCCTCTTTAAACATATACCCTTTCCTTCTGTTGGGGGTCTGACTTATTCAGCTGCCCTGAAATCAGATTGCTGCTCTTATCCTACCTATTTGCTTGCTATTTCCAGGGAAAATTTTTCAGTTTTAAGGAGTTCTCGTCAAGAAATACTGTTTTCTCCCACTAGTCTCCCCACCACTCTCCTCCAAATAATTCTCAACACTCCAAGTTACCAATTTTTATTGTGATGGGGTCATAGCCTGAAAATGTTTAGAAAGCATTGATTTAAATTATGCTTACTTTTGGAGCAATGATATTTTCCACGTTAATTCCCACAAAGGCCAGCCTCTCTTTCCTGCAAAAGAAGTATTGCATCACTTTTTTTAACCAACATCTTTTCAAATCAGCAAAACAACATTGCCACATTTGATTCCCCCAGTACATGTTTTCAACAAAAGGTTGAGAAACTGAAGGACATCACCAAGGTTGGAAGGAACAAAAATAATCTTCAGCAGAAATGCCGATTCAGTGATCCAGCTCGGCCTCCTACAGATGCCAGTCTTCAGCCAGTTCAATTATCTGTGAGATACCAATAAATAGTTTACAGGATACTGCAAAGGCATTGAGCCTTAATAATATTGCAGCAACAGTTAGTGAAGACTTGTGCTGCGCGACCTGCCATGCTCCTAGCCAATCTATCCAGCAACATGACAAATTGTCCATGTACGCCTGCTGACATAAAGGAGGTCAAATCCAAACCAGCTATATACTGCCTCCTCGGTCTACTCTGAAACATCAACAAACCAACTGAAGGGTTCACCAACAGTACTATCAAGCAGCACATACTCAGCAATGTTAAAAATCACACCCCACCAGCTCATAGTCCAACAGGTTTAATAGGAAGCACCAGCTTTCAGAGCACTGCTCCTTCATCAGGTGGTTCAATTCTGACACTTCACCCCCATCCCCATCAAGTATTTATTCAGTTCCATTTTGAAGGTTATGATTGAATCTGCTTTAACTGTTCTTTCACATTGTCATTGTGACAGGAAAATTAAAAACCATTTGGACGGTTTCACCATTTTAAGGCACTGAGGATAAAGAGATAACAACGATGAGAACTTAATTCCATTTCTCTACACTGTGGGGGAAGTCACCAGCTGATGATGGGGTGCTGAATCACAAACCAGTCTAGTTGCGGTTTGAAGAAGAATGGTTTAGAAAAATTCAAAATCATGACCACACTTTAACATGAATGAGCAAAGGCAGGACTACAGACTGGAGAAGTAGCAACACCAAGAGAGCAAAATTCAATTCTACTAGGAATAACAAACAAGAGATGGTGAATTGGTCCCTCGGGTACTGTAAATGCCATTTGTCTCATCATCTGGCTTTAGAAACTTCTGGTCCAGGTTTTTATTTTACCTTCTCTCCGCTCTTTCCTTCTTTTTTATCATCACGTCTATATTTTGCAACTGCTCTTCTAATTTTTCACACAGAAGTTTCTGCAGACAACAAAAAGGGAGACAACATTTAGTACAGTGCTACCCTCCTCACCCATACAGAAATAAATAATTATGACTAAAATGGATTTTATCATCATAGAGAAGGCCTAACAGTTGTACAACATTCCTTTTGGCAATAGCAGCATCCTATCTTCTCATGCCCACTGATACTGCTGTAGCTTTCAACAAGAAAATCATAAGATTGTTATTCTGGTACAAACCTGCCATTCAGACCATTCTGGTACAACCACCCTGAATCCCAGAGTGGCTACACTAAAATTACATTAAGTAATTTCTTAAACAAGTTATTATCTCAGCTTACAATCCAAATGCACGTTTTCATAATTCCAAATGTTCATCTAATTTTTTAAATAATGATATCTTCTCTTCATTGTCTTTTTTCAATGTTTTGGGAAAACAAGTCTTTCTCCATTTTTATTATTGTGATTTGTCCTCTTCACATCTGGAATTTCTATCATGCTGGACACATATAGGCCAGATAGGGAAAGAGTAGAGGAACATAAGAAATAGAGCAGTAAGCCATTCAGCACCTCAATTCTGTTCCACTATTTAAGATGATCATGAATGAACTTCTGCATCAACTCCAATCTTTCACCCTACCCCACATTCCCTTAAGTTACTTAGTGATCAAATATCTATCAATTTTAGCACTGAATGTATTCTGACTTGCACATAAAGACCCCCAAGGTAGCATTCCAAAGATTCATAACCCTCAGTGAACAACATATGAACACTTATATTAATTAAGGGTCGGCCATTTAGCCCCTCAAGCCTGTCCAGCTATTTAATATGATCATGACTAATCGGAACTTCAAACCATAAGGACAAGAAATAACTTGGCTCTTGCTCAGAGACTGACTTTAGCCCTGCTCAAGCAAACAGATTCCTGCATCTACCCTACCAAGCCTAGTCATACATAATTCAGTAAGATCATTCTTAACCTCCAAAACTCTAGGGAACATAGCCTGCTCTGCTCAGTTTATTTTTCTGGAAAAGTGAGCAAACCAGTTGGGTTTTGACTGACAATCTGACAGCTACACGGTTTGCAAGAACAAACTGTTTTATAAATTATGTTCACAATCTTCAAAAAGATTTGAACACTTGCTTGCTGTTTTGTTACTCTAAGTTTCTATAATTGTTAGCCTAACACCATGGTGCCTACACTATCTATGCCCTTTCAAAACTCAACATGCATGTCATGAAACCAAACTCAATTAATGTGCTAAATCTTTGGGTAACTTCCAGTAGATATTTACATGGAAACTAATGAAGTGCCCCTGAAAATCCAACGGTACCACCTTTACCACCAGAGGAGGTTTATAGAAGTATGTTAAGGATACCACCTTGCCTGGAGAATTTTAGTTACAAGGACAAGTTACATAGGTAAGTGTTTTTACTTTTGGATGCAAGAAGCTGAGGAGAGCTCTAATTCAAGTGTATAAAATGAGGAGGGTAGAATGAACACTAAGGTTCTATATCCCTTGACTGACGGGTCCATAATCAAAAAGCATGGCGCTGGTAAAGCACAGCAGGTCAGGCAGCATCCAAGGAGCAAGAATCAGGGCAACAGATTCAGAATGAAAGGTTCAATAGGGGTCTTAACAGCAATGTATTTCACCCAGAGTGCAGTCAGAACTCGGAACTCACTAACTGAAAAGGAGGCAGAGGCATAAAGTTTTGTAATATTTAGCAAGTACTGGGCTATGATCTTGACTCACAAGACGAGAAATTGAACAGTGGGGTTAGACAGATTGGTTAGCTGGCATGGAACAGATGGACCAAATGGACTCCTTCCTTGTTCGAAGTTCCTAGGATTTCGACAGTTTGCTCTTGACCCATGTTCACACAAGATTATTCACTAAGCCATTAATACGTGTGTATAAAAAAAAAGCAAGAAAGCAAAGGAGTATGCCATCTAGCCTTTAGGGTCTTCTCTGCTCATTAATAGGCTATTTGATCCTCTGTATCAAAGCACTTCTAACCTTATCCCCATAACCCTCAATTCTCACCCTGCCCAAAAATCCATCATCTGAGTGTTCACGGCCCTCTGGGGTTCAGAATTCTAAAGATTCACAATCTAAGTAAAAGGATTTCTCATCTCAGTTCTAAATGGCTGACACATTATCCTAAGACTATGATCCTGAACTCTTGACACTGCAGCCAGGGAAAAAAACAGTCCCAGAATCTGGTCTGTCAAACCCTCAAATATCTGCCCTGAAGTCAATTATCTTAGGATGGACAATGGAGGAGCATTCCCAGAATAACTCATTCGGGTGGGGGTGGGGGAGCAGGGGAGGTGGGGAGCGGTGGTGGTTAGGGAAGAAGGCAAATAAAAAGACAGTGAAGACAAGTTATTGTCCAGTTTTTAAAAGCTTATGGTAGCCATGTCCATTATAAAAGAGAGTTACTTACATGTTGGCACGGTGGGCAGAACCATTCTCCATCAGGGATTGTCATCAATGGAGGTCGTAGACAAGCTGTGTGATAACCACTGTCACAGGAATCACACAACAGAATCTAGGAAAAACATTTATATCCAGCATGAGCAGCAATTTGGATCAGGTACTCAACCATTCTTCATTAGGACTTCAGCAACACTTACATTTCTACCTTTCTCCAGTCCTGAAGAAAAATCATCAATCTGAAGCATTAATTCTGTGTCTCTCTCTCTCTCTCTCACACACACACAGATGTTGTCTGACCTGCTGATATTTCCAACATTTTCCACCATCAGCATATTTTGCTCATTGACATCTGCTCACCTCCATGCCAAGGGGATTGACATGTTATTGGGGCATGTACCCACTGTCTGAATAGAAGGAAAGCTGTTCAACCCAATAGCAGTCAAAGCAGCTGAGCCTCATCTCACTTGATGCCCCCAAGCACAGGTTTATTAGGACATTTTTGTGGTGCAGAGGTCTCCGAACCAGGAAGTCTAGGTTAAAGCCCAAACTGTTCCAAAGGTTTATAAGTAACATGCCAGCAGATTGATTAGAAAATATCCAAACGTAAGTTTGAAGTTGAGGTCAACCGAACAGTCAGGAGCAGGTGACCATTTCCTCTCTTTAGGTCAGGACTGCAACATCTGGGCCAATTCCAGAGCTTTTTTTTAAAAAAAAAGCACTGCTACATCCTTCATCAATCAAACTGTACAAGAGATCTATCAACTGGATTTTGGATCTACATTGTGCTTTTTGCCCCACGCAGAATTAGGAAAAGACCAAAAGAACCAACACATACTGTTTCACATAAGGGTTGATGAATAAGCCATGAAACTACAGACCTAAGCAAGTTTAAATGCACCCATGAAAATCTATTAATCCATTCACAATTATTAATCATAAATACACAAGACATCAATTACATATTTCAACTTGCATATTCACCAGTTAAATTGAGACATTTGAACTTAAATTACGTCTAAAATACTGATTTATAATTCTCAGGCTATAATATGTTATGCTAGGAACTTGCCCTTCAAAATGCAGTCGAGTATGCAATTAGTTACCTAAAACAAGCAAAAACAGAGTGGGGCCAACAAGAAAAATGAGCCAACTCCGGCCCTAAACAGTGCGACCTACCAGTTCAGGGTGATTGGATAAGCCACATTTTTTACAGGGCTCATCATCTTCTAGTGGACCTTCCCCTTCTTCCTCCTCCTCATCCTCTTCACTACATTCGTCATCTTCCTGGGCACTCTCACTCTCTCCACTCGATTCTTGGGGTCTGCGCCTGCCCCTTGATTTGGTCCACCTAGCTCTCCTGCTGGATTTACTCTTGCGCTGTAACATCAACACGAGGCAGTCAAAAGCAACTTTGAAACCAAAAGTCCCAGGACTTGTCTGAGGGCAGTTACATATCACCATGTGAATCCTGCATTAAAATAGTTCCAAAAAATTCTGAAGAATGTAAAGCAATTAGCGATTTTTGAGAAGATTTGTAGTTCAGGTTGATGATAAGTATGTAAGTTACCAAACTGAGCTTGAAGGTGTTTTCAGATGTTTCGTCACATATCATCATCAGTGAGAGTCTCCAGTGAAGCGTTGGTGGTATATCCTGCCTCTCTATTTATAGGTCTTGGTTTCTTAAGGTGGGTGATATCATTTCTGGTTTTTTTTTCAAGGGGAGGTAGAAAGGATCTAAACTGATGTGTTAGAGGCATGGCATTCTAACCAGAACTCCATCAATAAACACATCAATTAACGCATCAATTTAGATCCTATCTACCTACTGCTGGAAAAAGAACCGGAAATGACATTACCCACTTTAAGAAACCAAGACCCCTATAGGGAGGCGGGACATAACACCAGGGCTTCACTGGAGACTCACTGATGATGTTATCTAGTATGGTATCAAGATTAGATTCCCTACAGTATGGAAACAGGCATTTGGCCCAACAAGTCCACACCGACCCTCCGAAGAGTAATCCACCCAGACCCATCCCCCTACCGTATATTTACCCCTGACTAATGCACCTAACACTATGGGCAATTTAGCACAGCCAATGCACCTGACCTGCACATCTTTGGATTGTGGGAGGAAACCCACGCAGACACAGGGAGAATGTGCAACCTCCACACAGATAGTTGCCCAAGGCAGGAGTCAAACCAGAGTCCCAGGTGCTGTGAGGCAGCAGTGCTAACCATTGAGCCACCATGCCGCCCCAAAACGTCTGAAAACAAACTTTCAAGCTCAGCGAGCAGCCTTACATACTTAAAGCAATCTTCATGCACTTTAAATTCATTTTTCCTCTCGCAAGACACTCATTTTCCAATTGAAAACAAGGCACATTACATCAAAATGGAAAGCACTGGACCTGCAACCGACACCACCTAAGGAAGAACAAGGATGGTAGGTGCATGGAAACACCATTAATTTTACTTCATTCACAACAACCTGTCTTGGATACACATTGTCCTTTTCTTTTTTGCAACTGGTACTTTAATTTCAGTTGATTTATTGTAGTCACGTGTACCTAAGTACAACAAAAAGCACTGTCTTGCACGCAGTACAGGCAGATCATAGTAAACAAGGACATACACTCCTGATAATTCAGGTACTCCTCCTGATCTGGCAGCACAAAGAGCAGTTTCGCTACATGGCTTGCAGCATGAAAATGCTCCTTCACCATCTCCAAGACAACTATGTAATAAATGTTGGCTATGTTAGCAACACCTGTTTCAACAGAATGCATTTTTAAAAACACCCTCACACGTTCCTCACAATTAAGGAATTAATCAGATCTCCTGTGATGCAAATTGTTGGTTTACAAGAGGCCTGGAGTTAAGCTCAATTGATTTCACCCCCACCCACCATAAAGGGCAGCATCAGTTTTACATTCAGTCACTGCTGTTGGTGTTGGAGTCAGAACAACTCCATTAACTGATATGATTTGATTTATCATCGTCACAGAGTCATATGCCACGGAAACAGATCCTTCGGTCCAAACAGTCCATGCCGAACATAATCCCAAAATAAACTAGTCCCACATACCTGCTCCTGGCCCATATCCCTGCAAACCTTTCCTATTCTTGTGTCTATCCAAATCTTTTGTAATTGTACCTGCATTCACAACTTCCTCAGGAAGGTCATTCCACATAAGAACTACTCTGTGTAAACGATTTGCCCCTCATGTCTTTTTTAAAATCGTTCACCACTCACCTTAAAAACGTGACCTCTAGTCTTGAAATCCCCATTCTAGAGAAAAGACAATTACCATTAACTCTATCTATACCCCTCATTATTGTATAAATTTCTACGAGGCTGCCTCTCAACCTCCTACGCTCTAGCAAAAATGTACCAAGATACAGTGAAAAGTATTATTTTGTGCGCTATTCAGGCAAATTGTCCCTTACGTAAGTACAACAGGTAATAGAACAGAGTGTTATCAGATGTTCGAATGGACCTCTTAATATTAATGTTGATCTCTCTCTGCACCTTCTCAGCAGCAGTAACACTATATCCTGCACTCTGTTCTGTTACCCTGATGCACTTGCACAATTTGCCTAAAGAGCATATAAAACACTTTCCATTGACAGTGACAGTGATAAATCAAATCAAAAATGTCGAATATAATGTTATGATGATAGAGAAGGTGCAAAGAAAGATCAACTCAGTAAATGAGAGGTACGTTCAGAAGTCTGATAACAGCAGAGAAGAAGCTATTCTTGAGTCTGTTCAGAGCTAATCTTATCCTGATCTTATTAAAACTGATAGGGTGGATGCGGAAAGGAAACTTCCCCCACTGAGAGAGACCAGAATGAGGTGACATGCTTTACGATTTAAGGATGTCCCGTTTAAAAGGTTATAAAGAAATGTTATCTCTCAGAGGATCGGTAGTCTATGGAATCCTCTTACATAGAACGTGGAGACTGGGTTACTGAATAGAGTCAAGGTTACCGAATAGAGTCAAGGTTGAGTTAGCCAGATTTTTGATGGACAGGAGAGACAAAGAATATGGGATCAGGTAATGAAGGACACAATCAGATCAGCCATAACCATATTAAATGGCGAAGCAGGCTCAAGGGGCCAAACTACCACTCCAAATAGGAGACGGTGAGGATAGCTCATGCCAAATAATTAAGAAAGCAAGTATGCATTGGTCTTTTGTTACAGCAGGATTTGAGAATAGGAGCAAAGATAGTCTCTTTAACTGTGGAAGGATACACTCACCATGGAGGAAGCGTAACCAAGGTTAACAAACTAATTCCTGAAACGGGAAGTGATTATACCGGAGGAAAAATAAAATCAACTACTCTGGTGGTTAGAAGAACGAGTAATGATTTTATTCAAACATAGAAAATTCTTAAAGGCTTGTTTGGGTACAGACAAGGATGTTTCTTCTGTATGGGGGAGGTTCCATAATCAGGAGTATTACTCCCAAAATAAGCAGCATAGTGGTTTGGACTTTGAAGGTCACGAGCGTTTGGAAATCTTTTCCTGAAAAGGTGGGGGGAGTCCTTGGAAATTTTTAAGACAAAGATGGATAGATTCTTGTTCCGGAAGCAAGCAAAAGATTTTCAAAAGTAGGCAGGAATTCAGCATTAAGGTTAAATATTATTACATTAAAATCATCAAAAGGAATAGTGCAAAAAAAAGGTGTAAATTAGAAGATCAGCCAAGATCTCTCAACGGCCAAGAGGTGTTCGTTTGCTCATATTTGCGATGTTCGCCTGTTCCCAATTCTTGCGTTCCACCATCTAACTTTGTCATTTGTTTTTTCACTGAGATGATCTTACATTATCATTTCACACTTCCTTACACCTTTTCAGCTAAGAGATAAATACATTTATGGATTTTAAAATGCATCAAGGGGTGGGGAGAAGCAGAACTATGCTACTGAAATAGAGGATCAACCAAGACCATATTGAATGATGGACCAAATAGGTGACTCTTGCTTCTAATTTCTAGGTCTCATGCACCAGCCCCATCCTCCCCAAATGCTTTCAACAAACATCACAACAGTGGTGAGCAAGGGGGAGCTCTTATTGATTACCCCTACTTTACATTCTTCCTAATTTGAGGACCACCAGGCCCCAATTGCAGTAGAATCATCACCATGACAGAAATGAATTATATTAAGCAAGGATCAACCCTAAAGCACTGTAGTGTCCAACTGGTAAATCACCAAGGTCCTCTTTACACTGAGAATTCTTACGAGTATAGAATGCTTAGACAGAGGTGATAGTGGAGACAGAGACTGCACAGCGAGGGGATAGTAGACCCCTCTTTGAAAGGGAAGACGTGGGCCTATGGGACAAGGCAACAAATCAGAACTAGATTTAAACAATACCATCACAGGGCTGGCATGGACAACGGGTCAAATGGCTGTAAATGTCTGAGATTGCACTCAAATCTTTGCTTAGTAGAACATTCCCAAATGATTTGGTAAGACTGCATGCCTCATTACAATTTCTGAACTTATATTTTGTTTTGTGCCCTTAATACGTCTTTGCTTTGTTCACCAATTCACCAATGTTACTCATGGAAGGAAGTCTGCTGTCTGTACCCAGTCTGGCTTACGTGCAACTTCACAGTAACGTAATCTGGCTCAGAACTGCCACTCCGTTGCTTACCCTATTCAAAGGTGATTCAGGATGTCTTGTCAGCAACACCCACAACCCATACATGACAAACCAATTTTGCTTTTACTTTTAAACAATCAAATCATTGTACCTTTGCTCCCTTTGAATCTTTCTCCACCTTTTTATGGTTCTCATCCTTATCCAAACTTTGAGGTACTGATGGTTCTTCCCGCTTACAGGCTTTCTTCTCCAGGTTTTCTGTCACTTTTACCGTAGGTTTGGATATCCTCAGCGACCTCCTTAAGCATCTTGTCCCATTAGGTTCGGTCTCTCGTTTCTCTTCTGCCTGCTCAACCTTCTGGGGTGCTTCTTCCTCTGAAGTCTTCCTCGTTAACTGCTGCCTCAAGGATGCTCTTGTTCTCCTCACGGGTAGCTTTTCTGTATGTTCCTCCTCTGCTGGTGTAACAGTTGTCTTTTTTGTGTCAGGCATTTCTTTGTCACGTAGCTTGGTTCTGAGGCAATCTCCCTTCCCTTCCTCACATTTTGATCTGGCTTCCTCCGTAGGCTTCGCAAGCTCAGGAAGATCCTGGTCTACAGCCTTCTCCTTCACTGGGCAGTTCTGGCTCACTTCAACTTTATTGCTGCTCGCGTGATTCTCCTGGCTAAAGTTCGTAGGCAAATCAGAGTCCGGCTTGCTTGATCCATTGATGCCATTTTCCTCTTCTTTAGTTGAGCATGGGGTTTCAGGCTCTTGGTTCTTCTTCTGCTCAACCTTCCCTGGAGAAGAAGCCTCGATAACTCTTTCATCTTTGTGATTGTTCACTTGGGGTCTAGCAGCTATCTCACCATTCATGAGCTGCTTTCCTTCCACCTTTTCCTCTGGCGTCTGCTTCACTGCCTCGCCTTCCACTTTTAACCCTTCTTTTAAAGGCTCCCTGACAGAGGTCAGAGGCTTGCCGAGGGGAGTCTTCACTGAGTTGTCATAGTCCTCAGTCAGTTTAATTTCACGTTTTTTCACAGGAAGTTTTGCCTGTTTGACATTTTTCAAGGCTCTCTCAAGCTCTTCCGACGACTTTTCTTTGACATCATCAGGAGGTTCCATCTTGATGTTAACTCCTGGCCTTTCACGATCTACAGTTGCTAACTTATCAGCGCAACCTTTGGCATCACCAGAGCTTTTCAGACTGACCACTTGCACTTTAGCAGCTATGTTTCCATCTTCAGTTGGCCTATGAATTTTGTCAAGGTTGTTTTCTATGGCTACTTTAGCACCTTCACCTTTCGCATCAGCTTTTTCCGATGCAGGCTGCTCTGTCTTAATAGTCTGCTCTGCCTTGGAGTCATTTTCGATTGTCTCTTTTTTAACTGTCTGTATTTTTGCCTCATCTTCTGGAGAAGTAGTTGTGGGTGGAGATGCTAGATGCTGCGTGGTAACTTCAGGCTCCTTCTGCTGCCCTGTTATTGTCTCTTCCAGTTTTACTTCTTCTATGCAAAAGTTCAAACAAAGAAATTGTCAAAGAAATCTGCTTGCATTTCTAAAACTCTTCAGCACAGAAATATCTAAAAATGCTTCATGTACTAAAATGTTTTGAAAAGCTGTTGCCAAACGCAGGAGAAAACAGCAATGAGGTCAGGACAAGTTAATCTAGTTTATGATGTTGTTGTGGTTCTGTTCGCCGAGCTGGGAATGTGTGTTGCAGACGTTTCATCCCTGTCTAGGTGACATCCTCAGTGCTTGGGAGCCTCCTGTGAAGCTTCCTCCGGCATTTATAGTGATTTGTATCTGCCGCTTCCGGTTGTCAGTTCCAGCTGTCCGTTGCAGTGGTCGGTATATTGGGTCCAGGTCAATGTGCTTATTGATTGAATCTGTGGATGAGTGCCATGCCTCTACGAATTCCCTGGCTGTTCTCTGTTTGGATCGTCCTATAATAGTAGTGTCGTCCCAGTTGAACTCATGTTGCTTGTCATCGGAGTGTGGCTACTAAGGATAGCTGGTCATGTCGTTTCATGGCTAGTTGGTGTTCATGGATATGGATCGTTAGCTGTCTTCCTGTTTGTCCTATGTAGTGTTTTGTGCAGTCCTTGCATGGGATTTTGTACACTACATTGGTTTTGCTTATGCTGGGTTACGGGTCCTTCGTCCTAGTGAATTTTTGTCTGAGAGTGGCTGTTGGTTTGTGTGCTGTTATGAGTCCTAGTGGTCGCAGTAGTCTGGCTGTTAGTTCAGATGTATGGTAGTGTGGCTAGTCCTTTGGGTTGTGGCATATCCTCATTCTGTCGTCTTTCCCTTAGGCATCTGTTGATGAAATTGCGGGTGTATCCGTTTTTGGCGAATACATTGTAAAGGTGTTCTTCTTCCTCTTTTTGCAGTTCTGGTGTACTGCAGTGTGTTGAACAGTGTCTTAGTGCAACTTCTTTTGTGTGTGTTTGGGTGGTTGCTTTCGTAGTTTAGGACTTGGTCTGTGTGTGCGTGGCTCTCCTGCATACCTTTAGTGGTGAATTCTCCATTCTGTGTTCTCTGTACCATCACGTCTAGGAACGGGTATATAGGAAAGCCACACACACAGACCAAGACCTAAACTACGAAAGCAACCACCCCAACACACACAAAAGAAGTTGCATCAAGACACTGTTCAAAAGGGCCACAACACACTGCAGTACACCAGAACTGCAAAAGAGGAAGAAGAACACCTATACAACGTATTCGCCAAAAAACGGATACACCCGCAATTTCATCAACAGATGCCTAAGGGAAAGACGACAGAATGAGGATATGCCACAACCCAAAGGACTAGCCACACTACCATACATCTGAACTAACAGCCAGACTACTGCGACCACTAGGACTCAGAACAGCACACAAACCAACAGCCATCTCAGACAAAAACTCACTAGGACGAAGGACCCGATACCCAGCATGAGCAAAACCAATGTAGTGTACAAAGGTCCCATGCAAGGACTGCACAAAACACTACTTAGGACAAACAGGAAGACAGCTAACGATCCACATCCATGAACACCAACTAGCCATGAAACGACATGACCAGCTATCCTTAGTAGCCACACACGCAGATGACAAGCAACATGAGTTCGACTGGGACAACACTACTATTATAGGAAAAGCCAAACTGCCAGAGAATTCCTAGAGGCATGGCACTCATCCACATTCAATCAATAAGCACGTCGACCTGGACCCAATATACCGACCACTGCAGCGTTCAGCTGGAACTGACAACCGGAAGCGGCAGATACAAATCACTACAAATGCTGGAGGAAACATCACAGAAGCGCTTCACAAGCACTGAGGATGTCACCTAGACAGGGGACGGAACGTCTGCAACACAAATTCCCAGCTCGGCGAACAGAAACACGAGCACCCAAGCTACAAATCTTCTCACAAACTTTGACGTTTATGATGTTGTTAGTTGAGGAGGAATGCTGAAACAGGCAGCTCAACATGGTCCTCTTCAATATCACACCCATTTGAACTAGACGAGGATTTTGCTTAATTCTGGCTTGTGACTATACAGTCGGTGGAGCGACTGCCATGCTTCATCATCATGCCCATGGACACATTACATAGATGAATGGAAGTGAGAGGTTTACAAGGGGCTACCACTGCAATCACAGCCTATTGCCAATCCACATTTGCTGCTGATTGTGCCTTGTCACTGGTGAGCCTAACACCTCATTTAAATCTCAGTGAGAAAAGCACCCTGAGATTGGGGAGTCTGTTGAATTCTCCGCCACAGAAAGTGGTTAAGGCCAAAACATTGAAAATCTTAAAGAAAAATGTAGATATAGTTCTTAGGACTAAAAAGGATCAAAGGATTGTGGGGAGAAAGCAGGATTAGGGTACTGAGCTGGACAATCAGCCATGGTTATGTTGAATGGCAGGACAGGCTCAAGGGCTGAATAATCTAGTCCTGCTCCTATATTCCATGTTTTATGACTTTGTTGGTAGGGGGGAAAAAAGAGAAGAGAGAGAGAAAGTGGGGGTTAGTGTGTGTGAGAGAGAGAGAGAGAGAGAGAGAGAGAGAGAGAGAGAGAGAGAGAGAGAGAGAGAGAGAGAGAGAGAGAGAGAGAGAGAGAGAGAGATGAGAGAGAGAGAGAGAGAGAGACGAGAGAGGAGGTGGGGGTAAGAGGGTGGGGCAGGATCATATGCAGTGAGAGGTTGAAGTACATGTGATCAGATACAAGGAAATGAGTGGTAGGGGATAGCATATGTGAAAGAGCCACTGTGAACCTACAGACTGGAATAGTAAGATACACATGCACACACAACTTTGTCCTCTTTATCATCACACCAGACAAGAAGTGGAAAAACCTTGGCTGAAAAGTAATCCTTGCTCTGGTATGCATACTGCTATGGCCAGTTCAGAATGAACAAAGATAAATGTAGCATCTTAATTCCCTCCCATGGTGAAGACGACTTAAGGTCTAGTCTGTCTCTCTTTCTCTAGCTCTGTTTCTTAAGCAAAAGTCAAAAATGGTTTTATTAATTAGCTCTGCTATTTCACACTTCTTCATGGTCAGCTTTAGTTTTTTTGTTCAATGACCAACTTATCTCTTTGACTTTAAACATGTTCATGTCTTCTTCAGAACTCAACTTTTATTCTGAAATTAATGTTTAATACTGTGGCCAAATGTTATTTTGCAAAATTTGATCATTGCCTTTGTGTAAGAGAAAAAAAAGTGAAATGTGGACCCTCAGACGAATAGGATACATAACTCTAGTTTAACTGGAAAATTACACATGACACACCAGTCTACAGACAAAAGGAAAGGAAATTAGCCGTTTAAAGCACGCTGGACATCAGAATTACCTGGGAGCACGTGGGCATATGGTGAGATACAGAATGAAATCATTGAAAACATGGATCAGGTGGTGTGGTAAAATAAAGACCCCAAAGAACTAAACCCAAATGTTCACAAGGAGGCCTGCCAGTCCTCTGTGAAATGGTTGAGTATAAAATAATCCCCCAAAATATTTCTGCACAGGAGTAAAAACTGAAGTTTGGGAGTTAATCGGAGTAAAACCTGGGAGTGCATTTATTATGCAGTCAGAATCACAAGACAGGCATGTGTCTTTTTCAGCACTTGAGCAGAAATTCAAGTTAAAAAAATGTTTGAGGTTCTCTCCCAATGGAGCCACAAGATCAGAAAAAGTTCTGGTCATTTTCCCCTCTATCCTGGCTTTGCTACGTTAGCAGATTTCAGCCAAGTCAAGGGGAAAAATGAAAATGGCATGCCACAAAATCAATGGAATGCGAGAAAATACAAGTTTAGATTTCTTTTTTCACCCGTGATCTCTGTGGAATGTTATTAGGAGGTGAAGTTAGGCAATGGGAGGATTAGGTTCAATGCTGATGGCCCTTCCACCCTCCCATTGATACGGACAGCAGACAGCGGTAGTACATAAACCAGTGGCCATTTCAGAGAGATAATTTGCTCTCTATCTGGCTCCAAGACAACATTTTTAGGAAATAAAGCTACCTTCCAGATGTTCTTCAATTTCCTTCTTATTCTCTTCATCTTCTGGTGTAGGACTTGTATGAGAGGAGCCATCTTCCTGGATAAACTTGCTTAAAAGTGCTGGATCTATTTGAGCTTTCAGGAGTTGCAGTGTTTCAGCCAATTCATTACGGTCTCTGGTTTAAAAAAATTCATGGACACATCTTATTACTGTAGCTTAAGCACTCTAAAAAGCATTCAGAAATTTTTAGAGAAAAGATCAGAGGAAGTACAGATTAGTGCACACGTTGCATTAAATATAAGCTTTACATATCAGACATCGAGAAAGATATCTTGAGTCATTTCCAGTATTTCTCAGTTGAGTTAGGTTTACGAATCAATTTTCATTTTGTTTCTATTGCAAATAGTATTGAAACAATCATGAACTAGGATGGAAGACAAAAATCCCAACTGGGTTTCCTGATCTCTATTTCAAATTCTAGGAAAATGCACGTATGGATTCAATCAAAGTCTGGAACGGAGGTTGTTTGCTAATGATTTCCCTGTCCAGCTCCATCTGTAATTCCTCAGTGAGGCAGAACATGCTTGGAGGCAGCAAGATTAGCACAGCATCCCTCTGGACTTTGCTGTTTCAACATTCTCTTGGCCTGACATCCGATCCTGCATCCTCCACAACCAAGAGCTCACCCAAATTGTACCAGAATCCTAGTTCCTTCACTCAGTTACTCTGCACGCTGATTAGCTGTCAATTTGGCAAATGTCTCATTTTTAGAATCCACATGCTCATTCATAGATCTCCCCAAGACTTTGTCCTGTCTCACCTTGGTAACACCTTCTAGCCAGACAGATAGCTTCACATTCCTCCACACACTGTTTTAATCACTACACCATTGCTGACTGTGCTGTCAACTGCATGCATGTCAGGAATTCTCCCCTTAATCCTCTACACCTGCTTCCCCCACCCTAAGACTCGCCTTAAAATCTACCCAGCTCCTACTTCTTACACCAGACTACAGGGGGAGGCGACGACGTAGTATCATATTCACTGGACTGTTAATCTAGAGACTCAGGGTACTAGGGTTCTAATCCAGCCATAGCAGATAGTGAAATGTGTATTCAATAAAAATCTGGAATTAACAGTCCGGAATTAATGATGACCATGATTCCATGACCAAATGTCGGAAAAACCCGTTTGGTTCACTCATGTCCGTTAGGAAAGGAAACTGTCATCCTTACCCGTGCCAGATCATGTGACTCCAGACTCACAGCAACTTGGCCGACTCTTAACTGTGCTGTGGGCAATAAGTACCAGCCAAGCCAGCAACATCCTCATCTCATGAACGGATGCTAAAAACAAACTTGTCATCATGTACCCGAATAACTACTTATGCAGTTCAATGTCAAAGTGTGCTTGATAGTCCTCCTGTGAAGTGCCTTCAGTTGATGGTAAAGATGATAATGACATATGGCAAAAAACATTAGACAGATCAATGAGCACAGAATTTGATCATTCAGACCATTATGCAGCATCTTTGAAACAGCTCTCCAATTGTTTTGACTATTCTATTTTTACTCTGCAGTAAAGTTTGACCACAAATAAATCAAGGGTGATGTTCCATTGCAGGGAATCCTGCACTGTTGCAGGTGCTCATTTACATAAATGATTTGGATGTGAGCATAAGAGGTACGGTTAGTAAGTTTGCAGATGACACCAAAATTGGAGGTGTAGTGGACAGCGAAGTGGGTTACCTCAGATTACAACAGGATCTGGACCAGATGGGCCAATGGGCTGAGAAGTGGCAGATGGAGTTTAATTCAGATAAATGCAAGGTGCTGCATTTTGGGAAAGCAAATCTTAGCAGGACTTGTACACTTAATGGTAAGGCCCTAGGGAGTGTTGCTGAACAAAGAGACCTTGGAGTGCAGGTTCATAGCTCCTTGAAAGTGGAGTCGCAGGTAGATAGGATAGTGAAGAAAGCGTTTGGTGGTCATCAGCCAAGATTCTAAAGGCACGAGAACACTTTCTACAGATTGGAGGTTAGCTAATGTAACCCTTTGCCTCCTTTTTTTAAAAGGGGAGAAAATCAGGAATTACAGACTAATGAACCCGATGTTGGTATTGGGGATAATACTACCGGAGAAGGCTTGGCCTGGAAATGCTGGAGATCACAGCAAAGTAGTATGGTGGTGGAAAAGCCGAGCTGGTCAGGCAGCATCCGAGGAGGAGAGTCAACGTTTCAAACACTACAGTCCATTATAAAAGGACTGAAAAGGTGGCAAGATCAGACAGAGTCAGTATGGATTTACAAGAGAGAAATTGTGCTTGAAAAAAATCTACTGGAATGTTTTGAGGATGTGGCTTGCAGAGCTGATGAGGGGAAAACCAGTGGATGTGGTTTATTTTGACTTCCAGAAGGTTTTTGATGAAGTCCCACATAAGAGCTTAATGTGCAAAATTAAAGCATGTCATTGGAGGGTAGTGTATTGAGGAGGACAAAGTGAGGACTGCAGATGTTGGAGATCAGAATTGAAAAGTGTGGTAGTTGGAAAAGCACAGCCGGTCAAGCAGCAGAGGAGCAGGAAAGTCAACATTTTGAGCATGAGCTCTTCAGCAGGAAGTGATAAAGAGCTCAGCTAGTGTACTGAGATGGATAGAAACCTGGTTGGCAGGCAGGAGACACAAAAGAGGAATAAAAAGTCTTTTTCCAAATGGCAGGTAGTGACTAATGGAGTGGCACAGGGATCAGCACTAGGAATTCAGCTATTCACAATGATTTTGATGAGGGAACTACATGTAATATATCCAGATTTGCAGATCACACAAAGCAGGGTGGGAGAGTGAGCTGTGAGGAGGATGTAGAGATGCTTCAGTGTGATTTTGCTGATTACTCAAAAGCAAACAAGTTGGCTCAGTGGTTAGCACTGCTGCCTCAGCGCCAGGGACCCAGGTTCAATTCCTGTCTAGGGCAACTGTCTGTGTGGAGTTTGCACATTCTCCCTGTATCTGTGCAGGTTTCCTCTGGATGCTCCAGTTTCCTCCCACAGTCCAAAGATGTGCAGGTTAGGTGAATTTGCCACGCTAAATTGCCTGTAATGTTAGGCGCATTCGTCAGGGGTGAATGTAGGGAATGGGTCTGGGTGGGTTGCTCTTCGGAGGGTCGGTGTGGACTTTTTGGGATGAAGGGCCTGTTTCCACACTGTAGGGAATCTAACCTAATAATGTGGATAAATACGAATAAATATCCACTTTGGGAGCAGAAACAGAAAGTTGGATGACCATTTGAATGGTAAAGGGAGAGGGAGGGAGTGGGAGGGAGTGAGAGGGAGGGAGAGAGAGGAAGAAAGAAAGGAGAGAGAAAAAGAGAGAGAGAGAGAGAGAGAGAGAGAGAAAGAAAGAAAGAAAGAAAGAAAGAAAGAAAGAAAGAAAGAAAGAAAGAAAGAAAGAAAGAAAGAAAGAAAGAAAGAAAGAAAGAAAGAAAGAAAGAAAGAAAGAAAGGAGAGAGAGAGAAAAAGAGAGAGAGAGAGAGAGAGAGAGAGAGAGAGAGAGAGAGAGAGAGAGAGAGAGAGAGAGAGAGAGAGAGAGAGAGAGAGAGAGAGAGAGAGGAAAATGAGCGATGCGACCTAGATCTCCTTGTACATTGTTCACTGAAGGTAAACATGCAGGTGCAGCTGGCAATGAAGGAGGTAATAGCATGTTGGCCTTCATAACAAAATGATTCAAATACAGAAGCTGGAATGTCTTGCTGTAAACATTGCTGCCTTGGTGATACCACTCCTGAAATATAGAGACAGTTATGGTCTCCTTATCTGAAAGGAAGATGCATTTACTATATAGGGAGCACAGCACAGCTTTATCAGGTTGAGTCCTGGGATGGCACGACTGACATAAGAGATGAGATTGAATTAGTTAGGATTATATTCACTGCAAGTAAAAACAAAGACTGCAGATGCTGGAAACCAGAGTCGAGATTAGAGTGGTGCTGGAAAAGCACAGCAGGTCAGGCAGCATCCGAGGAGCAGAAGGAGGAGGAGTTCATAAGAAGGGGTGAATTCACAGAAACCTATAAAACTCTATCAGACTGGGCAGATACGGGAACAATGTTTCCAATGACAGAGGAGACCATAACCAGGTGTCACAGTCTAAGGATATGGGGTAGACAATTTAGGACAGGGATGAGGAGAAATTTCTTCACCCAGAGTGTGGTGAGCCTGTGGAAGTCACTATGACAGAAAGCAGTTGATGCCAAAACATGGTATAATTTCAAGAAGGTGTTGGATATAGTACTTGGTGCAAAAGAGATCCAAAGGATATGGGAGTGTGTGGGGTCAGGGTATTGAGTTGGGTGATCAGCCATGATCATATTGAATGATGCAGCAGACTTAAGGGGCTGAATGGCCTGCTCCTGTTCCTATTTTGTATGTTTCCCCTACAATGTAGAATGTTCCTCTTTCTTTTGTCTTTTCAAAGTTACGATTGAAGCTAATTCCTCAACCACCTTCCAGACATTCCTGATTGCTTTATGGGCTGTGCTGCAATAACCAAGCAGCAGATCCTGGACAATTGTCAAGTATCATAGGAACATGGCTGAAAATGTGTTGCTGGAAAAGCGCAGCAGGTCAGGCAGCATCCAAGGAACAGGAGAATCGACGTTTCGGGCATAAGCCCTCCTATCACAGGAACCCTCCAAGTATAGGATCACAGAAGGAATGTTCATTGTTTCAAGGTGCCAGAGAAGTGCTGGAACCTTTGCAAATGCAGAAGGGAAGTTAAAAATGCAACATTGCTTCAAAGAAACTGTTGAGATTTTTGAAATTTTATGGTTTGTACTGTTTGCCTCCCAATGTACAGTTCATACTGAAAGATACAATATTTGTTATAAAATTATCAGACTGCTACTCCCTAATATGCTGCCCTTGTCCAAGGGCAGAGCTCTGCTGCTTCTTGGAATTCCTGCCCTTACAGTCAGCATGACAGCTTGATTTGCACAAGTGAAGAATTAGTATCATGGGAGGTATAACCAGAGAAGGTTATGGTGGGGTGAATCACCATCAGGGAGAGTAGGTGCCCACTGTCACAGATGCCAGCCTTCTGCCAATCTGATTAATTCCATGTGATTTCAAAACATAGCTGAATTTATTGAATAATGTAAAGACAATGAGCACTGATAGCACTCTGACATTAATACAATAATCTTGTTCTCCTGAATATGTGCATAACCAAGCTGTTCCAATATAGTTAAAACACTAGCTGCCTGGCAATAGGGAAAATTTACTATCTCTGTCCGAAGCACAAATCCAATTTAGCCAACTACCTTATCATCAGGTGACATTCAATCACAACAAAGTGATGGAAAGGGTAGTCAACAGTGCCATCAAATAATACTTACTCAAGAATAATCTGCTTACTGGTGCTGATTATGGGTTCCATCAGGCCCACTCAACTCCTGACCTTATTTCAAACATGGACAAAATAGTGCATTCCAGAGGAGAGGTGATCGTGACTGCCCTTCTCGTCACTGTACCTAGCAGCCAGAGCAGATCTGGAGTCAATTAGAATCAAGAGGAAACTCTCCACTGACTTGAGTCATAATGGGTACAAAGGAAGATGGAGTGGTTGTTGGAAGTTAACCATCACAACTCTACAGTGGTTTTGCAGCATAGTGTCCTGGGCACAATCATTTTAAGCTGCTTCAATGACCTTCCTTTCATCTTTTTTTTGTGATGACACTAAGTAGTGGATCTCGATTTCCAGCGTGCTACCCCAATGAGGCGAAACCATCCCAAGCGAGCTGTGATACTCCACAACTCCCAGTTTTTCTTTCTACCTGCACTATTAAGATTACCACTTAAGATAGAGTTCTTTTGACAATAAAGGAATTTCAGAGTTCCTCCAAAAGCATAAATTAAAGAAGAAATTTAACAGGAAATTCAATTCCCCACCCTCACCATACCTTACGATGAGCCTCCATGAAGTGCCATCTTGGTCATCTTGTTCTTCTGTGTAGAGTCTAACATTGAACTCTTGGTCCAGTTGGTACCAGTACATTAGGCCATCCTTGTCACGCCCAATTGGATGGATGCGCATAGCATCTGGCTCCTCCTCATTCAGCAAATTCTTGAATTTCAAATTGTCATCAAATTGACATTCACAGAGATACTGAAATAGAAAGGACATGATTAACAATATATGTCCAGAAAAGAGGTGCCAGATCTGACTCGCAGTCATCAATCCAGACACCAATACAAACGTTAAAATTGGCTATAGCAGCTGCACAGGCAGGAAAGAAGAAATGGCTGAGGGTTTGTGCATGTATGCATAAAGGACAAATTTTGGGTAGGTGGTAATGGAACCCCGTTCCCACATTCCAGAACAATCCACCAATATTTAATGTGAGAGAATGAGACAGACAATGTGAGAACTAGCAAACATGAGAGACAGTGAGACTGAATCTTTCACTCCCAGTCCAAAAATATATTTTAAATTATCTATTTTTGAGATTTGGGTGTCACCAGCAAGACTAGAATTTCTTGTCCTCCCCTACTTAACTCAATGGAGCCGCTTGATAAGTCACTTAGGAGGGCAGTAGGCCACAGCCAATAAAAATAGCAAGCTGTCATCTCTAAAAGGGACACAAGTTGGATTTTTACAATAGTCTGGTAGCTTATGTTTATCGCTGTCATTTGTATTTTGTTGTTTAACAACATGCAAATGCACTATTATGCCATCATTCAGGAGAGGGGAACAACTGATAACTCCCCCTATTAGGTAGAAGTTTTTTTGATATCTTGTGCTTTTGTCCCATTTAATTTTCACAATGTGCAAAAGGTGCTCTACAGAAACTTGTAAATGATAGCTGAGTTTATGAGTGAACTACACAAAATAGAAAAGGTATTCATTTTAAATACCTAGTCTATGCCAAGACAACTAATCCCAGCCAGGGCTGTGACTACAGCACAGCAATTTCCATTAGTATTCAGTGAAGGGAAAAACCAAATCACACTGTTTTTGATCTAGTGAGCCCCAGCTGGTAAGCCATGTGTTCTGACAGTAAAGGACAGACTGGGATTAAGCTATTACACCTAACTGTGTCTGATGGTTGCACATCTTCAAAATTATGCGTAAAACAGGCACCTAGCTCAGGGAAGAAGTTGAAATTTCAAGCAATGAAGGGGACCTGGCAAGAGAGAGAAACAGACTTTTGCACCCCTTCTGTGTTTCAGTTGTACCAACACCGCCTCATGTGAAATTGCAATGGACAAACTTTCAGCTGTAGTATGTGTTGGGTTAGCTCAATATCAGTAGCTGAGACACCATTAATTGATTTTGGCTTCCATTGGATGGTGAGAACATGCAGTCAATTTGATTTCCTGTGCAATGAAGTATACATCTATTGCTGTCACTTAAAGGTGCAAAGGTGGTTTTTGTCTTTTCCATTATGTAGCAAAGGCAGTAAGGGTGTAGTGGTAATAATCATTGCAATAGAAACCCAAGTGCCCAGAATAATGCTATTAAGCTATTTTTTACCAAATTCAAATTTCGCCATCTGCTACAGTTGGATGACCCCATGTCCCAAATCATTAGCCTGAAGTTCTGAATTATGAGCGCAGTGACAAAGCTAGTTCAGCAACAGCCACCACCATCCCCCCTAAACTTTCACAACCACATACACACCCATCCCCCCCCCCCAGGTAGGTTGCTTTGTTTTGGATGACTTTAAGCATTTTGCGTGGTTGTTGGAGTTGCATTCATCGAGGTAAGCGGGGAATACTCATCACATTTCTGGATCGTGCCTTGCAGCGGGTGGACTGGTTTTGATGAGTCAGGAGGAGATACATTACTTGCTGCAGATTTCCAAGCCTCTGACCTGCCCTTCAGAGTTAACACAGAAAAAGGCCCTTTGGTTGATTGTGTCCTTACCAATCAAAACAACCATCTAACGTTACTGATCAGATTTTCCAGCATTTGGCCCATAGCTTTGTATGTTTTGACACTGCAAGTGCACATCTAAATACTTTGCCAATGTTATGAGGATTTCTGCTTCTACCATCCTTATAGACAGTAAGTTCCAAATTCCCACCACCCTCAGGTGAAAAATACTTTTTCTCCCATTCCCTATAAATCTTCTGCCTCTTATCTTAAATCTGTGCCCCCGGTCATCAATCCCTCCACCAAGGGGAAAGATTTCTTCCTATCTACTCTGTATATGCCCCACACTTTTATACGTCCCAATCATGTCATCACTCTGTTCCAAAGCAAGCAACCCCTTCTATCCAATCTCTCTTCCTAACTAACCTAAGTAACATCCCAATAAATTACCTCTAAACCCCCTCCAGTGCAATCACATCTTTCCTATAATGTGGATTCCATCACTGCACGTAATACACCAGCTGCGCCCAAAACAATTTTTTATATAGTTGCAGCATAACCTCCCAGCTCTTAAGCACTATGCCTTGGCTAATAAAAGTAATAATTCTATCTGCCTTCTTAAGGTAAGGAAGGTGGTTAAGAAATGGGTGGACATGCACACAAAGGTCCCTCTGATCCTCGGTGGTCCCCAGGGTCTTACTGTTCATCATACTTTCCTTGTTTGCCCTGCCCAAGTGCATCACCTCACACTTATCTGGAGTGAATTCCATTTGCCATCGATCTGGCCATAACAACAGCCTGGCTTTATCTCCTGTAATCTAAGGGTTTCCTCTCTGTAGTTACCACCCCATCAATTTTCATATCATCCATGAACTTACTGATCGGTCATCCAATATTTAAGTCCAAATCGTTTATATATACTACAAACAGCAAGGGCCCTAACAGTGTTCCCTGTAGATCCCCATTGAAACACTCCTCAACCATCACCCTCTGCTTCATGCCACTCAGCCAATTCTGGATCCAATTTATCAAATTTCCTTGAATCCTACACTCTTGCAGCCACAAGATTTATATGCATGCTCCAGTTCAGTTTCTGGTCCTTGGTAACTCTCACTTTGTTATCGTTTTCAGATGACCTATATTTCAGGTTCTGAGTGAACAGGCGGGTTCTCGACCCTATAGATACGATGGCATTTGGGCACACTGCCCCAAAGGTTAGTAGGGCCTTGAGTGCAGGGCTTGCTCCTTTCCTTTTCCTACTTTGATGACATTCTGCATCGATACAGCGTTGTGACTAAAAGAGTAGTGCAGCTTGAAGTTCAAAATGAGACAGCTTGTCCAACTAGTAGAAAGCTCCTCCTAGTCACGTCAATGCTTCCACATTTCATCAAGAGTTTTAGAAATGTCTTACAAGTGATCTCAGTGCCTTCCCCTAGAACAATAGCCATTTGGGAGGGAAGGCTGTTTTCAGCCATCTGACAAAGTTTCCAGTCCGAGGAAGTCATTTTTGCTGAACCTTTATTTGAATGCTTGTGGAGCTGCTTCAAGCATTTGTCCAACTGTCATCCCATTGAATCTGGAGGACACAGTGGAGGCAATGCTGATAAAATATTTTCCAGTACTCTTAATGTCACTTATTATAGATGTCCAGATGGCACTACAGTTTATGGCGACCATTGCAACACTGGGATTTCTTTTGACATATGGAGGTCCTTATTGTCAAACCACTACTTACATAATGCGTTACATAATGTTTAGAAGGCAATGCTGGTACGGCTGAGGAGCTGCTGGGTCTTGTCAAGGCTTCTCTTTGAGAGAGGTGGCTGCATTTGTATGGACAATGTTTACAATATTCCAGAGTCTCTCCTTCAACATATTTGACTGACTAGGTGTAGGTTCATACAAGTTTTATTTTGGCAACATTGAAGCACTGGCAGAATTCTTTGCATGCAGAATTTTACAGATCAAGCATAGCTTGCAAATCTGGTGCACAATGGGAAACGATACAGCGGTCATCAGCAAAATGTAAATCATGCATATTTAAAAGTTGCTAGTTTAGTTTTGGCAGGGAGGTGACTGAGATTAAAGAATTTTCCATCTAGCTCTATTTAATGATGACATCAGACAGCAGCTGATCTTTGATGAGGTGAGTAGTCACTTCCACGTGGATAGTGCAATGCTATGTACAGTCAGACGGCTTTGCTTCATCCTATGACAGATTCTGAAGGTGTCGGTTATAGACTTTGGACTCCAGACAGTTCCAGTTATATCATCATGAACTAGTTGCAGGATGGTGGACATCTAAATCGCTCGAGCACAATCCACAAAGCCTTGCAATTTACTGAGGCAAATGCTTTGCTCAGATTGGCGAATCCAGTTAACTCACTGGCAGGAAACAACAATTAATTGATGATGGGCGCTTTCATGACTGGAAGGTTGTTGAGGACTAGATGCCCTGCTTTTTTGGCACATGTTGATTTTGATGTACTGCAGAAGGTATGATTAAGAAGTTTGTAGATACAAAAAAATTGGCAGTGAGGTTGATAGAGAGGATAACTGCATACTCGAAGGTGTTATTAACGGGCTGCTCAGGTGAGCAGAAGCACAGCAGATAGCATTCAACTCAGAAGTGAGGGGTGATGCACATGTCAAACAAGGCAAAATAATTAATTTATGGGGGAATGCAGTGAGGTGTAGAGGAAGAGAATGTGAAACAAACTGAGTGAATGCTCACAGATCTCAGGTTGAGTTAGCATATGAAGTCTTTTTATTTAATTTTCACAAAAAATGTTATGCTGGAACTGTGTAAAACATTAGTTAGGTCACAACTTCAGAACTATGCGCAATTCTAATCACCTCATGTTAATCCATTATTAGTCCAAGCGGCCATGTTGCTCAAGTTTGCTGAACACTATGCAGTAATCAGTGAAAATCCTAGTGACCATCCTAGTTCTAACCTTATGATGGACAGAACATAATTGATGAAGAAGTTGAAGACTGTCTGGCCTCAGACTGCCCTAAGGAATTGCTGCAGCGATGATGCCCTTGGGCTCAGATGGTTAACCTCCAATAAGCAATCATTTTTCTCATTACGAAGTAGGACTCCAATCAATAGAATTTATTTCCCCTTGATTTCATTGAGCTGCTTGACACTTGCACTTTGTCAAATGCTGCCTTAACGCCAAGAATCTTTACTGTCACTTCACTTCACCTCAAGTTCAGCTATTTTGACCACCTTTGGTCCAAAGATGCAATGAAGTCAGGAGCCAGATAGTTTGGTGGAATCAAGCGGAATATTAAGGAGCTCATCCCATGTGACTGCAGTGTTGACAATCATGTCCATCATTGGACTGACGGGATGGTAAATGGACTGGATTTGTCCTTTTTTTTGTGTGAACAGGACACAGCTGGATAGTTTTCCACTTTTGCCTGCACTCGTACCAGTGCCCATTAACTGGAACTTGCTTCTCAATCACCAGTCTTTGAGCTACGTGTTCATTTTGCCAATTTTGAATTACCATTGCCAGTTTGCATGAGGTTCAGACAACAATACAGAGACTACAGCCCTAGAGGTTCTGCTTCATGTGATGCCTAGCTCCTCATACTGAATATGCACTGGTACCAGTAAAAGAAAAAGCGTAATTTGTACCACTGAGACCAGAGTTCTCACAATGTAATTTGTTTTGATTTGATTTGTTCTTGTCATATGTACAGAGATACTGGAAAATACTGTCTTGCATGCTACCTTACAAAATTACATCAGGGTAATTTAACAGAATGCAGAATATAGTGTCAATAAAGAGGTTTTTAAACTAAATAAGGGGGCATTGGGTCAAATGTTGTAAGGTGTGGTTAACTGAAGAGTGTAGACAAGGTAAGGAAAAAAGGTATCAGTGTGGAAAATGATAAACAGACTACGACAGGGAGGACAGAGTTCACAAATGAGTAAAATCAACAAATAAGAACAAAAGGAATAAAAGGAGAAAAAAAGACTAAACACTATCTGAATGCACACAACATTTGGAACAAAACAGATGATCTAAAAATGCAAATGGAAATAAAGAAGCATGATCAGAGATAAGGCTGCAAGGATTGGTAACTGAAAATTGAAGGGTACAGGACATTTAGGAAGAACAGGAAACGAGGAAAGGGAGGAGGGGTGACACTGCTAATCAGTGACAATATTAGCACAAGTCCCTCCCTAATCTACTTATCTGTGGAGGCCATCTTAGAAGCATCCAGCAGGGTAATTATTTGAAGTAGATAACTTCCATTGTCCTTCATGTCCCTTTGACATGAGAATGAGCAAGAGTAGGATTAGGCATAGCTACAATATTAGATATTTGCGAATATCAGATGGACACCATGGTTTAGTTCTGACAGGAATAATCACTAGGTGCTGTTGTCCCTAATGAACCTTTCCTTTACTGAAGAAAAGGAAGGAAAGAAGGGAATTTTGGGGCATATGGGTTAGTAGAAGAGGGAAAAAGAAAGAATAACAACTGAAATATGTATAATCCAGAAAGAGTTTTGCTTCAAAAGATATCAAGTATGAGAAACTTTATGATGGCACCAGTTGTGATTAAGGAATTCTGACACTTTACAGAAATATTATTCTAGACCAAATACTCAATGCTGATTCCAGGTGATATCCTATTCAGTTTCCCTGCACTGATATACCCCATACATGTTACGTTATCAAAATGTGTAAGCGCTGAACATTTGTAGAATGGTATTCTATTGGCGCTCAGAAATTACCTTTAAGAGACCAAGTTTGCATTCAGCATCCATCTCTGTGTATCCAATTTTTTCCATCTCCCAAGCCCAAGTATTGTTGTATTCCAAGCAAATCTATTCCAAATGAAAAAAAACATTTAAAATCCATTTAAAAGTGAGAAATGTAGAACATTTTCAAACAAAACAATAAAGTACGCCAAGACAGAACCATTAAAAGTTTTGATTTTGAAAGTTTTCCTGATAACTCAGTTGGTTATGGCAAACTACAACCAAGGAATATGAAAAAGAATGAAATTCACTTTCAATTGTACCAACACACTGGGTTGCAGCAGGAGGCAACTCAACCATACTTCCCAAATAGCTCCCATCTGAGAACCTCAGGCTGGGGAAATCTCAATTGTAATCCAGAGACTCAATCATGTATTTTAGAAAAGACGAAGCACACGTAAGATGCACTACCCAGTTCAGTAGTTCCAGCACAAGCAGAAGCAACAGCCCACAAGGCCTCTCAAGCCTACTCCACCCAACATGTTGTCCTTGAATGCTCTCACCACCAAAAATAACTAGTGACCTCTATACTGAAATTGCTCAGTGACTGATAACACAGCTCATCAAGGTAAAGAATTTTAAAGGTTCCTGTGAAAGGATAAAGTAATTTTTTAAAAGAAGATTCTTTGATGGGATATGGGTATCTGCCCATGCTTTGAACAGAGTGGCTTGCTTGGGCCATTTCAGAGGGCAGTTAAGAGTCAACGATATTGTTGCTGGGTCTAGAGACAGAGGTTGGTCTGAAACAATAAGAGTGTCAAAATTTTCTTCCCTAAATTACATTAGCAAACCAGATAAGTTTTAACAAGTCGATGATAATTGTTACAGGATTACTGAGACAAGCTTTACACTCTAGATTTATTAATTGAATTCAAATACCATCAGCTGCCAAGTGATCGATTTCCAATCGGGATGTTAAGTATTGATTCACCAAAGCAAACAGAAGGAGTAGTGTCACTGCAGACTGAGCATGAACCCTTGCGACAGTGATTGGCATTTGCCTCTGACAGCTGTGAGACCAGAGTTTAGACAGACAAAATGACATATGAATAATTACAGTCATTTGATCAGAAGTGGGGATGTTCACTGACGATTGCACAGTGTCAGTACCATTCACGATTCCTCAATACTGAAGTCTGTGTCCATGCGCAGCTGGACTTGGAAAGTATCCAAACTGGGGTTGATAAATCTTAGTTAATATTCATGCCACACAGAGTATCACCAGCAAGGGAGAATATAATCATCACCCCCTGAGATTCAATGCCATTACTACTGAATTTCACACTATCAACATCTTGGGGGATATCACTGACCAGAAACTGAACTGGACCAGTCATATGAATACTATAGCTACAAGAGTAGATCAGAGGCTGTCGCAATAAGTAACTTGCCTCCATTTTTCCCAATGTCTGCAAAATGATGGAATATCCTCCACTTGCTTGGACGAGTAGAGCATTAACATTCATGAAATTGATCATTCAGGACAAACAGCCACTTCGACTGACACCCCATCTAACCTTTTAAACTTTCAGTCCTTTCACCACTAATGCACAGCAGCAGCAGCAGTGTACACCATTCAAAATATGCACTGCAGCAACTCCTTCAACAGCAGTTTTCAAACCCCTGACCTCTACAAACAAAAAGGACAACGGCAGCCAATAGAGGGAACACCACTACCTACAAGTTTCATTCCGAGCCACTCACTACCCTGACTTGGAAATATATTTCTTCAGTGTTGCTTGGTGAAAATCCTGGCCCTTCCTCCCTAGAAGTACTTTGGGGGATTCTACACACCTAGGACAACTGTCTTGAACTGCTATTGACCACCATCTCTCATTTGAGATGGACAAAACTGCTGACCTAGCTAGCACCACCAACATCCCATTAATAAGTAACAATTAAAAAAATGCATGAGGCCCACAGTGTCCATTTCTCAGTGTTGTTAAGTTCTCAGCTAGGATTACAGACGGATGTTGTAGTGTATTGGTGAATAAGGATGGACAAGAAAATAGCTTGAGCTTTGGTCTCCCAATTATAATCCAATTGATTCTATTGAAATAGATGAGTGGATCGATCAAGGACATAATGGAACAGGAATAGGCCATTCAGTCCCTTAAGTTGAGAGTGTGGCACTGGAAAAGCACAACAGGTCAGGCAGCAGGAGAACTGGTGTCTTGGGAAAAAGCCCTTCATCAAGGGAGGGAGGGGTGGTTTGAACCAAGAAGTCACAAAGGGAATGGTTCCTTGCAGAAGGCAGAGAGGGGTGAGGAGGGGGGACAATGGTGGGGTCTAATTAGAGTTGGCGGAAGCGTATGAAGATGATGCGCTGGATGCGAGGACAAGTGGGGTGGAAAGTGAGGGGGGGGGCGGGGGGAAGCATGTTGTTTCATAGGAGCTTGTCACTGCTGAAACATAAACACAAATTGAGAGTTGGGACCCACGAGCTGCAGGAATTAAGTTTCAAGTGGATTGTTTCTAGTCTCATCTGCTACATCATTTGCACTATTAAGGCAACTTTTATTTGTGCTGCAGCCTATTCAATCTCAGGACAGCCTAAAATGTTTTACATTTGGTTTCTTCAAAAGAGTCTTATTGTTAAATGGGCAAATATTGCTATATAGTTTTATCAAACTAATACTTCATGCAACTCAATCACAAGTCCCCCCTCCTCAGTCTCCTCTGCTCCAACAAAAACAACTCCAGCCTGTCCAATCTCTCTTCATACATAAACCTCTCTAGACCAGGCAACATCCTGGTTAAATTCCTCTTCATCTTCTCCAGTGCTATCACATCCCTCCTATAACGTAGATTTCAGAACTGCACACAATAGCTGTGGTCTAACCATCTTTATATACAGATCCAACAAAACCTTAAATGTAGACACCTCTTAAACACAGCCTTGGCTCTCTGTTTGGATGATGCTTTTCAATTTGAATTGTCTATTCCAGTGTAAAGCACACAGTCCCTGAATAATCAATTCAGATTGATCAGTTTGGGTACTAATAGCATTGTGGAACCAGGAAGCATCTAAGTCCCACTTTCTCTAGAGGTAACAGCATCTCTGAGCAGGTTGATCAGAAAATATCAAAAGATAAAACTAATCACCCACTATACTTAAGCAGCTTTGTAACAGGCATACATTTGGAAAAAATGGACTTATTAGCACGGGGAAGGTACTGTCTGACAAGCTTGATTGAGACTTTGAGAAAGTGACAAAAGATGATTGATGAGGGCAGGGCAGAGGTTATTGATATGGATTTTAGCAAGCTGTTTGGCAGAGTCCCTGATGGCAGGCTGATACAAAAGATGAAGTCACATGGAATATGCTGGTAAAATGAATACAAAACTGGCTGAGTCATAGACGACAGTAGCAGTGAAAGTGTGTTTCTCAGATCAGAGATTGAGATCAGTGGTGTTCTGCAGGGATTAGTGTTGTGACTCCTGCTGTTTGCATAAATGATGTGGAGGAAAATGCAGGTGGCCTGATTAATAAGTTTGCAGACAACAAAATTGGGGGAGCAGTGGATAGTGAGGAGGATTGCCAGAGGATATAAATAGGCTAGAGACTCAGGTGAAGAAATGACAGATGGAGTTTATTCCAAACAAATGCAAAATGATGCATTTTGGGAGGTGTCGCACAGGAGAGACGTCTACTGTAAATGGCAGAACTCTTAATAGTATCAACATTCAAAGAGATGTAGACATATAGATCTACAGTTCCCTTACAGTAGCAACATAAGTGGATAAAGTGGCATATGACATGCCATTGGTGGGGGGATAGAGTATAAAAATTAGCAAGCCATGTTCCAGCTGTATAGAACATTTGGAATATCGTGTGCAGTTCTGGTCGCCATTCTGCCAGAAGAATGTGAAGGCTTGGGAGAGGGTACTGAAAGGGTTTAATCAAGATGTTGCCTGTTTGGAAAGTATTAACTACGAGAAGAAATTGGATAAACAGTTTGTTTTCACCTGAATATCAAAGGATCTGGGCCAAAAGAACTTTACAAGATTACAAGAGGCAAAGATGGTCAGAGTCTACTTCTCAGGGTAGAAATGATAATTACAAGGGACATAGGTTTAAAATAAAAGGGAAAAAGTTTAAAGGAGATGTGAGAGGCAGGTTTTCTTTGTTTAAGAAACACAACTGGTGCTAAAGTGCCTGGAATGCGTTGGAGGTGGTGGTGGAGGTGGATACAATAACACTGTTTAAGAGGCATCTTGACAGATATATGAACACGCAGGGAAGAGAAGGATATGGACTGCATTGAGGCAAAATGTGCTTAGTTTAGACAGACATCACATATTGGCCTGAATGTGTGCTGTACTTTTTTTTTGTTGGATGTTGTAGTAAATTGTACCCACAATTCCAAGCATCCTGTTAAATGGAAGATGAAAGTCATCAGAAGGGTACACTAAGATTCTCCAGAATCATACCAGGCAATGATAGAAATGAAAGGACACACAAAAAGCATGGGTTATTTTACACAAGAAGAAACATTAGAAAGAAATCAAAACTGAAGTTTTCAAAATTATGAAGTATTTTAATAAGCTAAATCCAAAAAGACTGCTGCTGGTTCACCGCATGAAAGCAAAGATCAGACAGCCAAAACGGCATAGAATGAGGTCAGTCTGCCCTTTCTAAGTACAGAAGGAAGAAAGTATGAAACAGTAGACTATGCGTGACTGCTAAAAAAAAGTAGCAAAGTTAAATTGTTTTCACACAAGGTATTTGTGCGTGAAACGCTTGTGGCGATGCTGCCCTTTTTACAAAGTTATGATTTAGATTAGATTTAGATTTAGATTAGATTACAGTGTGGAAACAGGCCCTTCGGCCTAACAAGTCCACAGTGACCCGCCAAAGCGCAACCCACCCAGGCCCATTCCCCCACATTTACCCCTTCACCTAATACTACAGGCAATTTAGCATGGCCAATTCACCTAAGCTGCACATTTTTGGATTGTGGGAGGAAACTGGAGCACCCAGAGGAAACCCACGCAGACACTGGGAGAATGTGCAAACTCCACACAGACAGTCGCCTGAGTTGGGAATTTAACCTGGGTCTCTGGCGCTGTGAGGCTGCAGTGCTAACCACTGTGCCGCCCACTGGTTGCCCTTGGGTTTCCCCCCCCCCCCCAAGAGGGGTTGTGAAGGCAGAGGTTCTGATACGTCTGGAAATATCTACTTGAAAAGTGTTTCTTTTAAAACACTTGTACAATGAAAGGGGAGTGGCCAGTTCTCCCAGTTCAAGATGTTTTCTGGTCTGGTTTTAGCCGCTAGTCAAAAGAAAGCTGCTGGGGAATAAAAGGTTCTCTGATTCAGAGGTTTCCTGGCTGACTCTCTCTCTCTCTCTCTCTCTCTGCAATCTCTCTCCTGTAAGGACCTGCATTTGAATTTACCTTTTCACCAAGGTGTGTGTTATGGGCTGTTGCAGGAAATCAGAACAGCGCTTTGTTAAGTTGCATTTTCATGTTGGTTGGATTTTCAAATGGTTGTTATTTTAAGTTCTGTTTTCTTTTGTTCGTATGTAAATAAATTGTTTTAGTTAAAACAGAGTGGTTTGACCAGCTGTGTCACTCCTGGAAAATTCACCTTACATCTGCTTAAAACAACCAGAAATATTAGTTTCTGGGCTACCTTCTCAAAATGTTTTGGGAGGGTCTGGCCTGGTCCATAACATGCTTTACCTCGAAGCATTGGAGCAGAGTGTAAACCTAAGAGCTTCATGAATAAGGGGATTCAGGAAATACGGGATAGAAGTGTTCCTTGTTTCTTCTAACACTGTTAGCCTCCAGCAGTGGGGGTTGTAACGTTGCACGAAAGGAGAGCGTTAATGAGAACTCAGCTCTGTAAGCACTCCCTGCTCCCAAACTGCACTCAGAAAAACATAAAATAAAGGTGACATCACAGAAACAGATAAGTAATTGTTATGTATTCTGCTCACATGTTTTATCTTTTAAAGCCTAACACCTTTATAAGTAACCATACGGTTAAGTTACAGATGCCAATAAATTCTACTATTCCTTGTAAGATTAGATGGCAGAATGTCTACCATAAGGCACAGAAGCAGTATGAGGCCATTCATCCCATCCGGTTTCTCTGCCATTCAAATGAGATCAAGATTAGTTAGAAAATCCTTGACTTCACTTTCCTGCCTTATCCCCAACTCCCTTACTGTCTTCCTAATCTTTGAACATACTTCATGATCCAGCCTCTACAAACCTCTGCAGTGAAGAATTCCAGACATTTACAAACCTCAGAGAGGAAACTTCTCATCGGTTTTAAGCGAGCAACCCTTTGCTCTGAGATTGTGTCCTCTGGTCCTAAACTCCCCAACCAAGGGGAAAAACCTTTCCACATCTATCCTGTCAAGTCTTCTAAACATCATATGCTTCAACACTTCAACTCATTCTTCTAAACTCCAATGAGTACAGATCCAACCTACTCAACCTCTCCTCAAAATACATTTTGTCAATACCCACCTAGTGAGCCTTCTCCAAACTGCCTCCAATACCATTTAATCTTTCCTTAGCTAAGGAAACCAAAACTGTTCACAGAATTCCAGCTCTTATTTGACTAGTACCTTGAATAGTTTAACAAGATCTAATTTTATATCCCATTCCCTATAAAGTAAAGGCCAATATTCCACTTCCTTTACCTGAACTTGGTTTCTTTCTTTCATACATTAATGTTCTGGATGTAGGTTTGCTTGCTGAGCTGGAAGGTTCCAGCTCAGTGAGCAAACTTACGTGCAGAACCTCAACCTGAGCTACAAAGCTTCTTCAAACTCATACATTAATGTACTAGAACGCCCAAATATTTCTGTGCTGCAATCCATTTAAATAATAATCTACTCCTCCATCCCAACTGCCAAAGTGCATAATATCATGTTTTCCGACACAATATTTCATTTACCAAAGTTTTGCCCACTGGCTAAACCTGTCTATGTCCCTCTTCAGACTCTACCACCCTCAGTACTTGCCTTCCCACCTTCCCAAATTATTTCTGTGTAATTCACAAACTTGGCTGTAGTGCATTCAGTTCTCTCATTGACCCATCTCTGTGGCATTCCACTAGTTACAAGATGCCAGCGTGATGCAGCGCAAACTGTGGTGTGAGGAACTTCAACTAAAAAGCTATGAGCTGTAAAAATTACAATGCATCAGGGAAGGGCAAATTACCAAGATTATTTACTCCAGGGTGTACCCTCATTCCTTAGGATAGGGTCTTCTGATTTGGTCAGCGGTCAGAGATAGGAGGACGTGACTGAGCGAGGCTGGATTTGGACTCAGAGGGGGAGAAAACTCAACCTTTGCAATTTTCCAACGAGTTTGAGGCATTTTCAGTTTGTTTAAGTGTCAGGGTACTGAGAGGTGGATGAACCAACTGACCACGACTCAAAGGTGCAGAAAACTATTCAGCTGAGGGAGTAAAAGGAATGTAGTGGTAGCAGGACACAGTATAATGTCAGGGGATTGACACTGTTCTCAGCACAAGACATTAGGCACCAAATTAAGTAGAGTCTAATAGGTAATCTCTGGATTATTACCTGAGCCATATGGAAACTGTTAGCCGCCAGCAGAGTGGAAGTTGAAAAATCACATGAAAAGAGACAATGGAAATTGGCAAACAGCACACATGATTAATGGCTCAAACTTGTCATGAGGGAAGTGGGTTCCAGTTCATTAGGCACTGGTATGAATACAGGAGAAAGTGATTATCCAAGCAGCAGGTCTTGAACTTTTGATGTAGAGTAGGAGGACTTAGAAATTGTCAAATTGTGGACGCTTCCAAGGAAAAACAAATTACCCAAGATTGCTCATGCATAATTTATCTGGAATTGTATGACTACAATTCCCTACATTGCCCTTCTATCCATTCATTTACTTTGCCATGGTTGATGAGGTAGTTGTGAAATTAAATCTTTTATAGCAAATAATACTTATACAGCAGAAACTAGACTTGCATGCTGAAGGCTTAAAGGAAAGCCACTAGTTTACATTCCTGCTGGACCCTAAATTAAATTTTAAATCGAAGACACCATTCCAACTTGACAACATCCAATAGAAGCCAGATTTTATTTACTAAAATACTTGGGATATTTATTGTCCAACCCACCAGTTAACCAAGAAAGTGACACCAACCTGTCTTCTATTGCCACTGCAGTTGGGGTGTTGATGATGTTATTGGATAGGAGCTGAAGAATTTTGACCAGAAAACCACTTGGATGAGATTTTAACTCAGTGGAAAAGTTGATATCAAGAAATGCAGCACAATTACTGCAAGGCCCCATATCTGTTCTGCAGTGGTCTCCCAGTAATTGTCAAGATCAAATCAGCTCAATAATAGTCTGTTTTTCAGCAATTTCGTTATGGAACAGAAATCAAGTATGCACAGCACAGCACAGCAGTAAGTTATTCTATACCTGTTTTACATACACAGACATAACTACAAACTCAAACATACTGGGCTACTTGTGACTAGTCAAGTACACTCTTGTAAGACTAACTCTGAATGATACTGAAGTGCTTCAATGATATAACAAGGACATAAAAGTCTTTTACCCTGAGAAGGTACTTTTCCCATCGATCAAAGCTTACAGATTTGCCAATCTTCCTCATTAGCTTCAAGTGAAGGTCCACCAGTGGTTGAGGAACTGTGGAAAATAAGGAAGAATCAGGTCAAGAACTTGCATTGCATGAAAGAAACTGACCTTTACAAAAAGTGGTACCCTGTAGAAATTAAGATTATTAATTTGCTACCATCCAATCTCCTCTGGTGCTGTGCATGGAGAGTTAAGATTGGTCTAAGCTTCATGGGAAGCAGAGTTCGATATCTTGGGGATAACTGAACTTGGAGACAGAGAATCCCATTCTGAAAATCATATCACATTTCCATTATAAACTCGCATAACTGCTTTTCGGAAAGTTATTGGAATACTTGTCATGTTGAGAGTTGCACTATCCTGCCGAGGGAAGCACAGCGGCTTTCTTGCTAGCAGGATTATGTAATTTCAACTTGTCACAAAATAAAACATTCTTGCAAGCACAGAAATGTGGACAATTCATAAAGTAAACAGCAAATGATACATACACTAGATTTTCACTGATCAACAGTAAATCTTCCATGATGTGGAATTGCTAGACTCAAAGAACAGTCCAGACAAGTTTCAATACATTGTGATGACTCAATGCCCTTAAACAGACAACTAAAGTTCACAATACAACATGCTATAACAATAAGAGATAAAGCAGTAACAAAGTACATTATAGATTTTGTTTGATGCCCATGATCACAGCAGGAAAAGCTGCATCCGTGTCACCCAGTCTCCTCTACATTGGGGAGACAGGGTGCCTTCTTGCAGATGGTTTCAGAGAACATCTCAGGGACACCCGCACCCACCAACCCCACCTCCCCGTGGCTGAATTCTCCCTCCCACTCCAAGGACATGCAGGTCTTGGGCTTCCTCCACTGCCAAACTGTTACCAACCGATGCCTGGAGGAGGAACGCCTTGAGACCCTGCAACCACACGGAATCAATGTGGATTTCAACAGATTCCTCATTTCCCCTCCCCCCACACTATCCCAGTCCCAAGCCTCCAATTTGGCACCACCCTCCAGACCTGTCCACCACTGCTCCCTCTGACATTTCACCTTCTCCTGCACCTTCATCCACCTATCACTTTCCCAGCTACCATCCCCCCCATTTTTCTATCAGCCCCGATCCACAAGCCTCAATCCTGATGAAGGGCTTATGCCCAAAACGTTGATTCTCCTGCTCCTCGAATGCTGTCTAATTGGCTGTGCTTTTCCAGCACCTCACTCTCGACTGTGATCTCTAGCATCTGCAGTCCTCACTTTCTCCTTGGAAAAACTAACACAAAGTCAAGAACGAGAATGGTTTGCTACAATGAAGACTTACCATTGACAATTGATGCATAGCTAACAAGGCACTAGTCAATTAAAATCTTTGAAGGCAGTAATCATCACTGAATGAATAAATTCAAGCCAGCAGCAGAAGAAGTGCTTCTGTCAAGTTAAATTAACAAGAGTAGCTGGAAGCAACATAAATCTAGCAGCAGGGTACAGAAAATTAATAAATCAATGACCCATGCTCAAGGATCAATGAATAAATTACTCAAGGAGTAGGAGCGTATCTTTCACAAGTTCTCGTGTGTTGTTACTCTGCAGGTTGGCCGAGGAAGCTGAAAATGGCATGAGCAGTATTGCAAGTTTTGATGGGAGTGTTTTGTTTGGAAGTGCACAGGAACAATGGATGGAGATGGTCTTGGACCATTATCAGTTCCTGCAACCTTCCCTTTCCTCCAAATGTGAACCCATCTCTTTTGTCATCTGCTTACTCCTTCTCCCGAGGTTAGGAGCAAGAATCAGAACATAGGTGATGAGAACCCAATGGAAATATGTGCTGAGAAACAAATATCTTGAAATACAAGATTTCAAACTGCAAAACTAAAGGGAGTCAGGTGGTGTTGTGGCACTACCAGACAGCGGAATAGAGACACAGAGCTACAATAGATTAAGACAAATATGGGAAAAGAAAGCATAGCAGCTTGATGTCAATACAACACAGACATTGAAAGAGAAGACAATTTTTATTTGAGTTTAATATTTTGGAATCTACTTAAGGAAGAAATTGAAAACCTAAGTAGTCTCTCATATAGTGCACTGCCCAGTGGGCTGTTTTGCAGCAGTCTGAAAATTAAGATAATAGTTGGTGAATCTTAACATTAGTTTCCGCAAAGTTCAAAGACTGTGTGCTCCACCAGCTGGTGCCCAAATTACATAATTGCTACATTACAAGTTGACAAAAGCCAAACCCATTGAAAAAGAGAAGAACATTGCAATTTATAACAGGTAAATATTGACAAAAGAATGGATCAAACGGTACAGACAGGAAATGTGCAGACACAAAATTTTAAATATTCTACAGACATAGGTGGATTGAATGGTCAAACTCATGGCAGATAAACTTTGACAGAGAAGAGTATCTGATGATACATTATGGCAAGACAGCCAAATGCTAAACTAGATAAAAGTGAAATATCAAGGAAAAACAATAATAGTAAAAAGCTCAAGGGCTAGCAATTAAAGGGTTTCTTGTACTCGACTAGGGAATCAGTATCAAGATTAAGCATGAGACAGTAGCATCATGGTTATGTTACAGAACCAGTAAACCAAAGGCCTAGATTAATAGTTGAAACACAACTTCATATCTAATGTTGTACCACTTTTTAAGAAAGGAGCGAGAGAGAAAGCAGGAAATTATAGACCAGTTAGTCTGACCTCAGTGGTCGGAAAGATGCTAGAGTCAATTATAAAGGATGAAATTATGACACATCTTGATAGCAGTAACAGGATAGGTCAGAGTCAGCATGGATTCATCAAGGGGAAATCATGCTTGACTAATCTTCTGGAATTTTTTGAGGATGTAACTCTGAAGATGGACAAGGGAGATCCAGTGGATGTAGTGTACCTGGACTTTCAGAAAGCCTTTGATAAAGTCCCACATAGGAGGTTAGTGAGCAAAATTAGGGCAATTAGGTATTGGGGGCAAAGTACTGACTTGGATTGAAAATTGGTTGGCTGACAGGAAACAAAGTAGTGATAAATGGCTCCCTTTCGGAATGGCAGGTGGTGACCAGTGGGGTACTGCAGGGATCAGCACTGGGACTGCAGCTTTATATAATATATATTAATGATATAGAAGATGGTATTAATAGCAACATTAGCAAATTTGCTGATGATACAAAGATGGGTGGCAGGGTGAAATGTGAGGAGGATGTTAGGAGATTACAGGGTGACCTGGACAGGTTACGTGAGTGGACAGATGCATGGCAGATGCAGTTTAATGTGGACAAATGTATGGTTATCCACTTTGGTGGCAAGAACAGGAAGGCAGATTACTACCTAAATGGAGTCAAGTTAGGTAAAGGGGCAGTACAGAGAGATCTGGGTGTTCTTGTACACCAGTCAATGAAGGTAAGCGTGCATGTACAGCAGATAGTGAAGAAGGTTAATAGCATGCTGGCCTTCATCACAAGAGGGGTTGAGTATAGAAGCAAAGAGGTTCTTCTGCAGCTGTACAGGCCCTGGTGAGACCGCACCTGCAATATTGTGTGCAGTTCTGGTCTCCAAATTTGAGGAAAGACATTCTGGCTATTGAGGGAGTGCAGCGTAGGTTCACGAGGTCAATTCCTGGAATGGCGGGACTATCTTATGTTGAAAGATTGGAGCGACTGGGCTTGCATACCCATGAGTTTAGAAGACTGAGAGGGGATCTGATTGAGACATATAAGATTACTAAAGGATTGGACACTCTGGAGGCAGGAAACATGTTTCTGCTGATGGGTGAGTGCCGAACCAGAGGACACAGCTTAAAAAAAAAAGGGGTAGGCCATTTAGGACAGAGATGAGAAGAAACATCTTCACCCAGAGAATGGTGGGTGTGTGGAATGCTCTGCCCCAGAAGGCAGTGGAGGCCCAGTGTCTGGATTTGTTTAAGAAAGAATTGAATAAAGCTCTCAAGGATAGTGGAATCAAGGGTTATGGAGATAAGGCAGGAACAGGATATTGATTGAGGATGATCAGCCATGATAATAATGAATGGTGGTGCAGACTCGAAGAGCAGAATGGCCTACTCCTGCACCTATTGTCTATCTCACCTCAGCACCTTCACCAGATTAAATTTATTTGAGAAATTAAAACAACTGGAATAAAATACAATGCTCATTAATAATGATAACGAAACCACTAGATTCACATAACTACCCCATCTGATTCACTAATATCTGTCA
Organism: Chiloscyllium punctatum; assembly: GCF_047496795.1. NCBI lineage: Eukaryota > Metazoa > Chordata > Chondrichthyes > Orectolobiformes > Hemiscylliidae > Chiloscyllium > Chiloscyllium punctatum. Next base: position 6,874,181 of record NC_092747.1, on the reverse strand, counting down.
GGGAAGCAATCAGCGCTGGGACCGCAGCTTTTCATGATACATATTAATGATATAGATGATGGTATTAATAGCAACATTAGCAAATTTGCTGAGGTTACAAAGCTGGGTGGCAGGGTGAAATGTGGGGAGGATCTTAGATCTAATTGGATATGATTCAACACTTAAGTGCCCCTGCCAAGACTTAGCGAGCCATTCAAATGTACGGAACTCAATGCCACCTGCTCAAGGACAATTAGGGATGGACAATAAATGCTGGGCTTTGCCAGCGTCATCCACATGACAAGAAGCAAAAAGAGAAAAATGTCAGCATATTCAAGTGCTCCACACCTCCTCAGATGAAACCGTCATTATCTTGTACCTACATTAATTAAAGCATGTGAGCAAAACTTTCCACCCTTTGCCTATGGTTTTACAAACAACAGACTAGGTAAAACACACTACTGATCAGGTAAAATGACAGAACAAAAATGTCACACAAAAATTCTTAGCTTATTTGCTTGAGACAGCAGTAACAAAGTACATTATAGATTTTGTTTGATGCCCCATAATCACAGCAGGGAAAAACTAATACAGTCAAGAACGAGAATGGCTTGCTACAATGAAGACCTTGAAATCACCTTCCAACATAATCATACGTCTCTCTTTTAAAGACCAACACTGTTGGGATGCTCACAGCATTGCTCAAAAGATTAGGTCAACTTTTCAAGTCAAGGTTAGCACTGCTGCTCATTTAAAACATGGAGAACTTACAATTTTACAGGTCCACATGAAGTGAATCGATATTATATTCGAGTTTCAAGTTGTACAGAGAAAAGGATTTGCACTTCCATAACATTAAACGAACCATGAAGCATTATAAAGCAAAATTTAACACTACGTCATGACAGCAGCTGGTCAGAGTTCGGTGGAAAGGAATGAGACAGGCAATAAGGTTTAGAGAGGGGATTCTGTATTTCTTGACAGTTAAAATCAAGGTCACCAATGGTGGATCAATTAAAATGTAGGCACACCGGAAGGCAGAATAGGAGTTGTACAAATATCCAGGGTATTCTGTGGCTGTGTGTTGTTCAGTCTTGCTTGTCTGAGGTCTATACATAGGTACGTCAAGCCTCTGTTGGAGTTGCTTTCTGCTGATGATAACATAAGCATTTTGCACCTCAGAACACTTTCAACTGCAAATGAATACTCTCTCGTGCACTTAGAGGTTTGACCATCAAAACTAGGAAGATAAATGCCATGGTTCCAGGATGTGGCCAATCTGCAATCTCTTAACATTGACGGGTGTGACACTGAAGATTGTTGATAACTTCACAATCACAATTCATGATCTTGATGCTGAAATCAACATAAGCATCACAAAAATTGCAGCTGCATACAAGCTTAACAGCATGGAACAAATGCAACCAACAGGGAAAAAAACAACTGCGTGTCCAAGTCTTCATTCTCAGCTATTCCCCCACAGTGGCTAGACCTAGCTTATGCTAAGCAGAAAAGACTCAACTAATTTCAAGCTTTTCAGTCTCGGATGTAACCTGGCATTTCTTGGCAAAACAAGGTGACCAACTCAAAAGGGCTTAGAGCACACTCACTCTATCAGCATAAAGTCATTTCCAAGCCAATGGTGTCAGCACTGGTTTGGCTGCATTCATTAGATGGACCATGGCTATACACCTAGAGATCTTCTGCACATTGAATGTCCATTGGTCACTAACTCCTGGACACTCATACTTGCTGCAGTATTAATATGTCGACAGCCATAAACTTAGAGGATGATTCTTTGGAAAAGACAAGCAGAAACAAGCAGCACAGCTGGTCATGAAGAGGGCCCAGTGAAAACAGAAGCGAATGAATCTTGCAGCTTCTCAGCCTATGATCTTCCTCTGCACCAAATTCTGCAGCCAAAGTAGGGATTGTGAACCACACCGGGTAATGATTATCACAGAGTTAAGTACCACAGTGCAAATCGTTGTCTTACGATTATGAAGTTCGCCTAGTTATAACAGGCAGCTGGAGCAGCTGACAGAGGTACGAAGGCATGTGTGATGAAGGAATTTTAAAATGAGGAAGATCATTTTATTAAAAAAAAATCAAAGCTTAACAGAGAGACATTGTAAGTCATCAACCACAGGTGTCCTTCCTCATCCATATGTGAGGATACTAGTGAGACAGGATCATGTCTTTTTGTGGCTAGTTGGTGTTCATGTATCCTGGTGGCTAGTTTTTTGCCTGTTTGTCCAATGTAGTGTTTGTTACAGTCTTTGCACGGTATTTTGTAAATGACATTAGTTTTGCTCGTTGTCTGTAAAGGGTCTTTCAAGTTCATTAGCTGCTGTTTCAGTGCGATGGTGGGTTTGTTGGCTACCATGATGCCAAGAGGTCGGAGTAATCTGGCAGTCATTTCAGAGATGTCTTTGATGTAGGGTAGAGTGGCTAGGGTTTCTGGTTGTGTTTTGTCTGCTTGTTGGGGTTTGTTGCTGAGAAATCGGCAGACTGTGTTCATTGGATACTTGTTCTTTCTGAATACACAGTATAGGTGATTTTTCTCTGCTCCGTGTGGTTCCTCTGTGCTGCAGTGTGTATTAGTTCGTTGAAATAATGTTCTGAAGCAGCTTCATTGGTGGGTGTTTGGGATTGCTTCTGTAGTTCAATATTTGGTCTGTACGTGTTTTCCTGTAGACGCTGGTTTGAAGTTCGCCATTGGCTGTTTGCTCTACTGTGACATCTAGGAATGGCAGTTTGTTGTTTTCCTCCTCTTTAGTGAATGTTATGCCAGTAAGGATATTATTGATGGTCTTGAAGATTTCCTCTAATTTGTTGTTAAGAATTTATGTACAACTAACAGTGTATGCTAACAAATTATTGAATGTATGTTACATACAACTTATTTTGATTATCAAGAACCATGTTTATTCAGAAACCTTGAGTTGATAGATCTTGCTGATTAAAACTGGACATAAACAAGATATTTAATTGGTCATCATGGTAAGTAGAAGTATTATTAATTTACTCTGATCCGTGGTGTGGTACAACTCAAGTAGAACACACTCATTTAGTCTTGATTAGAACATTGCTCATGTGGCAAATTGGCTAGCTTAAATTTTTTAAAAAGTGCTGAACAAACTCCTCAGATCTTGCAGCATCTGTGGACAGAGAAACAAAACTAAACATTTCAAATCCAGTATTAATCGTCTTTGGAACATTGGATTTCTTCCTCTTGAATAGGAGATACCTAGGCAACTTTTCACAATGTCAGTTAGATGTTTATATTAGAGATGTTAATACTGAAACACCTGGGCAAAAGATACTTTTTTTTTTAAAAAATCATCCACAAGTTAATGGCTACTGGCTGGACCAGCATTTAATGCCCATCCTTAGCTGCTCGAGAAGGTGGTAGTGAGCTACCTTTTTGAATCACTGCAATCCATGTACTGTTGGTAAATCCACAATGGCAAAAAAAAGGAAATTCCAGGAATGGACACAGTGACACTGAAGGAACAATAATATGTTTCCAAGTATGAATGGTAAGTGGGTTGGCAGGGAATTTGCAAGAGATGCCCTCATGCTTCAAGATTGAAACGGTCAAGGGTTTGGAAGATGCTGTCAAAGGAACCTTGGTGAATTTCATGGCGATGTACATACTGTTGCTACTGAGCATTGATGGTGGAAGGAGTGGATGGTTGTGGAGTGTCTGCTTTGACCTGAATGGACAAGCTTCGAGAGTTGTTGGAACTGCACTTATCCAGGTAAGTGGAGATTATTTCATCCTCTCTCCACTTTTGACCTGTAGATGGTGGATAGACTCCCGACAGTCAGGAGGGGAGTTACTCAAAGCAGTATACCTAGTCTCTTGATGCCACTGTATTTATATGGCTAGTCCATTTCAATATCTGGTCAATGGTAACTCTCAGGATCCCCAGATGTGACAGTTATGCCACTGAATGTCAAGAGACAATGAGTACATTTTCTCTTATTGGAGACAGTCATTGACTGACATTTGAGTGGCTTGAAAGTTGCTTGTTCAGGTCTTGCTGCATTTGGTCATGGACTGCTTCATTATCCGAGGAGCTGCAAATGATGCAGAACATTGCACCATCATCGGACATCCCCACTTGACTTTCTGATGGAGGGAAAGTCATTGATGAAGCAGCTGAAGATGGCTGGACCTAGGACACCACCCTGAGGAACTCCTGAAGAGATGTCCTAGAGTCAGGATTAATGACCTCCATCAACCACATCCATCTTTCTATATACCAGGTATAACTCCAACCAGAGAGATGTGCCTGATTTCTATCAACTGGTTCCAGTATAAGTCTTTGGCATTACAGTTAGAAAGTTGACGAGGACTCAGTTTCATACTTTGCAATGGCCTGTGCTTTGTGGATTGAGTCAAATTGCATGTAGACATGAGTTAATGGGGGCCTCAAAGTAGTTTTTTAAAAAAGGCTACTTTTTTTAAGCACAAAAAACCCCAAAGAACTGTAGATGCTGGAAATGAGAAACATAAATTGCTAAAAAAAAACTCAGCAGGTCTGGCAGCATCTGTGGAGAGAAAGTAGAGCTAACATTTCAAGTCCAGTTCTGAAGAAAGGTCATTGGACCTGAAATGTTAATTCTGCTTTCTCTCCACTGATGCTGCCAGACCTGCTGAGTTTTTTTTAAGCAATTACTGTTTTTGTTGCACTTATTTAGTACATCGGTCAAATATATTTGCGTATATCTTAAACCATGTCTTTAACAGTCATGTTGGGCTCTGGTAACATTGGGGCAGAGGCTGTTGGTGGAGCCTCCTCTTCCCATTAGCTATTCACTTGCCTGTTTTAATATATCTAGATTAGATTAGATTACTTACAGTGTGGAAACAGGCCCTTCGGCCCAACCAGTCCACACCAACCCACTGAAGCACAACCCACCCAAACCCCTACATTTACCCCTTCATCCAACACAACGGGCAATTTGGCATGGCCAATTCACCAGACCTGCATATCTTTGGACTGTGGGAGGAAACCGGAGCACCCGGGAGGAAACCCACGCAGACACAGGGAGAATGTGCAAATTCCACACAGTCAGTTGCCCGAGGTGAGAAATGAACCCGGGTCTCTGGCGCTGTGAGGCAGCAGTGCTAACCACTGTGCCACCGTGCCGCCCACATGTGCTATGCTCTCAACCCCACCTAAAAGTTTTAATACTCTAAGATATTTGTAAGGGGGTGAATAACCTTACCCAGAGCCAGTTGTATTTACACTAAATGATGGCAGTTTGGAAACTTTTTCCTCAATAAGATCACTCCACAGGCCTATTAGTGGCCAGAACCTGAAACTAGATGACAGATGAGAAATGTTGACATAGCAATTTGCAGTGGGTGCAAAAGAACAGAAAAACATAACCCAGAGAAAATGATGATTATAACAGGATTCATAAAAGCAATAAATTATTTATTCCTTCCCTACCTCAACTATGATAACAACCACAGATCAGAGACTGAGAACTCTGCAACAAGTAACTTGACGTTTCCCAATGCCCATCATCCACAAGGCGCAATTAGGAATGTGATGGGAGTACTCCCCTCTTGCCTGGATGGATGCAACTCTAACATCTAAAAAGTGCAACACCATTCAAAACAAAGCCTAATTGGCACTTTATCCACTACATTCGATATTCACTCCCTCCATCACCAATGGTCAGTAGTAGCAGTATACAGAGCAGGCACTATTTCATTCGGATAACTGATCATTTGGTTAATTGATTCAATGTCTTTCCTCTGGGGGTTGGAGTTTTCTATTAAGACTGCTCCCCGTTCAGGAGACTGCAACACACAGTGTGCTCCGCCCTGCCCCCAACACCGCCCCCTGCTCTGCGCTCCCCCACTGCCCCCTCTCCCCCCAGCGATAGATTGGCAAAATTCTTTCCCAACTAAATTAGGGTTTGAAATGAATGTTCTCTGTTTACCATGAACTTACCTCAAATGGATTGTAATGTATCATTTGCAATGCACATTTCCTGTTATTAATTCTGTCCACTAGCCACAAGCCCAGTACTTTATTCTTAAACCATCAGCATGACATCAGGCTTACTAACCATCTGCTTTCCAAATAACATAGAACATGGAACAATACAGCGCAGTACAGGCCCTTCGGCCCTCGATGTTGCGCCGATCAAAGCCCACCTAACCTACACTAACCCACTATCCTCCATTTCCCTATCCAATGCCCGCTTAAATACCCATAAAGAGGGAGAGTCCACTACTGCTACTGGCAGGGCATTCCATGAACTTACGACTCGCTGAGTGAAGAACCTACCCCTAACATCAGTCCTATATCTACCCCCCCTTAATTTAAAGCTATGCCCCCTTGTAATAGCTGACTCCATACGTGGAAAAAGGTTCTCACTGTCAACCCTATCTAACCCCCTAATCATCTTGTACACCTCTATCAAATCACCCCTAAACCTTCTTTTCTCCAAAGAAAACAACCCCAAGTGCCTCAGCCTTTCCTCATAGGATCTTCCTACCATACCAGGCAACATCCTGGTAAACTTCCTCTGCACCCGTTCCAGTGCCTCCACATCCTTCCTATAGTATGGCGACCAAAACTGCACACAATATTCCAGATGCGGCCGCACCAGAGTCTTATACAACTGCAGCATGACCTCAGGACTCCGGAACTCAATTCCTCTACCAATAAAAGCCAGTACGCCATATGCCTTCTTCACTGCACTATTTACCTGGGTGGCAACTTTCAGAGATCTGTGTACATGGACACCAAGATCCCTCTGCTCTTCCACACTACCAAGTAGTCTACCATTAGCCCAGTAATCCATCTTTTTATTACTCTTACCAAAGTGAATCACTTCACACTTAGCTACATTGAACTCCATTTGCCACCTTTCTGCCCAGCACTGCAGCTTCTCTATATCCTGCTGTAACCTGCCATATCCTTCCTCACTGTCTACAACTCCTCCGACTTTCGTATCATCCGCAAACTTGCTCACCCAACCTTCTAACCCTTCCTCCAGGTCATTTATAAAAATGACAAACAGCAATGGTCCCAAAACAGATCCTTGCGGAACACCGCTAGTGACGGCACTCCAAGATGAACCTTTGCCATCAACTACTACCCTCTGTCTTCTTCCAGAGAGCCAATTCCTAATCCAAACCTCCAACTCACCCTCAATGCCATATCTCTGTATTTTCTGCAGTAGCCTACCATGGGGGACCTTATCAAACGCCTTACTAAAATCCATATATACCACATCTACCGCTTTCCCCTCATCTACCTCCTTCGTCACCTTCTCAAAGAATTCAATAAGGTTTGTGAGGCACGACCTGCCCTTCACAAAACCATGCTGACTATCCTTGATCACATCATTCTTATCCAGATGTGCATAAATCCTATCCCTTACAATTCTCTCTAAGACTTTGCCCACAACAGAAGTGAGACTCACTGGCCTATAACCTGTCTTATAATCATGGAATCATGCAGTGTAGAAGAGGACTTTTGGTCCATTGAGTCTGTACTGCCAAAATACTTCACGTACACTAGTCCCACTTAGCCTTGAATGTTATGGCATCTACATACAGTAGATGCAGGTGGACTGGGTAAATAATGTTGCTAGTGGATCTAAAGAAAGGGAATTCATGGAATGCTTACAGGATGGCTTTTTGGAACAGCTTGTCATGGAGCCCACAAGAGAGCAGGCTATTCTGGACCTAGTGCTTTGCAATGAACCAGACTCTATAAAAGATCTTAAAGTAAGGGAACCCTTAGGAAGTAGTGACCATAATATGGTAGAGTTCAGTCTGGAGTTTGAAAGGGAGAAGGCAAAATCTGATGTAATGGTGTTACAGTTGAATAAAGATAATTATGAAGGCATGAGAGAGGAACTGACTAAAATAGACTGGAAGCAGAGGCTAACCGGGAAGACACTAGAGCAAAAATGGCAGGAGTTTGTAGGTATAATTGAGGACACTGTACAGAGGTTCATTCCCAAGAAAAGAAAGATTAACCGGGGAGGGATTAGACAACCTTGGCTGACAAAGGAAGTCAGGAAATGTATTAAAGAAAAAGAGAGATCCTATAAAGTGGCTAAGAACAGTGGGAAATCAGAAGATTGGGAAGGATACAAAAGCAAACAGAGGATAACAAAGAGTGTAATAAGAAATGAGAGGATCAAATATGAAGGTAGGCTAGCCAGTAATATTAGAAATAATAGTAAAAGTTTCTTTCAGTACATAAGAAACAAACGACAGGCAAAAGTAGACATTGGGCCACTTCAAACTGATGCAGGGAGCCTAGTGATGGGAGATAAGGAAATAGCAGGAGAGCTTAACAAGTACTTTGCGTCAGTTTTCACAGTGGAAGACATGAGTAATATCCCAAAAATTAAAGGGTGTCACGGGGCTGAGTTGAGTATGGTTGCCATTACGAAAGAGAGAGTGCTAGAAAAGTTAAAAAGTCTTAAAATTGATAAATCTCCTGGCCCCGATGGGATACACCCTAGAGTTCTGAGAGAGGTTGCTGAGGAAATAGCAGAGGCATTGGTTGAGATCTTTCACGAGTCACTGGAGTCAGGAAAGGTCCCGGATGATTGGAAGATGGCTGTAGTAACCCCCTTGTTCAAGAAAGGATCAAGGCAAAAGATGGAAAATTATAGGCCAATCAGCTTAACCTCGGTTGTTGGTAAAATTCTAGAATCTATCATTAAGGATGAGGTTTCTAAATTCTTGGAAGAGCAGAGTCTGATTAGAACAAGTCAACATGGATTTAGTAAAGGGAGGTCATGCCTGACAAACCTGTTGGAAGTTTTTGAAGAGGTAACAAGTAGGTTAGACCAGGGAAACCCAGTGGATGTGGTCTATCTAGACTTTCAAAAGGCCTTTGATAAGGTGCCACACGGGAGGCTGCTGAGCAAGGTGAGGGCCCATGGTGTTCGAGGTGAGCTGCTGGGATGGATTGAGGATTGGCTGTCTAACAGAAGGCAGAGAGTTGGGATAAAAGGTTCTTTTTCAGAATGGCAGCCGGTGACGAGCGGTGTCCCGCAGGGTTCGGTATTGGGGCCACAGCTGTTCGCATTATATATTAATGATTTGGATGAGGGAACCGGGGGCATTCTAGCGAAGTTTGCCGATGATACGAAGTTAGGTGGACAGGCAGGTAGTACTGAGGAAGTGGGGAGGCTACAGAAGGATCTAGACAGGTTGGGAGAGTGGTCCAGGAAATGGCTGATGGAATTTAACGTGAGCAAGTGCGAGGTCTTGCACTTTGGCAAAAAGAATAAAAGCATGGACTACTTTCTAAATGGTGAGAAAATTAATAAAGCCAAAGCACAAAGGGATCTGGGAGTTCTAGTCGAGGATTCTCTAAAGGTCAACATGCAGGTTGAGTCTGTGATTAAGAAAGCGAATGCAATGTTGTCTCTTATCTCAAGAGGGTTGGAATATAAAAGCAGAGATGTACTACTAAGACTTTATAAAGCTCTGGTTAGGCCCCATTTGGAGTACTGTGTCCAGTTTTGGTCCCCACACCTCAGGAAGGACATACTGGCACTGGAACGTGTCAAGCGGAGATTCACACGGATGATCCCTGGAATGACAGGTCTCGCATATGAGGAACGGCTGAGGATACTGGGATTGTATTCGTTGGAGTTTAGAAGATTAAGGGGAGATCTAATAGAGACGTACAAAATAATACATGGCTTTGAAAAGGTGGATGCTAGGAAATTGTTTCTGTTAGGCGAGGAGACTAGGACACGTGGACACAGCCTTAGAATTAGAGGGGGTCATTTCAGAATAGAAATGCGGAGACATTTCTTCAGCCAGAGAGTGGTGGGCCTGTGGAATTCATTGCCACGGAGTGCAGTGGAAGCCGGGACGCTAAATGTCTTCAAGGCCGAGATTGATAGGTTCTTGTTGTCTAGAGGAATTAAGGGCTACGGGGAGAATGCTGGTAAGTGGAGCTGAAATGCGCATCAGCCATGATTGAATGGCGGAGTGGACTCGATGGGCCGAATGGCCTTACTTCCACTCCTATGTCTTATGGTCTTATACATTTTTAAAACGTTTGAGGTTAAGCACCTTAACTACCCTCCCAGGCTTTTAATCCATATTCTCACCAAACTGGCAATTTCTTTTTCCTCAAGTCCCCTCTAAACTTCCTGCCTTTCACTTTAAAAGTGTGCTCCCTTGTAAAAGGCACTTCTTCCTGCATATTAAGGTAAAGCTCACATGGTTTGTCTTTCGATCATTTAAGGAATATATGATGGTTCACTGATCAAGCTAACATCAAAACAGCCAGTTGGCTTTGTTACATTTGACAGTACAGCAGCAGCAGCAAAGAATGCTGTGTTCACCTAGCCTGCAACTGCAGCTGCCACACTTCACGCTCAGATGCGCTGGTATCCTCCATCTGAAGCATCTCCGTAAAGATAGAAGTTTCATCAGTTTTGTTAAGTATTTAACTGCCCTTATCCTAGAATTCATATTTCTCCACGGAATGGTGCATAAAGACAGTCTGGATTTTGTTTTCAGCTTGAAGTTTAATGAAGGAGATTTTGGATAACTGGCTCGTTTCCACTCAATTTGGAGAGGGTGGAGTGGTCACTAAGGATTGTGAATTTAAGAACTTTACTCGTGAACACCTTTTTTCCATGTGAGAGGATCCTCTGGATCCTATCTACTACATGGGCTCGTAATTTTTGTTGTTATAATCAGTGTGTGATGTGTGTCAATAATTTGCTTGAATACTGGCTGTCAGATTCTTATGAATAAGCTGGTAGCACCTTTCTCATCTCCCATCTAGGTGATTACTATAGAACGATAAGGAGGGAATGAAATGTTAAAGAGTTAATTTGTTCTGCTGACCTGCAAGAAATCTGTTGTCCTGGGGGATGATGGTAGGTTTCTCTGTCTTGCAGGTAGAAGGTAAAACTTTAGATTGACATTGCCTGCTATTCAGAGTCAATAAGAACATTGCAGTTAAGAATCTAACCACACCCTGCAATTTAAAAAAATGATTTACACCATATCTTGCCATTAAGGAATGATCTAATCACATTGTTTCTGAAAATTATCAAATCACTACACTGTGTCGAGTGGCATGTGACTATGGGTGAGTGGCTGGGGGTTGTCCTGTGGGTATTACAGTGGCTCAATGGTTAGCCTCACAGCACCAGTGTCTCAGGTTTGATTCCAGCCTCGGGCAGACTGAGTGGAGTTTGCACATTCTCCCAGTGTCTGCATGTTTCCTCCCACAGTCCAAAGTTGTGCAGGTCAGGTGGATTGGCCATGATAAATTGCCCATAGTGTTAGGTGCATTAGTCAGAGGGAAATGGGTACCTGGGTGGGTTACTCTTTGGAGGGTCGGTGTGAAGTTGTTGGGCCAAAAGGCCTGTTTCCACACGGTAGGGAATCTGATCTAATCTAATCATTACTGATGGTGATGTAAAAGGGAGGACTGTTCCCTTGTTCAGAGAGCTCTCTTGATACGGCTTTGCAAGCATTGCAAAGAGTGTTAAGGGTTCCTCCAAAGCTTGTACTTGCTGAATAAAATTTGGCTGTTCACACAAGATGGCACATAACAGTTAATCAAGTGTGGAAGAATATCAAGAAAAAGTACCTAACACAACCTCCTACGCTCAGTAAGACAGGTCCTAGCCTATCCAACCTTTCTTTAAAACTCAACTTTTTCATGTCCAGCAACATCTTGGTAAATCTCTTCTGAACCCTCTCTAACATAATAATAGAACATAGAACATAGAAGAATACAGCACAGTACAGGCTCTTTGGCCCTTGATGTTGCGCCGATCCAAGCCCACCTAACCTACACTAGCCCACTATCCTCCATATGCCTATCCAATGCCCGCTTAAATACCCATAAAGAGGGAGAGTCCACCACTGCTACTGGCAGGGCATTCCATGAACTCAACTCGCTGAGTAAAGAATCTACCCCTAACATCTGTCCTATACCTACCACCCCTTAATTTAAAGCTATGCCCCCTTGTAATAGCTGACTCCATACGTGGAAAAAGGATCTCATTGTCAACCCTATCTAAACCCCTAATCATCTTGTACACCTCTATCAAATCTCCCCTAAACCTTCTTTTCTCCAATGAAAACAGCCCCAAGTGCCTCAGCCTTTCCTCATACGATCGTCCTCCCATACCAGGCAACATCCTGGTAAACCTCCTCTGCATCCGTTCCAGTGCCTCCACATCCTTCCTATAGTATGGCGACCAAAACAGCACACAATACTCCAGATGCGGCCGCATCAAAGTCTTATACAACTGCAACATGACCTCAGGACTCCGGAACTCAATTCCTCTACCAATAAAAGCCAGTACGCCATTTGCCTTCTTCACTGCACTATTTACCTGGGTGGCAACTTTCAGAGATCTGTGTACATGGACACCAAGATCCCTCTGCTCATCCACACTACCAAGTATCCGACCATTAGCCCAGTCCCCCATCTTTTTGTTACTCATACCAAAGTGAATCACCTCACACTTACCCACATTGAACTCCATTTGCCACCTTTCTGCCCAACTCTGCAGCTTCTCTATATCCCGCTGTAACCTGACACATCCTTCCTCACTGTCAACAACTCCACCGACTTTCGTATCATCCACAAACTTGCTCACCCAACCTTCTAGCCTCTCCTCCAGGTCATTTTTATAAATGACAAACAGCAATGGTCCCAAAACAGATCCTTGCGGAACACCGCTAGTAACTGCACTCCAAGATGAACCTTTACCGTCAACTACTACCCTCTGTCTTCTTCCAGCCAGCCAATTCCTAATCCAAACCTCCAACTCCCCCTCAATGCCATACCTCCGTATTTTTAGCAGTAGCCTACCATGGGGAACCTTATCAAACGCCTTACTAAAATCCATATACACCACATCTACCGCTTTACCCTCGTCCACCTCCTTAGTCACCTTCTCAAAAGAATTCAATAAGGTTTGTGAGGCACGATCTGCCCTTCGCAAAACCATGCTGACTATCCTTGATCATATGTCCTTATAATCATATCCTGGAATGGAATTCGAACCGGGAGCTTCTGGCTCCAAGGAAGGGACATTGCCAATGCGCCTTTTCTGATCCACACATTTATGAATATGCTTTTCAATCAGTGTTATACGAGCATACAAAAGAATCTGGGTGGGATGTGTTCTGGAGGGGCAGCACAGACTGAATGGGCTGAATGAACTCTTTCTGCACTGTAGGAATTAATGATTCTAAGTAGACCATTCAGCCCTTGAACCTACTCTGCCATTCAATAAGATCATGCCTGACTTGTGTTTTGAATTCCACAATCCCATCTACCCAAGATAACCTTTGATTCTACTGTCTAACGAGAATCTGTCAGCCTCTGCCTTTGGAATATTCAATGACCAATCCTCCACTGCTTCCTGAGGCAGAGTTCCAAAGTCACCCAACCCTCAAAAAAAAGAGAAAGGCCCCTTATTCCCCTCCTGATAGGACACTCCCAATTTTAAAGCAGTGCTCTGTAGTTCTGGACTCACCACAAAAGGAAACAATTTCCAAACCAAAACAACAAAGAACTCGGGATGCTAGAAATTTGAAAACAACAAATTACTGGAGAAACTCAGCAGGTCTTGGAACAAAGACAGCAGAGTGCATGTTTCAGATCCAATAATCTTTCTTCAGAACTGATAGTAGGAGGGTAAAGACATTTTTCCCCTCCCTGCATCACCAATATCCAAACCTTTGTCTACCCAGCTAGTGTTTTCTCTCTCTGGGCTCCATCGATCATCTACTCCTTTCTCTTCTGTCCCCAACCCCATCCGGTCTTCAGTCTAAACACGGCCACCTTCACAGGTGAAATACTGTATCCCAAGCAATATGGTGATGAATCTCCTCTGGATCCTCTCCAATAGGATCACATCCTACCCATTAATGAGATGACCAGACCTGTACAGCCTAACCAAAGTCTAGATTAGAGTGGTGCTGGAAAAGCACAGCAGGTCAGGCAGCATCCCAGGAAGGGCTTTTGCCCGAAAAGTCGATTTTCCTGCTCCTCGGATGCTGCCTGACCTGCTGTGCTTTTCCAGCACCACTCTAATTTAGACTCTGGTTTCCAGCATCTGCAGTCCTTGTTTTTTACGCAGCCTAACCAAAGTCTACTACATCGCCAAAATAACCTCCCTGCTCTTAATAATCTACACCTCCCGTTCTGAATATCCCTGAAAGCACCTACCGATTGCGTCTCTCCGGTATCCCCGTCGCCCACGTGGTTTCAATTGTAAACAGTGTAGTAACAATGCTTCGCGCATAAAATCATTAAAATAATGATTAAAACCTTTCCTGACATTGGTGCAAACTGACGACTTAAGTGAAACAGAAGCAACACTGCCACCTCTACTTTATAGTCGGGATAAACAGGGGCAAAAATAAGCAAAGCTGGTACAGACTGGGATACATCTGTGCTGCGTTTCAAACTCAAACTCAGGCGACCAGGATGTGAAAGAGGCAGGTTACAACCCACACATATCGCTGTACCGATTGTCATATAAAAGCTAATGAATACCAAATTATTTGGCCCAGATAGACGTTTAACCGCCGCTAGAAAATTCGGATCAACGTCTCCCGATTAATTAAGACAAATAAAAACCGGTTAAGTCAACGATTACGATTACTGAATCGTCTTGGTGCCATGCAGTGTAGAAAGATTTTTTTTGATACATAAAGGAAACGCCAGTCCAAAATGGAGAAAACAGACTGGAAAAGCTGGAGTGTCGACAATTATGGGGAGGGGGCATGAAAGAAACTGTTTATTAAAACGAACGGGGAATGTAACAGATTTTTGAGATCTGCACCAGAATTTTTACAAAAAGACCCCGCAGTCTGAACTGCTGTGCTCTTCCAGCACCACTAATCCAGAATGTTGTAAAGAAATGCACAGCGCCATGAACTGAATCTGGGCCACACCACATCGACCCCCCCGACAGAGGTAGTCTTGAGAAAGGACAACGCCCACGTTAAAACCATGAATCACCAGGACCATCAACAGCCGAACACAGAAATGCGGGCAACACAAGCTGGTGAAGAGGACAGACTGCTGATCTGTTTTGATTTTCAAAATTTTCAAAACCAACAACGAAATACTCAGCAGTTTGTTCCTTTGAACGTGCCACGAGTTGGTCAATTCCTTTCTAAGTAAAGGTAACATAGTCCAGTGGAAACTCGCAAAGCTATCAATGAACTAAGTTAATCAACGGCTCTCAACACACCAGGACCCACCTGCGAACTGCTAACAAAATAACTGTATTTCATCACGAAAAGATGCAACTCAGCAACACCGTTAAACATTTGACAATTTTGTTTAAAAGCTAACTTGGAAGAAAACTCTTCTTTAGCAGGCAACCAAGAGTTCCAAACTCCAATCACAAAGCAGAACCCAGAGATCTCAGGCTCGTCGGTTACTTAACGAAGGAGCAGTGCTCCGAAAGCTTGTATTTTCAATTAAACTTGTTGGACTATAATCTGGTGTCATGTGATTTTCATCTTTACGGTGCCATATACGCGGCATTAAAAGGGATTTGTAAGGACGTAAAAAGGCGTATCGACTGCTGCTGCACACTGTCCACCTCTTCTCCCTCATCCACCATCCGGACATGCCATGGCGTGCCCATTTGCCACCGGGCGGTGGAGATCCCCAGTGGAGGGCTCTCTACACAGGAGTCCTCCCCCTTTCTCTCGGGGATCTGGGGTGGAGGGTGCTGTTGCAGTGGTCCCCTGCAACCGCAGATTGCGGTGGTTCACGGACTCCCAGCCCAACTGCTTGTTCTGTGGTGCTGTGGAGTCCGTGGACCATGTGTATATTGGGTGTGGGCATCTGCACTCCCTTTTTGATTTTCTTAAAAACCTCTTCTGCTGTTGGTTGTGCTTCAGTCCTGCACTCCTGATCTTCGGGCACCCGGTATGGAGGAGGGAGGGCAGGTCTGAAGACCTCCTCGTGGGTCTGCTCCTGGGCCTGGCCAAACTGGCCATAAATAGGTCCAGGCAGCGGTCAGTGGAGGGGGTCGTTAGGGCCGACTGCCTGCCCCTCTTCCGCAGTTAAGTTAGAGCCCGGTGTCCCTGGAGAAGGAGCATGTGGTCTCCACCAACACCCTTGAGTTGTTCAGGGAGAGGTGGGCGCTGCAGGGAGTGGAGTGCATTATTTCCCCCTCCAACTCTATTTTGATTTAATCCCTGCCCTCCCCTTCACTGTTTGATCATACAGCATTGCCCTTTGATGTGAAGGGCACTGCTTGTCACTGGCCACCCAGGTGTTTCCTTTCTTCCTGGGGGTGGAAATTTGAATAAAGATTCGTGCACCTTGTAAAAAAAAAATTAAAAGGGATTTGGAAATAACTTGAAAGGGGAAACTTGCAAGATTTGGGACGAGCCGAACTGATTCGACAGCTGAACGAAGAGTTCCTCGTCAGTTTAAACTGAAGATAGACTCCAGATTTAAGCTAGCGCTATCCATATAGAAGTTGACAGCATACAGATGAAACACAGCTAAAACAGAATTAGCAAAGAGCCGACACCTTTCAGAAAGGAGATGCAGGAATAGACAGGCCTGGGTGTATACATGTACAAGTCACAAGCCGGACAAGAGAGTTACTCTCGACTTCCCAGGGCCTCATTGGAAAAGTTGGGCAGTTTCTTAATGCCTCAGCTAACATTTCTTCCTCTGTTACATATTGATTTAAAATTTTAACCTATTGCTCATAAATCATCCCACTTCCCCTGACAAAGGAGCAGCAGTTTGAAAGCTTGTGATTTCAAATAAACCTGTTGGACTTTAACCTGGCGTTGTGTGACTTCTGACTTTGTCCATTTCAGTCTAAGACCGCAACTCCACATCATGTAAATTTTCAGGGTATCCTTAGGTTAGTAAGCACATGAATCAAAGTTGGTTGTTGTGCAGATTCAAAATGGAGATTCAGAGAGATGTAAAGTGGCAAATGGAAATTCAATAATTTAAAAAAAACTTAAAACATAGAGGGAGTGACATATGTACAGTGTTGTGGACCGAGGTGGAACGTGTGATGTGGTCAGCTTCATAGCTATCTAGGAGCTAAGGCTGGTTTTATTCCATCTGACCTTACCTGAACAACTGTCAAGTCAGTTGGAGGCTTCCAAAGTCAGAATTGGGACTTTTTCTGAAGCTTTCAGATGCCAGTTAATTGTCTATCAAAAATTTCAACTTCCAGGCCAATTCCCAAGGAATCAACTGTGTCAGGTTTCCCACAAACTCTAATGTACAACTCCTAGCTGTGTGACTGTAACAACCATTATCCTGTTGGAAGATCTATGCCAGGTGTGTAGAATTCAAAAAGCAAAAACGCAGCAATCACATCACTGGCAGTATATTACAGACCTCCAAACAGTCAAGGAGAGCTGGATATGTAGATAAATCTCAGAGGCACAACATTAACAAAAGTGGATTTGAACTACTGAAAGATTAACTGGAATAGACAAGTATGAAAGGCTCAGAGGGAGTAGAATTCTTAACCTGTATCCAAGAGAGCCTTTCAAACTAGCAAATGGATAGCACTACAAGAGAGGGTGGGTCGAATTTTAGAAAAAGAAGCCAGTTTAGATGTGGGTTAGAAAGGATTAGACTAAAGAAGGAAGCTATGGAAGATACAAAGGACTGAAAACAGAAGCTCCACAGGAATATATAAACAATACAGAGGGTTACCTAAAAAATAAATTAGGACAGTGAAGAGAGGGCATTAAAGAACACTGGAAGGTTACATAAGATAAAATGCTTTTGGATGTTACATTGGGGCAAGGAGGATGACCAGGGAAAAAGTAGGGACCAAATATGAAATCTATGTATAGAGCAACCAAGACAGTGGTGAGAATTTAAATGAGCACTTTTCACAAGAGGATAATGTAAGATAATAAAAAACAGGGAGGGGACAGAGATACACAGAACAAATTAATATCACGATGGAGCAGGTGTTAGTGGTTTTAGCAAGTTTAAAAATTGATAAAACCCCAGGCCTAGATGGGTTGTATCAAAGGCTGCTGTGAAAGGCAAGGGAGGTGATTGCAGGGGCCGACCATTTTCAAATCTTCTGATCACAGGAGGTGGCAGAGAAAACTAATGTGCTAATGCATTCTTCAAGAAGGATGGTAGGAACAAACCTGAAAACTACAGGCAAATGAGTCTCACATTAGTCAGGAAACAACCGGATAAACTCTAAGGGACAGAATTATAGAGTCATAGAGATGTGCAGCATGGAAACAGACCCTTCCGACCAAACTGTCCATGCCGACCAGATATCTCAACCCAATCTAGTCCCACATGCCAGCACTCGCCCCATATCCCTCCAAACCCTTCCTATTCATATATCCATCCAGATGCCTTTTAAATGTTGCAATTGTACCAGCCGTCATCACTTCCTTTGGCAGCTCATTCCATACACGTACCACCCTCTGTGTGAAAAAGTGGCTGTCGAAAACTCTGTGCATAGAATGGTGGTAGATTTGGGGACTTTCTCCACATTTAAATAGCATTCAGAAGGGTACATGTAATACCATGACATGCATGCATGAAATTAGAGTACAGGGTTGTTGATGGCTACTGCAGACAATGTGCTGAAGGGCCACCATCTGTGCTGTAAAAAAAAATCATTGACTATAAACATGAAGAGGAACGAAGGTGCAGAGAATTTCTTGAATAGTGAGAAATCGTTGATGTCTGAAGGTACTTAAGTGTGCTTGGTTCCCACACAGGTGTTATTAGGAAGGTAAATGGAATGTTAACCTTAGAGGTTGAATAAATTTAGATTGTTTTCACTGGAAAGGCACAGAGACTGATCGAGGTCTACAAATTTATGAGGCACATAGATAGGGTAGATAGTCAGAGGCTTTTTTCCCCCCAGGGTGGAAAGGTCAACCACAAGAGGGCACAGGTTTAAGGTGAGGGGGAACGTTTTGGGGAGAAGTGCAGGGAAAAGTTTTCATACAGTGGTGGGTGCCTGGAACACAGTGGCAGTGGAGGTCTTGAAAGCAGGCACATTATCAACTGTTTAAAGGTGAACAGGAGACAAACAGCGGGATAGAAATTGCACATGGAAATAAGTAGTGAGTCTAAACAAGGACTGGAATCAGCATAGGGCCTAATCCTGTAATGTATTATATTGTGACAAGGGATACAAGTACAGGAAGCTTGGCTAGACCATACCTGGAGTGCTGTGTGCAGGTTTGATCTCCTTATTAGATTAGATTAGATTAGATTAGATTAGATTACTTACAGCGTGGAAACAGGCCCTTCGGCCCAACAAGTCCACACCGACCCGCCGAAGCGCACCCACCCACACCCATTCCCCTACATTTACCCTGCACCTAACACTACGGGCAATTTAGCATGGCCAATTCACCTAACCTGCACATTTTTGGACTGTGGGAGGAAACCGGAGCACCCGGAGGAAACCCACGCAGACACGGGGAGAATGTGCAAACTCCACACAGTCAGTCGCCTGAGGCGGGAATTGAACCCTGGTCTCTGGCGCTGTGAGGCAGCAGTGCTAACCACTGTGCCACCGTGCCACCCACATCTTGGGAAAGATAATATTACTATATTAATGCAATAAAAGATCACCATACTTTGTTCTCTAAAGTCTTGAAAAGGGGGGCGGAGAAGGAGTCTCACCGAAACCAGGCTGGATGCACGGAAGAGTTTTCCCCTTATTGTGGAATTTAGAACCAGAAGGCACAATTGAAAATAAATAAGAAAGAATTGAATGAAGACATTATTTTTTCTATTCCAAGGGTAGTGAATCATTTTTTCGATTCATTTGTGGGATATGGGCATCACTGGCCGACCAGCATTTATTGCCCATCCCTCGGTGCCCTTGAGAAGGTGATGGTGAGCTGCTTTCTTGAACTGATGCAGACCACCAGCATGGGTTGACCCACAATGCCTTGGGGAGGGGGGGGGGATGATTCCAGGATTTTGACCCAGCTACAGTGAAAAAAAGTTCAATCTATTTTCCTTACAGGGGTACTTGCAGGTGCTGATGTTACCATGTATCTTCCTATTTTCCTTCTAGATGGAAGTGGTCATGGGTTTGGAAGGTGCTGCCTCAGGATCTTTGGAGAACTTCTGCAGTGCATGTTATAGATAGTAAGCACTACTGCTACTGAGCATCAATAGTGGAGGAAGTATTTTCACTCGAGTTTAGAAAATTAAGGGAGGTTTTGGGGGGGGGGGGGGGGGGGCGGTGGTGAGACCTATAGAAAGCTATAAAATTCTAACAGGACTAGGCGGGGTCACCACAGGAGGGATGTTTCCCATAACCCGGAGAATCCAGAATCAGGAGTCACAGCCTAAGGATACTGGGTAAGTAATTTAGGACTAAACTGATGTTATGATGAAGAGTTACCAGTCTTGAAAGGCTAATTCTGCTTTCTCCACACAGATGTTGCCAGACCTGTTGAATTGCATCAATTTCAGTTTTGTTTCAGATCTTCAGCAATCACCATTCTTGGTTTCATTTCAGCACTAAAAAGATGACTGGGAAATCCAGAATCAGGGATCACAGTTAAAAGGACACGGAGTAGGCCATTTAGGACTGGAATGAGTGGAAACGTCTTCATTCAGACAATGGTGAGCCCATGGAATTCTCTGCCACAGAAACCAGTTGAGGCTAAAACACTGACTGCTTTCAAGAAGGCTCTGGATGTAGTTCTTAGGACTAAAGGGATCAAAATGTTTGAGGAGAATGCAAGAATCGTGTACAGAGTTGGATGACCAGCCTTGATCACATTGAATGACGGAGCAGACTCAAAAGGGTCGAATGTCCTACTCCAGCTCCTATTTTCTCTGTTGCTATGTTTTTATGTTCATATTTATCTTACTAGTTATGGTTCTACTGGGGGTTTAATTAGACTTCCAAGGAGCATTTTGTCACTCAAATATCTGCACATGGCCACATTTCTAGCAACAGAGACTGGACCATGATAAAATGAAAACCAAAGTTGACTGTTTATTCTACTCTCTAATCTACCCAGAGTTTAAGACAAATTGTTGCTGCGATGAGAAGAAAAAGCTGGGATCTTCCTGACCTCTATTTTACTGATGCACTAAAGTCAAGTTTCATCATTTTTGGTTCTCACAGTAGCTTACATGGTCGAGGCAGGGAGACAGAGTTTCACATCAACGACAAAAGTTGTGATCTTAGTACCAATTTGGAACAATGATTGCAGGCAAACAAAAGCAGAAATTGCTAGAGAATTATACAGCATTGAAACAGGCAACAGGCCCAACTGATCTACGTTAACATGTAAACTCCAAAAATCCTCCTCCCACACCATCAACGTATCCTTTTATTCTTTCCCCTTAAATGCAACGTTATTCACCAAAGCCAATCCATGTGGTAGTGAATCCTCAATCTGCATCATTCAATTTTTTTTTAAATTGACGTTAGTCAAGAACAGGGGCAGATTTGGCTCTGACACTAATCATTGTGAACTATGCGCATTGTGGCATAGGTGCGAGCCATTTGGTCCATATGCAGTACAGGACAACTGAAATCAGCAGCCTTTCAGAAAGGTGGGAATACATTTCCTTTTTTTTTAACTGTTTCGGTGCCGATTACTTATCTTTAAAGAAAATAAAATTATGACCACCATCCCTGGACAGAATGGAGATAATAGTTTAATTTCCTCAATCAAAAGTATAAAATTGCTGCAAATAACTGGGATTGATTTTATGCACATCATTTCTATAATATAGCTGTCTGGCATTCACTGTATTTTGGAAAAATTGTCCAGCTTCTACTGGAGTGTCTAGTGCAGTATCTCATCCAAGTTCTGCTACACGCACGTAATGGAGACTTTTAAAATGTAGACTCTATTGAATATTTTACAGTTTTGCATTTTTTAAGTAAATGTTGTTTGCTACAAGTCCTGCCATGCCCTTAATTCACTATCAACACCACTGTCAGTCAGATACTGGTAAAATCAGCATCTGCAAATGTAACAAACCACACATTTGCCAGAACTCCAAGCGCTCCTTAGAAATACACATATTACTTTTTTTTAGGGGAGGCGTGGATAAGAGTGTAAGTACAGGAGTCAGAAATAAAGGTGTTTCAATTACACAATTTCTACAGTTCATATTAAAAGCACAGAATATTTTCAAACTTATCAAAATTTCCTGAATAAGGAACATTAAAAGCTAACTTAAATTAATTATCAACACTTCTTTTGGATATTTTCAAGTGACTACAAGTCAAACTAACTTAGATGTAACATACTTGTGAACACTGTGTTCTTTTGTTTAAAAATCCTACATTCCTTATGCAAATAATTAGTGTAAACTCTAAGGATTCTTTTACAGTCCAATAAATTTACAGATTAAATTAAAAAGCTACCTCCTGTGTCAGACATGATGTTTACACAAATCAACTGTAGACCACAAAGGATTTGGGATTGTTATAAGTTTAAAAAAAAAATTCATTCATGGGATGTGGGCAGCGCTAAGAATCAACCACATTGCTGTGGGTCTGCAATCATATACCAGGCAGAGAAGGTAAGGACAACGGTTTCCTTCTCCTAAAGGGGTTAGTGAACTAGATAGGATTTTCTGACAATCAGCAAACATTTCATTGAACTCTTAATTCCATTTTTGTTACTGAATTCTAATCCCACCATCTGCCACTGCAGCATTTGTTCCTAGAACATTACTAATCCAGGGTGCCAGGTAGTCCACTCATAATACTACTTGGCCATTGCATCCATTGAGGATTAATGAGAATTGAGAAAGATTGCAATCATTATGCAACACAACAAGCACCAGTTAGATATAGAGTACAAATTATTGTGACTTTTTTAAAAATTAATTCATTCATGGGGTGAGGGGTCATTTATCGCCCATCTCGGAGGGTAGTTAAGAGCCAACCACATTGCCACAGGTCTGAAATCACACATGGTAAACAGAGAAGAATGCAGATGCTGGAGATCAGAGTCAAGAGCATGGTGCTGGAAAAGCTCTTCCAGCACCACATTCTCGACTGGAGTCACATGTAGGCCAGACCAGGTAAGGATGACGGTTTCCTTCACTAAAAGGCATTAGTGAACCAGATGGACTTTTCTTTACAATCAATAATGGATTTATGGTCATCATTAGACTCTTAATTCCAGATTTTTTTAAAAATTGAATTAAAATTCCACCATCTGCCATGGCAGGATTAGAACCCAGGAGCCAGAACATTACCTAGGTCTCTGAATAACAGTCCAGCAACAATACCATTCAGCCATTAGCTCTCTCTAAAGTAGATAATAACAAAGTTCCAGCAAATAACTAAATTCTGGGTAAGTGAATAACAAAACAGATTCACTTAATTACATTGCTATGGGGAGCTAGTAGTGTAGTGATGTCACTGGACCAATAATCCTGAGAATAAAAATTCAAATCCAATAACATAGGAATTGATAGAATTTGAATTCAGTTGATAAACCTGAAATTGAAAATTTGGCACAGTAACGGTTATCGTAGGTTGCAGTACTGCGTGCAGTCTTGATCTCCTTGACTCAGGAAAGCTATTGTTGCCATACAGGGAGTGCAATGAAGGCTCACCAGAGTTGTTCCTGGGATGGCGGGACTGTCCAATGAAGAGAGATTGGGGAAACTGGATCTGTAATCTTAGGCGTATTGATGAACAACAAGTGATCTGATTGCAACCGACAAAATATTTTAAATTGGATAGATTTGGTTGATGCAGATAAGATGATTTCCCCAGTTGGGGATTTGGGATTTGTCTCCATATTTACCTGCTCATGTGAGAATTCTGGAGGTTAGTGTAAGTTTTGGATAGGTAGCGATAGTAAATACTCAGAACTTTGCTACTATTGCTGCATAATCCAGGCCATTGTGTTGTCCAATTAACTCTGTTAATATTTTGCACTTAGAAGTATTTTGTCTCAATTTCTCAGCTCAAGAGTCCATGTAGTGAGCCAACCATGTTCAAACTAGTCTGGCTGTGTGTATTTCAGTTAGAGGTTTCCGTCATGCAAGTTTGGACCTTGGATCATCCTAATCAATCTACACATTTATCTTTTACTCATGAAGTTATCTATACTTTGAGGTTGTTCATTTTCATTTTTTAAAAACTTATTTTGTAAATGCCTTACAAAAAGCTTATTTTTAATTACTGTAATTCTTGTTTTTTGCCTGTCAAACCAGATATTTAGTGAGAAATTAAATAATTTTATTCCTTTGGTGATGCTGTTGAGAGAGAAATTTTGGCCAAGGCAATGAAATAATTTCCCAGCTTTTTTTTTTGAAGTGAAACAAACTCTTTCACAAGTATATGAACAGAGTATTACTTTGATATCTCCCCCAAAAATGCAATCCCTGCAACCATATGATAATTTCTGTGCTGATATGCCAGCCTAGATCATGTGCTCGGGTCTGAATTTATGTTCTTCTCACTTGGAACCACAAAATCTTTTAAGATAGACTTTCTAACCTCACTACCACACAAAAATAAGTCATATTAAGGTGCTGTTCCACGTGGACTAACAGCTTCAAGCGCACAACGATCACATGCAGACTTACAGAGTTAAGTGCCCAAATTATTCAACTATGGAACATTTTGTAAATCTGCTGGATTATATCTGTTACAGGGAAAATTAATTCACTTCATAGGAAGCAGCGAAAACCTGGTTAAATTATTGCTTCCCTCCTCCTCCTGCCTCCCACACCACCCACCATCCATTGTCAGTGGATCCTGAAACAAACTATTCTGGCCAATTCAACACCTAGCAACTTAGCACTGGCCAATGACAGTATAATTGGATCTGAAAACTTAAACACTGTGCAAAACATATTTACCTACAGATCTACTGGGAAAGATTTTACCTAATAATGAAGCTGATATTCTTACATGATAAAAGCTTCATACAGTACAGTAGCCATAAACATTCATTCTCACAGAATAATGAGTAATTCCCTATGAATGACAACTTTGTTGTGCTAGTAAACTAACATATGGACCAAAGAATGGAACTCAGGAAAATTAATTTCCAATATTACATAGTAATGACAGTGCTAAAATTGCTCATCGTCCTGTGCGAGTTATATAGCAGCAACAGTCTAGAGTCTACACCCAGCAAAACAAATATTTTAATGAACACACACAAATATAGCTATGATGTTCAGTTGAAATAACACGTCAGTGTCATAGCATAGCTTAATTCTTTCACCTATGGCCTCGACAAGATTTCCTGCTACAAGTGCCTTTTGCCTTTTGCACGAGTCCTATTTAGCTATGAACTGTTGATCAAGGTGGGGTTCAGGAAAGTTCCCTCTCATTTTTATCTTTGCTATTCTTGGCAGGAAATGCTATCAAGACACAGGGGTTTTCCAAGCATCCAAACACAATTGATCACTTCTACAATTTCACTCCAATCCATTCCAAGTGGAAATGGATGACCTCCATTTAAGTTACTCATAATTGATACTTTGAGACCTTTTTGACTGAAACTGTAAGAGCTCAGCTTCCGATAATGTTTTAGTACAGTACTGTACTCTATTGTCTGCCTCAATTATACAATTCATCCTAAAATAAGGAGTGATGCCATGCTTCTTTTCAATCAGGGAATCGAGGGTACCACCACTGAGCCAAGTTGATAGTTGGAATTTTTCAAACTGTTATGACCTAATATAGCTACTGAGGTAGAGACCATAACATCAGTACAAAGGGAAGCAGACAAAAAATACATGAAAGAACCAGAAAGAAGGAACTAGAATGGATAATTTCACTGTAGGCAGAATACACCATATGCTGCAAAGTCTCCGGTTGTATCACACAGACATTTGGTAACAAGAAAATGATGCTAACCAGATTGTAGGCTGTATCTTACAATGGCAACTGATATATTGTATAACAAGGACAATCCTGAGGATGATTATTTTACTGATACAATATTTTAGAACTTACAGAAATAAATGCCTTACAAAGCACAGTCCTAAGTAGTTTACTGTCCAGGATGTAAGTTTGCTCGCTGAGCTGGAAGGTTCATTTCCAGACGTTTTGTCACCCTACTAGGTAACATCTTCAGTAGGCCTCCAGGCAAAGCACTGTTGATAACTCCTACTTTCTATTTATATGTTTGGGTTGGTGATGTCATTTCATGTGGTGATGTCACTTCCCGTTTCTTTTTCTCAGGGGGTGGCAGATGGGCCTAACTATATGTTTGTTGATAGAGTTCCGGTTGTAATGCTATGCTTCTAGGAATTCTCGTGCGTGTCTCTTTTTGGTTGTCCTAGGGTTGCCCACCAACACACTAAAACAGCAGCCAATGAACTTGAAAAACCCTATACAGACAATAAGCAAAACTAATGTTACTTACAAAATATCATGCAAGCACTGTAACAGACACTACATTGAACAAACAGGCAAAAAACTAGCCACCAGGACACATGAACACCGACTAGTCACAAAACGTTATCACCCTCTCTCACTGGTATTCTTACATACAGATGAGGAAGGACACCACTTCGACTGGGACAACACATCCCATCCTAGGATAAGCCAAACACAGACACGCACGAGAATTCCAAGAAAGCATGACATTCCAACCGGAATTCCATTTCAACGAACACATTGAATTCGACTCCATCTACTAACCCTGAGAAAAACAGCAGGAATTGCCATCACTCACAGGAAATGACATCACCAACCCAAAGAAACCCAAACACAAATAGAAAGCAGGAATTATCAACAGTGCTTCTCCTGGAGGCCCTAGTATGGTGACGGAATGTCTGGAAAAGAATCTTCCAGCTCAGCCAGCAAACCTACATCCAGAACCTCAACTTGAGCTACAAATCTTCTCAAAACTCACTAAGTTTACTCTACAGGCCAACTGGCCTTTTATATTTGTGCTAGCTTTTTTGCTACAGCAATCCAAAAAAAAAGTGTGATGGTCTGATCATTCTCTAAGCCCTAGCTCATAAATGAATACAGCACAATTAAGGTACATGACCCCTGTGGATAGGACTAACGTTCATGTTCCACTTCATACATTTTCATCACATGCCCCAATAGTGGTGAGATCAAGACAACATGCGCCAAGTGGAGAAAAAAGAATGAACAATTCTCAACTTTGCTGTCTCACTCATATCCTCAGCATCTCTTGGCAAGACAAGTTGACCAATTCAGAGTTCTTGGCAAGTACTAATTCCATGAGCATGCATTCATTGTTAAACCAATGATAATCAGATTAACTATTGTATACCCACAGATCCAACGTGCACTGAACTGGTCACTGGGTTCTGACCAGCTGGGCGCCATACCTCCACTACAAGTGAGATTTGAAGACTGCGAGCAATATAGACAGTTGTCAGTGGTCAAAAAACTAATCTGACTCAAGAGAGGGCTCAGCGAAAACCTTGACAATCTTCAGCTGCTGTAGAGATGGCCATTCCAGACAGGGGTCCTGAGCCACTCAGAATGTTTAAAACAGTGTTGACCAAAAGAGTGCAAACTGTCATCTTATGGGGTGAACAGCTGCCACTTTAACTATCAGCATCACCCTCTATTCTCCTCTCTCTTACGCTTATGTAAACTCCACTTAAATGCATCCAAACTATGCACCTCAACCAGTTTTTTTTTAAAAAGGTAACAAGTTCCATATAGTCAACTCTCTCTGGGTAAAGTGGTTTCTTTTAAATTCCTTTTATAACTTTTGGCAAATGGTTTTTTTTCTATTCATTCATAGAATGTGGGCATCATTGGCTGGCCATCTCGGATTATCCTTCAGAAGATGGTGGCAAGCTGCCTTTTTGAACCAAGCAAATATGGATAAACCTACAGTGCTATTAGGAAGAGATCTACATAATATAACCCAGCAATAGTGAAAAGACAGTGACATACTTCCAAGTTAGGATGGTGAAAGTCTTGGAGGGGAAGTGCAGGGGGTGGTGCTCCCATGAATCCGCTGCCCTGATACTTCCATATGGTAGGGGCCGTGGGATTGGATGCATTGTTTAAGTGAATTTTTGCAGTGCATCTTGCACAGTACCATAAGATGTAGGAACCAAAATAGCCAGTTCACTCAAGTCTGCTCTGCCATCCAAATGAGATTACAGCTGATCTAATAAAGCACAACTCCACTTTCTTGCCTCACCTCCGTATAGTTGATTCCATTCCTGATTAGAAATCTATTTCAACTTTGAATGTAATTAACAATCCAGTCTCAAGAGCCCTCCCTTTCTCTGCTGTGAAAGGATTCCATGGATTTACTACAATAACATTGCTCGCTTGTGTCTCGTAGATGGTGAACAGGAATCTGGAGGCAGGTTACTTCCTGCAGGATTCTTAGCCTCTGACCCCCATTTCTGGTCAATTGCAGTCCCAGGATGCTGACAGTGGGGGATTCAGCAATGGTAATGTCACAGAATGTAAAAGAACCATGGTCAAAGATGGTCATTTTCTGGCGATTGTGTGCCCCAAATGTTACTTGCCACTGGTCAGCTGTAACCTGGATATTATCCAGGTCTCACTGCATTTGAACATGGACTGCGTCAGTACATGAAGAGTTTGAATGGTGTTGAACATATGCAATTATCAGCAAACATTCCCACTTTTGATATTACGATGGAGGTAAGATTATTGTTGAAGCGTCAGATGATGATTAGGCACAGAACCGGTCCCTGAGGAGATCTTGCAGAGGGGTTCTTGAACATTTTCATTGTCTTTGATTCATAGCTTTCCCAAAAGTGCCTTGACGGTTGTGAAATCAAAACAAATCAAATTAAGGCAAGGACTGATTAGGGATAGTCAACATGGCTTTGTCCGTGGGAAATCATGTCTCACAAACTTGATTGAGTTTTTTGAAGTAGTAACAAAGAGGATTGATGAGGGCAGAGCAGTAGATGTGATCTATATGGACTTCAGTAAGGCGTTTGACAAGGCTCCCCATGAGAGAATGATTAGCAAGGTTTAATCTCATGGTAAACAGGGAGAACTAGCCATTTGGATACAGAGCTGGCTCAAAGGTAGAAGACAGAGGGTGGTGGTGGAGGGTTGCTTTTCAGACTGCAAGCCTGTGACCAGTGGAGTGCCACAAGGATCGGTGCTGGGTCCTCTACTTTTTGTCATTTACATAAATGATTTGGATGCAAGCATAAGAGGTACAGTTAGTAAGTTTGCAGACAACAACGAAATTGGAGGTGTAGTGGACAGCAAAGAGGGTTACCTCAGATTAAAACAGGATCTGGACCAGATGGGCCAATGGGCTTAATTCAGATAAGTGCGAGGTGCTGCATTTTGGGAAAGCAAATCTTAGCAGGACTCATACACTTAATGGTAAGGTCCTAGGTAGTGTTGCTGAACAAAGAGACCTTGGAGTGCAGGTTCATAGCTCCTTGAATGTGGAGTCGCAGGTAGATAGGATAGTGAAGACGACATTTGGTATGCTTTCCTTTTTTGGTCAGTGTATTGAAGAGAGGAGTTGGGTAGTCATGTTGCAGCTTTACAGGACGTTGGTGAGGCCACTTTTGGAATATTGTGTGCAATTCTGGTCTCCTTCCTATTGAAAAGATGTTGTGAAACTTGAAAGGGTTCAGAAAAGATTTACAGGGATGTTGCCAGGGTTGGAGGATGTGAGCTATTGGGAGAGGCTGAACAGGCTGGGGCTGTTTTCCCTGGAGCGTCAGAGGCTGAAGGGTGACCTTATAGAGGTTTACAAAATTATGAGGGGCATGGAATGGGTAAATAGGCAAAGTCTTTTCCCTGGTGTCAGGGAGTCCAGAACTCGAGGGCAGAGGTTTACGGTGAGAGGGGAAAGATATAAAAGAGACCTAAGGGGTAACATTTTCATGCAGAGGGTGGGTACGGGTATGGAATGAGCTGCCAGAGGAAGTGGTGGAGGCTGGTACAATTGCAACATTTAAGAGGCATTTGGAAGGGTACATGGATAGGAAGGGTTTGAAGAGATATGGGCCGGGTGCTAGCAGGTGGGACTAGATTGGGTTGGTACATCTGGTCGGCATGGACGGGTTGGATTCAAGGGTTTGTTTTCGTGCTATACATCTTTATGACTCTATTGCATAATTATAATGGCACCTCTTAGGACACCTTCAACTTTCAAAAAAACAAAAAAAGACCCTATCGATTCATCCATTCCTGATAGATTTATCCATTTGTATGCGCTCTGCCTGAAGGCAGATCTTTGGCTCAAAAGTCTGCTGATGCTTCATCTTGTACAGTTTTCTTGGCAGTATGTCAGTGGTGGCTTATAATCTCACAGTTCTGATGTCTCCATGTTAGTCTTCAGTATTCCCACATCCTTCTTATAATATGGAAAGCAGTATTGTAAATTATATTCCAAATACTTTGCTTTAAATGGTTACCTTTAAGAACAGGTCCTGCTCCTCGGATGCTGCCTGAACTGCTGTGCTTTTCCAGCACCACTCTACTCCAGAATGGCAGCACTTTAACAACTCCATGCAATGTGTTACAGTTTAACAACTTTGCACAACCAGTGAGAATGTAGGGTTTCTATCTAGATAACTGGTTTGGTTCAGGAATCCCCTCTGGCATGGCAGTCTCTGCTCCATTTGTTGCAGATGAAGGAATTGGGCCAAGAAAGTGCAGGATTCACTGCCCAAGTTCTTTTATGGCCTCTTTCCAATCAGATGAGCTTTCTATTGTTCTTCACCCTCTTCAAAGTCTGCTCTTACCAGTCATAATCCAGTTTATATTCTACTTACTAAATTGAATCAAACCTCCATCATCAAGTGGAGGTTTTTTGCCTCATGTTGCAAATACATTTCTAGGATCCTGTTTTGAGATTCACATGGAGGTAAAATGTATTGTTAGGAGTGCAGAGCTCAAAACATAGAAACATTATTTGATGTCTAGACTTGCTTGTGGGAAATAAGAAACTGGGAAAGCTGATTAGCAAATCATATTCTGCATTTTTCTTATGAGTCAGGTATCAGAAATTAACAACTTATTCTTCATACGCAAGCAATTCATCACAGCATTGAATCCAGCACCTTGATAATACAATACACCTCCTTATGGATCCCAAATAGACAGAATTTCCAGATTGTAGTGTACATATATTATATTTCCAATGTAAACAAAACAATTTCTAATTACAAAGACACTCCAAGTCTTCAGTGTTCAGATACTGCACAGTGTAGTTGGTTGATGCATTTTTGCAACAGATGAAAGACCACATAAACATGTCTAGGTGAAATTTGACCTGAAGGAATTTCTCACATCTTCAAACAACAGCCTTCATATAAACAAGGACTCAAGAGTGACGTAGCTCAAAGTTATTTTCTAACAGAATGACATTAATCACTGCCTTCAGGACAGAAAAAGGGGGGGAGGGGAGTTTTGGGTTTTTTTTGCCCTGAAACATAAAACATTCACTTCAAACTATGGAACATTTGCACATTTTCCAAATTCCCACTCACTTTGTACTGCACACGATCAGACAATTCATCAGATCTATAGCCTAATGTTTTATTTGACTCAAGATAACAAAGAATTTCAGTGGGCCAATGAAATAGTGACCATTCGCTGTCAACTCAGGAGTGGTAAAGAAAAGATAAAGATCTCCAAACATTGGAGCAATCCTTCAACATTGAAAGCTTTGTGTCCCTTTGTAGTTTGAGAATGTCAACGAATAAGTAAAATCAACGTTTGCCTGTAATAGAGCTAATCAGTGAAGAACCCCAACAAGATAGCTGTAATCTTTTATAATCAACTCCTGTTCATCTGAGCTAGGGGTGTAGGAATTCTTCCAGTGAGTTAAAATTGTTATTTTTAAGTACAGCTTTGCCAAGAACTAAATCAGCATGTATGAGAACGACCTGTACACAATCAACACAATCAAAAAAAGCAAAGCAGTCACCTCACAATCATGCTTCATTACATTACACTGCAGCTCCTGTTCCATGTACACATTGTCCTAACATTTAACATTGGATTAATTAGGTGGTAACTATGACAGAAAATTTACTTGAAATAAATTGGGATTTGCTATCGATATTAAAGAGGAACAGGTTACTGGAGTGAACGTGTGCAAGCTTATGAGTCCTCACTAAAATAAATGCATTGTATTATCCCAAGCAATATTTAAAATAGTAATACTTATGCCCCTTAAAATTAGAAAATTTCTTCCTTTATCAAGTATTTTTAACTTATTTCTATCCCTTCACTTCATCAATCCTGGTGCCAGTATTAATGCACGATTAGCTAAAAAAAAGCCCTCAAACTATTGCTTTAAAGCATATCTTATTAATTTTGTGGCATAATTAAACATGGAACTGTGGATGCTGGAGATCTGAAACAAAAACAGA
The DNA here is from genome assembly GCF_047496795.1 of Chiloscyllium punctatum. Classification (NCBI taxonomy): domain Eukaryota; kingdom Metazoa; phylum Chordata; class Chondrichthyes; order Orectolobiformes; family Hemiscylliidae; genus Chiloscyllium; species Chiloscyllium punctatum. The sequence continues at coordinate 6,841,839 of NC_092747.1, read as the reverse complement.
AATTACTAGTGAAACTCCAACAGGTCTGCCAGCACCTGTGGAGAGAAAGCAGAGTTAACACAAAGTCCAGTGATGAAGGTCATTCCAAATTTCAGTTTTACTTTAGTGGTGCATTTTTTAAAACCACTTCTACAGCACAGCTATGTTGTCTCCCAGTCCAGCAGAGCCACGATTTAAAAATTCTCATCCAAGTGTTTAAATCTGACCATGACCTTACCCTTTCCTATTTCTAACATTCTCATATGTTGCACCTCAAGAGAACTTCTGCATTCCTCCAATTCTGGTTTCTTGCATCTTCAACATCTTTCATACAACCATTATGATAGTTTGTCTTTACCAGCAAAGTCTCAAAAGAGCTGGAGTTACCTTCTGAAACTTTCTATGCTCTGCCTCCACCTTCATAACCACTGTGCCTAGATCTACAGAAGTTGTTTGATAACATGCCACAAAGACTACTGTGGAAAATAAAAAGTAGGGGGTAACATAATGGCATGGATAGAAGACTGGTTAGGTAACAGGAAACAAAAATCAAGCATAAGTGGTTCTTTTGTGGTTAACAGGACATAACAAATGGTGCGCCACAAAGATAAGCGCTGCTGCCTCAACCTTTTATAATTTACATCAATGTGTTGGATTCATTGTTTTAAAATTAATTCATAGGACGTAGGTTTCATTGGCTGGGCATAAATCAATGAATGAACCCAAGTACATGGTGTAGGTACATCCGTAATGCTGTTGGGCATAGTGTTCCCAGAGTATGACCCAATGACAGTGAAGGATCAGCAATATGTTTGAAATCAGGACGGGGATTGGCTTGAAGACAAACTTGCAGGGCATTTCTGGGTATTTATTGCCCTCATCTTTGTAGATAGCAGTGGGCAGAGGTTCAGAAGGTGCTGTTTAGAAAGCCTCAGCAGATTTCTGCAGTGCATCTTGTAGTTGGCACACATGACTGCTGCTAGTTTGTCTATGGTAAAGTGAGCGAATGTTTGTGAACATGGTGATGTGAGCAGGACAAGAGTGCAAATTTATTCCTACATAGTATACATATGACAGAGCTCAACATCAGTTTTTTTTTTGCAAATGCGCCAATGGTAATGTTGTGTTGTAATTGCATGATGCAGATCAGAACTGACTCCCATACTGTCCTGGTAAACTGCACTCATCTGCAGTAACAGTGCAGGCCATTACAAACGCAAGTTCTGTTTACCATTCAGTGGCCACTGCAAGGAGAAAGATCTACATTGTGGTGTCATGTGAGTAGATGATTAAATGGTGTCATCTGCCCTCCTAGATTCCTCTGAACCTTGAACCAACATGGTACAGGAGTTGAAGATTGCATGGGAGGTGGAGGCAGGGAAAAGGAGGTGCAAAGGAAATTCACCATCATGTCTTTTGCACAAACAGGAGTAGCCAATTAAGCCTCTTATGCCTGCTCTACCATTGTATTATAGCATACTAATCAGTACTTTATATATCTGGAGCGAAGTGAGAAAGGATGCATTCAGAAACATACCAACTGAAACAATAGATATTTTAAAAAATATAACTAGTTACTCAGATGACTACATAATTGTTATGTTTGGAAAGGGTATTAAGAAAACAAATTGCCTCCTGTGATACAGCTCAGATCAGTTTGAAGCTAGTCACAGAATGGCTTCAGCATTTCTTCATTCACATAAAAGCTGTGTGCTACAGCATCTGCAAAGTGACTTGGTCACATTTTTTCTGCATAATTGAGTGAGTTCATTGAAAAATATCTTAGATGCAACTAAAGAATTAATGAAATTGAGACAATAATAAAGGTTTAGAATTTCAGAAACAATAAGGCAAGGATGATGACTTGCAGATAAACATTCTATAATAAGCAGACTGCACAAACATGAAAAAAAACTATGATTCTATGCAAACTTTTCTTCCTGCCTTCTTATAAATACTGGGGATGCTTCATTATGATGTTATGTATTTCTCAATGTTCTCTAACATCACAATCATTCTGGCATTTTGGTAACGATAGAAACTCTTGTTTTTAATTTCTTTCCACGATCACAATATCATGTCCCTCATTACACAGCTTCCCAAATGGATATCCATATCCTGCTTCAAAGTCATTGTTTAAATTTTGAATCAATGGCCTGGAATCAATTAATTTTACTTTATTACAAGATGATAAGAAACAAGAACATTTGGCCCCTCAAGTCTGCTCCACCATTCAATAAGACTGTGATTATCCAGCATTCCTCACGTCCATTTTCCCCATAATCCTAGATTCCCCTACTGATCAAGAATCTACCTATTCTCAGTCTTAAATATACGCAAGGACTGACTCATAGCCTTCAGTCACAAAGTTCTCCAAAGACAACTCTCAGAGATGAAATTCCTCAAATCAGTCTTGGTGCTCTAATTCTGAGACTATGCTTTCTGCCCCTTCAGCACATCATCTAGCTTAGCATTCACCCCATCAAGACCCCTAAGAATGTTACATGTTTCAATGACATTACCTTACATTCTTCCAAATTCCAATGAGTAGCGTCCAACTTGTTTAACCTTTGGTTTTAAGACAAACTTTCTATACTAGGGATTAACCTAGTGAACATTCTTTGAACTGGATACAGTCCTGGAAGTAAAGGAACTTTTCCTGCAATTGTGTTTTTTTAAAATAAAGGCAAGTTTGCATTTTCGAAGCATTTTTACAACCACAACATCTTTTAAAGTCTGTTGCAGTCAATAAAGTACTTTTATAATGTATTCATTGCTATAATGCATTAAACTGATTTAACCTGTATTCCACAATTACATATTTTGCTAGAGAAACATTGCACTGTTATTTACCCTATCAACTCCTTTTGTTAACTAAAATATCTCAATTAAACCAATACACATGCTCATCTCAAAAGTCTTAACCACGAGGAGGCCATTCAGCCCATGCCAATCTTCTGTTGAGCAATCCAAGCAGCCCTGTACTCCCACTCCACCCATTAACCCTTCAAGCCTGAGTTAAGATTTTCATAAGGAAATTGGATCACTATTTGTCAAGTGAAAGTGTGCAGGGCAAAAAGGAAGGGCAGTAGTTCTAGATAAAACTGTCCTTTCGGAGAACAAATGCAGAAATTACAATAGTTAATGACAACCAAGTTTTCCCAGTCTTTCCTCATTTCGATCCTTCATGTCTAGGAGTATGAAGAAGTTGTCACTCGACTTTCTTTGTGCACAACATATATTTCTTGCAATGAACTGTCAAATATTCTAACTCAAAAAGTCAAGAAAAATTAATGGTCGGAAAATGCTGCAAATATATTTGTATCTTAAAAAGACTTCAGAAAGGAAGGGTTATGGATGCCAACTTGTTTACTGTTTCTTTTGTTTTCTGTTCTTATTAAGTGAGGTTTGATCATCAATTTAGACAATTGCCATGGCATTCCCCTGCTTTCATATTCTAAACCCGATGAACTCTTTTGCCCCATTATATCTCTGATCATGTTTTGTTTGGATCTATAAGATAGATTTTTCTAGCATGCAACCAGATGCCTAAATCTCCCTGTTCAGCTTGTCTCTTACACCATCCTGTTTCCCAACTTGCAATATATTTCCACCTACTAGTCTTATATATGATATATGTTTTGTGAAGTAAAGTGCCACATGTAAGTGTCAGAAGTTTCTGGAACCTCAACCAAGCCGTCACCTTCTGACATGATCTGAGTCAGTGATCGACAATCTATTCATCGGAGAACAACCTTGTGCACAGCCCAATCCTGTCCTCATACATATTTTCCAGCAAACAGATACTGGACTTCGAACAAGAACACTGTCAGTTTTCTTCCCCTTCCTAGCCTCATGCAGCAGCCAACATCAGGGGCCGAAGGGCTGTTCTGTGCTGTACTTTTCTATGTTCTAAGATCATGCTAACTCATGACAGACCATGTGAATTTAAGACCTAGATTCACCAACCTGACTTAAGAACCAAACCATGCAGTTCAACAAGAAATATTCACTGAGCAATAACCATTACGAGCACAAGCATCTGCCACTTCAGGCACATTACCTAATATACTCAGCTAAAAGTTCATGTGAAATTGCCAGCATACAACCACAGCACAGTCATTGTCATTTCCAAAAGCAAAAAAAGTATGAACAGTTTGCAACTGTCACAAAGAACAAAACTCTGTAGATGCCAGAAATCAGAAATATCAGAACATGGCAGCATCTACAGGGAGGTCGACGTTTTGTGCAAAAGCCCTTCATCAGGATGAAGGGCTGATGAAGGGCTTTTGCCCGAAACATCGATTTTCCTGCTCCTTGGATGCTGTCTGACCTGCTGTGCTTTTCCAGCACTACTCTAATCGAGACTGATTTCCAGCATCTGCAGTATCCACTTCTGCCTAGCATCTACTGGGAGAGGAAGAAAGTTAACAATCCAGTTTAATAATTATTCATCAGTGCTGCATTTCTAAATGGACTGAAAATTAGTCAATCGCAAAATTTCAAGTGCCTTTTAATACCCTGAATCCTATTTATAAGAGAAAATTCTACAAATACTCATCAAATCAGTCAGCATTTGTACTCAAATAAACTATGCTTCCAATAAAGTCTTTATCAGAATAAAGTTATTTGGTATTGACTGCCTTGATTGATTAGTAGGAAGTGAGGACAGATGAAGGGCTTTTGCCCAAAACGTCAATTCTCCTGCTCCTCAGATGCTGTCTGACCTGCTGTGCTTTCCCAGCACCACACACACTGCCTTGAATCAATGGAAGGTGACCAACCAAAAACATTAACATTGTTTTTCTCTCCAAAAAGGTGTTACCCAACCTGCTGAGAACATCTAGAAACAAAAATAGAAATTGTTGGAAAAGCTCAGCAAGTCTAGCAGCATCTGTGGAGAGAAATCAGAGTTAACGATCATGTCAAGTGATTTTCCTCAGTACATCCAACATATTCTGTTTTTGTTAATGGAGCAAAACTGGATATTTCAAAACTTAAACAAGAACATCTGGTCGATTATAAGAAACAATTATTTAAATACATGGAATTAAATCGTTTCCCTTCAATAATGCAGTTCTATTTCAATGCACCTTTTACACCAACCTCATACTCTCATTTGATTTAGCTGAGCTTCAAGTGAGAGAGTGAAAAATCAAAAACTTGCAAACACACAAAACCACATTAAAATTTCAAATGAGATGCTCGTGTTTCATATCTGAAACAGAATTATGAAAAATTATGCAAAAAGAGCAAAAACACTAATGTGGAATCCTTTTTATAAAAACGAAAAAACGACAAAAGAAACAAGGATTATTGGAAGAGAATTTAGAAAATAGAAAGGGAAGGGGGAAAACAGGGATTAAAAACGAGGGGGCGATCGAGGAGGAAAAAGGCTTCAAAGTAGGAGATGGAAAAAGTAAAGGTGAGAAATATTTTCATTCTTTTCTTACTTTTAACAGGAAGTCTCAAGTGATGCAGGCGCATGCGTGGTATTAAAAGGCGCTTGATATTTTGGCAATTGATTGTTGATTTTTGTGTCGTTCGAAAAATTGTTGGAGATTATTTGGTTCGTTGGCCACGTACGAGTCAAAAAAGGAGAGAGGATTGAGCTAGTTTTGATTCTAAACCCATGCGTGGTTACCACACATAATAGACATGGGGGATGCTAGATGATCCCGTCTCTGCTTTATTAACAGCATTTCATCTCAAACATCAGCTTATTCGGTCTTCTCCTAGGTAATTTATTTCGGCCTTACCAGATTTTTTGTTTTCCAGCGCTTCTTCCAGCTCGGGGAAGGTGAATTCGGGCAGTTCCAACGAGGCGCCATAGCGCTCTAGGAAAGAACAGACAACGGCGAAATTGGGCTTAGAGGCGACCGCCGCCATCTTAGTGTCGGAGGACTCCGCGCAGTCCTCCGCTATCCCGACGAGCAACGCTAGCTTCCTCTCCGCACCCCTGCTTTCCCAGCACGCCCGAGCCGGGCTAGAAGTAAACATAGATTGGGGGCGTTTGGAGGAACAGGCAGGTCAGGAAGAATCTTCCACGTCCCGTCCTGCACCGCGCTCAAAGAGCCAGGCACGAGCAAAGGATTCGACGGGAGGGAGCAAGAGCGGCCGTTGCCCTAGTAACCGTTGGTTAGCAACTGGCCCAGGGAGTTGAGGTAATGGTGAAAGTTAGTCGAAAAGTTCATTAAATGCTTATTCTCTTTCTTTCACGAAGGAGGGGAATGAAACTCACAGAAGATATTAGCTGCTTTATTTTAATTTTTTTAAATATAAGTGGTGGGAAAAGAGGATTGTAATTGGTAAATTTGTTTGAGCTGTAGGCCGACGGTTGAATTGTTTTGCTGTTTCTTTTATTCATTCATGGGATGTGGGAGTCACTTGCACAGGCATTAATTGTCCATCCCTAATTGCAGAGTCAACCACATGGCAATGGCTCTGGACTCACAAGTAGGCCAGACTGGATTAGTTAAGAGTCAAAAAAAAACCTGCAGACGCTGGAATCCAAAGTAGACAGGCAGGAGGCTGGAAGAACACGCCAAGCCAGGCAGCAACAGGAGGTGGAGAAGTCAATATTTCGGGTGTAACCTTTCTTCAGATCTGGGCTGGTTGGCAGATTTCCTTCCCGAAAGGCCATGAGTGAGCTAGATTTGTTTTCTCTCAGCAATTGCTTCATGATTGTTGTTGGAACCTTAATATTTTTAAATTGCATTCAAGTTCAACCCAGGTACCCAGAATATCACCGAGGTCATAAGACATAGGAGCAGAAATTAGACCATTCAGCCCATTGAGTCTGCTCTGCCAGTCAATCATGGTTAGAGACAAAAGAAACTGCAGATACTGGAATCCAAAGTAGACAGGCAGGAGGCTGGAAGAACACAGCAAGCTAGGCAGTACCAGGAGGTGGAGAAGTTGTTGTTTTGGGTGTAACCCTTCTTCAGGACTGCCAAAATGTCAACTTCTCCACTACCTAATGCTGCCTGGCTTGCTGTGTTCTTCCAGCCTCCTGCCTGTCTATCTGCAGTCCTCACTTTCTCCTTAACTATAAACATACAACCATAAACCTTTAAGTGTTGGCCAGTTTTGTTACAGATGTATGAAACTTTAGTTGGGCCACATGTGGAATATTGCATGTCGTTCTGATGACTGCACTACCAGAAGGACTTGGATGCTTTGGAGAGGGTGCAGAGAAGGTTTACCAGGATGTTGCCTGGTCTGAAGAGTTTTAGTTCGGAGGACAAGTTGAATAAACTCAGATTGTTTTCATTGAAAAGATGGAAGCTAAGGGTCAACCTGGTAGAGGTCAACAAAATTATGAGAAGCATTAGCAAGTTTTGAGAAGATTTGTAGCTCAGATTGATGTTCTAGATGTAAATTTGCTCACTCAGCTGGAAGGTCCATTTTCAGATGTTTCGTAGCCATACCAGGTAACATCTACAGTGAGCATGATGTGGAAAGGTCAACTACAAGAGAGCACAGGTTCAAGGTGAGAGGGAAAGTTTAGGGGAGAAGTTTGGAGAATGTTTTTTCACAGAGAAGGTGGTGAGTGCCTGGAACACACTGCCAGTGGACAGTGGAAGCAGGCACATTAGCAATGTTTAAGGCATGTCTTGATAGACATATGAATGGGAGACAGAGGGATAGAAACTGAGTATGGGCAATACGTAGCAGGTCTAAATCAAGATTAGGAATTGGCACATGCTTGGTGGGCTGAAGGGTCTGTTCCTGTACTGTATTGTGTTCTATCGTATTGTATTACCAGTCCTATTTGCCTGCATTTGGTCCATATCCCTCTAAATTTTTGCTATTCATGCACCTGTCCAAATGTCTTTTAAATATTGTAATTGCACCTATCTCTACCACTTTCTGTGGCAATTCATTCCATTCATGCACCACTCGCTGTGTCAAAAAGTTGACTCTCGAGTCCCTTTTAAATTTTTCCCTTCTCACCTTAAGTCTGTATCCTCTAGTTTTACCCTGGGGAAAAGACCTTATCTATACCCCACAAGCCTGATTTGTCATTCACCGCGATCACAGTCAATCTGTGGTCCAACTCTATAAATCACTCTTTAGCCCATATCCCCTCAGATCTCTTTTTAACAAAAATAAATTATCTGTCTCAAGCTGATCTATATAGCACCTTTTTGGGATCTGAGGATGTATGCGCAAGAAGTTTTAAAATGCACTCAAGTGTTATAATGTAGGGAACATAGCAGCCAATTTGTGCATAGCAAGCTCCCACAAATGTGAGCATTGAATTATACTGACCAGATTGTCTATTGTTATGACAGGGTGGTGAACCCTTCTGCTAATTAAACCAAAAGCCCAGAAGAGCTCACCTTGCCTCATATGAGTACGGAGAACTCCCAATTTCCACACTTTAAAGAACAGATATCAATTTATTCTCTATCTTTAAAAGTGAACATTAAACAACAACTATTTACAACTCTAAGGCTCTTTCTTTTAAAGGTTCCTTATCTACTTCCCATTCTGTAACAGTATTGTTCCAATAAAAGCCCCTATTAAAATTACATCAACTTAATTTCAAAACCAAACAGCAGCTGTCATCGTCAGCATATGTCATCGCTCAGCTACAGATCTCCCTGAGTCATCTTTGATCCTTTGTTGCAAAGATGTTTCATATGAAAAAGGTATCTTTTATGGAGAGAGTTTTGAATGATCGTCTCTTGATGTCAGTTTACTCTGTCACTAGCTAACTCTCAAAATGCTGGCTACTTCATACCCCAAACATCGGAACGTCTCATTGGTTTGATGTTGTCAAAACAGCAAAGTTCAAATTCAGTTAGGTTTTAGTATCCTGGGGTATAATGTAAACCGATTGGTTAAAAGCAAATGGTGGTCAAAACAACTGAGGTATCTAGTTTACATCTAAAAATTAAATATTTTCAATGTTCCAGTACACTCAGACTGCTAGTCAGTCACATGACAGTTGCCTGCAAACTCTCACTTGCCAAAAGGTACAGTACACGCCTTCAACTTCTCTCTTAAAGGTACAGTACACGCCTTCAACTTCATAACACTAACATAGTAATGTTGATTGAGGGATAAGTATTGGCCAGCACACCAATTTGACAGTGCTGTGGATGATTAAAAGTGCAACTAAGACACACCAAGTGGGTCCTCAATTTAGGATGTCGTCAAAAAAGCCAACACTTCTGACAGTCAGTCCTTCTGCACTTTACTGGAGTGCAGCCTAGAGTTTGTTTTGCATTCCTCAGTTCTGGAGTGAGACTTGATCTATCACCAAAGGCCGGAGTGCTGATTGATTTTGGAATATTTATGAGACTTTTTAATCCAACACCCAACAGATGTGGTGTTTTGTGAAAGGTTGAACGTGTCATACCCAATTCTGTCTGCTTTATTTGTGGGTGAGAAGATGCTGCCACCAATCATCTTTTCTTTGGCTGGATCTAAGGTCTAATGGATCTTCAGTGGTTGAAGATCAACCAATATTGCGTGTTAACATGAAGATACTCTTGTCTTAACAAGAAGAATATGGTGTGTTAGCAATTTGGTACAAATTACAGAATCAGAATCAGAATCCCTACAGTGTGGAAACAAGACCTTTGGCCCAGCAATCCACACTGACCCTGTGAAGAGTAACCCACCTAGACCCATTCCCCCATTACTCTACATTTCCCCCTGACTAATGCATCTAAACCTAGACATCCCTGAACGCTATGGGCAATATACCATGGCCAATTCACCTAACCTGTACATCTTTGGATCATGGGAGGAAACTGGAGCACCCAGAGGAAATCCATGCAGACATGGGGAGAATGTGCAAACTCCACAGTTGCCAGAGGCTGGAATCAAACCATGGTCCCTGGCGCTGTGAGGCAGAAGTGCTAACCATTGAGTCACCGTGCCACTTACGTTAGTTTGTTATACATTGTTATTAAGACTATAAGATGTGGGAGAAGTAGCCCATTGAGTCTGTTCTGCCATTCAATGAACTCAAGACCAATCTGAAATTCCTCAATCCATTTTCTAGATATTCCTTGATTCCCTTTCTGATTAATAATCTGTCTATCTCAGCTTTGACTACCTTTAATCCCCTAAGCTCAACAGCTGTGGATTGTAAATAATTCCACAGACACTCAACTCTCTGAAAGAAGAAATTCCTCCTCATCTTTGTCTTAAGTGTGCAGCCCCCTTGCTCTGAGCTTACGCCCTCTGGTCCTCGACTCATCTCAGTAAGCTTTTCTGTCATTCTTCTGTATTCCAAAAAGTACATACCCAATGTACTCAATCTCTTCTCATTAGAAGGCCCTTCCATACCTGGTATGAGTCTCGTAAACCCTGTCTGGACTGCCTCCAATGCCATTTACATCTTTGCTAAAATAAGGGGCCTAAAATCATTCACAGTATTACAGCTGTACAGTTTTAGCAAAACCTCCTTACTTTTATATTCCATCCCTTTGAAATAAAGGCTAATATTGGAGTTGCCTTCCGAAATACCTGTTAAACTTGAATGCTAGCTTTTTGTGGTCCTTGGATGAGGACTCCAAAATCCCTCCGCTCTGTAGCTTTATGCGGCTCTTATATTCTTCCTGTCAAAATGCATATCCATATAATGGCAAACACTACATTCCAACTGCGAAGTTTTTGCCCAATCACTTAACCTGTCTACATCACTCTGCAAACTCTGTCATTCTCTTCACTTGCTTTTCCACCTATTTTAGTGTCATCAGCTCACTTGATCAACATACAGTCACTTTCCAGCTCACTAATCTGTATTGCAAAAAATTGTGGTGAGAAGACCTTGAGTTCTTGTGGTTCAGTGGTAGTATTCCTATCTTTAAACCAGGAGATCTGAGTTCTGGTCCTGTCTATTCCAGAGGTATATTGTAGCATAACTGAACAGGTTAATTAAAAATCTGAGATTAGTTATGGGTTTTATAGTTCTGAGATTCCAAGATATTCTACTTATCCTCACCGAAGTCGGTAGAACATAATTGTGTAGCGTGGAGAATTAATACAGTCACCAACATTTAGAACCATTTCATCATACAATGCTCTGGTTAACTGAACTATAATTACCACTTAGACAACGTGTAGAGCTTCCATAGATCAGGTTCCAGCTGCGCATATAATCAAATATGTTTCTCACACAGAATTTGGTGATGAGTTGACTCTTGGTGTCCAATACTGATTAACACTGTAACATAACCTGAGGAATCTGTTGGTGCACTTGGGATATTATGCCTTCTCTTGCCTTTTCATTTTGTTCAAAGCTGGGCTGAGAAAACATCTGAGAGGAGATTGCAAAGTTGTTAGCAAGTTTTTTTTTAAGCTGCTTTATTTCACAGACAACAAGTAAACATCCAGCACAACAATCATGCTCACTTTTAGTTCAAATCATTGTACTTTTTACTATTTCCTGAGATGTAGGTATCACAAGCAGAATTAATTTTCAGTTTGATTCCTTTATTTTCAGAACTGGGTAAATGTGAGCACCATTAGCAAACTTAAGTACAGGGATAAGAAGAGGGAGGATAAGCAAGGATAGATTTAAGACAGGGTGGCTATGAACAAAAGAAATAAAAGCAGGAGAAGATTGTTTGACCCCTCTGTTTCTCTCCAATTCAATTCGATCATGACTAGTTACGATTATCCATTATGAGAAGAAACTAATTAATTTGTCACCGCTTCTTGTTATGACTAAGACGGGGAAGTGCAGAGTTGTTTGGGTTCCACTGATCCAAAAGTAATATGAAGAGGTAATATTGATAAACATATAAAGTCAGTAATATAGAACTAAAAAATGCTTATCCCTGTAAATATCCCCAAAAACGTACACAAACACGTTCTTCATGAAAAGTAAAAAAAAAAGATCTGCAGAGATTGGCTTTCCAAAAATAAATACTTTGACTAATGGATTATTCTTGAAGTCAAAAGGTTAAAGTATAAGATATATTTTGGAGTCTGTTTCTCTGATATTTTGTGCAGCCAAGTCACTAATCATGCATAATCATCTTTGAGAATCTTGAGAAAATCTTGAGAATTTCCGTCAATCACTCAAAACAACAAATAGGTTTCGTGCTGAACTGATGTGGAAGATTTTCTTTTTGGAAATGGGAAGGATCAGCTGGGCAGCTTGTTCAGAGAAAACTTTTCTCCAGCTTATCTTGTTCTCAGCAGGTATCTCTCTAACACAGATGTTTCTTTCCATGCTTACCTTCAACTAATGGATGATATAGTGGCTCAGAGATCACGACTGCTATCTCACAGCACCAGAGACCCAGGTTCTATTCCAGCCTTGCGTGATTGTTTGCGTGGAGTTTGCACGTTCTCCCTGTGTCTGCTCCAGGTGCTCCAGTTTTCTCCCAGAGTCAAAAGGTGTGCACATTAGACAGATTGGCTATGATAAATTGCTCCATAGTGTTCAAGATGTGTAGGCTAGGTGGATTAATCATGGTAAATATTGCATTCCAGTAATCAGGTGAAGGACTGAGTCTGGGTGGATGCTGTTCAGAGGTCATTGCAGACTTGATGGGCCAAACGGCCTCTTTCTACATTGTAGGGATTCTATGAAGCAGATAAAACAAGGACAGTGATCTGAGGATACAAGCAGCAATATTCTGGAGTATGGAGGGATGATTAGGAGAAGATTGTCGGCAGTATTTGACCAAGGGATTCATCAAAGAACCTGAGCAAGAGTGGAGTTAATCAGGAGCAAAACTATCTTTTGGCTGGAATTAAACTTAACTTAAAGGAAGATGGTTGTGGAGGTAATTTATTTTTCTGTCGAAGTTCCTCAGGGTAGTGTCACAGGCCCAAACATCATGGGCGGCACGGTGGTTAGCACTGCTGCCTCACAGCGCCAGAGACCCAGGTTCAATTCCAGCCTCAGGCGACTAATTGTGTGGAGTTTGCACATTCTCCCCGTGTCTGCATGGGTTTCCTCCGGGTGGTCCGGTTTCCTCCCACAGTCCAAAAAATTTGTGGGTTAGGTGAATTGGCCATGCTAAATTGCCCATAGTGTTAGGTGTAGGGGAATGGGTCTGGGTGGGGTGCGCTTCGGCGGGTCAGTGTAGAATGTTGGGCCGAAGGGCCTGTTTCCACATTGTAAGTAAACTAATCTATCTAACTAAATCTTCAACTAATGAAGTTGATGTTGATGCTGTGTGGTTTCCAAATCTCCTTTCCACTCACCTCATCCCAGATCCAAACTTCTGATTTGGCACTACCCTCTTGACCTGTTCCACCTGTCCATCTTCCTTCCCACCTGTCCGCTCCACCATCCCCACCAACCTATCACCATCAGCCCGCCCCCCCCACCTGCATCCACCTATCGCCTTCCCAGCTACCTTCCCCCGCCCTGCCAAAGCCCCACCCTGATATTTATCTCATAGCCAGGCCCCCTCCCTCATTCCTGATGAAGGGCTTATGCCCGAAACATCGACTCTACTGTTCCTCAGATGCTGCCTGACCTGCTGTGATTTTCCAGTTTTCGACTATGACTCTTCAACATCTGCAGACCTCACTTTCTCCCAGTCACTGGAAAAGATCAGACATCTCAATGTCCAAGTGGAGCAAAATGAAAATTGATGGTGGGAGAAAGGAACAGTAATTGTGAGGAAGGGAAAGAGACGTTTCTGGATGGAGGCTCACTGAAGATGTTACCCTAGTATGATGATGAAACGTCTGAAAATGAACCATCCACCTCAATGAGCAAACGTACATCTAGAACCTCAACCTGAGCTACAAATCTTCTCAAAACTCGCTAACACCTATGGGCGTAATACGCTAAAACTGGCCTGAAAATGGGAAACGAATGCCAGAGAAGTTTCTGTTAGAACCAAAACTAAATAGTTGCCAAAGCACAAGACAAATATTGCAACTTAAGTTAAAGTATTTAATTTGTTTGATATTGAACTCTATTTCCAACCTTAAATGTTAAAACCAGTCCATCACAAAGCTAATTTAGAGCTGGGTGAAAAAAAAGGCACATCTATTTATGTTGGCTTTATGGCGTCTGGTTTGCATTTTAAACCAGAAGAATTTCCAGATGGCTTACTTTAAACTGTTTGGAAACAATCTTATTTTTAACACAGTTTCTGTTATTTGTGTAAATAAATGTACCTGTTTCTTCCGCTGGCTAATTTTCGTATCTCTTGCCTGAGGTTCTGTCCCAGTAGGGAATGAATAACCCCTAGGCAGCTTGTTACACTTTAAGATGTTGTAGACATGGCTAAGTATTCATAACTAGAGAAGCACGTGCCATTATGCAGTGCATTGCAGATTGGGGACTGTCATTGTCTGGCAAGCCTAATTCTGTTCCCTTCAGCAGGCAAATTTCTAGAATGGCTACTAAATGACCAGGCAAAAAGCAACTGCCGCAACATCAGGACATCCCAAATTGTTTAATAGACTTTAACTACTCCAGAAGTGTAATGTAGCAAACGTGGCAGCCAATTTGCACATACTAAGCTCCACCAAAAAAGTACAAATGTCTAAATTGTCCGCTGTAGTTCCAGACCGAGCCTGATTAATGAACATCCGACTTCTGAACACTCATACTTATGAATACAATCCCACATAGGGCTGTATTAAAATTAATTTTTAAGATCCGACACATGTTTGTGTCCTCCTACTTAAGAACAGCTATTTTATGTTGTACTGCATTGTGTTCCAACTTGTTGGAGGGCACGGTGGCTCAGTAGATAGCATTGCTGCCTCACAGTTCCAGGGATCAATGTTCGATTTCAGCCTGGGGCAGTTGTCTATGTGGAGATTGCACATAGACATTCTCCCCGTGTCTGCGTGGGTTCCTCTGGGTGCTCCAGTTTCCCCTCTCAGTCCAAAGATGTGGAAGTTAGGTGGATTGGCTATTGGAAATTGCCCATAAACTGACTTTGGCTAGTTTAATATTTTGATCTTTTGCCAATAGCAACTTCTAAATTCTTCACCTCCTCTGTCTTTGACCCGATGGAAGTGCTGTCAACATCAACTGTGCTGATGCGCTAACCTTATGGGGCTAGCACCCCAGACGAAGATCAATTCTATGGTGTTCAGACCTCTGCTGCAAGGATGTTTGCAAATATGATGGAAAGTATCCAGACATCCATTTTTGCACCTGGGCAACACTAGTCAGTGATGAAGGAAACAACATTGTCCCCTGTAGATCAGAATGTGTCTATCATGAACAATGTCTGGGTTCCATATTATTGCCATCCTCTGTGTAAGGAAAACTTTTCCTCACATTTCTAAGCCCTGTACACGAGTAAAGATTTCATCAATTAAACAAGCTAAATTCATAAATTCAGTAACTTATGCATCAATGCTGAACTAATAATCTTAAATAGTAGCCACATTTTGTCAATATCCAATTGGTTCATTTATATCTTAAACAATAACACTGCTTGCGAAGGTGGTAGAGGCACAAATCTTCATCATCTAAGAAATACTTAGATGCAGGTTGTGATGCCATAGCATACAGGCGATGGGCAAAGTGCTGGAAAATAGGATTAGAATGGTCATAGAGATGTACAGCACAGAAACAGACACTTCAGTCCAACTCGTCTATGCCAACCAGCTATCCTAAATTAGTTGAGCCCATTTGCCAGCACTTAGAGTCATATCGATGTACAACACGGAAACAGACCCTTTGGTCCAAACTGTCCATGCCAACCAGATATCCCAACCCAATCTAGTCCCACCTGCCAGCAGCCGGCCCATATCCCTCCAAACCCTTCCTATTCATATACCCATCCAAATGCCTCTTAAATGTTGCAATTGTACCAGCCTCCACCACATCCTCTAGCAGCTCATTCCATTAACGTACACCCTCTGCGTGAAAAAGTTGCCCCTTAGGTCTCTTTTATATCTTTCCCCTCTCACCCTAAACCTATGCCCTCTAGTTCTGGACTCCCCCGCCCCAGGGAATAGACTTTGTCTATTTATCCGATCCATGCCCCTCATAATTTTGTAAACCTCTATAAGGTCACCCCTCAGCCTCTGACGCTCCAGGGAAAACAGCCCCAGCCTGTTCAGCCTCTCCCTATAGCTCAAATCTTCCAACCCTGGCAACATCCTTGTAAATCTTTTCTAAACCCTTTCAAGTTTCACAACATCTTTCCGATATGAAGAAGACCAGAATTGCACGCAATACTCCAACAGTGGCCTAACCAATGTCCTGTACAGCTGCAACATGACCTCCTGTACTCAATACTCTGACCAATAAAGGAAAGCATACCAAATGCTGCCTTCACTATCCTATCTACCTGCGACTCCACTTTCAAGGAGGTATGAACTTGCACTCCAAGGTCTCTTTGTTCAGCAACACTCCCTAGGATCTTACCATTAAGTGTATAAGTCCTGCTAAGATTTGCTTTCCCAAAATGCAGCACCTCACATTTATCTGAATTAAACTCCACCTACCACTTCTCAGCCCATTGGCCCATCTGGTACAGATCCTGTTGTAATCTGAGGTAACCTTCTTCGCTGTCCACTACACCTCCAATTTTGGTGACATCTGCAAACTTACTAACTTGTACCTCTTATGCTCGCATCCAAATCATTTATGTAAATGACAAAAAAATAGAGGACCTAGCACCGATCCTTGTGGCACTCCACTGGTCACAGGCCTCCAGTCTGAAAAAACAACCCTCCACCACCACCTCTGTCTTCTACCTTTGAATCAGTTCTGTATCCAAATGGCTAGTTTTCCCTGTATTCCATGAGATCTAACCTCGCTAATCAGTCTGTCATGGGGAGCCTTGTCGAACGCCTTACTGAAGTCCATGTAGATCACATCTACTGCTTTGCCCTCATCAATCTTTGTTACTACTTCAAAAAACTCAATCAAGTTTTGTGAGACATGATTTCCCACGGACAAAGCCATGTTGACTATCCCTAATCAGTCCTTGCCTTTCCAAATACATGTACATCCTGTCCCTCAGCAAGTGGCCCAGCAATCACTTCTCTAGCTTCCCACAGAGTTCTAGGGTACACCTGATCAGGTCCTGGGGGTTTATTCACCTTCATGCATTTCAAGACATCCAGCACTTTGTCCTCTGTAATCTGGACATTTTACTAGATGTCACCATCTATTTCCCTACAGTCTATATCTTCCATATCCTTTTCCACAGTAAATACTAATGCAAAATATTCATTTAGTATCTCCCCCATTTTCTGTGGCTCCACACAAAGGCCACCTTGCTAATCTTTGAGGGGCCCTATTCTCTCCTTAGTTACTCTTTTGTCCTTGGCTGCTATCCCTCTCTGCCCTCCTTATTCATATTCTCATCCAGATGCCTTTTAAATGTTGTAATTGTATCAGCCTCCACCACTCTCTCTGGCAGCTCATTCCATACATGTACCACTCTCTGTGTGAAAAAGTTGGGCACTAATGCCCTTCGAGGAAGGAACTCTGCTGTCCTTACCTGGTCTGGCCTACACATGGTTGCAGACCCACAGCTGCTCTGGTTGACTCTTAGATGTCCTCTGAAATTAAATTCTTGGGGCAAATAGGGACAGTTAACAAATGCTGGGGTCTGAGCAGTGGTGATCATATTAAGCAAAAGAATGAAAGAGATCACTCTGTCCCAATAGAAAAAGTACATTGCCCCAGGGTGGGGGCATGTTCCCCTGATCCCAGGAGGTAGGGAAGTTCAATGCTTGTTTTTAACTGGCACAGTCTTGATAAGCTGAAGGGCCTTTTACTGGGCTGTACCAATAGTATGACTCTATCGTGACTGGGTAAAAGGTAACAACACTGAAAACAACAGCCCAAATGTCGCCTTTTCACCACTTTAAATACTGCACTTGTGATAGATTGTGCCTCCCACACATTGGTCCTTTCAGTCAACACCAAATGTGTGCCATGTGAAGCTGCCCCCATCTTCAATGAACTTGATTATTTTATCGTATGCAGATGGAAGGATGCCAGTTATATTTGTTTCATTTTGCTTTCTCTTCTGAATACAAGAAGTAAAAAGAATACTTTGAATCAGTGATGCTAGCATAAACCTAGCCTAGTTAGTTCTCTCCAATCTCCTCTACATTGCTTCAAGGTTAGCTGTGCTAACATCTGATACCAGGCTGATTGTTTGACTCTGCTTCAGGCCATTAGGAAGACACTGATAAGTGTGGGTCTTCTCTGATGACTGAGCTCAAAATCATATTCTGTTCAGTGGTGGGTGTGAGAGACAAATAGATAGTAAGTTTAAAAGACACTATTGGGTTTGTTACATAATGTTAAATGTGTCTTAGTATGTTTATTGGGTCTGTTAGCACTTTACAGTACTGTTGTGACCTTCTGCCCTTTCAAATAGTGTATGGATTATTCTGTAACTTGCACAATGCAGTTCTGAACTAGGTTGGTGTTAGTTTTTTAAGGATATTATTGTTGAGTTCAGCAGAATTTTACCAAGGATATTTGAAAAACTCACCCAGTTAAATAATAAGCAGGACTTGTATTTAGATTGCCCCTCTAGCCTTGTCAAGATGTATCAAAGCATTTCCCAGGCAATGAAGTACTCTTGAAGTTTGATCATTACTGTAATGTAGAAAATAAGATAACCAGTTTTCACACAGCAAGCTTCCTTAACAGCCATGAGAACGTATTTTTTTTAAAAAAATAATGTTGGTGGATTAAATATTCAACAGGACATCATGGAAGAAACCCCTGTTTTCTTGACTAATGTCACACAACAGAGAAGAAAAACAGGATGTCAGTTCAACAGCACATCTGAAAAGCAGCATTTTTGGCAGTAGCACTTCCTCACTGTCAGCCTGGACTCTGTGATCAGGTCTCTGGAGTTGGTCTCAAACACGCAAACTTCTAATTTGAGACAAAAGTGATACACGTTGAGCTACAACTAACTTTGCAATCCCCCCTTATTGTATTGTTTGCATATGATCTCCATATTTAAGGATGAATTTAATTGCATTGGAAGCAGTACAGCATTGGTTCACTAGTTTGGTGCCTGGGATTGTGTTTTGAAAGGCTGAATAAATTGGGCCAATATTCTCTGCACTTTAGACAAATGAGAGTCCACCTCATGGAAACATTGTAACACAGTTTAAAGTTAAGACAGAAGTGAGAAGAAGATTTTTCTGAGAGTTCTTGAAACTCTTCAGATAGCAACTGAGGCAAGGTCATTGAACATTTTCAAGGCAGTGATAGGTGAATTTCTGACTAATACTTTTTATCAGGTGTGTTCAGGAGGGTTTCCTTACTCAGTATGAAGACATACTGAAGAGTGGAGAGGCCATTTTGGATTTGGTGCTTGGCAACGAGCCATGACAGGTGTCCGATCTCTCAGTGGGAGAGCACTTTGGTGACAGTGATCACAACTGCCTCACATTTAGCATAGCCTTGGAGAGTGAAAGGAGCAGTTACCGAGGGAAGATATTTAATTAGGGAAAAGGAAATTATGATGCTATCAGACAGGAATTGGGAAGAACAGACTGGGAGCAATTGTTCCACAGAAAGGGCACAGCAGACACATAGAGACTATTTAAGGAGCAGTTGTTGCAAGTGATGCACAAATTTGTTCCTCTGAGACAGGTAAGAAGGGGTAAGATTAAGGAACCTTGGATGACGACAACAGAGGAACTTCTCGTCAAAAGGAAGAAGGCAACTTACATAAGTTGGAGGAAGCAAGGATCTAGCACAGCTTTAGAGGATTACAGGCTTGTTGAAAGGGGCTCAGAAATGGACTGAGGAGAGCCAGGAAGAGGCACGAAAAAGACTTGGCAAGAAGGATTAGGGAGAACCCAAATGCATTTTACTCGTACTTGAGGAATAAAAGAATGATCAGGGAAAAGGTTGGGCCGATCAGGGATAGTGGAGGGAACTTGTGCTTGGAGTCTAAGCAGATAGGGGAAGCCCTAAATGAGTTTTTTGCTTCGGTTTTCACCAAGGAAAGGGAACTTGTCAATGAAAACTTTGAGGAGCTGGGATACAGTCTTGACTAGATCAAGATTGATGAAGATGATGTGCTAGAAATTTTGGAAAATATTAAGATTGATGTGAGAAACAAAACTCGCATATTAATAAATTTCAGTCCGAGTCAAATTCTGTAGCAGCAAATTTTATTGATACGTACTTGCAAGAACGGGTGCCGAACAAGTAAGTGCCCCGATCTGAGGGTTACATTCTGATTTATACTGTTCAGCTGCATCTCTCGGTCCTCCCCTTTCACCCCATTGGTTACTTTTGCTGTAGCACGTAGCCTATCACAAGCTCTAGCTTCACTCCACCTTTGTCTAGCTTCTCTCCACCTCTGTTTACTTCTCCCATTACTCTAAGCCTGTCGCTCCTTACTTTTATTTATCTCATTCCTTATATGTAACTATCCTGGCATAGTTTGCTGTCTTCGTGCGATCATCCTGCCAAACTAAATTCCATCCATTGGCCACATCCCTCCTGAGACTGGGACACTATTCTCCTGTTACTGGTACATCCTGCTACACGGTCACTCTGCCCTATTAGTCATAGATAATTCTACCTGTTTTCGCTTCTCACTTAGTATTTGCATGCGCAGCCTAATATTATAATGTAAGCTTTTGCAGAAGCAACACCTGTTCCCTTATTCTGCAGAATCTTAACCCTATACCTTACAATCCCCCCCCCCCCCCCTTTTCTTCTTGGCTATTAAGTGTTGTCTTCTGCATTTGTCTCATATGTTGCCTTCCAGTTCGCTAGCATCATCCCTGAGACTTCATTTATAGTGGCTAATTCCTTAAGGCCATCCATCCCCTCATTGTTCAAGAGGTTGAGTCCCTCTGCCTGATTACCTTTTAGAGGCTTTTTTTTGCCAAGGCCATCTCAATTACCCGCTGGGTTAACCCCTGTACACAAGGTATGATACAACAGCCAATTGCTGTCAACACCCCTGCTACCACTATCAGGGAGGTGAGGATGGAGACTACCACGCCTTTCCACTTCCCAAACCATGATTCCAGCCATCCTGTGAGTGGTGTGTCCACTCCTGAATTCTCAGCCAGTTCTTCCGCCAAGGTGGTCAATCCTCGCAAGGCACAAGAGATTAACCCATGAGGTACTGTATTATTTGGAATAAAGGTACAACAGCTACCCCCTAACATCACATATACACCCCATTTTTCGGCTAGGATCATATCTAAGACTAGTCTGTTTTCCCAGGCCATTCTGCTGGTTGCATCAAGTTGCTCAGAAATACCCTTGACCGCATCTCTCGCATAATTGATGAATCTTTACTGGTTGTAAAAAATATAGTTTATCCAATCCACATTCTTGTTGACCATTACCCACCAAAATAAGGCCGATTCAAAACCTGCTGCAATCTGGTTGCAGGCCTTGAACTCATCAGGGACCCCTCCAGGAACTCCTTAAGAGTCGAGATAAATCTTATCATCAAAGGAAGTATCTAATAATGACCTTTTACTCCTCTCATTCTTTGTTACTACCACCTTCTCTTTCTCAAATGCTGAGGTGAATGGGATTGCCAATTGCACATATCCCTCTCCAGTCAGGAGTTAGGGTAGATCGCAATATTCTGCCTCCACAGTACCACCAGAGATCCGCCCGGGGAACATTGAGTGCTGAGCAGTTCCCTCCTTTGTCCATTTCGGTGTCATTCTAAGTTTCTATACATAACCTCAGCTCCCCCAAGTTTCTAGACCGATTTGTACCCTGTCGGCTTATACACCATGTGTGATTCCCGACCGTGGTCAAAAATGGGGTGGGAGCTTTCAAATCTGTCTTCTGCAAGGGAGGGAACATTAGAGATAGGGATGTACAATTCCTATCATTCCATGCAGTCTTATCCTGATACAGGGCTATCATACATTCCATGCCCTTCCTGTTTTGATTCTACCCAAGCGGAAAGGGGACTATGTGGGCAACCAGTCTACCGGAGGCACATGCATAGCGATTGCTTTTATTCAGAGTTTTAACAGTGTACTTTACCCATTCAACTCGGGCATTTGCGTCCCCGTATCCAGTTTCTACTTCAATGGTCTGCTTCAAGTCCTTGACTTCTATAATTTTTACCACCTTTGGGTCATTGGGTTGTTTGGCTCGTTTTCTGTTTCCTACGGCTATTCAGAAACAGCAGCCCGAAAAACACTTCCCAGTGGCAGCCATTACTATCTTTAAATCGTTACTAAGGAATCGAGACCCGTTTTTACGGGGAAAGGAGTCTTCAGAGGAGGTATTTCTAATGGTGAGATATATTGGGTGGCACATTTGTCAGGACAGTCTAGGGCTGGGCAAAAGGGGACTCTATGGATAGTGATGCCAGGTGGCAGTTTTTGCGAACCATACCTTGTGTCCGGCAGGGTCTTAAGAAAGATTTCGGAGGAAATATACTCCCTCTGATACTTTACATTTGTGCATTCTACTAGATTGCAAGCATCAACCTCTATTACTTGCGGATATTCAGACTCAGGGACTGTTAATAACAAATATGGAGATGACAGCATCATTTGACAAAATCCCAATACTAAGAAAGCTAATATGGTAACCCTAAGCATCCCCAGCATCCTATGTATTGAAGGACCGAGAGATTTAACATGCAATACAATATATAGATATCAAAAAGAAACTATCCCGCGTCTGCATAAAAATCAGTTACTTAAAGTCTTTTGAGTCTGAGTTTCAGTGGTTCTTCTGTTAATTCGGCTGTCCAGACTTCTTTCTTAAGTGGGGATTCCACCAGTCCTTTAATCCTGGTGTAGTGAGTCCAGCCTTTCTCCGCTCTGCGTATCGCCGTTTCAGTAGTCAAAAGAGCCTGGTACGGTCCCTCCCAATCCGGTTGCAATTTAGTTTCTGCCCATGACTTAATGAGGACCCAATCTCCTGGCCGGATGGGATGAACGGCGAATTCAAGGGGTGGAGTCTGTGCCAGTAATCCTTGTTTCCTTGGTCCATGCACGGAGTTGCCTGGCTCCCTGTGCCTACTTACAACCTTTTGCTTGGTTCAGACAGACTCTCAACGGATCTCAATCAGTCAACCTGAATGGGAAACCCACCACCGAGGAACACTGGACCGTTCTAAAAGGAATGGGACGCGTCTTCCCAGCCATTGATGGTGCCCATCCTGCTGGTGATGATGGATATCCCAGACACGAGCCCCAAATTGTGAGAAACAAAGCTTACATATTAATAAATTTCAGTCCGAGTTAAATCCTGAAGCAGTGAATTTTTTTGATACGTACTTGCAAGAACAGGTGCCGAACAAGTAAGCGCCCCGATCTGAGGGTTACATTCTGACTTATACTGTTCAGCTGCATCTCTGTCCTCCCCTTTCACCCCATAGGCTACGCACTACAGCAAAAGTAACCAATCACAAGCTCTAGCTTCACTCCACCTTTGTCTAGCTTCTCTCCACCTCTGTTTACTTCTCCCATAACTCTAAGCCTGTCGCTCCTTACTTTTATTTATCTCATTCCTTATATGTGACTATCCTGGCATAGTTTGCTGTCTTCGTGCGATCATCCTGCCAAACTAAATTCCATCCATTGGCCACATCCCTCCTGAGACTGGGACACTATTCTCCTGTACATCCCGCTAAACAGTCACTTTGCCCTATTAGTCATAGATAATTCTACCTGTTTTCTCTTCTTTTGTTTTCCTATGCCAGGTACATCCTGCTACGCGGTCACTCTGCTCTATTAGTCATAGATTATTCTACCTGTTTTCACTTCTCACTGTTTAGTATTTGCATGCGCAGCCTAATATTATAATGTAAGCTTTTGCAGAAGCAACATTATTCTGCACAATCTTAACCATATACCTTACAATTGATAAGTCCCCAGGGCCAGACCAGATTTATCCTAAGCTGCTCTGGCAAGCGAGAAAGGAGGTTGCTAAGCCGCTGGCGAGGATATTAGCCTCCTCACTCTCTATGGGAGTCGTACCGGAGGATTGGAAGGAGGCGAATGTTGTTCCTCTTTTCAAGAAGGGTAATAGGGAAATCCCTGGCAATTACAGACCGGTCAGTCTTACGTCTGTGGTCAGCAAAGTTTTGGAAAGAATTCTGAGGGATAGTATTTATGACTATTTGACAAAGTATAGTGTGATTAAAGGCAGTCAGCATGGCTTTGTGAGGGGGCAGGTCATGCCTCACAAATCTTATTGAGTTCTTTGAGAAGGTGTCAAGACAGCTTGACGAAGGTTGAGCAGTGGATCTGTATATGGACTTCAGCAAGGCGTTTGATAAGGTTCCCCATGGTAGGCTCATTCATAAAGTCAGGAAGTATGGGATACAGGGAGATTTGGCTATCTGAGTTCAGAATTGGCTGGCTGACAGAAGGCAGAGAGTGGTTGGAGATGGAAAGTATTCTGTTTGGAGGACAATGTTGAGTGGGGTCCCGCAGGGCTCTGTTCTTGGGCCTCTACTCTTTGTAGTTTTTATAAATGACTTGGATGAGGATGTTGAGAAGTGGGTTAGTAAATTTGCAGATGACACAAAGATTGGAGGTGTCGTCGATAGTATAGAGGGCTATAGACAGGTTGCAGAGCTGGGCTGAGAAATGGCAGATGGAGTTCAACCTGGATAAATGCGAAGTGATGCATTTTGGAAGGTTGAACTGGAATGCTGAATATAGGATTAAAGACAGGATTCTTGGCAGTGTGGAGGAACTGAAGAATCTGGGTGTGCAAGTACATAGATCCTTCAAAGTTGCCACCCAAGTGGATAGGGTATTTAAGAAAGCATATGGTGTTTTGGCTTTCATTAACGGGGATCAAGTTTAAGAGCCGTGAGATTTTGCTACAGCTCTACAAGTCCCTGGTGAGACCACACTTGGAAGATTGTGTCCAGTTCTGGTCGCCCTACAATAGGAAAGAGACAGAGACTTTGGAGAGGGTGCAAAAAAGTTTACCAGGATGCTGCTTGGACTGGAGAGCTTGCCTTAAGAAGAAGGTTGAATAAGCTCGGACTTTTCTCTCTGCAGAGGAGGAGGAAGAGAGGAGTCCTGATCAAGGTATACAAGATAATGAATGGAACAGATAGAGTGGAATAGATTGACTTTTCCCCAGGGCAGGATTACTGGTACGAGGAGTCATAGTTTGAAGATATTAGGAGGAAGGTATAAAGAAGATGTCAGAGGTAAGTTCTCTACGCAGAGTTGTGAATGCATGGCATGCGTTGCCAGCTGTGGTAGTGGAAGCAGAGTCATTGGGGACATTTAAGCAACTGCTGGACATGTGCATGGATAGCAGTGATTTGAGGGGTGCGTAGGTTAAGTTACTATATTTTACGTTAGGATTAAACCTCGGCACAACATCATGTGCCAAAGGGCCTGTTCTGTGCTGTACTTTTCTATGTTCTGTGATCGGAGTTGAAGACATACTCAAATCAGTCATAATCTTACTGAATGGTTGATATGTAAGATTTTGAAGCAAATTGGTAAGGTAGTACAGAGAGATTAATTCTGTTGGTTAGGAAATCTAAAATGAGGGAACAGTCTCTGGATTGGGAGCAAGTAAGAAAGTGGGGTTGAAGCCCAGTCATCCATGATTGTATTGTTTGTTGTGCTCCTTCTTCTATTCCTTATGTTCTTTTTGACTCCAGCTGGAAACTTGTGTCAGTGCAAAGGTTGAGTGAGCTTTGCATTGGACTTAACTTGTCCTCACTGTCATGTTAGAATGGAGCAACTTAGGAGATCCAGCATCTGCAGTCCTCACTTTCTCCCTTTAAGCTCTGATCTCCAGCATCTGCAGTCCTCACTTTCTCCTAGCAACTTAGGAGATGCACTGGAACATTTTTGGCTGCTTTAGATCGGTGCATCAGTATTGTAGGAAAGGAAGGGAAAACAAACAAACAAATCCAGAATTTCTAACTTATTTAAATTCCTTTCTGATGTACTAGCATTATAAACTCGATAAGTTAGAGGTTTTGGAAAACTGAAATTGAAGTTTCTCTTTAATTCAGTCTTCTGTATTCCAATTATAGCCACCTGTCAGAGACATATTTGAAACCCAGTCACAACGGAGTTTGATTTCATAATCTTAAAAATAGAAAGATCATTCCAGAGCTGGGGTTGGAAATAAGGGCTGCATCTATCGATTATACAGCGTAGATCAAGGTTTTTACAAATTGATTTTCCTTGCACACTGCAGGATTTGAGGAAAGCAGACATCTCAAGTTCTAAGCAGGTAAATCAATTTTAGCTGCTTTTGTATCTAAGAATGCATGTTTCAGATGTTGGCATGAACTTTGTAGTTTCACACAGTTTATATATCACTCCTTTGAAGCCACTATTAGAGTTTTGTAGCTTAATTATCTCATTGGACATCATTTCAATCAATTCCTGTGAAAAGTAGAAAAGAGATTGCATTTATATAGTGTCTTTCAGAACCTCAAGGTGTTCCAAAGAGCTGGAAAATACTTTTTGAAATTTAGTCACTGGTGTAATGTAGGAATTGTGACTCCCAAATGCAGATCTCTCAAAAAACAATATGATATTGGTGAGATGGACTGTTTTATTGATATTGATTAAGTATTGAACAGGACATTGGGGAGGACTTCCCTGCACTTCTTTAAAGTAAAACATGCAATCTTCTGTTTTCATTTGCAGAGATATACAGGTGTTCAGTTTAATGTTTCATCCAAATGACAGCACATTAAACGGTACAACAACATCTTCTTTAGTTTCTTCTTTGCTTTCAGGGGAGGTAATGTACTAGTGGTATTATCGCTAGACTAATAATCTGGAGACTCAGGTAATGTTTTGGGAACTTGGGTTTGAATCCTGCCACAGCACATGGTGGAATTTGAACTCTATAAAAAAAATCTGAAATAAGAATTAATGATGACCAGGAAATTATTGTCATTTGTTGGAAAGACCTATCTTGTTCACTAATGCCCTTTTGGGAAGGAAATCTGTCATCCTTGCATAGTCTGGCATACATGTAACTCCAAACCCACAGCAATGTGGTTGATTCTTAACTACTTTCTGGGCACTTGAGGCTGAGCAATAAATGCAGCAATGTCTACATTCCTTGAATGAATAATAGAAATTGAACCTTCTTTGCTATTGCTAAATTCCCACTTTCACAAGGGCAACTAAGGAAGGTGACATGCTAATTTAGCATGAACCAATTTTTAAAAATGCTGAATCTAATTTACCTGTGGTAAAATTTACAGGATTTTGCTCTTTACAGCTGATTCTAAGGAATCTTGGGCAGAGCCAAATTGTGCGCAAAAGTAAAACATTTTTAGGACAGATGAACTAGGAGTTTTGTGGCAAACGAATATAAATTAATACAATGAATCTATAGTAAGTGTTTGCCACTCAAGGAACTTTGGATCAGAGTTGAAGAGTTGAAGTCCAAGCTGCAGACATCATGCGTATCAAGGAGGGGTAAAATTACCAGGACATATCATGGTAGAATTTAGCTTTCAGTTTCAGAGTGAAAATGTTGGGTCATAAACAACAGTGCTGAACTTATATAAAGGTAATTACTGGGGAATGAGGACAAAGTGGGATGGAGTGGACTGGAAAAGGAATTTAGCAGCAAAGACAGTTGATGAACAATGGAGTCATATCAGAAAATAGTCATGACTCACCACAAAGATACATTCCAGTCAGGAAGAAGGATCCTCGGAGGGGGATGAACAAACCACGAGTAGTCAAAAAAAGTTAAGGATGGTATTAAACTGGAAGTTGAAAAATTCATCTGGCAAGGATTAGTGGTAAGTTAGGGGCTTCGGAAAGTTTTAAAACAAAAAATTGACTGAAAAAAACAAAACTTTGAGGGCAAACTAGCAAGTAATAAAAAAAAGTAAGAGCTTCTTTCAACATAAAATGAAAGAGAGAGGCCAAAGATAAGAAGAGAATTAGAGAATAAAGTGAACTGTGAAATAGCAGAGAAGCTAAATAAGTACTTTGCATTGGTCTTCAAGGTAGAAAACTTGAAAAACATTCCAAAATTACTAAATAATCAAGGGACAAAATGGGGTTGGGGGTTGTAGAAATAAAGACAATAGCTTTCACCAGGGTAAAGAATACTAGGGAAACTAATGGGGTTAAAGGGCCATTAATTCCATAGGGCCTGATGTGTGGCATCCTAGGATATAATAGGAAGTAGCTACAGAGATGGTAGAATCACTGGAATTAATCTTCAAAGAATCCTTCGTTTCTGAAAAAGCCCCAGAGATTTGGAAAACTGCCAATATAACGTCCTTAGTCAAAAAGGGAGAGGGTTAATAAAAGAAACTGTAACTGCAAGCCAATAAGCCTAACATTTGTCATTGTTAAAATGTTAGTGTCAATTATAAAGGATGTAATAACAGAACGTTAAGAAATAGATAACATAATCAAGCAAGTTCATCATGGCTTCATGAAGGAGAGATCATTTTATTAGATAAATTTATTAGAGTTCTTTGAGACGGTAACAAATAGGACAGATAAAATGCAACCAGTAGATGCAGTACATTTGGATTTCAAAAGGTATTCTGTAAGATACCACACTTAAGGCAATTTGATAAGGTAACAGCTCATGGTGTTGAAAGAGCTATAGGGACGGATAGGGAATTGGGTAACCAAGAGACAATTAACGTAAGTGGGTAAAATATTGGCAAATGGAGTGTAATGTGGGAAAATATGAGGATATGCACATTGTCAGGAAGAATAGAGGAGCTTAATATTATTTAAATGGAGAAAGCTGCAACTCTTGTGGATTTAAGAATCCTCACACATTAATCACAAAAACCAGCATTGAAGTTCAGGTAAAAAGAGGAGTCAAATGGATATTAGCTTTTATTAATGTTGGACTACATCTGAATACTGTCACAGTTTGGGTACTCTTATCTAAAGGAAAATACATTGACATTAGCGGTAGTCGAGAGAATGTTTAGTAGGTCGAACCTGAATAATTTACCTATAAGGAGATTGACTGTATACTCATTCAAGTTTAGAAGAATGAGATGCAACCTTCTTGAAATTGTTATGCAAGATTTGGGTATACTTTAAGAGAGTTAAAAGCAGCAGAACTATCGGACACAGCAACAAGTGTTCTCAATAAGGCAACAATATAACACTTGGTCGAACAACTCGATTAGCTTGTTGCCTGGAGACAAAAACCAAATTCAAATTTGGCCAATGAGTTTAAATTGTACCCTGAAAAATATCAAATTCCAATCCAGTTTGAATTGAGTGTATTAACAATTTTAAAAGCCAATGACACAATCTCATGCTTTGGGAGTATAAGACCCAGGAAAATTGAACAGTTGAGAGGAGAACTGACGAGCCCAGCATGTAAACGGACTGCCTGAAAAATAGCTCTCTTGAAAAGATACCTTTTTGATTAGTAACCTGTGACAAAGAAATTCCTAAAAAGAAGAAAAGAAGACACAGGAAGATGCGAATAGAAGGAAAAAAGCTGCCTGGTTTTGAGATAAGAAGTGTGGTTTTGTCAATCTTAATTGGGAGTTTTATCAGACTGGCATTGTAGAAGGGAAGGTAACAGATAAGTTAAGAGTAAGGAATGTAAACAGTTGTTAGTTAATTATTCTCTGTTATACTTTTAAGAAATAAAGTTGTTAATTTTTACTTTAAATAATCCTTGGCCACTCAAATATTTACAGATTACTGCATGGGATAAATCTTTTCTGTGTTGCTGGTTTTAAATTAAGCAGGAGGGTTTACCCCACCTGTGTTGTAACAAAATGTAGAAGACTTTTAGAGAACTTAACAGTAAATGTGGACAGGCTGTTTCCTATTGTGGGAGAGGCTAGGGACAGTGGCACAATCTCAGAGTAAGTGCTGATTCATTTAGAACAAATGTGCATCATGCCATGAAGCTCAACAATTCATACTTGAACTTTGGAAGCTTCTGAGATTCAAGACAAGATACCACACATCACGGTGCTCACCTGAGTTGACATGCCAAGCATCCAGACCATATTAAGACTGTCACTTTTACAGTGATCAAAGGAAGTGTTTCAAAGGCACTCTGAAAGCTTCATTTTGGAATTTTTTGGCTCTACAACGAAGTTCATCCAGAATTGCTGCCCCTGGCATAACCAAGTTTTTAAAAAAGCACAGCCTCTTTGAAAAGCAAATGTCTAGGAAAGGCAGATAGAACATGCAAAGGGAAGAAATTCCAAGCCAGCAACTCCCCCAAAACACTGTTGCCCTCAGTAATCTCTATTTTTGCAGCAGAACCTTGCAAGTGCATATTGGTTTTGGCAGTCACCTTTGTAACCCTATCCAGCACTCCAGATGATAAGAATGCATGGTCATCTTCATCTTGAAGGACACACTTGCACTTGCAAGGCTGTTTATGTGTAGAACTGCAGGAATTGGGTGAGATTCTAATATTTAATATGGAGAAGCATATGGAAACTAGAAAGCTTATAGAAATAAATAGTGACATCTTGAAAAGTATCCATATTACAAAGGAGGTGATGCTGGACATGTTAAAACACATTAAGGTGGATAAGTCCCCAGGTAGCCTGATCAGTTAGATCCGAGCACATTGTGGGAAGTTAGTAAAGTGATTGCTGGGTCCCTTGGTGAGATATTTGTTACACCAATAGCTACTGGTGAGGTCCCAGAAGACTGGAGGGTGACTATGTGTTGGCATTAAGAAAGATGGTAAAGAAAAGCCAAGGAACTATAGACTGGTGAACCTGGCATCAGTGGTAGGTAATTTGTTGGAGGGGATTCTGAGGGACAGAATTTACGCGTATTTGGAAAGGCATGGAATGATTAGGGATAGTCAACATGGCTTTGTCATGGGAAATCATGTCTCACTAACTTGATTGTCACTTCTTCAAAAAACTCAATGAAGATTGATGAAGGCAGAGTGGTGGATGTTGCCTGTATGGACTTCAGCAAGGTATTCAACATGGTAGACTGGTTAGCAAGTTTAGATCACATGGAATCCAGGGAGAGCTAGCCATTTGGATAAAATAATGGCTGGGAAGTAGGAAACAGAGGGTGGTGGTGCAGGGTTGTTATTTGGACTGGGAGCCTGTCACCGGTGACATGCTGCAAAGATTGGCACAGCGTCCACGGCCTTTTTCATTTATATAAATGATTTGAAGTGAATCTAGGAGGAATCATTTGTAAGTTTGCAGATGACCCCAAAATTGGCAAAGAAGAAGATTATTGCCAGAATGCAACAGAATCTTGCTCAGATGGGCCAATGAGCTGAGGAGTGGCAAATGGAGTTTAATTTAAATAAATGTGAGGTGTTGCATTTTGATGGTATTAATGGTAGGGTCCTGGAGAGTGTTGCCGCACAAAGAGACCTTAAGGTACAGGTTCATAGTTCCTTGAAAGTGGAGTCATAGGTAGATAAGGTAGTGTGCTTGCCTTTATTGTTCAGTGCATTGAGTATAGGAGTTGAGATGTCATGTTGCGAACATTGGTTAGGCCACTTTTGGAATACTGCATTTAATTCTGGTCTCCCTCTTATAGGAAAGATTTTGAAAAAGTGCACTTAAAAGAGTGCAGAAAAGGTTCACAAGAATGTTGCCAGTGTTAGAGGATTTGAACTGTATGGAGAAGCTGAATAGCCTGGGACTATTTTCCCAGGATCATTGGAGGCTGAAGAGTAACATTATGGAGGTTTATAAAACTATGAGGGGCATGGAGAAGATGGATAGCCAAGGTCTTTTTTCCCAGGGTAGGGGAGTCCAAAACTAGAGGGCATTGATTTGAGTGAGAGTGGAAAGATTTAAAAGAGACATAGGGGGCATTGTTTTTACGTAGAGGACAGTGAGTATATGGGTTGAGCTGCCAGAGGAAGTGGCATTTAAGTATCACTGGACAGACTAGCAGTTATTACACATGTCTAATTTCAGAAGGTAATCAAGAGTCAATCTAATTGCTGTTGGTCAGGAGTCACATGTAGACCACACATGTTAAGGATGGCAGAATTTCTTTTCGAAAAGATATTAGTGACAAATCCCATGGCCTGATTGCTCACATCTTTAGATTCTAAAAGAGTTAGCTGCAGAGAGAGTGGATTTCTTAGAATCTGGAATAGCCCTAGCAAATTGGAGATAAGAAAATGTAACAATGCTATTCAAGACAGGAGGGAAGTGAATACGAGGAAATTATAGACCAGTTAGCCCAGAATCAACTATTGGAAAAGTGCTGATAACCATTTTTAAGAAACCTGTAACACAGCACTGAGAAGTTCATAACATGGTCAGACAAAGTTAGGATGATTTTACAGAGAGAAATTGTTTTACAAATGTATTGGAGTTTTTGAGACTATAACTAGCAGAATAGAGAAAGAAAAATCTAGTGTGAGGTTGTTTGCTTTACTTATGAGAATGAGGAATAAAGTTGCTTCCACTTTTCAGGGAATCTATATTATGGGCACAGATTAAGGGACTAATTATTAGGCACTGACAGGAGGAGAAATTTCTTCACTTAAAGTGTTGTAATTCCTCTCCCTGAGAACATGTAGATGATCCATCATTGAGTATATTGAAGGTTGGGATGGACAGAATTTTGGTCCCTCAAAGTATCGAGGGATATGGCAATTGGGGAGAATGTGCAGTTAAAGCCAAAGGTCAGCTATGTTTGTTTTGAATGGCAGAGGAGATTCATGTGCCATGTTATGTATTCCTACTCCTTGTATTTAATGTTCTTGCACCTATTTTTAAAATCTGTTGATTGATCCCTTTTAGGTCTGAAGGTGGTACTTTACTACTATGTCATCTCCAAAAATAGCTTCACTCTCTTGGGGTCGCATGAAGGTCCAAGACTGTGCTACTACATATAAGGACTGCAAGGTTTGGCCAGGAGGAAGTCGTACCTGGGACTGGAGAGAAACAGGGACTGATGTGAGTTGGAACCAGTACACACTGGGTGAGGCAGTGTTGTGACAGAAGGGGGAGGGCATCGTAGGTCAAAACTCTCTTTTTCAGTCCCTGCCTCTGAAAGTTTGAATCCTGCACAAAAAAATGGGATTAAATTATATAGAGCATCAAGGATGGAAATGTACTGTTTAGTTTTACAGATCCTTGCTATGTTTAAACTTTATACAAGTTTCTTCCAATTTCTCTTTATCTTGCCTCATCACCATATAATTTGATTCAGTTCTCCTTTGCATTTATCTTGTTTCCCCTTAAAAGTATCAATGACATTTACTTCAACCACTTACTGTGATAGAGGATTCCACATTCTCTTTAATTTTTCAGAAAATAAGTTCCTGTCAGACTTATTAGTGACTGCCGTTGATTGAGGATTGTTGAAAGGTCGTTGTTAGAGGCATTAATTCTGTTTGTTTCTCCATAGACGCTGCCAGACCTACTGAGTGTTTCCAATATCTTCTGCTTTGGTTTTATAAAGTGTATCAACCAAGAATTAATAATAAAGCTTGGTTAAGGGCCTAGATTCCTAGGGAAACCATTGCTTGTTTTACACCACTGACCCATTCTGTCAATTTCACAATATTTATTTACACACAGTTAAGAGTTTGG
The DNA here is from genome assembly GCF_047496795.1 of Chiloscyllium punctatum. Taxonomy (NCBI): domain Eukaryota; kingdom Metazoa; phylum Chordata; class Chondrichthyes; order Orectolobiformes; family Hemiscylliidae; genus Chiloscyllium; species Chiloscyllium punctatum. The sequence goes on along the minus strand of NC_092747.1, from coordinate 6,808,444 downwards.
TAGAAGATTTGTAGCTCAGGTGCTCGTTGTTGTGGTTTGTTTGCCGAGCTGGGAATTTGTCTTGCAAATGTTTCGTCCCCTGTCTAGGTGACATCCTCAGTGCTTGGGAGCCTCCTGTGAAGCGCTTCTGTGCTGTTTTCTCCGGTATTTATAATGGCCTGTCTCTGCTGCTTCCGGTTGTCAGTTCGAGTTGTCCACTGTAGTGGCCGGTATATTGGGTCCAGGTCGATGTGTTTGTTGATAGAGTCTGTGGATGGCACTCATCCACAGACTCTATCAACAAACACATCGACCTGGACCCAATATACCGGCCACTACAGTGGACAGCTCGAACTGACAACCGGAAGCGGCAGAGACAGGCCACGATAAATGCCGGAGAAAACAGCACAGAAGCGCTTCACAGGAGGCTCCCAAGCATTGAGGATGTCACCTAGACAGGGGACGAAACATTTGCAAGACAAATTCCCAGCTCGACGAACAGAACCACAACACAGTTAAGAATTTTCAAATGCTGGCAGTATACTTATTGATTCTTTAAAGGATCTGGATGAATGACACGAGGCTACAGAGATTTTTTATTTTACAAATGAATGATGTCTGCATAATTTTTTTTAAAACATTGTCACTATAGAGTTAATTGGTCTGTATATAGTATATATTTGGTTAATGGACACGGAAGTGCCATAGCTTGGCATTGATGATATGAGGGGCTACAGTGATTGGAGGGGTAGAATTGACATGGAAGTTCTAGGGCCCATGATGGGGCTGGCATAGCTTGGCATATGGGGTAAGGGTAACTGCTTTTAAACTAGGCTTTCAAAATGTTCCCTCATCCAGACCTGCTGAGATATTGTTGTAGTCTTTTTGTGTTCTCAACTTAACTTCTCACCTACTTTCTGTTGTCAGCAAATGTGTATACATTACATTCAAGACCATTATCAGGCTTGATACTTTTGAATTTAACTGTTTAGAGATGTTATTACAGAACTCTGGAGTTTGGTGAGAGTAAGCGTAGCGCTCTGAAGGGTCTTGAACAATGAGTTCTTTAAAATCTTGTTCATCTTTGTGCCAGTTGCAAATGTGTAGCGCATGCCTAACCCTACAATGTCAGAAGTGTGGTTGGAACCTGGTTGCCTCGCCACTATCACCCCTCTCCACAGTCTCCAAAAGTCTGTAAAACCATCCCAGAGAGTTCGGGGCATGTTATTAAGCAAGTTTGTTGTATAGTTTTCAGGAGGCAATTAACATTGTTTCTTGAACTTTATTGATTGAAGATGTTGTAAAAAGGGCTGTAGGTGTGTGATAAAGTGGGTGCTTAAGATAAATCTAATATCCCTTTCCAATCCTTAGAAAAGTTTTGATTTAACCAAGCAGGAATTCATTCAGTCCATTGTACCAATGCTGGCAGAGCAATGTATTTAATCCAACTCCCCTTCACATGATTAAAAACAGAAAATTCTGGGAACACTCAGCAGGTCAGACAGCATTTGTGGAGAGCAGACAGAGTTCACATTTCAGGTCAATGGTTCTTTCTTCAGAACAAAAATAGAAATGTAAGAGTTTTTAAGCAGAGAAAGTTAAAAATCTCTCAACACCAGGTTATAGCACTAGCTTCCACTTAAACCTGTTGGACTATAACCTGGCGTTGTGTGATTTTTAACTTTGTACACCCCAGTCCAACACCGGCATCTCCAAATCAAAAGCAGAGAAAGGAACAGAGGGTAGAAAAGCAAAAGGAAATGTTTTACTTCTAAAACTTCAAAATTTCTATTTTCGTCTTAATTCAAAAAAGGTGCAATGACTGGGTGTATTCTTTTTGTCTGCATCATATGCTAGCATTTTAATGTGTGTAGTTTCTAGCATGCACACGTGAACCTCATTGTAAGCCCATCTGATGATCCTAAATTGCTTACTAATGTAGATTACTTACTTAGCACATTCACACTGGGACCTGTCCTCTGCAGGCAGAATGAATATGCCCGGGTGTTTCACATTCCTTGAGTTAAACAAAAAGTGTGAGGACACAATTCCTTGGCACATTCTCCATGGCAGCACCTCAACCAAATAGAGCCAACTCACCAACCAATCAGCAGCTGTCTCTTGTACAATATAAATTGTTGTTCTATTTGAATTTTGGCATTCTTACATGTATCTGATGAGTGCAAGACAAAATGCTTTGATAGAATATCTCGTTTTACAGAAACACTCAATTTCTGTACTGCTAGGTGACTGAAAGGTTGGAGAGTAGGAGAGATTAAATTACAAAAATAATCTCATGCTGTAACAGCCAAAGAATAAAGTAATAGGTATTGTAAAGAAGCCATTGGTATGATCTGATGAGGAGTGAATGCTGATACAGCAGCATCAGTATGAAGGGATAAAGAAATAAATAAACCAGCAACAAAAATCATCAGTAAAGAATCTTGTCGTGTGTAGTGATGTGCAGGCTTGGTGGATTAGCCATGGTAAATGATGGGTTTCAGGGATAAGGTGGGGGACTGTGTCTTGGTGGGATGTCCTTCAGAGGATCACTGCAGACATGATAGCCTGAATGGTCTCTATCTGCAACTGTAAGGATTCTATCGTTCCATAATGTAGAGGATACTGTGTTTTGATCTGAAAATAGCATATACTAAGAAAAGTACAAGCTGTTTCACTTAGATGGTGTTTTTGGGCCTTGACCCCTCCATACCTTTTTAACCTTTTTTTCCCTTCAAATATTTATCTTTTTGATATATGTTATTGTAGATCTTGCTTCTGCTGCTATATTTCAATTGGGTGTTTCATATTGTAAGAACCACTCTGCACTGAATAAATTTCTCCTAACCTCTCCCTTCATGCTTTACAGATCTCTTGAGTTTGTTTCACAATTCATTTACCCTGTAGCTGATCTTTGTCTTAAATTTGTTTCTGTACCTTCGCTCCATAATCTTTTCAGTTTGGTGACATTGTGATTGATTTTTGTTGATTCATTGTTACCGAGCCAAAGCACATTCTGCTAATGTGAGAATTAGAAATAAAAATACCCCTTGAAGGGTATTTTGATATAATGAATTAAAAACATGTTGATTAAGTGGAGTAATCCATTTTTCATAAGATTATTAGAAGTAAGAGCAAGAGTAACCCTCTCAAACCTGCTCTGCTATTCAGTAAGGACATGGCTAATCTTCCATAGCAACTATGCTTCCACACAGTCTGTTCAATTTCCCTTAATAAGACAGTCCTCTCCACTGAAAATCTGCCAAATCGACCTTTACTGCATTCCTAAGGCTAGTATGCCTTTTCAAGTAGGGAGACCAAAACAATGAACATGAGAGTTGTGTTATAATAAAGCCCTGTAGAATTGCAATAAAGCATCTTTACTCCGATAGTCAAATCCGTTGTCATAAAGGCTGAGGTATCATTTATGTTCGCAGTTGGTTGCTGTAGCTTCATTTTAAGTTTAAGAACTTGTGTACAAGGATATTTAGGGTCCTTTTGGATACTAACATTTCCCTGTCTCTCTCAATGCCAGTTTTCTATTTTTCCTGCCAAAGTAGATAATTTTACATTTCTACACATGGTATTTAATATGTCATTTTCTTGCTCAGTCCTGTCATCTACTGAAATTCTGTTTGTCTTTTTGTGTTCTCAACTTAATTTCTCACCTACTTTCTATTGTCAGTAAACTTGGATACATTACATTCAAGACTTCTCTCAGGCTTGATTTTTTCAAATCAACCTGTTCAGAGATGTAATTATGGAGCAGGTGGAACCTGACCCAATGCCACCTGGCCCAGGGGTAAGGACATAACCACTGCACCACAAGAGACTCCCCTCTTGGCCTAAGTCATAGACATAAATAACTGAAGTCCAAGGACTGATCTTTGCATTACCGCCCTCTTTACAACCTGTCAACGTAATTATTCCGGTTTTCTGGCTGTCTAACATAATATTAGCCACAATCCTAATCAGGGATGTTACCTTGAACAGAACAGTCACAAAATGGTTACAAGACAGAAGGAGGCCAGTTGGTTCCCCGTGTACCTGCCAGCTGTCTGCGAGAACAACTCAGCTGGACCCAAACTCCTGCTGCAGGAAGGATATACACAGGAGCTTCCCTAAGAGCTTTGTAGGTAAATAACACTGAGTTGAATTTAAGCCAATAGGGGTAAAAATAAAGGTGTAAAGTAGGCTGCTGACTTCACAACACATGGTTCACATTATCATCAAGGAAGTCAATCCGGGTGTTCCCCAACAGGAAACCCTGGATGAATCAGAACATACAGAACCTGCTAAAAAAAACAGGTGTGAGGCTTTCAGACCAGGAGACCGACTCAAATATAAGGAATTTGCAGAGTCATTAAGACAACCAAGGACCAATATCGATCCAAACTAGAGACCCAGACAGATACCTGGCAACTATGGCAAGGACTGAAAAGGTTCTAAAAAGACAGTGCAAGATAGCAGACAATGACGCATCCCTCCCAGATTGTCTCAATGCCTTTTATGTTTGCTTTGAGCAGAATTTTGACGGAGAGGGAACACCTATTCCGACAAATCTTGACGAACGTATCCCAACCATCACTGCATCAGAGATCAGATTAGTTTTCCTCTGTATGAATCCAAGGAAAGCGATGGGACCAGACGGAGTACCAGGCCGTGCACTCAGAGTATGTGCAGATCAACCGGCAGAGGTCTTTTCGTACATGTTAAACCTCTCCCTGCAGCAGGCCACTGTCCCTGTCTGTTTCAAGAGGGTCAACATCATCCCTGTGCCTAAAGAAGGCTCACGCAGCGTGTTTCAATGACTACCGCCCAGTGACCTTAACTTGGGTGGTCATGAAGTGCTTTTAAAAGCTGGTCATGGCATTAATCAACTCCAGCCTCCCCACTACTCTTGACCCACTCTAATTTGTTTCTCAACCCTATTCTCTTGCCTTCTCCCTGTAACTATTAATCCGCTTACCAATCAAGAACCTATCTGTCTCTGTCTTAAATACACGTAATTACTTGATCTCCACAACCTTCTGAAAGTAACCTATAATTGATAGCTACTAATTTAACTATTACCAACCAATGAATTTACTGTGATATCACTCTTTTGTACTGCGCCCCTTATTCTGGACTTCAGTTTATCCTGTTTAAGAAAAATCTTACAAACTGAGCCAAGAAAAACAAGCAAAACGCACCTCTTTCCCATCTGCACCAAATTCGTCTGCTGTTTCCAAATTCCCTGAACTATATACTCACTTGAGCTGTCTCACTCTAGATATGATCTCTCCTTCCTGATCATGTGAATCTTACTCAAGGATATGGGGTAGGCCACTTAGGACCACAATGAGGAAACATTTCTTAATTCAATGGGTAGTGAACCTGTGGAATTGTCTACCACAGAAGGCTGTGGAAGCTGAGTCACTGAATATATTCAAGAATATAACCCTAATTCTATCGATAACGTTTTATGTTTTAAAGACATCAGGGAAGATGGGAAGAAAGTGGGAATATGGTACTGAAATAGAGGCTCATCCAGGATCATATTGAACAGCAGAACAGGCTCAAAGGGCCAACTGGCCTACTGCTGCTCCTGTTTTCTATTTTTAATGAGCACTGGTTGGCTTAGGAAATTAAGCAGTAAGAGTTTTAAACAAGTTCCTGGTCACTCCTGACTGGTGTGCTCTTTCTCATTTAGCATTACCCTGGAGTGCAGGCAGCTGACCTGGAGGAAATCATTAACAAAGGCGTTGAGACATTAGTTATTGGCCGTGGAATGAGCGAGGCTTTACAGGTTTGTCTGTTTTTTTTGGTGGGTTAAACATTCAATTGTTTCTGCTTTTCTTCCTAACAGTTGTAGTTAAGTGTTTTGGCAGTGCAATATACAATTCCAGGGACATGAAAGGTCATGCACTTCTAAATTAAAAGTAGCAAATGGGAATGCCCTGGATTTCTGAGATCAAAGTTGCTGGCAGAAGTGCAGGATGCCTGAGCTAATGGTGCAGGTAAATTTTATAGACACAGGGTATCATGGGCAGCTGAGTCATGCTAACAATGTTTCTCTTTCCACAGATGATGCCAGAGCATTCTGTTTTCATTTCTGTTCAGATTTCCAAAAATCTAGAGTATTCTGTTTTTACTTAATCTAACATGGGCACGTGTGAGAGAAAGCTGACTAGTTATTTATTCTCAGCAGTGTAAGAGGATACACTGGAGGTGGGGAGGGGTGAAAAGTCATAACTTGTTCATGCAAAGTACTGAAACAGAAAGACTCTTATAAATAAGCAGCGTGTTTTTGCAACTACCTTCATCTCAAAGGACTTTAAAGCCAGTGAAGCAATATTTTGATGTGAAGACGCTGCAAAAATATCGGAAACACAACAGCGAATTTGTGCTCAGCAAGCTGCCGCTAACATCAACGTGATAATGACTGGATCTTTTTGAGATATTGTTGGAAGATTAAATATTGCCTCAGATATCAGGGAAATCTTCCAAATGGTAGCCAGGGTGGGCCAGAAATTACAGACCTTGGTGCTTTTCCTGGCCTGAACTTCCCGCTCCCCAAATTGAGCACAGCAGTCCTGTGCCAACCCTGAATATACAGGGTCCCTGACCTTCACACATGCAATGAGACTTGGTTATTTGACCCTGATGTACCTAACCCCACTGTCTCAGGCCCTTGGCCAAGATAACCAATTACATCCATCTGCAGAGGTAGGCAGGACCTCAGTTTGAAGTCTCATCTGAGAGAAGGCAACTGCAACAGTGCAGCATTGCTTCAATACTGCAATGGAATTTTATCTAGGACTGTTGTGCTGACGTTCTGGATTTTGAATCAGTAGCAATGCAACAAGACTTGAAAAAACACAACTAGAATCACAGATATGCTTCCTCCTTCTCCCACACTCACGTGAAAAAAAAAATCCCAGCCTATCTTTATGTCTTAAACCCTCCATTCCTGGTAAATCTTTTCTTAACCCTCAGAAGAGGCCTCATCAATGTTCTGTACAACCTCAACATGACATCCCAACTTCTGTACTCAAAAGGTCTGAGCAGTGAAAGCAAGCATGCAAAACACCTTCTTAACCACCATGTCTACCTGTGATGCAAATTTCAAAGAATGATGTACCTGAGCCATTAGGTATTTCTGTTCTACAACACTACCCAGGACCCTACCAATAATTGTATAAGTCCTGCTCTTGTTTGTTTTACCGAAATGCATTACCTTGCATTTATCCAAATTAAATTCAGTTTGCCACTCCTCAGCCCTTGGACCCAATTGATCAATATCTCTTTGTAACCTTAGATGATCTTCTTCACTGTCCATTTTACCACCAATTTTGGTGTAGCGGAAAGATTTGCAGATTTAAGAACAGTCTGGCCAGGCAGGAAGCCTGCTTCATTATGACCATAATTATTTCCAAGCCTGCTGATGGGTGATGCTTAATCATAGAGTCATAAGTCATAGTTATATCGCATGGAAACAGACCCTTCTGTCCAACTCGTCCACATTGACCAGATATTCTAAATTGATCTAGTCACATTTGCCAGAATTTGGCCCCTATCCCTCTAAACCCTTCCTATTCATGCACTCATCCAGATGCCATTTAAATGTAATTTTACCAGCCTCCACCACCTTCCCTGGCAGCTCATTCTGTACATACATCATCCTTTGCATGAAAAAGTTGTCCCTTAGATTCCTTTTAAGTCTTTCTCCTCTCACCTTAGATCTATGCCCTCTGGTTTTTCTCCCCTACCCTGAGAAAAAGACCTGACTATTCACCCTCTCCATGCCCCTATTGATTTTCTCAGAATAGGCTGGGGCTATTTTCCCTGGAGCAATGGAAGCTGACAGGTGATCTATACCCTTCAGCTTCCATCATTCTAGGGAAAATAGTCCCAGCACATTCAGACTCTCCCTATGGGTCAAGCCCTCCAATCTTGGCAACACTCTTGTAAATCTTTTCTGAACCCTTTCAAGTTTGACAACATCTTTCCTATAGCAGGTCTACATGGAAGGAGGGTTTTCTCTGCTCCAGTGGTCCACACAATGGAGCAGGCGTGACTATACACAGCACCACGCATCTGAATCTCACCTGAGTTTTGTCACTGTGGCAGTGCTGTCTTAACAACTGGCTGGAGGACTGAGAGCAATCATGCTTCATCTGTTTGTGGGCCGCCCTGTGTCATTTTCCAGAGGGGTGAAAACTAGTTCTCTGCTGATGAAGAGTCACTGGGCTCAAAATGTTAACTCTATTTTCTTGCCATAGATGCTGCCAGACCTGCTGGGTTTCTCCAGAAATTTCTGTTTGTGTTGTAGTTACTTGTAGTGTCCAGTGTCCCATTAAAAATTGGCCACCCACACCCAAGACTACTAGCCAATCGAAAGGCTCGCAGCCCAGCTGGTTCCGCATTGCCCCGAGAGCAGCAGCCAGATCAGGGACAGTGCCTGGAGAAGAGGGCGCAGAGGAAGCATTCTGAGCTCCCAACTGGGAGTCAGGGAAAGAAAGAGGGATGCAAGTGGGAAAGAAAATAAGTGAAGGGGAAGAAAGGGCCACAAGTTTTGGGGGAGAGAGAAAGGCTAAAGATCTGGAGGTCTTTGAGGACAAGAGGATGCAACTTGGGGGTCATCGTGGAAGAAAGCGGCTGCAAGATGGGATGAGAATAACAGTCCCTGCAAGGGGGGTGAGTGCAAAGAAAAGAGAGCTGCAAGGATGGCACGTAAAGAAGGAATGGCAGCAAAAGAGTTTGGGGGCAAAGGGAGAGACTGCAAACATGGTGGGTGGGGAATGAAAGAGGATGCAAAAGATTAGAAAAACTGAAGGGCGAGTGGTTGGATGTATAAGAAAAAAGGAGGTGGTTGCAAGGGGTGGTAGGAAAGGCAGGTGCTAGAGTGGGGAGCAGAAGGCTGCATAGGAGACAAAAGTGTTACCTGTCAGAAAAGAAATATTCAATAGAATCCAGGTAAATCTCTAAAGTAATATTTTAGTAGTGGATACAAGCTGATCCTGTCCAACCTCTCATAAGATGACTTGTCCATTCCAGTTATTAGTCTGGTAAACCTCTTTGTACTGCTTCCGAGGCATTTACATACATACTTAAATAAGGAGACCAATACCATAAATGGTACACATCAGTGCCCTGTATAGTTACTTACTAATAAATCTGTTCAGAGATGTGGTTATGCACCTCTAGAGCAGGTAGGTCTTGAACCCAGAACACTTGGTTCAGAGTTAAGAACATTACCTCTGCATCACAAAAGTCCCTACCTACTTCTGGTAACTTTAACCTTATTATCTGCAGATTTACTCCCTGCACATCCACGTGCTCGTAATGTCAGCCCCAAACTCCATTTTCTTTCCTCATAGACGCATCTGGTTGGATTGTGCCACCCTTTGCAGCAGTTTGGAGAGTTACATAAAACCATAAAATAAGGCAGCAGAATTAGGCCATTCAGCCCATTGGATCTAGTTCACCATTCGATCATTTCTGATATGTTTCTCAACTCCATTCTCCTGCCTTCTCCCACCAACCCTCATCCCTTACTAATCAAGGACCTATCTATCATGTCAGCTGTATCTGCAAAAGCATGTGCATCTATCTCCTGTGGCTAACTAGGATCTGATGTATTCAATTCCCCTCACAATATACAGTAACATTCCATTAACTTTCTCAATTACTTAATGTGCTTGCATAGTGATTTTTTTGTGATTTATGCATACGATTCAATTGCAATTCGAACACCCAAATCTCTGTCCCTTCCAGGGCTCTGCAAGCTTGCCATTTAGATAATGTTCCTCCTGCCAAATTTTACAATCTCACATTTTACTCAATTTGCCAGATCTGCGTTCATTCACTTAAGCGATTTATATTCTTCATATGTCGTACCTGTAGCCACCTTATGTCCTGTTTTCAACTGATTTTTCCACTTATTTTTGTCATTGGCAAATTTCATGACCATAACTTCATTTAAGCCATTTATGCATATTGCAAAACGTTGAGCGCCAGCACTGATCTCTATGGCCCACAACTTGACATTCAACTAATGCCTGTCATAATCTATCGGAGCTGAGTGGAAGGACATCAATCTCCATCCTGATAACCTGCCCGAAAGGAAGACCTGACCTCCAACCATATGATAAGCAATTGCACATTTAACACACATTTAGTGGTACTTCTCTTCTGGTTTATATGGCTTAGTTCCCCAGTGTACAACTAGTTAAGCCAATAGAATATTCTCGATGGATTTTGCTTTATTCATTTGTCATATGTGGGTGTCACTGACTGTAAAGTGGTCATCGGTTTAGAAGGATCTGTCAAAGGATCTTTGGTGAATTTCTGCAGTGCGTCTTACAGATGGTACACATTGTTGGTCCTGAGTATTGATGGTGAAGGGTATACATGCATGTGGATATAGCATCAATCAAGTGGGCCACTTTGTCCTATTTGATGTCAAGCTTCTTGAGTTCAAGCTACAGGCATCCAGACAAGTGAGGAATATTCCATTTCACTCCTGATTTCTAATCTGTGCTGTTATGAGGAAGGGAAAAAAATCTCTGAACAGAATGGTCCCGTTTGCACTGATTTGAAGATAATAAAATATCAGAACCTGGGAAAGTTGTCACTTCAGTCCTTAGACAGCTTTTCAATCAGTAAGGGAATCCAGGACTATGGAGATAAGGTAGAAAACGTGGAGTTGAGGATGATTCAGTTGGCTGTGATCAAATTAAATGGTGGAGCAGGAACGATGTGTCAAATTCCCTGCTTCTGTTCCTCCATCTTATAGTCTTATTTCAGTGACGGCGAGCTGAGGATCAAAGTTACATCATTTAATAAAATGAGAGGTTTTTGAATTAAAAGATGACAAGTTAACATCTGATAAAATTGAGCGAGATGAATTGTCCCAACTTAGAACTAAAGCTGAAGAAGGGTTACATCCAAAACTTCGACTTCTCCACCTCCTGATGCTGCCTGGACTTGTGTGTTCTTCCAGCCTCCTGCCTGTCTATTTTGGATTCCAGCATCTGCAGTTTTCTTTTTGTCTCTAGAACTAAAGCTCAGCATCTAACAGGTCCCAGGTGCCTAGCATTCTGTATCTCTGTGACTGTCCTGGCCTACCAAGTGCTGAAAAAAAGTAGTGATGCAAGAGTGACAGAGATTGCAGTTAAGAAAGCCAGCCAGGTGATGTCAGTATTACCCACCTGATGTCAGGAAAATGTCATTAACCCAAGCTTTCTAGTGGAGTAAGTGATGTTGCTCTATGAAACCTGAGTACAGAATTAGTAACAGAACCCAGATCCCACAACCCCATTCGTACGATCATAAAAATTAGCAATAAGAGTGGGCCATTCAGCCTTTGAGCCAGATCTGCTCATCATTAATATCGTTGCTGATTTGATGTCGCATCAATTCTACTTTGCTACCAGTCCCCCATAACTCTGCTATCATCAAAGTAGAGAATAAGTTAAAAAAATTTCAGTGATAGCTGTACAATGACAAGAAATAGGAGGAAGGAACATGGTGAATTTCCAATCACGAGGGAAGCAGTACCAAGCAAATTAATGGCACTACAGGATGACCTGTTTGTATACAGTTATTTTTAACATTTTACATTTTTTTATATGAAAAGAATATTTTCAAGGCAGAGGTAGATTCCCTGTTAGGCAAGGAATTCAAGGTTATCAAATATAGCTGAGAATGTAAACACAGATCAGCCGTGATCTTATTGAAGGTGGAACAGGCTCAAGGGGCCAAATAGACATCTTTTATTCCTACTTTGAATGTTTGTAAGTATATTTGTAGTGCTCTGTGGATCCTATCATTGCAGCTGGTCGAATTTAAATGCAATTCATAAATCTGTAATTGAAAGCTAGACCATGATACTTTCATCAATTATCATAAAAATCCATTGGTTTACCAATATCCTTCAGAAAAGGAAATCTGCCATCCCTACCTGTTCTAGCCTACGTGTGACTCCAGACCCACACAAATGTGTTGGTTGTTGAATGCCTTCTAAAATAGCCAAGCAGACTGCTCAGTTTTAAGGCATTTAGGGCTGGGCAACAAATATTGGCCTTGCCAGTGATGCCCGTATCCCACATCAAATAGATTGCAGTGACAGGTTTAACTTATAAGGAAAGGTTATCCAATGGAGTTTAGTAAATAAGAGGTGATCTCACAGAAACCTGTGGGAATTTGACAGGGTGAATGCTGAAAGGACATTTCTTCCTGTAGGAGTGATTAGAACTAGGGGTCACAGTTTATAAATAAGTGGTCTTCCATTTAAGACAATGACAAGGTGACATCTTTTCTCTCAGAAAGCTGAGAGTATGTAGAACTCTCAGCTCAATTGGATGGACAGCTGGTTTGCAATGCAGAGTGACTCCAATTTTGAGTTCAGTTCCTATACTCTGTGAGGTTACTATGAAGGTCCTGCCTTGTCAATCTTGCCCTTCACCTGGTATAGTTACCCTCAGTTTAAATTTACTATCTGTTGTCTCTCTCTAATGAAAAATTGTTCTCTTGAACTTTGTCAGCTTTAACTACTCATTTCTCCAGAAAGCAGTGAAAACAGAGTTATTAAATATTTTAAGGAGAGATTAATAGATTCTTGACTTACAAGGGTTATCAGGTAGTAGTTGAAAAAGTGGAGTTGAGGTGACAATCCAATCAGCCAAGGAGCTGGCTAGAGGGGCCAAATGGAATACTCCTACTTTCAAATTCATTGTTGGTAATTATGTTTGCAAAACAAGAAATAATACTAAATTAAACTCTACAATTAAACACCACATAATTTTAATAAGCCATTATGTATCAGATATTGCTAAAACTATCATAAATGTTGGTCCAAAACGTGGAAGAAGTTTTTAAATTGATAAAAAATGTGAATGGAATAATTTAAGGATATTCACAGAGCCCTTAGGTTCAGGAATCCATGTTGAAAATGCTGTTGGAGGATCAGTACTGAGGGAGCACAATACTGTCAGAGACTCAGTGCTCTGACAGTGCAGCACTGTTGGAGGGACATTGCTGAGGGAGTGCAGCACTGTCAGTGGGTTAGTGCTTAGGGAATGTAGCACTGTCAGAGGGTCAGTGCTAAGGAAGTGCAGCACTGTTGGAGGGTCAGTGCTGAGGGTGCACTGCGTTGTCAGAGATTCAGTATTGAGGGGTGCAGCACTGTTGGAGGGTAAGCACTGAGGGAGTGTAGCATTGTCGGAGTGTAAGCGCAGGCGGTGCACTATGTTGTCAGAGATTCAGTATTGACAGAGTGCTGCACTAAGAACCATAAGAAATAGGAACTGAAATAGGTCATTTAGTCTCTCAAGCCTGCTGTGCCATTCAGTAGGATTATGGCTAATCCTCATGTCCACTTTCCTACATTTTTCCCTATAACACTTAGATTCTTGATCAGTCAAGGAATCATCTATCCTCGCCTTAAATATACACAAGGATTCTATCCTCACAGCTCTCTGTGGCAAGGAGTTCCAAAGACACTCAATGCTCTGAGAGAAGAAATTACTCCTCATCTCAGTCTTAAATTGTTGCCCCTTTATTCTGCGGCTATGCCCTCTATTCCTAGACTCTCGCATGAGGGAAAACATTCGCTCAGCATTTACCCTGTCAGGCCCTTAAGAATCCTATCTGTCTCAATGAGATTGCTTCTCATTCTTCTAAACTCCAGTGAGTAGATTTCTAACCTGTTTAGCCTTTGCTCATAAGACAATCCTCCATGCTGGGAACTATACTAGTGAACGTCCTCTGAACTGCCTGCAATAAAATGATACCTTTTCTTAAATAAGGAAACCCAATCTGCTCATAGTACTCCAGATTTGGTCTCACCAGCAGCATGTACAGTTGGCAGTAAGACTCCTTTACTCTTATATTCTAACCCTTTGAAATAAGGGCCAACATTTCATTAACCCTCCTGATTACCTACTGCCCTGTGTGCTAGTTTTCAGTGTTTCATGTAAAAGTTCCCCCAAGACACTTTCTGTTGCAGCTTTCTCCAATTTTAATCCATTAAATAATACTCTGTTCTTCTGTTCTCCCTTTCAAAATGAACAACTTTTCACACATTACTCTCCTAATTAGTAATTTTCTACCCACTTAACCTGTCAAATCTCTCTGTAAACTGTTTATATCCCTCTCCCAACTTGCCTTTCCACCTATTTGCTTCTTTCCGTCAAGTCATTATTATATATTTCTGGAATTTAACATTAGCTTTATTGTTACATGTACTCAAAGGAGTACAGCAAAAAGTGTACAAAGTTGCTGCTTACAGTGCCATCTTAGGTACAAAGGTTCCGATTGTAAGCAGTTGCAGCCCTAGCACTGATCCCTGTCAAACCCAACTGATGACACATGGCCAACCTGGAAAAGAACCCTTTATCTTCACACACTTTCCAGCTCATTAGCTAATTCTCTATCCACGTCAATACAATACCACTATGGCCTTTTATCCTATGACTGTTGGAGCACTGCACTGTCAAAAGGACGGTGAAACAGGAGCACTGCACTATTCGAGAAACGGTACAGCAGGAGTGCTGCAGTGTTGGCAGGACAGTACTGCGGAAGTGCTGCAGTGTTGGAGGGCCAATACTGCGGGAGTGCTGTCATGTTGGCGGGCCCGTACTGCGGGAGTGCTGTCGTGTTGGAGGGCTAATACTGTGGGAGCACTGTCATGTTGGAGGGCCAGTACTGCGGGAGTGCTGTAGTGTTGGAGGGGCTAATATTGTGGGAGCACTGTCGTGTTGGAGGGCCAATACTGCGGGAGTGCTCTCGTGTTGGAGGGACAGTACTGTGGGAGTGCTGTTGTGTTGGAGGGCTAATACTGCGGGAGCACTGTCGTGTTGGAGGGCCTGTAATGTGGGAGCCCTGTCGTGTTGGAGGGCTAATACTGTGGGAGTTCTGTCGTGTTGGAGGGCTAATACTGTGGGAGTTCTGTCGTGTTGGAGGGCTAGTACTGCGGGAGCGCTGTCGTGTTGGAGGGACAGTACTGCGGGAGCGCTGTCATGTTGGAGGGCTAGTACTGCGGGAGCGCTGTCGTGTTGGATGGACAGTACTGCAGGAGTGCTGTAGTGTTGGAGGGGCCAATACCGCAGGAGTGCTGTAGTGTTGGAGGGGCAATACTGCAGGAGTGCTGTCGTGTTGGAGGGACAGTACTGCAGGAGTGCTGTCGTGTTTGAGGGCTAATACTGCGGGAGTGCTGTCGTGTTGGAGGGCCAGTACTGCAGGAGTGCTGTAGTGTTGGAGGGGCAATACTGCAGGAGCACTGTCGTGTTGGAGGGCTAATATTGCGGGAGTGCTGTCATGTTGGAGGGCCAGTACTGCGGGAGCGCTGTCGTGTTGGAAGGGCAGTACTGCGGGAGCGCTGTCGTGTTGGAAGGGCAGTACTGCGAGAGTGTTAGAGGGGCAGTTAGTGTTTCCTCTGCCTAAAGATGCTGCTGCACTGTGTCATACCTATTGGCCTGTTAGGTAGAGAGATGATCATATCTCTGATTTGTAAAAGGATGCTGACAGTGATACTAGTGGTACAGACAATATGGAGACTTAAGTAATGGTGAATTGACACATCTAACAGTAATAGTAAAATATTATAGCTTCATAAGTGGATTTCATTGGCAGATTGTCCTTCTTCCCATTTCCATTTACAGTACAAGACAGCTGAGTAATCTGTAAATATGTCAAGTCTTTCAGTCCATTCTGCTGTTGTTAGACCTGGAAATTAATGTCCTGGAGCATCAGCTGGTAAATGCATTGTTCAGTGAGTATAAAGAAAGGAAGAGAGATCTTTCATTTGAATAGCACCTTTCATGACTTGCGGAGAAATCAACACAGCTCGAAAGTCAAGGAAGTACTTCTTCAAGTGCAGGTAATGTTATAATGTCAGAAACATGGTAGCCATATCACAGCATGCTCCTACCACAGTCATTGTAATGATGACCAGATTCATCTACTTTGGTGATTTTGGTTGAAAGACAAAGATTAGCCCACAACATCAAGTAGAACTCCTGTGTACCTCTTCACACTGTAGAATCCACTTGAGACAGGAAGGATTTCAGTTTAATCTCTCATCTGAAGAGTATATTCAAGGTGGAGGTCAATAGGTGTTTGGTAATTAAAAGTTATTTGGATAAGGCAGTAAAGTGATGGATGGGTTCATCAACAGTGCTATCAAACAAAACTTGCTTAACAATAACCTGCTCACTGATACTCAAGTTCTGAGTCCTGACTTCCATACAGTTTTGGTCCAAACATGGACAAAAAAAAACTGAATTTTGGGGTGGGGGTGGTGGTGGAGAATGTGTGTGTGTGAGAGTGACTGTCCTTGATCAAGATTTAGAGTCACAGATTCTTGGAAACGTACACCATGGAAATAGACTTTTCGGTCCAACATGTCCATGCTGACCAGGTATCATAACCTAATCTAGTCCCACTTGCCAGCACTTGGCCAAATCCGTCGATTTTCCTGCTCCTCGGATGCTGCCTGACCTGCTGTGCTTTTCCAGCACCAGTCTAATCTTAACCCTTCCTATTCATATACCCATCCAGATGCCTTTTAAATGTTGTCATTGTACCGGCCTCCACCACTTCCTCTGGCAGCTCATTCCATGCATGCACCACCCTCTGCATGAAAATGTTGCCCCTTAGGTCCTTTTAAATCTTTCCCCTCTCACCCTAAACCTATGCCCTCTAGATCTAAACTCCTCCACCCCAGGGAAAAGACCTTGTCTATTTATCCTAACCATACCCCTCATGATTTTATAAACCTCTATAAGGTCACCCCTCAGCCTCTAAAGCTCCAGTGAAAACAGTCCCAGCCAATTTAGCCTCTCCCTATAGCTCAAACCTTGTAAAGGAGGAGAAAGTGAGGACTGCAGATGCTGGAGATCGGAGTCGAGAGTGTGGGGCTGGAAAAGCACAGCAGGTCAGGCAACATCCAAGGAGCAGGAGAATCAACATTTCTGGCATAAGCCCTTCATCAGGAATGAGACTTGTGGGCCAGTGGGCTGAGAGATAAATGGGAGAGAAGGGTGGGGCTGGCGGGGGGAAGGTACCTGAGACAGCGATAGGTAGATGAAGGTGAGGGAGAAGATGATAGGTCAGAGAGGAAGGTGGAGCGGGTAGATGGGAAAAACAATGGACAGGTCAGAAGGGTGGTGCATAATTGGAGGTTTGCGACTGGGGATAAGGTGAGGGGAGGGGAAATGAGGAAACTGTTGAAATCCGCATTGATCCTGTGTGGTTGCAGGGTCCAGAGGCAGAAGATGAGGTGTTCTTCCTCCAGGCATCAGGTAGTAAGGGTTTGGCGATGGAGGAGGCCTAGGACCTGCATATCCTTGACAGAGTGGGAGAGGGAGTTGGTGTTCAGCCATGAGGCAGTGGGGTTGGTTGAGGAGTACTCTGAAACAATCCACAAGTAGGCGTCCTGTCTCCCTGATGTAGAGGAGACCCCATTGGATGCAACGAATACTAAAGATGACATTGATGGAGGTACAGGTAAATTTCTGTCGGATGTGGAAGGATCCTTTGGGGCCTTGGACAGAGGTGACGGGAGTGGTGTGGATGCAGGTTTTGCACTTCTTGCAATAGCAGGGGAAGGTACTGGGAGTGGGGTGTGAGTTGGTGGGGGGTGTGGACCTAACAAGGGAGTTGCAGAGGGAATGGTCTCTCTAGAACACTGATAGGGTTGGGGAGGGAAATATATCCCTAGTGGTGGTGTCCGTTTGGTGGTGGTGGAAGTTGCGGAGGCTGATGCGATGATTACAACATCCTTGTAAATCTTTTCTGATCATTTTCAAGTTTCACAACATCCTTCCAAGAGGAAGGAGACCAGAATTGCACGCAATATTCCAAAAGTGGCCTAACCAATGTCCTGTACAGCTGCAATATGACCCCCCAACTCCTATACTCAATGGTCTGACCAATAAAGGAAAGCATACCAAACGCCTTCTTCACTATCCTATCTACCTGCAACTCCACTTTCAAGGAGCTATGAACCTGCACTCCAAGGTCTCTTTGTTCAGCAACACTTCCCAGGAACTTACCATTAAGTGTATAAATTCTGCTCTGATTTGCTTTTCCAAATTGCTGCACCTCGCATTTATCTGAATTAAACTCCATCTGCCACTACTTAGCCCCTTGGCCCATCTGATCAAGATCCCATTGTAATCTGAGGTAACCTTCTTTGCTGTCCACTATACCTCCAATTTTGGTGTCATCTGTGAACTTACTAACTATACCTCCCATGTTCATATCCAAATCATTTATATAAATGACAAAAAGAAGAGGACTCAACACCGATCCTTGTGACACTCCACTGGTCGCAGGCCTCCAGTCTGAAAAGCAACTCTCCACCACCACCCTCTGTCTTCTACCTTTAAGCCAGTTCTGTATCCAAGTAGCTAGTTCTCTCCGTATTCCATGAGATCTAACCTTGCTAACCAGTGTACCATGAAGAATCTTCAACGCCTTACTGAAGTCCATATAGATCACGTCCACTGCACTGCGCTCATCAATCCTCTTTGTTACTCCTTCAAAAAACTCAGTCAAGTTCGTGAGACATGATTTCCTACACACAAAGCCATGCTGACTATCAGTCTTTGCCTTTCCAATTCATGTACAGTAAATCCTGTCCCTCAAAATTCCCTCCAACAACTTGCCCACCATCGATGTCAGCCACAGGTCTATAGTTCCCTGGCTTTTCCTTACCACCCTTCTTAAATAGAAGCATCACATGAGCCAACCTCCAGTCTTTTCCGGCACTTCATCTGTGACTATCAATGATACAAATATCTCACCAAGGGGCCCAGCAATCACTTCCCTAGCTTCCCACAGAGTCCTAGGGTACACCTGATCAGGTCCTGGGGATTTATCCACCTTTATGCATTTCAAGGCATCCAGCACCACCTCCTCTGTAATATGGACATTTTTTAAGAAGTGACCATCTATTTCCCCACATTCTATATCGTCCACGTCCTTCTCCACTGTGAGTACTGATGCAAAATGCTCGTTTAGTATCTCCCCATCTCCTGCGGCTCCACACATAGACTGCCTCACTGATCTTTGAGGGCCCCTATTCTCTCCATAGTTACCATAGTGGGTGGCACAGTGGTTAGCACTGCTGCCTCACAGCGCCAGAGACCCGGGTTCAATTCCCACCTCAGGCGACTGACTGTGTGGAGTTTGCACATTCTCCCCGTGTCTGCGTGGGTTTCCTCCCACAGTCCAAAAATGTGCAGGTTAGGTGAATTGGCCACGCTAAATTGTCCGTAGTTTAAATGTAGGGGAATGGGTATGGGTGGGTGCGCTTCGGCGGGTCGGTGTGGACTTGTTGGGCCGAAGAGCCTGTTTCCACACTGTAAGTAATCTAATCTACCCTTTTGTCCTTAATGTATTTATAAAAACCTTCATTTGACTGTGTGTAGCATCAAGGAGCCCTAGCAAAATGAGAGTCAATGGGAAGCAGGGGAAGCTCCTTTGCTAGTTTAGAGTCATATATAGCAAAGGAAGACAGTTGCATTTGTTGGGGTTCTGTAATTTCACTCCAGGACATCTCGACTGCTTCACAAATGATCTTCCCTCCATCGTGAGGTCAGAGGTGGGGATATTTGTTGATTGGACTGCACAACGTTCAGCACATCATTCACAACTTTTTGGATAGCAAAACAGTCCACATCCAAATGTGGCAAGACTTGGACGATATCCAGATATGAGCTGACAAATGGCAAGTACATTTGTGCCCCTTAAGAGCCAGGTAATAACCATTCCCACCAAGTGAAAATCTAAGCTCTGCCTGTTGACGTTCAATGGCATTACCAACAATGTATCGTCCACGATCAGATTCTGGGAATTTTGCAGTGAATGATTGACCTCCTGACTCCCCTACACCTGTCTATTATCACGCCCAATTCAGGCATGTGTTGGAATACTCCTCACTTTTTTGGTTGAGAACAACACTCAAGAAGCTTGACACCATCCAGGACAAAGCTTACTTGGCATCACATACACAAACATCCAATACTGATAAACAATAGCAGCTATGAATACCATCTACAAGATGGATTGCAGAAATTCATCAAGACTCTTGAGAAAGCACATTCCCAGATCCATGACCACTACCATTTACTGTGTATGGAACTTCACCAGCACCTTCCTAATGGCATCTGAGAATGGGCAATAATTGGTGGCCTGGCCAGTAAATCCAACATCCAAAAAATAAAGGGAGGAGGAGTTGAGGAAGAAAGTCATTTTGTTGAATGTTGGAATAAACTCAAATAGCCATACGTAAATGTCCTATTCAAGCTCTTACTCCTTAGGTACGCCTTTTAAAACACTCCTTTCACCTGCCTCATTGACTTTTCCGTCCTAATACCTCCAGAAATGATTTTGTGTCAAGTTTTTGCCTAATAATGTCAAACACCCTGAGGCACTTTACAGGAGCAATGTAACTGTAGTTGCCGTATAATTGTTGTTGCTGTTGAGTGTAATATGGGATGTTTGGGCCCATGGCCATAACAGTAACCAGTGCAAATGAAGTTCAGAATGGATACCAGGAAAAAATATTTTTGTTAAAAGGTGGTGCCAGACACCATACCAGATGTTCAATCATTGATGTTTAATCATTGATGCTAGATCTGAACACTAGAGTGTGAGAAAGTGAAGACTGCAGATGCTGGAGATCAGAGTCAAAATGTGTAGTGCTGGAAAAGCACGGCAGGACAGGCAGTATCCGAGGAACAGGAAAGTCAATGTTTTGAGCATAAGCTCTTTGTCAGGAATGATCAGCTGTACTTTTCCAGCACCACACTTTTTGACTCTGAACACTAGAGTTGTCAAGATTCAGTGGCCAATCAAATTGTTGGTTTTCACCCCTGATATTTTCTCTCTGTCATTTGTTTTTGTGCTTTGCAGGTTCCTTCCAAAACGCTGGAGTATCTTAAGAAAAAAGGAGTTGAGGTGAAAGTCCTTCAGGCAGAGGCAGCTGTGCAAGAATACAACTTGCTGGCCAGTCACGGTGTGCGAGTAGGAGGCGTCTTCCACTCCACTTGCTGAAACAACAAATCAAACAATGCCAGGCACCCTGACAACACTTTGACCACAGTGACTGTCCCTTGGTTTCACCACTTGAAACGTGGTCTCTTTGTGATTGTTTTCTTTGTGGTGTGCAGTTTGAATTACTTAAACAGGAGGAGAAAAGGCTTTGATGGGTGTGTATGCGTCTGAATAGTATTACACAAAAACAATTCCCGTTTCAAACTGGACTGTCCAGTTTCAGTGTTGGCTGTGGCCTTCTGCACATTCAAAATTGGAGGACAGAAGTGTCATTTTTACCTGCTGTCCTCAGATTTTTTTAAAATTAAAAGTATGCATTGTGAGTCCTTAAATCCTCGTTCACGAGGTTGTGCATAAGTCAGACACGCACTTTCCCATTTTGGTTAGACATGAAGGAACTGAGTAAGGAGATCCCATTTCAAGAATGTGTTATCAGTACGGTTTCCCACTGTGTGTAGGAGATGATAAGGCTGGTTTTTCATTCACAGAAGTGTGAGAGAACAATCTCTCCTTCTGACTGTGCTTGAATCACATCTGCAGTTGCACTGAGCTTGCATGTTTGATGTCCTGACCCAGAATGCTACCATTTTAAATTCCTTTTGCCTTTTATCTTGGTAATAGTTCCTCAAATTGATTATTTTTGTTGTTATCGATGCAGATTTCCTAATAATTGCCATCTATCTGTCTGCAGTTGGCTGAATTGCACATGCACCTGTAAAATGCAAATAGCAGGCCGGATGACTGCAGAATAACTATCTGCTGAATCAGACCACTTTGAGATTGGTTATGATTGAGTGAATGACAGGAATTCATTCTTTCTGGTCAATAATTCTCAGAGAAACATGAAAATACGCGTGGAAAAAGCCTTGTCGCCCCTTTGAAGGGCGACGGTAGGATAGTGGTAATGTCACTGGACTAGTAATGCAGAGGTCCAGGCTAATGCTCTGGACACATAGTTTCAAATTCCATTACGGTACTTTTAATTCAATTAGTGAATCTGGCACTGAAAGCTAGCCTCTGTAATACTAGTACAAAATTTTGAGAACGTGGATAGTAAGAGGCCTTTTCCCAGGAAGAAAAGGTCAACTACAAGAGGGCACAGGTTCAAGGTGAGGGGGAAAGTTTAGGGGAGAAGTGTGGGGAGAATTCTTCACACAGAGAGTGGTGTGGAACACACTGCCAGTGGAGAGGATGGAAGCAGGCACGGTTAGTAATGTTTAAGGTGTACCTTAATGGACTCATGAATGTGAGGCGAACAGAAACTGCATATGGGCAATAAGTAACAGGTCTAAATAAGGATTAGAATCAGCACAGGCTTGGCGGGCAGAAGGGTTTGTTCCCATGCTGGACTGTATTGAAATGGTGACCATGAAATTAATATCCATTTTTGTAAAATTCCATCTAGAAGAAAATCTACCATCCTTACCTGGTCTGGCCCTGCATGTGACTCCAGACCCACAGCAATGTGCTTTTGACTCTTAACTGACCTTTGAAATGGTTGAGCAAGCCCTCAATTCAGGGTGGTCAGGGCTGGGTAACAAATGCTGCTCTTGCCAGCAACACCCACATTCTATGAAAGAACAAAAAGCAAAAAAAAAATCATCTCGAACATGATAGATAAAACTCAACATTATCAAGTGGTGACACAATATGAATAGGAAGTGTTTCTTGCATTTTATGAGCCTTGTCTGAATTTTGATTCTGATAACTTTAGTAAAACTCTGAATTTTTCAAAGAGTGACTCCACCTCTTCCCCATGTCCAATTTCACCCCATTATCTAGTTCTTACCAGGTTGCTGTTTGTGATAACTTGCTGTGTTCAAATCGGCTGTCACATTTCATATTTTGACATCACTTCAAAATTAATTGCCAGTAAGGCAATATAGGACATCTTGAGCTAGTGAAAGTGTCTACATAAATGCACATTCTTCAAATTAAGATTGGCAAGATGATTTGTTTAATCTCAGTTAATAGTTCTATGCCAGAACAGTCCTGGTAAGGGATCGAGACAGGATAAATCCCCATTTAAATCCCCTTCTCTTTGTGGAATTAGCTGTTCTCTGTTGGGACAGATGCATGGGATGCTATGGCATGGTTCCAGGAGCCAAGGACTGTAAGGAGGGTGGAAATTAATCAGAGTCCTGTTACCTGATTGTAATCCAGTGCTCACCTACTGGAAAGGCATTAATGCATTGCATAAGGTCAGGATTGGACTGTATCATGCTTTTCTCATGATACGTTGCCACTGTACTATTCACTGGCCAGGCCATCATCTCTGGGAGGTAATAGAGAATCCATGTACCAATTGAACTATGTTCTAGCATATGGCCATTGCTTAAGGGTAAGGATAATATTGTAGGAGGAGGAGGAGAAATTGATGGTCTTGATACAAGGGAATGGTACAGATATTTTCTGAATGTTGGCATTACCTCAGGAGCAGTATTCTTCTCTTTGAGTGCAAAGTTCAAGCTGATATTTTCAGTGCAGAACAGAAGTAGTACTGCACTGTCAGAGGTGCCATCTTTTGGATGAGATGTAAACCAGGCTCCATCTGTCCTTCTGAGTGGACATAAAAAATCTCACAGGAACCTTTTAGCAAATGCAGAGTTTCTCCTTCTCTACAAGCTAACACGTGCTTTAACCAAACTCACTGCATAACAGACTAACATCTGAACATTTACGGTATTAGCATTTCTGGATACTTGATATGTGCAGATTGGCTTCCATATTTTCAGCATGTGCTTCTGAACAAAAACTTAATTGGCTGGGAAGTGATTTGAAATGCCTGAGGCAGTGAAAGTGCAGTATCAAATGCAGGCTGTTATTTTCTTGCCTTGTAAATACTTCTTTCTGATGGTCATCTTCCCTCTCCCAACCTACAGATTCATCCCAACACTACAAGCCCTTTTGTTCAGTCTGAAATGTGTGCCTGATAAGTTTCATTTTTAGTTTTAACGGCGTAATGGTCACAGCTTCGTAAAAATACAGCACAAAGAAGCCTATCGAGTGTCTCCCAGCTTTCGATGGAAGAGGTACCAAGTAATTCACTACTTGAAGGATAATGTTAGAATTTGTTCATCTAATGTTTTGAGTCCATATTCATAGTGAGCCTTGGGAATATATGGAATGTTTTATCAAGCAATAGGAAAGAAACCTGAGAGCAAGTGTAAATGGACTTGTGAATAAACAGATAACTAATAAAGCTATAGTCTGCACAAAGCCTCTAGACTTTTCTGTAAACTTTTCACATAACAGTAAAGTTGACTGCTGTCAGATGTCTTATCATATTTCCCAGCACCAAAGCACTGCTTCCATACACTCACCATCCATCCTATAAGGGCACACGACCATCCTGCAACCAGGGCTCTCTGTTCCCCAATTAGATTAGCCTTAATGGCCTATATGTGAAAGAACCTTAATTCCCCTTCTTCCCAACCCTGTACATCCCTCCCTAACTTGTTTATGGGAGATGGTGATGTACTGGCAATGTAATTGGACCAGTACTCCAGAGGTCCAGGGTAATTCTGAGGGATATTGGTACAAATCCCACTAGGGCAGCCAGCAGCATTTCAATTCACTTGATAAAACATGGTTCGGTGATGGGGACCAAGTCAACTATCGTCAATTGTCATAAAGTCCCATTTGCTTCACTTGTGTATTTTTGGGATGCCTCACCAGGGTAGGAAGCTGGAAATCAAGCCTATTCGTCACAGCTCAGTTCACACCTCACAATCAGAAAGTTTTGGATTAAAGACACACTTTGGAAACATATAATCCATTCTGGCATTCTGATGTAGTACTAAAGGTACACTGTATTGTCGGTGGTTTAGAAAAAGTCAGAGGTCAATGGGAATGGATAAAGGAGGTTAGGAAATTGGTAAATTCATGGATAGAGTTTTGGAAGGAGAAGGTTTTAAATGTCAGCCCTCAGCTGCCTTTTCTGGCTGTAAGTACCTCTTTAAAACCACAGGTCTTTTCCAAATCTTCAGTCACATATTCAATTTCCTCAATCATGCAGCTTCTGTTCCTGTCTTTCCTTTGCCCAGACACTTTTATTTAATGTTTCCTCTATTTGTTCTTGGCATGTGGATAAGAAAAGATAATTTATTGCCAAGCCATATTAGCTTTAAAGTTATGAAGAGTCAAATCAAAGAGGATAGAGCATTCAGGAAGAAATACATGGGGCATATTAGAAATGTACCACAATAATAAGGGTGTCTTTATTCCACATAAAACTATAAAACATAGGGGCAGAAGTAGGCTATTCATCCCACCAGGTTCACTTCACCATTCAATGAGATCATGGCTGTTCTGATAACCTTCAACTTTCCTGTCTTTTCCCCAAAACCATTTATTCCTTTACTGCTTAAAAATGTCTATCGCAGCCTTGAATATACTTAAAGACCTAACCTCTACAGTCCCCTTTAGTAAAAATTTCACAAATTCACTATCTGCTGAGAGATGAGATTCCTCCTCATCTATGTTGAAATGGACAACACCATACTCTGAGATGATGCCTTCTCACTCTAGACTCCTCCACAAGGGGAAACAAGTTTTCCACATCTGCTGTTGTTAAGTCCCCCACCTCTCCAAGAATCCTGCATGTTTTGATAAAGTCACCTCCCATTCTTCTAAACTCCAAAGAGTATAAGCTCAACCTACTCAAATGTCATGTGACAGTCCTTCCATACCTGGAACAAAAACAGAAATTGCTGGAGAAACATGCAGGTCTGGCAGCATCTGTGAGGAGAAAGCAGAGTTAAAGTTTCGAGTCCAGTGACTGTTCTACAGACCTATCCCTAGCTGTCCATGCCTGATATCAGCCAACCTTTTCTGGACTATCTCTAATGCCAGTGGACCTTCCTTAGGTAATGGGTCCAAAACTGTTCGTAGTATTCCAGCTGTGGTCTGATTAGTGCCTTGGACAGTTTCAGTAAAACCTCTCTATTTTCCTACTCCATTCCCTTCCAAAATACATCGCCTCATATTTGTCTGGATTCAATTCCACCTGCCATTTTTCTCTGCTCAAGTCTCCAGCCTATCATACCCTGCTGCATCTTTTGGCAATCCTGCTCACTGTGTTCAGCTCTCACAATCTTTGTGTTGCCCACAAACTTACTAATCAGGCCACCTACATTCTCCTTCAAGTTATTTATATGTATTACAAGCAACAGGGGTCCCAGCATTGATCCTTGCAGAACACCAAAAGTCATTGGTCCTCAGTCAGAAAAAAACCCTTCCACTGATGTACTTCTATGACCAAGTCAGTTCTGTACCATTTTTCCAGTTCACTGTCAATTCCATGTGACCTTGCCTTCTGTAACAGCCTGTCATGAGTCCACGTCAAATGTTTTAGTAAAGTCCATGAAGACAACATCCACTGCCCTGATCTCACTCAACATCTTTGTCACTTCCTCAAAAAGCTCAATCAAATTTGTGAAGCACAGCCTCCCCTGCACAAAGCCATGCTTCCTATTGCTAATAAGTCCATATTTGCCAACATAATGGCCAACATTCCATTTACTTTCCTTTTTATTACTGAACTTGGACACCTACCTTTTTTTTATGATGCATACCCCCTGTCCTGATAGCTGTGGCACCCGACCAGTTACAGATGGCTGTTGAAAATTCCAATTCTCTGTCTTCTATTAGTTACCTAATTCTCTGTCCGTGCTACTTTACTACATTACAACACCATTGGTTCTTATTAAGTAGCCTTCTATATGGAATATATTGAATGCCCTTTGGAAATCCAAATATATTGGATATATATCCAAATATGTTGCTTGTCATCTGCAATTTCATCAACAGATGCCTAAGGGAAAGACAACGGAACGAGGACATGCCGCAACCCAAAGGACTAGCCACACTACCATACATCAAGAGCATTTCCGAACTGACAGCCAGACTACTGCGACCACTAGGACTCATAACAGCACACAACCAACAGCCACTCTCAGACAACTCACCAGAACGAAGGACCTGATACCCAGCATGAGCAAAACCAATGTACAAAATCCCATGCACAAAATACTACATAGGACAAACAGGAAGACAGCTAACGATCCGCATCCATGAACACCAACTAGCCATGAAACGACACGACCATCTATCCTTCGTAGCCACACACGCAGATGACAAGCAACATGAGTTCGACTGGGACAACACTACTATTATAGGACAAGCCAAACAGAGAACAGCCAGGGAATTCCTAGAGGCATGGCACTCATCCACAGATTCAATCAATAAGCACATCGACCTGGACCCAATATACCGACCACTGCAATGGACAGCTGGAACTGACAACCGGAAGCAGCAGATTCAAACCACTATAAATGCTGGAGGAAACATCACAGAAGTGTTTCACAAGAGGCTCCCAAGCACTGAGGATGTCACCTAGACAGAGGATGAAACATCTGCAACACAAATTCCCAGCTCGGTGAACAGAACCACAACACGTTCATTGCTGTTGCAAGTCAATCATCTCAACAACGAAACATCTCTGCAGGAGTTCCATGAGGTAATGTCCTAGTCCAAACTGTCTTTAGCTGCCTCTATCATAAGGTCAGAAGTGAAGATATTCATTACTGTTCATACAATTCTTGAAGAATGGTCACTGGTCCTGAAACATTATGGATTTCAGTAAGGCCTTTGATAAGGTTCCCCACGGTAGGCTATTGCACAAAATGCAGAGGCATGGGATTGAGGGTGTTTTAGCAGTTTGGATCAGAAATTGGCTAGCTGAAAGAAAACAGAGGGGTGGTTGATGGGAAATGTTCATCCTGGAGTTCAGTTACTAGTGGGGGTGTACATGTATTTGGAAAGGCAAGGACTGATTAGGGATAGTCAACATGGCTTTGTCCGTGGGAAATCATGTCTCACAAACTTGATTGAGTTTTTTGAAGAAGTAACAAAGAGGATTGATGAGGGCAGAGTGGTAAATGTGATCTATATGGACTTCAGTAAGGTGCTTGACAAGGTTCCTCATGGGAGACTGGTTAGCAAGGTTAGATTGCATGGAATACAGGAAGAACTAACCATTTGGATACAGAACTGGCTCAAAGGTAGAAGACAGAGGGTGGTGGTGGAGGGTTGTTTTTCAGATTGGAGGCCTGTGACCAGTTTGTGCCACAAAAATCGGTGATGGCTCCTCTACTTTTTGTCATTTACATAAATGATTTGGATGCGAGCATAAGAGGTATAGTTCGTAAATTTGGAGGTGTAGTGGACAATGAAGAAGCTTACCTCAGATTACAACAGGATCTGGACCAGATGGGCAAATGGGCTGAGGAGTGACAGATGGAGTTTAATTCAGATAAGTGCGAGGTGCTGCATTTGTGGAAAGCAAATCTTAGCAGGACTTATACACTTAATGGTAAGGTCCTGGGGAGTGTTGCTGAACAAAGAGACCTTGGAGTGCAGGTTCATAGCTCCTTGAAAGTGGAGTCGCAGGTAGATAGGATAGTGATGAAGGCGTTTGGTATGCTTTCCTTTCTTCGTCAGAGTATTGAGTACAGGAGTTGCGAGGTCATGTTGCAGCTGTACAGGACATTGGTTCGGCCACTGTTGGAATATTGCATGCAATTCTGGTCTCCTTCCTATCGGAAAGATGTTGTGAAACTTGAAAGGATTCAGAAAAGATTTACAAGGATGTTGCCAGGGTTGGAGGATTTGAGCTATAGGGAGAGGCTAAATAGGCTGGGGCTGTTTTCCCTGGAGCATCGGAGGCTGGGGTGACCTTATAGAGGTTTACAAAATTATGAGGGGCATGGATAGGATAAATAGACAAAGTCTTTTCCCTGTGGTCGAGGAGTCCAGAACTAGAGGGCATAGGTTTAGGGTGAGAGGGGAAAGATATAAAAGAGACCTAAGAGGCAACTTTTTCACACAGAGGGTGGTATGTGTATGGAACAAGCTGCAACTGCAACATTTAAAAGGCATTTGGATGGGTATATGAATAGGAAGGGTTTGGATGGATATGGGCCGGGTGCTGGCAGGTGGGACTAGATTGGGTTGGGATATCTGGTCAGCATGGACAGGTTGGACCGAAGGGCTCGTTGGATGCTGCCTGAACTGCTGTGCTCTTCCAGCACCACTAATTCAGTATTTGATTTTCAGCATCTGCAGTCATTGTTTTTACCAGGTTGGACCAAAGGGTCTGTTTCCATGCTGTACATCTCTATGACTCTATGGTGTACTGCAAGGATCTGTTTTTGGTCCACTGCTGTTTGTTATTTTTATAAATGATCTGGCTAAGGGCGTAGAAGGATAGATTAGTAAATTCGCGGATGACACTAAGGTAGGCAGAGTTGTGGATAATGCTGAAGGATGTTGTAGGCTACAGAGGGACATAGATAAGCTGCAGAGCTGGGCTGAGAGGTGGCAAATGGAGTTTAATGCGGAAAAGTGTGAGGTGATTCACTTTGGAAGGAGCAATAGGAATGCAGAGTACTGGGTAATAATAAAATTCTTGGTAGTTTAGACAAGCAGGGAGATCTCAGTGTCCATGCACATAGATCCCTGAAAGTTGCCACCTAGGTTGATAGGGTATTAAGAAGGCATACGGTGTGTTAGCTTTTGTCTATAGAGGGATTGAGTTTTGGAACCATGAGGTTATGCTGCAGCTGTACAAAACTCTGGTGTGGCCGCACTTGGGGTATTGCATACCAGGATGGGACCATTTGCCGCCGCCGATTAGCCACTGCCCTTTCACTGCCCGAGGACACTTCCCCACCGCAACTGTTTGAAACTCATTTTTATGTATAAACCAATAAAATGATATTTATTTCCTCTTTTTTTTTATCAATATGTAGTATGTTGTTGTATAAATAAAGAGGACTGAGAAGTATGAAAGAATAGGCGGGAGGGAAAACAATCGCTACATATATATATTTCCCGTGGCGAATACTCTCCAGAGGTCAAATGACCCCAGTGGATAAACGCTGGTAGTGAACCGACAGTGGCTAATTGGCGGCGGTGAATGTGCCACGGTGAATCATCACCAACCCATTGCATACAGTTTTGGTCATTGCGTTATAGGAGGGACTTTGAAGCGTTGGAAAGGATTCAGAGGAGATTTACTAGGATGCTGCCTGGTATGGAAGGAACATCTTATGAGGAAAGGCTAAGGGACTTGAGGCTGTTTGTGTTAGAGAGAAGAAAGTTGAGAGGTGACTTAATTGGGACATATAAGACAATCTGAGGGTTAGATAGGGTGGACAGGGAGAGCCTTTTTCCTCAGATGTGATGGTTGGCACGAGGAGACATAGCTTTAAATTGAGGGGTCATAGAGTCATAGAGGTGTACAGCATGGAAACAGACCCTTCAGTCCAACCCGTCCATGCCGATCAGATATCTCAACCCAATCTAGTCCCACCTGCCAGCAACTGGCCTGTATCCCTCCAAACCCTTCCTATTCATATACCCATCCAAATTCATAGGACAGATGTCAGAGGTAGCTTCTTTACTCAGGCAGTAGTAGGGGGCATGGAGCCCACTGCCTGCAACAGGTCGGTGCAACATCGAGGGCTGAAGGGCCTGTGCTGTGCTGTAATGTTCTATGTTCTATGTTCTATGTTAAGTCTGCTTTCTCTCCACAGATGCTGCCAGACCTATCAGGTTTTTCTAGCAATTTCTGCTTTTATTTCAGATTTGCAGAATCTGCTGTTCTGTTTTATTATATGCTGGAATATTATGTATATTTGTGGATGCCACGTTATCAGAAAAATGTGAATGCATTTGAGAGAGCACAAAAGAACTTGAAAAGAATGATTCCAGGAATAAAAAATTTCAATTTCGAGAATAGATCTAAGAATTTGGTAAGGACTGATTCGGGATAGTCAATTTGGCTTTGTTAATGGGAAATCATGTCTTACCAACATAGTTGAGTTTTCTGAAGAGATATCAAAGTGGATTGATGAAGGCAGAATGGTGAAGGTGATATATATGACTTCAGTAAGGCATTTAACAAGGTTCCCCATGATAGACTGGTTAGCAAGGTTAGATACATGGAATACAGGGAGAACAAGCCATTGGATCAGAACTGGCTCGAAGGTAGAAGACAGAGGGTGGTGGTGTAGAGTTGCTTTTCAGACTGGAGGCCTGTGACTTGATATGCCACAAGGATCAATGCTGGGTCCACTGCTTTTAATCATTTATATAAATGAACTTTGGAGATATAGTTAGCAAGTTTGCAGATGACACTAAAACTGGAGGTGTGGTTGACAGCAAAGAAGGTAACGTCAGATTACAACGGGATCTTGATCAAATGAGTTAATGGGCCGTGGAGTGCCAGATGGAGTTTAATTTAGAGGTGCTGCATTTTGGAAAGGCAAATCAGGCAGGATTTATACACTTACTGGTAAGTTCCTGGGGAGTGTTGCTGAACAGAGAGATCTGGGCGTGAAGGTTCATAATTCCTTGAAACTGGAGTAGCAGGTAGATTGGATGGTGAAGAAGGCAATTGGTATGCTTTCCTTTATTGGTCAGAGCATTGAGTAAAGGTGTTGGGAGGTCATGTTGCAGCTGTAAAGGACATTGGTTAAGCCATTGTTGGAATATTGTGTCATCTCCTCCTATCAGAAGAACATTCTGAAACTTGAAAGGGTTTAGAAACGATTTACAAGGTTGGAGGGTTTAAGCTATAGGGAGAGGCTGAATAGGCTGGAGCTGTTTTCCCTGGAGCATCAGAGGCTGAGGGGTTACATTATAAAGGTTTATAAAATCATGAAGGACATGGATAGGGTAAATAGACAAGGTCTTTTTCCCTGGGGTATGGGAGCCCAGAACTCGAATAGAATCATAGAATCCATACAGTGTGGAAATAGGCCATTTGGCAGAACACCAACCCTTCAAAGAGTATCCCACCCAGGCCCATTCCCCTAACTAAAGCACCTAGCCTGCAGATTTCTGAACATTATGGGAAATTTAGCATGGCCAATTCACTTAACCTGCATATCTTTGGACTGTGGGAGGAAACCGGAGGAAACCCATGCAGATACTCCATATAGCAAACTCCATCTAGAAAGTCAGCTGGAATTGAACCCAAGTTCCTGGTGCTGTGAGGCAGCAATGCTAACGACTGAGCCAACATGCCAGCTGTAGGTTGATGATGAGAGTGGAATGTTTAAAACGGCCCCGAGGGACAACTTTTCTGTGCAAAGGGTGGAGCATGTATGGTATGAGTTGCCAGAGGAAGTGGTGGAGGCTGGTACAATTATAACATTTAAAAGGCATCCAGATGGGTAAATGAGTAGGAAGGGTTTAGAGGGAGAAACGGGCCAAGTACTGTCAAATGAGGCTAGATTAATTTAGAACATCTGGTCAGCACAGAGGAGTTGGACCGAAGTGTCTGTTTCCTTGCTGTACACTTCTATGACTCAAAGAGGGAGCCTTTCAATGTTCATTTGATGCATTCAGGAGGAAATTGGATGATTATTTGGATGGAAATTGTGTGCTGGGGGAGGGGGGGGGACTGTGGGGAAAAGGCAGGAGATTGGCTCTACATAATAGAACCAGTGTAGTTACAAGAGGCCGAATGGTCTTCTGTGTCAAAACAATTTTGCTAATCTGAGAGATAGGTATGCTGCCTGAACTGCTGTGCTCTTCCAGCACCACTAATCCAGAATCTGGTTTACAGCATCTGCAGTCGTTGTTTTTACCACGCTATGTCTAGCTGACTGGTACAGACCTCCAGGTGATTGGCTGGGAAAGGACTCCTAGCGCTGGGTTGAGACAACACTCCATGTGATTGGCTACAACAGGTCACCAGGTGATTTGCTGAGTAGGGGCTCCAGTGATTGGCTGAGACAGGATCCAGGTGATTGGCTCAGACAGGGCTCCCAAGTGATTGGCTGAGACAGGGCTCCCAAGTGATTGGCTGAGACTGGGCTCCCAAGTGATTGGCTGAGACAGGGCTCCAGGTGAGCAATAGGTAGACGGGTGGGTGGGGAGTAGTTTTCTGGTTGCGGTGAGTTAGAGGGAGTTAGCGGGACCGTTGGTCCCAGAGTTATCAGGAGCAGGAGCTGCTTAGCGC
Organism: Chiloscyllium punctatum; assembly: GCF_047496795.1. Classification (NCBI taxonomy): domain Eukaryota; kingdom Metazoa; phylum Chordata; class Chondrichthyes; order Orectolobiformes; family Hemiscylliidae; genus Chiloscyllium; species Chiloscyllium punctatum. The sequence continues at coordinate 6,775,383 of NC_092747.1, read as the reverse complement.
TGGAGCAGCGCAGAGAGCAGGCGGCACAGCGATGGAGGGAGCAGCAAGGTACCTGTAGGAGGGAAGTTTCTATCACCGGAGTCTTCAAGGAAGCCCAACCTGATTCCCGCTGGGTTGGAAACAATCGAAAGCAAACTGTGTGGAAATGTCCCCCGGTTGAACATTGGAGGAAAGGCTTAATGGGAAGTAAAGAAAAATTAATGACTTTTCTTAAGATCGTAAACCCCGAGCCGAAATCATCGCCAAATGACTTCAAACCTTTTTATTTTCGGGAAAAAAGTGTTATGTTCCTTTAACTCTTCCTCTTTTCTGAGCAACTCATCGATTCTGAATGGGAAAGGTTGGTCTGACTTTTCAGTGAACTTTTAAAGTTTAAAAAATCTATATGTAAAAGAACAGGAGCAAAGCAAAGAGATTTCCTTTTTAATTAAATTTGGCCCACTAGCCCTATTAGCTGGGGAAATTTCACCTTGAAGCTTAAAAGGACTAGGTTTCATTTTTCTTTCTGCGTGTTTGTGGGGAGTTATAATACTGATGGTCTGAGGAGTGGATGTGAAGGGGGATTTTCCATTTCTGAAGATGACCAGACTGGAGCTGGACAATATCTTGGAGGCAGTGTATGGTGGGGTGGACCCCAGCATCTCTGGTAATGGTGGAGAGGAGTGTGCTGCCTTCCTCTCAGTCTCTCAGCGTACCCTGGAGACTATCGTCATGATCACTGTATCCTTGCTGCAAATAGTGCTGGCTTACAGGAAAATCAGAGGAGGTGTTCAGGAGAATTGGATGCTACGAGCAGCATCGCAGGAACGTGGGGAAACTCTGGGGAGAAACCTCCTGCAGGCTGCCCTATGCTTGACTTTCGGCTTGGAGCTTGGATTTAAGTGTGCGACCAAAACTCTCATCTACTTGCTGAACCCTTGCCACGTTGTTACTGTCTTACAGGTATGTTCATCCACAGTGGGGTAGGGAGTGTCTCATACTCCTTGTGAAAAAGACTTTTATTTATATAGCACCTTTTCAACTGTGTTTTACAGTTAGTGAACCATTAATAAAACCTTTTTTGAAAGTTAGGGAACACAGCAGCTAATTTACACTCTGCAACCTCCTGCAGACTGCAACGTGATAATGACCATGAATTCTTTGTTTAAATTTTTTTATTTTTATGGTCATGGGGTAGGGGGGCAAAATATTTAGGACAACACTGGGGATAACTACCCTGAGCTACTTTGGAATCTTCTGTCCACCTGAGCAGGCAGATAAGACCTTGTTTAAAAGACACATCTGAAAGGAGACATCTCCAACAATGCAGCACTCCTCCAGTCCTGTGTCACCATTGGTGTTTGTGCTCAAACCATGGAGTGGGTTTTGGAGATACATCGTTGTGATTCAGGGACAAGTGCACTGCCACTGAGCTGCAGCTGACACCAATAATTTAATATTTCGGAGAAACATTTTGAGGCCAAGCTCAGTAAATGCAAACGTAAGCAGTAGGAGATAGCTGAGGGTGGGGAGAAAAGACAGGAAAGTAGAGTTGAGACCATAACTAGATCAGCCATGATCCTTTTGAATAGTGGATCGAATTATCTTTTCCTGCTCTTAATTCTTAAGAGTGTGTTGCTGGAGGTTGGATGACAGGAAGAGGCTCATTTTTAAAAATTCACTTGTTGGATATGGGTGTCACTGGCTGGGCCAGTACTTAATACCTGTCTCTAATTGTTAAGGCCCATCACTGTGGGTCTGGAGTCCAGTGTAAGCCAGACTGTGTGCAGTTTCCTTCCCTGAAAAGAACATTAGTGAATCAGATGGGCTTTTCTCCAACATCATGGCCATCATTAGAGTCATAATTCCTGATTTTTATTGCATTCAAATTGCATATGTGCCACGGCAGGATTTGAACTGGATCTCCCTGAACATTATTTGGGTTTCTAGATGAATAGCCTAATGATACTGCCATAAGGCCATCACCTCACCACCTTGTGCCATTATGAACATTGGCATGGATAAGCTGAGTTCCTGCAGTGTAGTAGTTTGGTCACTGTTCTAGTAATGTGGGACCCAGTTAGTAGTCTGATCTGTGAATCTGGGATCTAATCACACTGTGGCAGATGAACTATCAATTTCAATTAACAATCTGGGATTGGCCAATAATAACCATGAGTTGATTGTCATTAAACACTGGTAAAAACAATGACTGCAGAATGCTGAAAACCAAATACTGGATTAGTGGTGCTGGAAGAGCACAGCAGTTCAGGCAGCATCCAACGAGCAGCGAAATCGACGTTTCGGGCAAAAGCCCTTCATCAGGAATAAAGGCAGTGAGCCTGAAACATGGAGAGATAAGCTAGAGGAGGGTGAGGGTGGGGAGAGTGTAGCATAGAGTACAATGGGTGAGTGGGGGAGGAGATGAAGGTGATAGGTCAAGGAGGAGCAAATGTGGCTGTGGTACTGAGTTTGTTTCACAACATGGTTGAAGAGCTTCAGAGCAGAGGAAATGACCACACTGTCTAGTTTACTAATGCTCCCCATGGGCGAAACCATGGTTTCCATTGAATTGCACGTTGCTTTGTAGTGTTAGTGTCCTTACCTGGACCAAAAGACCCTGGTTCAAGTCCTAATTGCTCTAGATTACTAATTTCCCCTTTTAGAGGAGGTCTGGTTTGACCTACATGTGACTCCAGACCCACCGATTCTTAGTGCCACAAAGTCTCAATAAAGAAATGAAACTAGATTGTTCTAGGTATAACTAGAGGGGATAAGGGAATGGGGGTGGTGTTACATCTGTTGAACTATACACCAGGTAAAGTTGGGAAACACATTTTTATTGCAAAGTCTATTAGAAAGCAACAAGTTGCTCAAAATATTAATGGTGTATCTGAGGTTCATAGATTTGTCACTATCCAAAGGGTGTTTTGGGGGATAAGAAAAAGGCATTTTGCTCTCTGTGAGCAAATTGAACTGTTTTATGTTTTGATCAAATTCAAATATCGTAATGCTGGAAAAACCCAGTGGTTGAGATTGAAATTATACTGTAGAATTTGTAATTATAAAGAGCTTCATGATTGACCCGACTGTTCAGCTATTGCTAATGAAATGTGCGAAACAATCTTTAATATTCGTCTATGGGATGTGAGTATCCCTGACAAGGCCAGCATGTGTTGTCCTATTCCCAACTTGCCTTGAACTGAATGGCTGGCTTGGCCATTTCAGGACAGTTCACAGTCAACCACATTGTCGGTCTGGAGTCCCATGTAGGTCAGACTAGGTAAGGAAGACAGATATGGTTCCTATACGACATTAGTAAACCAAATGGGTTTTTCCAACAATTGACAATGGTTATATGATCACCATTTACTTCCAAATTTTATGTTGGTGAAATTTAAATTCAACACCTGCCATGGTGGGATTCAAAACTATTCCCAGAACATTAGAGACTCTGGATGACTAGATTAAGACATTACCACCTATCTGAGGTAAAAACAATGACTGCAGATGCTGGAAACCAGATTCTGGATTAGTGGTGCTGGAAGAGCACAGCAGTTCAGGCAGCATCCAAGGAGCAGTGAAATCGACATTTTGGGCAAAAGCCTTTCATCAGGAATAAAGGCAGAGAGCCTGAAGCGTGGAGTTCAGGACATGGTTGAAGAGCTTCAGGGCAGAGGAAATGACCTGGGAGTTGCAGTGGGAGAGGAACTCCGAGATTTTAACCCTACTGTGAATCATCTTGCAAGGATGCCTGCCTTGAAGAAGTCTTCCTCCTCCCTCTCTCCCTCTCTCTCTCTCTCTCTTTCTCTCTCTCTACAAGAATCTTTGAGTCCCTCTCCCACTGCAACTCCCAGGTCATTTCCTCTGCCCTGAAGCTCTTCAACCATGTCCTGAACTCCACGCTTCAGGCTCACTGCCTTTATTCCTGATGAAAGGCTTTTGCCCAAAATGTCGATTTCACTGCTCCTTGGATGCTGCCTGAACTGCTGTGCTCTTCCAGCACCACTAATCCATTACCACCCATCTACAGACTCCCTTCTCCAATGGTAGAGATTAGTAATGTTTGGTGTTAATATTTAGAAGTGGGGGCAATGAATTATCATCAATGTCAAGTGTTAATATCTGTACAGAGGTGATTATTAACATAATTGATCTTAAGCTTGCTGATTATGGAGTGATCCTTTGAAAAAGGCATACTTGTAAACATCTGTGTAATGTAGCACATCCTTGCACCAGTTTGTCAATTTAATTGGTGAGGCCAGTGTTTATTTTAGTCTTTCCTGGCAGACTAACAATTCATAGAATCCCTACAATTTGGAAGTAGGCCATTCGGTCCATCAAGCCCACTCAGACCCCCCACCCCCACCCCATTGTCCCTGTAGACTGGAACTAAACTCATTGGAATCTAGAAGAATGAGATAGGATCTCATAGAAACATATAAAATTATGAAGGGAATAGATAAGAGAAGCAGGGAGGTTGTTTCCATTGGTGGGTGGAACTAGAACAAGCGGGCATAGCCTCAAAATAAGGGGGAGCAGATTTTTGACTGAGTTGAGGAAGAACCTCTGAACCTAAAGGTTCATGAGTTTGTGGAATTCCCTGCCCAGTGAAGCAGTTGAGGCTTCCTCATTGAATGTTTATAAGGCAAAGATGGATAGAATTTTGAACAGTAAAGGAATTAAGGGTTATGGTGAGAGGGTGGGTAAGTGGAGTTAAGTCCATGAAAAGATCAGCCATGGTCTTATTGAATTGTGGAGCAAGCTCAATGGGCCAGATGGCCTACCCCTGCTCAGAGTTCTTATGTTTCTATTTGGCCAATATCTACTTGGTCTTGCATTTATTTATGGAGTTGACCATTACAACCATACATAAATGAACCACACCACACTTCCGATAGTTGTAAATGAAAAATAAATTATCACCTTGCATTGGCATGTTCCCTCAAATGTTCTGATTGGCTGCATTGGCCTCCCATGCCCATCCATGGCAGCGATTTCTGGTACTGGAAGTCAATGCTGCACCGATGTTCATCGTGGAACATTGGAGCAGCCACAGCCGTGTAGCCAATAGGGAACATTGCTCTGAGTCGTACGGCAGGTCGGACTTGGAACCTGGACCTTCTGACCTAGTAGTAGGGACACTGCCACTGCAACACCATACTGTTGGATTAGTAGCTGCTTATAATGTGCTGTAGATATTTTCCTAATCAACCTGTTCTGAGAAATTACTATATGTCTCTGCAAGCATGTGGGACTTGAACCCGGGCATCCCGGTGCAAAGGAAGGGCACTACCACTACACCACAACAGCCCTTTATATATGCTCAAGATATCATCCTATGTAGAGGAATGACCCATGACTGGAACTGGCAGGGCAGGGACATTACCACTGCACCAGAGCCCTTACATGAACTCAAGTGAAACCCCAATTAATACGGATCACCTGTATATAATTAAATACAATTAGTATAAAATTAATAATCATTAATAAAAAAAATGCCATATCTTGAGATCAGCCTCAAAATCTGTAAAGTGAATTCTGAACCAGGTTCCAAAGGTGAAAGCTGAGTTTAGCAATCCACTTTCTACTCAGTCATCGAAGTAAAGGTTTTTATATCCAGCAATAAAATCCTCTTCCTGTGGTGAATCATTTGCTGTGTAATGCTTTGCATGGGGGGGGGGATCCAAGTGCTTTGTGATCTCTTGTGTTGTACCTTATCTATTATTCCTGGGTGTGTCAGCCCAATGCTTTTCCTTGAAGGAACTCTCTTCTCACTGATTCTAACAATCCCTCATGTAAATTATGTTTTTAAATATGATCATGCTTTTACAGGGCTCTGCACAATTTATTACTCTGATGTCTGTTTCGCATTTATGTCCCCATTTTATTCGTGAACAATTTTCAGTACTTGTTCAGCTGTTTTGTACTTATTATTTCAGATTGTTGCTGAAAATTCATTTTGTTAACTTTTATTGGAAATAAACATCCATTTTTCACTCTTTCACTATTGTCACATTTTTATGAAGCATGCAGGCAGATGCGATTGGTTTAGAATGGCATCATGGTCAGCACAGACATGATGGATTGAAGGGTCTGTTCCTATTATGTACAGTTCTATACATATCCAACAAATTGCAAGGAGCCCTGTACATCGAAAAGGCAACATTTAAAGGATGCTTTAACAAGGCTTCAATAAGGGTGACACGGTGGCTCAGTGGTTAGCACTGTGCCTCACAGAGCCAGGGTCCCGGGTTTGATTCCAGCCTCAGGTGACTGTGTGCGACTAGATCACCTGAGTTAAAGATGCTGATTGAGGAATAAATGGAGCCAGTTACTTCAAAATACTATTCAAAAATCGAATAGGCCAGGGTTCTTCAGTTTCAAAAAAAACCCTAGAAAATAGGACTAGGCCATTTGGTCCTTCCCCTAAAGGAGCCTTCCACATCCATCAAAGTTTCACCTTCACCAATATCATTTATTGTATCCGTTGCTCCCGATGTGGTCTCCTCCACATTGGGGAGACTGGGCGCCTCCTAGCAGAGCGCTTTAGGAACATCTCCGAGACACCCGCGCCAATCAACCAAACCGCCCCGTGGCCCAACATTTCAACTCCCCCTCCCACTCTGCCGAGGACATGGAGGTCCTGGGCCTCCTTCACCGCCGCTCCCTCACCACCAGACGCCTGAAGGAAGAACGCCTCATCTTCCGCCTCGGAACACTTCAACCCCAGGGCATCAATGTGGACTTCAACAGCTTCCTCATTTCCCCTTCCCCCACCTCATCCTAGTTTCAAACTTCCAGCTCACTTACTGTCTCCTTGACTTGTCCAACCTGCCTATCTTCTTTTCCACCTATCCACTCCACCCTCTTCTCTTTGACCTATCACCTTCATCCCCTCCCCCACTCACCCATTGTACTCTATGCTACTCTCTCCCCACCCCCACCCTCCTCTAGCTTATCTCTCCATGCTTCAGGCTCACTGCCTTTATTCCTGATGAAGGGCTTTTGCCCGAAACGTTGATTTCGCTGTTCTTTGGATGCTGTCTGAACTGCTGTGCTCTTCCAGCACCACTAATCCAGTATTTGATTTTCAGCATCTGCAGTCATTGTTTTTACCATTTGGTCCTTCGAGCCTACACTGTTATTAAACATGATCATGACTGAGCATCCAACTTAGGCCACTGTTTCTGCTTTCTCCAACTTACTCTTTAGCCTCAAGAATCATATCTAACTTCTTAAAGACATTCAATATTTTGACCTCCCCCAGTTTCTGTGACAGTGAATTTCACTGGCTCCCCGCTCTCTCGGTGAAGACATTTCACCCTTTCTCATCCCTACAATAGCCTGCCTTGTATCCTTAGGAGTAGGTACATGAGGGAAAAACCTTAGTAAGAACTGACATGTTAAAGACTTCGAGGAAGAGTTTGAGTAGACGAGAAATAGGGAGTGTTTGTGCTGTGGGATGTCACAGTCCTACAGCACAGAGACAAAGCCCCTCCCCTCCACCCCACCCCAACCTAACCTGTCCATGCCAATCGGATTCCTAAACTGAGATCGTCCCATTTGCTGCATTTGGCCCACATTCCTCTGAACCTTTCCTGTCCATGTACTTGTCCAAACGTCTTTTAAAGCATTGTAACTGTGACCACCTTTACAACTTCCTCTGAGTTTGTTCATTACCTGCAACATCCTCTGCGTGAAGGTTGGCTGTCAGGTTCCTTTTTAAGTCTTTCCCCTCTCACCTTAAACCTGTTCTGGTGATAATCATTAATAAACCAAAAAAGAAATTGGGTCAATTCTTTGCCGGAGACCATTGAGAAGTTGGAATTCCCTATCATGGAGGCAAGCAGTTTTGGCATTAAACAGAGATCAGGATAAGTGCATAAGGGAGCACAGGTTAGAATGATTTGCTGTTTGGATGAGAGGATATTTGTTTTGAGCAGAGAAACATTCACTTCACAGAATTGGTGCTGTGGAGTCAAAGGCCATTCAGCCCACTGTATATGAGCTAGCTTTCAAATGAACACTTAGCTTGGTGCCTCCTCCACCCCCCCCCCCCCCCCCAAACCCTTCTTGCTACATAGTTATTTTAAAAGGCCCTATCTAATTCCCTTGGGAGTGACTCCAGTGAGATTTGGACTTCAGCTGAAGAGCCTGTAAATTCTACCAAAGTAGCAGTATTTACTGTAGAATCCATAAACGTGGAAACAGGCCGTTCAGTCCAAGTCCACACCAACCCTCTGAAGAGTCACCCACCCAGACACATTCGCCCACATCTTCCCCCTGACTAATGCACCTAACCTACACACCCTTGAACACGGCGGGCAATTTTAGCATAGCAAATTCACCTAACCTGCACATCTTTGGATTGTGGGAGGAAACTGGAGCACCTGGAGAAAACCCGCACAGCCACTGAGTATGTGCAGACTCCACACAGACAGTCGCCTGAGGTTGTAATCAAACCTGGATTCCTGGTGCTGTGAGGCAGCAGCACTAACCACTGAGCCATCATGCCGCTCCAAATGTGCTCCTATTGTGCCATCTGATGCCTGGTGCAATTTATACCTTCTGGGATTGTGGCAAAGTGGTTAAGGAGCTTCTTATCTGGCAGCATTGAGTTGCCAGCTCCCAACATGCTGGTAACTGCCAAACTGTAGTGGAAGTCTTGCCAGATTCACCAAGTGAAGATAAGCTTCAACACACTTATCAACAGATTTAAGAACATCTTCTTCCCTGCTGCTTTTAGACTTTTGAATGGACCTCCAAAATTTTAATGTTGTTCTTGCTCTTTTGTACACCTTCTCTGCAGCTGTAACATTGTATTCCTTGGTCTGTTCTATTACCCTAATGCACTTTGTATGGTATGATCTGCCTATACTGCATGCAAAACAAAACTTTTCACTGTACCTGGGCATGTGACAATAACGAATCAAATCAAATAAGGCCAACCAGTAGAGTGTTTTGAATGGTAGTGGTGTCGGTGATAAAGGGAAACAGCAGAAGGTCGGCAATAGATAATAGAGCTGGACTAGATAATTGAGTTGGTACAGGCACGATGGGTTGAATGGTCTCTTTCTGCATTGCAAGCCATAGAATTATTGCAGAGATTTCAGTTGCATCCAAATGCTTGCATAACCAGGCAGTGGGATGTCGTAATCCTGATCTCATTAGCAAAGTATTTCTCAAAAAGGCCATTTTTTTTTAAAAAAAAGGACTTTGACATCATTGTTTCTGAAAAGCAATTTCCTTAGAAAGGTGGCAATGAATAACTCTGTGCTTCATTCTCTGGATTAGTGGTGCTGAAAGAGCACAGCAGTTCAGGCAGCATCCAACGAGCAGTGAAATCAACGTTTCGGGCAAAAGCCCTTCATCAGGAATAAAGGCAGTGAGCCTGAAGCGTGGAGAGATAAGCTAGAGGAGGGTGGGGGTGGGGAGAGAGTAGTATAGAGTACAATGGGTGAGTGGGGGAGGAGATGAAGGTGATAGGTCAAGGAGGAGAGGGTGGAGTGGATAGGTGGAAAAGGAGCTAGGCTGGTCGGACAAGTCAAGGGGACAGGGCCGAGCCAGAAGCCTGAAACTAGGATGAGGCGGGGGAAGGGGAAATGAGGAAGCTGTTGAAGTCCACATTGATGCCCTGGGGTTGAAGTGTTCTGAGGCAGAAGATGAGGCGTTCTTCCTCCAGGCGTCTGGTGGTGATGGAGCGGCGGTGAAGGAGGCCCAGGACCTCCAACGCATCTCGTCCACATCCCGCACCTCTGCCCTCAGACCACACCCGTCCAACCGTAACAAGGACAGAACGCCACTGGTGCTCACCTTCCACCCTACAAACCTTCGCATAAACCAAATCATCCACCGACATTTCCGCTACCTCCAAAAAGACCCCACCACCAGGGATATATTTCCCTCCCCACCCCTTTCCGCCTTCTGCAAAGACCGTTCCCTCCGTGACTACCTGGTCAGGTCCACGCCCTCCTACGACCCACCCTCCCATTCTGGCACCTTTCCCTGCCACCGCAGGAACTGTAAAACCTGTGCCCACACCACCTCCCTCACCTCTATCCAAGGCCCTAAAGGAGCCTTCCACATCCATCAAAGTTTTACTTGCACATCCACTAATATCATTTATTGTATCCGTTGCTCCCGATGTGGTCTCCTCTACATTGGGGAGACTGGGCGCCTCCTAGCAGAGCGCTTTATTGAACATCTCCGAGACACCCGCACCAATTAACCAAACCGCCCCGTGGCCCAACATTTCAATTCCCCTTCCCACTCTGCCGAGGACATGGAGGTCCTGGGCCTCCTTCACCGCCGCTCCCTCACCACCAGATGCCTGGAGGAAGAACACCTCATCTTCCACCTCGGAACACTTCAACCCCAGGGCATCAATGTGGACTTCAACAGCTTCCTCATTTCCCCTTCCCCCACCTCATCCTTGTTTCAGGCTTCCAGCTCAGTAACTGTCCCCTTGACTTCCCTGGACTTGTCCTACCTGCCTATCTTCTTTTCCATCTATCCACTCCACCCTCTCCTCCTTGACCTTCATCCCCTCCCCCACTCACCCATTGTACTCTATGCTACTCTCTCCCCACCACCACCCTCCTCTAGCTTATCTCTCCACGCTTCAGGCTCACTGCCTTTATTCCTGATGAAGGGCTTTTGCCCGAAACGTTGATTTTGCTGCTCGTTGGATGCTGCCTGAACTGCTGTGCTCTTCCAGCAACACTAATCCAGAATCTGGTTTCCAGCATCTGCAGTTATTGTTTTTACCACTCTGTGCTTTAGTCAGGTACTATCACACATCTAGATTTCTTTAGCAGGTAGTTTCAAAGTCTATTTGCTTATTTTTAAAAATCTGAAAGGTACCCTTACTTTTCTGTGGCACCTTTCACAAGGGAAGAGGTTGAGAAGGAGAGTGATTCATGGTTACCTCATCCACGACAGGCATTGAACCCACTCTATTAGCATCACTCTGCATTACAAACCAGCCATCCAGCCAACTGAGCTAACCAGGCAGGGGACTCAGTCTGAGAATTAGGGCCAGACCAATCAGGAAGCACTTCTACACACGAAAGTTGGGAGAGGTTTGGAACTCTCTTCCATAAATGGCAGTGGGTGCTGGATCAATTCATTTTCGATCTGAAATGCATGCAGTGTCGTTAAGTAAAAGGCATTCAGGGAAATGGGCCAGTCTACGGAATTCAGCCACAGATCAGCTGCAATGAATGGTGTAATAGGCTCAAAGGGGGCAGACCGACCTATTCCTATTCCCATTTTCCTATCTTCCTATGTCCCAACAGCTAACGATGTACAACTCATTGAATTAACTTATCTTCCTCTGGACTTTTTCCCCCTGTGGAACGCCCCGCCCCCCCCCCCCCCCCCCCCCCCCCCATCTGTCTAACATCATACAATTCCTCCCCTTTCTCTGGTGGGAGAAAGGGCACAAGGCATCATGGTGACTCAGTGGTTAGCACTGCTGCCTCACAGCACCAGGGGCCTGGGTTCAATTTCAGCCTCGGATAACTGTCTGTGTGGAGTTTGCACATTCTCCCCGTGTCCGTGAGTGTTTCGTCCCACAATACAAAAATATGCAGGTTAGTTGAATTAGCTGTGCTAAATTGTCCATAGTGTTCAGGGATATGTGGGTTAGGTGTATTAGTCAGGGGTGCGTGTGGAGTGATGGGGAATGGGTCTAGGTGGGTTACTCATGGAGGGTTAGTGTGGATTTGTTGGGCTGAAGGAGTTCTAAAGCTTCAAGAAAAATCAAAGCTCAAGGAGGAAGTGAGGACTGCTGATGCTGGAGATTAGAGTTGCGTGTGGTGCTGGAAAAGTACAGCAGGTCAGGCAGAATCCAAGGGGCAGGAGAACTTACATTTCTTTATAGGTCTTTTCCGTGGAGTGGGGGAGTCCACGAGAGGGCATAGGCTTAGGGTGCGAGGGAGAAGATATAAAAGAGACCGAAGGGGCAACTGTTTCACGCAGATAGTGGTGCATATGTGGAAACGGCTACCAGAGGATGTGGTGGAGGCTAGTACAATTGCAACATTTAAAAGGCATTTGGATGGGTATATGAATAGGAAGGGTTTGGAGGGATATGGGCCAGGTGGGACTAGATTGGGTTGGGATATCTGGTTGGCATGGACGAGTTAGACTGAAGGGTGTGTTGCTGTGCTGTACATCTCTATAGACCCTTCATTAGGAATCAAAGCTCACAGTCCAGCGCAGTGCTGAGAGAGTGCTACGTTGTTGGTGATGCAGTTTATTCACCAAGACATTAAATTGAGGCCTCATTTGCCCTTCCAGATGGAAATAAAAGATCCCATGGCACTATTAAAGCACTTGGATTGTCCCAGTATCCTGGACAATAGCTATTCCTCAATCAACATCACACACACACAGAAAAGTGCTGATCATTAATGCACATCTGTTCATCCAAGCACCTGTTCCATAAATTTGCTGTTTAGCTTCCTTCAATGTAATATGATTACTCTGTTTAAATGAGCTTTGAGAGATCACGTGTAGAAGTACTTCCTGATCAGTCTGGCCCTAATTCTCAGATCGTGCCCCGTTTATCTAGTTGGTTAGCTCAGTGGGCTGGATGGCTGGCTCACGATGCGGAGTGAGACCAGCAGAGTGGGTTCGATTCCTGCACTAGCTGAGGTTGCCATGAAGGATTCTCCATTTAGACCTCTCCCTCCCCTGTGGCTTGGTGACCCTCAGGTTAAACTACCATCAGTTGCCTCTCTCTATAATGAGGGCAGTTGTATGGTCTGACAGAACTTTGCCTTTTTTACATTTTAGCTGTAGAATCCCCAACCAGTGGAAATAGTTTAATTTTATCTACCCTGTCTTTTCCTGTTTAAAAATATATAAATGTCATTAGGTGAATTGTTTCTCACCCTTTTCATTCATCATGTGTCCATGTTGACCTGGACCTCCCAAGGCCCACACTCTCAAACCCCCCACACCACGGAGATCAGACTGAAGTGAATTATCACATGTCAAAGTGCTGACTTTACAGAGTTTATGATGCGGGTTATGATTTGGAGGTGTGGAGTTGGACTTGGGTGGACAAAGTTAAATATCACACAACACCAGGTTATAGTCCAACAGTCGTTTAGAAAGCTAGTGATTCCAAATAAACCTGTTGCACTATGACCTGGTTTTGTGTGATTTTCTTGTAAACTTCAGATGCGGGCTTTTCTTTCTAATCAGCAGTTTGTTATGGTTGGGTTGACTGAGTGAACTGTGCCCTGCAGCCTGACATTAGCTTACATTCTATAGCTGTTACATTCCTGGCGCCTGATTGCTTCACTGTAACCCAATCCCAGCCGGGAGAGCTTTCCCTGCAACCTGGAATTTGCTTTCACCCAACAAAAATGTTAATCAGCATGAAGGAACTGGTGATAAACCTCTGTGAAACAAGGTTGAGGACTGGGTAATGTGATAACTGCTGACGTAATGCATAGCATTCAGTGTCAGCCCTGCTGGTAATATTTCATCACTGTACACAGAGCAGTGACTCCGTGTGAGGGAGTCATCAATTGTTCATGAAGGATAATCGCTGCACAATCAAAACAGTGTTACTGAAAATACGCTCTTTGTTCTGATGGCTGAACAATCACACATGGTACATTGTGCTCTGGTGGTGATAACTGTTTTGAGGCAGTGAAAAAATTCTTCATAATGAAGGAAGCTTTCTAATCTCATTTTGTTGGAGTGTAGATTTTTCTGACCAGACTCCTTTGCAAAAGAAAGATATTTAGGCACTCTCACAAATTACTCAAAATAAATACTTAGGTGTGAGTCAAACAGGCAGGCAGGGACAAGGTAGGACTGATAAATTAAACTGCATTTATTTCAATGCAAGGGGCCGAACAGGAAAGGCAGATGAACTCAGGGCATGGTTAGGAACATGGGACTGGGATTTCATCGCAATTACAGAAACATGACTTAGGGATGGGCAGGACTGGCAGCTTAATGTTCCAGGATACAAATGCTACAGGAAGGATAGAAAGGGAGGCAAGAGAGGAGAGGAAGTGGCATTTTTGATAAGGGATAGCATTACAACTGTGTTGAGGGAAGATATTCCTGGAAATACATCCAACAAAGTTATTTGGGTGGAACTGAGAAATAAGAAAGGGATGATCATCTTATTGGGATTGTCTTATAGACCCCCCCCCAATAGTCGCACCTTTCAGACTCTCCAGACTTTCATTTTTGAAACAGAAACAGAAGTTACTGCAGAAAGCTCAGCAGGTCTGGCAATATCTTTGGAGAGAAATTGGAGTTAGCGTTTTGGGTCCAGTGACCGTTCTTTAGAATTGACTGTAGCTCGGTAAAGGATGAAGTATGTGCTGAAGGTGGGGTGCAGGGAGCAGTGAATAATGGGGATAGAGCCCAGTGGGAGAGAACAAAAATGCACGTTCAAAGAATTGGGTAATGGTCAGCCTGAGAGTGTTTTGTAGCGGAATAAGACAGTGTTATTTTCTGGGTCTGTAGATTGTGAAGGAGCAAAAATGGCCTTTAGTAGAGTGACATGCGCTTCTTGTCAGATGTGGGAGTTTAAAGGGAGTTTTAGGGTTACTGCGGATTATATCTGCAATAAACGCTGTTGGTTGCGAATCTTATCAGATCGAATAGATCAGCTGACGGCAGATGCTGGAAACAATGACGGCAGATGCTGGAAACCAGATTCTGAATTAGTGGTGCTGGAAGAGCACAGCAGTTCAGGCAGCATCCAAGTAGCTTCAAAATCGACGTTTCGGGATTCCTGATGAAGGGCTTTTGCCTGAAATGTCGATTTTGAAGCTACTTGGATGCTGCCTGAACTGCTGTGCTCTTCCAGCACCACTAATCCAGCTGGAGAGACAGTTAAAAGCAATAAGGAATTTGCAACAGCAGCAATATGTGATGGATGGCAGTTATAGGAAGGTGGGTGGGGAGGGGGGTTGGGGTGGGTGGGGAGAGTCTCAGATACAGTCACATAGATGGGTTAACTCCAAGAAAGGGAAGAGAGGTAGGCAGCTAGTGCAGGAGCCTTCTGTGGCTATACCCTTTTGAAACAGGTATGCTGTTTTGGAAAATATAGGGGGTGATGGATTCTCAGGGGAATGTAGCACGAACAACCAAATTTTTGGTATTGAGACTGGCTCTAATGCAATTAGGAGTATGTCGGGTTCCAAGAGATCAGTTGTATTAGGGGACTGTCTAGTTCAAGGTACAGACAGACGTTTCTGTGGCCAGCAGCGAAAAATCAGAATGGTGTTGCTTCCCTGGTGCCAAGATCAAGGACATCTCAGAGAGGGTGCAGAATGTTCTCAAAGGGAAGAAGGGCCAGCAGGAGGTCGTTGTCCACATTGCAACCAACGACATAGGAAGGGAAAAGGATGAGATTCTGAAGGGAGATTAGAGTTAGGCAGAAATTTAAAAAGGAGAGTAGTAATATCTGGATTACACCCAGTGCTACAAGCTAGTGAGGGCAGGAATAGGAGGATAGAGCAGATGAATGCATGGCTGAGGAGCTGGTGTATGGGAGGAGGATTCACATTTTTGGATCATTGGAATCTCTTTTGGGGTAGAAGTGACCTGTACAAGAAGGATGGTTTGCACCTAAGTTGGAAGGGGCAGGGAGGGAGATTTACTAGAGCTGTTCGGGAGGATTTAAACTAGTAAGGTGGGGTGAGGGGGTGGGACCCAGGGAGATGGTGAGGAATGAGATCAATCTGAGACTGGTACAGTTGAGAACAGAAGTGAATCAAACAGTCAGGACAAGGTAGGACTGATAAATTAAACTGCATTTATTTCAATGCAAGGGGCCTAACAGGGAAGGCAGATGAACTCAGGACATGGTTAAGAACATGGGACTGGGATATCATAGCAATTACAGAAACATGGCTCAGGGATAGACAGGACTGGCAGCTTAATGTTCTAGGATACAAACACTACAGGAAGGATAGAAAGAGAGGCAAGAGAGGAGGGGGAGTGGCATTTTTGATAAGGGATAGCATTACAACTGTGCTGAGGGAGGATATTCCTGGAAATACATCCAGGGAAGTTATTTGGGTGGAACTGAGAAATAAGAAAGAGATGATCATCTTATTGGGATTGTATTATAGACCCCCCAATTGTCAGAGGGAAATTGAGAAACAAACTTGTGAGGAGATCTTAGCTATCTGTATGAATAATAGGGTGGCTATGGTAGGGGATTTTAACTTTCCTAACGTAGACTGGGACTGCCATAGTGTTAAAGGTTTAGATGGAGAGGAATTTCTTCAGTGTGTATAAGAAAATTTTCTCATTCAGTATGTAAATGTACTTACTAGAAAAGGTGCAAAGCTTGACCTACTCTTGGGAAATAAGGCAGGGCAGGTGACTGAGGTGTTAGTGGGGGAGCACTTTGGGGCCAGCGACCATAATTCTATTAGATTTAAAATAATGATGGAAAAGGATAGACCAGATTTAAAAGTTGAAGTTCTAAACTGGAGAAAGGCCAATTTTGACAGTATTAGGCAAGAACTTTCAAAAGCTGATTGGAGACAGATGTTTGCAGGTAATGGGAAGCCTTCAGAAATGAGATAACGAGAATCCAGAGAAAGTATATTCCTGTCAGGGTGAAAGGGAAGGCTGGTAGGTATAGGGAATGCTGGATGACTAGAGAAATTGAGAGTTTGGTTAAGAAAAAGAAGGAAGCATATGTCAGGTATAGACAGGATAGATCGAGTGAATCCTTAGAGTATAAAGGCAGTAGGCGTATATTTAAGAGGGAAATCAGGAGGGCAAAAAGGGGACATGAAATAGCTTTGGCAAATAGAATTAAGGAGAATCCAAAGAGTTTTTACAAAAACTAAAGGATAACTAGGGAGAGAATAGGGCGCCTCAAAGATCAGCAAGGCAGCCTTTGTGTGGAGCCATATTTACTGTAGAAAAGGATATGGAAGGTATAGACTGTAGGGAGGTAGATGGTGGCATCTTGAAAAATGACTATATTACAGAGGAGGAAGTGCTGAATATCTTGAAATGCATGAAGGTGAATAAACCCCAGGACCTGATCAGGTGTACCCTAGATCTCTGTAGGAAGCTGGAGAAGTGATTGTTGGGCCTCTTGCTAAGATATTTGTATCATCAATAGTCACAGGTGAGATGCCAGAAATCTGGAGGTTGGATAACGCTGGTGCCAATCTTTAGGAAGGGTAGTAAGGACAAGCCAGCGATAATAGACCAGTGAGCCTGACGTCGGTGGTGGGCAAGTTGTTGGAGGGAATCCTGAGGGGACATGTATTTGGAAAGGCAAGGACTGATTAGGGATAGTCAACCTGGCTTTGTGCGTGGGAAATCATGTCTCACAAACTTGATGGAGTTTTTTGAGGAAGTAACAAAGAGGATTGATGAGGGCAGAGTGGTAGATGTGATCTATATGGACTTCAGTTAGGCGTTCGACAAGATTGCCCATGGGAGACTGGTTAGCAAGGTTAGATCTCACAGAATACATGGAGAACTAGCCATTTGGATGCAGAACTGGCTCAAAGGTAGAAGACAGAGGGTTGTTTTTCAGACCGGAGACCTGTGACCAGTGGAGTGCCACAAGGATCGGTGCTGGGTCCACTACTTTTTGTCATTTACATAAATGATTTGGATGTGAGCATAAGAGGTATGATTAGTAAATTTGCAGATGACACCAAAATTGGAGGTGTAGTGGACAGTGAAGAGGGTTACCTCAGAATACAACAGGATCTTGACCAGATGGGCCAGTGAGCCGAGAAGTGGCAGATGGAGTTTAATTCAGATAAATGCGAGGTGCTGCATTTTGGGAAAGCAAATCTTAGCAGGACTTGTGCACTTAATGGTAAGGTCCTCGGGAGTGTTGCTGAACAAAGAGACCTTGGAGTGCAGGTTCATAGCTCCTTGAAAGTGGAGTCACAGGTAGATAGGATAGTGAAGAAGGCATTTGGTATGCTTTCCTTTATTGGTCAGAGTATTGAGTACAGGAGTTGGGAGGTCATGTTGCGGCTGTACAGGACATTGGTTTGGCCACTGTTTCTCTCCACAGATGCTACTAGACTTGTTGAGTTTCTTCAGCAATTTCTGTGTTAGTTTTTTTAATAAGCTGCACTCTGGTTGAGCACCTTATCTAGTTTCTGTGAAGCATCTTCCTACTTCTTTTTGATGTTAGTCACATTGTCCCATTTGGTCACAAACCTCCTCCAGGGAGGGATATCTGCTAGCCTTAACCAGTCTGACCTACTTGTGACTCGAGACCCACAGTAATGCAGATGATTCTTAACTGCCCTCTGGGCAATTAGACAATAAATACTGGCCTAGTTACGGCACCCACATCACATAAATGAATAAATGAAATCGAACGATTTTGCCAGCAGAAGGTTGCATGGTGGCTCAGTGGTTAGCACTACTGCCTCACAGCACCAAGGACCCAGGTTCAGTTCCACTCTCGAGTAACTGTGTGGAGTTTGCATGTTATGCCCGCATTGGACTGTGGGAGAAAACCCATGCAAAAGATGTGCAGTCTAAGTGGATTGGCCATGCTAAATTGCCCATTGTGGCAAAAGTGAGGACTGCAGATGCTGGAAACCAGAGTTTAGATTAGAGTGGTGCTGGAAAAGCACAGCAGGTCAGGCAGCGTCTGAGGAGCAGTAGAATCAATGTTTGGAGCATAAGCCCTTCATCAGGAATATCGACTGTCCTGCTCTTCAGATGCTGCCTGATCTGCTGTGCTTTTCCAGCACCACACCCTCGAATGAAAGTAGACAGGTAGCTGCAGCAACCAATTAGAAAGCAAATGGAATATTAACCTTCATTTCGAGAGGTTTCGAGTTCAGAAGTAGGGATGTCTCACCACATTATACAGAGTCTTGGTAAGGTCAAGCCTGGAGCCTGGATGTCAGTTTTGCCATCCCTAACTAAATGAGGGTTTACTTAAGGGAGTACAGTGGACATTCACTCCATTGATGAACTATCTTAAGGGGGTTGCTTTTATTTATAAAAACTAATTCATTTTGACCATCTGAAGGTGCTGGATATTTGATTCAGAGGTGCGCCAAGTCTTGGGAGGAATGTATCAGTAAAGTGAGGCAGAAACTGGGCAGATGGGAGCAACGGCCGCTCTCCATCGCAGGTAAAAAAACCTGGTCATCAGGGGTGAGGTACTGTCAGTGTTGTTATATGTGGCATGGGTCTGGCCTATTCCCAGAACCTGTGCCGCCACAATTACCCAGGCCAGCTTCCACATGATGTGGAGATTAAAGATGGACCAGGTCCAAAGGGACACAATGGGGGGAAAAAAAACACACCCAATGCCACCCTCAGCCTGATGGCCACCTTTGTGTGCGGCTGCATCAAGCACTACGAACTGAGGTTCTACCTGTCCCCGTTGTTGCGAAGGATGAGCCTGGCCTTGCTGCTGCGGAACACTCCAAGTAGTTGGACTGTTCCATATCACCTGTCCTTCATGGAGAAATTTATGAAGAGAAACACCTTTGAGCACAAGTCCATCAGGAAGTGGTCAGCACGTAGTGTCCTCGAGACCCTTCGGGAAAAGGAGAGGGCGGGTCCTATCGAGCGGTTCCCTGGGCAGACTGTCAAAGCCATTTGGCAGAATGTCTCATCGCCAGGACTTTCCAACAAGCACCAAGATGTGGCTTCGCTGGTGGTGAGAAGAGCTGTGCCTGAGAGATCCTTTATGCATGCCCGGACTCTCTGCCGCACCGCACGCTGCCCTCAAAGTGGCTGCGGGGGGGAGGGGGATAAGACTGTCACACCCCTCCTTCTGGAATGTGCCTACGCAAAGGAAGTCTGGAGAGGAATGCAGTGGTGTTTGTCGAGGTTCGTCCTGAGCAGCGCCGTGACGTGGGACTCCGTGGCTGTACAATCTGTTCCCCAGGACTCACACCGAGCCGAACATCAACTATGCCAGGAGGATCATCAACTCGATGAAAGACATTCTTTGGTCTGCCCGAAACCTGTTGGTCTTCCAGCTGAAGGAGTTGACCCCGACTGAGTGTTGCAGACTGGCACATTCCAAGGTCCAGGACTACGTGCTGAGGGACGGGCTGAAGCTTGGTGCAGCTGCCGCCAAGGCGTGGTGGAGAAAGCCCACCGTGTAAGGTCTTTCTACCGAAGAAGAACAGGGGGCCCACTCCGTACTTGGGCTTCGCTGATGCCTCAGCTAAACTTCTGGTTGGGTCAACATACAGACTTGTATATACAAATGAGTCAGTCTGATCTGTATGTAAAGAAATGCAATGTATACATATGAATGACATCACCAATTGTACAGATATCAAAATATTTTTATGAATAAAGTATATTTTTAAATTAAAAAATTCATTTTACTTAATGAAATTTGTTAATGATTAGAACGGTTTTAGAGGTGCAGTATATATTTGTTTTTGGCCTACGGTCTTGAGAAAGAAAGCTATCATATTGTTTGTGAAGAGCGAGATACTAATCGATATGTGGATGTATATCCAATGTGTGTCACGTTTACCAATGTACCACAGTCACATGCTGAGGCTTTTTATTTGTTCACGGGATCTGGGCAATGCTGGCTGCAACAGCATTTATTGCCTGTTGCTAATTGCTCAGAGGGCAGTTAAGGCATTATTATGGGTCAGGAGTCACATGTAGGTCAGACCAGGTAAGGACAGCAGATTTCCTTCCCTAAAGGACATGAGTGACCCAGATGGGTTATTTTCAATAATCAACAATGGTTACATGGTCATCTTTGGGCTGGCTTTAAATTTCACCATCTGTCCTGTCAAGCCCCTTGTCTGTTTCAATAATGTCACCTTTCATTCTTCAAAACCCCAGTGAGTACAGATTCGCCCTCTTGTAAGGAAATAGGGGAGGTGAACTTTCTCTGCACTGCCTGCAACATACCTCCCGCAAGATTAGTTATCCTTCTCACGTATTTATCTCAAGCAATCACTGTAAATTAATACACCCCATCCTTTCAAACAAAACATTCCCCAAACCCCACGCACGCAGTTAAAAATTGCACAACAGCAACTTTCAAAGCGCTGCTCCTTCATCAGGTGGATGTGAAGCAGGACCATAAGACACTGAATTTATAGCAAAAGATCAGTGTCATGCAATTAAAATGATATATTGAACGAAACTAGCTTTAAGTCTTTCATCTTTTAGAATGGGTATGTTAGCTTTTGGTCCTTTAGTATGTAAATCCCAGAACTTGTCTTAAGTCACGTTCTCAAGATAGCTAAAGGTGTTAGGGAGTTTTGAGAATATTTGTAGCTCAGGTTGAGGTAACAAAACGTCTGAAACGAACCTTCCAGCTCAGTGTGCGAACTTTCATCCATAGCTTAAAGTTTTATAACAAAAGATGCCATCTCAGCTCAGACAATGCATTGAAGGTGTGAGGTTAAAATCTGTCTGTATCCCAATCTTAAACCAGACTAATTCTATTTCTAAAGTGGAATTTACCCCTATAGGTTATATATTTTCTAAGCAAAATAGGATGTATATACAAATATATTTCTGCGAATATAAATTCACCCGATAAATGTGTGTGTGTGCTGGAGAGAGACAGAGTGAGTGTATGTGTTTGCAAGCTTGGTAAAGTATGTGTGTGGGTGATGGGATATAAGTCCGTGAGAGGGGGTGTGCATTTGAGACACAGCTTGTGTATAAGGGAGGGTCTGTGTGTTCGTGAGAGTATAGTGCAGTGGGGTCACCTGTAGTGTGACATGAACCCAAGGTGCCAGTTGAGACCATCCCCATGGTTACCGAACTTGGCTATCAGCCTCTACTCAGCCACTCTGTGTTATTGCCTGTCCCAAAGTTTGCCATGGAGGATGGTCACCCGAAGGTCTGAGGCTGAATATCCTGGACCGCTGAAGTGTTTTCTGACTGGGAGGGAACCCTCCTGTCTGGTGATTGTTGTGCAGTGCCCATTCATCCATTGTCGTAGTGTCTGCTTGGTCTCTCCAATGTACCATCCCTCCGGGCATCCATGCCTGCAGCGTATGAGATAGACAACGTTGGCTGAGTCACATGAGTACCTGCCACATTATTGGTGGGAGGTGTCCCCACGTGTAACGGTGATATCCATGTCCACATACTGACATGTCTTGCAGCGGTTGCCATGACAGGGTTGTACGGAGTTGTGGTTGATGTTGTCCTGAAGGCTGGGCAGTTTGCTGTGAACAACGATCTGTTTGAAGGATCCTTTCCTTCCTTTCCTTCCCTTCCCTCCCTTTCTGTCTTTCTCTCTCCCCCTTTCTCCCCCCTTTCTGTCTTTCATTCTCCCTGCCTCTTTCTCCCTGCCTCTTTCTCCCTGCCTCTTTCTCCCTCCCTCTTTCTCCCTCCCTCCTTCTCCCTCCCTCCTTCTCCCTTTCCCCCTCCTCCCTTTCCCCCTCCTCCCTTTCCCCCTCTCCCTTTCCCCCTCTCCCTTTCCCCCTCTCCCTTTCCCCCTCTCCCTTTCCCCCTCTCCCTTTCCCCCTCCCTCTTTCCCCCTCCCTCTTTCCCCCTCCCTCTTTCTCTTTCTTTCTCTCTCGCTCTCCATCTCTCTCTCTCTCTCTCTCTCTCTCTCTCCCTCTCCCTCTCTCCCTCTCCCTCTCCCTCTCTCCCTCTCCCCCTCTCCCCCTCTCCCTCTCCCTCTCTCCCTCTCTCCCTCCCTCTCCCTCTCCCTCTCCCTCCCCCTCCCTCTCCCCCTCCCCCTCCCCCTCCCCCTCCCCCTCTCCCTCTCTCCATCTCTCCCTTTCTCACTCTTTCTTTCTCTTTCTCTCGCTTCCCCTTTCTGTCTTTCTCTTTCTCTCTTTCCCTCCCTGCCTGCCTCCCTCTCTCTCGCTCGCTCTCCATCCCTCGCTCTCTCTCCCTCTCCCGCTCCCCTCATTCCTCCTCCACCGTCCCCCCTCATCCGCCCCTCCCCCATCCGCCCCTCCCCACCTTCTCTCCCCCTCTCCCCTCCTCCCGCCCTCTCCCGCCCTCCCTCCCACTCCCCCCCTCCCCCCCTCCCCCCCCCTCCCCCACTCCCCCCTCCCCCCCCCTCCCCTTTCTGTCTCTCTCTTTCTTTCTCTCTCTCTCTCCATCTCTCCATTTTTCTCTCTCTCTTTCTTTCTGTCTTTCTCTCTCTCTCTTTCTCCTTCCCCCCTTTCTTACTTTCTTTCTCTTTCTGTCTCTCCTCCCTTTCTGTCTTTCTCTCTTTCAATCTCTCTCCCTTTTTTCTCTCTTACTCTCTCCCCCCTTTCTCTCTCTCTCCCTCCCTTCTGTCTTTCTCTCCCTTTCTCTTTCTCCCTTTCTCTCTCTCTCTCTCTCCCTTTCTCTCTCTCCCTTTCTCTCTCTCCCTCTCTCTCTCTCTCTCTTCCTTTCTCTCTCTCTTTCTGTCTTTCTTTCTCTCTCTCCTCCCCCCATCTCTCCCCCCCTCCCCCCTCTAACCCCCTCTCTCCCTCTCTCCCGCCCCCCCTCTCCCGCCCCCCCCTCTC